>NC_140768.1:164988324-166352435 GCF_044657685.1 Stegodyphus dumicola | reverse complement strand
GAATTTCGCGCATTGTAGCTCTTTCTCTCGCAGTTAGATTTGGTTTCAAAGGTTTATTATTGAATTTCACATTATGAGCGATAAGATGCCTAATCATTTCTTCCTGTGAATCTGAAACTTTACTGAACTTGAAAGCTTTTTCGATACGAGCCAAAATCTTTGGAATCGAGGGTTTACAGGTTTGTGAGAAGTTAAAATTATATTTTAGAATTCTCTCTTGTTCTTCTGAAAGACTAACATTAGAAATATTAACTATTGGCTTGATGTTTACAATGGGAAGATTTTTTGAACTACTTGAACTGGAAGACTGTAAAAGAAGTTTTTCGAATTTAACTGCAAGGGTGTTTTTATGACGGTTAACTGCATTCTCCGTCCTAGACCAAGACTTTTGTTCAAGGGCAGTGAATTTTGGATATGATTTAGCGAGTTCCAGATGAAGGTTATAGAGTTCATGTTCAATTTTGGACAATTGTTGACGTGTATCCCTTATCATGGACCGAAGTAAGGCAAGCTTGCAATTTAACAGAATTCTTGAAACGCGACTCGAAGGTTTTTGATTAGATTTGATTTGAATAAAATTGGGGATCAATTTTTTACATTTACATTTAAGTCAAAAGTCAAGATGATTCAGGAATGTTTGCCGTTTCAGGCGTAATTTAGTGAAACGATTAACGGATGAAGGCATGATAAACAATGCAGAAAATCAAACTAAATTAACTGAGCAATAATAAAGTACACACAAAACAGCAGAAAAATCCCTCACTGAAATGAATAGAAAACAAAACGTTTGTAAGCAAAATGCATGAAATCAGACAAGCAAAGCACAATATCCAAATGTACAAAACATAAACATAACTTGAAAATTGCAAAAATGTACTCACCGAAACTCCTACAATCACAAAATGGCGGCCACACCACGTGCAAAAAAGAAAGCAAAATGTAAGCCTGTTTGGGGCTTCTATAATTAAGACACAATAACACGCCGAATAAATACTCAGAAGTCAAACAACAAAAATCAGCGTTACACCTACAAAATTTTCACAGGACTAGTTTCAATGGTTTTACCGAACCATCATCTTCAGCTGCAAAACCGCAAATGAACAAGATAGGAAATAATGATTAGATAAGAAAGCCTGGACAAGAATAAGCAAGTGGCGCCATCTGTTGGCGAAACCAGAACTAAAACATAATTTCTCTAAAAGCCGAAGGAAAATTTGGATTGGAATTAGGATCGTTAACTAGAACAGAAAGATTTTTATGAATGTGAAATGCCTCTAGAAAATCCAGTTCTCCAATGGAAGATGTTTTTTGAATAATTTTGGCAGCAGAAAAAATGAAAGTGTGATTTTCGGACCAACAATGTTGAGCAACAGAAGACCTCTGTGTTTCCTTTTTTCTAACATATGCCTTATGTTCTTTGACGCGAAATTTTAAGGCTCTCTTAGTTTGGCCAATGTAAATTAAACCACACTGGCAAGGAATCCTATAAATACCCCAGGAATTCATATCCGGAATGGGGTCCTTGAGTATAGAAGTTGGAATTTTATTGATGGGAGAATAAACAACCCGAAAGTTAAATTTCTGCAAAATATGTGCAACTTTATAGCTAATTGATGGAAAGAAGGGAATGACAACAGAATTTTTATAATCTCCTAAAATATGAGTGTGACTTTTAGTGTGTTGAGATGAGAATTTTTTAACTGCTTGATTAATAATGTTGGGTGAAAAGCCCCTGTCAATAGCTATTGCTTTTAAATAATTTAGTTCTTCATCAAGGGCTAGTTTGGAGGAGCAAACTTGAAGAGCACGGAAAACGTAGGAATAAAATGAAGCTAACTTTTGTTTAGTCGGATGACATGATTTAAAGTGTGGTGGAAGGCAAACCGATGAAGGTTTACGGTAAACTGTAGTACTGAAGTTGGATGTGTTACGTGTGAATTCTAAAATATAATTTTAACTTCTCACAAACCTGTAAACCCTCGATTCCAAAGATTTTGGCTCATATCGAAAAAGCTTTCAAGTTCAGTAAAGTTTCAGATTCACAGAAAGAAATGATTAGGCATCTTATCGCTCATAATGTGAAATTCAATAATAAACCTTTGAAACCAAATCTAACTGCGAGAGAAAGAGCTACAATGCGCGAAATTCATTCTAACCCGGATATTATCATTTCAAAGGCCGACAAAGGTGGCCAGATAGTCGTCATGGATAAGAACACTTACATAGATGGTGTCACTAAACTCTTAAACGAAGGACCATATAATCCGATCCCTAAAGATCCTTCACCTTCGGACTTATCCAAAATAAAAACTGCGATCAAATCTTCGCAAATCATTTCAAGCAACTTAAAACATTCGCTTATCCCATCTGTTGCGAATTGTGCCAGATTATATGCTCTTCCCAAAATTCATAAAAGTGGTATTCTTTTCCGCCCTATTGTATCAAATTTAGGTACTGCCTCGTATCCTTTAGCTAAATATTTAGTTTCTAAATTTTCCACTCTATTAGACAATAACATTTACACCATAAAAAATTCAATAGAGTTTGTAAAAATAGTTAAAAACATTTCTCCTAGTAATTTACTCATGGTTTCTTTTGATGTAAAATCATTATTCACCAATGTCCCAGTGGAGGGTGCATTAAGATGTCTAGAAACCAGACATTGCGAATTTCATTTCTCTTGCATCGAAATTGATGAGCTAATTTCTCTCACTCAACTCTGTTTCAAACAAACACATTTTGTTTTCCAAAATAAATATTACAAGCAAACTGAGGGATTAGCCATGGGAAGCCTCCTCAGTCCCATCCTGGCTAATATCTACATGCATTATTATGAATCAAAATTGTTTGAAACTTTAAACTTCCCGGTATGGTTCCGCTACGTAGACGATACTTTTACCCTGTTTGAAGGTAATAAAGATGATTTAAATAAAGTT
This sequence comes from Stegodyphus dumicola, assembly GCF_044657685.1. NCBI lineage: Eukaryota > Metazoa > Arthropoda > Arachnida > Araneae > Eresidae > Stegodyphus > Stegodyphus dumicola. Next base: position 166,349,499 of record NC_140768.1, on the reverse strand, counting down.
CTTTCAACAATGAATTCTATTGATCCTGCTATTCAGTTCACTTTTGAACTTGAGACTTGCAATTCTCTTCCGTTTCTCGACATTCTGGTCACACGTAACACATCCAACTTCAGTACTACAGTTTACCGTAAACCTTCATCGGTTTGCCTTCCACCACACTTTAAATCATGTCATCCGACTAAACAAAAGTTGAATTCATTTTATTCCTATGTTTTCCGTTCTCTTCAAGTTTGCTCCTCCAAACTAGCCCTTGATGAAGAACTAAATTATTTAAAAGCAATAGCTATTGACAGGGGCTTTTCACCCAACATTATTAATCAAGCAGTTAAAAAATTCTCATCTCAACACACTAAAAGCCACACTCATATTTTAGGAGATTATAAAAATTCTGTTGTCATTCCCTTCTTTCCATCAATTAGCTATAAAGTTGCACATATTTTGCAGAAATTTAACTTTCGGGTTGTTTATTCTCCCATCAATAAAATTCCAACTTCTATACTCAAGGACCCCATTCCGGATATGAATTCCTGGGGTATTTACAGGATTCCTTGCCAGTGTGGTTTAATTTACATTGGCCAAACTAAGAGAGCCTTAAAATTTCGCGTCAAAGAACATGAGGCATATGTTAGAAAAAAGGAAACACAGAAGTCTTCTGTTGCTCAACATTGTTGGTCCGAAAATCACACTTTCAATTTTTCTGCTGCCAAAATTATTCAAAAAACATCTTCCATTGGAGAAATGGATTTTCTAGAGGCATTTCACATTCATAAAAATCTTTCTATTCTAGTTAACGATCCTAATTCCAATCCAAATTTTCCTTCGGCTTTTAGAGAAATTATGTTTTAGTTCTGGTTTCGCCAACAGATGGCGCCACTTGCTTATTCTTGTCCAGGCTTTCTTATCTAATCATTATTTCCTATCTTGTTCATTTGCGGTTTTGCAGCTGAAGATGATGGTTCGGTAAAACCATCGAAACTAGTCCTGTGAAAATTTTGTAGGTGTAACGCTGATTTTTGTTGTTTGACTTCTGAGTATTTATTCGGCGTGTTATTGTGTCTTAATTATAGAAGCCCCAAACAGGCTTACATTTTGCTTTCTTTTTTGCACGTGGTGTGGCCGCCATTTTGTGATTGTAGGAGTTTCGGTGAGTACATTTTTGCAATTTTCAAGTTATGTTTATGTTTTGTACATTTGGATATTGTGCTTTGCTTGTCTGATTTCATGCATTTTGCTTACAAACGTTTTGTTTTCTATTCATTTCAGTGAGGGATTTTTCTGCTGTTTTGTGTGTACTTTATTATTGCTCAGTTAATTTAGTTTGATTTTCTGCATTGTTTATCATGCCTTCATCCGTTAAACGTTTCACTAAATTACGCCTGAAACGGCAAACATTCCTGAATCATCTTGACTTTTTACTTAAATGTAAATGTAAAAAATTGATCCCCAATTTTATTCAAATCAAATCTAATCAAAAACCTTCGAGTCGCGTTTCAAGAATTCTGTTAAATTGCAAGCTTGCCTTACTTCGGTCCGTGATAAGGTTACACGTCAACAATTGTCCAAAATTGAACATGAACTCTATAAGCTTCATCTGGAACTCGCTAAATCATATCCAAAATTCACTGCCCTTGAACAAAATTCTTGGTCTAGAACGGAGAATGCAGTTAACCGTCATAAAAACACCCTTGCAGTTAAATTCGAAAAACTTCTTTTACAGTCTTCCAGTTCAAGTAGTTCAAAAAATCTTCCCATTGTAAACATCAAGCCAATAGTTAATATTTCTAATGTTAGTCTTTCAGAAGAACAAGAGAGAATTCTAAAATATAATTTTAACTTCTCACAAACCTGTAAACCCTCGATTCCAAAGATTTTGGCTCCTATCGAAAAAGCTTTCAAGTTCAGTAAAGTTTCAGATTCACAGAAAGATATGATTAGGCATCTTATCGCTCATAATGTGAAATTCAATAATAAACCTTTGAAACCAAATCTAACTGCGAGAGAAAGAGCTACAATGCGCGAAATTCATTCTAACCCGGATATTATCATTTCAAAGGCCGACAAAGGTGGCCAGATAGTCGTCATGGATAAGAACACTTACATCGATGGTGTCACTAAACTCTTAAACGAAGGACCATATAATCCGATCCCTAAAGATCCTTCACCTTCGGATTTATCCAAAATAAAACCTGCGATCAAATCTTCGCAAATCATTTCAAGCAACTTAAAACATTCGCTTATCCCATCTGTAGCGAATTATGCCAGATTATATGCTCTTCCCAAAATTCATAAAAGTGGTGATCCTTTCCGCCCTATTGTATCAAATTTAGGTACTGCCTCGTATCCTTTAGCTAAATATTTAGTTTCTAAATTTTCCACTCTATTAGACAATAACATTTACACCATAAAAAATTCAATAGAGTTTGTAAAAATAGTTAAAAACATTTCTCCTAGTAATTTACTCATGGTTTCTTTTGATGTAAAATCATTATTCACCAATGTCCCAGTGGAGGGTGCATTAAGATGTCTAGAAACCAGACTTTGCGAATTTCATTTCTGTTGCATCGAAATTGATGAGCTAATTTCTCTCACTCAACTCTGTTTGAAACAAACACATTTTGTTTTCCAAAATAAATATTACAAGCAAACTGAGGGATTAGCCATGGGAAGCCTCCTCAGTCCCATCCTGGCTAATATCTACATGCATTATTATGAATCAAAATTGTTTGAAACTTTAAACTTCCCGGTATGGTTCCGCTACGTAGACGATACTTTTACCCTGTTTGAAGGTAATAAAGATGATTTAAATAAAGTTCTTTCAACAATGAATTCTATTGATCCTGCTATTCAGTTCACTTTTGAACTTGAGACTTGCAATTCTCTTCCGTTTCTCGACATTCTGGTCACACGTAACACATCCAACTTCAGTACTACAGTTTACCGTAAACCTTCATCGGTTTGCCTTCCACCATACTTTAAATCATGTCATCCGACTAAACAAAAGTTGAATTCATTTTATTCCTATGTTTTCCGTGCTCTTCAAGTTTGCTCCTCCAAACTAGCCCTTGATGAAGAACTAAATTATTTAAAAGCAATAGCTATTGACAGGGGCTTTTCACCCAACATTATTAATCAAGCAGTTAAAAAATTCTCATCTCAACACACTAAAAGCCACACTCATATTTTAGGAGATTATAAAAATTCTGTTGTCATTCCCTTCTTTCCATCAATTAGCTATAAAGTTGCACATATTTTGCAGAAATTTAACTTTCGGGCTGTTTATTCTCCCATCAATAAAATTCCAACTTCTATACTCAAGGACCCCATTCCGGATATGAATTCCTGGGGTATTTACAGGATTCCTTGCCAGTGTGGTTTAATTTACATTGGCCAAACTAAGAGAGCCTTAAAATTTCGCGTCAAAGAACATGAGGCATATGTTAGAAAAAAGGAAACACAGAAGTCTTCTGTTGCTCAACATTGTTGGTCCGAAAATCACACTTTCAATTTTTCTGCTGCCAAAATTATTCAAAAAACATCTTCCATTGGAGAACTGGATTTTTTAGAGGCATTTCACATTCATAAAAATCTTTCTGTTCTAGTTAACGATCCTAATTCCAATCCAAATTTTCCTTCGGCTTTTAGAGAAATTATGTTTTAGTTCTGGTTTCGCCAACAGATGGCGCCACTTGCTTATTCTTGTCCAGGCTTTCTTATCTAATCATTATTTCCTATCTTGTTCATTTGCGGTTTTGCAGCTGATTATGATGGTTCGGTAAAACCATCGAAACTAGTCCTGTGAAAATTTTGTAGGTGTAACGCTGATTTTTGTTGTTTGACTTCTGAGTATTTATTCGGCGTGTTATTGTGTCTTAATTATAGAAGCCCCAAACAGGCTTACATTTTGCTTTCTTTTTTGCACGTGGTGTGGCCGCCATTTTGTGATTGTAGGAGTTTCGGTGAGTACATTTTTGCAATTTTCAAGTTATGTTTATGTTTTGTACATTTGGATATTGTGCATTGCTTGTCTGATTTCATGCATTTTGCTTACAAACGTTTTGTTTTCTATTCATTTCAGTGAGGGATTTTTCTGCTGTTTTGTGTGTACTTTATTATTGCTCAGTTAATTTAGTTTGATTTTCTGCATTGTTTATCATGCCTTCATCCGTTAATCGTTTCACTAAATTACGCCTGAAACGGCAAACATTCCTGAATCATCTTGACTTTTTACTTAAATGTAAATGTAAAAAATTGATCCCCAATTTTATTCCTATCAAATCTAATCAAAAACCTTCGAGTCGCGTTTCAAGAATTCTGTTAAATTGCAAGCTTGCCTTACTTCGGTCCGTGATAAGGGATACACGTCAACAATTGTCCAAAATTGAACATGAACTCTATAAGCTTCATCTGGAACTCGCTAAATCATATCCAAAATTCACTGCCCTTCAACAAAAGTCTTGGTCTAGAACGGAGAATGCAGTTAACCGTCATAAAAACACCCTTGCAGTTAAATTCGAAAAACTTCTTTTACAGTCTTCCAGTTCAAGTAGTTCAAAAAATCTTCCCATTGTAAACATCAAGCCAATAGTTAATATTTCTAATGTTAGTCTTTCAGAAGAACAAGAGAGAATTCTAAAATATAATTTTAACTTCTCACAAACCTGTAAACCCTCGATTCCAAAGATTTTGGCTCCTATCGAAAAAGCTTTCAAGTTCAGTAAAGTTTCAGATTCACAGAAAGATATGATTAGGCATCTTATCGCTCATAATGTGAAATTCAATAATAAACCTTTGAAACCAAATCTAACTGCGAGAGAAAGAGCTACAATGCGCGAAATTCATTCTAAGCCGGATATTATCATTTCAAAGGCCGACAAAGGTGGCCAGATAGTCGTCATGGATAAGAACACTTACATCGATGGTGTCACTAAACTCTTAAACGAAGGACCATATAATCCGATCCCTAAAGATCCTTCACCTTCGGACTTATCCAAAATAAAAACTGCGATCAAATCTTCGCAAATCATTTCAAGCAACTTAAAACATTCGCTTATCCCATCTGTTGCGAATTGTGCCAGATTATATGCTCTTCCCAAAATTCATAAAAGTGGTATTCTTTTCCGCCCTATTGTATCAAATTTAGGTACTGCCTCGTATCCTTTAGCTAAATATTTAGTTTCTAAATTTTCCACTCTATTAGACAATAACATTTACACCATAAAAAATTCAATAGAGTTTGTAAAAATAGTTAAAAACATTTCTCCTAGTAATTTACTCATGGTTTCTTTTGATGTAAAATCATTATTCACCAATGTCCCAGTGGAGGGTGCATTAAGATGTCTAGAAACCAGACTTTGCGAATTTCATTTCTCTTGCATCGAAATTGATGAGCTAATTTCTCTCACTCAACTCTGTTTCAAACAAACACATTTTGTTTTCCAAAATAAATATTACAAGCAAACTGAGGGATTAGCCATGGGAAGCCTCCTCAGTCCCATCCTGGCTAATATCTACATGCATTATTATGAATCAAAATTGTTTGAAACTTTAAACTTCCCGGTATGGTTCCGCTACGTAGACGATACTTTTACCCTGTTTGAAGGTAATAAAGATGATTTAAATAAAGTTCTTTCAACAATGAATTCTATTGATCCTGCTATTCAGTTCACTTTTGAACTTGAGACTTGCAATTCTCTTCCGTTTCTCGACATTCTGGTCACACGTAACACATCCAACTTCAGTACTACAGTTTACCGTAAACCTTCATCGGTTTGCCTTCCACCACACTTTAAATCATGTCATCCGACTAAACAAAAGTTGAATTCATTTTATTCCTATGTTTTCCGTGCTCTTCAAGTTTGCTCCTCCAAACTAGCCCTTGATGAAGAACTAAATTATTTAAAAGCAATAGCTATTGACAGGGGCTTTTCACCCAACATTATTAATCAAGCAGTTAAAAAATTCTCATCTCAACACACTAAAAGCCACACTCATATTTTAGGAGATTATAAAAATTCTGTTGTCATTCCCTTCTTTCCATCAATTAGCTATAAAGTTGCACATATTTTGCAGAAATTTAACTTTCGGGTTGTTTATTCTCCCATCAATAAAATTCCAACTTCTATACTCAAGGACCCCATTCCGGATATGAATTCCTGGGGTATTTACAGGATTCCTTGCCAGTGTGGTTTAATTTACATTGGCCAAACTAAGAGAGCCTTAAAATTTCGCGTCAAAGAACATGAGGCATATGTTAGAAAAAAGGAAACACAGAAGTCTTCTGTTGCTCAACATTGTTGGTCCGAAAATCACACTTTCAATTTTTCTGCTGCCAAAATTATTCAAAAAACATCTTCCATTGGAGAACTGGATTTTCTAGAGGCATTTCACATTCATAAAAATCTTTCTGTTCTAGTTAACGATCCTAATTCCAATCCAAATTTTCCTTCGGCTTTTAGAGAAATTATGTTTTAGTTCTGGTTTCGCCAACAGATGGCGCCACTTGCTTATTCTTGTCCAGGCTTTCTTATCTAATCATTATTTCCTATCTTGTTCATTTGCGGTTTTGCAGCTGATTATGATGGTTCGGTAAAACCATCGAAACTAGTCCTGTGAAAATTTTGTAGGTGTAACGCTGATTTTTGTTGTTTGACTTCTGAGTATTTATTCGGCGTGTTATTGTGTCTTAATTATAGAAGCCCCAAACAGGCTTACATTTTGCTTTCTTTTTTGCACGTGGTGTGGCCGCCATTTTGTGATTGTAGGAGTTTCGGTGAGTACATTTTTGCAATTTTCAAGTTATGTTTATGTTTTGTACACATGGATATTGTGCATTGCTTGTCTGATTTCATGCATTTTGCTTACAAACGTTTTGTTTTCTATTCATTTCAGTGAGGGATTTTTCTGCTGTTTTGTGTGTACTTTATTATTGCTCAGTTAATTTAGTTTGATTTTCTGCATTGTTTATCATGCCTTCATCCGTTAATCGTTTCACTAAATTACGCCTGAAACGGCAAACATTCCTGAATCATCTTGACTTTTTACTTAAATGTAAATGTAAAAAATTGATCCCCAATTTTATTCCTATCAAATCTAATCAAAAACCTTCGAGTCGCGTTTCAAGAATTCTGTTAAATTGCAAGCTTGCCTTACTTCGGTCCGTGATAAGGGATACACGTCAACAATTGTCCAAAATTGAACATGAACTCTATAAGCTTCATCTGGAACTCGCTAAATCATATCCAAAATTCACTGCCCTTCAACAAAAGTCTTGGTCTAGAACGGAGAATGCAGTTAACCGTCATAAAAACACCCTTGCAGTTAAATTCGAAAAACTTCTTTTACAGTCTTCCAGTTCAAGTAGTTCAAAAAATCTTCCCATTGTAAACATCAAGCCAATAGTTAATATTTCTAATGTTAGTCTTTCAGAAGAACAAGAGAGAATTCTAAAATATAATTTTAACTTCTCACAAACCTGTAAACCCTCGATTCCAAAGATTTTGGCTCCTATCGAAAAAGCTTTCAAGTTCAGTAAAGTTTCAGATTCACAGAAAGATATGATTAGGCATCTTATCGCTCATAATGTGAAATTCAATAATAAACCTTTGAAACCAAATCTAACTGCGAGAGAAAGAGCTACAATGCGCGAAATTCATTCTAACCCGGATATTATCATTTCAAAGGCCGACAAAGGTGGCCAGATAGTCGTCATGGATAAGAACACTTACATCGATGGTGTCACTAAACTCTTAAACGAAGGACCATATAATCCGATCCCTAAAGATCCTTCACTTTCGGACTTATCCAAAATAAAAACTGCGATCAAATCTTCGCAAATCATTTCAAGCAACTTAAAACATTCGCTTATCCCATCTGTTGCGAATTATGCCAGATTATATGCTCTTCCCAAAATTCATAAAAGTGGTATTCCTTTCCGCCCTATTGTATCAAATTTAGGTACTGCCTCGTATCCTTTAGCTAAATATTTAGTTTCTAAATTTTCCACTCTATTAGACAATAACATTTACACCATAAAAAATTCAATAGAGTTTGTAAAAATAGTTAAAAACATTTCTCCTAGTAATTTACTCATGGTTTCTTTTGATGTAAAATCATTATTCACCAATGTCCCAGTGGAGGGTGCATTAAGATGTCTAGAAACCAGACTTCGCGAATTTCATTTCTCTTGCATCGAAATTGATGAGCTAATTTCTCTCCCTCAACTCTGTTTCAAACAAGCACATTTTGTTTTCCAAAATAAATATTACAAGCAAACTGAGGGATTAGCCATGGGAAGCCTCCTCAGTCCCATCCTGGCTGATATCTACATGCATTATTATGAATCAAAATTGTTTGAAACTTTAAACTTCCCGGAATGTTTCGGCTACGTAGACGATACTTTTACCCTGTTTGAAGGTAATAAAGATGATTTAAATAAAGTTCTTTCAACAATGAATTCTATTGATCCTGCTATTCAGTTCACTTTTGAACTTGAGACTTGCAATTCTCTTCCGTTTCTCGACATTCTGGTCACACGTAACACATCCAACTTCAGTACTACAGTTTACCGTAAACCTTCATCGGTTTGCCTTCCACCACACTTTAAATCATGTCATCTGACTAAACAAAAGTTAGCTTCATTTTATTCCTATGTTTTCCGTGCTCTTCAAGTTTGCTCCTCCAAACTAGCCCTTGATGAAGAACTAAATTATTTAAAAGCAATAGCTATTGACAGGGGCTTTTCACCCAACATTATTAATCAAGCAGTTAAAAAATTCTCATCTCAACACACTAAAAGCCACACTCATATTTCAGGAGATTATAAAAATTCTGTTGTCATTCCCTTCTTTCCATCAATTAGCTATAAAGTTGCACATATTTTGCAGAAATTTAACTTTCGGGTTGTTTATTCTCCCATCAATAAAATTCCAACTTCTATACTCAAGGACCCCATTCCGGATATGAATTCCTGGGGTATTTACAGGATTCCTTGCCAGTGTGGTTTAATTTACATTGGCCAAACTAAGAGAGCCTTAAAATTTCGCGTCAAAGAACATGAGGCATATGTTAGAAAAAAGGAAACACAGAAGTCTTCTGTTGCTCAACATTGTTGGTCCGAAAATCACACTTTCAATTTTTCTGCTGCCAAAATTATTCAAAAAACATCTTCCATTGGAGAAGTGGATTTTTTAGAGGCATTTCACATTCATAAAAATCTTTCTGTTCTAGTTAACGATCCTAATTCCAATCCAAATTTTCCTTCGGCTTTTAGAGAAATTATGTTTTAGTTCTGGTTTCGCCAACAGATGGCGCCACTTGCTTATTCTTGTCCAGGCTTTCTTATCTAATCATTATTTCCTATCTTGTTCATTTGCGGTTTTGCAGCTGATTATGATGGTTCGGTAAAACCATCGAAACTAGTCCTGTGAAAATTTTGTAGGTGTAACGCTGATTTTTGTTGTTTGACTTCTGAGTATTTATTCGGCGTGTTATTGTGTCTTAATTATAGAAGCCCCAAACAGGCTTACATTTTGCTTTCTTTTTTGCACGTGGTGTGGCCGCCATTTTGTGATTGTAGGAGTTTCGGTGAGTACATTTTTGCAATTTTCAAGTTATGTTTATGTTTTGTACATTTGGATATTGTGCTTTGCTTGTCTGATTTCATGCATTTTGCTTACAAACGTTTTGTTTTCTATTCATTTCAGTGAGGGATTTTTCTGCTGTTTTGTGTGTACTTTATTATTGCTCAGTTAATTTAGTTTGATTTTCTGCATTGTTTATCATGCCTTCATCCGTTAATCGTTTCACTAAATTACGCCTGAAACGGCAAACATTCCTGAATCATCTTGACTTTTTACTTAAATGTAAATGTAAAAAATTGATCCCCAATTTTATTCAAATCAAATCTAATCAAAAACCTTCGAGTCGCGTTTCAAGAATTCTGTTAAATTGCAAGCTTGCCTTACTTCGGTCCATGATAAGGTTACACGTCAACAATTGTCCAAAATTGAACATGAACTCTATAAGCTTCATCTGGAACTCGCTAAATCATATCCAAAATTCACTGCCCTTCAACAAAAGTCTTGGTCTAGAACGGAGAATGCAGTTAACCGTCATAAAAACACCCTTGCAGTTAAATTCGAAAAACTTCTTTTACAGTCTTCCAGTTCAAGTAGTTCAAAAAATCTTCCCATTGTAAACATCAAGCCAATAGTTAATATTTCTAATGTTAGTCTTTCAGAAGAACAAGAGAGAATTCTAAAATATAATTTTAACTTCTCACAAACCTGTAAACCCTCGATTCCAAAGATTTTGGCTCCTATCGAAAAAGCTTTCAAGTTCAGTAAAGTTTCAGATTCACAGAAAGATATGATTAGGCATCTTATCGCTCATAATGTGAAATTCAATAATAAACCTTTGAAACCAAATCTAACTGCGAGAGAAAGAGCTACAATGCGCGAAATTCATTCTAACCCGGATATTATCATTTCAAAGGCCGACAAAGGTGGCCAGATAGTCGTCATGGATAAGAACACTTACATCGATGGTGTCACTAAACTCTTAAACGAAGGACCATATAATCCGATCCCTAAAGATCCTTCACTTTCGGACTTATCCAAAATAAAAACTGCGATCAAATCTTCGCAAATCATTTCAAGCAACTTAAAACATTCGTTTATCCCATCTGTTGCGAATTATGCCAGATTATATGCTCTTCCCAAAATTCATAAAAGTGGTATTCCTTTCCGCCCTATTGTATCAAATTTAGGTACTGCCTCGTATCCTTTAGCTAAATATTTAGTTTCTAAATTTTCCACTCTATTAGACAATAACATTTACACCATAAAAAATTCAATAGAGTTTGTAAAAATAGTTAAAAACATTTCTCCTAGTAATTTACTCATGGTTTCTTTTGATGTAAAATCATTATTCACCAATGTCCCAGTGGAGGGTGCATTAAGATGTCTAGAAACCAGACTTCGCGAATTTCATTTCTCTTGCATCGAAATTGATGAGCTAATTTCTCTCCCTCAACTCTGTTTCAAACAAACACATTTTGTTTTCCAAAATAAATATTACAAGCAAACTGAGGGATTAGCCATGGGAAGCCTCCTCAGTCCCATCCTGGCTGATATCTACATGCATTATTATGAATCAAAATTGTTTGAAACTTTAAACTTCCCGGCATGTTTCCGCTACGTAGACGATACTTTTACCCTGTTTGAAGGTAATAAAGATGATTTAAATAAAGTTCTTTCAACAATGAATTCTATTGATCCTGCTATTCAGTTCACTTTTGAACTTGAGACTTGCAATTCTCTTCCGTTTCTCGACATTCTGGTCACACGTAACACATCCAACTTCAGTACTACAGTTTACCGTAAACCTTCATCGGTTTGCCTTCCACCACACTTTAAATCATGTCATCCGAGTAAACAAAAGTTAGCTTCATTTTATTCCTATGTTTTCCGTGCTCTTCAAGTTTGCTCCTCCAAACTAGCCCTTGATGAAGAACTAAATTATTTAAAAGCAGTAGCTATTGACAGGGGCTTTTCACCCAACATTATTAATCAAGCAGTTTAAAAATTCTCATCTCAACACACTAAAAGCCACACTCATATTTTAGGAGATTATAAAAATTCTGTTGTCATTCCCTTCTTTCCATCAATTAGCTATAAAGTTGCACATATTTTGCAGAAATTTAACTTTCGGGTTGTTTATTCTCCCATCAATAAAATTCCAACTTCTATACTCAAGGACCCCATTCCGGATATGAATTCCTGGGGTATTTATAGGATTCCTTGCCAGTGTGGTTTAATTTACATTGGCCAAACTAAGAGAGCCTTAAAATTTCGCGTCAAAGAACATGAGGCATATGTTAGAAGAAAGGAAACACAGAAGTCTTCTGTTGCTCAACATTGTTGGTCCGAAAATCACACTTTCAATTTTTCTGCTGCCAAAATTATTCAAAAACATCTTCCATTGGAGAACTGGATTTTCTAGAGGCATTTCACATTCATAAAAATCTTTCTGTTCTAGTTAACGATCCTAATTCCAATCCAAATTTTCCTTCGGCTTTTAGAGAAATTATGTTTTAGTTCTGGTTTCGCCAACAGATGGCGCCACTTGCTTATTCTTGTCCAGGCTTTCTTATCTAATCATTATTTCCTATCTTGTTCATTTGCGGTTTTGCAGCTGAAGATGATGGTTCGGTAAAACCATCGAAACTAGTCCTGTGAAAATGTTGTAGGTGTAACGCTGATTTTTGTTGTTTGACTTCTGAGAATAAAATGTTAATTCACATGTCAAAGACCTCTTTGTGCACAGCATTTCTTGTGTAGATCTTTCCATCATTTTTAGGCTCGCCTTGCAGAGGACCACCCATTATTTTTAATTTTACGTCCGTTCTTTCACGAACTCTTGAACAGGCAACATAAAGTTGACCGTGTTCAAATGCAGGTTCAGGTAAAAAAATGCCAACACGCTTAAGCGTTTGGCCCTGGGACTTATGGATGGTCATAGCAAAGGCAAGTTTTACAGGAAATTGTCTACGTCTCAATTGAAAGGGCAACCCTGTGCCGTGGCACCTTCACCCCATTGGCTAGTACAGTTACGCAAGCGACCAATAAACTATCGGCGACGAACACACACATAAGCAGCACATAATAAAGATATTTATTTATTTTATTGTATTTGTTTTTTCATTGTTGCCGGTTTTTGACAGTTGCATATTTCCGAATTCTATTATATATAGATGTTAAATTTATTTGTTAAATGCACGTGTTCTTGTATTTTTAATTTTTCCTGCTTAGCTTTCTCATAATATTCGTCACGCGCTGCTCTGCACGGGGAATAAAATAATTTACATTTACGCAAACAACAAATAAGCTATCGGCGACAAACAGATGTTAAATTTATTTATTAAATGTTAAATGCACGTGCTCTTGTATTTTTAATTTTCCGGCTTAGCTTTCTCATAATATTCGTCACGCGCTGCACTGCACGGGGAATAAAACAATTTACAGTTACGCAAGCAACCAATAAACTATCGGGGACAAACACTTAAGCCGCATATATGTAAGATGTATCAGAACTGACATCATGTTTAAGTGATTTGTTGAAAAAACAAGTCATCTGGAACTAGAGGGCAGTATAGGAAAACGCATTTAGAAAACTGAAGGATGTCTTAGTAAACAAATCAGTTTTACAGTATTATGATACGAGGGCAATCCCAAAAAAAAGGTCTCCTATCTTTTGGGGACGTAGAGAAAGTTTTAATACGGTTGTTGGCAACACTGTTGTGAGTGGTGCTTTCTCCACTACCACATAAGCACGCAGGCGCTTCGCTCGGATGTTGTGTCTTGGCTTGGCAGCCATTCGAAATAGAGCTCCCGATAAACGTTACCGCCAAGTGCGAAGTGCGCGCAGTTATTCGATTTTTGAATGCAAAAGGCGTTAAACTGGTTGAAATTCACCGCCTATTGACGGAAGTGTATGGACAGTCGTGCATGGATGTCAAAAACGTTCGCAAGTGGTGTAAAGAGTTTACAGCCGGTCGTACTGAAATTCATAACGAAGAAAGGAGCGGGAGGCCGTCAATTGCCGATGAGACAATCGCGAAAGTTAAGGAACTTGTGCGTAAAGATCGGAGGATCACTCTGGATATTCTCTGCATTTTGGTTCCTGAGGTTTTCAGAAGCACCATCCACAGGATTTTAACGGAAAAGTTGCAATATCGGAAGGTGTGTGCAAGATGGGTACCGCGTATGTTGACAGAAGACCACAAACAGCAACGGGTTGATTCTTCCCGCGAATTTCTTCGCCGCTATGGAGACGAAAAGGACAACTTCTTGGACTTCTTGGAAAGATGAGGGTCAACACTTCCTGAAGGGCATGGCGGCAAGCTGGTATGACATGGGCATTGTAAAACTGCCACAGAGTCTATAAAAATGCATCGATTGAAATGGCGATTACGTTGAAAAATAAAGCATTCTTCAATCTTTAAAGAGATGTAGCAATTATAGAAAATAAATGTTTCTTTGTATATCTAAAAATATAGGAGACCTTTTTTTTTTTTGGGATTGCCCTCGTATTAACATGCCAGTAGTTTTATCTGTAGATGCATCTCAAGAAGGACTAGGAGCAGACCTTCTGCATAATAATGTACCAGTAGCTTATGCATCTAGGGCATTAAAATACACACGGAAGAATTATGCTCAGATTGAAAAGGAAACTTTAGCCATTGTATTTGCGTGTGAGAAATTTCCCCAGTATATATTTCGAAAATATATTACAGTGGAAAGCGACTATAAACTATTGGAATCAGTTTTCAAAAAGCCATTACATAAATGCCCAGTAAGATTACAAAAAATGCGTATAAGATTACAGCCGTATCAGTTTGAGATAAAATATAAACCGAGAGAAGAACTTTTTATAGCAGATGCATTATCAAGATCATTTACTGATAAAGAAATCTGATTTCTTTGAAGGAGAATCCCATGTTGGATTGATTGCAGAATGTATAAAGACAAAATGGAAAAATTTTCAGCTGGAAACAGAAAATGATGAACAACTACAAGATTTAAGAAAATTAATTAAAACTGGATGGCCGAATGAAAAATGTATGGTTCTAGAACTGGCAAAACCATATTTTAATTTCAGAGAAGGACTACCAGAAGCAAATGGTTTAACATTTAAAAATTCCTGTGTTGTTGTACCAAGAAGTTTACGAAAAGATATGTTAAGTAGAATTCATTATGGTCATTTAGGAGTAGTAAAATGCAAGAACAAATCAAGAGAAATATTATATTGACCAGGAATGAATGAAAGAAACTGAAGATTTGGTACTAAATTGTCCGTGTTTAAGTTTACAAAAAGCTAACACTAAAGAACCAATGATATGTAAATAAATGCCTAATGGTCCACGGTACTGGGAATACATCTCTTTTACTTCCAAGACAAGGATTTTCTAATAGTTCTAGATTATTTTAGCAAATAGGTTGAAATTGGTCATTTGGAAGATTTGCCAAGCGTGGCAGTTATAAAGCAAGAAATTTCAAGAACTTGCAAGAAGATAGAATTTTGAAGCCAAAACTTCAAGTCCAAATTTTTGACAATCAAATGGAATGATTGTAAGAATTGTCAAGAGAATGTTAGAAAAAGCTGCGGTTGACAACAAGGATCCATATTTAGTATTACTGGAATATCGTAACTCTCCTATTTCAGCTGAAATTAAGTCACTTTCAGAATTGATGTTTGGAAGGAAAGTGAATGGATTGATGCCTATAAAAGAGAATATCATCCAAATCTAAACGATATCAGTACCATAAACAACATTTACTGAAGGGACAAACCTTACAAAAAAGCTATTATGATAGGAATGCAAGACCATTAAAACCACTGAAGGTAGGAGATGATGCGTACATAAAAGAGAAAGGAAAAAACTAAATGAAAGTAGAACAATTATAGAAGCAGAAAATGCAGTATATCCGTGCAGTTGGCTGCCTGCTTGGCCAGTAGGTCAGCGGCTTCATTGCCTTGAATCCCTGTGTGAGCGGGAACTCATTTTAAAGTAGGTCTTTGCGAAATAGGCATTGTCAGAAGCTGTTTCTGAATTCGGTATACCAAAGGACTCCGGCTGTTTTGACTTGCTATAGCCGCCAGACTTGATGCCGAATCACTGAGTATGGAGAATTTCTCCTGTTGACGTGTGTGTTCGCATATCTAATTGCAGCACTGCACTAGAAGCTCTGCTTGGTATACCGAGTTGTTCAAGCCTAATTTTCTTTTCCACTCGAATGTTACAACTCCATTTTCTAGTCTACAGCAGGCGCTGCCCGTGCCGTTCTCAGTTTTGGAGCCATCTGTGAAAAGGTTATTACTGTACCTCTGAATTGGTTGGTCGTTTATACTGATACCGTCGGAGAGATTAAAAGCTGCTGGATGAAAGTTATTGCAGTTGTTTTGCTCCTCGTAGTCCGAGTGGTGATAACTATGACCCCAGAGTGTTGGAGTTTGACCCAGCCTGGTAACCCTTACGATAGCTGCCTCTCTTTTTACTATTAAATCTAGGGGAGAAATTCCTGCTAGTTGTTGTAGGGCTAGAGTTGACGTGGTACGGTAGGCCCTGCATACTTGAAGTAGCTGCTGTCTCTGAATAGAGAGCAGCGATCTTTTCATATGAGAGGTAAGTTCGCCACCCCAGATTGCTGCTCCGTAAGTTATTACTCTTTCTGTAATGGTTCTATGCCAAATTTTTAGTAGCTTAGATGAGATACCCCATTTATGTGAAGTCATGCGTCTCATGTTGTTGCTTAGGATGCTAATTCGAGTCATAAGATTCCTGACATGTGGCATCCAAGAAAGTCTGTTGTCGAGTAATAGCCCAAGATATTTCAATTGGGGGAAACATTTTACCGGTATCCCATAGAGTTTAATGCTTGGGTTACGTCTTAGGTGCCTGCTGCGTCCTATGAGTAAAGCTTTAGTTTTCTCTGCCGAAATCTGAAGCTTATGTGCTCTGGCCCATTGGGAGAACAGATCAAGACAGTATTGAGATCTCATTTCGAGGTTACTCCTTCCTGCCACAACTAGCATAAAGTCGTCCGCATAGGCTATGATTCGAGCGTATTCTACGCTCTCAGTCTGACGAAATGCCGAGTTTGCCACTATATTCCACAGTGTTGGTCCAAGGCATGACCCCTGCGGGCACCCTCTAAAGACATTTTTGACAAAAATGCCGCTGTCTGATGTTACTTGTACACTTCGATCTTGAAGGTACGAGCGAAGGATGGTAATAATGGCGGTTGGGCAGGCCATGTTGTGCAGCAAATTTATTACGTCTGGCCACCAAAGGAAGTCAAAGGCTCCCTTGATGTCAATGGCTATTGCCAGTGAGTGCAAATTGTTATCCTTGTTCTGTTTGATGGTGGCCATTAAGACTTTTATGGCATGTTCAGTTGAGTTGCCCATTCGGAATCCATATTGGTTGGGATGCAGGGCGTTGTTCCTTTGCAGGAAGAAGTCCAGTCTGCAAAGAATTACTCTTTCTAATACCTTACCGAGCGCTGGCAGTAGAGAGACTGGCCTGTAAGATGAAGGTTCTGCCGGAGTTTTGCCTGATTTTAGGAATAACGCCACTTCTGCCAACTTCATATTTTTAGGAAAGTACTGATGATTCCAGCAAGCTGAAATGACCACAAGGAATAGTTTTCGGAATTCCCGGTGTATCTCTCTAATGATGATATTATCAATACCTGGAGCTTTTTGGGTGCCAGAGTACGTATGATGTTGTCCACTTCCATTTGCGTAGGAGGAGGTTCGTCTCTTCTGGTAACTTGACGAAATTTCATACTGTAGGTTTTTCTCACTTCCTCTTGCTCCTCTAAGAAATTCTCTTCATCATCATCAGGAAAAACTGCATTTATGATCTCACTGATTATTTCGATGTTGGATGAGGGAGTGCTATTCACCATAGGCGAAAGGATCGTAGGACGAAACACCTTGTTATATGTTATCTTTTGAGTAGGTCCAAAGACTTTAATGACATTACTACAGTAAATTCTCCATGAGATTAACTTGGCCTCTTTATTTTTTCTTTTATATAAAGCTCTGGCTTTATTGTATGTTATCATTTTGAGTTGCCGTAGATATGGATCTACCGTGGATTGTGCTTTCCTGCGAAGTGCCCGAACTCTGCTCCTGTGTTAAGCTGTGGTGACCACCAGGATATCGAGTGTTTTGCCTTTGCAGATTTCAAACGATATGCTTTGTGGGCGGCTTGCACTATTTTTGTAACTAGTAAGTAGTAGAGATTATCTAAGGAGTTTCTGCCCTGGCAGTTGTTGAAATCTTTGATAAATTTCTCTGCATGCGTTCTAATGTGTTCCCGTAAAACGGAATGTCCTCCAAATGCCGTTTTGAATCTTTTCTTTATTATGTAGTCTATAGGAATATCCAGCCTGTAAGTAATAATTTTGTGATCACTGAGTGACGGCAGGTCACTCACTGTCCAATCATGTATGTGCGGAGTTGTATTGGGAGTTGATATTGTCAGATAAGGCCACCCTCGAGCTCTAGATGTTTCAAAGGTAGGCGGTGAGTCCTGAGCGTTGATGACAATGAAGTGCTTACTATCCAAGAATTCTAGTACCGCAATTCCCCTTCGGTTCTCCGAGTCAGCACCCCATAGTTGACTGGTGGCGTTAAAGTCTCCTGCTATGATACAGTGTGATGCCCCAGTTAGAAGGTTAGAATTAAGTTCTTCTAATAGAGAGGTAATATCTTCGCTCGGGGGTAGATACACAGCAATAATATCAATGCTGCAATTACTAGTGTCTAGTCTGATGGAGACTGTATGCTCTGTGATTTTCATTAGGAGAGAGGAGAGAGGGCCACTGTAAATAATCGCAGCTAGCTGATTCTTTGAGAGAAACGTTCTGCTGTGTGTTGGAACACTGGGAACCGCTCCGTTGTAAACGTATGGCTCTTGGAAGATTCCGACATTGGCAGCAGTATGTGTCATTACTTGCAGCGTATTTATGGTTGCTGCATAGCACTTCTGCAAGTTACACTGTAAAAATCGAAGACCTGCTATATGTTTATTTAGTGTCATCTTGGTTTAGTTCTTAGCAGTGATCTTTCTCAGGCTCTCGAAATGGGCTCCATACACTGGGCAGGAACTTGAAGTAGCTGGGTGATCTGTGCTGAAAGAGGTCCCCTTTTCAGAATTACTACTGCAGCAATTAGTGCAAGTCACTTTTTCCGAGCTGCACTCCTGCGTCAGGTGGCTGTTACAACACTTCGAGCAAACTGGAGCGTTTTTACAGGTCCTGCTATAGTGACCGAACTCCTGGCAGTTGTAACAGCGTATGATCCTAATGTACGGACGGAGAGGACAAGACTCAAAACCCACTAAAAGACGGCCTAGCTTAACTAGGTGTTCTGCTGACTAGGGTCTATGTCTATCACCCAGTTTTTCCTTCCGCTTTGCCCGGAACGGCTTGCTCGTATTTAAAAAGCACTGAGATTGAAATTGGGCAGTTGGTCTACAAGTGCTGCTGTTAGATCTTTTCCTAAATTCTCAGGTACTCCAAAAATAATTACACTTTCCCTTCTTGGCTTGAGCTCCCGAAATTCAAGTGTCTCTAGTAGTGCTGGCCTGTCCTCGATTGCCTGTTTCAGGCGTAGCAGGTGAGCTTTTTCTCGACACCGGATGAGAAGCTCTCTTTACCTTGTGGGCCGAATCTGCACTAAAGTGATCCCTAGCTGGGAGGGTAATTTCCGATGCAATGTTAAGTGCTGGAATACATTTTTCTGTCTTTTGTCAGTTCATCATATCAAAGTTCAGTTTTCTAAGTAAGATCGCTTACAAACTTTTTTTAATATTTTTATTATTAACTTTTTCTGTGTTAATTTTATTTATTATTAAATATTACGTTCTTTGCACTTACGCCACATAAAATTCAATTTAATACCAAAATCACAAAATATTTAAAAGTAGCATATTTTTAGAATTTCCGACAAAGTGTTAGAGCTTGCTATACATATTTTTATATTCGCTATATTATTTCTTTAAAAACCAACCGCTCATGCTGCCAGCCACTCAGTTATCTTAAAAAAGAAACTATATAATGATTTTTTAGAGTCCAGCTAGTGTAATTTCATTAAAATATTTAATATTTCTAATTATACATTGCATGATTTTAGTACATGTTTATTTAAATCAATCATTTTAAAACGTAGACAAAAGTATCTTTAAGAGCATCTTAGGCTTTATTGAATGGTAACAAGCTGGCGGGTGGAAGGTAAAAGTATTTTATTTCCATTTGAGCCAACACATTGCTTTCATACTGCTGAGTGTATTAATTAAAACTGAAACATAAATGTATTATATTTTTTCGAATGGCAACAGTCTCGCGGGCTGGAAATAAAAAATCTTTCATTCCGAAAAATGTTGCCACCGCTCACTTTCAAACCGTTGTAGAGTTGCGCGCCTCCAACCTGCACGCAACCAAGAGGTGACTGTTGAAACTGGAAAATAGACAGAGTCTTGCTAAGGGTTTAAGTCCCTTTTTATTCAACTTAAGAAATTACAATTGCGTGCTCTTGACGCTCACAAACTACGCCGACCCGGCGGTAAAATAAAAATAAGAACCTGAAAAGAAAATAATAACAAGACTCTAACTACGAGGCTCTCTAAAAGTAACTAACCTCACCGCGTTTTACAATACCGTTGCTAATTCAGCAAACTTTGAATATCACGTCGAACGATTAACAATTCTCCGAGGCAAGCACACAGGCCGAAACGCGGGGTTCTTCAATTTCTGGCTAACTACCTCCGCGCTCGTGAAGTACGAACAGCACACCTCGAACTCGTTTCCTTTCTATTTAACTCAGAATACTTCCGCTGATAATTTGAATCCTTGCGCGTTCTACTAAAATTTACATACTCTGGCATTGGCAGTTCCAGGGGAAAGTAAGGCTTGACAGGAAAGATAGTTTAAACTTAAAATAAATGTTAGTTAAAATAAATATAAACCCTACATTTGCCGCTGCCAGAATTTGGAAAACTTGGAAGCAGGTCCTACAAACGACCTGTTGTAAAGTTTCTATAATTCTGAACTAACTCTCAAGAGCCTCGTTTACACAAAAATAATCTTATGTAACAAAATGTATACTAAATTTCTGTCGATGCTTATATAAACCTCTCTTCTTACAGCAACTTTTCCTGGACTTCACCAATCAATCTTGTTCTTTTCCTTCCAGCATCTGGAAGGAATAAGTATCAGTATCTTTCTATATACATTATAATTTACACTTTCTTCACACTGAATAAATTTTTGTTTTTAACGATTCGTTTTCCTTAGTTACTGCTTACTTCACATTCATTCAATTATTCAAACATTAATTTAACTTTACCCTGGCTCTCCACCATGTGTGGTGTCAAACGGGAATATTTGTGTTTTAGTCTTACAACACTTCCCCTAACCACCATGATTTGTTAGAATTCAACGACCAAATAGACACACCTTACTCGACATTCTACAACTTGATGAGCTACTTTAACATTCTTAAAAATTCAAGTGTAGGTGGACAACCCTACAAAACACATTCATTCTAACTTCCCCCTCATTCGTCTTTAGACATGCAGGCTTTCGCTCTAAAGCATGATTTTATCTACAGTTTAAAACTTAAATTCGAATTCATTGCTTTTAAGCATTTACTTTTAGCATCTAAAATTTTATGCTTCTAGACTAAATTCGACTTTTACATAACATTCAAGTATTTACGTACATTTACAAAATTTTAATACATATGATTTTTACAATTTACCATAAAATGAATAAGAGAAAATAAATTTTTACTTTACTCATTCTTCGCCAAGCTGGCGGCACTGAAACTAAAATTCTTATTAATACAAGAATACGAAGTTATTTTTATCTTCGGCCAAATTTTGGCTTTAACATAACAGAATCAGTCTTTCGACCAACAGAAAATGCTTGTTCCTAGATTTGTACTTAAAGAAAATAATACTTTTGCCTTAGCTAAATAAAGTAAAACAAAACTAAGTCTCAACCGAGACATATTGACTTTCGTCAAAACATACAACTTCGTACTTATGCATAACATTTCGGAACAAAAGAAAAAAAAAATTATAGAAGATTTTAACTTAACTTTGAGTTTTCGATGATTGAAACTCCGTCATTCTTTTCTGGCAAAATTGTTCCCACGTTATAGGTTTCATGGACGTCAATCTTCTTCTTCCTGACCTCCGAGTGTCGTCCACATTAGTTTTTCTTTTGCGTTCTCTGCATGCTGGCCTCTTGGCGGAGTAATCGTCGGGTTGCTGTCTTTTCCGTTTTTCCATTGGACGGCTGGTCTTGACGTCCTCCGGTCTGGAGTCCTTCTTGAATTTCTTCTGTTGTTCCTGGTATTTTCGTTCCTCCTGCTGTCTTTTCAGTTTCCGGAACGGCGGCCTTGTTTGGCCTCTGGCCCTGGGAGCATTCTCCTTGATGTATAATTTCTACTGCGATACGTTGTAGGTGGTGTTTTCCTCTTTACCAAGGTTTCTTTACGCGGTGGCCTTGCATTCTTGCTTTTCTTAAATGCTGGAGTTTGAAAGTTTTCATTTTTTCTTTTTGGTACCGTCGTCTGGGTTGTAGAAGGGCTAGGTCTCTCTTCAGTTCTCTGCTTCTTGGGTGGTGGAACAGTTGTCGTTATTTCTGGACCTTCTACTTCTTTTAGACTTGAGTCCTGCAAGAAACTTTTAAGGATTTCAAAATCATTTGGATTATAGTATTTTTTCACCTGGTCGGGACTTGCTTTACAGATTTCCCCTCTCTCGTTCTTAAGGTACAATACGACTCCTTTGATTTTCTGAATTACATAGGGGCCTTCAAATTTTGGAGCTAACTTTGCAGTAAAATTGTCTGGGGCACTTGATAAAGAAAATCTCCGCTTCAATACTTTATCCCCAACTTTAAAATCTGCTTCACGGCGTTTTCTATCGTAATACACTTTTTGCTTATTTCTTGCTGTATCCGAGCTTTTAAGCGCCTGATCAATAAGTTTTTGCACATCTTTCTGTTTAAACTCTTGCTCTCTTTGTTGCACAAAGAATAATTTATCTAAAGGCGTAATTAACTTGCGGCCTAAAAATAATTCTGCTGGGGTTTTTCCCGTAGTATCGTGATTTGCCGTTCTTAAAGCATAAGCTAATTCATTTATGTAGCCATCCCAGCGCTTGTGATGTGTGCTAACGTAACTGCGAATTATTTTTACAATGTTTTTGTTCACTCTTTCTGCTATGTTTGCCTGTGGTCTAAACGGAACCATTTTGATATGGCGTATGCCAAGTCCAGTGCATATGTTTTCAAATATTTGACTAATGAATTGTTTTCCGTTATCGCTAATGACTTTTATCGGTGTACCGTATTTAAAAATGTATCTGTGTAAGAATGCATCTGCGACTGTTTTGGCTGACGCGCGTTTAAGTGGAACAATTTCTGTCCATTTTGAAAAATGATCTACTATTACTAAAAGAAAACGATTTTTATTTAACTCGCTCTGGGGGAAGGGACCAAGAAGATCTATGCCTAAAATTTCATTCGGAAATGTAGCGCGAATGCTATTTAAGTACCCGGCCGGGCTGTAATTAATATCATTTATTAACTGACATTGATTGCAGGACCTGACATACGCAGTTACTATTTTGTATAATTGCGGGAAATATACCGCCTCGCGTACCCTTTTTAAAGTCTTTCTGACCCCTAAATGACACGCTGTTTTCGCGTCGTGTAATTCCTTCAAAATGCTTAATCGAAGCGAGGCTGGGATGACTGGTTTGTACTCGAGATTTTCGTTTGTTGTTTTCGTATAAAATTAAAAATTATCTATTATTTCATAGTTTTCTACTCTATTTCTTATCGCATCGATATCTGTGTGCTCAAAGCTTTCGGGGTCTTTCAAATATGCATAGATATTTCCAAATTCAGGATCAGCTTTCAGTTCAGTGATAATCGTATCTCTAGAATCTAAAATTTTTGAAGTCAACACAACGTATTTAAGTTCATTTCCTTCATCGTTCAGTTTTATACGAGAAAGTGCGTCAGCTACATTGTTTTCCT
The DNA here is from genome assembly GCF_044657685.1 of Stegodyphus dumicola. Lineage (NCBI taxonomy): Eukaryota > Metazoa > Arthropoda > Arachnida > Araneae > Eresidae > Stegodyphus > Stegodyphus dumicola. Next base: position 166,325,875 of record NC_140768.1, on the reverse strand, counting down.
TACCCGGTTTATATTTTATTATTAGATTATATTCTTGGAGTTTTAAAGCCCATCTTATTAACCTGGGCGTTAGGTTTTTCCCCGAGTAAAGTCTACCAACAGCCGCATGATCCGAAAAGACTGTTACTGGCGATTTGCCGAAATAAACTCGAAATTTGTGTACAGCCATTAATACGGCTAATGTTTCTCTTTCTGTAGCTGTATAATTCCTTTGTGTCTGATTCAATGTTTTACTAAAAAATGCCAGAGGATGGCTATTTTGCATAAGAACCGCACCCACCGCATAGACCGACGCATCTGCTGCAATTTCCAGGTTTTCGTCCCCCTCCGGGAATTTCAAGACAGGGGCATTGATGAGCGTTTCTTTTAATCTTTCAAATGCTGTAGTTGCTTCCTCTGTCCACGTAAATTTACTTCTCTTTCTTTTAATTACTAAGAGTGGTTTAACAATATTAGCGAAATCTTTTATGAACGACCGATAATAAGAACATAACCCAAGGAAAGAAGAAAGTTTCTTGGCGGTGTTGGGCGGTGGGAAATTCTTAATTGCTTTTATTTTTGAATCTTGCGTTTCTATACCCTTTTGCGAAATTTTATAACCGAGATATTTAAGTTCTTTAGTTGCGAACTTGCATTTTGAGGCGTTAATTGTAAGACCGGCCTCTTTTAATAATTTAAAAACTTCTTCTAGATCTTTAATGTGTTGTTCCAACGTACTACTCGTTATAATTATATCATCTAGAGAGATTAAAGTCGATTTACCTAGGACAGGCTTTAAACCAATGTCCATAGCTCTCTGGAATGTTGATGGGGCCCCACACAACCCAAAGGGCATGCGTAAAAATGCAGAAGTGCCCGATTTTGTTATAAACGCGGTTTTATGTATGTCTTCGGGTCTCATAGCTATTTGATAGTAGCCAGACGTTAAGTGCAAAGTAGACATGTATCTTGTAGATTTCATCCTCTATAACCGGCAAAGGGTAAACTGGGAATTTAGTAATGCTATTTAGTTTTCTGTAATCGATAGCAAATCTCCAAGCCCTTTTATCCGAAGGAGGAAACTCGTTCTTTTTCCTACATAGTACGACTGGACTCGCGTACTCACTATTTATGGGCGTTATTATTTTATTCTTTAACATCTCCTGAATATGTTCTTCGATGATTACGTCTTTTTGTTTGTCGTACCGATAAGGTTTAGTCCTACAAGGTTTTTCGGCAGTTAATTGTATCTGATGCGTAACTATTTGACAACTACCAGGCTTTTCTGAAAACAAGTTAGAAAAATTACTCACCACTTGCTGGATGGCTTGACTTTCATGGTCATTCAGATGGCTAAAGTCCACTTGCGGTTGTTCCACAGGTTCCACCACCCTCTGGTCCATCTCCAGCACAACGGAAGTGTCTTGAAAATTCAATTTGGCCCTCGCGGCCCTTAAAACCTCCATACCTAAAATAAGAGGATTTTGCAGATTCTTCACTACAAAAATTAATACTTTGAGGCTTTCCTCTTTTACCTGTATGTTTAATGATAATTTCCCGATGCAGTGACATGTTTTTCCTTGCGCCGCTATAATTTCGGTATTTTTGGTTTTAAATAATCGTACCCTATAAAAATTCTTTTTGAAGAATGTTTCGCTCATAAAATTTCCTTCTGCTCCTGTATCGATGAGGGCTTCTACTGGTACATCGCCAACCAGGACTTGTATAATTGGTAGATGTGAGTTTTTTACGATGACCGTATTTAAATGTCTTTTTGAGGGTTTTTTTAAAACTTCCGGTGTCTGGACCCTCGCTTTCACAGGCTCCTCTACTCGTTTAAAGCTTTCCTTTCAAGTTCTGCCTTCTGGGTACGCGGATGTTTATTTTCGAATTTTCTTTTTGGGCCTTGACCTTCGAGGTTCGATGAGTTAACTTGATAGCTCTTTCCCCCATAAGAGCGGTTTGCATTTCTGATTTGCTCATTTGAAGATTTCCTTCGGGTACTTTGAGAATACGTTGCCCCTCTAGCTTTTTCCGCTATTCTGCGATTTTGAAACTTCACCGCCATTTCGAAGAGCTCCTGCAATGTGCTTGGGTTTCTAATTTCGAATTTAATAGTTAATAATAATAGTTTCTAATTAGTCTTGAACAGCAGGTAACAATCTTGGTAAAATTATTTCAATAATCTCCGCATCGGGTTTCTTCCCATACAGCATATCCGTCAGCTTAATTTTTCGCAGAATAAAGTCCGTCAACTCTTCTATATCCCGTTGATAGAAACTATATAGTTCGGCTTCCAGCCTTGCTCAATCTTTCACTATGGGGAAGGCCTTTACTAACGATTTTTTGAAATTTTCAAATGTATATGTCTGGCTTCCAAATTCCCATAGTAAAAATTTGCCTATATTCTTCCACCATAGCGCGGCCTGTCCTCTTAGCGCAGATGTGGCGATGGCAACTTTTTGTCTTTCAGGCACAGGCTAGAGCTGAAAGTGATTTTCTAGGCCTTCTAGAAATATCGCCACCGAATTTTTTCCGTCGAAATTGACGTTTGGCTTGATTGACGCTCTCAAAGTCTGGACCAGGTATCCAAATCCTTCCAATTGGCTTGCCATTTCTTGGTGTTGTCCCGCGGCTTCCATCCGATTTTCGTCCATTTCAGTTCGATAAGTGTTCGGGCGCCAATGTAGAGTTGCGCGCCTCCAACCTGCACGCAACCAAGAGGTGACTGTTGAAACTGGAAAATGGACAGAGTCTTGCTAAGGGTTTAAGTCCCTTTTTATTCAACTTAAGAAATTACAATTGCGTGCTCTTGACGCTCACAAACTACGCCGACCCGGTGGTAAAATAAAAATAAGATCCTGAAAAGAAAATAATAACAAGACTCTAACTACGAGGCTCTCTGAAAGTAACTAACCTCACCGCGTTTTACAATACCGTTGCTAATTCAGCAAACTTTGAATATCACGTTGAACGATTAACAATTCTCCGAGGCAAGCACACAGGCCGAAACGCGGGGTTCTTCAATTTCTGGCTAACTACCTGCGCGCTCGTGAAGTACGAACAGCACACCTCGAACTCGTTTCCTTTCTATTTAACTCAGAATACTTCCGCTGATAATTTGAATCCTTGCGCGTTCTACTAAAATTTACATACTCTGGCATTGGCAGTTCCAGGGGAAAGTAAGGCTTGACAGGAAAGATAGTTTAAACTTAAAATAAATGTTAGTTAAAATAAATATAAACCCTACACCGTTGTTAATCAAACATGCATTAAAGTTTTACATAATAAGAGAACAGATTGGAAATTCAAAATTCAGGCTCCCACAGGTGCTCATGTTCGGGTGGAGGACGACGTTATTCAAAATTTCATGGCTCTAAGTACCGTCGTTTTCTCACAAAGAGAGGAACATACATACATATATGCAAATTCTTCTTTATTCAGTTTTTTAAAAAATAAGGTACAGCGATAATATCTGGAGGCAACATTTGAAAATTGATACTCCGCTTATTGTGAACGAACGCAAAAATTCCATTTCGAGAATAATAGCCTCTTCTGAACTAATAAATGTAACAAGAAAACACGCAAAAACCATTTAACATATTTTTTAAATAAATGATACTTTTTTAGCCAAAAGGGCGTTAGCCATGAAGGGCTATTAATTTCGTTTTGGCATTTTGCGTTGATTCATTATAAACGGCGAATCACTTTTTAAATTGTTGCCACCAAATATTATCGCCCTGTATTATATTTAGAGAAATGAAATAATGAAGAATATGCATAAATGTATGTATGTTTCTTGCATTGTGGTAAAACAACGGTACCTAGAGGCATCAAATTTTGAATAACCTACATCTCCACCGGAACATGGGCCACTGGAAGCCCAAATCTGGAATTCGGAATTTCTTTTAATATCTATTTCATATTTTGTAAAACTTTAACGAATTTTTGATTAACAAAACTCAAGATTTCAAAGCGAGCAACAGCAACACTGCACGGAGCAAAAACACTTTTATCTGCAGCGCACCCGATACTGTGTATGGGAAATTCTAAAGATATGCTCTTTTAAATATTTTGTGATATTGTTGTTGGGTGCTATTACGTTTTGAGGACCGTAAAAAAATTGCAGCGAAAATGTATGCGCAAAAGCGCTAAATTTAGCAAACGCGCCCATTTAACAGCGCGCCAAATCTAGCCTACGCGCTGATTTCAGATTGCGTAAGTTTATATAGTTCTACATTTCTTAAGACGCCATTGAAATACTAGTTTAATTTTTAAATCCTTTTTTAATTTTAAATACTTTTTTGATATCCTATGGATTTAACACTTTGGGAACTGCCCATGACGAAAAATCTGCAATAGAATTTTGGGTAAAGTGCAGAATCACCCACTGCTTGTTCATACTCGGTATCCATGTACACATCGACCTATTTTCACTTAAAAGAAAAAAATGCACAAAAATGGCACTGCGCACACCCTTGACTTTATCTATGTACACATGGACCTATTTTCACTTAAAAAGTAAAAGAAAATTGACAAAAATCCAATTATAATCCAATTGTTACCTTTGTAAAAAGCGGCAAACAAATAAGTGGGCGATTTTGCACTTTACCGAGAATTTTTTCAAAGAAAAAGCATCATTCATTATAGAAAATTATGTTTGAACAACCAACGAGATGAAATTATGCTTTAGCGATAACTCGGTAGCAAAACAGCGCTGCAGGCATCCATTCAGTTATGTTTAGCAATTTTTATATAAGTTATAATAATGATCTGAAATAGTTATTTACTCTTATGCTTCAATTCAGTCATGTTTAGCCTTTTTTACAGTATATAAATTATAATAATAAAAAAGTATTATATGAAATTAACCTTTCATCTAAATTAAAACATCAATCTTTGATAGTTATTTACTATAATACTTCCTTTCTTGCATTAGGGTTGCCGCAATTATTTTTGGCAGCACTGGCATCAACAATAGTTTGGCGATTTTTTGCAGCCCTCAAAACCGAATAGTACCTGTTGTTGAATTGAATTTTATGGTTAAGTGCGAAGAACATGATATTTAATAAATAAACGTAACACACAAAATGTTAAAAAAACGCCCCTTTGGATGTAATTTAAAATCTGAAACCTTTCAAATTTTCTTTTCTTTTTACTTCCTTGTACGAAGTAAAAAGAAAGTATAGTAATCGCGAAAATTTTCAGGCATCATATTTCAACGAAAATATCCATTTTGACCGCTATCTAATGCAATTTAATGATGTTTTTGCGTGACATCCGTACGCTCATTTTAACATATGCTGCTTGACATAAAATCTACTTACTATTTACTAAGCCTCTATGTATGTGACAAAGTGAGACATTAAAAAAAAAAAAAAAAAAAAAAAAAAAAAAAAAGCTATTAGTAAAACGTAACTAAAATGTCACTTACCTTCTTTCAAATATGCCCAGTTATTATGTGTAAAATATTTAATGCTACTTGGTAAATTTCATAAAATTAATTTTATTCTCAAACATATTAATAATTATGTTAATTAAATTATGTTTAATAATAATGCATCCTACTCACGTTCAGGCATAGATATAATATTTTTAATTGAATTTATTCAGTTCCCATTTGCTCATAGGTTCTTAATTTTTTTCATTAATGGTCCTTAAAAGTACTTAATTTCCTCGTGCAGAAATGTGTACGAACCCTGTTTTCGAAACACTTTACTAATTTATTTTTAATATCTTTTCTTTTTAAGTAAAATATAAAACACTGCTTATTATTCTTAAATGATATGTTCTTAACCATCATGAAAAATTTGAAAGAGTTTGATGCAGTATTTTTTTAGAAAAGAATACCAAGCTAGCACAATGTCACAAAAGATTCGTCAAAGGTGAGAGAAATTAAACAACTGGTTTTTAAAAACATTAAATTTACATTTTATGTGTTTTATATAATCTACAAGCTGTCTATTTTAAATGATAAAAAAATTTAGTGTATACGTTTATTTTGAGAAAAGTTATACCGTAATAACCTTTGTTCCGAAATAGTTGCATTTTGCCAGTCGATATGTCACATGTCCCCATAATTCAATCCAATACGTTTAAATGAAAAGGAAGAAAAAATGCGTGTAATTTAATATTCCGTGCAAGGAAGTCATGTAGTGTGGTGTACACATCAGATTTTTTTTATTAATTAGTATTTTTAATAATAATAATTCAAAAAAGAACAATATAATCTAATTAAACCTTTTTTTCCCTCAAAACTATTGTTCATACTCTTATTCAAATTGTTATCTTTGAGATATTTATGCGCAGTTATTTGTTTTATGATTAAATGGCATACCGTATATTATACAGCCAAATGTAAGGGGGTTGGATGAAGTAAACCATTCTTTTAAATGGCGTCGATGTTCTAAGCCCATCCCTAAGGAACTGCAGATGGAAATTTGCGTTTCGTTAAAATCACGACCACACGCCATTTCTCTTCAGACGTCTGCTGACCTAGTTTCATGTGGTGCTCCGAGGAGGACGAGTTCGTAATAACTTTTCCAGCAGCGCCAAATATCAAAGGCCACGCTCACTATCTGCAAACGGACTTAACATAAACAAGCCATTCGCTTCCGATGTTAGCAATAAATATCAGTTCCTTTACGCTTCTATATTGTTATTTTAATGATTTTTTTAGGGAAAAAGTGGTATGCCGTTCGTTATAAGCTAGTGATTTGTCTTAGCTTTAGGATAAATAAATGTGTTCAGATGTTGAATTTAAAGGAAAAATTCAAGCGTCATTATATGAAGTTATTTAAGTAGTATTAATCTTTTAATTTGAAGTACCAATAAATATAGTATCTACTCATAAAAATTTGGTTAACTCTATAGTTTTTAATATAAAAAATTACGAATATCACTTCATCAAAATGCATTAAGAATTTTCATTATTAACTCTGATACTGACCACCTCCCTAACACAGTCTCCTCTTAAAGTGACAAATATTTCTAAAAACAAATAAATGCATGTATTTATATCATCTGCCTTTGAAAGACCAAATTATTTGGAACATCGGGTGGTTGTTATACAAATGGTTCACTATATTTCTGAATCGAAATCATCAGAAGATACCAACTCACTGGTTCTGAGATTTCCAAATTGGACAAAATGGATATATTACTTACTGCAAGAACGGTTACCCCCCCCCCAAACTGCTAACTTTGCAGCACTTTCGCATTCCAAATTATTTTCTTTAATTGTTGTTCTATGTTTTATCTCACTTGTCTGACAGTACCATCACATCAAGTCCACGAAAACATCTGGGCCATGAGCGCCTCCTTCGGCTTAGACTTTCGGCACCTTATATGTAACAGTACATCTTAACTTAGCGACGTTCCAATTTTAAGTGGATCCGAGGGTCTCCCACCTCTCTTTCCGTTCCACGAACTTCCTCTCGATGTAACTTTCGATTCGGTGGTATTTTAAGTGCTCCATGTCTCGAAGAATGTACGGCATATACACAAACATATATGCCTTTTCCTGGTTTTGAATCCCGGGGCTATGGCTGTCTACCATTATGGCAATGGGCAGGTCACTTCTTTTATATCAAGGGGTTGTTCATATGTATACTCGCGGATGTACAATGGAAGCTTGAAAATAATATGAGAGCCAACTATACACATCGAGCGCCGCAAACAAATTCTGAAAACGTTTAGGAAATAAAAGCGGTCGTGGAACCATAGCCATACCAATACATATTTTTGCAATGAGGCAGAGAGGTAAATGCTTTCCCCTTTATACAGTGCAAGGTGTACGGTCATTTGGGAAGAACGGCGAAGAAATATACATGTATATATATATATACAGCGGATTTTAAATTTTGCGTCTAAATTTAGTGCAACATTCCTGAAATTTAATTCTACAGATTTGCAAAACAAAAAGTATTGTTTAAAAATTGACTCAATATTTCCGTTATGATTTTTAATTTACAAATTTTGTGAGTTTTTTAATGGTTTTTTGTAAATGATGTTTGCTAAACGTTTTTCGATACCATGACGCAAGTGAATTTTAATTAAGTATTGCTTTGGAATTTAGGTATCTAATGTTGTTTGTCTTCGATTTTAAAAAATTTAGTAGTAGTTTTATGAAAATGATTAAAATTTTATGATATCAAAAATTTAGTTTAGAAAAGTTTCAGTTGTTAAAATTGTGAGTTTAGGTTCCGAATTAGTTACGCCATAGCGTTACGCAAGCCATGCGAGATGTATTGATCATGAAACGACGCAATCCAGAGAAGTTATTACGATTTTTAGAACAGAGAGGGAGAATTAAGAATTAGTTTAAATTATAATTTTGATTTACATATTTTTTATCTTAATATATCTGTGTGTAAGACATCAGAATACGATGGCTGCTTTAAAAAATAATTGACAACCTCAAAATTAACATTCTAAATTATGTAACGCTACTAACTAACCAGTCATAGAATAACTGCACTTGTACATCAAACTTCGTATAAAATACCCCTGGCAGTTAGCTAGCTTCTACCTTGCTAATATCTCCTCTCCTCGCTTTGTTTCCCCGTCTAAAATGCCTTTGTCTTAATGTTAAGAATAAATGTACATGGCAGTTTATCATAGTTCATTATGACTGAATCATAGAAATGCCTCGGATTTCATTATGAGTGGAAAAATATCTACTGAGATGATTTGATATGCGTGGGAATAAAGATTGGAAATTCGGCAAACTCATGTTTTGTTATCTTCATCTGTAAGCTTCACCCTCAGCCACGAGGACTGCAAGCTGATTTCTCATCTATGAGTTATTACATATATATGTAATATTTCCGGGAACATAGAAGAGCTTGCAGTCATCGTGGCTGTGAGGGGGAGGGTAAGGCCGTATCCAACCTTTGGCATCCGAGTCTGTGCGTTGTTTTGCGGAGTGGGATACAGCAGAAATGATGACACAGAAGAATTTAAATTTATAGCTCCATATCTTTATTCAATGCAAAAATGACAAATCACTATTCTTTTAGATTCTCCTAAATTAAATATTCAATAATGATTAAAATTAAAATAAGGTTAAATTTAAGCTTTCGACGTCATAACTATTCTAACAAAGGGAAGGAGAATCGACAGAGCAGCGTAAGGTCTTATAGCAGCGATGGCAGGGAACAGACTGACTAAAAATGGCGTGAATTTTGCATTTATAGTAGCGATTATATAACATAACAGAATGTTCTCGAAAGTACTGGCCTAGGGGGAAGATCCTGAATTGCAGAAAGTTAACTAGAGATTCGCGTAGAGCAAAGCTATCATATTTTTAATATTTTACATCTCCCCCCTCTCAAAACAAGAGGCCGGGAGAGCAAAGCATTAGTTCATTAGTGAAGCAAGAAGTATAAGGAAAGACACGAAGAAAAACATCCAGTTATGATAGGGCATAGCTTGCAGGATTTAGCTATGCCCTATCAAGCTATGCCCTATCATAACTCATGATCTTTTTCGTATAATTAGAAAATGTTTAATTGTGCAATTTTTACAATGGAACTTATGATTTATAAATAAACTTAAAACTTATAAGTAAACATGCAATTTAGAACGATAAAATAATAGTATATGTAATAATACTAAATAATATAAATTCGAATCATAAAAGTACTCAATTTTCTTCAAAATGTCCATTGAAAAATGAAATTTTTGTTTTAAAGTCCTTTCATAAAATAGTTGAAGTCGGATGAAAATTCTTTTTAAAGTCTCTTGATGCCAGTAAGTCCACAAGATAAAAGTAAGTCCACAAATGTCAAACACGTTTTTTAGTGAAGACGGTTCCATAGTAAATTTTGAATAGAAGATTGTGAAATTTTGTGGGGAACATCTTTTTATATAAAACTTAGAAGATATACAATTTATGCGTAATCTACTACTTGCATTCATTCTTCTTATCGTAGGTAATTAACACTACATTGACATATTTTAAAGGATTATAAAAATTCAATAAGAAAACAATTCAATATAAATCTCTAATAATATGATGCAATATTTAATAAGACAATAGCACCTTGAATTAAATCTTTGACATGTCCTCTCCAACAAATCAGCGTGATTAATTTGCTGATAGTTGGGGGGGGAGGTGCTTAAGTTCAGAATATCAAAAAGCCTCTTGCCTAATAAAAGGTAACTGGTTTTGGGCATTGTACATGTTATCAAAGTGTTTTGTAAAAATACAAAATACAAAGTCTTTTTTTATATATATATATTTTGGAAACTAGAAATGAAACAAGAAGAAGAAATAACCTACAACAAAAAGAGAGAAAAGAAAATTTTGTTACAGCATTATGTAGGAAAGAAAATGTTTGGTTTTCTAAAATTTTGTGAAAAATATGTGTTTGTGTGTGTATATGTGTGTGGTAGCACTTCTGTGTTAAACTATTTTCAGAGGATCGTGGCTGGTATGGAAAGTATGCAAAAACCCATGCCAGTTTTTTGACCGTAGTTGACTCTCCTAATAATAAGTTAAAAAAAAAGATAAAATTTTGAGGGGGTGTTAGGAGTATGACCTGGAGGGGTATCGGGGGTGTTCAATCAGTTCTTATTTCCTCTCTAAAGAGGGGTGTGTGTGATTATGGCAAAGTCTCGAGAGCTATCTGCCTAAGGGGAGGGATGCCTTCGTGGAGGACTTTCTAAGGAAAACTGGCTCGTATATACGTTACACATGGAGAAAACCACTCTAAAGGGAGGAAGCAAGAAGTAATTACCCATAGTGTAAAATCTAGTGTCGAAAAAAATATAGAAAACATTTGTCTTTTTTTGAGAATCTGGTATGAGGATCAGATTTTTAATAAAATGCAAACTGGGTTACAGTTTTTCCTCTTCTCATCTCCTGGGCTGGGCGGAAGATGCTGAAATTGCGGAAATTAAATTAGAGGTTTCTAAAAACTTGTACAATGCTTAGCTGCATTTCTATTTATAGTCTTTCACTGTAATTTGTCATTTATCAAAGAAGAAATTTTTAACGTTTTTCATTGAAAAACTCTAAATTGTTATATGTGTTTTTTAAAATATATTAATTTGTGAGTTAATATAAGAGTTATGTTATTATGATTTTAAATAGTTACTTTTACTGAATGTAAAAGTGTACAGATTAACTTATAAATTGTATGTGTTTATATATATATATATCGATAGATAGATAGTTTTCTTATCAATTGATTTTTGACAATTATTAATTTTTCTTCATCCTTTCTATTTAAATTCTGATATATTTATCTCTAAAGATAATATTTTTTTTCAATGTAGTTTGCTAAGCTACTGTGATCTTCATTTCTTTTCAATGTAAAATAGACAACGCTGTCTTCTGTTAATCATTTCAATAAATAATGAACGAAATAGAATGACACACTTTTGAAAAACGTTTTATTGGGAATACTTACTTTGGACATAAGAACACTGTTATCAGAGGTCAAAATAACGTATTTAATGTAACGACGGCTAACAGGCAACGAAGGCACGCATATATTTCTTTACAAAATTGTTTGGTGTCTGTTTTCGTATAATGGAAAGTATACCATATTTTAATACGATCTGTAGTTTTGTTATATAAATATTGAAATAATTTTCTATCATAATTATCTTTTTATCACGTCAAAACCCATAACTCGCAATTTACGCTAATAATCCTATGTCGATCATGCAGCGGTTCCAAAATATTTTGGCTTTCAGAACCCTTTTTAAAATCAATTTCTATGGCGGAGCTATTACTCTGTCTTTTGAAAGTTAACAGTGGTAGGGGAAGGAAGAGGGGATAAATATCTATACAGCAGCATAATAACCATGCAATGAAATTATTTTAAAAACTTCGAAATTTAAAATATCTCGGCTTATTCTCAACCACCCATGGTTTTGGTGAAACTTAGTCATACGCAAACGTTATTTTAGAACTAACTACTTGCGTTACAAGATACAATTGCTGAAAGCAGCAATAAAAAACATCCATTCAATAATCACAGCTTTTTCAGTTTAATCATTATATCTCAGTTCAGTTAAAACCACATATTCGTTCGAAATATCTATTCTACCTTACAGAAAAAATTTAAATTTAATATTGTTAACTAGAGTGCAAGAGCAAGCGTAAATTATAAAATAACACATAAACGCTTAATGAGACATGTGTGGTTGCAAATTTTCGTAATTCAGATGATGATAACTGGAAGTAATAGTTCCACATTTAGCCTTTTTTAGTCCAAAGGGACAATTTGCCCAGAAGGGCTATTAATTTCGTTTTGGCATTTTGCGTCGATTCACGATAAGCGTTGTTTCACTTTTCAAATTGTTGCCACCAACTATTATCGCCCTGTATTATATTTAAAGAAATTAAATAATGAAGAATCTGCATGAATGTATGCATGTTTCTCGCATTGTGATAAAACAACAGGACCTAAAGCCATCAAAATTTGAATAACGTAATCTTCCATAAAATATGGGCATGTGGAAGCCTAAATTGAATTTGAAATTTATTTTAATATTGATTTCATACTTTGTAACATTTCAACGAATTTTTGATTATCAAACTAAACGATTCCAAAGCGAGCAATAGCAGCACTGTACGGGAAAAAAAAACCTTTTTATATCCAGCGCGCGAAACTGTGTATCGAAAATTATAAAGATATGCTGATTTTAAAATTATTTTGTGATATCGCTGTTGAATTGAATTTCATGGTTTAAGTTTGAAGAACACGATATTTAATGAATAAAGATAGCACACAAAATGTTAAAAAAAAATCCCTTTGGACGTAATTTGAAATCTGAAACCTTTCAGAAATTTTTATTACCTTTTGTTATTAATTTTTTAAGTGTTTGTATAGGTGGTAAATCCCGCGCCGGCATTACTAATTTTACTTTCTCAGATAAGATCTTGAATTCATCTTGTAAGTGCAGTCAAACCTCCCGGAGACTTTAAAACGAGTTTTTTAGTTTGTTGTGAGATTTTAAGTCTACAAAGACCTCTTGTTCTGCTGAATTTTAGATGAGTGGTTTTTGATACACGAGAAATGCATTCAGAACCCATTTAAATTTATCAGGCACTTTCTCTTGAGCTGTCGGAAAATAATATCTGACTAGTCTATCAAAGCTTTCAGATGCTTGTGAATATTTTCCTGTATATTTTCTTAAATCTTGATTTTATTTTCATTCGAAAAGTTTTCTGTGAGAGGAAACAATCCATGTCTTCCTGTCCATGCGCTTCCAAACAATACATCAATTTCTTTTTGAAAGAAGACGCTTAAACTTGTGCATCAAAAACTGTCACATCTTTTTTCTTCGCAATGAAAGATTTCATTCAATTTGATTAAAATGTCCGCTTAATACGCCACTTTGCCTACCCACACTTCATTATTTACAATCATCGCCTAAGTTACGTGTGTGAAAAATGCCTTTGCACAAAGTTCAAACGTGTCAAAACTTTACCTAGAGACAACCGCACGTCACTTCTGCCTATAGCAGGAGGGACTAATGGTTGTTTCCCAGTCTTCAGATATCAGTTTGAATAGCTTTCTTGAATGTGGTCGTGGTAATTTTACATAGTTTGTTATTTTAATAGCGTCATTTAACACTGCTATAAACTCGGAAGGCATTTTTCTCCAGACGAGTGCGTATCTAAGAGGAATGCAATGTCTGCTGCTACATTTTTTAAATTTTAGCAATGGTTCCTGCGTTGTGATCTATCATGGTCTTTGCATCATCAGTGTATATACCTGCAAAGTTTTTTCACAATATTTCATTTAATTATAAGAATTCAACCAAAAGAATAAATATTTCCCCTGATCTGTTCGCTAATAGATAGTAGTCCGCGAAGAAAAAACTCCTCTTGATAGTAAACCCAGGGAAACCTTATTAAATGTAATTAATCCGAAGGACGTCAATTAATTCATCCATTTTCAACACTGCACCTGATATGACTGATAAGTGTCTTTTTCACGTCATCTAAGAAGAATGCAATAGCTTCTGCTACATTGTTTTGAAATTTTAGCAATGGTTCCTGCTTTGTGATCTATCATGGCATGGTCTTTGCACCATCAGTGTATATATCTACACAGTTTTTTCACGCTATTTAATTTGATTAGAAGAATTCAACCAAAAGAAATAAATATTTCCCCTGATCTGTTCGCTAATAGATAGTAGTCCGCGAAGAAGAAACTCCTCTTGATAGTAAACCTAGGGAACCCTTATTAAATGTAATAATCCGAAAGACGTCAATTAATTCATTCATTTTCAACACTGCACCTGATGTAACTGATAAGTGTCTTTTAAACGTCATCAGTAGTACCGCTGATTCGTTCAGCACAGTTTTGGGAACCGCTTTCCTAATATGTTGCCGTCGTCAGTTCGAACTCTGTTAAATACATTGCATTTTATAGGTTCTTCATTTTCTTTTTCTTCAACCTCTAACATAGATTAACAAATAATTAAGTAAAATTTAGAATTATCATTTTAAGAAATGCTTCTGGCTGCGAAAATTCTTCTTAGCAACTGCGGAGTAGTAAGCTCTGTGCTCTTTGATTTTCCATAAAAGTTCGTGTCTAATAAGTAGTCAAGTGGATAACAAATAGTAGCATCACGCGGTTCGCAACTAAGAGCGATAATACAGATATTTTTTCCACCATATCAATAGAATACGTGAAAACATAATTACAAAAAGAAATAATGAAAAAAATGGCAAGACCGATGAAATATTGATAACACTGGAAGAAAATTATTTCGGATTTTTCTTAAAGTTAAGAAAACAAGGCTTTTTATTGACAAAAGGATAAATCAAGCACTGACAGGTCATGGACAAAGTTCAAAATATTTAAAGAGTTTTTACAGAAAGGAAGTAAAATGTGTGGTTGTGAAGTACAAAATGTAGACTTTATACACTATTTGTGTGAGTGCATACAGACAGTCTCTATTAGAGAAGAATATTTTTAAAATATCTCAAAAAAATATAAAGTATTTATTTATGAAAGAAAAATCCAGGTTAGGTATTATAAAAATTGTAAATAATCTAATTGGATTTGAATATTTTGAAGTAGACTGATTACGTAGTAAATTTCTAAAATATTAACTAAGTTGAATTGCATATTTGTGATTACTTATGTAATTTAGTTAGAAAGATTATGTAATAAGCAATAATGGGTTTCACAACTGTGAATTATGTAAAATTTATTAATTTAAATGAATAAATGATTCAGTGTTTTAGAAAGATTGAAAATCGCGGTTCACAAAATTGTTAAAACAATATTTTTAATTTTATCATATTTTATTTTAGCTATTATGTTGAATCTATTCAGAATAAAGGTCGAGGTGACCCTGCTGACGAGGTCAGAGAATATTCCTTGGAGGACGAGTTTAAGGCGAGCTGCCCAATTTTAATTTTAATTTGGTTAATTAGTTTATTTGGTTCTTTGATTGTTTCTTAGTTTTACCGGTTTGCCAGTATTGTCGGTACGGTTTATGTCTTGAGTTTAGGTTTAGGTTTAGGTTCAGCCTCGTTTCATGGTGATCGGGTTAGCTGAGTTTATGTATATCTTAATGTGTAATACGAATATGGACAGTTTCCTTAGAATATCCTCCACGAAAACATTCGTTTTAAATCATGTAGCCTCGTGAGCACTATAATTCATTAATCAACAAACCAATATTTAATATTCGTGCACCTTTTGTCAATCAAATGAATTGTTCTAGCACGAAAGGGTTACTTCAGCTTGAGCAAACTTTATATGCCAGCTAACTCTTATTTAAATATGTTCGGCTGTCAGATATATTTTTATAGCTTACTGTTCTCATCACATTTTTACAATATAAGCATTAGTTTGAAATTAATAAGATTTAATGAGTCGTCACGCTTCATCTTTACTTTTATCCCGCTTCATCTTTACTTTTATTCCGCTTCATCTTTACTTTTATTCCGCCTCATCAGCTAGTTCAGGAGGCTTCATTGTGTTAAATTTCGTAAATATTAGGTATTTTAGCAAACTAATTTTTATTCACAGCAATTTACAAGTTTGCCGCGCCTAATCTAATTGATTTTCAGAGGTTTATTTAAAATTTTTAAATTAGCAGTTTTAGCGCTTTCATTCCCCCCCCCCTCCTCCTTCACATTTCGGTCTTTCCGAAACTGTATTCCTTAAAACTCGTTTTACTGTATTCCTTAAAACTCGTTTTTAGTTTTAAGAAAGTTTTTTAGTATATTTTTCCTATTGGTTGTCATATAGAATCAACAGAAGGAGTGTAGGCAGTTCCTTATTTTGCGTAACAAATTTATTTTAAGTTTGATACCTATTTTAGACTTCTGAACTTCCCCTCACATTCTCTCGCCATGATGTAAATTTAAAGTGCTTATTTAAACGGGTGAATATCTGAGTTTTTCAAAGCGGTTTTCGCTAGCCAAAGCGCACGTTTCGTTGTTATTTCGCTGTTACGCTAGTAAGCCTCTTGGCCTTATTAGATTTAGCATCACGCCGGTTAGGTTCTTGTTAGTTCACCTCTTAGGCGTAACTTAAGTGCTATCTTGCACTATTTATTTTTAGTTTAACTAACATTATATTCTACGTTTTGTTTTCACCTCAAGTTGACGGTGTTTTTGTAACGCACGAAGACCGTGCCTTTCTCTTAACTATTTCGAATTAATAAAAGGGTTATTTTTACACTTCGTCTGAGTCAGTAGTTTTATTCATGCCTGGGAGAGAATTCGCAAAGTCATTATAGGGTCTAATCCAGTGTATGTGGAACAAAAGAGAAAGACTGTATAAGTGCCTAACTGGCGTGATACTAAATCTGATAAGGCTAAGAGGCTTACTAGCATAACAGCGAAATAACAACGAAACGTGCGCTTGGCTAGCGAAACACGCACTGAAAAACTCGGATATTCACCCGTTTATATAAGCACTACACTTACCTTTAAATTTACATTTTGGCGAGAGAATGTGAGGGGAAATTGAGAAGTCTAGAATAGGTATCAAACTTAAATTTGTTATGCAAAATATGGAAAACCCTACACGAGTCTTTTTCAGAATCGTTCTTTGATATCCATACCAGTTATCTTAAAATTATCCGCAAATGTTTGTCTAAAATCTTTCACAAAAAATTCAAAATTTGTAAACTCCTTTTTTATTTTGCATGCAAAATATATATATCCACGTAATATAAATCCACGAACCCGTAGATCACAACAATATAAACCCCACGTTTTTTTTTTTTTTTTTTTTTTTTTTACAAAAAATCACATAAAAATTTTTTTGCTTTCTTTCTGAATAGAGGAAATGTCTTGTGATTTACAAATTTTAAAAATAACTATTTTAGTAAGAATGAAAACCGGGAAATTGCTCAAGCTTTCTAATGGCTTCTGAGATCTCTGCTGCTTTAGAAATGATTTATTTGGAAGAAATATGTAAACATACAAACATTTGATTTATATAGTAAAAATATTAAGTTTTTGTGAATAGTTAATTAAAGAATAAATGATAAATATAAGCATAGTTCTTATCATTTTCTAGCAAGAAGCATTATATCTACAAAAAATCTTCATAACTCAGGAAATACAGAAATGAATGTTAAAAAATTTCAAAATGAACTTTTATTAAGGCTAGAATAAGACAAGCAAAAGGAAAGGCTATTAGATAACTATACGAAAATTTAATAAGGATATGATTTTGTATAGCAAGCACAAAGCTGTCAATAAAAGTAAGGATAACTAGCAAATGGATTAATCTGACACTCATTTGATTTAAACTGGATTGAACACGTTTTGGATGCTTTTGCTAGCATCATTTCAGAATTCCAATCTTTGTGACTTCACTCCTGACGGTTGCTTCACAAAACACTTAAAACAGTCTTAATTTTAAGTAACCTAGGAAGAGGAAGCAGAAATCCAGATAAAAATAATTCCGGATAACTGAAATCTGGTTATTTGGAGTTCTACTTGATGTAATATTAATGCGATTTTATTTTAAATTCGTTTACACTATTAGCTGATACATTTTTTACACTCTTATTCTTCATTTATACAGACAGCTTCATTTAAAATGCATAATATGAAAATGTTGTCCCTTAGTGATTGCTCTTAAATAAAATAAAAAAATAAAAGGGGGGAAGTAAGGGAATTATGCCTGAAATGTTTTTCACTTTGGAGATTTTCAATAATAAAATAAACAAATAAAGCTAAAACCTTTGCAGTCAAACCTCTGTTTAACGAACACGCTATTTTATGAATTCCTCTATTTAGCGAAGCTTTTGGAGAGATTCTGTTTGAGGTGTGAATTTCCTTTCATAAAAAAATTCCAAGTAGCGAAGTACACTCACTATTTAACGAAGATTTTGAATGGATAAGCCCACCATGAACACTGGTAGTTCGGTCCGAGGTTCGAATTCCGCGAACGGGCTGGCTGCATGGGCGTTTTTGTGGTTTTCCCCATGTGTAACGTATATACGAGCCAGTTTCCCTTAGAAAGTCCTCCACGAAGGCATCCCTCCCCTTAGCCAGATAGCCCTCGTGTGCTTTGCCATAATTAAATACACCAACACACCTTTCAATGGATAAATTTTCTTTCCATTCGTTTGCTGTAACACGTACACTGCGGGGGAGAGAAATTGGAACAATTCTATATCTCTCGTTCTAGTGGGCCGACTGACGAAATTCAACTTGCGTTTTTCATGTCATGATGTTTCATGTCTTGATACAAAATCGGACTATTTCTGAAATGACATGCCATTTTTTTTTTTCCATATTTCGATTCGACGACTCAAATTATGCCAAACTGCCAATTAAATTTGATATATAGTTATTTATTAAACTTATTTGATTCTTCCTTTCATACTTCGAAATTTAGGTTCATTACAAATAAAATTTGTCTATTTTTTATGATTTATTTTTAAAATTGCATAGATGTATTTCTAAGCATACCTGCAAAAAATTAGAGTTTTTTATTTAAAATTTCCGAAGATATACGTAAATTTACATTTTGGCGCGTTTTGAAATTTGGCGTATTTATTATAGGCGATAATAACGAAAATGGGGTTTATGCATTTTGTTAAATTTATTTGAAAGTATAAACGATGACTTTTTTTTTCGCTCGTGGACAATGAAGAAAAGGAAAGGAAATTAGATTGCTATTCTTCCAAGATATTCTTCCGCCTGAGGCAAAAAGGTAAATGCGCGCCCCTATATATATAAGCCAAGATAATAATATTATTATTATTATTTTTTCATCTGAGGTAAAGAGGTAAATGCCCCTATATATCAACATAGCTATATTTGTATGAAACAGAAGTAAATGTATTAAATCAAAATATCATAATTATACCATATTTCTTAAAGTATATTTTAATAGCAGTTTTATAAATTCAAAAAAGTAATACAGCCAATTATTTATAACTTTCAAATGAAAATGTTAAAAAGATCTTTTTTGATAAATAAGAAATAACATCGAAATGCACATTGCATTAATTTTCAGGTTTTCTTGCAATTCTTCCTATTGTTTTATTGATTTAAGTTTGCCGAAGTTTATTTCCCCTAATAATAGCCGACAAATTAAAAAACATAATTAAAATAATTTTCGAATTCGTACAGCCAATTTGGCGTCCCTTCTAGTGATTCACCTTGAGGCAGATCCCACATAGCACAAAAACCACATAGCACATATCCCGCGAGCAACATCCTTGGAATATCCCAAGGATGTTGCTCGCGGGATATGCGCACATCCTCAGGACATCCCGGAATATCCCGCGAACCTCCTAAACACCTCCTCCCGAGTGCTTAATGTCACAACCCGGGATATCCTCAGGACATCCTAACCAAGTCTCATCGACAGCGTGCGGGATGTTATTAGGATATGAACTCCTACTTACTACATCCTCAGGACATCCCGGGATATCCCACAAACCTCCTAAGCACATCCCATTATATCCTAAAAACATCCTATCTATGTCCCATCGACAGCATATGGGATGTTATTAGGATTTAAAGTCCTACTTACTACATCCTCAGGACATCCCGTAATATCCCAATTTCCTCCTAAACTCATCCTCCTGAGCGCTTAATGTCACATCCCAGTATATCCTTAGGACATCCTATCTACGTCCCACCGACAGCGTATGGGATGTTATCAGGATTTTAAACACTTGTTACAATATCCCTTTAACCTCTTAAATACATACTCTCAACTGCTTAGTGTCACATCCCAGTATATATACAGAGGAAAATTCCAGTGAAAGTATGTGAAGGTGTGATGATCTAAAACCTACTTTTTTTACACAGATAGTCTCAAATCGTTCTCCTATGGTTACTATGGAAAAATCAGAAATGTTGAAAATATTTATACAACCTATTTTGTTTTTAAATCTGAATTTGTGAATATATTAAAACTGAGCAAGGAAATTAAAATGAATTATTAATACAAAATATTAAAACTGAAAATTTTGCTTTTATTTTTAAGATATTAAAAATCTTTTGATCATTTTTAAACATCCAATAGCCCCCAAATTGAATTATTCATAATTAAATTATTTTACAAAATCAGTTTCTAATTTCAGTTAATTTGTATTAAAAATTGAATAATAAAATTACCCATTTAATAATCTTTACATAAATGAATCATCTTTCTTTAAAACATGTAAGGAATTTATAGTGTTTTGATGACACTGTTGGGAAATTGTTAAAAGGAATAAATTGTATTTTTAAAACTAAATCAATTCCTAGCCTCAGAATAAATAAATATGTTTTCGTAACATGAGAATGCTGCAGGCTTTTTTATATATTTAATATTTAGTTGTAAAAATTTGATATTATGTTAACAATTCTTTATATCATTCAAAAGGTAACTCAAGAAGCTCTTCTAAAATTCTATCTTTCTGCTCACACAATTAAAAAAAAAAAAAAAAAATCTGAAAGGCCTCAGATTTTAGCAGTCACTCAAAGAGGCTAAAAGTTTATGAATGCATAGATTATCAATACAGATGGGGCAGTGGAAATAGCAAAACATTTTATAAGATACTGACACCAGAAAGTTATATATCTTCTGTATATTTGAAAAATGAAGAAATATATCATGTAATTATGTAGAAATATTAAAATGTTTTCAATTAGATATATCATGAATTAAATGCATTTTAAATCAATCAGATTAGAAATTAAAAAAAGCATTGTTAAGAACTGTGTGTAATGCTTTTAAATAGCTTGGCTTGTTAGTCAATAATATATTAGATTTTAAAGGTAAATATGTTAAATTTTGCCAAATGGCAAGACTTGAATGAAAAGCGAAACAAGTTTACAACTGACGATATGAAGTCACATTTCAAAACTAATAGCCCTTTTAGATTAAAAAAAAAAGTTCTGAAAATAATTTGCAATGGTTCATTGGTATTATTTTACGCAAAATTCAGTAAAATGAAATTTACCCGTTGAAATCAGCACCAAATTAAACTTTGTAAATTCTAGCGCATGTTAAAGGTTGTCTCATCCAGAATTTTATTACTAACCATTCATTTCAGAGCAAAATAAAACAGTAATTGCCATTTATATGACAATCAATATCAAAAATTTAAATCTGCATTTTACGCAACATAGAAAAACTTCAAAAGATCTACTATTTACCATGCAATTAAGGCATTTTATTCTGCTATCAACTCTACCAATTATTAATTCCATTATTCAGTTTACTCTTTCTGCTCAATATATGCAATGTAAAATTTTCCATAAATTTATTAATTCATTTTATTTTGAGGTGAGCTTTCATTCAACTCTCAATGTCAATGAGAATGTTTAGTTCATTTTTTATTCAGTCTCAAAAGAGAAATCAAAATACGTGGATTTATGTACGTGTATTTATGAATCAAAATACATGAGAAATCACAGTGAGAAAAGCACTGCTACCTTAAACTGTGATTATATATAACAAATGCAGTGAATTATAGTTAAAAAATAGTGAAAATATTTATATTTCTGAACTATTTCATATATAACATTTTCAGTTTCGCATATGTGGCAATTTAAGAACTTTTTTATGTATACCAATTTTTTGAAAGATCTGCAAATTTTTGTATCTTCAAGGAAAGCTTATTCTTTCACCTTTAGTATATAAGTAATGGTAATTTACCAGACAAAATTACTTAATGGGGAATACAGAAAAATATCTAACCACTTACCTTTGTGACTTCATCTGCAAAGAGACTAAAAAAGTAGTTCAGCTAAATCTGCTATAATAAATATTTATAATAATGCTAAATTATGCAATATCTATTAATATGACAAATTTTTGTAAAGCTATTTATTTGGATGAAAAATAAACACATTCAGAAATTTATGGCACTATATTATGATTAACAGAGGAAAAACACTTTTCAAAATTCAAAATAGTTTTTATTAATCCAATTTATCACATTTTATTTGAATTCATGAAAAACAATCTTATATCGATGTATTCTTATGTATATAAGAACTCTTGATAAATTGGATCTCTGTCATTGCCTTTCACAGCACCTAAAATAAAAAAACACTCACAATTACTATATGTGAATATAATTCATAATTAAACAAATGACTATTAGAATGCAAATTAAAGGAAGCATTTAAAATATTTTAACATTTAGTGCCTATAAACAGAGTAGCAATTATTTGATTTTTCGATTATAGTAAAATAAACATGGGGGGATGCCTTTTAAAATTTTTTATGTCAGAAAATAAACCACCAGCTGAACATATGAGCAGTTTTATCAATCAGCCACTGGTAGGTAACCTGGATACTGAATCAACATATAAAGTTGCCAAGATAAAGAGAGAAACAAAATTATGATAATCACATCTTACCTATTCATAAAACTATTTTAAATTTAATGTGTAGGCAAGTTCAAAAAGAGTGAGAATGAATTTATTTTGCAACACAAAGTAAAGTCTTGCAGGAGCAAAAAAAACTTGTCTCATGAGATTGGCAAGTAAAAAATAATTAACTGCATCTGGTAACATTTATCTGACAACACATAAGTAATTGTTAGCTACGTGCAGAAAATAAAATCTGATCAGTGGCGTAGCTAGAGGGGGGCAAGGGGGGCATCTGTCCCCGGGTGCAGAATCCAAGGGGCGCCAAACTGATGTTAGAACATTTTAGAATTAAATGTTTTCCATCCTTGGCAAGCAGTAGGGGGCACGAAATCTTCAGTTGTCCCTGAGCGCTGAAAACCCTAGCTCTGAATCTGATCATGTTAATGCAATTTTAAACTTTTGAATTTAACCGCAGAAATTTACCAAAGAAGTACTTGTAACAGTAGTAAATGAAGATGTGGCTAATCTTTACTGTATGGTACACCTTGGTTTCTGTCTGAAAAATCGCAAAGTGGTATTGGTTGTTTGTGAAATGTGGAAGCCCATTGCGTCAAATAAGTTTTTCGGTAACCCTAATGTTGATAATGTTGGCGAAAGTAGCCTTTGGGATTTTTTTTTTTTTTTTTTTGTCAAGAAAAAGGAGTTACTGATTCAGAAGTCAAACAACAAAAATCAGCGTTAATTCACAAAATTTTCACAGGACTAGTTTCGATGGTTTTACCGAACCATCATCTTCAGCTGCAAAACCGCAAATGAACAAGATAGGAAATAATGTTTAGATAAGATAAGAAAGCCTGGACAAGAATAAGCAAGTGGCGCCATCTGTTGGCGAAACCAGAACTAAAACATAATTTCTCTAAAAGCCGAAGGCAAATTTGGATTGGAATTAGGATCGTTAACTAGAACAGAAAGATTTTTATGAATGTGAAATGCCTCTAGAAAATCCAGTTCTCCAATGGAAGATGTTTTTTGAATAATTTTGGCAGCAGAAAAATTGAAAGTGTGATTTTCGGACCAACAATGTTGAGCAACAGAAGACTTCTGTGTTTCCTTTTTTCTAACATATGCCTCATGTTCTTTGACGCGAAATTTTAAGGCTCTCTTAGTTTGGCCAATGTAAATTAAACCGCACTGGCAAGGAATCCTATAAATACCCCAGGAATTCATATCCGGAATGGGGTCCTTGAGTATAGAAGTTTATAGAAGTTGGAATTTTATTGATGGGAGAGTAAACAACCCGAAAGTTAAATTTCTGCAAAATATGTGCAACTTTATAGCTAATTGATGGAAAGAAGGGAATGACAACAGAATTTTTATAATCTCCTAAAATAAGAGTGTGGCTTTTAGTGTGTTGAGATGAGAATTTTTTAACTGCTTGATTAATAATGTTGGGGGAAAAGCCCCTGTCACTAGCTATTGCTTTTAAATAATTTAGTTCTTCATCAAGGGCTAGTTTGGAGGAGCAAACTTGAAGAGCACGGAAAACATTATTAATCAAGCAGTTAAAAAATTCTCATCTCAACACACTAAAAGCCACACTCTTATTTTAGGAGATTATAAAAATTCTGTTGTCATTCCCTTCTTTCCATCAATTAGCTATAAAGTTGCACATATTTTGCAGAAATTTAACTTTCGGGTTGTTTACTCTCCCATCAATAAAATTCCAACTTCTATACTCAAGGACCCCATTCCGGATATGAATTCCTGGGGTATTTATAGGATTCCTTGCCAGTGCGGTTTAATTTACATTGGCTAAACTAAGAGAGCCTTAAAATTTCGCGTCAAAGAACATGAGGCATATGTTAGAAAAAAGGAAACACAGAAGTCTTCTGTTGCTCAACATTGTTGGTCCGAAAATCACACTTTCAATTTTTCTGCTGCCAAAATTATTCAAAAAACATCTTCCATTGGAGAACTGGATTTTCTAGAGGCATTTCACATTCATAAAAATCTTTCTGTTCTAGTTAACGATCCTAATTCCAATCCAAATTTGCCTTCGGCTTTTAGAGAAATTATGTTTTAGTTCTGGTTTCGCCAACAGATGGCGCCACTTGCTTATTCTTGTCCAGGCTTTCTTATCTTATCTAAACATTATTTCCTATCTTGTTCATTTGCGGTTTTGCAGCTGAAGATGATGGTTCGGTAAAACCATCGAAACTAGTCCTGTGAAAATTTTGTGAATTAACGCTGATTTTTGTTGTTTGACTTCTGAATCAGTAATTATTCAGCGTGTTATTGTGTCTTAATTAAAAAGGAGTTATTTCTGCAAATATTGCCAACGTGCTGTGATAAATTTAGTTTTGGGCTACTTTTTTTAATAGTAAACCTTTTGTACGGTCCCAGGTGTTTGGTTCTTACCATTCTTTTCAATTGCTGTGTTTGGTTGCACGGAAGTGGTATGGTCTTGTATTATGAACATGCTATTTATTATTTTGGTGTGGGTACCATCGTTTGAGTATGTCTGAGGTGACTAAGAGACGAAAAATTTAATTGAATTGCTTACCTGGAGGATGGTGGTGGGAAGCTTAAACATATGCATGTGAAAAAAAAGGTATGTTAAAAAAATGACGTTCAAGTGACCAATAGATCTGAGATTATAAATAAATATTGATATTAAGCATTATTTCTATAAGACGACCATCTCTATATAAGACCAAAGTTTCTAGAATCTTGGATAGTCATCGGAGATGTATCTTTAGTTCGAAATTATCGCACGACTGTAATTCAATATCAATAACAGATCGCGCGATTGAAAAACATTTTCTGTCCTGTAATTAGAGGAAAAAAATTTTCCTTATGAGGTATTTCTCCCGCTTTCCTAGCGTGCCTTCGTGGTGTAATAGTTCTGCACGCTGGGCCGGTATTTCAGAGGTCCGTGGTTCAATTCACGGCGAAGGCGATTGCTAATTTTTCATCTCTACGGCTTCCCCAAAAAAATCCTAATGTCTCTACATGCGACATGCGACGGAGGACGTGGGCACCACCCCTCTACCAATACGGTTAATCGGTATAGCGCCACGTCCACCTTTATCTAGATAAACATACGTGTTCATTGTGCTAATATACTAATATATAAACATACATACAAATTTGGTACTTCATACAGTGGCGTTAAAGCTAATTAATGTTAGACACTGGATAATACATTGCCATGTTACAACGTGTATGCAAAAGCATGGATACGATAGCATATATACATAACGTGTGTACTCATATGTTGAGTACACTATGACCCTTTGAAGCATTATCATTAGATTACAGAAGACATGTACATACTGAAATATTAGGTGCGCAATGTTATGCTGGAATAAGTAATTAGTACAGTGAATTAAAAGTTAGACCCTAGATTAGTACTGTGTAGTACAGTGTCTTTGGTGCAATTAATTTTAGAGTGGGGCTCTAGTTAGTTCTTTGCGATACGGTGCCGTGTTACAGGATAAAATGTGCAGATGCATAGTTACATTATCATATATACAGAACATAAATTCATATACATATATACAGACACATTA
Source organism: Stegodyphus dumicola (assembly GCF_044657685.1). Taxonomy (NCBI): domain Eukaryota; kingdom Metazoa; phylum Arthropoda; class Arachnida; order Araneae; family Eresidae; genus Stegodyphus; species Stegodyphus dumicola. The sequence goes on along the minus strand of NC_140768.1, from coordinate 166,299,550 downwards.
GGTACATGATTATTCCGTGCGTAATAGATGTATATTAACTATACAGTGCCAAGATATGTGATAACACTAGTAGATACATGGGTACAATTACATATAAACAAAGACATACACAATTACATATAGACAAAAGCGTATATACGCTTATATTTTGGTACACAATAGTCATTGGTGACATAAACATTTCGTACTTACTTCATATACTGAAACTCTAGATCCATAAAATAATGTTATAACTAGTAATAGGTGCTTATTTAATTTCATAATAGGACACTACGTTGATATTTTGCCTTACTGTGTCACGTTACATAGAAATGTATGCGGGTGCATGGTTACAGCTTCCTATTTACAATGCTATACTGTTTTCCTATTTACAATGCTTATATCATTCGATTTCATAATCAATAGGTACATGGCACATTTATATACATGAGCAGATGGTACATTGTAGAGTGCCGTTGAGGATAATTGATGCAATTAATTTTATAGTATTTTAAAAATAATGCATTTATACTCAATTATAGGGTGCATAATTGTCATTGGGTACTTATACAATAGGCGCATACTACATATACATATTCATATATTAGTTTCTTAATACAATGCTAGGGCAAGTAATTGGTGCTGTTATTTTTACATGTTACATGATGCTGTAGGCGATTGGATGGATAAACTAATATATATACTAATATACATATACACAACTTTTAGGCACATAATAATCACTAGATTCTCAGACATTAGGTACATGGTATACATATACATATATAAACAGAACATATACATATATAGTTCATAATACAGTGCTATGGAAAGTAATAAATGCAGTTAATTATATTTTTAGGTGCATACTTAACAAAGGATACATAATTATTAGATGCACTGTGCATGTACGTACATAATACATAAGATTAGTACAATGCTGGAACAATTCGTTGGTGCTGTTAGTTTTAGTGTAAGATCATAGTTTAACGCTATGTGGTACAGTGCCATACTACAGGATGATATGCGCGGAGCCATGGATGCAGTTATATACATACTAAAACACGTATACACAATTATTAGGCACGCAGTAATCATTGGATTTATAAGCATTATATACATGGTACATATACAGATGATACATAATATATAAACAAATATATATATAATAATAATGCTATAGAAGTTAGTTAATGCAATGGGGTTTTTAGAATTAAGACTTTAGATTAACACTATGCGGTAAAGTGTCATGTTGCGTGATGTTATATTCGGATGCATGGTTACATTATCATATATACGAGGATATATATACATATTATTAGGCACATAGTAATCATTGGGCTCACAATCTTAATGCCTTAGTCTCGTGGACTTGAAAGTACGTAATAAGGTTCAAATGGTGCTATTAATTTGATGATGCTAAATAATATTAATACAATAATGCAGCAATGATTAATACAGTTAATGATCAATACAGTAACATTTATACTAGAACATATATATACAAGTACAAGGCGCATAATTACATTGAGTATAGAAGCATTGGGTGCATTATACATACATAAAACATAACTACATGGTGATGGTACTTAAGATACATTTATAAACAGGTACAGATGGTCCTTATTTACATATTGCGGTACAGATAATAGACATAATTCGTTTGGTTGGCATAATGCAAATTGATTAAATAGTTTATTCTTGCTATATTACTAGGAGTGTTGGACACTCCTTACGATAATTTACAGTTATTTTGTGGTGTTGGTAGTTGGTGCTAGACACCGAATTACTATTCGTCTATATGGCTAAGTATGGCACAGGTCTGTGTTAAGATCGGCCAGTTTATCCATTAAAAGCCCTATTTTTCTAACCAGGTGCCTCTGTTTTATCAAAAACTTACAGAAAGCTTGTCGATTGGTCGACGGAAGGTTGATGTATAGCCCTTCTGTAAGGGGACAGGAGGTTAGATAATGCTCCGGAGAGCCAGTCTGTCCACAGGCGCACTGGCTAGTGTTACTTATCCCGCGTTTGTTAAAGTACTCGGGAAATGGTCCGTGACCCGTAATGTATCTTACCAATTGCATGTTTGCAAAATTTTTGGTAGTGTCCACGTAGCTGACATGGTAATAAGTCCGTCGGCCGGTATCGCTGTTATCCCATGTCTGCTGCCATTTCCCGATTGCCTTTAAGCGCAATGTTCTTTTCAGGTAAGACACTGGCCATGGGATGTTGATTTATTGAGATGTTGCTCCTGTGGCAGCTTCTTTGGCTAGATGGTCAGCCAACTCATTGCCGTGGTGGCCGGCATGCGCTTTGATCCATTCAAGTCTTGTATGGAGTTGGGAATTTTTTCGCAGATCTTCCTGTATTCCCTGAATAATATCGGAGGGGTGGTCAGGGTTTCCTATTGCGTATAGCGAAGAAAGACTGTCTGTCTTTATTGTAGCGTTGCGGGAGTGGTGGGATTGCAGGTAGCGGATTGCTTGCGCAATTGCCACTGCTTCTCCCTGAAAAACGCTATTAAATTGCCTTAGTTGACCCTTCCATTGATCTATGACTGTATCTTGCAGCATGACCACATAGGCACTTCCCACGTTTTCGTCTATCTTCGACCCGTCAGTGAAGATAATAATCTGTGCTGGACGGTGGGCTGTAGTTGGATTGGTAATTATGCTTATTCCAGTGCCTTTGGCTGCTGGATGGATTTTCAGAGGGCAGCATTTAGCTTCATAGTCCTCTGGATTAAAATATTCTTCCTCAAAGGTGACAGGTCTTTTAAGCTGCAGGACGATTTGTCTTGCTGCCTCCTCTTCGACACGGATGTGTAGGGGAAGAAGGCCAGCCAGCACGTTGATCGCGTCTGAAGACGTCGTGCGGTAGGCTCTAGTGATACCCAATGCAAAAGGTCTTTGAATGGTAGAAAGGTGTTTAATTTTCCTGCTTTGCATTGGGTGAGCCCATACTGCTGCTGCATAAGTGACTATCTTTTCCACCACTGTGGTGAAGAGGACCTTCTGAATATGAGGATTGAGGCCCCATTTGTGGCCATGAAATAATCGCATTTGCTTCGCTATTGTCACTGTTCTAATTTTGATGTCCTGGATGTGTGGTATCCAGGTCATCTTGTGGTCGAACGTAAGGCCCAGATATTTTAGTTGATTGACTATTTGTATCCTCTGATTGTTGATCTTAATGGTTGGTCTTCTTGAAAGAGAACCTCCCTTTTTAGGTATTAATAACACTTTGGATTTGTGCTCTGCAATTTTCAGTTTAAGGTTGTCACATAGGGCATAGAATTGTTGGCACACTTCGTTACAGTGAGTCTCTAATTCTCTTCGGGTTCGACCTTTCACTATTAGCGCTGCGTCGTCTGCGTAGGCGTAGATCTTTGTGTGCGCTGGCCATGTAGCTGTTAAAACTTCGTTGAAAGTTAGATTCCACAGGTGTGGACCAGCGCACGACCCTTGTGGACAGCCTCTCGTCTGCTCCTGCTCTATTATGCCTGAGTTGTGAACTGCTAGTAGTTTTCTATCCTGTAGATAGTTGCTTAGCATCTTATACAGGTTGCTCGGACATTTTGCCTTCCGCAGAGCCTGTTTGATAGCCGGCCACCATAATGTATCAAAAGCGTTTTTGAGATCTATGCTTATCATGGCAGTATGGTGGCCGCTTTGTCGATTCTCTAAAATTGCTTCTCTAATGTCGAAGAGTAGGTGGACTGTAGAAGTGCCCGTCCTAAACCCATATTGTCTCGGGCTTAAGAATCCTTGCGTGTGTAAATGGTACTGTAGCCTGTTCATGATAATCCTTTCTAGTACCTTACCCATTGCCGATAAGAGACAGATAGGACGAAAGGATGTGGCCTCGGCTGGGTTCCGGTTCTTTTTCAGAAATAAAATAACTTGCCCTATCTTGTATGGTTTTGGGAATATACCTGCTGCCAGAAGCTTGTTGAAATAGTCAACAAAGAATTTAGGGTGAGCTTTGATCGTTGCTTTGGTGATAGCATAGTCCATCCCATCCGGCCTAGGGGCTTTCTTGCGCGGCAGAGTTGCAAGAACATTTTGAAGTTCATTAATTGTAATATCCGGGTCTGTTGGGGTGTCCAGTGTGGTTGTTACTGTCCTGAGAAGAGCTTGTTCTGTTGTGTCCTGCTGTACATCATCTTTGCAGAAAACTGCGTTTAGGAGCGTACGTAGGGTGTCTGCCGTGTACTCCTCACTGTTGGTGATTGAGAGAGGGATCTGTAGCTGCGAAGGTTTAAAAATTTTACCGGTAGCTATTTTGTGGTGAATACCATACGTCTTTTTTGCTTGGGTGCAGAATTCCCTCCAGGAAGTAATCTTAGCCTGAATAATCATCTTTTTGTACCGCGCCCGCTTCCGTTGAAATATGGTGAGGGTGTTGGACTCTATCTCCAACCGTCTTTCGCTTTTGAGTTTTCTTCGCAGTGCTCTGCACTTTCGTTGCTGTATTCTGAGCGCACTCGACCACCAGTGAATGCCTTGGAGTCTCTTAGGTTTTCTAAGAGGGAGATTTTCATTACATATGGCTTGCATTGTTTCTTGTAATGTTACGGAGAAATCTTCTAATTCTGCTGACGTGTTAGCTAGTTGGAGCGAAGGTTCGAGGCGCATTAGCTGCACTTTAATTTTCTTCGTAAATGTTGTTAATTTTCGGCCAGGAAGGTTATAGCGTTTGATCTTGGACACGGAGGTGGTCTGCGATATAGAGAAGGTAATGAACTTGTGATCACTGAGGCTCTCTTCCTCTTCGACTTTCCAGTCCTGCAAAAGAGATGCTACGTGCAGAGTGGTCAGGGTGAGGTCTGGCCATCCCTGCGCAAAGACCCTGTCGAAGGATGGTGGTGCATCTGCTGTATTCTGGACTATTAGATTACTTGAGGATATGAAATCCTCTAGTTCTCTCCCTTTCGGGTCTGTAGTTCGATATCCCCAGGCCGTATTATGTGAATTGTAATCGCCTGCGAAGATCATATTTGGGATTTTAAATCGATGTATAACACTTTGGATGAATCTTGTCGTCGGGCCAATATCCGCTGTTGGAGGAGAATAGATCGACGCTAAGATAACAGAGAAGGATTGTACTTCTACGAGCACTGCTACATCATCTTGATCGAGTGAGATAGATGTTGGAGACCAGTCTGGATTACAGCTTATTATTATAGCTCTTGGTGGATGGTCGTGATTGGAACTTTGAAAAACTGTCCATTGCAATGGAAAACCTGCTGCCGCGCCATCGCGGGTATATGGCTCTTGACCTATGATAAAGTCTATTTTATTATCAATTGCGAATTGAACTGTCTGAGCGACCGCAGCCCTGGCTCGCTGCATATTGATTTGTAAAAATCTGATGGGTTCTTCGTTTGAGTTAAACACTGTATTTATCTGAACGTTTTGCGCTTGTTGACTTTCGCAATTACGTGGTGTGTTGTTATTAATATTGGGTGATGCTGCGGATGTAGGCAGCTGCTCGCTGGTATTCTGCGCATTCAGTTGCGTAGGCTGGGTGCCTACAGTCGTGCATGGTTCCATGTCTATCGTTTGCGTCACGGCAGTTAATACATTCTGGTAGTTCTGCTTTGCAGTTTTTGACATTGTGCGGTCCGGCGCAGTAGGCACAGAAGTTCTTCTTGCATGTGCATTTATTCTGGGTATGTCCGAGCTGCTGGCACTTGTAGCAGCGACGGATGCCCAGGTACTCTGTGATTGCGTGTGCGTGCCAGCCTGTGAAAATTCGTCTTGCCCTAAGAACTGCCGGAAGGATGGACGGTTGGCACTCCAAAACCCATTTGACTCGCTTTGGGTTCCGTTCTCGGAGTCTGAAGAGCGCTTTGATGCCTGTGGATGGGATTTCTGTTGTTGCAGCGATTTCCCCGATGAGTTCCTCGGGCATGATGTTGTCCGGGACGCTATGAACTGTGCAGCGTGGCTTTCTTCTTTGCCGTCTTTGCAGATCAATCTCAAGGTTGGCATTTTGTAATTTCTCTTCTAATTGATCTATGTCTTTAGTTGATTTGCAAAAGACCTCTAACTCTCCTTTCGATGTTGAGGAGATATGCTCCACCGCAATTTGTAGGCTGCTAATCGGGGCTTTTTCTTGGAGCTCCTTCCTGAGTTGTGCTTCTCTCTTCTTACCAATAGGCTTTATTATTAAACTAGGCCTCTGTGTTAGTTTCACTACTTCTGCAAAAGAGCGTGGGGGTGGCTCCTGTATAACTGCTGATGTTGCTGCGTAAGAAACTGATGCACTCAGTGCAGGAAGATCGCTCGAGGTTGTAGAAATCTGTGCGCGTACTGCTTCGCAACAGACGAAGGTGGATGTGTTGACCCCAATTTCAATTGTCTTAGGCTTCAGTGTGTATTCCGGGACTTCTAGAACTAGCCCTTGTAGAACTTCTAACGACTTTTGTATGCGTATCCTTACGTCGTTTGGCAAGAGGTACTTGTTCCTTCTGGATGTCGCCGAGGCCTGTCTGATATCTTCTGCTAATGCTATGATTTTCTCTGCGTGCGTCCGATCTGAAGAAAGTAAGGCAAAAGTAAGGCCATAATTAAATACACCACCACCACACCTAGCGTGTCTTCGTGGTGTAATGGTTCTGCACACTGGGCCGGTATTCCAGAGGTCCGTCCTTCGATTCCCGGCGAAGGCAGTTGCTAATTTTTCATGTTTCCTGCTTCCAAAAAAATACCTAATGTCTCTATACCCAAATTTAAAAAAAAAAATTCCTTTCCGTAATTAAATATATATATATCTAATCTTACCTATATTTGTAGTAAGGTTTGTAATCTGTAAGTAATTATACATGTAATTTATACATTTTTTATAAAAAAAAATATATGTTATTTAGAATTTTGCAAATATTCTAGAAAATGCTAATCCATTGAAAAAAATCTTTTCCATGACTAAATAAATTTTTAAAAACGTCAGAAAAAATAGCAGTTAAAATTAATAACAAAATAAGAATAAATCATCAATCATATCAATATTTTTCATGTACAGCGTTTAGAAACAACTTAGTAAAATACATATGAAAAATAAAATAATGTGCAAGTTTCAGATGTGCAATGTCAAAAAATTAAAACTGGTAAATTTGAGAACAAATATCCTCAAAATGTTTGACAACGAAAGTCCTCCGGACAATGCAAAATGAATGTCCTCAGGATGTGAAATTGGTGAACTCCTCAGGACATCTGAGAATCAACATCTTCAGGACATCCTGTCATATCCCGGGACATAGCGACTTAAATAAGACATCCTCAGGATGTTAAATTACGATCTCCTCAGGACATCTGAGAATCAACATCCTTAGGACATCCTAAGTATGTCCCGGGATATTGCGACTTAAATAGGACATCAGTTTTGTGCTATGGGGGATGCCTCTCTTGCCTCACCCTTGTCCCGGCTTTGCCGTAAATTAAGTTCACCAAGTGAATTTTCTTGGCGCAAACTGGAAAAAATTCATTCAAATAAATTTTTTAATTTCTCCATAAATTTCTCACTAAAAATTACAAAATTTAATACCGAAGCATAATTTGAGTCGCAGAATCGAAATATGGAAAAAAAAATGGTATGTTATTTCAGAAAAGTCAGATTTTGTGTCAAAATACCTATGTTAGAACAAAGCTATATATAAATCTAATATACATCCTAAGTTGTGATTTCGAGACGTAGAAAATGCAATTTGAATTTCGTCAATCCGCCCAGTAGAACGGAAGATATAGAATGTCCCCCTTCCCGCGCAGTGTACGTATGTGCTGTGCAGCTGTGGTCCTAGAAAAGCAGGTAGCTCATTATGTGTACATTCCATTCTGCATGAGGGATGAAGTGAAGGTAGAGAGGCTCTCGCATGAGAATTTACACACCCTTACTGTTAAATATTCCCCAAACAATCTGTTTCGCAAACCAGTTTAAAGTTAAGCTACAGCTGCATATTTCTGCCCTGCGGTGTTATATACCAGAAATCCTTTTTTTGAATTTACTTATGTACTGAATACTAAAAATGTCGGAAAGGAAGTGCTAAAGATAAAATGCTAGTTCTTCGGGCAAAGGCATAAAGAAGAAAGACATTGCCATAAAATTCGTTATTTTGCAAGAGTTTATGGATAATCCTGAAAATTTGGAACAAAATTTTGTCAAGCTTTGATTCCACGATTCAAGCGTCAAATGTAAGAAAACGTGCGTTTATGAAGACGTTTATTTAAACTTTAAAACACCTTTAAAACGGCTGTGCACTGTCAGAGGAAAAAAATACCTGTATCGTCGTTGTTCGGTGTCTGAAAGAGTATTGCTTGGCAGCATTGTTTTACGCCAAGCAGTTTGGCTTTAGTGTAACCCTAAAGTTATTTCGTTTTTGCCTAAAGTTATTTCGTTTTATTAGTATGTATGATTTCTGACTTGATGTAAGAGCATATGGTTGCTTGCTTTTAGATAAGTTACATAGGTAACTAACTAACATAGGTAACTAACATGCGTGTGCTAGTATTCAATAATGTTGTTTTTGTTAAAATAAATTTGTTATTATTAATATTACAGTCCACTTACTGAAGTTAAGTTTCATTAAATAAGTTCGAGCTATCTTCGGCAGGAACAGTCGCCATTGATACTGAAAAATGCAACGAAGTTTGCGAAAGCTTTAGGACAAAGTGAATTTTATGCGAGCAATAGGAGGTTTGAGAAATTTAAAAAACGACACACAGTCTTTGCAAAAAATCATATATGATGAAAACAAAAATGTTAATGAAGATGATTGCATCATATGAAGAGAGAGAAAAACTAAAAAATTATGAAAATATACAAGTAAAAAGATATTTTCGACGCCGGTAAAACCGGCTTATTTTATCAATGTATACTAAAAAGAACATTAACATTTAAAAAAGAGAAATGTTATGGAGGCTCATAAAACAAGATTATGGAGAAAAGTTACTGTACGCTTTTATTTAAATATTAAAGGAAATAAAAAATTGAAACCTTACTTATAGGAAACAGTAAAAATCCAACATTTTTTTTAGATGCATTAAATCATTGGAAGAAGATCATGATTTTAACAAAAACTCGTGAATTACTTCAGATATTTTTGAAAAGTGGTTGAAAAATTTAGATAAATACACGGCTGTATAAAAAGGAAAAATTGCTGTAATGATAGACAACTGCAAGATATAAAAACAAGATATAAAAATGTTAAGCCTTTTTTTTTTTTTTTTTTCTTTCTTCCAAATACCACTTCGAAACTGCACCCTATGGATCAAGAGGTGATAAAATGTGTTAAGAAACATTTCAAAAGAATTTTGAAGAAGCTCCTGATGGGGATTGAAAGTATTCACGTAACCGTGTATGGAATTACAATGTCACTGATGCTGCTTCAAAAAAACTGGTTTCATCACCAAGATTGACACCTCTGATAATAGAAGTATCAATGACGACGAAGGGAAAGATGAGGAACTGAATACCATATGGCTGGCAGTTTAAAAATTAAGCACAATTAAAAGAACGATTAATAATTAGAAGATTATTTTTTACAAATAACAATTTCGAGACTTCAGAAATCCTACTGAAGAGGACATATTAGAGAGCATAAGAAATAACAGCTAGAAAGCGATGGAGAAGCCATATATTGAAGAAGATATAAACATTAATGAAAATGAATGAACAAAATCTTCTAAGAAGATACGTTAAAGCGTTTGATAGTTTACGATGCTGTTTTCAATTTGAAGATAGTGTCCCAAAAGACGTTTTCCGTGCATTTCAAAGATGTGTGAAACTTACATATTATGACGTGAGATGTTCCACACAATCAAAACGAACCAAAGTAACGGATTATTTTTTGAAGTGAATTTATGTAATTTTCATACGTAGCTTTGATGGAATGGATGCATTAACGTACGCAATTTTGCATTTATATTTCATTTTTATAATTATTTTACATTTTAAATTTAAAGAAAAAATTCTCATTTTAATTCGCATTTATCATAACCTCCGCTTTGAGAATTCCTCCATTTAATGAAGTCCTCGCGGGATTCTGCGACTTCATTAAAAAGAGATTTAAATGTACATGCAAATACAGAAAAGAACATTGGACTCTAGCGTATCTCAAGTTAAAAGAAATTGGAAATGTGTTTTGAAAGCGTTGAACAATTAAATTTTATTTCTAATTTTTAACTGTTTTATTATGGAAGCTTAAAAAAAAATGTGACTTGCAATTAATTTTGAGAAGAAATTAGGTCAAAACAAATAAAAAAAATTTTTTTTCCCCTTTACGATCATCAATATGAGCAACCGTACTTTTTTTTTTATTATTATTTCCATGCACGAAGTAAAAAGGAAGTAATTTTTTTAACGAAAGCAAAAATTAAGTCGAAAGAATAACAATTTCGATTATCTGAAAAATCTCTCTGCACTATCCAACCAAACCTCCAGGGCATCCGACTTTTCATGTTCTTATTGGAACTCGGTGTCGCTCATTGCGAAGTTGGTTCTGAGTTTTTTGGAGAAAAGAAGCTTACGTGAAAAGATTACATCCCTTGGGGCAACCAAATAAGGCTACCAGTTGTTCTTTAAAGCCTTTTCCCCATTTTCTTTTTCTTTTGCCATACTTATTTTATGTCGCCTTAAAAAATGCGTGTGGGTTTTTTTTTTTTTTTTAATATTTTATTTGTATATAGCAATTAAAATAAATAGGGCTGCACTTTTTTATTTTTGAAAAACAATCTTTTTATGTTTTCTTAAACATTATAAAATCAGAATGGGAACGTATACGTATATGCTATCACAATCATGAATTGTGAAATTAACAGTTTCTCGGAAAATGTGAGTTCCTAATTACCGTATTTGCCGGCGTATAAGACGCACTTTTTTTCTTTGAAAATAGGTCTGAAAAACGGGGTGCGTCGTATACGTCGATACTCAGATTTTGATTACATACATTTCTGAAATTTCCTCTATTAGGAGCTATGCAATTTTCTTCTTGTTTCCTTGCGTAATGTGGAAATATTAAAGTTACGTAGATTTCTGTGAATGCGCATGCGCTGTAATCGACAATCACGTCTGGCTTCGTTTAAACTTTCGAATTTTTTGAACGACTTTTAAGTGTGTGAAATTTCTGCTGCTGAGTTTTCTTAAATTTGTTAGCACGTTATGGCTCAAAAACAACGTCGGCATTGTTATAACATAGCATACAAGCTACCTGTGATTGCGTATGCTAAAGAACATGGAAACAGGACTTCAGAGAAGCATTTCGGTTCACCCCCCCAACTGAGAAAATGATAACAACTTGCTGGAATCAGGAAGAGGATCTGAAAAAAGCAACTCACAGTAAACATAGTCTACGAAAGGGAACTGCACAATGGGCTGATTACTTTATATTATATATATAACTTTATATAATTAATACATTACTTTGTATTATTAATGTATTACTTTATATTATTCATGTATTACTTTATATTTAAAATACTGCAAATTCATTATAATGATCTTTATATTTAAAATACTGCAAATTCATTATAATAAAGTTTTATCCTTCAAAAATGTGTATAAAAAATCTGATGTGTACACCACATGACTTCTTTGTACGGAATATTAAATTATACGCATTTTTTCCTGCATTTCATTTAAACTTATTGGATTGAATTAAATCTACTTCGTCGAGAGTGCATAAACCACAATAGAATAAATGCACTCTTTAAGATTCACTATATTTGTTTACTATAGCGACACTCTGGCGCTAGGTTCACTTAACAGCGTTATATTTCGTTCATATTATAAGGAATCTAGGAATCGTCACTTCAGTTATGGTGTCAACTACTAAAGAGTTTTTACCATTCTTTTCAAATAGTGCCAATGGCAGTTCGCGGTTGTTTAATAAATCAGTGGTGCGTAGCAGGGATAAGTCCTGGGTGCGTAGAGCACCACGCCCGTAGGCGAAATTCTGGTCAAAGGTGGCAAGTCTTAGGAAAGTCACAGATCGTAAATGACAACCATGAGTTCAAGTCATAAGCAATTAAATGTGCATAATCAGGTCGTATTTAAAACTAGAGTAGGTGCTGGCTGGTGAGTAGCAGTTTTGACGTGCAGAGTAGCTGAGAGTTTTAATCAGACTGGACTTAGACAGTTCTATATTACCGAGCTATTGCAGGCGCAACGGTGCCGTTCCTTAAATTAAGCCCAAGGGAACGTGACATAATGAATTCTGGAAATGGAAAACATCTCGGATGAGAAAACGGAGAAAGGAAAAGTGAGAGGCGTATCAAAAGAAAAAAGGCCAAAGGCATCTGGGAAGTGAACGGAACTTGACAAGATGAAGAAAATCTGAACGGATCCTTGATAATTCAGAGAAATGACAAATGCATGGTTCAAAATACTATACAACAACAACAAAAGTTCAATATTACTAATATTACTATAAAACTACACAAATTCAACCCATACAACAGAAAATCAACACAAAACGGTTATTACAACATAACACTAGCAATCCAAACAACTTTGAGCACAGCACTGTCTTCATCAGATAAAATGAAAGAAATTACAGCCACCAATTGAGGAGCAAGAGAAGAAGCAGAAGCCTCATCCCATTAAGGGGTGAGCAGCAGGTGGTCTTATGTTGCGGTCTTCATTGAGTATTTCGTAGTTGAAGACTTGGGAATAGTTCACATAGTCGCATTGGACAGCTTTAGAGAAGAATTACTCATTTGTTCTTTTAATAAATTCTGTGATGGTTTCAAGCTTAAGATCTCTATGAAGAAGTTCATTTCGGATGAGAAAGTCAGCATCAGTGATATTACGAAGAAATTTATTCTGCGCTATTTGAAGTTGATGTAATTGATTAGGAGAGGCAGTATTCCAAGCTGGAGATGCATAACAAAGAATAGGTCGGATACAAGTAGTATAAATATGTCTCTTGGTTCTTAGGCTAAGGTTAAAAAATTTTCCAATTACTGGAAGAAATCTGCACATAATTCCAATTGCTTTATTTTTCACATTCTTAATATGGTTGGTCCAAGTGAGATTATTATTAAGAATCACTCCTAGGTATTTGGCTTTTGTGACTAATGGAACAGGCTCTTGAAAAAGAAACGTTCTTTAAACTTAGTGCGGTTTTTTTTTTTTTTTTTCCGAAGGATTAGAAGCTGAGACTTACTGGCGTTAATTTTAACTCTCCAATTGGTGCACCAGACCTCTACAGGGTAAAGAAAATCTTGCATTTTATCAATTGCATGATTGGCGTTGATAGACTTGATGGCTATCGCCGTATCATCTACATAGCATGCAAGAAGAGAGTAGTTGTCAAGTCCAGGATGAGGAAAGTCCGAGATATAAAACAGGTAAAGAACCGGTCTTCCCTGTGGGACACTAGATCTTATAATGTTGCAAAAAGGAATAAATCAGGAGAATTAATTCTCTAGGCAATCCAAGGTTGATGAGCTTGAAAACAAGCCCCTCATGCCAGACGCGGTCAAAGGCTTTTGCCACCTCCAGCATAAGGAGCGCTACACTTTGCTTGTTATGAAAAGCAGAACTGATGAATTCCACAATCCTGACCAGTTGACGAGTGATGCTGAGATTTTTACGAAAACCATATTGATCATTAGGAAGAAGATGCATATAAGGTTCTAATCTTTTGAGGATGAGACGTTCATAAATTTTTCCAAGGTTCGATAATAAGCTGATTGGTTTGTATCCATCTGGTTTAGAAACATCTTTGTCTGGTTTAGACAGAAGAAAACTTTTGGCATGCTTCCAAGATAATCAGACTGGGATGAGCAGTGATAACATAAGATTACTGAGCCGTATCACGTGACTTAATAAAGCATTGTGATTGGTGCGAAAGTGTATAAGCAGTACTTGAAGTATAACTAATATATCATTTTGTACAATCAAAAATACAATAAATCCTTTTAAGGATGAGTTCATTGAAGTAGAGAAACTTCATAATAGTCCTTTAGACGCAGTACAAACAAAACCATGAGCTTAAAATAATTTAAATTTGAATGCAGAGCGTGTCGTAACGTGCACCAATGAGCAGTGAGCAAGCAGGAATCGAAAGTGCGTAAGACTGCGATGAAAACAGTAAGTGCAATATTTTTCATAAAAAGCACACAGTTCCTAAGGCTTTGAGAAAGTAACAGTCCTTTCAGTCCATAGTAATTAAAAAATTATATAAAGAAACGCAAGTCCTAAGGCTTTGCCAAAAACAGTTCTACTCTGGGTAAACACAAAATCCAAAGTCACACAAAAAACAGTTGATACTAGATAAACACATAAACACAAAACACATTTCTTGGTTAAATACTAGTAGATCATAGTTTTTAAGTGCTTTAATGGCGCTGTATGGTGGATTTTGAGGTACTACTTTGGTAGACGGTTGCACGGATTTTTGGCGATTTACATTGGCGCAATTGTTGGCGCGGTTTTTACAGTCGTCAGCCATCTTGAAAAATGCTGTTTTTACGTATTTCACGCATAGTAAAGTATTCAAAACTTTAAAAAAATAAATATCGTTAAAAATAATGGATTAATTTTTTGTTGAAAACATTGTTTTTTTTTTTTAAGATGGCTGGCAAATATAAATAAATACATTTACTAAGAGTATAAAATGCTAAAGTAAGGTTAAATAATTACTTTCATATAACAGAATAAAACACCACTATAAAAACATTGCGCCAACATTTAATTGGATTAAAATATTACTTAAATTGAATATCGAATTAAAAACATCACACCAACGTTTAAAACAATTAAAATATTACTTAAATTCAAATACTTTAAAATAAGTTTTATAGGATATAATTATTTAACATTAAAACATATATGTATAAATATCTCATAATATATAAACATATAAATATCTCAGGAATTTTTGAAAAAAGTGTATTAATTTTTTAATAAAAATTGAAGTATACAATAATAAAGTAAAAGAAAAATATGTACTTATATTTTTTTAAGCATTTTACCTTACGTATATTGATAAGCACCAGAAAAAAAAGAAAAACAAAAGATTTTCATCTGTTATCGACATCTCTCGCACTTCATTGAAGAAGCAATTAGCGAGGTTTCCTCCAAAATTTTTAAATAAATTTCCTCTGAACCTTGTAACTATAAATAAATCTTTGATTAGGAAATCCAGGTTTGCCAAAATAAGGTCTCAAACGGCATTTTTTTTATGCCGATACCAATAATTCTTGGTAATTACCAATAACAACATTCATTATCGAAACGGAGACATCCATTCGCTTTGAAATCTGAGGAATTCGAAGAGATGAATAATAAAATTATAAAATGGAGCGGTAATGCACAAATATTCAGTAACCAATCAAGGAGCTGATTACATCACGCCTAGAATTAAAATTATTTAAATAATCATTCATAATAAAATCATATTTAAAAAATGCAAAATTAAATTGTATTTTAATATTTAACAACCATAAATAATGTTTAAAACATTAGATTTGTTATGTCGCGAATTTCAATTATTAATATGTGTTTTAAGTTATTATTATTGTAATATTTTTATTTGTATTCATGTGTATTTTAATCTGGAAAAAAGTATTCTTAAGCTCTTAAGGTTTTATTTAACTCGTTATTCGTAACAAAGGCGAAAGACGGTTGCTAGGAAACACATCTGGTTTATTGGTTATAGCCTTTTTACTAACAGTGGAGGCAGTAGGGTGTTGTGTATCGCCCTTTTAACTCATGGCGTGTGAAACGGAAATCGTCTTCCTGTCGCTTTGTTAAAGTTGCAGCTTGCTTACTTCAAGACAGTGGGGGGTGTACTAAGTTTAGGTAATTGGATTCTCGTAAAGCTTAGTTTCGCTTGTTAGTTGGGGGGTCCAAATTTTTTTTCTCACGTTGTGTGTACAGATGTTTTTCAGACTGCATTGTCAGATTTTCCGGTGTTTGATTCGTCATGGGTGTGTCATTTTCTCAATTAAAGGTCAGTTTACACCTGTCAGAGCGGCTCGGAGCGAGTCGCTCCTTACGATTACTTTGACAATGTAAACGCTCACTTCGACGGAGTACAAACGTAGGGGAGATGAGTCAGCGCTTCCGTTTCTACTTTGAACCTGTTGAAAAATCTCTCCGGGCAGTTACTCCGAGCAGCGTTCGCAGGGACGTCGTGACAGTGAGTTCTATAATCCAAGATTAAGCGATAGCCAAACCATGGCATTTTTTAATGCATACGCATCTTATGAAGTGTTTTACTTCTATAATTATGTGAGCTTATATTCATTTTTCTACAAGCATCCCTACATGAGGATGCAATAAATATATGATAAATTATAAAAATAAAAAAAAATATGAAAAAGATATATAGATGTATTTTATTGGGGATATTTAAATTTCTTGCTTTGTATAAAAACATTCTGGGCTATAATTCGTTACAATTCAGCTTGGATGTGAAACATGTTCACCTTGGATGTGTGAGTGCAAGTACTGAAGGTGTATTAAGGTTTATACAAATTATGCGAGATGAATTCTAATCTTCTTAAACTATCCGTTTTAGCATTTTAAAAGTAAAGTATAATCATTATATTTACCCATTATTAATTTTGTTGATATCACTTTCTGTGTTGTCCAGAAACACAATTTCAGTAGGATCCAAAAGTAACAATTTACGATAAATATCTTCCTCTTTTAACTATGTCATAATATATATTCTTTTACCTGTGGTAATATACGTAATGCTCCCAAGTTTTTTGCTACTTTATTTATTTAAGATTTTCTGAATAATTAGGTAGATATTATACAGTTTACTTCTGTCGTGTTAATGGTAGCTTTGAATAAATATTCCATGTGTTAATTTTGCATTCTTCTCTAGAAGTGCAGAGTCCAGTCAGAACTCTGCATAATTAATTCATGCACAGAGAGCTACTGATTCTGTGGATTCTGGATGAATAAATATATTCTTTCTATTAATAAATAATAAAACACATTATTACTTTTATATTATTTTAAATGATTAATAAGGTGTAAATAAACAGTTGTATATAGTAGAAAAACTTTGTTAATTTGAATTTCAGTAACCACAGTTGACTAAATAACTTCTCTCAAACTAAGTATCTTTTAAATTCTTGTATCTAATATGTAATAACGTTTTTGTAACTTTGGACATTCTCGTCCGAAATTCATTTAATAGTTCATTTGATACTCCTAATTCATCGCGGCAAGCTACCCAATCACGTACCCATTTTCTTCTTCTTCTTTTTTTTTTTTTTTTCTTCACAAGAGCAGAAATTAATTCGTTTGAAACTGCTTCGCAGACTTCATGCATGTTCAATGCATATTCTCTCCTGCAGCTGCAACGTCGGTATCCATTTCGTAAACAAACGGATGCGAGTTGTCAGTCCACTCTGATTGGTGTAAACAATCTATCAGAGTACAGGTCCGTTCACTCGGTTCGAAACGCCCGGACGAGCGATGTAAACTGCCCTTTAGATAACGTAAAATTCCGGGATTGGTAAGATTTAATTTTATGATTTTTGAAAGCCTATGAACTCACAGAGGCGGATAAACCGAGATTTCCTGGGTGCTTGCACCAGGCTAGAAATTATTCTGTTTTTGATTTTTGAGCTAAAAGGAAAAGGAGAAGCAGAAGGTGTGGCGAGGCTTCCCCTTTGCGGGGCGAGCGACTTGAACCAGCGGGCTGCGGTGATGGTTTTAGCGGAGTCTGATTTGAATGAATTTGGGGCAGCCGCGGTGTGAAGGAGAAAGAAAGATCGAGGAGCGTTTTGCCCTGCGGCAGGCTTCCTGAGCAAGAGGGTTTGAGCTGCGCTTTCTTTTCTCCAGAAGAGGCATTTTTACTGCGAGATGATTAAAAATTTACTGCGAGATGATTAAAAATAGATGTAAAGAGCAATTTACTACAGATTTTCCCTCTTCACTCGAATCTCCAGATAATCCTTCGGAAACCGAAACTTTCACATTCCCAAAGTGAATATGTCTGACACTTGGATGTTACAAACAGAAGTATGTGTCATTAGAATCCGGCACCTGAGGTTCCAGACTCATAAACATTCCCAGGTAGAAGTATCTGTTATTACTATCCGGCACCTGACATACACGTTCCACACAGAAATATGATCCTGAGGAACGAACTTTTCCCTGATCTGGCTGTTAGTTTTACAAAAAGGACTTCATCCTTTTCCAGATATTCTTGTGCAGAATGGACTTTCAAAGCGCGAGTGTTAGTTTATTAATTGTGATCAAGGTGTGGCTCAAGGAGATAGACTTTCTCCGTAACTCGGTAAACTGGACTTTCCCCCCCCCCCCAAGGTTGTGTATGCCGAAGAATATGTGAGTGAAATTTTTAAGATTATTTTCTCTCTCTCTTAGTATTCCCAAATGCCATAGTGTAACAGTTAATAATGATTTATCTACCTGTTTATATTTGTTAAAAATTTTATCAACTTTGTACTATTAAAATTTTTTGATCATTAAATAGATAAGTGAAAGTTCACTTTACCTTCTAAATAGGGCTACCCTGAACTGCCTGCCTTTTTCCTTCTTGTCGGTATCCGTCTCTATGATGAAATTCGATTCACTACGAAACACAGCTATACACCTTTTTAAGAAATTTTAATTCATATGAAAGATATCTACAAAATATTTACAAGTTATAATGATTACAAGCATTATGTATACGGAGACGGTCTATCGTTTCAACATTTGTTAGACGCGTCAGCCGTTCAACTGACTACTTTTAGTCTCTTTCGTCAGAGGGCGTCCGTGGAAGCAGAGTTCTAGTAAGCAAACGCGACACTCCCACCTTGAGGTCCAGTATCAGCAGAGGATGTAGAAATTGTATTGCACCAGATGGCGTTGTGTGCGCTTAAATTCTTCGGACTAGTGCAGAACCTTGATGATTGCAAAAGATGTAACACCATAGCGAAACATTAACCAAAGTTTATATGTGCCTCTCTTTGTTGTAAATGTATTTAATTGTGTCGTCAATAAAATATTGAGAAAATGATAAAGGCGAGAATGCGTCTGACAGGTAAGTGAGATTTCTTTATATTTTGATTTTAATTGAGTTTTAGCGACAAAGAATGTATATGCGTATTTACAAATCTTTTTGGTGCCGATAATCCGGAAGAGACCTTTAGATAAAGTAAATTGCGAAATGGATACTGAAAAACGTATTTAGCGAATTGAATAATTTAAATTGTTATGAAGGATATTGAAGCTTTAAAAGAGATTAGAGCACCTGTCAGACGCGCGGCAACTGACACTATGAAACTGTTAGAAACTGAAATAAACAAACAGGAAAAATCAGTTGATTTAATTGATGAACTTTTAGCGAAACTTTTAGATAAAGAAGCTAATTTAAAGTATCTTAACGAGGAAATTCTAAAACTGTGCAAAACAGAAGAAATAGAAAAGGAAATTGAAAAACAGCAAGAATATAAAGATAATATTATTACTTGGAAAAAAATAAAGATAATATTATTACTTGGAAAGTTCGCGCGAATAGAATCCTTAAAACGAAAGAAAGCAAAGTTGTTCGCGAAACTGAAAGAACGAATGTTGTAGAAACCAGAAGTGAGCAGCAGTATACAATAAAACTTCCTCGCTTGCAGATACCTCAATACGATGGCAATATATTAAGATTTAACGAATTTTATTCTCAGTTTGAAGTAGCTATCCATAAAAATGTGAATCTTAGTAATGTAGAGAAGTTTAGTTATTTAAAATCGTACTTAACAGACGAAGCTGAGGTAGCTCTACGTAGTTTAGCATTAAGCTCTGAAAACTATGAAATTGCCTTGAACATATTAAAAGAACGCTTTGGTCTAAAAGATATTATTATCGATGCGCATATGGCAAGACTTTTAAACTTAAGTCCAGTACGAAAATCATATGACATTGTAGCGTTGTGTAGACTTTACTCAGAATGAGAAAGACATATTCGAGGATTAGAAAATAACGGAATTAATCCTAATAGTTACAGTTGTCTATTGTATTCAGTGTTGTTAAAATCGATACCCAAAGATTTGTCCTTAGAATTTTCTCGTCAAACACATTCGGAAGATGAAAACAAAATATCTGATTTATTGGAATTTTTAAAGATTTAAATTCAGTGCCGTGAACGCAACGAGTACTTGAGTAGAGACTTTAAACACTTCAGATTCGCGACTGGAAACTAAATTTAATCTTTTACAAAAACCTAATGAAAAGTATGGGAGATTTAATAAAACCAAAATTGAATATAAGGGGAAAAATAAATTAAATTCGAACATTCCTACTACTTCTGCATTTATTGTTGATGTTAAAAAATTTATATTTTGTACAAAACCGAAAATAGAGCACGATTCTACCTCTTGTCCCTTATCGGTAGAATAGAGAAAAATAATTCTTAGAAAATATGGTATATGTTATGCTTGCCTTTCGAAGGGGCACGTACATAAGCAGTGTCAAAAGAAATCTATTTGTGGAATTTGTAAACGTTTTATGCATCACGAATTGATTTGCGATCAACCCAATGTTTATTCTTCTTCTTCCCCCGCTCTGGAGTCTCGTCAGACCGTCGACGCGAATAAATTAAATGTTGTGTCTTCCGTAGCATGTGTGGATGAATCCGATGATTGCGACATACTACTTGAAACTTGCTCGGTAGTATTAATAGGCAGTAATAAAAGCAAAGAGATTAATATTTTGTTAGATAATGCGTCACAGAGATGTTTTTTGAGAAAAGAAGTAGCCGTAGAAATGAAACTACACATAATTAGACAAGAAAGTCTAGCTGTTTACACTTTCGGCTCTAGAGTGCCAATACAAAAAAACGTATGACGTAGTTCGGTTTTCACTTTGTAATTTACGTGAATCGGACAAGAAAATAACGATTGAAGCACTTTTGACTGACTGTATTTCTGGATCGCAGTTTAAAGTATCACATAACAAATTAATGCAAATACTTTCGAGGAAGAACATTCAGTTGTCAAATTTAAGTAAATCGTCAGGAAATGAATTTTCTCTGCTTATTGGAGCACAGTATTTTTGGGATATTCATACGGGAGAAAAACAGCGATTAAACAAATCTTTGTATTTGATTGATACTCTGTTTGGAAGGGTTGTTCAAGGTGAAATCCCTCCATCAGATTTAAATGCGAATCGGGATATTTCTATTATGAAAATTGAATGTTGCGCCGCATTAAATGAAAAACTAACGCAGTTTTGGCAGTTAGATTCAATGGGGATAAATGATACTCACAGTGGAGATTATAAATTTAAAGAGGAATTTGTTTCTCAATTCGAAAATAATTTAAAATATGAAAATGGAATGTATACAACTAACGTATTCTGGGACGGTAAACCAGAAAACTTGTCTAACAATTTCGCGGTAGCAAAACGAAGATTTCGTAACTTAAGTGTAAATGAAAGAAAATTATTGGGTTTATAAAGAATATAAGAATATAATTAAGGAGCAATTAATACTGAATATCGTTGAAGAATGTCCTTCCTTTCGGCTTAGAAGAGAATTCTTATTATATGCCTCATTCAGCTGTAGTAAGATCGGAAGCACTTCCGGAGAGAACCCGGTGAATGTAAACATTGCCAAATTTGGCGATAAGAGTTAAAATCTGGTAACCCAGCAGATTCAACCTATTCGCTTGTTGCAACCATTCATCTTGCGTCCATTTTATTTCGTTATCACTGTGGTTCTTCGCATTTGCAGATTTCTATTATTCTTCTTTTATTTATTACTTTTTTTTCTTAATTTTTTAACAACGAATAGATAGAAATATTTTCGTAGATCCCGGTTCTCGGTTCGGGATGAAAGGAAGAAAAAAAAGCGGGAGGGGTGAATGCTAATTTGTAACACGACTGTTCACGTTGTGTTCTTAATTATTAACAGCTGTACGCACGCAGAACCATGAGGTTCAAAACGCTCAAATAATTCGTCTTCATACTCCGCAAAAATGTGCGTTTTAAATAATTAAGTAATGCTTTTACTTTTATTATTGTTTATTGTCACCTAAAATTATGATAATAAATCAATTTTTTATGGCGTAAAATTGTAACAATATATTGTTAATGCTTTTCTTACAATAACCTTTCAGAGGATGGCAGGTGTGACATAGATAGATTATTAAATTTTAATAATAAATACTATTTATTACTGATTATCTGTGACAGAATAGTTTGATGTATTCCCATTGTCATCAAAATTAGCAAATCACTGCTGGTGTAAGGAATATAGTTCAAATGACTCTTGAAAAGTAATGAAATGTGTAATGTTCAAGTTTTATTAATGCTACTGAAGAAAATTTGATTACTGTTGAAGGTTATTAGTATTGTGAAATAAATTATGAAAAGGATGGGTATTTGTTTCAATGTAAATTGCTTTAACCTGCATGCAAGTAAATTTAAAAAAAAAAAAAAAATACTGAAAACTGTTAATCAGAGTTCATACACATTTCTGCACACAGAAATTAAGGACCATTAATGAAAAAAAATTCAGGACCTATGAGTAAACGCGAACTGAATAAATTCAATTAAAAATATTAGCGATGCCTGCATTTCACATTTGTAATACCATCCTAAAAATAAAATAGATCCATAAGTAGTATGTATTATTACTAAACATGAATTAATTATTAATAAGTTTGAAAATGAAATAAACTTTAAGTAATTGATCAAGTAGCATTAAATATTTTACACTTATAATAGTTGGGCATATTTGAAAGAAGTGACATTTACATTTTACTAACTTTATGTAACTTTTTTTTTATGTCTCATAATGTCACATACTTGGTCAGGCTAGCGGTTTAGTAAGTAGCAGGTTGATTTTATGTCAAATGGCATAGGTTAAAATGAGAAGTATCATAATCAGCAAAATTCATAACAAAAGTTAATAATTTAATAATTAATTTCTGTTTAAATTTAATACCAATTTATTTCCGTATATCACGTTTAACCTGTTAGTTTTACATCTACATGCTTATTATCTGTGAATTTTTACTACCATATGCTTAATATATTGTTTAGTCTGCTAACTAGAATTTACATGCACTAAAAATCACGTTTACAAAGTATCACGTTTACGGCTCGCCTCAGCGAAAACTTTAGAACTTTCACAGAGCGCTGTAAAAATTCTTAAAGATGCGAACATGAATTTAAGAAAATTTAATACTAATTCGGATGAGTTGAGAAATTTATGGAGTGAACTAGGTTTGTCTGATGTGACAGAAACTAAAGAACGTCCTTTGAAGGTTTTAGGCATAATATGGAACACCGAAGAAGATACTTTTAAGTTAGATGTAAAACCTCTACTGGACATGAGCTGTAATAGGAAGAATTCAAAACGTAGTGTAGTTCAGACAGCTTCGAAGTTATTTGATCCTATGGGAATTGCATCACCTTTTATTGTTCTCATAAAATTATTAATGCAAGAAATATGGGAACTTGGTTTAGGATGGAATGATGAGCTATCAACTGACTTGAAGAAAATATGGGATAATTGGTGCTCTCAGATTTATCTGTTGAAAGATTTGACAATCGAAAGAAAATATTTCTCCATACCATGGAAGTTGGTGAAAGAATTAGAACTACACATATTTTCTGACGCTTCTCCTAAAGCTTTCGAAACAGTTGAGTACTTCCGTTACGTGTCAAGTGATGATTGTATTTATACAAGTTTTATCACTGTGAAATCTAGAATCGCACCGCTTAAAAGGTTGACATTACCGAGGCTTGAACTTATGGGAGCTGTTATTTCTAGACTTTTCCAATATTTGAAAACTAATTTTAAATTTCCTGTGCCTAGGGTATATATGTGGACAGATTCCTTAATCCCTCTTCATTGGATTAAAGGGAAAGCTTCAAAATGGAAACCTTTTGTATCGAACCGTGTATCCGAAATCCAGTCTAGAACTGATCCTGCTGATTGGAATCACTGTAGTGGGCAGGATAATCCTGCAGATTTCATATCTCGAGGAGCTACCGTGGAAAAGTTTATGTCCAGTTCGATTTGGATGCAAGGTCCAGAATGGCTTCGGTTGAAGAAAAGGGATTGGCCAAGAGGCTCTAATTATGAAATTTGTCTAGAGATTTCTCCAGAAGTATATTGCGAAAAAAGAAGTAAACTGGAAGAAGTATCGTCTTTTGTGTGCGATGTGCAGTCGAATTTGACACATTTAATGGATTTGAATAGATATAGTAGTTTAAGAAAATTATACCGTGTTACACGTTGGATACTACGATTTATATACAACCTTAAATTTAAAACTAAACGATGTGGTGAACTAAGCACTGAAGAACTTAACGAGGCTGAAATTATCTGGACAAAAACTGTTCAAAGTGAAGCTTTTGCGGAAGAGCTGTCCTCTTTGAGACAGGGTAAAACAATTTCTAAGACTTTCCTCTATTCTAAAACTGAATCCCTTTCTTAATAATGACGGGATAATGCATGTTGGTGGAAGACTTCAGAAGTCAAGACTTTCTTACCTTCAAAGACACCCAATTATTATGCCCTCAAAACATCACTTTGTGAATTTATTAGTGTGGGATGCACACAGCAAAGTGTTTCACGGTGGAATTTCTGAAACTTTGATAGAAATACGCGAAAGATACTGGATAATTAAAGGAAGACAAACTGTTAAAATTATCTTAAGAAAATGTATTCTGTGTAAACGATTTAATTCTTGTCCTGGTGTGCAAGTTACTGCTCCTTTACAAGTAAATAGAACAGAAGAATTACCTCCTTTTTATGTAGTAGGTATAGATTTCCGTGAACCACTTTATACCAAAGACAGTGATGAGAAAAACTACATCGTGTTGTTTACTTGTGGAGTAACGCGAGCTCTTCATTTAGAGTTTGTTGGTAGCATGACCACAGAAACATTTCTTCTTGCTTTTCGACGATTCATTGCTCGTCGAGGTCTATGTTCTCAAGTTTTGACGGACAATGCCAAAACTTTCAAACGATCGGAACTTGAACTTAAAAATATGTGGACTGTCATTAGTCATCCAACAGTAAAAGAGTTTTACGCCTCCCACAAAATCCAATGGTGCTACATCGCTGAGAAAGCTGCGTGGTGAGGTGGCTTCTATGAAAGACTAATTAAATCTGTAAAACTTGCTTTACGAAAATCTCTTAGAAAAACTACTTTATATCGAGACGAGTTAGAAACTCTAATTATTGAAATTGAAGGTGTTCTTAACTCTCGTCCTTTAACTTATGTTTATTCTGAATTACAGGAACCTATGCCTCTAACTCCAGCTCATATGCTATTGAGGCGCAAGGTGAATAGTTTGCCTTCTGCCAGGCTTCATTTTGATTCTAATTTAGTTAATAGGAAAATGCTAATTAAAAGATTTCATTATCGAGAAAGATTGGTAAGTATGTTTTGGAATAAATGGAAAAATGAATACTTATTAATGCTGAGATCTGTTCATTGTGTTAAACCTTCAGGTAAAATTACTGAATTTAAAGTTAATGATATTGTATTAATTCATGATGAAAAGCTACCAAGACATTTTTGGAAATTAGGAAGAGTTGTAACAGTATTTACTGGCAGAGATAGAAAAGTAAGGTCTTGTGAAATTAAAACAGGTACATCAGTTATTAAAAAGACCTGTGCAGCTTTTATATAATCTTGAAATAAATGAATAAATTTAATTGTTTATTATATGTTTATTAATTTGTATTATTGTTACAGGACTATTCCATATATGTGATGAAAGTTAATTGTATGTACAGGTATTGAGTTGCCAGCTTATTATCTTTATTATATTATATATCTTTATTATATTATATTATTGCAGGTAACTTTACAAATTGTTTAAAGATGAATGATTTGTTTATATAGTAAATAAGTGTAGTTTCTTTAATATGTGAATTGATTGAACTTTACATTGTAAGAGTTTCTTTTGTTAAATTTGTATTAATGTAAGTGTCTGAATGAACCCCTGGTCATTCGGGGGGCAGTCTGTAGAAACTGTATTGCACCAGATGGCGTTGTGTGCGCTTAAATTCTTCGGACTAGTGCAGAACCTTGATGATTGCAAAAGATGTAACACCATCGCGAAACATTAACCAAAGTTTATATGTGCCACTCTTTGTTGTAAATGTATTTAATTGTGTCATCAATAAAATATTGAGAAAATGATAAAGGCGAGAATGCGTCTGATAGGTAAGTGAGATTTCTTTATATTTTGATTTGAATTGAGTTTTAGCGACAAAGAATGTATATGCGTATTTACAGACCTCAACTGACCTGTAGTTCAAGTCTTTTGAGATTTCGTCATGCGTCAAGTTCTGTACCTCACTTGCATATCCGACTCAGGTGTAAAGTTGAGTTCAAGAGGTATGAGGTTCTTAGTAGGTCTTATAATCTCCCCTTGTGCAGTTTTCAGTTTCACTAATCTAATGTGTCCGTCGTGGGATGCAAAAATTTCCAGGATTCTAGCTAAGGGCCAGTTTATCCTTTTTTTCGTTGTTGGACACAAATACAAGATCACCAACTTTTACAGAAGATGGTTCGGGGATGAATTTTGAGCTTTGTTTTAGTTGCCCTAAATATTCTGATGGAAATCTTTTTCGCAAAACTTTTCTTAGTTTGGCTCTGTAAAGGTATCTTTTATTGATGGATTTAGAATCCAAAAGATCTAATTCAGGAACTCCCAGTCTCTGGAATTTCTGTTAGAAACATTGCTGGGGTGAGAGCTCTTAAATCCTTTACGTCTTCTGACAAATACGTGAGAGGACGGTTGTTCATAATGCTCTCGCAGTCACAAATGATTGTCAACAATTTTTCGTAGTTCAGAGAAGATTTTCCTAGTACCTTTCGAAGAATTCTCTTTAGTACTCCAATTAATCTTTCCCACCACCCTCCCCACCATGGCGAAGAAAGGGGTATAAATTTCCATTCAATTTTCTTAACTGTTGCGTTTTCTAAGATAGAATTCCAATCTATGGTCTAAACAAATTATTTGATCCAACAAAATTGGTTCCATTGTCGGAGTATACAGTGACAGGTCTATCCCTTCGAGCGGTGAATCGCCTGAACGCGTGCAGGAAACTTTCGGTTGATAGAGATGAGACTAGCTCTAAGTGAACTGCTCTATATATTGCGCAAGTAAAAATGACGTTCAGATTTGATCAGTTTTAATACTAATGGATGTTCTGAGAGAAATAAAACTGGGTAACGAAAGTCAGCATCATCGTCTCTCTGAAAGATACGTGTCTTCACGTTTACTATAAGGGCATTGGAGTCCATGATAGGTTCTAGAGCACGTATTCTTTTATCTTTCAATCCTTCGAAAGATTCTCGTTGGATGAGTCGGAAAACCACTGTTTCAGCTCCTTTTAGTTCCTCGACTGAAATTCTCCCATGAGTTCTTTCAGATGGTGGTGTTGTATTATTTTTAATGAATCTAAAGATTCAAGATACGACCTTTATGATCTTTTAGAATTTTGAAATATTGTCAAAAAGGTTAAATTTATCTGTATTCGTGTTATTGCTGGCTGAAACCACAGTTCGTTTTCTCTCTCCATTTACTATATCGAAGTCAGGATGTTCTCCATCTGCAATAGGCCAATCTTCTGGAGGTCGATAAATCCAATCTGGTCCTTTCCACCATTCGGATTTCCTCAATTCCTTTTCAGAGCAACCGCGTGATGGCAAATCCGAAGGATTAAACTTTCCGGGAATGTGATGCCAGTGATCTGGGTTACTCAATTTTCGAATCTCATTTACTCGATTGGCTACAAAAGTGGACCAATTTTCTTTCTGTTTTATCCAAAACAGAGCATTTTTGGAATCCGTCCACTAAAAAACTGGAACCTCTTTTAGTTTCACGTCTTCTCTTATTGTATGAGAGAGCCTGACTCCAATAGTGCAAGCGAGTATCTCTAGTCGAGGTAGTGTGAGTGCTTTTAGGGGAGCAACTCTCGCTTTAGATTGTATCAATTGACAAGTGACTCCATTCTCAGCGCTGTTCTAAGGAAAATGCAGGTCGCATACGCGTCCTTGCTTGCGTCCGAAAATACATGCAGAGTGGTACTTTCGTCTATTTTGGGAAGCAATCTAGAAATTTTGATGTCTTTCAAATATTTTAACTGAGGTGACCATGTGAAAAATTTCCTTGCTAGATCATTCGGCAGATTAGTATCCCAGTTAATTTTCTGTTTCTAGCACTCTTGCAGAATCAATTTAGGCATGAGAGTAATTTGACTAGTAAATCCAATTGGGTCAAAGATTTTACTCAATTCGGAAAGAACAGATCTTTTGCTCAATACAGGGTTTTCTTCATATTTTACGTGACAAGACAAAGTATCGTCAAACAAGTCCCATTTCAATCCTAATACTAACACAACATCTTCATAATCTTTATCAGAAAGGTTTAGAATTGAAGTTTCATTTTTAAGTCTATTATGTTTCCAACCTCTTAGGTCAAATTTTGCAGTAGCCATTATTTCTCTAGATCCTTTGATAAATGAGTTTAATTCTTCAATTGCTTCCACGCTCGCTACGCAGTTATCCACATACATGGCTTTCTTTAGCTTTGAAGCTATTTCCTGATGTTGTTTTGGTACATTTTCCAAATGGTAGTTAATCGTGGCAGCGAATAAAAAGGGGCTGGCGTTTACGCCGAATACAACCCTTCAGTGCCGATATATAGTCAGTTTTTCAGGCTGTCCTTTCTCCCACCATAGGAACCGGAGAAAATCTCGATCCGCTGGGTTCGTACCTATCTGAAGAAATGCTCTTTTTATATTCGAAATTACTCCATACTTCCCCTCTCGGAATTTTTTCAAAATTTTGGGGATCAGTTCAAGATAATTAGGACCCTTTTCCAAGCAGTCGTTCAGAGACACCGAATTTTTCTCCTTTGCAGATGCGTCGAACACTGATCGAATTTTGGTAGTCGAATTTTCCCGAAACACTGCTCTATGTGGCAGATAATGCCCTTTGATCTTTTCTGCCTCCGAAATATCGACAGGTTCAATTATTTCCTCTTCTACCCAATCCTTTAAAACAGTTTCGTAGGCTTCTAAGGAATTCTTTGTCTGAAGGGTTTTCACGCAAGACTTCCGACGCTTTTCTGCAAGGATTCTATTATCTGGCAACTCAGGATGAATTTGAAGCCATGGCAGTGATACCTGATACCTTCCAGCGTCATCTCTTTCTACAGTATGGATGAAATAATTTTCTGTAGCTTTTTCTATTTCTTGTTTTGTTTGCGAAAGAGCTGGTTCAGTTATTCCGATAGAATCAAGAGACCACAAGTCACAAATTTTTCTGTCACTAATGTGTAGTGATAAAAGAATTTCATTAAAATTCTTTCTCTTTACCCTTGTCCTCTCTAATATTGTCCAACCAAGGTGTGTATTCATCACTACTAAACTCTCCGTTACGTGTTTTATTTCCCCTGTAAAGAGTTTTCCGGCAAAATATGCTCCTGCAAGCATATGTATTTCATTAGGATGTTTTTCAAATAAACAAGAATTCTCATTAGTTACATCACTGGGAAAAATTTTGTAACCTCTAAGTTTCTTTAAGCATTCCCTATCCTCCAATTTTGGAATATGTGAGCATATGTTTTTTTGGCTCAAAACTTCCATTTCGCATGTGAATCGTGTTTCTGGATTATTTAACTTAATCAGATACTTGTTGTGATTTTCCCTTTTTTCTATCCCTCCAAAAAGCCCATGAGTGACACTTTCCTGACCTAAAGATTTTAGTTTTAATTTCTCCGCAAGAAATGTGCTGATATATGATCTGCTACTTCCGGTATCCAGAATTATTCGTATAAAATTGCTTTCACCATCTCCGTAAACATTGACAATTAAAGTTTGCAAGATTACACTTTTATAGGATGAATTATTCGTTAAGGCCTTATTTCATGGACCTAATAAGAAATAGACTAACCCAGTGGGCGGGGCGTGCGTCACCAGCATGTCGGCAAGAAAGAGTAGGTTTACTTTAACATTCTGGTTTACTTTAACATTGAAAACCTATGGCGTTTGTATCACATAACTCTTTTTAATTATTAAATGTGATACGTAGTATAGTGATGAGATTATGAAAGCCACAGTTTTTTCCAAATAGGATTTAATGTATCTCATTAAAGCACTTTTTACAGCATTTCGCGCATTTTTTTCACGCGTAATTCTTGTACAAACATCTTTACTTTGGTAAAAACTCTAAGCACAAAATTTGTGAACTTAATTTTGCGTAAAAATAAAGTAAAATTAAATAAATTAAATAAGATTGATAGTACGTGATACTTTGAAATAAACTCAAAACGATCATATTTATTTGATTATATGAGCATTAAATTATTAACATTAACGTGGATTAGTTATTTTAATAATTCATAAAATTCGGAGCATAAAATTTTCTGAGCGTAATGAATGGGAAAAGAAAGATAAAATAAAATCTAGAAGCACTCAGATTTTATATTACGCCCAAAGGGAAACTTTTTTTTTAAGTTTTGTGTGTTACCTATATTTATTGAATATCATGTTCTTCCCCGTAAACCACATGCACTTGAAAACAGCATATCTTTAGAATTTCCGCACTGGAGATAAAACTTCTATTTTCCATACAGTGTTCGCTCTGAACTCGTTGAGTTTGTTAATCAAGAATTCGTTAAAGTTTTACAAAATATGAAATAGATTGAAACAAATTCGAAATTCGGGCGTCCAGAGGCCCATGTTCGGGTGGATCATTACATTATTCAAAATTTGATGCCTCTAAATGCTGTCGTTTTTGTCACAGTGCGAGAAACATACATGTATTCATGCAGATCCTTCATTATTTAATTTTTTTACATATAATACAGGGCGATAATATTTGGTAACAACAATTTGCAAGGAGACACGGACATTTATAGTAAGATAGCGCAAAATGCCGCTTCGAAACTAACAGCCTTTCTAGGTTACCGCCGCTTTAAGCTAATAAATTAAATTAACAGTAAATAAAAAAAAATATCTTATGCAGAACTTTTTTTTACATATAATACAGGGCGATAATATTTGGTAACAACAATTTGCAAGGAGACACGGACATTTATAGTGAGACAGCGCAAAATGCCGCTTCGAAACTAACAGCCTTTCTAGGTTACCGCCGCTTTGAGCTAATAAATTATGCAGAACTAAAAATAAATTAAAAAAGTAATCACTATAAAATACAAGCAAAATTAATTATTACGGTTAAATACAATTTTAATATTAGAATTAAATGTATAAAAATTTTTAAGGAGTCAAAGATGTTTATCACTGTATGTATTATGAAATATAATTGAAATAAAATTCCTGTTGTTACAAATTTCCTTACGGCATAGGAAAAGCTAAAAAAATATCCAGCCCTGAAAGCATGCAATAGCTTCATAATTATTTGGAACATTAATTATGCTTGACAAATATGATAAAATTTTTTAAAATGAATCTCAATTTCAAAAATAAAAATATGTAGAAATTCTAATTTGTGAAATGAGGCGCTACAACCAGATTTTTCTTGACAATTATACACGCTGCAATAGGCAACCAATGTTAAATTTCTGCAAGTCGTCCCTACTCCTCCGGATGTGATCAAGATGACAGCGGGCAACATCTCAGACGAGGGAGAAAACCCGTTTGGGTTAGTCTATTTCTTATGAGGTCCATGCCTTATTTTCAATGTGTTCTTTAATTTCTCCGTTTTCGTTTTTAAAACACATTATAGTGGCATGTCGTTGTTTACATAATTCACACCTTATTCTAGAAGTGCAATTAATGCTAAGGTGCCGTGGGTGTAAACAGCGATAACAGATTCCTTTCGTTTTGCATTTCTCCCATTTTTTTCTCAGTAGACCATAAAGATGCTTGTTTACACGTTGTAGACTCGTGATCAGAACAGTCGCAGAAAACACATGGTGTTTGTTCCTCCCCCGCAAACTTGCGTTCATCAACTCCGAAGCTGTGTGTTTCGCAATAGGTCTGGTTTCACTCAGTTTGTTATGCTTTTCCGGCGCCGCCTTTGGCTGGACCGTCTGGCATGTGCGTTCCCGCGCAACTAACTGTTCAGAAAGAAATTCCACTAGGTGATTCAAATCGTAATTTGATTTTCGAACTGTTTTATTATATTCCAAAACCAAATCTGCGGGCAATGTTTTAACCAAAAATAGGTGTTAATAAAGCTCCATATGTTTCTGAGGTCATATTGAATGATTCAAGACATCGAATATGTTTCTGTATATAATTGAATAACTTACGGAAATTTTGAATGTCATTAGAATCTTTTAGAGGTCTTATTTTCAGTAATTTATCTATATGGGTGTTTATCAGTACATCTTTATTTCCAAATCGTTCTGTGAGGAGTTTAACTGAAGTTTCGCAATTTTCTTCGGTTAAATCGAAACCGTCAATGGTGTTATAAGCAGTACCTCCCAAAAAGGATTTCAAATAATTAAATTTGCTTATAGCATCAAGCGTTTTATTACGTGTACGGCTGATGAAAAAGTGTTCCAAAATGTCAGCCATTCGCAGCTCTCGCCATAAAACTTCGGAATCGTAAGTTTAGGAAGCTTCACATTATGACTTTCGAATTTAACGTTTTCTATAATACTTTCACTTAACTGTTCAGTGCTTCTTAACACACTAAATTTTTGTTGTTCTATATTAATTTCTTTCAATTTTTTGTTAGCGTGTATTTAAATGTAGTTATTCTTTCACGATATTCGTCAACACCGTTTAATTCCTGGTCTAGATTCTTTATGTCTATTAATTTTTCTATATCGGCATCTATTTGTTTTAACTCGTTCGATTTTTCATTTAAGAGTTCTAAGAAAATTTCTAGTTCCTCTGCATTCACTTCTGTTTTTGGTAATTCAGTTTCGATTCGGCCAATTAATTTTGTAACGGCAGCCCTTATGTGGCCGCGTTTCCTTTTCAATGTATCGAGGAATTCCGTCATTATTGAATATTCAATAATTCAACAAGTATCGGCAATTCGCTAATTATTTATGCTTATGTATCATCTATATCAATGATATCAATTTAGACAGTTTCAATAGTTAGGAAAACCGCAGTTACTGGCAGTCCCTGTTCGGGCGTCATGTTAAAAATTTTATCAACTTTGTACTATTAAAATTTTTTGATCATTA
Source organism: Stegodyphus dumicola (assembly GCF_044657685.1). NCBI lineage: Eukaryota > Metazoa > Arthropoda > Arachnida > Araneae > Eresidae > Stegodyphus > Stegodyphus dumicola. The sequence continues at coordinate 166,266,460 of NC_140768.1, read as the reverse complement.
AATAGATAAGTGAAAGTTCACTTACCTTCTAAATAGGGCTGCCCTGAACTGCCTGCCTTTCCTTCTTGTCGGTATCCGTCTCTATGATGAAATTCGATTCACTGCGGAACACAGCTATAAACGTTTTTAAGAAATTTTAATTCATATGAAAGATATCTACAAAATATTTACAAGTTATAATGATTACAAGCATTATGTATACGGAGACGGTCTATCGTTTGAACATCTGTTAGACGCGTTAGCCATTCAACTGACTACTTTTAGTCCCTTTCGTCAGAGGGCGTTCGTGGAAGCAGAGTTCTAGTAAGCAAACGCGACAATATTGTTATTACTTATATAAATTAGATATTACACTTAGTAAAATTAAGAAGTGATTTATTATTTCAAGTGATGGCCAGTTTTGGGGTGTTTAAAATTTGTTTCACCTACTGAGTTAGTGAGTCAGAAAATGTTCCCCTTTAATTAATGAGAATCATTTATTTGGAAAATTATAATGTGTTCCACCTTGTTAATTTGTGAAAAAAAATTAAGTATTAATTTAAAATTTTGATTATTGTAAGCTGAAATATGTGTAACAGATGCGATATTTTCATAGTAAAAATATGTGGTAGGGGATACTGATCAGTTACCCAAATATTTACTAATAATATAATATATTCAAGAATTTAATAAATGTGTGTTTAAAATTTAATTGTATTTGTGTATTTATCTTGTAATATACTGTGTTCTGTCATGTCCCTCCATTTGTTTGAGCCGGGAGGCTTTTAAGAAACATGGAGTTTAACTGAATTTGGGGTTACTGATTTTTCCTTTGCATAGGTTACTCACAACGCTAACCTAAAAGTTAAATTGTACTACCACTATAAGATTGATTGATTGATTGATAGATTTGATATACGAATGTTTATAAGAAATACGATATGATATATGAATGTTTTGAATTATTTGATTTTTTGAGTTAGTGTGTCCAGCACCATGAATCAAAGTTCAAAGTTAAAAAGTATTTAAAACGAAAAATTTTCAGATATTCAACAAAATAAAATTTCATATTTAACAGATTAAATTTATAGATATTAAAACCAATTACTTTAAAAATAACGTGACGTCATTCATTACATCATTCACAACATAAAATTCCATAAAATATCATAAACAATAAAATTTTTATTTAAAATAAAAATACAAAATTATATTCATTTTTATTATTAGAAGTCATGAATAATATTTAAAACACGGAATTTATGCATAATAAAACGCATTATTTTTTAAATAAAATGACAACAAAGTATCGGTTACCATAAATAACTTGTCTAGCAATGGGTTTACCATAAGTCTTATGACTCGCCAAAAAAAATCGCCAAAATCCGTGCAACCGTCTATCAAAGTAGCACCGATTTTGAATACTTGCAAAGACATTATGCGCATTGATAAGAATTTGATCATGGATACAGGGAATTTTCAGGTCATCATTAATTTGTTGATTTCGCACAAATCAGGATGCATCTGTAATAGCTCTGACTTTTTTATTCTGTAGCACACTTATTTTTATTCTCTCCGTCTTATTTGCAGTTAGTTGCCCATGCAGGCACTGCATACAGCAAAATCAGTCTTAATAAAGCGTAATGTAATGTGTGCGTTTGATTATTCAATCAAGCTTTGATTTTCTATCCGTAAGTGGGTATAAAGCCGCTAAAGCAGCGTTAACCTTGTTGATCACTAAAGTTATGTGTTCTTTGAAGGAGAGCCTGTTGTCTATATGATAATTCCCCTAATTCCCCCCCCCCACACACACACCCGTGCAGTGCTGTCATTGCTCGCTTTGAAATCGTCGAGTTTGTTAATCAAAAATTCGTTAAAGTTTTACAAAATATGAATTTGATACTAAAACAAATTCACAATATGAGCTTCCAGATGCCCATATTCGGGTGGAAAAGTACGTTATTCAAAATTTGATAGCTCTAGGTACCGTTGCTTTATCACAATGCGAGAAACATATATACATTTATGCAGATTCTTCATTATTTAATTTCTTTAAATATAATACAGGGCGATAACATTTGGTGGCAACAATTTGAAAAGTAAACCAACATTTACAGTGAATCAACGCAAAATGCCAAAAGAAAATTAATTAATAGTCCTTCTGGGTAAATTGTCCCTTGGACTAATAACTTGTTAAGTAATATGTATTTTCTTAAATGAATTGAAGAGTAAAAAAATAATTTTTGTTATCTTAACAGCACTGATCATGCTTGACTGAAAATGAAATCATCGGACTGATATCGGTGATAGATTTAAAAACAAAAATAACATGTACAGGAATGGCTGCAAACTGAATGCAGCCATTCCTGTACATGTCATTTCTATATTATCATTCCTATAGGGAAGTCTGTGGTCCAGATATAGCCGGAATTCCGAATTTGTTACTTTCCCAAATCTGGATTTGAGAAATTGCATGTACCCGTAACCCTTGTTATATACCGTGATGCAAATCATATGCACCGTGTTTATTGAATGGCCACAGCGTAACGTCGCTTTTTCTTCTCAAGCAAATTGAGAACAGAAGGTGGCGGTCGGTCACAAATTCTTCACGGATCAGAACTCAGAAATCTCAGTAAAGGGGCAGAAAAATCTCGCCTACTCTCTGCCGGAAGAGGCGGACTTTCTCCGAAGAGAGGAGATCGGAATTCGAACGAGAAGAGGGTGGACGCGAGACCGTTGTGGAAAGAATGTATTTTAAAGTTTTTCTTAATGGAATCACTGTATATAGTTTCATACATCATCAAATTTGTTTAGACTAGAACAAGTCTTGATTGTTGGGTACATGGACTCAAGCTTTTCTCACGCCGTTGTAGAAAAGGTGACTTTTAACACTTTCTTTAATGTAAATACTGTATAAATTTCTGTATATAATAAAAGGCTATGCTAGCCTAGAAATGCAAATTCAGGTCGTTTTCATTGGCGACGTTACAACAATTAACCTTTATGCACAATTAACTTGAAGATTAATGCCCAGGATTGATTTTTATTGATTTAATAAATTATTAGGAATTTTCGAAAGACTAATCTATTAAAAAAAGTGTTTAAATGTTTTTTGAAAGAGATATATATAGAATTATCTGATTACGGGCCAAAGATAATTTACCTCTAGGGCGAGTCTCTTTTCATCAAATTTAATGACATGAATCCTGTTCTGTGTTATGAAACAAGCTTTCATTGATGAGGTCAAAATAGCAGGTAATTTACCAAATGTCATTTCAAAACATGAAAACATGCCTGTTAGACCAAGAAGTAAGAAAATATCAAAAATCTTCTACAGAAACAAGAAAAGAAGAAACAAAAACAAGAAAAAAAAAAAAACCTGTAGGGTCATTAGGTTATAGCGAACCAGTAGATGTAGATAATGTGCAGTGCCCTCACCGCAACTCACCTTGGACTTCTCGAATACGCGCCGAATGTGCTACCGTTACGCCACGAAGCCATGCTGGAAGGGAGAAAATGCTTTATATACTCCCTCTTATAAAGGACGACTGGGGATTAGGGAATTCAGGCACCAAATCGTGGTGGTGACGATTTATTGTCCGCCACCTTTTAGTTCGGGCGCCACTGCAGAGTCTTTAGGTTTTTGATGCAGCAGCCGTGTAACATGGGCAATGCCCTCGCCGGAACTCGAACCTGGACCTCTCGAATACGCACCGACTGTGCTACCGTTGCACCAAGAAGGCATGTTGGAAGGAGGGAGAAAATACCTTATAAAACAAATAAACAAAAGTATTACTGATATAAACTTTTGGGCTGAAATATTCAAGCTAAAAAGCAGATGGAAAACAGAAATAGATCGTATTGACAAAATTGATTAAATCTATTTTAATCTGCTTCCATGGATTCATTTTGAAAGTGCGTTTAATTATGTGGGGAGACTATGACAGAATGTAGAACATCATTGAACACTGACAACTTAAATCACGTGAACCATTATTTATTTTTATTAAATGAAAGTACATGTCAAATTTTTAGATCAGAAAATCCCTCTCAGGACTCTATTAGTATAGAATTTAGAGATAATTTACTGAAACTGACCAAAACTTTCTGCATACATGAATTGTTCTCTTCTAACTAGAATTTTCTCGTCTTCAACTCTTGTTAATATGCATACAGTAAGTTTTAAAGCGTTAAGAGAAAAGCCATTGTCTACATCAAAATGAAGCGTTAAGAGAAAAATCATTGTCTACATCAAAATGTCTTGCTGAGCATATTGAACTTTCAGTTGTTCGTAAAGAAAAGTATATTTCTTTGCATATGTGAATCTTAACTCCCCCTTAAAAAATGGCATTTTTTTAAAATGTTGAGAAACCAGAAAGGTAAGTAACTTTGTGAACGGACATAGAGGAACATAATTAACATTTAATAAACATACTTTTTGCTTCGGTAAAGAAATTGTTTGAAAATTTGTATGTATGCAAGTATATGTGTGTTGCACTAATATACTGATTTATTTGGAACTATGTCAGGTTTTTTTACTCTAAGACAGGACTTTTTAAATGGGGTCACAATCATCTCTGTTTCTATTCATTGGCATATCTGGAGCTTTCTCCTTTCTTTACCAGTACCTATCAAATATATTGCAAAACATGGAAATGAACTAGAACGCTGTACTGATTTTTGAAGTACAGCTTATAAAGATCAGCTTTTAAATTTAGTTTTCAACAGCTTAAAATGGTATTTTTCTACATTCTCTTTGCAATATAAGCGTTCATTTTCCTTGCTTTGTACGTGACACTGTCATTTCGTCTGTTACTTATTTAAAATTTTTACAATATTCTATCTCTTAAAATTAGAAATTAAAGTTAATGACCTAAAACTTCAAAAGTATTTTATAGTACAAGTGAAACAATTGACAGTTTCACTCACGCGTGTGTCGGATTTACGCAGTACTTTATGGGATCCCACAAAATTTTTGTAAATATTCTGGGGTCCTGGGGGTCCCGAAAAAATCTCAGTGATAAAAAGGGGTCGCGACTGAAAAAAGTTTAAGAAACCCTGCACTAAATGATAAAAGATACAAATAATAAAGTTTCCAATGATAAACACCTACAGTAGCATACGATTTTGGTATTTTGTGAAGCTGGTGACCTTAGCGATGTGACGTACAATATAAATGTTGATTTATATTATAAATAATATCAATCACTTTCATCTTAAAGAAAGGATAACCACGAAGAGATTAATTGTATTAATATAAAAACATTTAAGGTGTATGTTAATTATAAGCTAAATGTTAAAATAAAACAAATTTATAAATATAAAAAATTTATTATTAAATAATAAATTTATTAATAAATAATAAAAATTTTAATAATAATTAAAATATAACAAATTTATAAAAATTCTTGAGTTGGGCAATTTAAAAAAAAATGCTACAGAACGAGCGCGAGAAAGGCAATTTAAAAAAGAAAGCCTTTTAAAGCCGCTATTATTTGGACTTTTTGCATTTTAATAAGAATGAAAGTTTTTGAAACATTGGAAAAACTATCGTAATACAGCACAGAGACAGTAAGCGATTTATCGCGATAGACAAAAAATGGCGACTGTGTACCGTAAATTTGCATCCCATCGTCTCTCCAAGGTTCTGAGTAACGAAAAATAAAAGCATAAGAAAACTAGTCGAGGGTAACTGTATTTTTTGGTGTGCAACCGAATTGCCAGCACTGGTCGGTATAAAAAAAGCAATCGCATAAATTCTTAAACTCCACTTCTCATTAATTTGGTCAAATGCATAAGGTGATGTCTGATGTTGACAAGTTAGGAATATCGGTGCTCATGTTCAAAACCAAAACTTCTCCTGAAGCTGAAGATACCCTTGAAAATGGTCTAAAAGCGGGTACGAAGATATAAAATAGTACTTTTCTGCAAATAAAAAGTAAAAGAAAAAAAAAAAATTTTTTTTGACGAATGAAAAGTGCACGTGCCACGCTTGAAACCAGTTTGGCATCTTATCTTATTTCTCATGGAGAACGATAAATTTTGCTTACTTATTTTTTCTTCCTCTCCCTATTTTATTTATTTATTTATTTATTTATTTTTTTGTCTCTTTTTTATTTTTAATAGATCTTATTTGAAGTTAACATTACGGTTTGAAAGTGAAAAAACTCCAAGTTGTTCGAACAAAGTCAATCAATAGATAAAAAATCTAGGGTGGGAAAATACTGTTTTTGTCGAGTTAAAATGAGGATATTTTTTGGAACCGTAAATCTAGTTAGTATATTTCTTATTGCGAACACTCGTAAATTGCATGATTTGCAGAAAATCTCGCATTTAATACTTCGAAACACCCTTTTTTAAAACGGCAAATACTAGTATTTCAAAGTGTAACAACCATACACAGGAATTCATCAGTAAAAAAAGAAGAAAAGGACTTAAAGGTGCGAAACTTTCATCGAAAAAGAGAAAAACAGTGCTGAAAATCTATACAAATATGTGCAAATTTAATATAAAATAAATTCAATTTTAAAACAGTTTTTAGCCCAAAGGGCGTTAGCCCAGAAGGCCTGTTAATTTCGTTTTTGCATTTTGCGTTGAAAACTTAAAACGTCGCTTCACTTTTCAAACTGTTGCCACAAAATATTATATTTAAAGAATTTAAATAATGAAGAATCTGCATAAATGTATGTATGTTTCTCGCATTATGATAAAACGACGATACCTAGAGCCATCAAACTTTGAATAACGTATTTTTCCACTCGAATATGGGCATCTGGAAGCCCAAATTTGAAGTTTGGAATTTATTTTATTATCTGTTTCATATTATGTAAAATTTTAAAGAATTTTTTATTAACAAATTCAACGATTTCAAAGCGAGCAATGGCAACACTGTAAAAAAGGGAAAAAAAAATATTTCTAGCGCGCGAGACTGTGTATCGGAAATTCTAAAGGTACGCTCATTTTAAAATTATTTTGCGATGTTGCTGTTGAATTAAATTTTATGATTTAAGTGCGAAGTACATGATATTTAATAAATAAAGGCAACCCACAGAACGTTAAAAAAAAAAAAGGCCTCTTTGGGTGTAGTATAAAATTTGAAAGCTTTCAAATTTTTTATTCTATTTGATATTAACTTTTTAAATTTTATTCTTTACAATAAGTAATAATTATATTCCATAATAAATAGCATAAATGATGATATTTAGGGCAGGAAATATTTCGAAATATATCTCTCATACGCGGGAACTCATTAGAAAGAAAAAGACTTAAAAGGTGCAAAATTATCATAAAAAAGGGGGGAATAATGCTAAAAAAGATATTCAAATATGCGCAAAAGTGCCATTGATAAATGTTTTGAATTCTAAAACAATTATATTTATTCTTTAAGAAGTAATTATTGCATACTATAATAAATAACATAAATGGTGACTTTTAAAAAAGTAAACTTTATTTGCTGAGTTTTAAGAAACCTATGACAAAGGTTAATGCGCTGATTTGTATGTTTTGGAAAGTAAGTTGTAGTGCTTTGAGTTCAAGACGTTGTATTTAGAGAAATTCTGTTCTGATCTTATAGTATCCATTTGGTTATAACAAGAAGTGTTGACAGGTAGGGTCCTTTGATTTCTTGGCACAAAGCATTACGACTACGCTTTTACGGCTACGTCTGTATTCAATCGTCAAATTTCTAACTACGCAGTAAATTCTCTCCAAGTTATTATTTTTACACAAAACAATTTTTTCAACCGCATAAATTTATTTTCTGAGAAACGATTTATTAGAAATACCCACCTGCTGATTTGCCACAACATTTTGAATGCAATAAGCACTTTACAACAACTATTCAACGTTTGAAACAATGGACAAAGTCAACAAGCGACCGACTAACTACATGTTAGTGACGCAGGAACTAGAAGTGAAGAAAAGGGACGACGACGTAGTAAGATTCGGGCTGTTTTATAATCGTGATAAGACTTTGTCTAGAATCTAAACAGGCCATGGTCAAGAATTTTTGACATTGAGGAACAAACACACTGCAGATGTTGGATTTTAAGTGCGTAAGTAATTAAATCTAAAGAAGAAATTTAAAGGGTTGTTGTTGATTTAGTTAGTAGTTTATCTATTTTCTTATTAGTCATTTATTTTCTTATTTTATATTTTACATATTATATGCAAAATTATAAATATTAGATTTTCTTATTTTGAAGGCTGAAGGTTGGAAAAAAAAGTGGCTTATAGAAAAACGTGCTTTTAACATAGTAAAAGCAAAATGGCGTCCAAAAAACCGTCGCCGTGTTGGTCCCCAAGCTTTTGCAGAAAAATCACTAAGTTTCCATTCACCGAAAAGTGTGTAAGTCCGAAGTCTAAGTTCCCTAAAAGAAAAGGACCGAAAAGTTCCCTAAACTATGTAAGTATACACGTTTAAGTTACACATATTTACTGAAATGCCCTAAGGGTAAAAAGATAATTTATTTAGCTATCACAATATTGTTGATCTTAACGTGACTAAATATAAAATCGTGAGGAGCAAACATAAAACTTGCATTGAGTAAAGTAAACAGACTTTTTCGAAGCCATTGCGGGAAGTTTAGTTGAAATATAATTTTATAATTTGAAACAACTAATCTCTTAGTTATGTTCTCCAGTTGCTCTTCTATGCCCACCAGCAGACGAGTGGAAAAGTCGTTGAATACTGGTAGTTCCATCTAGATTGGCTTCCAGGCGAATGAGCTGCCACGTGGGCGTTTATGAGGTTTTTTTGTACAGGTAACGTGGATACGCGCCAATTTCCCTTCGAAAGCTCTCTACAAAGTCATCCCTTTCCTTAGGCGAGATCGCTCTCACATGCTTTGCAATACTCTTATCAACCAAAGCACCTGCTCACGTGACAGCGAAACCACTCAAAGAAATCCCACCGGCTCCACACTAATTTGGTCTTTTGTGAAGGTAGTCGCTTCTAGTAGAAAATATGGTTATGCTGATATTCGATATCAGTATTTATTTTCTCAGTATAACTGTCCACCTTTAGAGTTAGTTGCCATATTAAAGTTCACCATACTGATTATTGAAATATACGCTGTATTGCTATATCCGCATAAGCGCGCAGTTATTAATAGTGCAGATTTTAAAGAAATATCAGTGATCTGATTATGGTATGAATATCGCTCTGTTTTGCTTAATTTCAGTTTTATACTTGAAGAATTGTGTAACCTTTTCGATATTCCATATTTTTCTAAATACGATATTACATCGAATAATCTGTTATCTGTAAATTATTCTTTGTCATTTTTTTTTTCTGGGGGGGGGCTGACTCTTTCTTTTGAGTGTTTACATTGCATAGTATTTTCAAAAAAAATTTCAGGAGATTCAATTCCATCATTCAAGCACGAAACACAATGGGAATAAAAATTCAGAAATTATATCACAAACTAATCCTTCTGTGGCCCTCACAAGTTCCTTAAAACCAGTATTTAGAAAGCACGATTACTACAAGTACATAAATGATAATAATTTCCGACATCGCCAAACATCTCTATGATCACGTGAGGCGGTAATAAGAAAACGCATGCTAACACCACATTTATGAAATCCAGCAATATTTATAGAATGGAGGACACTTTTCGAAAAAGGGCATTACACTGAAATTTAAAACTGTCCAGCTCAATCTGAAACGTCTAACATTGGGACGCTAACAGAATTTCAAGTAGCGTTAAAAATGATAGCATAGAAATGACATATATAAGAATGAATTTTATTTCCCTTAAATTTCTGTTTCACAGCTTTGGTTTTAAATCCGTCATTCTTAGCAGTGCAATGACGTAGCAGTGATTCTTAGCAGTGATTTTTAATGATAAATGACGTAGAATTTGTGATAGCTAAAAAAAAAAAAAAGTATTTTTTAACCTTTAATAAAATTTAAGGTAAAAAGTTTATACAGTAGAACTCCTATTATCGGCATCAAATGGAACCGGACCCTATTCGGATAATCAAAAATTCGGATATTTGAATTTTTCCCGAAGAAAGGGTCTACGTACACTTTAATTAATTACTTTATGTACTGTATGCTGAAAATGGAAGGAAAAAAAAACTATTTTTTAAGAAAAAGAGGTTTCAATTAAAATGAAAAGCAACACTTTTTACGTACATGTTATACAGAGTACTGTACAGTACTTACAAATGCTGAAAGTCATTGCTTGCAGAACGTCTCGGTCAGAGTAAGCTCTTGACTGTTTTCATCTGTTTTCGGGCAGCCAAGTCGCGCATCCGCTTTGACAATGAGAAGTTGCATGTGGTCACACTCAGGCTGACGCTCCATCCACTTCACTTCACTAGCTGATGGTTCCGTGTCTGCTTCAACTTCGACATTAAGGTCATCTTCTTCTTCGATCTTTCTTCACTCACACTTTTAATAAGTTCACCATCAATTTAGAATTTGAAGGCCAGGGTCTGACGAATCACTCACCATTCATTCTTGTGTATCCTCAGCACTTTCTTCTGAAAATCCAGGAATTTTCAAAAGAATGTTGCTTAATTCCTCAAGTGACACGTCATCCTCATCCTTTCCTATCTCTTCCCTTCCATTTCTTGAACTTCTTTTTCCTTTTTCTTCTCTTATTCATTTGATTCTGAAATTCTGAAAGCGATTCGGATAATCAGCGATTCGGACTGTCGGAGTTCGGATAAGTGAAGTTGTACTGTATTATGTAAGATAAAAGATAAGCAAGATACGATACTAATTTAATTTACAATGAATAATTCCTTAAGATTCCTCCTCTCATAGGGAAGACGCACATATAACTTGATCCCCAATGTAAGCCTCGCATCTCTGTACTCCCTTTCCCCACATATTTCTACGCAAGAAATATGGTGAACTCCGACATGTAGGTCTGTATGTGGGGAACGGGGAACTAATGATCATGATACTTTCTAATGCCCCTTAACTAAAGATAATCTCAAAATTCCCATAAACTGATCTCCTGGCATTTCAAAGATTTCTAATCAAATATAAACATCAGGACGTTCAAAAAAATCATGCACCCACTCTCATCCTACGGCCTAGACCTTTTTCAAGTATAAGTTCTCATACTGCATAAATTTAATGAACTTTTGCATCCTGTGGATATGTTCAAAAGGATTTATTTCACTGTCAACTTTATAAATTGTAATAACCTTTTTATAACTGTAACCCCGTGGACACCTCTTTAGTCTTATTATTACAGTTCATTATAACACTGTATTCCTAGTACTTATTATAGTATTTACCTCATATGTTTATCTGATACTTATTATGTTTATCTGTTAGTTTTGTTACACAAAAACATATGTTTAATTTGTGAATTTCAAATTGTGCTGAAACTATATTGTAATGTCTTTATGTCCTAAATCATTATTTTTAATGAATACTGGATGTACGGTGGAATTGCGCGATGTAGTACCATAGTAGGTAAACTCTAGATCCTTTTCAAAGAGCTTCAGTTCCTCCTTTCCTCAACCTTTCTTTGTAAACTCTTATGAAGCTTGAAATTTTTGGAAGGTATTATCAGTTGACCTACGGTACAACGCTTGGCGTCCCCTTTACTTTTACCTGTACCTGTGCCTATACATCCTGTTTGGATACGACGATTTTTTTGTTTGGTTCACGTTTGTTTGAAATACGACTCAAGTTCGATTTGTTCTACTCTTGTTAACTTCTTTCGAGACAATGCTACGACTGTCCACGAGCTTCAGTTTGCCCGTTGCTGTTGTAGTAAACAACCCGAGCTGTAACTCTGAATTTTCATTCTCTTTTTGATTCTGAATTGTGGCTTTGGGTTTTTCTCTCATAAATGTTTTGCAAATCTGTTAACAATGAGTTTTAAGAACGGTAATGAGAAGAGTCATGCAACGAAGAAAATGGTTGGGATCACATCACATTGGGGGTGAGAAAAAGAGATTGTTGAAAAATATGAGTATGTGGGATTTGGATATTGCATGCTATGTGCCAAGAACGACGGTATCTACGATTGGGAAAAACAGAGACGTTATTAAATAGGCTGTAGGTTTACTACTGATAACCCGAGCTAAAGATTATTAAAGTCCTGTAGACGCTATTAGACTAACAGAGAGTTATCACTACGTCTCAATAACTCACAGATACAGAAGAAGGTTTAATATGAATTGTTTATTTTAGTATGTTCTACTTGTGCTACAGACGAACCACCTCTTATGGTTCTTTAAATTAAGCAATAAAAGATAATTAAATTCAAGCGCGGGTAACGTAGTTTAAGACTACATATTTAATAGAATGAGAAATAAGTTGGCTCAGTTATTTTACTGACGCCCAAGTAACGCATTGGCTAGCGGGAATGCCTAAGCCGAAATATCACCTTTAGATAGTGAACTGTATTCAGGAGCTGATTGACTTTGTATTTAATAACAAAGATTATCATCACAAAGATATTTACTTTATTATGTATTTATTAATCATTTTGTTGCTGTAGAGGAGCGATCTGGCTCCAAAACATTTTAAATTCTCAATCACAAAGCTGTAAGCTCTGTTACAGCAAGTACTCAAAAGAAAAGAATACTCAATTCAAATTACGTAGGTCGAGAGTATAACGCGCTAGCAGCGCCTCCTGTCGGCAACTTTTTATCACTACTGAACATACTCCCGACCTTGAAACTTTAAGGGTTTCAAAATATTACAATTAGTATACACTGTTTTAAAGCACAATATAATAACAAACAATTGTAAGCAATAGCAATACAATGGTTAAATTTTAAAAGACACATTAAATCATAGATGCAATATAAACACTGGAAAGAAACACATTACAATATACAATACATAAATCTAATTACAATTCACAGGAAGAACACAAATGTCTCTCACATTTCTTTTTAACATTTTACCACCTGGTAATACTATGTTAATCACTCGAAATTTTTTATCTTTTTCCAAAAATTATTTCTGCTATTCTACCTGTTAACCATTTTGTACTGGGCATATGCTCATCCTTGACTAACACAAGTGAACCCACCTTAATATTATCTTTAGCAAACATCCATTTACTACGTTGTTGAAGGTTATTTAAATAGTCTCTCTTCCATAACTTCCAAATTTGTTGACTATATTTCGTTATTTTTTTCCACTTTGAGAGCCTATTTTCTGGTATCTCAACAAGTTGGGGTTCAGCTATTGAAGTTAAAGGCCTCCCTATGAGAAAATGTCCGGGGGACAAGGTTTCAAAATTATCAAACTCGGATGATAAGGGAGTAAGAGGTCTGGAATTTAAGATGCTTTCAATTTCTAGAATTACAGTGAGAAATTCTTCATGAAACAGATGAGCATTGCCAATAATTCGTTTCAAATGAAACTTAAAAGATTTCACCCCGGCTTCCCAAAGGCCGCCGAAGTTTGGTGATTTAGGAGGGATAAACCTCCACTCAATGTTTTCACTTAGCAGGTATTTAGTCAGTGTTTCATCTGGGTGTTTAACCAATTTATGCAATTTTCTGAGCTCAATGCTTGCACCCACATAATTCTTTGCATTGTCACTGAATAATTTTGCACATTTACCCCTGCGACTAAAAAATCGTTTCAAACAAGCTATAAAGGCATCTGAAGTAAGATCAGAGACAAAATCTAAATGGATGGCTTTGGTGCTTAAGCATACAAATATGCACACATAAACTTTGTTTGGTTTACCCTTACGCTGATTTTAAAATTTAATGTGAAATGGTCCACAAAAGTCAGTTCCAACATTACTAAATGGGTAAGAAGGTGTTACTCGTTCTTTGGGCAGATCACCCATTATCTGAGTGTCAAAAACAGGTTTGTTTTTAAAACAAGTTATACATTGAAAAACAACTTTACGACAAACATTTCTGCCATTATTGATAAATCTAAATACATAGCACATAACATGAACAATAGTTGAATAATTATTACTCAAGGAAAGAATATCATCAACTATAGAACTATGATTTAAAACAGTAAAGGCAATAGGAGAATGACCATTAGAGTCACCAGTTTTCTTTAGTTCATCAGAAAAGTCATCTAATGAAATTAGAATGTCATTATTGTCTACCGGAACATCAGTCTTTTCTCTCAAAAATTGGGGTCCATGCCACCAAATGTCACTGTTCAATAAAATGTCAGCACTGACCCCCCTGCTGAGGAGATCAGCTGGATTTTACTTCCCAGGGCAGTGTGCCCAGGCACTGGTATCACTTAAACTCTGTATTTCGTTAACTCTATTGGCAACAAATGATTTCCATCGTTTCGTAGATCCTTTAATCCAATAGAGAGTTATTTTTGAATCCGTCCAAAAGAACACTAAGGAGGGCTTTTTTAAATCCACTGTTTTCTTGACTTTACTCGCTAGTCGGGTGGCAAGCAAAGCACCGAGTAATTCTAGTCTAGGTAGAGTGATTTTCCTTAGTGGTGTCACTCGACTCTCGCTAACCAATAAATTCACTTCGATGTTATTATCCTTCACAACTCTTGCATAAATAGCAGTACCATAAGCCTTTTGGCTAGCGTCGCAGAAGCAGTGTAGTTCTAAGATATCGGTGTTAAGTCCCTCTGAAGCCAGATGGCGCTGCCATCGTTACTGTTTACAAAAAGAATGTTAATTACTTTAGAGTTGGCTTCAATGGCGAAGCAGAGAGTGATTGTGGGAGCCTGAGCGTCTTCCCAAAATTAGTATAATAAAGATAAAGATATGTTACAGAGTAGTTTGTTAATTAGTTTAATTGAGAGTTACAGTCCATTTAGAAATCGCCGGACCATTTGAGTGGTCCAGTAGAGCCGCAGAGATATCAGCTAAATAAATAATCTAGTGTAAAACAGTGAGTTTGCCATTTTGTTTCAATGGAATTTGTGTTTGTGGATTATAGCCAGTTGCTGAAAGAAAGGGGTAAGTAAAAAACCCTTGAAACTCTATTCATTATTAACTGTTGCATTTAGTAAATTCTGAATTAAATTTGTGTGATAATTTGTTATTGATAAGTGTAGCGAAAATGGCTACGAAACTGAAAGATGTTCTCACTAAAAAGAGAACTCAAAAAACTATCTTATCGAAGTTGCAAAAGAAACTTTGTGAGCCAGATTTAAGTGTTAGTGATTTAGAATTGTTAAAAACTAAATTTAACAATCTGCAAAATGAATTCGATAATATTTTTGATTCTATTATCAATTTAAGTAGTGAAGAAAATATCGAAAAAATCTTCACTGAGCAAGATGAAATCAATAGTAGTATTATTGATATAGAATTTAAAATAAATAATAGATTGTCGAACGTTGTTAAAGAAAATAAAGTAGAAAATGCAGTAATTTCTGAAAATACTGTTGTGCGTTTACCCAAGATTTCATTACCAATATTTTCAGGAGAAATGCATTCTTGGCTTTCCTTTAAGGACATTTTTAAAGCGAGTATTGATCAAAACCCAAATTTATCAGATGCTGTAAAATTGCAATATTTGAAATCAGCACTGAAAGGAGATGCTTTTAGAATTATCCAAACGATAGCTATAACGAATAATAATTATAAGTTAGCGTGGTCTCTCCTTGAAGAAAGATACTCGAATCCTAGAGAACAAGTGTATGCTCATCTTAAAAGATTTATGAGTATTCCCGTTATTCAAAACGAGTCAGCTTCTGCGATTCTAAATTTAATTGATGTTACAAGTGAAGTTGTAAGATCGTTAGAATGTTTAGAAAAAAAGTTAGATGGGGTTTCATCCGCTATATTTGCCTTTATTCTTAGCCAGAAACTTGATCAGAATACTAAGTTATGGTGGGAAAGGAATTTAAAGAAAGAAAAAATACCGAACATTACAGAATTATTAGAATTTCTAAAGGATCACGCGAGGACATTAAACGCTTCTAGAATTCCAGTAATGTCTAAATCAAAAGCTTCAGTAAGTCAATCAAAGGTTTCTTCAATGGTTTCATGTGTGACTGAAAAACGTGCTTTAATTTGTAAACTGTGTAATGTGGAACATAAATTATTTAAATGCCCTAAATTTCAAAAATTCAGCTTAAAGGATAGAGTCGAGTATGTTAAAAAGCAAAACTTATGTTTCTGCTGTTTTGGAAATCATGGAGTGAGAAATTGCCCTTCAAATTACTCTTGTAGGCTATGCAGAAAAAAGCACAATTCGTTACTGTGTTATGAGCGAGAAAAAGTTTCGATTTCCCAAAATAGAGAAATCGAATTACGAAATCGCCTCTCTCTCGGATCAAAAGTCAGACGCCAGTTCGTCTACGGAAGTAGCGAAGCCATTTATAAATAAGGATAACGAGTGTTTTATGACAGCTAATGTAAATAAAAATTGTAATGCAGTTAATACAGTCCTACTATCCACAGCGATTGTTTATATTAAGGGAAATGGAGGAGAAATATTTCCAGCCAGAACTTTGCTTGACAATGGAAGTATGATTCATCTTTGTTCATCGGAATTAGCTGAGAAGCTTCATTTGCAGAGAGAAAATGTAAACCTATCAGTAGGATGTTTATATGGGATTTCAACAACGGTGAAATCAAAAATAAGTGCGGTTTTTTTAAATAGAGGAAACACATACAGTCGTAAACTAGATTTTTTCGTAATTCCGAAAATTACTCATTTGATGCCTTCTAGACAAATTGATGTCTGTAATATTGAGATTCCACAAGGAGTTACGTTAGCTGATCCAGACTTTCACAAACCGGGTAAAATTCAGTTACTTTTAGGATCTGAAATATTTTTCGATTTGATAAGATCCGGGGAAATTTATGTACCAAATACAAATTTAGTGTTACAAAACTCAGCATTTGGGTATTTGGTAAGCGGTAGCATTGAAGATTTACCACATGAGAAACAATTAATGCATTGTGGGTTAATTTATGACAATGTCGAAACACAGTTGAAGACGTTTTTTGATTTGGAATCAATTGGTATCAGAGATGATCCCAATTCTTACGATGAAGATAAAGCATTAGAGATATTCAACAAAACTGTTAGTTTCAAAGATGGTCGTTATATTGTTAGTTTGCCTTGGAAGAAACGTTGGGAACATTTAGGCGACAATTTTGGTGTCGCAGAAAAAAGAATAAAAATCCTGATGAGAAAAATGCAGCATGATAATACATCATACCTGAAATATAGAGAAACTTTAGAAGAGTACCTAAATCAAGGGATAATAGAAAGAGTATTAGATTCTACGAAACCAGTAAACAAGCCAGTTTTTTTATATGCCGCATCAGGCAGTTTATAGAGAAGAAAGCATTACAACAAAAATGCGTATTGTATTTGATGCGAGCTCACATGAAATAGGTAGTCTGTCCCTGAATGATTGTTTGTGGCCAGGTATTAATCTGAATCAAAATATATTTCACTTGCTGATATATTTTAGACTTAATAGAGTTGCAATCTTAGGAGATATCGAAAAGGCATTTTTACAGATCGTGTTAGCTGAGGAAGATCGAAATGCAGTTAGATTTTTATTTGTTAAGAATATTGATACACCTTTGCAGAATACCGACGATCAGCTAGAAGTGTATAGATTTAAGCGTGTGCTCTTTGGTGTTAATTCCAGTCCTTTTTTGTTAGCGGCAACTAAAAAGCTGGATATCCAAAAGTACAGAAATGTGTATCCCGATACCTTTCAAATTCTTGATACATGTATGTATGTTGATGATCTTGTTACAGGAGCAGATGATGTATCAGAAGCCTTAAAAACTTCAAGGGAAGCAAAGGAAATTATGCGTGGAGCTGGGATGAATCTACGCAAATGGGTGACGAATGATTATCATTTAGCTAAAAAATGGGAAGAAGAGAATTTTGATATTCATCCCCTAAGCTCAAATGAAAAGATACTGAAGGTATTAGGAATTCAATGGAACATTCAGGAAGATAGTTTGAGTATAGAGACTTCTTGTTTGACGAAAATTTCGAGGAGAAAGAAAAGTACCAAACGCTTCATCCTCCAAACAGCTGGAAAAATATATGATCCTCTTGGACTCATCACACCATTCACTGTTAGAATAAAACTTTTACTACAAAAGCTATGGTTACGTAAATTACCATGGGATGAAGAGCCTTTCAGAACTTAGTAACATTTGTGTTCCAAGATCTGCTTTGGATTTATGTGATGAAAATATAGAGATCCATGTTTTTTCTGACGCAAGTCAAAAGTTGTATGGTGCAGCCGTTTACGTAAAGGTACAGAATCAAGGAAAAAATTCTGTGAATTTGCTGGCTTCCAAAAGCAGAGTTTCACCTGTCAAAAAAGTTTCCTTGCCTCGACTTGAATTGCTGGGTGCACTGATTGCTGCAAGATTGGGAACGGAAGTTAAAAAAGTTTTAGATCGTAAAGGTTCATCTAATAGCTTTTTTTGGAGTGATTCTAAAGTTACACTGTATTGGATCAAAGGATCAAGCAGGAGATGGAAGTCTTTCGTTCAAAATCGCGTCGACGAGATTCAGAAGTTGACTAATCCAGATTCATGGTTTTATTGTTCAACCAAAGACAATCCAGCCGATCTTCTAACGCGTGGAGTTAATGCCTCTTCTCTAGTGAACAATTCAAAGTGGTGGACTTGTGCAGAATTTTTTACAGAGCCGCATCTTCCCTACAAGTGCTTACAACCAATAGTTCCAGAGGTTGAGAACCTAACACCAAATGAAAGGGAGTCCTTTGTGCAAGAAAGCAAAAGTTCTAGTGACATTAATGACATTTCTGAGAGAACTATGTTGATTGACATAAACTCTAACGTTTTAGACGAACTCTTGAATATTAGTAACAATTATTATAGAATAATTAATGTTCTTTCTTATATTTTTAGGTTTATTGGTAATTGCAGGAAAGGTGAATCAAGAAAGGTAGGCCCTCTTCAACTAGAGGAGGTAAGAATAGCTGAGGAAATGCTTATTAAGCATGAGCAGAAGGTTCTATTTTGTAAAAAGGACATAACAGGTAACTTAAAAAATTTACATCCCTTTGTTGATCGTAAAGGAATAATTCGCGTTGGTGGCAGTCTTGAAAAAGCTTCTTTACCATTTTCTCAGAAATATCCTGCAATCCTACCAAAAAATTCTAAGCTAAGTAAGATTTATTTTTCTAGTGTGCACAGAAGATTATTGCATGTTGGCCCCCAAGGATTATTGAATGCAGTACGTTTAAAATTTTGGCCATTAGGTGGTAGAGATTTGGCTCGAAAAACAGTACATCTTTGTGTGACATGCTTTAAATGCAAACCGATTTTGTCTTCACAGATTATGGGCAATTTGCCATACGAGAGAGTTAATAGATCACCCCCATTTAGTGTTTCAGGTTTGGATCTATGCGGTCCTTTTTATGTGACTTACAAGCATCAGAGAAAGGGCGTGCTAAGTAAAATTTACATTTGTGTATGTATATGTTTTGTGACACGAGCTATTCATCTTGAGCCTTTGTCAGATTTAACTTCTAGTGCTTTAATTGCCACTCTTAAGCGTTTCATGGCCAGACGTGGCAAATGTGCGAAAATATTCACTGATAATGCCTCTAATTTGTAGGAGCAAATTCTCTGTTGAAGAAATTTTACAATGTAATTAATTTTCCTGATAAAACTTTGGCCTCATATTTCACGTCCGAAAGAATAGACTGGAACTTTATACCTCCCAAGTCCCCTCATTTCGGAGGGCTATGGGAAGCCGGTGTAAAGTCCGTAAAGTATCATTTAAAGAGAACGATAGGAAATTTGCGTTTTACATATGAGGAGTTTGAAACCATAATTGTGCAGGTAGAAGGAATACTAAATTCGAGACCTCTTACACCTATTTCCAATGATTTTGATTGTTATGACGTTTTGACCCCAGGTCATTTTTTAATAGGGAGATCAATACAGACGATTCCGGAGCCAATGATAATAGACGTAAATGAAAATCGGTTAAGCCGGTGGCAGAGAACAACGAAAGTAGTTCAAATTATTTGGAAGAAATGGTCAAATGACTATTTAGGAACTCTGCAGCAGAGAAACAAGTGGATGATAGAGAAGGACAATATTTCTGTTGGTACTATGGTACTCGTTAAGGAGGATTATCTGCCAATTTGCAAATGGATATTAGGTCGGGTTATTAAAGTCTATCATGGATCTGACAATAAAGTAAGAACGGTTAAAATCGAAACAAAATCAGGAGAATTGAAAAGAGCGATAACAAAGATCGCCGTTCTTCCGATAGAAAACTGAAATGATATTTTTGCATTTGTATTGTATTGTTATAGTATTGTAATAGCTGTAGTTATAGTAATAGTATATTATGTTGTTTATAAGTATATTAAGTTTGTTTAAGAATGTAGAATGTTTGTATAATTTCTTGAAATTTTGTAATTTCAATCCGGGGGAGTGTTAAGTCCCTCTGAAGCCAGATGGCGCTGCCATCGTTACTGTTTACAAAAAGAATGTTAATTACTTTAGAGTTGGCTTCAATGGTGAAGCAGAGAGTGATTGTGGGAGCCTGAGCGTCTTCCAAAAATTAGTATAATAAAGATAAAGATATGTTACAGAGTAGTTTGTTAATTAGTTTAATTGAGAGTTACAGTCCATTTAGAAATCGCCGGACCAATCGGTTGGCCCTTGTATATTTAAATTGAGCACGTTTCTAGGAACTCGTAACTCTGAAAGATCAGGAACCTCAGAGCACCACTGAAGCCATATTTTTTGTAGATCTACAGGTATTTCTTCATCCCAAGAAATTTTCTTCATCCATAAGACTTGTAGAATGAACTTTACACGAATAGTAAACGGCGAAAGCAACCCAAGCGGATCAAAAATCCTTCCAATTGTACGTAGTAGGAATCGTTTGGTACTTTCGTTTTTAGACAGACTGTCCACTAGGCTCTGCTTTCCCAATATTAGACAATCTTCAGCAGGATTCCATGACAGTCCCAAAACTTTAATAGTGTTGACTTGTGGCTGTGTATCGAAACCTTCACGTGTCCAAAACTGCATCAATGTATTGTCATTCGTAGTCCATTTTCGTAGCACCATGCTAGCTTGGCTCATAATTGATGTAGCTTGAGTAGAGATCTGAAAAGCATCCGACACATTATCAGCTCCAGAAATAAAATCATCCACATACAAACAGCGGTCTAAGCATTCTGTTGTAGTCGGGAATTCTTCAGAGTGCTTTCTCAGGTGAGTTTTCAAAGTAGCAGTCAAAAGGAATGGACTGCTCGTAACACCAAAAAGAACACGATTAAATCTGTAAACTTGAATTTTACCATTTTCTTCCCACAGAAAACGAACTGCATCTCTGTCCTTTTCGGCTAATAAAATTTGTAGGAAAGCTTTCTCTATGTCTGAAGTAAAGGCGACTTTGTTTAATCTGAAATTAACAAGAATGTCGAATATGTTCGAATTCAGGTTTGACCCTGACTACAGGCAATCATTTAGACTTAAATGCTTAAATTTATGACTGGAACTTGCATCAAATACTATTCTTATTTTTGTAGTTGCACTTTCCTCTCTAAAAACTGGTTGATGTGGCAAATAGAACACAGGTATATCAACAGGTTCCTTAAGACATCTAATTTTCTCTATAGTATTCTTATTTTCATAGTCTTTTAAAGTTTCAATATACTGCAAATGAAGATTTGGATCTTTTTGAAGTCTACGCATAAGTAAATTAAGTCTGTTTTTAGCAACCATGAAGTTATTATTGAGCTCTCCCCAATCTCTTTTCCTCATACCGAACCTCATACCGGTTACCTTTAAAACGAACAGTTTTTTCTAATGTTTCTAAAGATTGATCTATCTCATTTTCAAAGGGATCATCTTTAATTCCTATAGACTCAAGTTGCCAAAATTTTTTAATTTCATTTTCTATATCACTATAATTATTAATTAATCCACAGTGAACCATTCGCGTATTTTTAATATCTGAACTTAAAATACTGCCAGTGGCTATAAAGCCAAAAACAGAATTTTGAAATCTTAGCTCTGAATTGGGCACTTCAACTTGACCGAATTTTAAGATCTGATAAAACACCTCTGCGCCTAATAATGCATCAATTTTTCCCCTTTTATAAAAGTTTGGATCAGCAAACTTAATGTTTTGAGGAAAATGTTCAGTCGGAACTTCTATATTATTTATTGGTAGAGAGTCTGAGATTTTAGGCACGCACAAAAATTCTAAACTCATTTCAAAGTCAATACCGTTTGAAATAGAAGCATATACTTTAGAATTAATATTTATTCTCGTGTTATTTAATCCAGAAACCGCAACAGATATTTTTTCTCTTTTAATCCCTAACGAATTAGCACATTCAATCGTTAAGAATGACGTCATCGAACCTACATCACACAAAGCGCGAACTGATTTTAATTCACCGTAGCAATCTCTTATTAAAATAATCGCAGTAGAAAGTAAAACATTTTTGGTCTGACGCATTCCGTTTACAGCTCTGCCGACGAAAATACTTTCTTTATTGGTAGAAGAAGAGTCATAAACAAATTTTTCAGCATTCGGAGTGAGACTGACTGTCGTCTTCTCTCCCCCCTTACTTCCGGCTTTGAAATATGAGCACTTTCGGATTTATTTTGTTTTTCATTTTCGAAATGTAATAGCGTTGACGTGAGCATTTTTGACATCGATAATTAGACGAACACGTTCGAACGGAATGGTTTTTCAAACAATTAAAACAAAGCTTATTTCTTTTCACGAATTCACACCTGTCATTGACAGAAAGATGTATAAATTCCGGACACTTATATAATGAATGGAATTCTTCACCACGGCACTTTATGCATTTCAAATTTATGTTTTTCGTATTAGAAGTGGATATCATACTCGTAAGTTTTTTATGTGGAGAATTATTACTCTTTTTTACCTCCTTTATTTTACTATTTTGAAGCGTTCTCGCTTATCTTTGTAAAAACGAAAGTAATTGTTCAATCGTACCAAATTATTCCGAGTTTTTTAATTCCTTTTCCCACCAGTATCGAGTCGATTTATCAAACTTATCCACTATCAAATATACAATCATTATTTCCGATAAGTTTTCTACTTTGTAGTTTAAAATATTTAAAGTTCGAATACATTCGTTCGTTACATCAATTAAATTTAAAATAGAACTAGATGTCTCGCTAATATTCGGCTGATTCAAAAGTTTTTTTATTATAGCATTTAAAAGCTCACGTTTATTCGAATACCTGTCTTCTAAAAGTTTCCAAGCTATATCGAAATTTGTATCCGAAATAGAAATAGACTGTATTACTCTCAGAGCTTCGTCCTTACAACTAGCTTTTAAATATTGCAATCTCATTGCATTACTCGAAATAGATTTATTTGTTTTCTATTACACTAGCTTTAAACATATCTTTAAACATTATCCAATTCTCTATTTTACCATTGAATGTCGGTACCGATAGCGTCGGTAACTTAACATCCGAAAACACATTTGAATTATTATTACTCGGCACAGTAGAAACAGAATGTTCAGAGTTCATCTTATTTTTAACTACTACTAATTTACGTTTAATCATCAATAGCAACTCATCAACAATATTATCTGTATCTTCTTTATCCTTAATAAAGTTATCCAATTCTTCCGGTTTACATGTTTCGAAAATTGAATAAAATACAGATTTAAGTTCGTTAGAAATTTCATTAGTTTTGGTTTCAAATAGCTGCAACGCAACTGAATCTGAAACATCTAATGACGAAACAACTTTATCTTTATGCCGCGTCAGTGAACTTTTTAACACTCTTTTTTTAGTTTTTAGAGCTTCCATATTTATTACAGTTATACTCTTCAAATTTAATAGAGATTAAAATGGGAGAGCTCACCTTCGATTCTCGACGGACCACTTGTACTGTATTCAGGAGCTGGTTGACTTTGTATTTAATAACAAAGATTATCATCACAAAGATATTTACTTTATTATGTATTTATTAATCATTTTGTTGCTGTAGAGGAGCGATCTGGCTCCAAAACATTTTAAATTCTCAATCACAAAGCTGTAAGATCTGTTACAGCAAGTACTCAAAAGAAAAGAATACTCAATTCAAATTACGTAGGTCGAGAGTATAACGCGCTAGCAGCGCCTCCTGTCGGCAACTTTTTATCACTACTGAACAGATAGTGCTGGCGGAAAATACTAACAGCAGACACGATTGCCAGAAGCTCTCTCTTTCTAAGATTTAAAACCTCAACTTGAAGACAGTCAAAGTTAATTTGCATTCTGGTGAAGAATACAGAAGGAAGAAGTTATAGTAAAAAATCAAAATCATAATAACTGGTTAATAAACATAAGATACCCTATGTAGTGTCGCTTCAGTTCCGTTAAGTTTCTAATGAAATTTAGTTAAAGCGGAATGGCAACACCTTCTAGTCTCCGCGAAGAACGAAATAAACAAACTTCGAGTTTTTGTCACGCGATGCTACGTGCATGTAAAATGTAAATAAATCTTATGAATAAGAATCTATAAACTCGTAAGGAATAAAGTATTGGTTCCATAGGAGTCAGAGAAGTGTTATTTTTCTATATTTGCACACCAGACACTTCACTGGTGTATCCCGGCGTGATCGAATTCTACAATGGCTGACGAAGACGAAACCGAAATTAAAGCAACAACTGCATCTGTCGCCAAGGTAAGCGTTAAAGTTCCTCCTTTTTGGAAGCCAGATCCTAAAATATGGTTTATTCAACTAGAAGCACAATTTAGAAATGCAAAAATTAGTGCAGATCAAACAAAATATGATTATGTTATAAGTTCCATTGAACCCAATATTTTGTCACAGGTATCTGATATTTTGCTAAGTCCACCACAAGATAATAAATATGAGGCAATTAAAAATAGACTAATTTCATTATATGCTGATTCAGAGACTCAAAAACCCAAAAATTACTGAGTGAGTTAGAACTGGGTGACAAAAAGCCATCTCAATTACTGTTGCAGATAAAAAAAAACATCTCAAAATTAGAACTCTTTGCTGCAAATGGTACGAAAATTAAAACATATGGCCAAAAATTACTCAAGCTTGATCTTGGACTCAGACGATCATTCACATGGCCTTTTGTAATTGCGGACGTAAACAAACCGATAAGTTCGCGAAGAAGATATACCGAAAATGGCCATTCTCATTCCCTTTGGCTTATTCGAGTTCCCATTCATGACGTTCGGCCTACGAAATGCGGCCCAAACGTTCCAACGTTTCATGAACAGTGTGTTGAATGGACTAGAATTCGTCTTTTGTTATTTGGATGATATTCTAATAGCCTCTCCAGATGAAGAAACTCATCGAAAACATATACGAGCAGTCCTCGAGAGACTAAAGGAATATGGCCTGTGTATTAATGCGGCAAAGTGTAAATTTGGTCAAACAAAACTTGCATTCCTGGGATACGAAGTGTCAGCTGAAGGACTTAAACCTCTTTCAACGAAAGTTGATGCCATCAAAAATTTCCCAGAACCAAAGTCATTTACTAGTTTAAGACGATTTTTAGGTATGGTGAATTTTTATCACAGATTCATACCAAATTGTGCGAAATTGCAACAACCTTTAACAACATTGCTCAGTGGTATTAAAAAGAACTGCAGAAAAGAAATAACCTGGACGGCAGAAACAAGAAACGCCTTCCAGATCTTAAAAGATGCACTTATTCATGCCACAAACTTAACTCACCCATCCGAAAAGGCTGAAATATCGCTAACAACTGATGCTTCCGATACTGCATTGGAGCCGTTTTACATCAGATTGTGAATAATGAAAAACAACCCTTAAGTTTCTTTTCCCGAAATTTGACATCAGCACAACAAAAATATAGTGCCTACGACAGAGAACTCTTAGCCATCTATACAGCAATAAAACATTTCAAATACATCTTAGAAGGGCGAACTTTTGCAATATACACGGATCACAAACCACTAACATTTGCCTTCCAACAAAATTTGGAAAAAGCTTCGCCACGACAAGCTAGACAACTGTCATATATTGGCCAGTTCTCAACCGATATCCGATTCATACAAGGGCATGAAAATACCGTTGCTGACGCTCTCTCTCGCATAGACACCATTTCTGTACCATCTGCAATAGACTTACAAACTATAGTAGACTGTCAAGAAGATGACGACTTGGAGACACTAAAAAACAACCCAAACTTAAAAATCCTACAGATCCCTATACCGGACAGCGACAAGAAAATTTACTGTGATACTTCTACAAATTATAATCGACCATACATCCCTGCAAAGTTTCGACAGAAAATATTTTCTTCAATCCATAATTTATCTCATCCTGGAATAAGATCCACGATAAAATTGATAACACGACGTTTCATATGGCCCAATATGAATAAAGACTGCCAACTATGGACTAGAGCATGTTTATCTTGCCAAAGATCTAAAGCTCACAGACATACACAGTCATCTTTGGGAGAATTCAAAATACCTCCACACAGATTCCAGCATTTTAACATAGTGGGTCCGCTACCTCCTAGCAAGGGATTCAAATACCTTCTAACCATCATCGATCGTTATACACTATGGATCGAAGCGGTACCGTTAGAAGATCAATCAGCAGAATCTATTGCTAAAGCTTTGATTTATACTTGGTTTTCACGCTTTGGAATTCCAAATCGCATAACATCTGACCAAGGTCGGCAATTTGATAGCCAACCTTTTCAAGCTTTAGGAAAATATCTTGGTTTTCATACAAACACTACAACTGCGTACCATCCACAGGCAAATGGCCTGATCGAAAGACAACACAGAACTTTAAAAGCAAGTCTCAAATGTCATCTACTCGAATCAAAATCATGGCTGGAAGCATTGCCTTTTGTTCTTTTAGGCATAAGGTCTGCCATCAAGGAAGACTTAGGTTGCTCATCCGCAGAACTTGTATACGGAACCCCTTTAGCATTACCTGGTGAATTCCTTTCAACAGTACCTCATATGAAACAGTCTGAATTTTCTCAAACCTTCAGAAAATAATAAGAGCTATGAAGCCAAGTTCTACCACCACCCATGGAAATAGAACAGTCTTTGTTTCTAAACATCTTTCCAACTGTTCTCACGTATTCCTATACAACAATAATAATTCGTCGCTACAGCCTGTCTATCTTGGACCGTATCCTGTAAGAGCAAGAAAGGATAATTACTTCGATATTGAAATCCAAGGAAAAGTTAAAAGAGTTTCAATAGACAGACTAAAGCCATGTTTCCTAGTGCAAGATTCTGATATTCCTTTTCAAAACTCCCATTCCAAGAAAGCGGAACTTGGGGAAACACCTGCACTCAAGAACACTGAAGAAAATTCAGAAACTCATCATGAAACCAAGACTACTAGAACCGGCAGACATGTGAAGTTCCCCAGTCACTTTAAAGAGTATTTTCCATAATCGCTGTCACTAGGAAGGGGGTGTGTTGTGTCGCTTCAGTTCCGTTAAGTTTCTAATGAAATTTAGTTAAAGCGGAATGGCAACACCTTCTAGTCTCCGCGAAGAACGAAATAAACAAATTTCGAGTTTTTGTCACGCGATGCTACGTGCATGTAAAATGTAAATAAATCTTATGAATAAGAATCTATAACATCGTAAGGAATAAAATATTGGTTCCATAGGAGTCAGAGAAGTGTTATTTTTCTATATTTGCACACCAGACACTTCACCCTACAAGGCTAACGTTCGAAAGGAGGTGCGGAAGGGAATCGATTATCAAAAAAAGATCGGAGACATTGCTGCTTTTTATTTGGATAATGGAAAAAGATTTATGTACAGTATTATGTGCAATATTTCATTCATATTCCTATTCTAAAAATTTTGACGCCCCTAAATTCTCTGTTCGGCTGCACCAGCTGCATCGTCTCTGGCGCCGGCTGTTCGCACAATATGTATTTTACCACTACATTTGTATTTTAATATTAAACTTTGTTCTAATAATAACAATAGGATTATTTTGTAGTCATTAGAAGAAGAAAAATTAGAAGAAGAAATAGCTTAAGAAGAAGCTATTTTGAAGCAGAAGATGTGAAAAATGTGCAATTCTCTCGTCGGTACTCGAACCTGGACCTCTCGCATGCACGCCGAATAGACTGCCGTTACACCAGGAAGGCAAGCGGAAAGGAGGGAGAATGTATACTCCCCCTTTTAAAGGGCCAGTTGGGGTTAGGGAACCCAATGGCCAAATCGTGGTGATGACGAATTATTGTGTACCACTTTTTTTTTTTTTTTTACTTACGGCCCCATTTGTAGACTCATTAGGATTTTTTTTAAAGCAAAAGTGAAAATTATGCCGGGACTCGAACCTGGACCTCTCGAATACGACCGTTACACCACGTGTGCTACCGTTACACCACGAAGGTATGCGGAAAGGAGGAAGAAAATCTCTTATAATTTTATGAGAGCTGATTAATTTTTCTTCTTTATTTCTTATTGAAAATATTTGTTTGGTATACGTCCAGTTTGGTACAGGTCCGATGCAATGCCAAAATCTGGAATGGAATAGTGATGTATACCGAGGCAGCAATGTATGTGAAAATTTTTGCCGACAAAGCTCTGTTTAATCTCGTACAAATGTCGATTCGTGAGCTGCAATGTAGTCTTTTGCTAACGTTAAACCTAATTTTTCCCTAGGAAGAGCAATGGCTGTCTCATCAGTCGCAGTATCTCTAGCTTCAGAATGCTAAAAGCGAAAAATTCAACAAAATAGTTAAGAAAGCATTTTCAGGCACTACTCTCGTTGTAAGAAAGCTTCAGAAAATCCAGCTGCTTCGAAAATCAATGATAAATTAATTATCAACCCAAAATAGACTCAGTGTTTCAAAATGTTTCCATTTCGTAGTCAAAACTTAAGAATCGGAGCTTAGATTGAAATGGTGTCAGTTTAAGATGAGAATTCGTATATGTAGCTTTAATCAGATGATCAGCTTTCTGACGAAGAATTTCCTCAAATTAATTTTACAAGTTGCGACAGGGGGAAAAAAAATGCAAAAGGGACAAACTCGCAAGTAAAAACGAAGCTAACGAAAAAATCCCACTCTTTGTACTAACGTTGACGAATGTTAATTGGGCAGAAATACGAAAAGAGCTCTGTTATCAGTTTTCGGAAATGACTTAGAAGCTAATGTAGTAAACAATACCATCCGCAGTTTTACGAAAAATACAGATATGCATATGCAAAAAAAGTCAGTTTTTTCTTAACAGAATAATACTTTACCACACATTCATTCTGCATTCGAAGTGTCGAAATATACATGTCGTTCTGAAGAAACGCCTAGATGATATCTCGGTTGAAGTGAATTATAGTGAGCTAATACAGAAGAAATAAGTTATCATTAAAATTAAACAGTTTACTCCGCGATTGAAGGAAAAACGGCAAATTTACCTATGTATTTCCAATAATTTCTATCCATTTTTGAGAGGAAAAAGATCTTCAGCCTAAACTTTCTTATGAGTTTCACATGTTATTACCACTAATTACGAGCCAATCAAAAAAATTAAAGGTTTCAGATTTTAAATTACGTCCAAAGGGCCGTTTTTTTAACGTTGCTACCTTTATTTACTAAATATCATGTTCTTAGTAATTAAACCATAAAATTCAGTTCAATAGCAATATCGTAAAATAATTTTAAAATTAGCATATCTTTAGAATTTCCGATACAGAGTCTCGCGCGCTGGAAATAAAAATGTTTTTTTTTTCCGTACAGTGTTGCCATTGTTCGCTTTGAAATCGTTTATTTTGTTAATCAAAAATTCGTTGAAGTGTTACAAAATAGGAAATCTATAATGAAACAAATTTCAAATTCAAATTAAGGCTTCCAGATGCTCGTATTCTATGGAAGATTACATTGTTCAAATTTTTGTGTCTCCACGTACCGTTGTTTTATCACAGTGCGAGAAACACACATAAAATCATGCAGATTTTTCATTACTTTGTAAAGACATTAGGACTTTTTGGAAGCCGAAAAGATGAAAAATTAGCAATCGTCTTCGCCGGGAATCGAACCACGAGCCTCTGGAATACCGGCCCAGCGTGCAGAACCACTACACCACGAAGGCACGCTAAGAAAGCGGGAGAAATACCTTATATACTCCCCTTTTTAAAGGGAGGCTGGGGATTTTAGAGGACCCAATCGCCAAATCCTGGGTGCGGAGAATCCTCATCCAACACCCTTTTAGTTCGGGCACCGTTGTAGAGACATTAGGTTAATTGAAAAAGCCGAAGAGATGAAAAATGAGCAAAGACCTTCGCCGGGAATTGAACCACGGATCTCTGGAATACCGGCCCAAAGTGCAGAACCACTACACCACAAAGGCACGCTAGAAAAGCGGGAGAAATACCTTATAATTTAATTTCTTTAAATATAATACAGCGCGATAATAGTTGGTGGCAACAATTTGGAAATTGAAACAACGCTTGTAGTGAATCAGCGCAAAATGCCAAAACGAAATTCATAACCCTTCTGGGAAAATTGCCCCTTTGGGCTAAAGATCACTGGAGTGCCTCAGATGCTTGCGTTATGGGCATCCATAATAGTACTTTAATGATCTCCCGCTGTGTTAAAAGTGGATCGGGCCACCTGAATAAAGAATGTAACATAGAAAAGACTAATAACCCCAGTTGTGTTTTCTGTCAAGGCGATCATGTCTAGTCCTGCAGAGTATGTGAAGAATATAAGAAACGTTTCAAGAAGCTTAAGAAGAAGCTAAATAGACAAAAAACAATCATAAACTGTATAATGCCAGTAAGGCAAAAGGAGTGCCTTTCTTTCGCAATGGCCATCTGAGAAGAAAACTGTTGTCCTCCAAAAGAAAAACAAAAGTTAAATGAATACTAAACAGATGAACGAAGAAACTTCTTCAATTTCCCGATGCGTTAGCGATGAAAGAATATTATCATAAATTAAAACGATCCTCGCATTAGCAAAAAATTTCAAATGTGTTAGTAAAGCTGAAAAGTAATTTGAGTCGGTCTTCCAGATGATCGAAATGCTAGAAGCAGTAACCACTTAAGGTTTCTTGAGGATTTCTTCCAGTCGCGCAACGACTTCGCTGATAAACATTAATTTTTAGGAATTCTTTCAGTCAACGATGAATTTTTGACGCCTCAAAACAGGTCTAAAGATTCAAATCTCCATCCCCCCATACAGTGGCTATTTTTCAGTTTAACGCCAATGCTTTAGGGCGCCACTTCAAAACCTGAGCAAAAATTATAATTAATGAACTCTCGCTGAAGTCCCAT
The DNA here is from genome assembly GCF_044657685.1 of Stegodyphus dumicola. NCBI lineage: Eukaryota > Metazoa > Arthropoda > Arachnida > Araneae > Eresidae > Stegodyphus > Stegodyphus dumicola. Next base: position 166,235,293 of record NC_140768.1, on the reverse strand, counting down.
ATTCTATCTTTTCCATTCTAAGTTTGATTCTGAAATGCAGGAGTATCCAGCAAATTCGTGTCAATTGTCTTAGAAGGCAGAAGCTTCGTGCTGTAGAACTATGCACACATGTTTGCTCAGATGAAGTTGGAAACGAAAAGAATTTCCTTGTACTTACTTTAAATATGTTCAATACGCGCAACTGACGTTCACTTTGCAATCAAATGAAAATGTTTTAAATTCTTATTTTAAAGGTATTTATCGTAGCACTGAAGTAAATGAACTTTCCCTTCAGAAAATCTGGAAGGAAAATTCCTTTAGTTCATACAAGTAATTATTCAGGTGTGTTTCAAACAAGGGTAAAAATATCAGTTATAGCAAGAAATATGTAACTCCAAAGACATTTCGGAATTCATATATAATAAACTCGGCTCTTTAAGAAAGGTTTCAGAAGTTGTCATTTTCTTTATTTTTTAAATTAGCCTAATTATGGTCAGAAAGACTGCAAGGTTTATTTTAACTAAAATGCTCTTTTACGTTATTCTTTTTTGTTCAGGTTATTATCAGAATGAAAGTTAAGATAAGTTTATAATGGAGTGAGAGGTTTTAGTAGTTCAGAAAGAGCTGAAGTAACCCACAACGGCTAAACAGTCGTCGATGCCTGTAGCCTGTAGTCGTAAAGCCTGTAGCCGATCTGTGTTTTTGGTGAGTGATTTTCGTGTTTTATTACGCATTGTTAGGGCATTTTGTACGCCAGTATAACCACCTGCAAACATAATAATGCACTTAAGAGAGGGAAAAAGTACTAAACCTGGGAGAAGGGGAAAATGTCTTTAATTTTTCCCTTCACCCAGGCATTCGTTTCACTTTATTTAGAACATTTTACAATATTACTGTCCTATATCTTAAACGAAATCAATGTAAAAAGCAACTAAATTAATAAATATTAATAAACAAACAAATATGCATAGAAAAAATTTAAATTCTTTTGATTTTAGTCATCTTTGAGAACATAACTGCAATTGTCAACCATCGTAACGGACTTACGCAGTTGTAAATCTTAACACCTAACTCCCCTCCAGCAGCTGAATAATAAAATCGCTGAACGCTGATAGTTCCTGAACAGGAATACGAACAGGCTGGCTGCATGGGCATTGAAAGTTTTCGTAGTTTTCTCCGTTAATTACTAGGATGCGAGGTAGTTTTTTTTTCGAAAGTCCTTCACGGAGGCAATTTTTCCCTAACACAGATTGTTCTCGTGTGCTTTCTATAATTAAACAAACTAACTAAACCAATCCTTAACTCCTAACTTGTGTTTTAGCAGTTAGCTACGAATATTAATTTAATTTTAGGGTATAAAATAATGTAGTACTGAAGTTTCTAATATGCTAATTACATATATATATATGGCTGTTTCTATTGGAAGTATTTATCTATTATTTTCAAAGGAGTTTGATCAATTAATTAGAGGTTAAAAACATAAAAACTGCCAATGATAAATATTTTAATTTATCTTTGTCAGAAATAGTCCATTCATCAAAGCAGTTTGTTGCTGCACGCAGTTTCTTATATTATTCTTATTTATTGCCATTGCCGTAAATAATCTTTTCTACTGCAAACAGTGGCTGTTCGTGGCTAAAGTTAGTGGGGGTACTGTTCCAAAAAATTTAACCTTTGTTTTAAAATTATGTAAAAAAACACAAACATGTATAAAAAGAAAATTTATTTTGAAACTTCATGAAATCTTACAAGAAAAAAATTAAACATTTCTTAATGACTTTAACCAAAATTATTACAGTTCAATCTTTGTCTAATCATTAAAAATGAAATCGATTCCTCTTGTTTTAATTTGCGCGAAAAGATCAATAATTTTCTCCTTGATCTCTGGATGACAACTGAGGAAATTTTTCTTTACTGAAAGCAATGCAAGCGCATTTAGTCTTTCCAAATTCCTGGGTGCTTCTTAGAAAAGTTTTCATTATTTTCAATGTTGAAAAGCAGCGTTCTGCCTCTGATGTAGTCATGGGAACTGTCAAGAGAATTTTTATCAGTTTCGTAATTTCACTAAGAACATCATCTAAATTATTTTCGAAGAAAAATTTCAGTAGCTCAATTAATTTGCAGTATTCATAGATATTCAGACCTACAATAGAATACTTTTAGTTCAGTTTCAAAGCTTTTCTTTGCCAATCATTGGATATGCTTCAGTGGTCTATTCCTTCTGTAGAATGTTAATTCCTAAATTAAGCATTTCTCGTTAAACAGTTTAGCAGCTGCTAAGTGTTTAGTTGAAGAATATCTGTGCATTATATCAATACAAATTATATCATCAAGAAAAATTAGCGAAGTTAAAAATAGGGAGCGAGGGGCAACTGCACCTTCACGCTCAAAATCTGAACTTCCAATCGGATTTTTATACTCTCTGGTAGTACCAAACGCGAGGAGATTAGGCCATCTATCGGCAAAAATAACTGAATTAAGATAGTAGAATTTTAAAGGCATTAGGAAGGACTGGAAGGACTCAATCATTAACTAAACATGCTAAATCTTTGTGAATATGAAAAGCCTCAAGAAAATCCAATTCACCTATGGAAGAAGCCTTTTGGATAATTTTTGCAGACCCAAAGTCAAAATTATGGTTAAATGTCCAACTATGATACGCTATTGAAGACTTGTTGATTTCGCCTTTTCTGACATAAGATTCATGTTCCTTGATACGAAACTTCAACGCTCTTTTTGTTTGGACAATATATCTTAAACCACACTGACACGATATACTATAAATTCTCCAAGAATTCAAGACAGAAACGCAATCTTTTAGGATCGAAGGGTGAATTTTATTAATAGGGGAGAAACCGACTTGAAAATTGAATTTCTGGAGAATCCGTGCAATTTTATAGCTAACAGAAGGATAAAATGGTTACAGCCGAAAACATCGCAGACGAAAATGTCGCGGAGAAAACAACGCAAAGCGAAAACGTCGTGCTACAAAACATCGTGGGAGAAAACATCGCAAAGGGAAAACATCGCAGTTCTAAAACATCGTGGTACAAAACATCGTCGTCGAAAATAAAGCAGTTCAAAAACATCGCAGTTTAAAAACATCGTCGTTGAAAATATCGTGGTAAAAAATAAAGTATCTACAAATCATCGCATGACGATAACATCGCAGACATGCTTTTTTCAGGCATGCTTTAATAAGTGTAAATGGATATTCCCATAATGATTTGTGAGCGCAAGATGGAAAGAAGGATCATTTTTACTTTCATATTTTTTATTAATTAATAAATTTTTGCTGAGAAAATAAAAAGGAAACTTAAGCATAAAAAATTAATGCAACTTATAGCACTTAATAGAATTTTAAACCGACATAGTTAACTAACAAAGGCCATTAATAAATCATTTTTATAAAGTTTTTACTGGTAATATTTCATGAAAAGTATAATCTATAAGTTACATTTAATTTTCTATGCTTAAGCTCCCTTCTTACGTTTTCAGCAAAAATTTATTAGTTAATAAAATATGTGAAAGTAAAATTTATCCTTCTTTACACCTTGCGCTCACAAATCATTATCGGAATATCCATTTACAATTATTAAAACCTGAAAAAAGCATGTCTGCGATGTTATCGTCATGCGATGATTTGTAGATACTTTATTTTTTATCACGATATTTTCGACGACCATGTTTTTAAACTGCGATGTTTTTGAACCGCTTTATTTTCTACGACGATGTTTTGTACCATGATGTTTTAGAACTGCGATGTTTTCTCTTTGCGATGTTTTCTCCCACGATGTTTTGTAGCACGACGTTTTCACCTTGCGTTGTTTTCTCCGCGACGTTTTCGTCCACGATGTTTTTGCCGCGATGTTATCGGCGGACACCGGATAAAATGGAAGCACGACAAGGTCATTAATATAATTTCTAACAGTGGAATGTCTTCTTTGATGGGAATCTGAATTTTTTTTATTTTTATTTTAAAAAAATTTTTTTAAACGGCTTTATTAATAATCACGGGAGAAAATCCACGGTCAAACGCAACTGCTCTCAAATAGTTAAGTTCATTGGTAATCAAAGATTCAAAGGAACAAACTTTAAGCGCGGAATACATAATAGTAAAAAGAAGCCATTTTTTGCTTAACAGGGTGGCATGACCTGGCGTGGGATGGTAAACAAACTGCAAAGGTTTTACGGTACACAGTAGTGCTAAAATCAGTTTCATTGCGGATTATAAGAATATCAAGGAAGGGGAGGGAATTGTTGGACTCAATTTCAAGAATGAATTGGATGGCTCGATCAATTGAATTCATAATAGATAGAATGTCGGATAAATCTTCTTTATAACCGTCAAAAAGTGCGAAAGTGTCGTCAACATACCGAATCCAAAGACGAAAAGAGAGTTTATCAAATAATTTAATCTCAAAATAGTGCATATAAATGTCAGCAAGTACCGGACTGAGAGGATTACCCATAGCCAATCCTTCAACTTGACGAAAATATGCATTTTGGAAAACAAAGTGGGTTTGACCACTGTATATTAATGACCTTGTCGTGCTTCCATTTTATCCTTCTGTTAGCTATAAAATTGCACGGATTCTCCAGAAATTCAATTTTCAAGTCGGTTTCTCCCCTATTAATAAAATTCACCCTTCGATTCTAAAAGATTGCGTTTCTGTCTTGAATTCTTGGGGAATTTATAGTATATCGTGTCAGTGTGGTTTAAGATATATTGTCTAAACAAAAAGAGCGTTGAAGTTTCGTATCAAGGAACATGAATCTTATGTCAGAAAAGGCGAAATCAACAAGTCTTCAATAGCGTATCATAGTTGGACATTTAACCATAATTTTGACTTTGGGTCTGCAAAAATTATCCAAAAGGCTTCATAGGTGAATTGGATTTTCTTGAGACTTTTCATATTCACAAAGATTTAGCATGTTTAGTTAATGATTGAGTCCTTCCAGTCCTTCCTAATGCCTTTAAAATTCTACTATCTTAATTCAGTTATTTTTGCCGATAGATGGCTTAATCTCCTCGCGTTTGGTACTACCAGAGGGTATAAAAATCCGATTGGAAGTTCAGATTTTGAGCGTGAAGGTGCAGTTGCCCCTCGCTCCCTATTTTTAACTTCGCTAATTTTTCTTCTTCTTTGTGTTTGATCAGATAGCCTGGCTCAGTAAAAGTAGGCGGCCAGTGTAACTCTGATTAAAAATCCGGTTATAACCACCTGCAGTGCTGATAAGGACTACGTGTTTCTGAGACTCCTTCCCCTTTATTTTTCTTCTTTCTAGGTATTTTGTTCTCCTGATGAGGAGGGACCTTTAGCTGCCCTCGAAATCGATTGAGTGTTTCAATATACTTACGCTAAGTACAAGGTGTTTTTTACGATTTTGATTACATACACAAAAACAAAATTAAACAACATTGTGAAATTTCCACTTATGACATAAAAGTTGTGAATTTCTGAGTATGATGGCACCATAACTTCGAATGTTTGCCTGTTTAAAAGATTGCCCCGTAATTTTAAATGTTCGCTCTGTATACAGGGAAGCTTCAAAACACCATGTACTGGATCGGTAGACATACCAGATAGACATTTCTCAGCAAATCTTAAGAAAACTTTCATTTTTTTAGCTTCCACATGACTTTCTTGCTCTGCGTATCACCTTCATGCTCCGCTCCCCCTCTTCATCTTTCCCCTTTCTTAATACATGCACGATTATTTCATTGTCATCATTAGAGAATGCGACGAAAACAAAACTGTCTACATATATCCAAACCTGGATTTTCTTTTCATTAATACTAAGCTTCTCCCAAAATATAAATGACTCCAAGATCTCAGCCGCGGGCAAAATTTACGCCAGTAGCGACACGAAGTAGTGTTTTTTTTCGTCTTTTCAAACAACAGACAAAGTAACTATGGCGTCTTTAGTGTTAATTGTTTTTGGAAATCCTAGGCACTACTTTACTAAAATTTACACATTGCTTTACTCAAGTTCACATATCGACGCATTAAATGGGATCGCTAATTCATCTTTGTAATCTGGATAATTTCTTCGCTTGTTACGTTTGTAGAGACATTAGGTATTTTAGAGGCAGGAGATGTGAAAAATGAGCAGTGCCCTCGCCGGGACTTGAATCACGGACCTCTCGAATTCGCGCCGAGCGGGCTGACCACTACACAACGAAGGCATGCTAAGAAGGCGGGAGAAATACCTTATACGTTGAGAGACAGAAACTTAACAAAATTGTTTTCCACATTTAAATCTATAGTTAGCCCAATACACTAAGGCCATTTTACTGGCTAACTGGGTGCCGGTTATGAGAGATTTTATTGTATTAAAATTTGAGACGCGCCACAAATAGCGATGGCTAGTTTTTTGTTAAATTTTAAGTGTGCACTGGGCGTAACTTTTAACCTGTATGTTAAGTTTTACCTCTACTCTATGCTGTAGAAATTTAGACTCCAATTAAATGTGTAGATGAAAATTCGTCTAAACCAAGGATAGGGTAAAAACGCATAGTTTAAATAGCTGATTGAATTAACTTTACAAAATCAACTTAACAGCCTTTACTAAATGCAAACTAGCTTTACAGAATTTCTAAGAGTTCTTGGAAATCCTCGTTTGCGTAACAAGTTGAACGGCCAGTATATAACAGTGAAAAAAAGATTTTAAGTACGAATAAATTTTAGGCTGCAGGGACGTAGAATTCTTTACGGTAGAAACCCTGCATAAACACACGAGTATTAAGTACGAATAAATCTGAAGAGTGCCACTTTCTTTACTGTCTGCCCAATATGTTTTTCAACCACTTTCTTTTCGGACATTTTGAATTATGAGGCAGGTGTTCCTCCGTGAACATGTTCTGATTTATGTATAACAGATGCTTGCATAAAAGAAAATACTCAATTTATTCTCCTGCAGTTTGAAAATGCTAAGCTTATGAAATTTTAAAATATAATAATTTAGCTATATATGTTAAAGAATTTTACAGTTATAAATTTTATAAGCTCATTTAAAATTATGTTTTCTTGTTCACTAATAGATGCTTAATTTTTTATAGCAATGAAATGATTAAATGATAACTAGTGCAACTAAATTTTTGTGTAATCATTGAATCATCACTGTTAGATCAGGATTTCTTAAGTAGGGGAGGATTTCCCCTGAGGGAAATTTCATGTTTTTAAGGGGAGAATGCGGTCAGTCTTTTTATTTACTTCTTAAGTGTTTAATTATGGTTTATGAATATCAAAAACTACTTTTATTCAAGTTTAGAAATTTGTCAACACTTTTTTATACTTTTCTTGTTTAATTTAAAAAACACATTAAAAATTATTTAAATTAAATGTACGTATAAATATATATATATATATAGGAAAGGGGTAATAATTGTCTGCCATTGGTAAAAAGGAATGCATGGTATAAAAAACGGTTGAGAGCCATTATGCTAGATTATTATTACTGAATTTTAGGCATGCAATGCCGTTTTTACGTTAAACATAGTGAAGTAATATTTTATTCTATTAGAAATTTATTCGTCTTTATTCATGTTGCATAAATTAAATAATGATTTAAAAATTTTCAAGCGATTCAGTTAGGGAAGAATATAACATTTTAAAACAGTAAATTTTGAATTTATAAATTTGTAAATAAGTGTAAAACTTTTGTGAATTATTTTGAGAATGAGTCGTATCTAAAGTTTAGCTAATAATGAATAATTTTTTATTTGACATCGAAAATAATAATATAAAAGATGTAAAACAATTTTGACTATTGTTATAATGCCTATGAAAAATGTTAATGATTATAACAGTGAATTAGGAAATAGAATAATTATAATATTGGATATGCGTAATATAATTAAAATGTAATCTATGTAAAAATAAGTATTATTTTTAACACCATAAATGACTGATGAAAGTAAATTATGTAATGAGAGAAACTAAGAGTGTAAAGAGCATAATAAATATATATAAGGAGTATTGGTACAAAATTTTACTGTGGACTATTTTTACCTCTGAATTAATTTTTCTGTTACGCTTTCATACACAAAAGATAAAGATTAAACTGAAATCAATCTTTTCAAGTAACTGCAATACAGCAGTCTCATCCATTAGCAAATTAACACACTAATCGGCTAAAGAGGGAGTTGTACACTTTTTTTTTTTTTTTTTAAATAGAGAATTGAGAAACTTTCAGGTAGCTACAAGGTAGGTTACAAATATGAAAACTAAAATGTGTATGAAAACTAAAATGTATTATTTATAACCGAAATAAGAATTACAACCAAGTAAAATTATATTTTTCAGCATCTAAGGTGCTTGTCTTAAATTTAGTACTTTACGTAAATTTAAGTGCTCTCCTAGACAAATCTAGCACTTTTTTCCGAGTAACAATATTAACAGTAACAACAAAACAAGAGTTAAAATGTGTTATAACATAAGCATGATTTCTATTTCCTTCCCCTTCCTTAATGTTAGTTAATCATCTACCGCTAAACTTAAATTCATACGGTTTTAATCTCTTAATTGAAACATGCTTTCTCTTCTTACCATTCATCTTATCTGCAGTAGTAAATTTAAATTTTGGGATTATTACATTTCCGTGCTTGAAAACAATGATCAACATCTTAAAACTTTATGTGTTGGAAACAACATGAAAATGATCAAAAGATATTTCACAATCATCATTTCCGTAATAATATTCGTTAACAAACTAACCCGCTTTTAATATTGTTCGCCCCCCTCCCCAAAAAAATATGTTTCTTTTTTTTTCTGCATTTTTTAAGGGAAATTATATGTACGATACGAATTTAATTTTACACCCCTTATCTCATTTTGAATTAGGATTTTCTTCAATCAACACTTAATGCGCAGACATTAATTGTCTAGCTCATTAGAAAAGTGCTTAAGCTGATGAAAGGCATTTCTAACTACTGATTAACTATTCTTGACGTTTGGTTTTTTTCATTGTGAGAAATACGTAAAAATTCTCGGTATTAATTTTAAGAGGCCTTAAATTTCCATCCAGTGCCGCAGAGAATGAAATTATTTATAGCCTGTGATACAATATGATAACAATAACTTCCGCTGAGAAAATTAAGAAGCTAGTACAGTCCAAAGTCCGTAATCCGGACTCGTCGGGACTTCGGCGATTTCGGATTAGGGGTTTTCCGGATTATAGATCATCAATTTAAATCTGGTAAGATGGCATGCAGAAATTATACAATTAAAAATATGAAATAGTAATTTATGAAATAAAGAGCAATTATGATCTAAAGGGTATCAAAATTTGCAAAAAAAAAAGTTTAATATTTATTTGTTTACTTTAGTAAATATATCTTGCAATGTAAGTTGTTTAAGTTGCTTCGTTTTTTGTGCTAATACTTTCTCTTTAATTCTATAAACAGACATAATTTCTTGTTCAGTTACAAAGTTCCACTGTTCAAGACCTGTAATTGCTGTGTCGAGAATACCCACTAACTTGTCAATAGAAATTTTTTTTTCGTTTTCAACAACGTTCTCTGTTACTTTCTTGACTATCGGAAGCGCGCATGGGTAAACGCTTTACTGGCTTTACGCTCATGCGTAGCGGACGCGCGCATCAAACGCGCATGCGTAAACGGCTTTGACCTCCGGATTATAGATCTTTCCGGATAATGGACGTCCGGATTACGGACTTTGTACTGTATTTGCTTGTAAAATTTCAGATTGAAATGTTTTGTCTTCGTCTTCCTGCTTTTGTGAAGAAGCTCCAGAATTTTTACCGATCTAAGCTATCAATACCTTTTGAATGCTGATTTTTTATTCCAAATTTTTATTTCGCAGTCCAGTCACTGGAAATTGTTGAGAGTCCATTGGAGAAAAGCTTCGCCGCACTACAATCCTGTGAGACATTTTTTATATTTTCATAATTCCGTGAACATAGAAGAGGAATCAGCTTGCAGTCGTCGTAGCTGAGAAGGCCTACAGAATAAGATAACAAAACATGAACTTGACGAATTTCCCGTCTTTATTTCCACGCATAATCAAATCATGTCCATAGATGTGTATTCAATCATAATGAAATCCGAGACATTTCTGTGATTATAATCATAATGAAATATGATATATTTCTATGTCTATTGATTCTTAAAATTAAGACGCAGGAAGTTTAGACGGAGAAACAAAGCGAGGAGCTATTAGCACGGTAGAAGTGTCAGTATGAATTAGACGTACAATTGGTAATTTAAAGAAAAATATTCTGTTACATGGTTGTTGTTTACAAGAACAGCTTAGCTGGCGCCCTAAGTGCGTCTATGCCTCCCAGCTCGGAGAAAAGCTTACTTGCTGTTCTTTTTTCCCAACTATAATGTTGCGAATATGGGGATTATACTCTTGTAGGTAACGTAACGTTCCCCAGTTTAGCTTAACATTGAGTGTTTCTTCAATGTTACGGAGAATTATGTGTGAATAAAAAGGATCACTGGCGTTATCTTCTTTTCTGTTACTATATTAACTTTCTGTTATTATTAAATACGTATGTTTTTAATAATAACCTTTGCTTTTTTTTTTTCGAAGAGGAGTGAATTGCTACTAATAAAATAATCAAAAACCTTATCATTTTCTGCTCCAAGTGCCAACATTATTTTTGTCTTCTACTGTAGTTGATCCGAAAAGCTGGAAATATGACAGAATGCGTGCCCGTCTAGACTTCTACCACCTCTGAGAACAGTTATTCGTAAACAAAGCATTCAATGAACTTGCCATAATCTTGCATGCCCGTTCAGAGCTAAGATCGTATTTTGATTCAGCCATTTAGTAAAACAAATGCTGGATGATAGTTTTTGTTTTTCGACCCACTTCCTTAAAAGCGAAAATCCTTTTTGAATCTCTTTCGTTTGTTAAAAACATACTAATTTAGGTCTTCTGTAAAAATGAATTTTCGTAAAATGGCTGTTCAGCTCCCTACATATACGGCCTCATCATTCGGCAAGCCGCTCTATAATGAAATGCTTTTCAAATCCTTTTTTTTTTTTTTTTTTTTTCACTTCCTTGTACGAAGTAAAAAGAAAGTATTGTAATCGCGAAAATTTTCAGGCATCATATTTCAACGAAAATATCCATTTTGACCGATATCGAATGCAATTGAACGATGTTTTTGCGTGACATCTGTACGTGAGGACAGAATAAAAGACTCTTTTTCTCCAAAAAATTATAAAACTGCTTCAAAATGAATTCTGAAGAGAATTTTTGTAGGCTCAGAACGTTGAAATTTTGTATATGAGATTGCTATAACATGTAGATGTGCACCTCGTATTTAGGTTGCAATCGGCCGCACGAAACGTATAGAAATATATTTATATATATATCCACTCTGTTACCCAGCTCAGTGATCTTAGTTTCTTTACTCTTATATGTTTGTAAATTGTGCATTTTTTGCTTTAAAAAAATGATTGAATTATGTCGTTCTTATCTTCCGGTTAAGTTTTTTATGCCTTTAGTAAATCTGCATGCATAATTTTCAGAGTTGTCAACAATTTAACAGTTGTTTCAGTGCGGCTAAGTCTAATTACTTTTGCGGTGTCGGTTTACATTTGAAACTTGGCAGAATAACGGATTTGTTGCCAATCTAGATAAACTAAGCTTCGCAACAACAAAGATAACGCCTTCTTTTATTATTCCGAATTAAATCATGCTTAATCCATTCTGGAATTTATTCGAGGAAAATGAGTATTTAAGATTTACTTCGTAATTTTTAACATAGATATTTTGAGTTTTTATGTATTTTTGTTTTGTCGCGAAGTGAGAACTGAATTACCGTAATTTCCGGAAGAAACGCCGCGGCGTTTACCTGTTTAAAACTTAAATTTTCAGCGGGTGCGGCGTTTCTACCCATGCGGCGTTTAGGTGCACTAAAAATAAAATATTTCCTATGATGGTCATTGTACATAGTTTGGATAGCCTTGTCATTGTGCATAGATTGGTGTTGTTCCCACACAAAAGACCACTCAGTTGCTTTTTGCGAACGTTATTTTGTTTACATTCTTTCCCTTGAACGGACCTACATGCCTTATTCACCCTAAACGAGATCTCAGAACAATAACATTCTTCCCCCTTTCAAATCAACATTCTCATCAGTTTGAATAGTCTCTCTCCTCTGCCATTCGATGAATCTTCCAGGACCCATCCTCTTTCCACCCCTGCCTTTTCTGCAATTTTTTTCAAAGGCGGACACGACTCCACCTGCCTCGCAATAACGAACTCTGACGTATTTCCTCTTCAGCATGAATGGATTTTTCTTGGCATTCTGCCAAATACAGATCCCATCAGTTAGGGTACAAGTACTTGTTGGATAGTTTTTAATTAGGGAGCGGAAAATTTTTGAAAATGTCTCTAAACGGCACAGAAGCTATACATTTCTTACCTTTAATTTATTTTTGAATTATGGTTTCATTTCATGCATTTTTCTTAACTGGTATGTCATGTATCAGGACTTAGGTTGAGTTTTTGCATCTAAACGGCCCACGACGATGTCACGCGCAATTTAATCTATTGCGGCGTTTACGCTGATGCGGCGTTTCTGTGTAATTTTAATTTTTTTCCCGCCATTTTTCTCGAGTGCGGCGTTTACGCTGATGCTGCCTTTCTTCCGGAAATTACGGTAATTGAATGAGAAATACTAAATCGTCTGTGGAAAGCTGTTTCTTTTTTGTTTTGTCTGCTTAATTTCTTTTATACATCGTTCTAGATTTATTGTAGTATTTGGATAGAACATGTGGTAACGATTAGATATTTCTTCAAATGATATAAATATTGCGTATTTTCAGTTATAATATGAACGAAATATAACGCTGTTAAGTGAACCTAGCGCCAGAATATAGTGAATTTTAAAGAGTTCATTTATTCTATTGTGGTTTATGCGCTATCGACGAAGTAGATTTATTTCAATGCAATAAGTTATTAAATGAAATGCAAGAAAAAATGGGTATATTTTAATATTCCGTACAAGAATTCATGTGTTGTACACGTCAGATTTTTTTTTTTTTATATAAAGTCGTTTATTTTATGAATAACCAAACGCTTTAAAACCAGAGTGTAAAAACGTGTCTGTAACTAAGAAACCTGTGTGGTGAATAGTAGAAAGAAATTCTATGTAATTAAATTTCATGGTTTTTATAAATTCAAGGCTTGTCTACTTAAAGCAAACGGAGGCGAAAAAAAGGAAAAAGTCGAAAATTCGAAAGCTTGTTAGAAAAATACTAATAAAAATCACAAAACTGGTGCCTTCTGTATCAAAACCAATGATGAAATGCAGAAGGTCTAGAATGAAGCGCTTTTATATTTAATCAATTTCCCCCCCCCCTCCATCATAAAAAAAAAAAAAAGGAATGTCTCTAATTCAAATGAAAATTCAAGCAAAAGCATGTGTTACAAAAGCGAAGTTTACAATGATTTGAAAGAAACGAAAATTGGATTATTTAATTTAGAAAAAGCGCACGAAAACTAATCCTCCTTGAAAAGAAATGAATAATTTCAAACAGTGGAGGAAGGAACCTACCGAAATTCTTATATAAATCGTGGGTGGCTTTTCTTATTTTAAAAAGCGTATGTTCGAGAGCAGATAAAGAGGCTGTTTTTAGATATCCTCGGAAATTAAATATTAATCTCGATGTTTTGTGGAACACATATAAAGAAAAGGCAGAAGCTTTATTTGAAGACTGAGTTACCAATTATTTTTCACAAAACGTTGGTGGTATTTTTTATTTTAACAAAGTGTACCTATATTGGTATTATTCGCGTGTTGTTTTTGATGATTTTGATGTATTTTGGGAATTAGATGGAAGAGGGAGGGGAGAAACCTTGCTTGAAAATATCGCATGGGATTAAAGTATTTTCCAGTATTGTAGAAAACAAATAAGAAAGCGTAGTTCACAAAAGTTTTATGTAAAGGTCCAATTACTGAGTAGTCTTCCATGATAGCAAATCCGTATTGCAGATAAAATAATTTAAGTCTGCGTTGTCATTTAAATGAACGAGTAAAAATATTATTGTTAACGAAATGTACAGGCGCAATAAGATGGCTTCCACGCAAAACAGTTTTAGGTTTGCCATAAAATGGGCAAGTGAAGGCTGGGTTGCCATATTTGGCGATAAATCTCCCATTTGGCACCAAAATTGGCGATATGCCATGGACGGATGGAGAACCTTCTGGAACGAATTCTTACCGGTTTACCCCAGAATGTTCTCGAACACCAGCCAAAAGCTATATAAACCCTGCTGGTACGCGGAGAGTTAGTATCGAGTTAGAGTATGCCTCGAGAGTATCGAGTTAGTGTCTGGAGTTAGTCAGTGTATCGCGGTTAGTGCATCGTCGAGAGAGTGTGTTAAGCTCCGGGAACGACTGAACCGAAGAGTTCAGGAGGGAGCTATGCTGTGTCGTCGAGTGAATCGCGAGATGTAGCGTGGAGAGTCTCGAGAGTACGTGGAGTTCCGAGAACGACCGAGCAGAGTCTGGAGCTTTGCAGTGAAGCTGTCTTTGCCTGACAGTGTGAAGGCTGTGTCGCTGATTGTGTCAGCGTGTTTATAGAAAATCTTCGACGACAGTAAAAAGTGACTTTGTAGCTGTCCTGATTAATATTGGCTAAATAAAGTGTGTTTCGATACTTCATAAATGTCGTCGTTATTCACTCCAAATCTACGAACCCCGTACGAAGGTGAAGGAAGATAATAACGTGACAACTGGTGTCAGAAAAAAAAAAAACGCAACAATATTTTCTCACCAAACACAGCATCAGATATTCAGATAGGGGAGGATCAAGGTATGACAACAAAGCACTTAGATTTTATCAGTGTGACTGAATACACTTTCTCAAACAGAATAGCAAATGGATGTTGAAATTATTATAAATGAAGAATGAGCTTTTGCAGTATATGAGCAAATGTAAATGAACAACCAGCTCAGATACTAAAGTAAACGTTAATTGAAATGCTGTAAAACAGAGAACAGCTGAAGAATTTTAAAAGTTCTGAGACTAGCTAAATTCTTTCCTGACGTATATCACATAAATTTATCCCATTGTTAAACGAAACATTTTACATAGAAATGAGACGAATCTTAATTTTCTGGATTCTGAATCCTGAAAGGTTCTGAAATCCCGTCAGTCATTTATATAAAATAATAAGGAGAATATATATTTTCGTATACTGTTTAATATTTTTAAATTAAATGAAAGTCTGTTTCAAAAAGTCCTTGTTTTACAGGATCCAAATCATTTTACCACAAAATATTAGAAGTCCAAAAATCTACGTAATTCTAATTTTTACGTTTATAAATTACAGTGTGGAGGTTCCACTCTTTTATCTAACAGCTAAATGTGTAGGAACCTCGTGAACAGATAAGGGAATAATCGCTTGAGTTCAGAAACAGAGACGTAAAACTCAAGAAGGGTCATTACTCTGTATTATTCAAAATAAGAATGTACAGTCGGCTCCTTTCTCAGAGCGCACAGCAAAGCCTCCACTTGGGCTTGAACTCAAAGTAATAAGAAATAAACTTAACTAATGCTTTTTAAGGTATTTCTCCCGCCTTCGTGGTGTGGTTGTCTGCACGCTCAGCGCGTAATTGAGAGGTCCGTGGTTCGATTCCCGGCGAAGGCGTTGCTGATTTTTCATGTTTCCTGCTTCCAAAATATCTAATGTCTTTACATCTTAACTAAAACATATAGCCGAAGCTATCAAGATTTCTAAGTAGTTGGCTCCTAAATAGCAAATAAGCTGCGAAACTATCAAGTGCCTGAAATACGGCCGAGCGTGGTACTTAGAGAGAGACGTAGCCAAAAGGGAATTCGCGCTAGTCAGAAACTCTTGGAACTTCCATTTAAATACCGCTTTTACTCATTTGCATTTAATGCGATTCTAAAAATTCTGGTAGGATTCTGGTGTTAACATTCTGGTTGGAAATTGTACGCTGAAATTAGGAAGGATAGGAAAGTAGCTTTAACGAAAGACAACTTTTAAAAACTTAGGATAAACCTTACAACAGTTTAACATTATGAATATTGTAACAGCTTACTAAAACTATGGTTCTATTCGTATTCATTTTTCACTCACAATTACTAATTTTATACGAGCTAAAGGTTCAGCAGTCGTCTAAAAACAAACATTTCTATCAGACTGGGCATATCCTTAGACTGGCTGGTGTGTTGTTGCAGCAGTGGTCAAGGAATATTCGACAGTTGCTTGAAAAGGCCTCCGTTTCTTGTATAAGGTAACTACACTCATGTCCATAAATTAAGGATAATGCAAAATCAGGCAAAGGAAGAGTTAGAAGCAAAACAAATTTGACTTATTTGTAAAGCTTATTTATTAAACAAAAAGTAAAGAGCAAAGAAAGATGCTATATGTTTGATATTATTAAAAAAAATTAGCGGTTTTTTCTCCCTGGAGCAAATCAAAAAAAAAAAAAAAAAAAAAAAAAAAAAATAACTATTTACAAAAAACCAATATTATATGGTTGGTATAATTGTTAATACATTGTATGTCTCCCAGACGATGCAATACAGTCCGTACAACGCCTAGGCATGCTGAGTATCAAATTATCGATCTGATCTTGGGGGATATTACACCACTCAAAAAGCAATGCTCTCCGAAGTTCCGGTAGACACGTAGGAGGAGGTTGACGGGCTGCAACTCGTCGGCCAAGCATGTCCCACGCGTGCCCTACTGGATTCAAGTCCGGTGAGAATGCTGGCCAGTCTATACGGGTGACATCCTCCGATTGAAGGCATTCGCTTACGATGTTTGCACGGTGAGGACGGGCGTTGTCATCCATAAACACAACTTGAGCACCCATGGCGCCCCGAAACAAATGTACATGTTGTTCCAGAAGAATAACGTCCCGATAGATTTGGCTTGTCATGGTTCCAATTTGAACATGCAGGTCAGTTCTGGAACCCAGAATAATTCCACCCCGAACGAGCACTCCTGCACCACCGTAACGGTGTCGTTCAATGATGTTTTCTTGGTGGTAATGGGTACCTGGAGCTCTTCATATGAAAGTCTGGCGAGAATCAGACTGCAAGTTAAACCTGGACTCGTCGGAAAACATCACACAAGCCCAATGTTGCGGCGTCCACAATGCATTCTCTCTACTCCAGGCTAACCGCAGGCGACAGTGAGTTGCAGTAAGTGGAACGCATCTGACAGGTCTACGAACATATTAGACCAATCTGCCCTAAGCGTCTCTACACGGTCTGCCTTGAAATTGTCGTACCAGTGGCTGAAGAGAGCTGACGAGACAGGTCTGAGGCTGTGCTCCGTTTGTTTCTTTTGGCAGTAACTGCCAAATACCGGTCCTCATTTGGCGTTGGAACTCTGGGGCGACTTGTGCTGTAACGTCTACTCACATTACCATCATCTTGGAATCGTTGCCAAAGCCTGGAGATGACACTCTGGGCAATTCCAAGTTCGTCTGATACTTCCAGTTGGGTACGCCCACATTCCAGACGGCCGATAATTCTACCACGTAAAA
The DNA here is from genome assembly GCF_044657685.1 of Stegodyphus dumicola. Lineage (NCBI taxonomy): Eukaryota > Metazoa > Arthropoda > Arachnida > Araneae > Eresidae > Stegodyphus > Stegodyphus dumicola. Next base: position 166,217,803 of record NC_140768.1, on the reverse strand, counting down.
AAAATCATCCAAATGCGTCCATTGTGTCATAACTATTCGGTTATTGCACTGAAATGCTTATAAAGCGCTTGCGAACAATTTTACTTCTTTGCCTGTATTCCTTATATATCACTCTCTTACACTCTCGTCATTGTGACGTACCATCGGTGTCATGTGGTTACTTCCTGAAATTTGCATATGATTCTTGAAGATGTGTGTAGTGATTTTACAGGTGCTATATTTATTTTAGAGTTCGATTTCCGCGTGACTCCGAATTATCCTTAATTTATGGACATGAGTGTAAGTGACCGTTTGAGAAAACTGCATTAAAATATTCCATAATAAAATTTAAAATTTTTTTAAAAAATCTGAAAGGTTTCAGATTTTAAATTACGTCTAAGGGGCGTTTTTTTTTACGTTTTGTGTTAACCTTTATTTATTAAAAATCATGTTCTTTGCACTTAAACCAGTGTTCTTTGCACTTAAACCAATGTTCTTGCACTTAAACGATAAAATTCAGTTCAATAGTATTGTCTCAAAATAATTTTAAAATGAGCATATCTTTAGAATTTTCAATACACAGTTCCGATAAAAAAAAAGGGTTCCCCCCCCCGTACAGTGTTACCATTGCTCGCTTTGAAATCCTTGAGTTTGTTAATCAAAAACTCGTTAAAGTCTTACAAAATATGAAATCGATCATAAAACAAATTCCAAATTTCAAATTTGGGCTTCCAGATGCCCATATTCGCAGGAGAATTACGTCATTCAAAATTCGATGGCTCTATGTACCGTTGTTTTATCACAATGCGAGAAATAGACATACATTTATGCAGATTTTTCATTATTTAATTTCTTTAAATATAATGCAGGACTCTAACATTGGGTGGCAAGAGTTTGAAAAGTGAACCGGGCATTTATATTGATTTAACGCAAAATCTCAAAACGAAAACAATAGTCCTTCGGGGACAAAGCCCCTTTGGACTAATAATAAACCAGGTAATAAAATAATTCCATAATAATAAAAAAAATTCTATAAAAATCCTCTGTGATTTTGAATCAGCACCTCTTACAACATGTGACTGGTGCTTGCTAAGCGTTCAAACCGACCCTCTTTCCAAACCGACCCCTTACAACGTACTCTATTATTTACATACCATCATTCATTTGCATAATTATAACAATCAGCCATCACAATTTCCAGTTACATTTTTCTGCACATTTCATTTATATCACCCATATTAAATTTTATTACACTTATTCAGTTTCTTGATCATTATTATTTTTATATTCATTATAACATTATTTAATTACACAAGTTAAACATTTTCTGAATATATACTCAAAACCACAATTTTTATAACATTTTCTGTACTAAAGAGCTCAATCTATTTCATTCAGTTTTCATATTTACCTCTTTGTCAAAGTAATTCAAATTTTTAACAACAGTTCAAAATTATAACAATTATTATATTATTTTTTAATAATTTACCTGACTAATATGCTTAATTTCTAATACCATGAAGTTTCAATTTAATATCACATTTCATATATAATTCATATAATAAATAATATTTTAATTTTCATAAAAAAAGCACATTTAAAAAAATCCATTAAACTAAAGAGTATTATCGATTCCCACTTCAGTTATACTATAAAACATTTTTAACTGCAGTAAATAATAAATTACTCATTTCATGGTTATAAAACTCGTTTAGCATTCATTGATTAATGAAATTGTGTAGTTTTAAAATAATATAGAAAATTCAACTTTTTAACCTTTACAAATAAATACTATAGAGACATTAGGTTAACTGGAAGCAGGAAAGATGAAAATAGAGCAACGCCCTCTCCGGGAATCGAACCACGGACCACTGGAATACGCTCCCAGCGTGCAGACCACTATACTACAAAGGCATGCTAAGAAGGCGGAAGAAGTAATATATTTTAAGGTTTTTTAATAACAAATAAACTTTTTTAATTGAAAGGCACTGTATTAGGACTATTGTTTTCGTTTTGCGATTTCACGTCGATCCACTACAAACGGCGAATCACTTTTCAAACTGTTGCCACAAAGTATTATCGCCATGTATTATATTTAAAGAAATTAAATAATGAAAAATCTGCATATATGTATGTATATTTCTCGAATTATGATAAAACAACGGTACCTAGAGCCATCGAATTTTGAATAACGTAATCCTCCTACGAATATGGGCATGTGGAAGACCAAATTTGAAATTTCCTATTTTGTAAAATTTTAACGAATTTTTGATTAAAAAACTCAAGGATTTCAGAGCGAGGAGGAATGGCAACGTTGTACAGAAAAAACAATTTTATCTCCAGCGCCGGAGGTCTCTGTATCGTAAATTCTAAAGATAGGCTCATTTTAAAACTACTTTGGGATACTGCTGTTGAACTGAATTTTATGGTTTAAGTGGAAGGAACGTGATATTTAATAAATAAATGTAACACACAAAACGTTAAAAAAACGCCCCTTTGGACGTAATTTAATTTTTTTTAATAACAAAAGTACTCTAATTAATTCATTTCGTCATTCATCTCATCAAGTTACATTTATCAAGTTAGAAGGGCAGTTTAATTCCAGCGATGACAACTGGTCAACGGTAAATCAAACCATGATGTTGAATGAATTATATTTTGCGTAGGCGGTTAACATATGTAATCATTAACATGGGTGATCTTTGTTAATCTTCGTCATCGAAGCAGAAGCAAACGAAAACCATATCTCCAGATGCTTGAAAATACATTAAATCCTTCATTTAAATTTAAGGGCTAGAACACCATATTTTAGAAAATACTATGTAGGGTTTATACTTATTTTAACTAACATTTATTTTAAGTTTAAACTATCTTTCCTGTCAAGCCTTACTTTCCCCTGGAATTGCCAATGCCAGAGTATGTAAATTTTAGTAGAACGCGCAAGGATTCAAATTGTCAGCGGAAGTAATCTGAGTTAAATAGAAGGGAAACGAGTTCGAAAGTGTGCTTCACGAGCGTGGAGGTGGCTAGTTAGAAATTGAAGGACCACGCGTTTCGGCCTGTGTGCTTGCCTCGGCAGTTTGTTAATCTTTCAACGTAACATTCAGAAGTTTGCTGAATTATCAGCGGTATCTTAGAACGCGGTGAGGTTAGTTACGTTTAGAGAGCCTCGTAGTTAGTCACTTGTTATTATCTCTTTTCAGTTTCTTATTTTTATTTTACCGCCGGGTCGGCGTAGTTTGTGAGCGTCAAGAGCACGCACTTCTAATTTCTAAAGTTGAATAAAAAGGGACTTAAAACCTTCTCAAGACTTTGTCTACTTTCCAGTTCTCAGCAGTCACCACTACTGTTGCGTGCAGGTTGGAAGCGCGCAACATAACATTGGCGCCCGAACACTTGTCGAACTGAAATGGCCGAAAATTGGATGGAAGTTGCTGGACAACAACAAGAAATGGCAAGCCAATTGGAAGGATTTGGATACCTGGTCCAGACGATGAGAGCGTCAATTAAGCCAAACGTCAATTTCGACGGAAAAAATTCGGTGGCGATATTTCTAGAACGCCTCGACAATCACTTCCAGCTCTACCCTGTGCCTGAAAGACAAAAAGTTGCCATCGCCACATCTGCACTAAGAGGACAGGCCGCGCTATGGTGGAAGAATATAGGCAAATTTTTATTAGGGGAATTCGGAGGCCAGACATATACATTTGAAAATTTCAAAAAATCGTTATTAAAGGCCTTCCTCATAGTGAAAGATCGAGCAAGGCTAGAAGCCGAACTATATAGTTTTTATCAACGGGATATAGAAGAGTTGACGGATTTTATTCTGCGGAAAATTAAGCTGACGGATATGCTGTATGGGAAGAAACCCGACGCGGAGATTATTGAAATAATCTTACCAAGATTGTTACCTGCTGTTCAAGACTACTTCGAAATTAGAAACCCAAGCACATTGCAGGAGCTCTTCGAATTGGCGGTCAAGTTTCAAAATCGCATAATAGCGGAAAAAGCTAGAGGGGCATCGTATTCTCAAAGTATCCGAAGGCAATCTTCAAATGAGCAGACCAGAAATACAAACCGCTCTTATGGGGAAAAGAGCTATCAAGCTAACTCATCGAAGCTCGAAGGTCAAGGCCCAAAAAGGAAATTTGAAAACAAACGTCCGCGTACCCAGAAGGCAGAAGTTGAAAGGAAAGCTTTAAACGAGTAGAGGGGCCTGTAAAAGCGAGGGTCCAGACCCGGAAGTTTTGAAAAAACTCTCAAGAAGGCACTTAAATACAGTCATCGTAAAGAACTCACAGTTACCAATTATACAAGTCCTGGTTGGCGATGTACCAGTAGAAGCCCTCATCGATACAGGAGCAGAAGGTAATTTTATGAGTGATATTTTTTAAGAAGAACTTTAATAGGTTTCGATTATTTAAAAATAAAAACACAGAAATCATAGTAGCGCAAGGACAAACTTGTCAATGTATCGGAAAACTATCTTTAAAGATACAGGTCCAATATGAAAGCCTTAAAGTATTAATTTTTGTAGTAAAAAATTTGCAAAATCCACTTATTTTAGGTATGGAGTTTTTAAAAGCCGCGAAGGCCAAACTGAATTTTCAGGACAGTTCTATTGTGCTGGAGATGGACCGGAGGGTGGTGGAACCAGTGGAACAACCGCAAGTTGACCTTAGCCATTTGAATGACCATGAAAGTCAAGCCATCCAGCAAGTGGTGAGTACTTTTTCAAACTTGTTTTCAGAACGGCCTGGTAGCTGTCAAATAGTTACGCATGAGATACAGTTAACTGCCGACAAACCCTGTAGGACTAAACCTTATCGCTATGATAAACAGAAAGAGCTAATCATAGAAGAACATATTCAGGAAATGTTAAAGAACAAAATAATAACGCCCATAAATAGTGAGTACGCGAGTCCAGTCGTACTATGTAGGAAAAAGAACGATTTTCCTCCTTCGGATAAAAGGGCTTGGAGGTTTGCTATCGAATACAGAAAACTTAATAGTATTACTAAATTTTGTATTACTTTGCCGGTTATAGAGGAAATTATTAGAAAGATTAAATCTACAAGATACATGACTACTTTGGACTTAACGTCTGGCTACTATCAAATAGCTATGAGATCCGAAGACATACATAAAACCGCGTTTATAACGAAATCGGGCACTTATGCATTTTTTCGCATGCCCTTTGGGTTGTGTGGGGCCCCGTTAACATTACAGAGAGCTATGGACATTGTTCTAAAGCCTGTCCTAGGAAAATCGACTTTAATCTATCTAGATGATATAATTATAACGAGCAGTACGTTGGAACAGCATATTAAAGATCTAGAAGAAGTTTTTAAATTATTAAAAGAGGCCGGTCTTACAATTAACGCCTCAAAATGCAAGTTCGCAACTAAAGAACTTAAATATCTGGGTTATAAAATTTCGCAAAAGGGTATAGAAACTCAAGATTCAAAAATAAAAGCAATCAAGAATTTCCCACCTCCCAACACCGCGAAGAATTTTTCTTCTTTCCTTGGGTTATGTTCTTATTATCGGTTATTCATAAAAGATTTTGCTAATATTGTTGAACCCTTGCTAGTAATTAAAAGAAAGAAAAGTAAATTCACGTGGACAGCAGAAGCAAATACCGCATTCGAAAGGTTAAAAGAAGCGCTTATCAGTGCCCCTGTTTTGAAATTCCCGGAGGGGGACGAAAACCTGGAAATTGCAGCAGATGCATCGGATTATGCGGTGGGTGCGGTTCTTATGCAAAATAGCCATCCTCTGGCATTTTTTAGTAAAACGTTGAATCATACACAAAGGAATTATACAGCTACAGAGAGAGAAACATTAGCCGTATTAATGGCTGTACACAAATTTCGAGTTTATTTCGGCAAAGCGCCAGTAACAGTCTTTTCGGATCATGCGGCTGTTGGTAGACTTTACTCGGGGAAAAACCTAACGCCCAGGTTAATAAGATGGGCTTTAAAACTCCAAGAATATAAGCTCATAATCAAATATAAACCGAGTAAGGAAAACAATGTAACTGACGCACTTTCTCGTATAAAACTGGACGATGAAGGCAATGAATTTAAATGCGCTGTGTTGACTTCAAAAATTTTAGATTCTAGAGATACAATTATTGCTGAATTGAAAGCTGATCCTGAATTTGGAAGTATCTATGCATATTTGAATGACCCCGAAAGCTTTGAGCACACAGATATCGATGTGATAAGAAATAGAGCAGAAAACTATGAAATAATAGATAATTTATTATTTTATACGAAAACAACAAACGAAAATTTCGAGTACAAACCAGTCATCCCAGCCTCGCTTCGATTAAGCATTTTGAAGGAATTACACGACGCGAAAACAGCGGGTCATTTAGGGGTCAGAAAGACTTTAAAAAGGGTACGCGAGGCGGTATATTTCCCGCAATTATACAAAATAGTAACTGCGTATGTCAGGTCCTGCAATCAATGTGAGTTAATAAATGATATTAATTACAGCCCGGCCGGGTACTTAAATAGCATTCGCGCTACATTTCCGAATGAAATTTTAGTCATAGATCTTCTTCGTCCTTTCCCCCAGAGTGAGTTAAATAAAAATCGTTTTCTTTTAGTAATTGTAGATCATTTTTCAAAATGGACAGAAATTGTTTCACTTAAACGCGCGTCAGCCAAAACAGTCCCAAATGCATTCTTACACAGATACATTTTAAAATATGGTGCACCGATAAAAGTCATTAGCGATAACGGTAAACAATTCTTTAGCCAAATATTTGAAAACATATGCACTGGACTTGGGATACGCCATATTAAAATGGTTCCGTATAGACCACAGGCAAACATAGCGGAAAAAGTTAATAAAAACATTGTAAAAATAATTCGAAGTTAAGTTAGCACACATCACAAGCGCTGGGATGGCTACATAAATGAGTTAGCTTATGCTTTAAGAACGTCAAATCACGATACTACGGGAAAAACCCCAGCAGAATTATTTTTAGGACGGAAGTTAATTACGCCATTAGATAAATTATTCTTTGTGCAACAAAGAGAGCAAGAATTTAAACAGAAAGATGTGCAAACACTTATTGACCAGGCGATTAAAAGCTCGGATACGACAAGAAATAGACAAAAGTTATATTATGATAGAAAACGCCGTGAAGCAGATTTTAAAGTTGGGGATAAAGTGTTGAAGCGGAAATTTTCTTTATCAAGTGCCCCAGACAATTTTACTGCCAAGTTAGCTCCAAAATTTGAAGGCCCTGTGGTGTAGTGGCCGAAACCGCTATGCTAACCCTGGGTTGTGACATCAGTTTGAAAACGAAACACAGCATAATAAAATTTATTGAATGCTAAAAAAAATGGCTACATACAATTCTACAGAGAAAAACCTATCTTTTTCAAAAATCAAGTTCTATATATTTTACGTGCGAGAGCAATTCGTGGCTCTCGAGCTTGCGTTTTTAACATTGCCAACGATTTAATTATTTTAATAAAGACTATTTTAATAACTATTGAAAACATATTTGTAAGTTAAAAAAAAAATAATTTTCAGCTTATGCTCACGAGACTTGTCCATATAAATCTTCAGTCTCTTCTTCTTTTATGTAACCTTATCACAGCTCCTCCCCTCATAAAGAAATTTTTCTTGACTATGGAAGGAAAAATTATAAATACATTTCACTGCTTTCAAAACGCAAGTGGTAACCATTTAAGTGATAATAGAGAAGCCAGTTACATTACCCTGCACTTATTTCTAGATAACATAAATGCAAAAATACAACAAAAAGATTTAAATTTTGAATCTACACAAAGAACCTTTTCAGTTTACAAAATGCTAATACTTAAACATGAAACATTTGATTCTAACCATTTTGAACATGAAACACACGATGCGAACAATTTTGAAGTTAAAATAGTATAATGACAGAACACTATAAAAATCTTTTACGACAACTATCATTTTCCTCGAATCAATCTGCGTTGAATCAGCCAAAGGATAAGGAATATCAACTTCGCTTTCGATATCCTCCACGACTTCCTCTTTCATCAAATTCACAAACACTAGGAGCTGGTAATAAGGTTCAATCAAATTGACATGACAATTGGTATCACTGTTACGCTTACCCGGAATCTCTACCGTATAATTGGTTTCGGAAATCACACTAGTTACTTTACCTGGCCTTATCCAGTTCAGAGCCATTTTGTGTGGTTTAGACGTGGCTAAAACAAGCACGAGATCTCCGACCTTAAACCTTCTCGTAACAGCGTTGCGATCATACCAGAGTTTTCTTTTACTCTGACACTCTTTCATCCTCTCTACAGCCAGCTCCTGACACTTCTTTAATCTGTTTATTAAGTCTAAAACATACTCGACACAGTGGGGTCTGAACTTTCTTCCTCTAGCCAGTTTTCATACACAATCGTTTGAGGCATTCTCAAATTTTTTCCACGTACTAACTCGCAAGGACTAAAACCTGTGCTCTCATGGCTAACAGTTCTGAGGGCGAACAGAGCACATGGCAAACATTCTTCCCAGTCCTTCCCGCTTTCCAAGCACAAAGCCTTCAATACTCTTTTCAAGGTGGAATGCAACCTTTCAACATAATTGCTTTGAGGGTGACACACAGAAGAATGATACACCTTAATTCCGAACTTGCTAAAAAACTCAGATGTAAGTTCACTGGTAAACGATCTACCTAAATCACACTGAATTTCCTTAGGGTAACCTGATCTAGAAAAGATTTGTATCAAGGCTTGAATCACACATTTAGAGTTTAAATTCTGTACAGGAATGGCATCTGGATATTTGGAAGCAACACAAATAGACGTAATTAAGTATTTATTTTCACGCGAACTAGGGATCAGAGGTCCTACTGCATCAATATTTAATCTACTAAACACTTCTGATATAACAGGCACAATCTTCATAGGGGCTTTCTTTTTATCCTTATTGTGACCTACACGCTGACAAATATCGCACGTCCTCACAAATTCTTCCATTTCCTGGTAGCAATTAGGCCAGAAATAGTGTGTCAAAACTCTATCCTTGGTTTTTGTTACCCCTAAATGACCAGAGAATTCCTCGTGGCATAACTTCAAGATCCCTTTCCTAAAAACGAGAGGCACACACAGCTGACGCTTATCTTCCCCTTTTTTAGAACTTGCCACTCTGAATAGTCTTTCCTTGACTATTATAAACTCTTTTTCATTTTCACTTTCCCCTTTCTTCCACAGGGTCGCTAAACTAGCGCAAGTTTTTTGTGCTTCCAAGAGTTCTGCTGGCAAAACATCCGCAAAGATAGACCTTTCATCTAAACTGATGTCTGCAATTTTAATTGCCTCCTCCGTATTACTGGTTAAATTCCTTTCTTCCGAATGCTCATTATTGACGGTCATTTCATTTTCTATCTCTTTCTTTTCTTCCGATCTGGAATCTAAGTCTTTTGCACTCGCTCTCTCTAAACTCCTGCGCGCATGCGCCTGACTACGAGTCTCCACAGCATTCAAGAGAACCGGTCGTTCCCTAATTTCCTCAATCAACTGTGCAGTTTTATTCCCTAACAAATAGTACTCTTTATCTAACTCTACCGGAGTAACCGCTGCCTTTGTGGTGACCACACCAAAATCACCTTCAATGGTGATTTTCGCCAAAGGTAAACATTTACACTCTGTGTCCAAAGGCTGTTTCACCCATACAGTTTCCCCTAGTAAGTCACTAGTATTAATCCAAGTACTATTACACAGATCTATACCAGCTCCAGTATCTCTCAGATATTCTCTCTCTATCCCATTAATTACTGCTTTCTTGAAATACGGCTCAAAATATTTTCCTAAACTCTCCGTTCCTAGATTATTCACCAGATTAGCCTTATTCTTTTCCAGCGATGGACAGTTAGGTCAGATATGTCCGTCCTTTCCACATTGGTACCACCTTATTTTCCGCTGTTTCTCGAAACCTGCTTCATTGAAAACTTGCTTTTTTTAGGCTCCTCTGATTTAATTCTTTGATGACCACTACTTTTCTGATTGTAACTAGAGTTAGAATTAACATACCGCTCTCTATCTTTCTCAAATGCTTTCTTTAACCCCGCTCTCTGTTCTAACGTCTTCGTATCTCTTCGCAAAGCCTCATACTTGTCGCATTTCTCTGCTAAAATGGAAGCTGTTTTAAATTCTTCCCAATGGTCTAAGTAGTGCTCTCTTATTTCTAGAGGGACTCGCCGCTTAATTTGCTCAGTGAGCATAAGTTCCTTAAGACTTTCAAAATCTTGAACTTCTACTGAATCCAACCAATTCTCTAAATACACTCTCAATTTATGCACTAAATCCACCCATAACATTCCTTTTTTCCTAGAATGTTCTTCAAATTTTGTTTTTAGTGCCCAAGAACTGAGCTTGAATATCTGCATGAGTAATTTCTTAACATGCTGATAATCATCCCCTTTATCCGCTGGTTCTTTTACTATTAATTGGGCTACATCGTAAGGTAATAAAGGAATTAATTGTGAGACCCAATCAATCTCATTAACGTTCTCTTTTTGAGCTTGTTTCTCAAATAGCATAAAGAATAATGAAATATCTATATTACTCGGTTCAAAACGCGGTACTAGATCTTTCAAATTAACCCTTTTTTCTCTAGATTGTTCAACTTTCGAAACCTTGGAAGCTAGGCTATTAGTCTGAACCACATTCATCAGTTTTAACCTTTCCAATTCAAAAACTCGCTCCCGTTCCCGCTCCCGTTCTGCTGTCTCTCGTTCACGTTCCCGTTCCCGTTCTGCTCTCTCTTGCTCGGCTTTTTCTTCTGCTTTTCTCTGCTCAGCCGCAGCCCAAATTCTTGCCGCGTATTCTTTCGCAGCTTCTTCTTCATAGTCCTCGGCATTTAGAATAGCCTGCCTAATTTCTCTTACTCTATTTGCCTGAGACACATTTGTTTCAAACTCCTCCGCTAACTCCAATAGCAAAGCTTTAGTAAATTTCCTCATAAACTCACCTATTATGGGAAATTAAAGAAAAATAACTTACCCCGAAAAACAATAATACAAAAACAACAACAGGTCTATCTCTCCAAAACTGAATAATTCCCTAACAATTCTGAACACAAATTGCCTTACAACACTTACTGATAATACCTATGCCTACAAACAAAGCGTATATAAAAAAATGCTAATTAAGAGGCAACCTTTTCCTGCTTTATATCCAATATAAGCCTAGTCTCGAATAACTGGCATAATTTCACCGAAATCACAAAAATGGTACTCACCAATTTTGAAGACGCCTTCGATTGACTCTCCTGGCACTACTTGGATATTCTTCCGGGAAATTTCACTATTTTGCGGCACTAGATCACGCTTCCTCTGGCGTTCCCTTCTGTCACACTGTCACTTTTCACTGAAGAGGCTTCACCTCGCGAACTGTCCTTGCACGCAAAATTAGATCATTCTTGAAGAGAAGAAAGTCTTTACTGTTCACGTAAAACTCAAGTTCACAGGCGAAAAAGTCCGTTCCTAAATTTACTCTCAGGAACAATCCCAAAAGCTGCCGCCAACTTTTAATATTTACTGCTGTGGTGTAGTGGCCGAAACCGCTATGCTAACCCTGGGTTGTGACATCAGTTTGAAAACGAAACACAGCATAATAAAATTTATTGAATGCTAAAAAAAATGGCTACATACAATTCTACAGAGAAAAACCTATCTCTTTCAAAAATCAAATTCTATATATTTTACGTGCGAGAGCAATTCGTGGCTCTCGAGCTTGCGTTTTTAACATTGCCAACGATTTAATTATTTTAATAAAGACTATTTTAATAACTATTGAAAACGTATTTGTAAGTTAAAAAAAATAATAATTTTCAGCTTATGCTCACGAGACATCCTTGTCCATATAAATCTTCAGTCTTTTCTTCTTTTATGTAACCTTATCACAGCTCCTATGTAATTCAGGAAATAAAGGGAGTCGTGTTGTACCTTAAGAACGAGAGAGGGGAAATCTGTTTAGCAAGTCCCGACCAGGTGAAAAAATATAATCAAAATGATTTTAAAATCCTTAAAAGTTTCTTGCAGGACTCAAGCGTAAAAGAAGTAGAAGGTCCAGAAGTAACGTCACCCGTTCCACCACCCAAGAAGCAGAGAACTGAAGAGAAACCTAGCCCTTCTACAACCCATGCGACGGTACCGAAAAGAAGAAATGAAAACTTTCAGACTCCAGCATTTAAGAAATACAAGAAAGCAAAGCCGCCGCGTAAAGAAACTTTGGTAAAGAGGAAAAAACCACTTACAACGTATCGCAATAGAAATTGTACATCGAGGAGAACGCTTCCAGGGCCAGAGTGTCAGGTGCAAACAAGGCCGCCGTTCCCGAGAACGAAAAGACAGCAGGAGGAACGAAAAGACCACCACCAACAAAAGAAATTCAAGCATGGTTCCAGACCGGAAGACGCCAAGACCAGCCGTCCAGGGGAAAAACGGAAAAGACAGCAACCCGACGACTACCAATCCAAGAGGCCAGCATACAGAGGGCGAAAAAGAAAAAGTAACGTGGACGACACTCGGAGGACACTAAGGAGAAGACTGAAGTCGATGAAACCTATAACGTGGGAGCAGTTCTGTCACAAGAGGATGCCAGAGTTCCAATCATCGAAAACTCAAAGATAAGTTAAAATCCTCTATAATTTTTTTTCTTTTGTTCCGAAATGTTATGCGTAAATACGAAGTTATATGTTTTGACGGAAGTCAATGTGTCTCGGTTGAGACTTAGTTTTGTTTTACTTTATTTAGCTAAGGCAAAAGTATTATTTTCTTTAAGTATAAAATCTAAGAACAAGCAGTTTCTGTTGGTCGAAAGACTAATTCTGTTATGTTAAAGCCAAAATTTGGCCGAAGATAAAAATAACTTCGTATTCTTGTATTAATAAGAACTTTAGTTTCAGTGCCGCCAGCTTGGCGAAGAATGAGTAAAGTAAAAATTTATTTTTCTCTTATTCATTTTATGGTAAATTTTAAAAATCATATGTATTAGAATTTTGTAAATATACGTAAATACTTGAAAGTTATGTAAAAACAGAATTTAGTTTAGAAGCATAAAATTTTAGATGCTAAAAGTAAATCAAAAGATATGAATTCAAATTTAAGTATTAAACTGTAGATAAAATCATGCTTTAGAGCGAAAGCCTGCATGTCTAAAGATGAATGAGGGGGAATTTAGAATGAATGTGTTTTGTAGGGTTCTCCACTGACACTTGAATTTTAAGAAAGTTAAAGTAGCTCATCGAGTGTTAGAATGTCGAGTAAAGTGTGTCTATTTGGTCGTTGAATTCTAACAAATCATTGTGGTTAGGGGAAGTGTTGCAATACTAAAACACGAATATTCCCGTTTGACACCACACATGGTGGAGAACCAGGGTAAAGTTAAATTCATGTTTGAATACTTGAATGAATGTGAATTAAGCAGTAACTAAGGAAAATAAATCGCTCAAAAGCAAAAATTTATTCAGTGTCAAGAAAGTGTAAATTATAATGTATTTAGAAAGATACTGATACTTATTCCTTCCAGATGCTGGAAGGAAGAGAACAGATTGATTGCTGAAGTCCAGGAAATGTTGCTGTAAGAAAAGAGAATTAAGTATCTACAGAAATTTATTCTACCTTTTGTGAGATAAACAGATTTTTTTTTATGTAAACGAGGCTCTTAAAATTTAGTTCAAAATTGTGGAAACTTTTCAACAGATCGTTTCTAGGACCTGCTTCCAAGTTTACCAAATTCTGGCAGCGGCAAATGTAGGGTTTATACTTATTTTAACTAACATTTATTTTAAGTTTAAACTATCTTTCCTGTTAAGCCTTACTTTCCCCTGGAATTACCAATGCCAGAGTATGTAAATTTTAGTAGAACGCGCAAGAATTCAAATTGTCAGCGGAAGTAATCTGAGTTAAATAGAAAAGAAACGAGTTCGAAAGTGTGCTTTCTTGCTTCACGAGCGTGGAGGTGGCTAGTTAGAAATTGAAGAACCACGCGTTTCGGCCTGTGTGCTTGCCTCGGCAGTTTGTTAATCTTTCAACGTAATATTCAGAAGTTTGCTGAATTATCAGCGGTATCTTAGACCGCGGTGAGGTTAGTTACGTTTAGAGAGCCTCGTAGTTAGTCACTTGTTATTATCTCTTTTCAGTTTCTTATTTTTATTTTACCGCCGGGTTGGCGTAGTTTGTGAGCGTCAAGAGCACGCACTTGTAATTTCTAAAGTTGAATAAAAAGGGACTTAAACCCTTCTCAAGACTTTCCAGTTCTCAGCAGTCACCACTATTGTTGCGTGCAGGTTGGAAGCGAACATTTTAACTATTTAATAAGATTTAAGGACGGAATAGGAATATTTTTTTCACTTCTAGATCCATGAAACTTGATGTGCAAACGACGATTTAAGAAGAAACATTTTCCAAATAGAATTAGTTACGCTGAACCATCGCATTTTATTTGTTTGGATGTTAGAAATTCGGAACACGGTCGATGTTTTGTTATGGATGCCGAAGAAAATCAGCCTAAATCCTAGTTAACTGCAGTGATTTAAACGCATATAATAGCATCTAATTCAAACGTTGAGCTACCAGCATGGAAATATAAACATGCATGGGAATATAAACATGGAAACTGCAGCAAAGAAATTTTTTTTGGAATGTAAACGGGATCAATTAGATGGAATATGCAAGTTGGGATTTGTTTAAATTTTCTTTGTTTTTTGTCACAAAGGAGCTTAGAACCCTCTTTTAAATCAACAAAGTTTAGACCCCTTCTTAAAATCTCTTTTGTAGTCAATATCAGGGCTATCTAATTTTTTTTTTTTTTTTTTAAATCATGAAGGGTCATTGAAAAAATTTCGCACGGAATTCGCTTACCAAATGTTGCCACGTGTTGTATAAAACATATAATAAAAGCAAAAGTACAAAAAAATGAACAATAAAAAATAAAACATTATTGCTTTTTTTTATTTTTATACTATATATCCTTTATTAAATGCAGTAAAAAAATCAAAATTATATAAAAGTTATACCAAAAACGCAGAATTATATTTCACGACTTGAAACCCCATTACTCTACTAATACAGTGAATACTTTCATTTCTTCATTAATATGTCTGAGAACTTAAACATTACGGTATGTTGTTCATTTTTATGGTGAACCCTGACTACGCCGGGTACTGACTACGTATTTACGCCACCGCAGCAGAAGTTGCGCTGATGCGTCAATAAAGAGCAAATCCTAATGAAGACCTAGATGTGTTTCTTGAGTACATAAAATCGCAACTTGTGGAAAAATTGAGTGATAATGTAGCAACTTATCGGTGTCTGAAATGGTATGCAGTTGTTACTGTTAAAATGAGTCGTGAGTGTGAAAATGGGGAAACTGAATACATTTACCCACATTTCCGTAGCAACTGTTTGTAGTTATTTAAAGCGTATGATGTAGAAAGAGAAATTACCGAAGCTTTTAAAAAAATAAAAAAGAGCTATGATGAGTTTATTAAAAATGGCTCTGGGTGAGTTCTGGGAAAAGTTATTAAATGTGAACTAAATATGGTCAGATATAGAGCCTTTTCTTAAAATAGTTAATTATTCACGTAAAGAATACTAACTTGGAAATTAAAAAAAAGTTAACAAAAATATATGCATGTATCGAATGATGATATTACATGGATTAATGTAAATAACTGATGATACATGTATTAAGATAGTGAATGCTGACTTTTATGCAGTCTGAAGCATTACTAAAATATCGTTCTTAAAACTTTGAATTATTTTTATGTGATCTACTTCCGAATTTAATAGTATTTAGTCTATTTTCCATAGTAAAAGTCTAATTCTAAAAGTATTAGTATTTAGTTATTTCATTAGATATATAATGTAAATAAGTAATTTTTTTTCAGAGAGTTTCCTATGAAAGTAGAAATATTCTTAATTAACTAGCGTAGGAAAAGGTAGTAAGAAAAAATTAGTATATTCAGAGCACCTTTAAACTATATTGAACTAAAAGCTATTACGTGTTAAAAATATTGGGAAAGATTTTCGGATGAGGACATGAAATAGTGAATGTGTCCTAAAATTACACATGAAATTAGGCACTTCATTCCAAAAATTCGGAATCTATAAAGCTAGCTTAAAAATAATTGGGACTCAAAACTAAACAATGGTAACATCAAAAGAGATATGGTAACATGTAAAAACATGCTTTCAAATATAAAGGCTATTAAAATTATATGAAAATATCTGAATATGCAGAAAATAACAAAGGTTAGAAATGCCCGTCAAATTAATAATGAAGTAAAATGCTAGAATCAGTTATGGTAAGACTACTATAAAAAGATAAATTGCAGAACTGGGAATTTAAGATTGTACTATAAAATATAGACTAAGCAAGGATTATTCAATAAACTGGATTTGAATAGTAGTTAACTGTTATAAAATAAAATGCTTAATTGAAAATATCTCGGTTCTACGCATGTTTAAGAAGTTTAAACATGTAAAATTATGTGCAAAAATATGTAAAATTAAGCAAAATGGTAAAATAAATATGTATTATAAATAGGAAATACGATAAATATGTTAACATTAAGGGTACAAAGGAAACAAAAATGCTAAAAATGTTAGAAAATTACATCTAAAATTTAATACAATTCATGCAAATAATGTGAAAATAAAATAAACCTTAGTGTACGTTGAAAATTTCGAAGGTTAAAATGTATGAAATAAGTTCAAAATAACATTTGAATTCAATAAAGACCCTGTATATGATAATAACATATAAGAATTAAGTTAAAATTAGGAGCATGTTACAAATTGCGAAGGTTAAAACGTATTAAAGTAGTTAAAAATTAAATGAAAGTTATGTACATAGTGCGAAAATATAGAAAATTAGTTCAAATTCAGAGTATGTTGGAAACTAAAAACGTTAAAAAATAGAAAAGAAGTTAAAATTTACCTCTAAAATTAAATAAAAGGGTACTATTCGGTTTTGAGGGCCGTAAAGCAAGCAAACGCGCCCATTTAACACGCCATTTACATACTAATTTAATTTTTAAATCCTTTTTTGATTTTAAATCCTTTTTTGATATCCTATGGATTTAACAATTTGGGAATTGCCCATGACGAAAAGTCGGCAATAGAATTTTGGGTAAAGTGCAGAATCACCCACTGCTTGACGCGTTTTTAAGAATTGCACATACTCGGCATCCATGTGCACATAAACCTTTTTTCACTTGAAAAAAAATCCTAGAATTGCACAAAAGTGGCACTGCGCACACCCTTGACTTTATCTATGTACACATCGACCTATTTTCACTTAAAAAGTAAAAGAAAATCGACAAAAATTCAATTGTTTCTAACGTTGTAAAAGGCGGCAAACAAATAAGTGAGAGATTCTGCACTTTACCGAGAATATTTTCAAAGAAAAGGCATCATTCATTATAGAAAATTACGTTTGAACAACCAACGAGATGAAATTATGCTTTAGCGATAAGTCGGTAGCGAAATAGCGATGCAGGCATCCATTCAGTTATGTTTAGCAATTTTTATATAAATTATAATAATGATCTGAAATAGTTATTTACTCTTACACTTCCAGTCAGTCATGTATAGCCTTTTTCATATGAATTATAATAATAAAAAAGTATTGTATGAAATTAACCTTTCATCTAAATTAAAACATCAATCTTAGATAGTTATTTACTACTAGAAAGCTCGGCGGTCATACGAAATGACCGCTGTTCTAGATATTATAAATTGTAATTAAAATGATTTATGCAAAGATGTCTGTTAATTTAAAGTGAATTACTCAGGGCAGGTGGCGAGGACGCCCCTTTGCTTACTGCCCACGGGGTTTCCCCCTTCTACTAGCTTAATTGCTTAAAGTAGAGTGCAATGAATAAAACCACTGACGGTACATTTCTTAAGAGCCCACCGCTAGCTCAATCAATAAAGGTGATTTAAATAATGAAATGTTAATTCACATGTCAAAGATCTCTTTGTACACATCATTTCTTCTGTAGATCTTTCCATCATTTTTAAGCTCGCCTTGCAGATGACAATCCATTATTTTTAATTTTACGTCCGTTCTTTCACGAACTCTTGAACAGGCAACATAAAGGTGACCGTGTCCAAATGCAGGCTCAGGTAAAAAAATGCCAACACGCTTAAGCGTTTGGCCATGGACGGTCATAGAAAGGCAAGTTTTACAGGAAATTGTCTACATCTCAGTTGAAAGCGGCAACCCTGTGCCGTGGAAACTTCACCCCATTGACTAGTACAGTTACGCAAGCAACCAATAAACTATCGGCGACAAACAGACACTTAAGCCGCATATATGCATGGGGTGAAGTAACATCATTTCCTCCGAAACGAGTGGCTCCCGGGCTTAGCGAAGCACACCGTTGGGTTCCGCAGGTCCGTGGCACGCCATTTTGACCATTCGCGTCTTCTTGGTACTTCTTAGCCGAGATATTAATTAAGAACTAATTTTCCCCTACATTTTCCACTTTCTTTCCTGGGCGTTCTCTATTACAGGGATTTGGTTACGTGCCAAATTCTTTTTTCTCAAATATCTACGGAACGGCGCCGAGTTGAAATTCAAGACTCATATCCTCGGATTCCAAAAAATTCTCCGAATCCATCAATACTGTTCTCATCTTCGTACGACTTCTTTTGTTATTGCGAATTATTATAATTTTATATGCATTCTGAACGATAGTTTGGCAGCCGAGATATTAATTAAAAACTGCGGAAATGTTAATTTCCGAGCTCATTTTTCCGAGTGGCAACAATAAACTATCGGCAACACACACTTTAGCCGCTTATATATATAAAGATTATACTTCCTTTCTTGCCGCAATTATTAGGGTTGCCACAATTATTTTTGGCAGCATTGGCATCAACAATAGTTTGGCGATTTTTTACGGCCCTCGAAACCGAATAGTACCAATAAAAGTTAGGTACAGTCAAAAGTCGTTAATCCGGACTCGTCGGGACTTCGGCGATTCCGGATTATCGATTTTTCCGGATTATAGATCATCAGTTTAAATCTCATGATGGCATGCAGAAATTACAAAATTAAAAATATGAAACCGTAATTTATGAAATAAAGAACAATTATGATCTAAAGGGTATCAAAATTTACAAAAAGAAAAAGCTTAATATTTATTTGTTTACTTTATTAAACATTTCCTTCAATGTAAGTTGCTTCGTTTCATGTGATAATACTTTCTCTTTAATTCTATTAAACAGATATAATTTCTTGTTTAGTTACAAAGTTCCGCTGTTCAAGTCCTATAATTGCTGTGTTGAGAATACCGACTAATTTGTCAATCGAAATGTTTTCGTTTTCAATAACCTCTGGGTCACTTTCTTCACTATCGGAAGCGAATTATAATGACGAGGAACTTGATTTAAATCATATCAAAGACGGAGTATATCGAGATGAAATACTACACTTAGTACGGAATTATAAACCAAATAAAATAAAAACATCTGCCCTGAAGATAAGGATAGTGCTGACAGATCAACTTCCAATCCGCGGCGTGAAATTGATAAACAGATTTCGGATTTCAAAACATACTTTCGCTTTGTAGATACAAATTACATATTAGTAAATATATATCGGAAATTCTATTTGACATAATCTTTCTAATCTATCATAATCTAATAATGACGTTTCTGCCCCCCCCCTCTGCCGCAGAGCAGCGTGAAATTGATAAACAGATTTCGGATTTCAAAAAATACTTTCGCTTTGTAGTAAATATATATCGGAAATTCTATTTGACATAATCGAAAGTTGAAGCTTACTTTTATAAAATTGCTCTAACAGTGCAAAAAATAATAAGCCGGATCCAATTCGAAGATTAAGGAACAACGCAATCAGCAACATTAACTGAATTAGATAACTTTAGCTTAGCGTATAACTCCGTTACACATTAAACGCGCATGCGCACAAACATATTCGCAGCCGTAAAGGTCTTACGCGCTCTCGTAAACGCCTGTGCGCATGCGTGAACGCGACGCATGCTCAGAAAGTTTGTAGCTTTGAGGTCCGGATTATAGATCATTCCGGATTATGGGTGTCCGAATTAACGACTTTTGACTGTATATGGAAAAAAAATATAAGAATTATGTTAAAATTAGAGTACTTAGAAGAAATTATGAAGGTTTAAAATGTACGAAACAAGTTAAAAATTACTTCTAAGATTAAATAAAGTTCATATATATGGTCAGAAAATAGAGGAATTAAGCTAATTAAGCCTTTTTGAAATTATGAACGTTAAAACGTATGAAATTATTTAAAATTTAGAGTATGTTGGAAACTAAAAATGTTAAAAAGTAGAAAAGAAGTTAAAATTTACATCTAAAATTGAATAAATGTCAGGTATATTATCTGAAAATATAGGAATTATGCTAAAATTAAAACTATATTAGAAATTATGAAGGCTAAAATTTATGAAAGAAATCAAGTAAAAGTCATGTATATAATGTAAAAATATAGTTAAATTAGTTGAATATTAGAGTACATTAAATATTATGAAGGTTAAAATGTATAAAATAAGCTAAATTTTACATCTAAAATTAAGTAAAGGCCATCTATATGATGAAATAATTTAAAATATAAAATATGTTGAAGATCACTATCGTTAAAAAGAACGAAAAAAGTTTAAAATTGCATCTAACTTTGAATAACATAACGCACAAAAACGCGTGATTTAGGAATTATAGTCATAAAATATAAGAAATAAGTTAAAAGTATTGGCTAACAGGTATGAAAAGACTCTGGGTAAAAGGAATTTAATAATAAAAATGAGCCATGTAATTAAAATGACGGAAAGTAAATCTGGTATTATGAACAGAAATTTAAGAAATAAAGTAAAATTCTGAGTCTATAGGAAATACTGAAGCTTAAAATATACGGAAAAATTAAAAATTTACATCTAAAGTTAAGCTCTTCTATATCAATCATTATATTCGAAAATAAGCGCTGTTAAGGACACCTAGGAAATAACCCTCTTATATGTTCTAAAATAGTTGGAATAGGAAGAAAAAATACAGGTAAAAGTTCATTAACGGAGAACCTCCAGAAAAATTAATCAAAGATAATCTCTTTTCAAAGTGTGACGTCATCTTATCAGTTAAATGTAGAATCCTGAAACCCTCCTTCTTATCTGTTGCGCCTCCGGACTTGCACCGCACACCGCCTCAGCCACCTCATCCGCAATCCGCCTCCTGCCCATGAACTCTTCTTTTCCTACTACTTAAAAAGGAAGTATTGTAATCGCGAAAATTTTCAGGCATCATATTTCAACGAAAATATCCATTTTGACCGCTATCGAAAGCAATTTAACGATGTTTTTGCGTGACATCTGTACGTAAGGACAGAATAAAAGACTCTTTTACCCCCCAAAAAATTATAAAACTGATTAAAATGAATTCTAAAGGGAAATTTTCATGGCATCTGTACGTACGTATCTCGCATAACTCAAAAACGAGTAGCCTCAGAACGTTGCAATTTTGTATATAGGACTGCTATAACATGTAGATGTGCACCTCGTATTTTGGTTGCAATCGGTCGTGCCAAACGTATATATATATACTCTGTTAACCGGCTCAGTGATCTCAGTTTCTTTACTCATGTATGTTTGTAAGTTGCGCATTTTTTTTGCTTTAGAAATAGTTGAATTATGTTGTTCTTATCTTCCGGTTAAGGTTTTTATGCCTTTAGTAAATCTGCATGTAATATTTGTGGGGCTATCAACAATTTAAAAGTTGTTTAAGTGCAGCTAAGCTAATGAATTTTGCGATGTCGGAAATGTTTGTTTACATTTCAAACTTGGCAAAATAGCGTATTTGTTGCCAATCTAGAGAAACTAAGTTTCGCAACAACAAAGATAACTCCTTCTTTTGTTATTGCGAATTAAATCATGTTTAATCCATTCTGGAATTTATTCGAGGAAATAAGTGTTTTTACTTCGTAATTCTTAATATAGATATTTTGAGATTTTATGTATTTTTGCCTTGTCGGGAAGTGAGGACTGAATTATTTGAATGAGAAATACTGAATCGTCTGTAAAAAACTGTTTCTTTTTTTGTTTTGTTTGCTTGATTTCTTTTACACATCGTTTTAAATTTATTACAGTATTTGAATAGAATATGTGGCAACGATTAGATAATTTTTCAAATGATATAAATTTATATGCATTCTGATTTATTCATAATATGAACGAAATGTAACGCTATTAAGTGAAGCTAACGCCAGAGTGTCGTTGTGGTAAACAAATATAGTGAATTTTAAAAAGTGCATTTATTCTATTGTGCCCGGATAGATATTTCAACAGGTTTAAAGTAGAAACGGAAGCGCTGACCCATCTCCAGGGGCGTAGCTAGAGGGGAGCAAGGGGGGCATCTTTTCCCGGGCGCAGAATCCAAGGGGCGCCTAACTGATGTTACGACATTCTAGAATTAAATGTTTTCCGTCCTTGGCAAGCAGTAGGGGCGCGAAATCTTCAGTTGTCCCTGGGCGCTGAAAACCCTAGCTACGACTCTGCCCATCTCTCCTACGTTTCTACTCCGTCGAAGTGAGCGTTTACATTGTCAAAGTAATCGTTCCGAGCTGCTCTAATAGGTGTAAACTGGCCTTATTAGGGATTCACAAACGCTGGCCGGACAACATGTCACGATATCTCATGTCAACAATCATCCCTCTTAATTTGTAAAAACAATTTAGAATCACCCTGTATGTGACCAAAGAAGGCCATTTTCATGTCCTCTCCTCCCATTTAGTTACATCCCCTAGAAATGCACATACACGCGCATGTAATCGTGTGGAAGTATACTGCTTAGTCTGTTTCGATGGCTGGTGCCACTGGCTATTCATGACTTGGTGTACGTTTTAAAACATCAAAGGGTTATTTTCTTCCGTGGTTGACCGGCAGACAACTGAATCCTCGCATGCGAGGATATAACTGTGTATTCTGAACATTATGTAGGCAATAAATTATTAATTAATAAAACTGCTGCAGTAAATGAAAATTCCAGTAATGGAATCAAAAATACTGTTGAAGAAGAACAGGTTGTTTACATACATATTCCAAAACTCAAAAAGAAAACTGAATTCATATAAATACGTTATATAAAAACTACATTAATTAGTGAATTATTTTTTCGTTATTTGTCAATACCGAAAAATCTTTAATGAGTTTTTAAAGTTTATCAATTAATGATAAATTTTAATTATTGATTACTTTCATTTTAAATTATGTTTAAGAAGCACATAACAAATATTTGGTTCAAAATAGTTTGAAATAAGTTTTATCTGATGTAAGGTATAATCTCAAACCTGGTAATACATTCAGTTTGTTGAGGTATTTATTTCTAATAAAGATATAAAAGCAGAAAGACCTCAGAACTACTTCTACATTTGAAAAGGATAAAATAAACAAGAGGAACACAGAATACAAACACAGCTCTCTGATAAGACGCTTAAGCCTTATTAGAAAGCTGTCTTTGTATTCTCTGCAAACCATCTGCCCAAAAATTTATGAGAAATTTTTCTTTCTAGGTTTTAAAGTATTACGACTCGAACTTTCGATCAACTTGCCTTTCCCTCGACTAATAATGTGACAACTAGAAATATTGCTCTTATTCAAAGGGATTTCTTTCCCATGTTTTGAAAAACACTTCTCGAAAAGTAATGCTTTATCCTTTTCTGATCTTATTTTGCAGTCCATTTTCTGAAGCTAAGGTAGGTTATTCTTAAATAGAGAATTAGTTCCAAACATTTCAGGTTGGCTTTTTTGAATGAATGATTTCTAGAAATATAATTTTTGATTTTTGTAAAATTAATAATTTATTTTTCAAAAATAATTGTTTAGAGACATTAGTTTAATTTGGAAGCAGGCAAGATGAAAAATTAGCAAACGCCTTGGCAGGGAATCGAACCACGGACATCTGGAATACCGGCCCAGCGTGCAGAACCACTACACCACGAAGGCACGCTAGGAAGGCGAGAGAAATACTTTACATCCTTCCCCTTTTAAAGGACGACTGGGGTTTTTAGGGTACCCAGTCGCCAAATCCTGGGTGTGAAGAGTCATCATCCACAGCCCTTTTAGTTCGGGCGCCACTATAGAGACATTAGGTATTTTTTGGAAGCAGGAAAGATGAAAAATTATCAACCGCCTTCGGCTTAAGTTAGGAAGGCGAGAGAAATACATTACAATTGTTCGACTTAAGTTTCGTGCAAACTTTGAGGACTGTTTTAGAATATTTGTAAAGTGTTAAATTAAATCTTTTTTTATTTCCAGAAAATTATCTTGTAATTGTGCATGAGCCGAAATGAAATCATAGCAGATTTTATAATTATGCAAATTTCAAGAAAATTAAATTAAAAATTTTTACACTTGTCTTATTTATTCTTTTTGCAAAAGTTATGCAGATTGCACAATAGTAAGTTTAAATGTATCCTTTTTTTTAAACTGCAATTTATGCTGAAGCCTCTAATGAGATTAATTCCTGATCTAGGAGGTGCTCGTCACTTTTTAGAGACTGCACAGATTGCACAATAGTAAGTTTAAATGTATCCTTTTTTTTAAACTGCAATTTACGCTGAAGCCTCTAATGAGATTAATTCCTGATCTAAGAGGTGCTCGTCACTTTTTAGAGACTGCTCTTGCTATAGTGAATAAAAAACTTTTCTTAGAGAAATAGACGTTGAAGTTAAAGAGTTTATTTCTAGGTGTCTATAATTAATTTACTGATTACAGCTGTAAATTACTACCGGCTTTAGGTCAATTGTTGCAAGTTGTTGCTAGTCAAAATTAAAGGATAATTGGGGGGGGGGGGAATACATTCACTGATAAAAATTTACAACCAGTCTCCAAAGATTTAATTATTTGCAATTGAATTGCAAAACTGCAATTCTGTGCATAGATTAGCGCTTGAAATATGTAAATTAATTGACAGCCAACAAGTTGCGCAATAAATGATTGCTGGAATTCGGTTGCGTAGTGTTGCGCTTTAAATTACTATGTTTCTGATAGTTATCAGTATTCATTAGATATGATTCGAAGGCATCATGTAAATGAAGGGTTAAAAGGGGGCGATTGGTAAAATCGAGGAAGGGGCAAATTTAAATGCAGATCTCCCAAAATCTGAATAACTCTCAAAGCATTTTATCGAGAACTTCGAACAACTTTTTGATCAGGGAATCAGTTCGCAAACAGCCTAGTCAATGGTGTCAAGAGCAGCAATTGCATCCGAAAGCCATTTTTCGTCATGGTCGGCTAGAAGAAATCTTAAAGCGATTACGAGGAGGTTAATTATAAACATTCAAGCTGTGACAGGAATTCAAATCAGCTGTTCTGCTTGCTGCACTTCACGGTATCAGACCTTGAAACACATAAAACCAGTGTTTTATGTTCCCATCCATCTTATCTTCCAAGGAGACCCGTTTATGTGGTATAATCAAATTCAAATGGAGCCAAGACGAATGGGACCCTGTACTCTATATTGTCGTGTTCAGATATAACTTGGATTATTATTTTACACATGTTTTGACGTGGAAGAGAAAGAGGAACGTTCAACTTATTATCCATTACATTTGAAAGATCCCATTTCTAGGAAATAGCTTCATAGTTCAGGTTGGAATCATCAAAAATGGTTGCACCAAGCTCGTATTTTTGTTGGAGTATCCAATCACCGATATGTGGACGAGGCCTTGGAATCTCATGAAAGGTTGTTTAGGAATGCTGTTGGCCCAGATGGTTTGCTAATGTATGACAATGCTCGTATCGAATATCAGAATGCTTAAAAATAGAATATATCACATGAAGGGACTGGCCATCTGCTCACCAGATTTAAACTCAACTGAGCATGTACGTGATGCTTGAACTCGTCGAATAGCAGCGTATCAAAAGTCTTCTCGGAGCTTCCAGAACCTGAAAAGCGCTCTTCCACGAATTTAGGTAAACAGTTTGTTTAAGTCCATGAAATCAAGAGGTGAGGTCTGTATTTTTGTCAGAAACGAAAACGAAACAAAACGCAGGAGATCATTTTTTTTTTCCTTTTTTAAATTGTCATAAATTTTATTTTAAACTCAATATTTTTTATATTGGACATAGTTAATTCATGTTAAATAAAATACGTGGACAAATTGTTTTTAATAATTTTTAACCCTTTGCGGCACAGTGTGTCCGGTCTGGACACACCTAAAAATTTCCTTCTTTACGCACAGAAAAATTGAATGAAGAAGGATTTATAGGTTACTATAGGTTACTCTGAACCTTCTTTATTTATAGTAGATGGCAGCTCAACACAAACAAGGCCATATATTTTAGCCATGTTTAGTTTTTTAAGACCCTCATTTTTCAAAGAAATCTTCCAGATTTTTTAGGCTATAAAAGGAATTGTTTTAAAAGAAATTTCTATGTTATTTTTTTGGCTGTGTACTAATCTCCTTATTCTATATTAGTTTTAAATTTTTACCTTGAAATCTTGCCTAAAATCAAACGGCGAACCCTAGGTGTGCCCAGACCGGAATCACCGATAATCTAGGACAACTGAGAGTCTCTTTGTTTCTCCGCATTTCATCGGTCAGTTTATTGACAACAATGCTCGTTTCAGCACTCTTTTCGAAGCTTTATCCAATCAGGGTGCCACTTTGGGCACACGCACAGAATTAAAACGATAAGTGCTATCTTCACAAAATTTTACTTGTGTACTCCTTCGGGCCTAATTAGACTGCCTACATTTTTTTTAATCAAAACTCCGACTTTAAAAGGTAGCGTGCTGGAAAGAGTTAAATAAGTGACAATTAACTCAGAGTGTAACAGTTAAGTTTTTTTCCTCTGAATATCCTTTAATTTTGATCACCAATATATTTTCCTTATTATTTAGGACTTTTAAAAATTGTGAATAGTTCATTGTTTGAAGTTAGACCACAAACTGTGATTCAAATAAACCTTTAGTTCTTGTTTAAGTGACTGTTTTTAAGATTTTATTCTTGTGCTGGGAATAACTCGCCTTAATACTTGTGTAGCCTAAGCTCAGCGGTTTTTGTTTTATTTTGATTCATCTGACTTGTTTGACAGTAACGAATTCACGAATATGTATCAAGCAGTGCAGATTGCGCCTGTTGCTGGCATGGGGCCTTGGACATTTTATAGGTGACAGTACTACGTTACACAGTCCCATTACAGTTTTGAAGAAGAATCCATTGGGAAAACGAATCTAAGGTTCTCCCATACCTCCTTTTTTTCCTCCTATCATTCGAGAGACTTATCGACTCTTGTGCCCCTATGCTGAAAAGGCATCTTATGAAAATCCCAGCTTTCTCCGGAATTCGGACCCGTACCCACCGATACGACACCTAGCATTTCTAACCACTATACTGGTGAAGGTGGGCTGAGCTGTTACACTTTTTTTAAAAATTAATATACAAAACGCTTACAGAATAATTTAGAATAGAACTAGAAGGAATGATTCTTAAGCTATAAAAACACTTGACATAATTTTTATTTTTGTGCATTTTCATAATATCTGTTATTACGTTTATTTATTTATTTATTTTATTAGTTGCATTTTAGGTAATAATTTTAAAGTTTATTTTTAAGTAATTAAATTTGTTGTCACGTGTCATGTATATCATGGGATTCTGATCTCGCAACGTGTTATTTGTGAAACTAGACCGAAAATGGCTGTAGTTTTACAACTAGCCAATTCAGCAATTGTTTTGCCTATCTTACGACTTCTTGGACGTTTCGGGAAAATGCAGTTTTGAAGCTGTAGGAGCGATCTTCAACGAAGCATCCGAACGGTCGTGTAACACTTTATAAACAGAGCGCCTACAACAATTGATGAATTAGGTATGAGGGATTTCAAAGACAATGAGTCTCAAAGGGTGAGATGAATTGCGATTTATTATTCCGTAAGTGATTCTCGTATTCTACAATATTTCTTGTATATTAAGGAGGATTTGCGTGGTCTTTTTTGAGCTTTTCGCTGCTGTTAATTTTGCTGTATATTTTTGTTAAGTACACAAAATTGTGAATTTCTTGGTCATCTGAAGTAACTATTTGAAGAGATCTTCACTAACCCGTAGCTGCGAACAAGTGTCAGATATCAGGAGGATGGAAAAACAGCTTTAAAGTATTACGAAAGAGATTGCTGCCAGAAGGGATGAAGCAGTGAATGCCGTTGGCAGGCAAATCAGTGGAACTCCGTCTCCAGGTCCTCATATTCGACTCTACTTGACATGGAGAAGCTGGAGACATTTTATGGATACTTCGGCGAAAAAAATCTCAGATGCTGACATCTTGGTAAATGTTTTAGAACTGCGGTTCGAGGAAAACTTTATCAAAGATTATCGTAGGCTTGCATAAACTAATCGGGTATCGCCCAGATCCCGCAAATATCTAAGATATACTCCGAAATCAAGACATTGCATGACCATACAAGGGCAAAGTACCATACTTTTCTGCATGAGTTGCATAAAGTAGAATATACAGATTACAAGTAACAGATTTGAAGACACAATACATTCCATACTACTTCTGATGAAGTAACATTATTTTAAAATTTCTTTGTTGCAAAAATTTTGCTGTACTCTGAAAACATATAAAAAATACTTTGTAATTAAACATTACATGTTAACACATTGCATTCTGCTTACATCGCATGTTAACACGTTGCTACACATACTCGTTACACTATACATTTTATAATATACAATGAATTGATCATTGCACTGTACTTAAGGCACATTTACAGAACTCAATGCTGCACTTAATATACTATATATTCTAGGCTACATATTATACTGAACACTACTCTTGACAATTCTACATATATTCTGTATAATGTAATTGATTATATAAGACATAACTTTATTATATAGTACATAACTTGGTTATATATAAGATACAGTTTTTGATACAACAGGCTTAAATAAAGAACAAAATTACACATTACAAACAAATTACACAATCCAGAAATATACGTTGATTACTTTATGCTGTATTTATAATATACAAAATAAAGATAACAGATTTGAGAACACAATACATCCCATTCTACTTTTATTGAATAAAAATTCCCGATCTACAGGTGACAGGTGAGAGCGGATCCGGACACCCGGGCGGCTCGTTACGACTATTTGAGCTATTTGAGCTCGACTATTTGAGCGTGAGACCCAGAAGCGCGGCGTCAGGATCTTAATAGAAACATTTGTTGGTGCTATATATTGAAATTTGAGTATTTTAAACTGATATTTAAACATTTTACAATAATTGTAATTTACAATATAATAACTGTATACTGATGCACACACTGAAGCTTTTACATAAATATTATACATTAACAATTAAACATTAACGTGGTGCATTTTATGTGCACCTAGATTTAAACACTGGGAATAAATTGTTACAATAATATTTGTTTTGCACATGCGTACGTTGTTGCACAGACATAAACATTCCACGCTAATAATTAAACATTTTACTCTTGGTTACAGACCAGTTCTACAATATTTCTTGTATATTAAGGAGGATTTGCGTGGTCTTTTTTGAGCTTTTCGCTGCTGTTAATTTTGCTGCACATATACATAAATAAATAAACATAAGTTACCCTGGTGCATTTTGCATATATAGTAAGTAGTTGGGGATAGGTTAGTTATTTTAGTGTGTTCATGTGTTGGGCTCCATCATACACACTAAATAGCACACTAACCTGCCGCGCAAGAGTACTAGTACCATACAACGAGACACTCGGGAATAAGGCAGTTAGTACCGAAGACTGAGTAAAAATCTGTAGTGCACTAGGTGACATGACAAAGGTCCTGGCCCAAAGCCTGAAGTTTTTCCATTATGAGCTTTAGTTTTCTGAGCAGAGCAGGCTGCTTAATGAAGAAGCACATGAATGGTGCATCATCAACTGATAGCCGCATGTGCCACGTCTCTGTGAGTGGGCATGCTGTTATGTAATGGTCTGGAGTACCAACCTCACCGCACACACAGAGCTTAGATGAGACAAATCCCTTTTACAGAAATACTCTGGAAACCGGCCATTTACAAATCTTGTTACAAAGGGTACCGAGAAAAGTCGTTCAGTGGAAACTTTATGATAAAATACATGAACCTTCTACCTTGAGGAAAAGATACATCTCATTCCTCTTGCCACTATGTTAATGCCTTCTCCCAGATCTGTCTCTTGAGATGAGATCTAGGTAGCAAAACGGGCACAGGCTAAATATTGATGTTTCTTGCTGCTTCTTTGGCGAGTTCATTGGCTTCTTCATTCCCCTGGTATCCAGCATGTGCCTTTATCCAGGAGATATGAATAGTCCTTCGACTCTCGCTCTCTCTAAGGAAAGCTTGGATATCAGCTATCTGAGTAGAGGAATGGTAGGGATTACGGATTGCATAAATACCAGAAAGGCTGTCTCTGGCGATCTCTGGCACTCCAAAAAGCGAACAACAAAGACTTGAAAAGTGCTGTAGTGGGAGATTGAGCAAAATGTCAGTATAAAAAATCGTAGACCTATAAATAGTGTCAACAGGGCCGAAAACATCACGCTAAAAAGCGATAAAGGAACTGGCAAAAAGACTGGAGGCTGTAAAAGCAACAAAGGCGCAATAGAACTGTAATAATAATAAAGCGGTACATTTGTGATGAAGGAAGACATTTGTGAAAATGATGCCATGCGCCTCCAGCTCAATAAAAAGATAGGGTAGCCGAGAAAAAAAATAAGCAGTCATCTTGATGGACAAAGACTTCCGTCCGTATAAAGTGTTTTGTTCAATGTTCTTCAGTTAACTTCACGGCAGAAATCAGGAACTGTATGTGGAAGTCGAAATCAATAGTTTTTCATTCCGCATGATAGCAAACTCAAAGCGAACATGACTATTTTGCGAGCTGACAGAGCTTGAAGTAAGCTTGGGCGTCTTTTCGGGCTTGATCTGAAATACTGATTTTGTTTCCGCTTGGTAATCTTTTAGATAATCTTAGGTCGGAAGCCTGCTCAGTGGTGCTATATGCTATATAGATGTCAGAAATAATGAATGAGCACCTCTAATGAAGAAATGCCGTTATTTTGAATGGATTAAAATAAAGTCGTTCGTTATAGGATAATTTTTCACGACAATGTCACTATCTCTCCTCGAACAAAATGTGTCACTAGTGGTGAAGCAGCGAGAAACTTTCGAGAATCTGTGAGAAGAAAGTATTGATTTCTTTAAGAATATTTATTGTTACAAAATGTACAGCAGCGGTAAGATAGCTTCCCCGCAAAGCAGGTTTAGGGTTGCCACATTGGGCGATAAATAGCCCATTTGGCGACAAAATTAGAGATATGCCATAGACAGTTGGAGAACCTTTTGAAACGAATTCTTACTGGTTTAGCCCAGAATATTCTCGAACACAAGCTAAAAGCTATATAAACCCTGCTGGTACGGAGAGTCAGTTGATAGTCAATCAGCGAGTATCTAGTCAAGTCAGTTAAGAGTCAGTGAGCTAGTGTCTCGAAGTCTAGTGACGAGTTGGTCGTCAAGTGCATCGAGAGAGTCTCTTAATGTTATCTTAGAGTGTGTTGAGCTCCGAGAACGACTGAACTGAGCCAGGAGTTGTACGCTAGTGTATCGACGAGTGCATCGCGAGTTGTAGCGTGGAGAGTCTCGAGAGTACGTAGGGTACCGAGAACGACCGAACAGAGTCGGGTGCTGTACTCTGGTGCTTTGCCGTGAAGCTGTTTTCACCGTTATAGCCTGGTTGCCTTGAGGCTGTGTCGCTGATTGTTTCAGCGTGTTTATAGTAGTTCTTCGGCAACTATAAAAGTGTTTTTGGAGCTGTCTTGAATAATTCTGGCTAATAAATTGTGTTTTGATACTTCATCAAATGTCATCTTTATTCACTCCAAATCCACGAACCCGTTAAGTACGTGAAGAAAAACGTAATAATATATATTTTGAGGATTTTTCATTCGGCTGTGAAAAACAATAGAAATTTGCCCATTAGAATTACGAACATAAGTGTACGGCCATGTACTTTTAGGAAAGGCAAGGAAATGTTTCATATTTACCCGCATCGAATAACTATAGTGAAATTCCTTCGATTAGAAGCAAACTCAGATTACAAGCAGGAATTAAATACTAATCAGATTCAAGCTGCAAATTAAGAAATCAAAGATAGTTTCTCAACTTCATTTATGAAACTGGATGGCGATAAATTAATTTTTGTTGCCAAATTTGGCGAGAATACTCCCAAAGTCGCCAAACTTGGCTACATTTCTGTCTGGACCTATATAATTAATTTGTAGATATGCGTTGAATGTATAACATATAGTTGTGTAATCATATAAGTAAGTATGTATCGTCTTCACGATTTTATTGCATGTAATGTATATCTTAACACTTTACTCTGGTATACTCGTAATAGTGTTTGATGGTATCAGATGTGAGCTCTTATTATCTGTCTCTTAGTTGATTGTACTTAACCTTGTGTCTTCATGCAAGTAAGTCAGTTAAAGAAAGGGTACCCTTGAATGTTCGGTAGGCAATGCAAATGAAACTGTTATATGCACTATTAAAGACAATTAATGCTGAAAAAGGCCATTCATAGTAGCAAATTCAACTGAATTAAGGAATATAAGGCATTACCGCACTAATGTATGTACGTTTATGTTATTGATTTACTTTTATTGCTGTGAGTGCATTATGGTATCATTGTAAATGAATATTGTCGTATATAAGTTTTATGGTCTATATGTATTTTGCATGAAGTTACGTACAATCGCATAATTGCGTTACTAACCGTATCACTGATTTACAGTACGCAGTGAATTGATCAACATTGTACTCTGCTATGAACTGATCACTATTAGTTGGTCCCAAATGTATGTTCTTGTATATCTAAGCTGATTGTTCCTAACGAATTTTCTATAAAGTGTATATTTGCAAATCTGCTGTACTGCGTTCACTTATGAATTGGCATCTTTTGTGAATGTTGACACATTCAATCCCCTTTTGAATGTGTCAAATGTGTCAACATTTGTAACATGTAAGTAATATGTAAGTAATGTAAATTCTAAATAACATGTAAGTAATGTAAATTCTAAATAACATGTAAGTAATGTAAATTCTAGTAATGCAATAATTCAGTACCGTAGCTTTCTAACTGATAAGGCAGAAATCGTAATCGAAGAACTGACTGCAACTATGTAATTGCCATTTTATAGTACGTTACTGTATATATTATTATATATATAGGTATTATTATGGTTTGTATTATTTGTGACGATATAATGGGTATAATTATATATATATAGGTATTTTGGTTATGCATATATATTTTATAGTGTACTTTATTACTATAACTAGAACGGTAGCGAATTTTAACTGCAATATTAATATAATCGTATAACTGCATTTATTGTATGTATTTAGTAAGTACCTTATTACTTCTTTATTGTTTTCAGTGTCTCCAATATTTAATTGCTTTTATTGCGTTATATATTCATGAAGGTTTTATTTGTATTGTGGTAATTTTATTATTGCGACTGTATAGGGTAGAATTATACTTAAGTGTGTATTTTGTATGTAAGTTTACTGTAGTGGGTATGTACTGTTGTGCGTGTGTACCTTGGCACGTTAGCATTATAGGTTACTATAACTAATAAGGTAGTAAACTCTAACTGAAGAATGGAGTGTAACCGTATTACTACACCATCGTACGTACGTATGCGTTTTTCTCGTGACTTTACTGTTTTATGTCACTGTTTTAGTAAATTATTGCATGTATTTACGTACTGTCTTATTCTTATTGTGGCTATATTAGAGTATGTTTGCATAAGAGTATGTGTTTACTAAAGTGTGGGTGTACTTTGGGGGGGATATGTATGTATTTAGGTATATGGTGTATGTTTATACCAAACTCTAACTGAAGTATCCAGTGTAACTGTAGTCTGCATTATTCACTTAGCGAAATTCTTAATTTATAGCAACCTATTTTCCTTTCCTTTTTTTCACTGTACAGAAGGGGAAAAGAAGTCATCGTTCATATTTTCAAATAATTTTCACAAAGTGCGTAAACCACATTTGGCGTTATTATCGCTTATAACAAATATGCCAAATTTCAAATGCGCCAATATTTAAATTCACATATATCTTAGGAAATTTTGAATATAAAACTCTGATTTTTGTAGGTATGCTTAGAAATACATATCCTTATTTATAAAAATTATTTTAAAATATGAATTAAAAAAATAAATCATAAAAAATGGGTGAATTTTATTTGGAATGAACCTAAGTTTCGAAATGTGAAAGGAAGAATCACACAAATTAATTAAAAAAAGAGATATTAATAAATGTATACCAAATTCAATTAACAAGGAGGAGCTAAACTTTTGAGAGATTTTACAGAACTTGGCAGTTTGGCATAATTTGAGTCGTAGAATCGAAATATGGAAAAAAATTGGCATGTCATTTCAGAAAAAGTCCGATTTTGTGTCGAAATACCTATATTAACATTATGCTATATATAAATCTAATACATATCCTAAATCACGCTTTTGAGATATAAAAAACGCAAGTTGAATTTTGTCAATCGGCCCAGAAGAACGGGAGATATAGAACTCTCCCTCCCCCCGCAGTGTTACATGTACGCATCGCTGTAGTAGGTATGTACTACAAGGATTGGAAGGATTGGAAGTACCTGCATTACTGCACTAGTGTACGTATAAATGTATCTTTTACTTATTTCTTTTATTTTTGTGACTATACAATCATATGTTAACTGTTTAACTACATTATTATTCTATGATTGAAAGATGAGCAATATTACATTATAAGGTGTATGTATGCATTGTCGTATGTGCTCCTGAATGTATCTATAAATTACTGAGTGTGAATTGAATGCAGAGCACTGATTCTAAAAATAGAGTACCGTATACGGAGCCCTGATCAGCATTTTACCTTGTTTTACTCGGAATGGTGATTCTTGAGAGCAAAAGTTAATATTCAGTAACTCATATTGTAGAGACATTAGGTATTTTCTGGAAGCAGGCAAGATGAAAAATTAGCAACCGCTTTCGCCGGGAATCGAACCACGGACCTCTGGAATACCGGCCCAGTGTGCAGATTCACTACACCACGAAGGCACGCTAGGAAGGGGGGAGAAATACTTTATATACTGCCCCTTTTAAAGGGCGACTGGGGTTTTTAGGGGACCCAATTGCCAAATCCTGGGTGTGGAGCGTCATCATCCACAATCCTTTTTAGTTCGGACGCCACTGTAGAGAAAAATAGGTACTTTTTTTAGAAGCAGAAGAGATGAAAATTAGCAAACGCCTGCGCCAGGAATCGAACCACGGACCTCTGTAATACCGGCCAGTGTGCAGAATCACTACACTACGAGGGCACGCTAGGAAGGGGGGGGAATACCTTATAATATATCCAAAAGTATATTCAATACTGCATACTCTTACAAGTATGCTATGTTGCCATATAACCATCATTTTTTTAATGAGTTTCTAACATGTGAAGACATTGGATATGGAAACAGGCTCAATATAAATAATAAAAATATTTATAGAGAGATAAAGGTTATTTTTTCTTCTTTTTCTTCCCGCCCGCTTTGATGAAAAGCCATACAAATGTGACAAGAATAATGGAAATGATGTAAGCCATCTCGCTGTGACTATGTAACCTTTGTTTTAAAATACGACTAAATGGCATCTGCAGGGATGATTACCTACATGAAAGGCTTATCTTAAGCCAGGCCAGTAGTCATTCCTTCCAGTGAAACCCTGTAAAAATAATTGACACTGTAATCGAATACCTGTAATTGATCCCTATATCTAATTGTAACCTTACCCGGCCCTTAGATGTAACTTTATACGCCTTCCAGTCATTTGGAGAACTGGAAGGTACTGTTGGCCGGCTGAAAACTATATAAGACCGGAGAGAGTATCTGCTGTCAGTTTTTAGTTCAGAGCTGAATTCAGAATATTGAGATATACTCGAGAGCTTTCTCTTTTAGATGCGCTTTTCGTTGTTTGTGTTTTACGTTCTTAGTAGCTGAGTCTACGGCTTGTGCTATATGATATTGAGAAGAGCTGTTCGAGTACTGTGGAAAATTCCGGAATTGTAAAGTGCTTCTTTTGCCAAAAAATAATTTTATTAATTTATCATCGGTTCTGTATGAATTCAATCTATTACGAATCCGTACGCAAGCAACAATATGTTTTTTCTCTCTCCTTACCGTGTGCTTTCGCGATGTAATTGGAAAGCATGTCTAGTTAGCAATCCATAGGTCCGGTGTTCGTGTGCCGGCGAGAGCATTGCTTATTTTTTCGGTAAATTAATGACTCTAAGATTCTAAGGTCTTTTTTATCCTTGTTTATAGATATAACATAAGTTGTTCCTTGTGGTCCTGTCCCTCCTTGGGCAACACGTTACACGTTAAAGAGATGGTAAAATGCCCAGTGTATTCAGCCAAAATTCAACGCATGTTTAATCGGTTATCACACATGGCTACAGTCCCTGCTAGACCGGACTTTTCTGAGAAACGAGATTCTGGTAGCACTGGTTTAAACGGGAGGATTCCTAGAAAAAAGAGCCCCGCCTGAAGCGAAGTCTCGCCTAGCAACGGAAGAAATGTTGCGGTTACGCGGGATTTTTTCAAACCTCACCGAAAATGTCTCGAGTCCCGGGTAGAGACAACCAATCAGACGAAAGTTCTGCTTCTGAAGGATCACGTGATCCCGATTTGAGCGATAATCGATTACTGTTTGACGTTGAAGTCGGCTGCGCGGGACCAAAGACCTTCTCCTTAGAAGTTCTTTGGCGGGACTTGACGTCGAAAGGGACAATTCTCAGAACCCGCAAAATTCTAGGAAACCCACGTAGCTAGGTTACCATTCTCACTTACTTCAAAGACTTGAACGCCAAATGGTAATCGATTACCGCTCAAATCTGGAACACGTGATCCTTCAGAAGCAGAACTTTCGTCTGATTGGTTGTCTCTACCCCAGACCCGAGACATTTCCGGTGAGCTTTGGAAAAATCCCGCGTAGCCGCAACATTGCTTCGGTAGCTAGGCGAAACTTCGCTTCAGGCGGGGCTCTTTTTTCTAGGAATCCTTTCGTTTATACCAGTGCTACCAGAATCTTGTTTCTCAGAAAAGTCCCGTCTAGCAGGGACTGTAGCCATGTGTGATAACCTCTTAACATCAAACAGTTTAAAAGGGAAAAGCTAAGAATTTTTTAAGTATGATTTAGTCTTTTCTGAGTTTATGTGTCAATCTGTGTAGCTTTTAGTCATGTGCGCTTTCATCAGTGAGGGTATTTTTCCTGAGGGCAATATCACATCCCCCCCCCATAATAGGCTTTTACCCTGTCTGCTTTCATTCAGAGGGTTTGTTTTTTTTTCCGGTCATCGAAGAAAATTCCTCTACTGAGTTAAAACAAAAAAAGTTGGTTTCGAAAAGAAAAACTACAGAATTTTTTTAACTACCTAATTTAAATCATTATGTTGTTCTTTCATGTGAAAATAATTCTAGTGCACACTTTAATTTGTGTTTTCTTTCAATATTTCTTAATCCATCAACTGTTATTTTTTAATGTCATTAAAACAGCCAAGCAACCGAACAAAAGGAGTTTCGCTTTTCTCACGAGTCTGCTAATGGTGAGAAATGTTTACGATTGCTTTCCGAGAATTCACTCCAGACTGTTTTTTTCTTCACTAGGATTATTTTTCCTCCCTCTTTCCTAGAATAAGGAGGGGAAAAAAAAAGAGTGATTAATTGCCAGGCCAGTTTCTTTGAAAGGATTTGGATACTTGGAAACTCTTAAAGTTAGTCATTTTGATAAAAATAAGATTTCAATTAATATAATCAATTTTTTTTCTAAAAAAGTATATTAATATAATTCTTTCATGACTGAAAATTAAATTTTCATTAAAACACATTTTGTAAACAACAGTGATCTAATTTCATGACATGCTTTCTTTTAAGATGAATACTAAAAAAATAGGAATATTTTGAAAGTAAGATTTTTGATTGATCCTTTTTCAAGTTTATAGAGGGAAAGAGAAAAATACTGCCTCAGAATTTTTGTTGAATTCACTCCATCTAATTTTATCCTTGCACATCTGATAAATTTAGACTTTTCCTAAAATTTATTTATAACTCACAATACAATATACAGTTCATGCACGAAAGTAATAAAGTTCATGCAGAAAAAAGCCATTTTAGTATTTAGATAGTCATGCCACTCTTAGACCACCATAATTTTTATTTCCGAATTTTAAATTTAATGTAAGATTAGGCTATTTATTATATCTCATTGTAAAAAACTAATTTTGTTTTCCAAAAATCGCATAATTTCGTTAATTACAACAATCACATGTTTTTTCGTGCAAAGTACTTTCCATCAAAATTAAAAACTTTCTTAAATCTAATACTGTGTTATCTAACCTTCCAGAGATACCTTTTTGTCTCAAATAAATAGAAAAAGAAGGGGGGGGGGAAAGAAAGAAAGCACTTCGTTATCTAATTTTCTGATTCTAGCTGATTCCTGCAAGGAGTTTTTCCTGTTCTGCAGTGTGACGGTCATCAACACTCTTTTCAAACGGGTTGTTCAACTCAGATATAAACAAGACGCTTGAATCTGTTGTTAAATGATGAAGCATTTTAGAGAGCAGAAAAACAAACATAATTCAGTTACTAATTTTACAAACCTGATAGGCACATTAATCCAAAAAAATCTGTGTTCATTAGATGCCCATTTAAATTTTGTTCACGAACCATTGTTGACTTTGTGAAATATTACACAGAATGCAATATAATGAACCCTCTCTAAGAGACGGCCATTAAAAGTTTTTGCTGATTTTGATCCTTTAAGGAGAGCATTACCTTAGAAAAGGTCATGTTCAGTACCTTACCTCTATTCTGAGAAATAATAGTCATTTTCAAAGATAGTCGGTTAGAGACGTAGTCGTCGTGACAAGTTTAATTATAACTATACTGAGCGTGTATAGATATTAGGCTTCTGGAAGGTGAAAACGCGAAAAATCGACAATGCGTCTGCCGGGTTTCGAACCACGGAATTTCCAGTAACCAGCTTAACATTCTACCACATACACCACAAAGGCACGCACGGTGTGATGGCATAATTTCTTATATTCTCCACTTAAAGTCGACCAAATATACGTAGTGATGAACTATCGTTCCCACATTTTACTTCGAATGCTACAGTAAAGAGATTAGGTCTTAACGGAAGCAGGAAACGTAAGGAATATGTCCTGTCTAAAATTCGAACCATGGATCATCCATTTGCTAACTGGACGTGCTAATGTTTACACCACGAGAGCATGCATGGGGAAATCCGATAATCACCAATAAATCTACTCTAAACAGCCATTTACGTCTCCAGATGATTTTCGTGTTCTAGACAGCTGATGATTAATATCAATACAATACAAAGTCTCTAATCCGGACCTCAAAGCCACAAACTTACGCATGCGCGTTTGTTGCGCGCGTCCGCTACGCATGCGCGTAAAGCCAATAAAGCGTTTACCCATGCGCGCTTCCGATAGTGAAGAAAGTAACAGAGAACGTTATTGAAAACGAAAAAATTTCGATTGACAAGTTAGTCGGTATTCTCGGCACAGCAATTACAGGACTTGAACAGTGGAACTTTGTAACTGAACAAGAAATTATGTTTGTTTATAGAATTAAGGAGAAAGTACTAGCACAA
Source organism: Stegodyphus dumicola (assembly GCF_044657685.1). NCBI lineage: Eukaryota > Metazoa > Arthropoda > Arachnida > Araneae > Eresidae > Stegodyphus > Stegodyphus dumicola. The sequence continues at coordinate 166,178,057 of NC_140768.1, read as the reverse complement.
GAAACGAAGCAACTTAAACAACTTACATTGATAGAAATGTTTACTAAAGTAAACAAATAAATATTAAGCTTTTATATCGTAAATTTTGATACCCTTTAGATCATAATTGCTCTTTATTTTATAAATGACGGTTTCATATTTTGAATTGTATAATTTCTGCATGCCATCTTACCGGATTTAATTTGATGATCTTTAATCCAGAAAAACCCCTATTCCGGAATCGCCTAAGTCCCGACGAGTCCGGATTACAGACTTTGTACTATATTTGTTTATGTTTCCAAAAATACTGGTCACTTTTAAAGGTGACATTTTTTTTGGGGGGGAAGACGTTATTTCCAAGACAGATTTTACTGTGCTTAATAAATGGATTAAAATTTGTTCGAAACCGGAGAAATAATATCAATTTAATGATATACAGCGAACCATCTTGTAAAGCCTTCCTAAAGCAACCATCTCTAAAAATGAACAATACTTTCAAGAACATAAATATCATCGGTTTTGATTACCACGCCTCTAACTTAACCACTCCAAAGTAAACCAGAATCATCTGGGACAGTGGATGATCGTCTAAGAGAGGGTTCACTCTAGTTAATAAGCTCAACATCTGAAAAGAAAAGCCATGAATAGGGTAAAACTATAAATTTGTATAGATGTCACCATTTTGTTCTTCCTGATTAGCGGAGGTTGGCTACCACATCTAATTGGCAACTGCTTAGACGTCTGGATTGCATAAATGGAAATTACTTAGGATGAAAATAAAAAATTAAAAAAAAAAAAAATTAAAATATAAGTCTGAAAGTTTTCAGATTTTATATATTACGCCCAAAGGAGCTTTTTTTTAACGTTTTGTGTGTTACATTTATTTAGTAAATATCATGTTCTTCGCAATTAAACCATAAAATTCAATTCAACAGCAATATCACAAAATAATTTAAAAAGAACGTATCTTTAGAATTTCCGATGCCGGTCTCGCGGGGGGGGGGGCGCTGCAGATAATTTTTCCCCCGTACAGTGTTGTCGTTGCTCGCTTTGAAATCGTTGAGTTTCTTAATAAAAAGCTCATAAATGCTTTACAAAATATGAAATAGGTAATAAAACAAATTCCAAATTTCAATATTCGGGTGGAGGACTGCGTTATTCTAAAGTGAATGGATCTAGGTAATGTTGTTTTATCACAATGCGAGAAACATATATACTTTTATGCAGCTTCTTCATCATTATTTAATTTCATTACATATGACTTCATATATGTTCTAACATTTGGTGGCAACAATTTGAAAAGTGATACGTCGTTTATAGTGATTCGACGCAAAATGCTAAAATGAAATTAATAGGCTAAAGCCCTTTGGGCTAAAAAGAAATACAATTTTTAGATAGTATGAACATATAGCGCAAATCATTTTGAATTTCGTTTTGAAGAATATATAATTTGGTCTTCTTTGTTAGCATGTTAGCATAAACTAAGCCCAAACTTCTAACAGACTTACAGCGAATTATCGCTTCGTCTGAAAAGAACTATAAAGTCCTAGAAGATTTAACAAACTTAATAATAAAACTAAAATAAATAACTTAATAATAAAAATACACGATTTGTGGTTACAAAATCAGCTTGCCAGTTGTGGCGATGTAACGCAAAATAACAGTAATTTCAAATTTAAAACTTAGCCAAGGGCTACATAAATGGTTTAATGCTAAGTAGACTCAAACTTCTCGCCCGGCGTAACAATTAAAATGTTGGCAACTATAATTCAAATCCAAAGAACACAATCTCATTTGATTTAGCTAACTTAGTAACGCGGCCTCAAGAGGCAGAAACACGCTCTGTCATAAATCTAAAAAACCATCAGCTTAAATACTCTGTTTGATTTTCATTCTGGCGAGGAAACGGAATGTAGATGTTGTAGAGACATTAGGTTATTTCGAAGCAGGAGACATGAAAAAATGAGCAATGCCCTCGCCGGGACGCGAACCTCGGACTTCTTGAATACTCACCAGAGCGTGCTGACCACTACACCGCAAGCGCATGCTAAGAAGACGGGAGAAATACTAATAATAACTGGTTAAAAACTGGTTAGTTTAAGATAATGGAAGCTTTCAAGTATACTTATATGCATGCAAAATTAAAGTAAAGAATAATATTATGAAACACAAACTCAAAAAAAACCTTTAATGAGTTTCAAATTATTATATTGTGGTTTTTTTTTTTTTTTTTTTTCACGGGAAAAACTAATGTACAGTTGGAGGTGAATTTCCTTTTTATTCTTTTTTATTCCATATGATTTTATTTTTATTTCTTGCTTAGCAACACAATCCAATAAAAAGAGCTCTGTTTTCGTCTGGAATCTTGGAACTGAAAGAATTGTTTATATAATTATCTCCAAAGAATTCGCATAGGCTTTAGGTTTTTCAGTACCGGGACTTATTTTTCTTTTCGTCTGTTTTGGGGGGGGGGAAATGAAGGAAGGGATAAAGTTTAAAAATTTTTGCTGTTCACTTCCTTTGTCTAGAATTATCAACAGAAAAAATAATCATGAATCCCCAGTTTCTTTGAAAGAATTTTGATTCGTAGAACTTCTAAAAGAAATTCAAGATAACTCTAGTCACTTGGGTGAAGGGGGAGAGTATTAATATAGTTCTTTCTTTTCTTGGGATAAAATCGTCATAAAATCATTTTTCTAAGTACAAGTCATCAAATTTTGCTTCCAGTAAATTTTACCTTTTATTGATGAATATAAAAAAATGCTTTACAAATAACTCCGGATTTCTTCACTGCATATTTACAATTCTATAATGTAAAAAATAATACGCTAGGATTTTCGTGAAATTCTTTCCGTTTAATTTTATGTTTGTACAATCACTTACAGTAGGGTAAATTGAGAGCTTTATTAAACTAATTTATAATTCACAAGAAAATATGAAGTTTATGTATAAAGATAATGACAGTAAAAATATAGAGAGAAAGAAATTCGCATATTGGGATAATCATACCCCGTTAAGACTGATTTTTATTGCCTAATTTTGTCTTTCGTAAGCGTTGAATATTCATTTTGAGGGCAAAAAATTAGGAAAAAAATATATCGCGAAATTTTCTTTTTCGCGATATATTTATAAGTGCGCCTTTTTTGAAATTTTCTTCTATCTTTTTTTTTTTTTTTCAAAGTATTTAGAATACAGTGAAATGCCTTACCATGTCTAATAATAAAAAGGGTTATCAAATTTAGAACGTGTCTTTTTCTTTTATATCCCTCCCCCTCTCTTTCTGTCTCTCTTTATATATGCGGTATGTTATCTTTCACGACCGACACACGCTGCACGCCATTAGATGAAACTGCTTTGTGGAAAAAAAAAAAAAAAAAAAAAATAACGCCCGTGACAAGATACGACGTTATAAAGATGAAATTTTTTCCCCTTTGTTGTAATAAATTTCCTGTAAATATTCATGTTCCTGTCGTCCGTTTTCATAGTGTGTAAAAACCGTTGCTAATCTCCATTAAATGTTCAATTTAAAATTTTGTCAATTGGACTAGCGTTTCTATTTCCCCTAGATCCTCACGTCACGTGAGTTCTCAGACAGAAAGGTAAGATAAGTACTCCACATATATATGTTTTTGTTACATATGGCTTTATTGGAAAGATCAATCCAAACATATAAAACAGCTCAAGTATCACACAAGAACAAAATAATAAATAAATAATAAAAAAGAACAAACATTTATAAAATAAGAATTAGAATATATGAACATGGGAACAAAAGTAAAACGTTAAACAACAAGGAAAGGAACGTAAGAGATATATATAGTCTTTACATGGAGTTCATGAAAACTCTAACACTCCAATATAGTTTACTTATCTCATCACGTTTCTGAGACTCTATCTAGTTCTGGGCACATAAGAAGATGCTCTTCATTCATGATGGCCGAATTGCAAATTTGGCATATACTAGATGGAAGGATGCCAATTTTATTAAGATGATGTGCCATGCAATCAACTTCCCAACGTGTAGTGAAACAATTTGCATAACGTTTTCTTCATTCTCAGTGATGCTGGATGATATTTATATAACAATCATTTCTGGTTGCGCCTAACTAAGTAGTAAAATTTTTGTGCGTTGTTGTGGCTAGTAAAATCATGGGTCTTATCTTGTGATGTGACAGGTAAGCAGAAACAGAAGCAATAAACTTACTAGCCATTAACTAACTTTGCAAAGTCACCCCTAGGTTGGTGGACAAGTAATTGCCAGTTATTTTATCATCTCAGAACAGAGATTCTCAACCAGGGCACAATTCCCACCTACATGGAATTTCATACTGTTACGAAATGTACAGGCGCAGTGGGATGGCTTCCCCGCAAAGCAGTTTTAGGGTTGCCATAAAACGGCAAGGGAAGGCAGGGTTGCTACATTTGGCGACAAAATTGGCGATATGCCATGGACGGATGGAGAACCTTCTGGAACGATATTCATATAACAATCATTTCTGGTTGCCCCTAACTAAGTAGTAAAATTTTTGTGCATTGTTGTGGCTAGTAAACTCATTGGTCTTATCTTGTGATGTGACAGGTAAGCAGAAACAGAAGCAATAAACTTACTAGCCATTAACTAACTCTGCAAAGTCACCCCTAGGTTGGTGGACAAGTATTGCCAGTTATTTTATCATCTCAGAACAGAGATTCTCAACCAGGGCACAATTCCCACCTACATGGAATTTCATACTGCTACAAAATGTACAGGCGCAGTGGGATGGCTTCCCCGCAAGTAGTTTTAGGGTTGCCATAAAACGGCAAGGGAAGGCAGGGTTGCCACATTTGGCTACAAAATTGGCGATATGCCATGGACGGATAGAGAACCTTCTGGAACGAATTCTTACCGGTTTAGCCCAGAATGTTCTCGAACACAAGCCGAAAGCTATATAAACCCTGCTGGTCCGCAATCAGTTAGTTTACCTCGTCGAGAGGGCGAGAGTGTGTGCCTCGCATAGAGTGCGAGATAGTTAGTATCGAGTTGGCGTCTGGCGAGTCAACTCTATCGACTCCGCAGAGAGTGACTCGCTAGATGAGGCACACACACACTACGTGACTGCGGACCAGCAGGGCTTATATAGCTTTTGGCTTGTGTTCGAGAACGTTCTGGGCTAAACCGGTAAAAATTCGTTCCAGAAGGTTCTCCATCCGTCCATGGTATATCGCCACTTTTGTCGCCAAATGGGCGATTTCTCGCCAAATGTGGCAACCCTGTCTTCCGTTGTCATTTTATGGTAACCCTAAAACTGCTTTGCGGAAAGCCATCTCACCGTACATTTCTGTACATCGCCATCTCTGTACATTTCTCTGTACATGTAACGGTGATCGCTTAGTGATTCTTCCAAACTAACTTTAAATTTATATCCATTCACATCCAAAGTACTTGAGCCAATCGCAATGTCAATCCAACTTTGGCCTAATGAGGAATTAAAAGTTGGAGTAAGATCTTGTTCATTATAAAGAATTAAATCTCTAGAAGTGATAAAATCAAAAAGCAAAGCACCACGTGCATCGTTAAAATTTGTCCCCCAACTGAAATGTTTACAATTAAAATCCCCAATAACTAAAAATCGTGCATAAAAATCTAAAACATTCTCCAATCTATATAAATTAACCATCAAGTCCTAGGCAGGAGAAAAATAGACAGAAATCAATCCAAATTTTTGATTTTCCAAAACAATTGAAATACTAGTAACTACATCTGTTTCAAAGTCCACGATAAAATCTATATTCTCATTAATTACAATAATAGCAGTCCTTCCATCATCACAGGCGGCAATTCTCCAATTCTTATCAGCGTATGCAACTTTGCCTCCGATCAAATATGGCTCCTGCAGCAGGATAATATCAGGCAAGGCACCTACTATATTCTGAACAACAAAGAGCTGTGTGGCAGCAATAACACAATGGTTTAAGTTAATACTCAATATATGCATTAAGATCAAAATCTCAGTAAAAAAAAAAAAACCAGTATAAAAGCAAGAAATAATAAGAAAAGCATACAAAACGCGAAAACAGAACCGCCAATAACAAAGATACAAACAGTCTAAAGGTTAGCAAATTAGGATAAAAAGTAACTATGTACATTTAAAAACATTAAAATTAAAATACTCAATTAATTTTATAAAAAAATAGAATAATAAAATCAGTTTAATCTCAAAAAATTTGCAAAAATCTAATTTTATGTACATTTACAATTAATATCAAGGTGATTTTTTATAAAGTTTACCTCTCTGACATATGTCGGACAATTTTTATCCATGGCCTGGTGGGAACAGTCAAGATCTAACCCATATTTTTCATTGCATAAAAACAGTTAACACATTTATAACTTTTACCCTTGTTATTACATGAAGCCGCAAGACGGTTGCCGGCACACAAGGAGCACCAAATCTTAGAGTTGCAGAACTTTTTAGTATGCCCATAAGTCAGGCACTGAGTGCACTGCCTAGGGCGCAAGAATAATTTGACTGAATAAGATTTCCATCCAAGAGATAAACGTTGATCCTCAAGAAACTCTCCCTGACAGGTGGAGTCAACTAAGAATACTCTATGTGACGATCTATTGAAATCTTTAATATCAAAAAGGAATCTAATGCATTCCTTACCACAGTTACAGTCACGTTTGAGAGTATCTATAATACTATCATTTGAAATGGAAGAACCAACTCCATACACAATAATGCGTGGTTTAATAAATCGCTTTCTTCTAAGTTTTATAAACTTTCTCAAAATTTCTTTTTCATCGATTGCCCGCTCAAGCCTACGCACCTCATCGTGGTTTCCCAGCTTTAACAGAAAGTCGCCATTTTCTGTTTCGTTAATTTCTTTATCTTGACCTTAATTTCTTCAGGTTTAATCATGCTACTCAATTCATCAAAGGCATTAATATTTTCATCAACAGCAATTGGTGGCACACAACAGCACGCAACAATTGGTGTCAGAAGGAAGCAAATAACGTAACAACTGGTGTCAGGAGTATTGTCAATTCTGCTGGAATATTCAATTCAAGCCGCGGGTAAACTAGTTAGGTATATATTAGTTTATAATTTAAAGTATTTTGCTTTCTTATTTTCTTTAATGATGTAAATATCATCATAATGAGTTTAAATTTATGAAATACAGACTAATAATAATTATGCAAATTTAGGTAATACATGTTGTTTAAATACAGGCCTTCATGAGCAATTTAAAAAGCTGTATCACTCAAGAGGGTTAAAATGAAAGAAAATGATACTCTATACAAAGATTTCTCTTCTCTTCTCAAATACGTACTATTGCCAATCTCATAAACTAAAACCTTTACTGTTGAATAAAATGAAATTTTCTCAAAGCAAATTTAACTTCTAAACAGTCCTACGTTAGTTTTTGATTTCTCTCTCTTTCTTTTTTAATGTAAAATAGTATAAAGAAGATTATCAAAACAGTAAAAATATTGTTACGAAATGTCCAGGTTCGATAAGATAGCTTCCCCGCAAAGCAGTTTTAGGGTTGCCATAAAATGGCAAGGAAAGGCAGGGTTCCCACATTTGGCAAGAAATAGCCCATTTGGCGACAAAATTGGCGATATACCATGGATGATTGGAGAACCTTCTGGAACGAATTCTTATCGGTTTAGCCCAAAATGTTGTCGAACACAAGCCGAAAGCTATATTAACCCTGCTGGTCCGCAGTCAGTTAGTGTGCCTCGCATTAGAGTGCGAAATAGTCAGTATTGAGTATGTGCCTCGTCTAGCGATCTGATAGTCAGTCATTGAGCGAGTGCCTCGAAGCCTAACGCCGAGTTGGTAGTCGAGTGCATCGAAGAGTTTCTTAGTGTATCGCGGTTAGTGCATCGTCGAGAGAGTGTGTTAAGCTCCGGGAACGACTGAACCGAAGAGTCGGGAGCCGTGCTCTGTGTGTCGTCGAGTGTATCGCGACTTGTAGCCTGGAAAGTCTCCAGAGTGCGTGGAGTTCCGAGAACGACCGAGCAGAGTCGGGAGCTGTACTCTGGTGCTTTGCAGTGAAGCTGTCTCCACGTTATAGCCTGATAACCTGAAGGCTGTGTCGCTGATCGTGTCAGCGTGTTTATAGTAGTTCATCGACGACTGTAAAACGTGTTTTGGAGCTGTCCTGACAATACTGGCAAATAAAGTGTGTTTCGATACTTCATCAAGTGTCGTCGTTATTCACTCCAAATCCACACGAACACCGTACGTAACGTAACAACTGGTGTCAGAAGAATAGAAAAACGTAACAATACTTTCAGAAGGAATCCTATCAGCCTTTTCATTGCCTGTTAAGTATTTAGTTTTAATTTATAAAAAACTACTTATGTTCAGAAACACCCAAAAAATTTTAACCAGATTTACAGAATTTAGACAATTAATTGAGCATAACTCCAAATCTAATAAACGTATCTTAATAAAAGTAAGCTCATATGAAGGCTAATTTTTTGCTGCTAAGTACTATGAGTTTCAAGTACAAGCATTGATATTAAGCATTTTTAAATCACAATATTACGCAAAAATTCCACCAGATGCCATTGTCTCTTTCGCGTTACGTGAGGAAAATAACTGAAGTTTAAAATTTGCTTACAAAAGCCAATTAATAAAATTGAATTACAATTACTTAAATAAGAGTTGTGTAATCGAAATTTTGAAATAATACCTAATATAGTTTAAATTAATTAGAATTAATTTAATAGACTTTAATTGACTACAGAACAAGACGTTGGTATGGAAACCAGGAGCCATGAAACTACACTCATGTCCATAAATTAAGGATAATGCAAAATCAGGCAAAGGAAGAGTTAGAAGCAAAACAAATTTGACTTATATGTAAAGCTTATTTATTAAACAAAAGGTAAAGATCAAAAAAAGATGCTACGTGTTTGATATTATTAAAAAAATTAGCGATTTTTTCTCCCTGGAGCAAATTAAAAAAAAAAAAAAACTATTTACAAAAAATCAATATTACATGGTTGGTATAATTGTTAATACACTGTATGTCTCCCAGACGATGCAATACACTCCGTACAACGCCTAGGCTTGCTGAGTATCAAATTATCGATCTGATCTTGGCGGATATTACACCACTCAAAAAGCAATGCTCTCCGAAGTTCCGGTAGACATGTAGGAGGAGGTTGACGGGCTGCAACTCGTCGGCCAAGCATGTCCCACACGTGCTCTACTGGATTCAAGTCCGGTGAGAATACTGGCTAGTCCATACGGGTGATATCCTTCGATTGAAGGCATTTGCTTACGATGTTTTCACGGTGAGGACGGCCATTGTCATTCATAAACACAAATTGTGCGCCCATGGCGCCCCGAAATAAACGTACATGTTGTTCCAGAATGACGTCCCGATAGATTTAGCTTGTCATGGTTCCAATTTGAACATGCAGGTCAGTTCTGGAACCCAGAATAATTCCACCCCAACCGAGCACTCCTGCACCGCTGTAACGGTGTCGTTCAATGATGTTTTCTTGGTGGTAACGGGTACCTGGAGCTTTCCATATGAAAGTCCGGCGAGAATCAGACTGCAAGCCAAACCTGGACTCATCGGAAAACATCACACAAGCCCACTGTTGCGGTGTCCACAATGCGTGCTCTCTACTCCAGGCTAACCGCAGGCGACAGTGAGTTGCAGTAAGTAGAACGCATCTGACAGGTCTACGAGCAAATAGACCAATCTGCCCTAAGCGTCTGTACACGGTCTGCCTTGAAATTGTCGTACCAGTGGCTGATGAGACAGGTCTGAGGCTGTACTCCTCCTGTTTCTTTTGGCAGTAACCGACAAATACCGGTCCTCATTCGGCTTTGTAACTCTGGGGCGACCTGTGCTTTAACGTCTACTCACATTACTATCCTCTTGGAATCGTTGCCAAAGCCTGGAAATGACACTCTGGGCAATTCCAAGTTCGTCTGATACTTCCAGTTAAGTACGCCCATATTCCAGACAGCCGATAATTCTACCACGTAAAAAATCATCTAAATGCGTCCTTTGTGTCATAACTATTCGGTTATTGCACTGAAATGCTTATAAAGCGTCTGCGAACAATTTCACTTCTTTGCCTGTATTCCTTATACATCACTGTCTGAGCAAATTACCACAAAACTGAGCAAATTACTACAAAAAAAACTCCTATTTACAAAAAAAAAAAAAAAAAAAAAAAAAAAAAAAAAAAAAAAAAAACAATATTACATGGTTGGTATGATTGTTAATACATTGTATGTCTCCCAGACGATGCAATACAGTCCGTACAACGCCTAGGCATGCTGAGTATCAAATTATCGATCTGATCTTGGCGGATATTACACCACTCAAAAAGCAATGCTCTCCAAAGTTCCGGTAGACACGTAGGAGGAGGTTGACGAGCTGCAACTCGTCGGCCACGCATGTCCCAGGCGTGCCCTACTGGATTCAAGTCCGGTGAGAATGCTGGCCAGTCTATACGGGTGATATCCTCCGATTGAAGGCATTCGCTTACGATTTTTGCACGGTGAGGACGGGCGTTGTCATCCATAAACACAACTTGAGCGCCCATGGCGCCCCGAAACAAACGTACATGTTGTTCCAGAAGAATGACGTCCCGATTTGGCTTGTAATGGTTCCAATTTGAACATGCAGGTCAGTTCTGGAACCCAGAATAATTCCACCCCAAACGAGCACTCCTGCACCACCGTAACGGCGTCGTTCAATGATGTTTTCTTGGTGGTAATGGGTACCTGGAGCTCTTCATATGAAAGTCCGGCGAGAATCAGACTGCAAGCTCAACCTGGACTCGTCGGAAAACATCACACAAGCCCACTGTTGCGGCGTCCACAATGCATGCTCTCTACTCCAGGCTAACCACAGGCGACAGTGAGTTGCAATAAGTGGAACGCATCTGACAGGTCTACGAACATATTAGACCAATCTGCCCTAAGTGTCTGTACACGGTCTGCCTTGAAATTGTCGTACCAGTGGCTGAAGAGAGCTGACGAGACAGGTCTGAGGCTGTGCTCCGTCTGTTTCTTTTGGCAGTAACTGCCAAATACCGGTCCTCAATCGGCGTTGTAACTCTGGGGCGACCTGTGTTGTAACGTCTACTCACATTCCCATCATCTTGGAATCGTTGCCAAAGCCTGGAGATGAAACTCTGGGCAATTCCAAGTTCGTCTGATACTTCCAGTTGGGTACGCCCACATTTCAGACGACCGATAATTCTACCACGTAAAAAATCATCCAAATGCGCCCATTGTGTCATAACTATTTGGTTATTGCACTGAAATGCTTATAAAGCGCTTGCGAACAATTTTACTTCTTTGCCTGTATTCCTTATATATCACTCTCTTACACTCTCGTTATTGTGGCGTACCATCGGTGTCATGTGGTTACTTCCTAAAATTTGCATATGATTCTTGAAGATGTGTGTAGTGATTTTACAGGTGCTATATTTATTTTAGAGTTCGATTCCCGCGTGACTCCGAATTATCCTTAATTTATGGACATGAGTGTATTATTCTAGTCCTCATTTGAATACTTCCTCCAACGCGTCTGACGCTGGAATCCCTCTATTGTTCTATCTCTGAATTGGAATCCCTCTACTGTTCTCTCTTTCTGGGCGTATGCTCAAACCTTAATCTATACGAAAATTCCGGACTTTTTCGCAGTTTCGGATGTTTGATCGTCTTAATATTGCATCAGATCAAAGCTCTGTAAATGACACTAAAGCTATTTTTCAGAGTAGAAATGAGAAATTTTATTACAGCCAGCTCTAGAGGCATCCAAGGAAAAATTAAGTTTTTAAAGAAGATAACTAGTAACCGCAGGTACTCAGGAGTTCAAAGGATGTCGCCATGACGTAATAGAAGAATAGATGACGTAAGAGAACAATAGATAACGTAACAAGGGGTATGTCTTTGATGTGCCGCCACCGCCATCTCGGATCACGTGACAACCGAAAGTGACGTAGATGGATGGGATGACGTAGACGGAATGACGTCATGCATCGTTTTGTTTTTGATTCTGTGGCAATGATCTTTTCAAAGTTTTTATTTTTTGTGGCAACGACACTATTTTTTATATTTGTGGCAACAATCGCTTAAACCACGTGACGTCAACTTTATTATTTTCCTTATTTACCAATTATTTTCCTTTATTATTTTAGTTATTTAAACATTTTTATTTAATATTTTTAATTATTTTAATCCCTCATTATTTTTAATTAGTTTTAATTGATTCCATTATATCTTAATCCATTTTTAATGAATTTAATATCATTTTCCCTGAATTTTAAAAATAACTCCACGGACGAGATTCGAACTCGCTATCTCTGGGATGGGAGTGTGGCGCTTTATCTCTCGGCTACCCCTTCATGTTATAAAGCCTGTTACTTTTCCGTTTGGAGCGAAAATCACCATGACGTCACTAGGCTGGGGGAAACAGCCAAACGTCATCTCTTTCACGTTGCAGCCTGTCGAAACCGCTTCACACCTTTCTACATCCGCGATGGCGAACGAACACAATCTTAACAACCAATCAGATTCTCGCTAACAATATCTATCTTATTTCAGCCAATCAGCGTATTGTTATCTTTGTACATCGCTTTAATATGTTTTTCCTTTACCAAACATAAATTTTATTTTGAACTTTCGCAAATTGATGTTTATTTCTACAAAAGTGAATTGACATTTTCTTTTTACTTTTTTACTTTGCAAAAGTTTTTCTTTTTTTCAAATTTATTCCTTTTCGTATTTTTACTTTTTTTTATATATATTTAACTTTCTTTTTTTGGTTTTACAAAAGTAATATTTTATTTTTATGAATTAATTTTTTTCCTTTTCACTCTTATTTTGCAAATGTTTTTTTTTCTCAAATTTATCCCTTTTTTATATTTTTATTTTATTTTTTATTAATATTTAACTTTTTTACTTTAAAAAGGTTTTTTTTTGTTTAAACTTTTTTTTTACAAAAGTAATATCTATTTTTACAGATTTAATTTTTCCTTTCCTCTTTTTATTTAAAAAAAGGTGTTACTACATTTTTAACTTTATTTTTTTACAAAAGTAATATTTAGTTTTATAATTTTAATTTTTTTGAATTTTTTGTTTACACAAATGCGGTTTTTTGTTTTTTCCCTTATGCATTTTACTTCCAAAAGTAAATTTCATTTTTTTTCTTTCCTTTAAAATTTTTTGTTACATTTTTATTTTACCCTTAACTATTTTTCCCCTTGTTTTAAAGACAATATGATGTTACATTTCCATATCTCTAAAAGTAAACTTACCTACATTTCTCTGTCTTTGAAATTTTAAGCTGGAATTTACATGCATATAACTTCACTAGATAATATTTTCTGTAACTTTAAACCAATATACACAATGCTCATTCTATATAGTTTAACAGGAATACTACATTTCTTACTTTTTTACTACTACGTTGGAGATACTCAGAAGTTTTCCTTCTAATGTATTGTACTAACTATTAATGACTGTATTAACTTTTTGGCCAACTATACAAAACTTTGTTGATTCCCTTTTACACGTCTTACTTTTATTCAAAGGATTCACCAAACTATGTCTGACAAATGTAATTTTTACACTTTCCATTTACACATTTACCCTTATAAAACATATTCATGCTGTATTTCTGATTCCTTTTTCCCATAATAAATACAGACTTACACATGTTTCTTTATTGTAAGACCTACTGACTTTAAACAAATCTTATAAGGAGCAATAAATGTTTCATGGTATGAAGCCCACTCAGACCAATGCCTGGAGCATTTCTACCCAGTTAAGTTTAGATACGTACCAATAGTACTTCATTTCTTCTTATTTTACTCTACAGACATTGATACATATATATTCAGAACCTTTTATTCAGTAAGATAAGTATCCCTTTTATTCAGTAAGATTCATTTATACTACTAACACAAATTTTGCTAACTCTTTGAAATATTTTACAAAAATATCTTGTATTTTCTTGCACGCATCCTACTTAAATCACCAAACATACACTGAACCTTGATTTTTCCTTCACGTGAAAACGTCACTCGGATTCTTAATATGATTCCACCATTTACCGCAGAACTTTATAAACACTACTCTATTTGAACTTATCACAGCCTTACTCTCTTAACAAGGTACAGAAGATTGAATTATATTTTAACTACAGAGAAGAATATCCACATTGTAGCGTATTATTTTAAATTTGAATTATAGTCACATTTTGTGAAGGAGAAATTAAAGTCTATAATACACATATTCAGCCATGAAAATGAAACTTTATCGCCTTTTTCCCAACTTGGAATATAAAAATTTGTTAACTTGGAATATTTTTAACGTATTCATTGTAACTTAACTGAAAAATACCCAATATTTCAAATTGTCAATAATTTATTTAGCACTGAACTCTTACAGCCTTTTGAGAACGAAATTTAATTTATCATACCTGGCAAATGACTCCTACATACACTGGTGTGCAAAACTTAAGGACGAAGTCGAAAAATTAGCATATTAGCTGAACGAAGAGGCAGAGCGGACAGAAAGACCAATCAGGAGATTAAGTAAGGTGATGTACGGTAGCACATGCGCAGATATGCAGGTAGACGTAATGGGGGAGTGTCTGAGTAGTATAAAGCATGTTGTCGGTGGATCAGTATTTCTGGCAAAGAGATTGCAGGCCGTATAGCAGTTAAAATCACACCGAGTTGCTGCCTCAGCGAGAAATGGCGAATAATCAATCTGTTAGACGGCATCTGGATGCTTTTACACGAGGTCGAAACATTGGGAAGTTGGAGGAAGGCCGCAGTGTGACAAGTGTGGCTGCAGAGATCGAATTGCTCACAGCATCGTTTCACGAATTTGGAGACAATTTTAAACTACAGGAACAGCTATCCGAGGGTTTAGTAGTGGTCGTCCACGAGGAACCACACCCGCAGATGACCGGTATATTGTTTTACAGGCCAGAAGAAACAGGCGGCAGACAGCGGGAGAAATCGCTAGACACACGACACAGGCGACAGGACGACCGATATCGCGTTTTACCGTGGCCGGAAGACTGCACGGTGGTGGTCTGTTTGCACGATGCCCTGTACGGTGTGTACCTCTAACGTCTGCCCATCGGAGAAGGCGTTCTCTGTGGTGCCGGGAACACCGGAATTGGAGAGACAATGAATGGGGACGAGTACTCTTTACAGATGAGAGCAGATTCAGTCTGAGTAGCGATTCTCATCGCATACTCATCTGGAGAGAGCGGGGAAGCCGCAATCATCCCTCGAACATCATTGAAAGGGACAGGTATGGAGGTGGCGGTGTTCTCGCTTGGGGAGGCGTCATGCTTGGTAGTCGTACAGACCTTCACATCTTCGACGCAGGTTCAGTCAACGGGATCCGTTATTGTAACGAGATTCTTCTTCCATGTGTGCGTCTTTTTAGAGGCGCTATGGGTCCGCAGTTCCTTTTCATGGACGACAATGCACCATGTCATCGCACAGTAGCTGCCGAACAGCTCTTAGAGAGTGAGGATATTGAACGTATGGATTGGCCGGCACGATCTCCGGATCTCAATCCCATCGAGCATGTATGGGATTTTCTAGGCAGACGCTTGGCAGCTCGTACCTTACCGCCAGTAACGATTCCGGAGCTTCGATTGGCGCTGCAAGACGAATGGGCAGCAATGCCTCAACAACTCATTGACACCCTCATTCTCAGCATGGGCAGACTCTGTGAAACCTGCCTAGCAGTCAGGGGAGATCATATCCCCTATTAAAGACCGGATGTTTCTTGCTGGACACCCATCAGAGGGATGTTTCGGCCTTCAGTCGCATTGCGCTCCATGCTACTTTTTCAATAAAGCTTCTTTTTATCCCTCTGATTTCTCTTTTAGTAAGTGTTGCTTACATTACTCATGTCCTTACGTATTGGGGATCTTACGGTATTAAATGTGTTGATTTGCAAAGCTTTTGTACAAAGTTATATTGAAAAAACCGTCTCGTCCTTAATTTTTGCACACCAGTGTAGTTATGATACATTACACGAAATATTGAGTAGAGTTCCAAATAATGATCTAACATAGTAATTAACGTAAAAGATCTAACACAGTCATTTTAAGATAGACATTTCAAACTGACATTGCTTAACTCTTACAGCTTTATTTGACATTTAACTTCTCATAGTTAGTAAACAAAAGTACGCACAAATAATTATACATAATAGGTAATAATGACAGAAACTCCATATAATCTACTTTAAAACCAACTTTAGTCACCAACTTTAAAAATTTTAACACATTTTAAGATGTCATAAGAAAGACCACACTTTCAAAAAAGCATTATTTTAATTAAACATTGGAGCAATGTTTATCATGCGCAATGTTTATCCAATACAATCTTGCGCACATGTTTTTATTTATCATGACCATGACACATAATAAGTAAAAATTTTCACAAAGTACGAAACACATTTCTCTTTTAACTTACCGTACTCTTAAGAAAAATGCAGTATGGAATGCTTAGAACACTCAGTGCCACAGTTCCTCATTTCCACACGAATTGATCAAAATATACATGTACTTTAAAATCAGTTAAACTTCACAAATTAGATACTTCACAAATTAGATAAAAGATAGGTACACAATGAACTTCGAGTGATAAATACAGAAAAGCATGTAAAGACCAAGAAACAAAAATGCATTCGTGGACAACTTTTTAAGATAAACTTGCTCTATTTTTGCACATGGGTTACATTTTGCATTTCAGATTAAGGAAACATTCAAGATAATTCCTGTATAACTAGGTATTTTATTCACACTTGTTAGTAATGTAATTTATTAGAACAGTCGCAGACATACTATAGGACAAGTATGCCATTTCCAGGGAAAACAATTTTCTCAAGCCAGACTTTAATAGTGAAATATAAAATGGAAGAAAATGCCATATTTCCATTAGTATCTGAGTATGCAAACTATGAACAAGAAACGAATATTTTTTCTGAAAATGTTCCGAATGGAATAAGTCAGGACTAGTTTCATGAACAGAGCATGAAAAATAATGATGAATTTTTAATTTTATTTTGTCTGTAGTACATTTACTTATATTAAAATCTTCCATTTGGTTGACTGTATTTTAACATTTAACGCAAGTTGATAAATCAGAGTGATTTCGTGTTTTAAAGCTTCAGATTAAGAAATATTACAACTTCAGAAATAATACAACTCAAAAGCGAAAAGATTAAAACGACAAGAGAAGCAAGCGAGCGTGATAAATGACTTTTTTGGGCTGATTTTCATGAATTCATAGATCGATAGAAAAATTTTAACGCACTGTATATGAACTATTTTTCAAATGTATTACGATCACTGTTTTCCACTTTTACATAGACTTTAAGTAAACATTTCATGTTAATTTACCTTTCTTCCTGAGATTTATCTACGTATTTACTAAATTTTTGCATTTTGTTTATAATTATAATACCAAAAGGACATAAGAGAACATTTGTTTCTTGAAAATGTCCATATTTTTTTCCAACTGTTCTTTCTTTCATAGCTTTGAAGTAATCTATTAAACACATAGTTATCTTGACCAGACAGCCGTTGGTCTTGCCAATGTCTGAGGGAAGTCCACAAAGCTAGAGAATTTAAGTAATATTTTACCAGTACGGAGAACTTCTTACTTCAGTTCTGATGAAAATTGACCGAATTTAGTAGTTCATTACCGATCTAGCAGCCTTTAACTTTTTCTATTGAAAACAAACACACTCAGAAATTATCAGCAAAATTTTCCATACAGATATATTTTTCTAATTTTCATGCCATTACATTTCCAATGAAATATGACTGATTGCCAGATAGGTAAATGTATTTTATTTTCCCCAGCATTCGAATGCTCCTTGCATTTTATTTAACAAAATCGCAAACAAGTTAAATGAATATTTTCTGAAATACTGTATATTTCATTCCGGAAAGTTTACACGAGTACCTTCATTTCGAAATCCCTAATGTTTCTATACCTGCATTAAAAGTAAATTTTGAGTATAGAATTTTCAGTTTTGATAGAAGTTATGTGTGGGTGGTTGTCATGTGGTCGTGTTTTCATAAACCGTTTTTGTGAAGTAAATTATTGGTAACCTTTAGAACACTTTGAATATTACCATTCTTTACATTACTGCCACTGCAAGTCATTGAGTTTTCAAATAGTTTCCTATTTATCGTTTACAACGCTTCGTTAAGACATTAAAACAAATTTTTAATAAATAGTTATATTATTTGATTTAATGATTGTATTACACATTTAGAAGATTTAACAACACTACTACGCTGAACCATAAATTAAGAAAAGAAATGGAATTTTTATCTTAGTATACTATAGGGATAGATAAGTTTTCTCTGACTTAGATGTATTCGTATGTAGATAATGGAGACTTTTAACCCAGCTCATACAGACTTTGAATATTTTCTCAAAGTCACCACGATCACTGGCTTGCATTGTCATAGAGTTTCTCGTGAAGTTTATGTACTAATTTCTTTAGAAACATGTCTAAAATAATACCTCATCTTCATAAGAAACATCAGCGCTTTCATTTAAATTAGTAATAAAATAAGAATCATTGTTTTGTAAATATGTTTTTCCTTCACTAAAAAGTTTCTTCTTTATCATATTCGAAATGAACAATTAACTGTACATAACTAATATATTGTATTGATAAACCAGAGTTATATCTTAACTTACTGCATTGCATTTCAAGTGAATGTGTTTATTGTAACTTTTAATAAAATCTTAAAGGCTGAAATGAGTGTTTCATTACCAAATTTGTACTTTCTAACTTCATTCTACTGAAACGAAAACCTTCATAACTTATTGCGAAGAAAAATGTTATACTTTTTGATTAATTTTAATACCATAGTATTATCTTTGAAAATTTGTTTCCCAGTCCACTATACGATTTGTTTCCTAGATTACTAGGAATTAATATTACTAATTTTCGCTCTTTCAATACGTGACCAAAAAACTCAGTTTAGAAATGCTTGCTGAACCGGGGCTATGCTTTCATGTTTATTACATACCATGCGAATATTTTAAAAAAGGCATATTCTTTCCTTCTGTTAGCACAGTTTTAACCAACATTTTTACTATTACAGAGACTTCTTTAGTAAAATCTCAAGGGTTAAATTGAACGTTTCATTACTACTCGTAATTTTGAAGATTCTGGAGATATCCTACTTAAAACTTCATAACCGATTAGCAAAGTAATTTATATATGTACTTCGTTGTGCTCTTGGTTAATTTTTAAATCGCTGTTCAACTATAACACTTGATTTCTAGTGAAGTACCGAAATAATTACTTACTTTCCGCTTTTTCCAAAGAATTTCGTAGACACATATGTTCATTATAGAAAATTTTCCTAACTTAAAAATATTATTACCGAAATAGAAAACATGCAAAATTTTCCTAAAAATTTATACAACTTTTTTTTTATAAACATGTACACGAATACCCACATTTAATTACTTAATGTGTAATTTCCTATATCAGAACAAAAATTTCGAACGAAAATTTTTAAATAATGTCATGTTCCATAAAATTTATGTATTTGTGATGTCATTGTCTTTCCGCAAACGTTTTGAGAGTAGCCGTTTAGAATTTCAAAACTGTTTTTTCTTTGCTATTGGAAACCATTTGATCTCTTTGAACATATCCTAATGAATTCTCGATACATTTTTGGTTTATCTTCAGCTTATGAAATATTTAAATACTTAAAAATATATTTGTAGATCTTTTATGATGACACTTGTGATAGATTTCCTGGACGTTTTTGGAAAATGTACTTATTTTATCCACGTGAATGAAGCTGATGTTTTCTTAAAATTTTATTATTCAGAGTATTTGTCAATTATGACAGAATACCGGATTTGTTCTCTTTATTCAACATTCATATGAACTTCAGTATTCCAAATCTTTCACGTAAATGTAATTTTTTCTGTCAGTAATAGGAAGACGAATGGAATAAATGCAGATTATGCAGACATAAGGTAAAAATCTGGAAGTAAAAATTCTTCAGAACTAGGCAATTCAGTAGAATGTGCAAATATTCATCCTAATCGAAACTTATTTTTGGAATTACATAGCATATAAAATGTAAATTTAATAAAAAGAGACATAACGAAGATCAAGTACGTTGCAAAATCTGGATGGTAATTATACAAAATTAGTGATAAAGCAGTTTTTCATAAAAAGTGGTTCCAACGAAGGAGACAACGAATCGCCTGAAACTCTAAGTGGGCATTTGATCTTTGCTCTTACGTAGAATTTAAAATTCTACTTAGCTTTTGTAAAACATCGCGGACGAAAACGTCGCAGAGAAAACAACGCAAGGCGAAAACGTCGTGCTACAAAACATCGTAGGAGAAAATATCGCAGTTCTAAAACATCGTGGTACAAAACATCGTCGTCGAAAATAAAGCGGTTCAAAAACTTCGCAGTTTGAAAACATCGTCGTCGAAAATACCGTGGTAAAAAATAAAGTATCTACAAATCATCGCGTGACGATAACATCGCAGACATGCTTTTTTCAGTCTTTAATAACTGTAAATAGATATTCCCATAATAATTTGTGAGCGCAAGATGTAAAGAAGGATAGTTTTTACTTTCACATTTTTTTATTAACTAATAAATTTTTGCTGAAAAAGTAAGAAGGAAACTTAAGCATAGAAAATTAAGTGCAACGCATAGATTATACTTTTTATTAAAAATTACCAGTAAAAACTTTATAAAAAAAGATTTATTAAAAGGTCTTTGTTGGTTAACTATGTCGGTTTAAAATTCTATTAAGTGCTATAAGTTGCATTAATTTTCTATGCTTAAGTTTCCTTCTTATTTTCTCAGCAAAAATTTATTAGTTAATATAAAATATGAAAAACAAATTATTCTTTCTATCTTGCGCTCACAATTTATTATGGGAATATCTATTTACAGTTATTAAAGTCTGAAAAAAGCATGTCTGCGATGTTATCGTCACGCGATGATTTGTAGATACTTCATTTTTTACCACGATATTTTCGACGAGGATGTTTTTAAACTGCGAAGTTTTTGAACCGCTTTATTTTCGACGACGATGTTTTAGAACTGCGATGTTTTCTCCCATGATGTTTTGTAGCACGAAGTTTCCGCCTGCGTTGTTTTCTCTGCGACATTTTCGTCCGCAATGTTTTCGCCGCGATGTTATCGGCGGACACCCACGAGACTGTCTATCGGAAATTCTAAAGATATGCAGTTTTTAAATATTTTCAGCCCAAATGCTGTCGAAACGTCTATGTGTGTGTGAATGAAAAAAAATCTGTCTTTGGGTATAATATAAAATCTGAAAATTATTAGATTTTTTTTTTTTCCCAATTTTAACTCTAATTTAAACTTATTCCAGAACAACCCTATTCATGTCCCTGTCGTATTGTAGACTGTCGTACCGAAGGATCCGGGTTCTAATCCCTCAGATGGCATGGATGTTTATAAATTTATAGTGTCTGTGCGGCCAGGGGGACATTCTAAATATGTGACAAGACGAAAAGTCCTCTCGAGAGGCAGGGCTTAATTTCTAAGATTAGTAGTGCCGGAGCCCTATGGAAGACCGTCGACAAAGAGAAACAAGAGTAAATAAATATATAAAATGACTATTAAACTCATTAATAATTTTTAAATTAAATAGTTAATTATTATCAAATTAATGAATAGCTATTTTGAAGAAATAAATGAGCCTAAATAGATTGTAATATCAATGAACAGTTTAATGACAGAGATTAACTTAAACATAGTTGCATACAGCAGAGAAAAAAGGGCGAAGAAGTAAGAATGGTATACATATACATACATACGTAATAAACAGTTACGTCATCATTCACCGCGCGGATAAACGCGAACGGCGCATGCGTCAGGAGAAGCTCTCTTAAGCTAAACGTCGTATTATAATTTATGATACAACAATCCCCCTTTCGACGTTTGGCGGCTGAAAAAAAAAATAAACATTAATCATTTACAGTTATTCCAATTAATTTACAGCACTTAGAATGTTTCGAAGCAGTCAATGTTTTTGTCAGTACATCAGCAGGCATTTTCTCTGTTGGCACATATTTAACGTCTATTTCATTTCTTTCATAAATTTCACGAATGAAATGATGTCTAATATCTATGTGTTTAGTGCGTGAGTGATAAACAGCATTTTCCATAAGCTTCTGTGCACCTTGATTATAACAATATATAATGGTTGGATAATCAGCAGTAAAATTTAATTCTTTAAGAAAACGACGTAAATAAACTGCTTCTTTGGCACTTTCTGAAAGACTGATGTACTCTGCTTCAGTACTTGATAATGCAACAGTTTGTTGCTTTCGTGATTCCCATGTTATCGGATTTCCAGCTAGCTTGAATAGTTAACCTGTGTACGATTTTCTAGTATTAACATCAGACGCCCAGTCGGCATCGGTACATCCAATAAGTGCTTTTCCAGTCTTTCGAAATTTTAAACAATAATTTTTAGTTCCTTTTAAGTATCGAAGAACGCGCTTTGCAGCCAACCAGTGTAATTTTCCAGGATTGTTATTAAATTGACTCAGGTGACTGACGGCATATGTAATATCCGGCCTAGTAAACACAGAAAGATATATAAGCGAACCAATTAGACGGCGATAAGGTACATTGTTCATTTCTTCCTTTTCAGTTTCAGAAGGACACATTTCTTTACTTAATTTTACACTAGGATCTAAAGGAGTTGCAACTGGTTTTGCATCTTGCATATTAAACCTTCGTAGAATATTATCAACATATTTCTGCTGAGATAAACTAATAGAATTATTATTTACATCTTGATTAAATTCTGTTCCAAGACAATAATGAAGCTTGCCTAAATCTTTAACATGAAATTCTTTAGAAAGATAACCTTTAAGTTCAGCATATAAATCACAGCTATTTGTTGCTATTATTAAGTCATCAACATATAAAATTAGAATTAACTCACCTTGAGATGTTTACATCCTGTATACACACTTATCTGATTGTAATGGTTGTAATCCAAAGTTTTTGAGTTTTTTGTCTAATTTTTCATACCACTGTCGTCCACTTTGTTTCAAACCATAAAGAGACTTTTGCAAAGCATAAACATAATCAGGATTATTTTGGTCTTCAAAACCTTTAGCTTGTTCCATGAAAATTTCTTCTTTTAAATCTCCGTTAACATAAACCATAACAAAATCTAGTTGATATAATATAAGGTCTTGTTCAGCACTGTATGCAATCACAGTTCTTATAGAACTTGCTCTGGCTACTGGAGCAAAGGTTTCATTAAAATCAATTCCAGGTTCCTGTGCAAATCCTCTAGCAACCAATCGAGCTTTTCTCTTTTGAACTGTTCCATCTGCATTATATTTCGTTCTAAGAACCCAGCGACATCCTATTACCTTTTTGTTCTGTGGTCGCTTTACCAATTTCCATGCACCATTTTTAACAAGTGCTTCATACTCAATTTGCCATTCTTCCTTATGCCATTCTTCAGCATAACTTCCATTTAATGCTTCTTCTAATGTCGGATTTGTATCTTCTTCAGAAATTTGTGCTTCTTCCTTTTCTATGTTTATATTGTGGTACTCCTTTTTTAGTCTTCCTGGCTTCCCAGTCTTGACTTTCTTTGGACGACCTGGCCCCCTTTTAATCTGCATTTCAGGTAGTGCTTCGGAATCAGAATCTTCATTATCAGATGATTCTGCCATATTTGAGGGGTCTTCTGTTATTTCATCAGCCGATATTTGCTTTACATTCAGAGGTTCTTCCTTCTTTTTATCAGGAATATTTTAGAAAAATAAAACTTCTAAATCTTTATCATAATTAGTAGAGTTTTCAAATTCATCAATGAATCTAACATCTCGGCTTATAACGATTTTTCTGGAATTTTTATTCCACAGCCTGTATGCTTTCGATTCATTTGAGTATCCTACAAATATATGTTCTTCTGAACGAGGATCGAATTTCCCTTTAGACCTTTTATTAAGTACAAAACATTTCTGTCCGAATACTTTGAAGTGAGATACAGTTGGCTTGATGCCAAAAAATAATTCATAAGGTGTTTTGTTTACTCCCAGGCTTCGATTTAGGCAACGATTACGAATATAAACAGCACAGTTCAAGGCTTCAGCCCAAAAGGATTCGGGAAGATTACTTTGTAGTAACAAACATCTGGCCATTTCAGTTAAAGTGCAGTTCATGCCTTCAGCTCTCGAATTCTGTTGAGGAGTCATTGGTGCAGAGAATTCTCGTTTAATTCCGCATTCTTAAATATATTTATTAAATTCTTCTCCGCGATATTCGAGACCGTTATCAGTCCGAAGGATTTTTATTTTCTTTCCTAGACGATTTTCGACCGCAGCTTTGTATTTAATGAATGCCTTTTTCACTTCATCTTTAGTTTTAAGAAAACTGACTTCGACATAACGCGATTTGTCGTCTATGAAAGTAACAAAATAACGCGAACCAGCATGGGATGTGACTCTCATAGGTCCACACAAATCTGAGTGAATCAAGTTCAGTAATTCATTACTTTGAAATTTTGATTCTTTTTGAAAAGGTTGCACAGTTTGTTTACCTCGGATACAGACTTTGCAGTCTTTTAGAGATTCAGTGTTATTAAAATTTAAATTTCTAACCATGTTATCAGACTTAAGTCTTTTCAAATCAGACTCATTTAAATGACCTAATTTAAGATGCCACTTTACAAAATCACTTACCTGTGCTATTGCAGCTGTTTTAGTGCTTGGATGTATATAATAAAGATCACCATGACGAATAGCCTGCACTAGTATAGATAGATCCATTTGGTTCTATTATTCTAGCATGTCGTTCTGTAAAAATCACTGAACGATTATTTGCAGTAGCTTTAGATGTTGACAGCAAATTACATTTTAATTCCGGAACACATAACACATTTTTGAGCGTAAGTTTAATTGTCTTATTTCCGTTAGGTACTGTTATAAAGACAGTTTCAATTCCTGTAATTTTTTATGTTTTGTCAACTGCTAACTTTATGGTTGAATTCGTTCGAGGGTGAAATTCTGAAAATAACCTTCTGTGCACATGTGAGATGTACAGCCACTATCTAAGCACCATGAGGAGGTCTTCTGATAAGCATTGTTTACAGCTAAACTAATCCGCTCTTCATAATTAGAAGCCATCATAGAACCTTGATTTCCCTTATTTGATTGCGCATATTTTCTATCAGCTATTTTCTTTCTGCATTCAGATGCCTTGTGCCCAATTTTCGAACAGTAATTACACTTCAAGTTTTGAAAATTTCTTTCAGCTGTAAAATTTTTGTTTGAATTTACCTTCCATTTTTCATTTTTCTTCTGTTCTTGATTTCTTCTTTTATAATCAGTATAGTATGCATTCTGTGAATCTTGAGACGATTTCCCTTTTCTTGCTTCCCATTCTTCTAACAT
Organism: Stegodyphus dumicola; assembly: GCF_044657685.1. NCBI lineage: Eukaryota > Metazoa > Arthropoda > Arachnida > Araneae > Eresidae > Stegodyphus > Stegodyphus dumicola. The sequence goes on along the minus strand of NC_140768.1, from coordinate 166,152,598 downwards.
TTTGATTTTCAAAGATTCGAGACTAGGTAACTGATCTCTTGATTCGATGGCGCATCTAAAATTTTCAAAATTGTCTGGATTCTGGCTCAAGATAGAGCAGAAGAATCGATAATAAATCATCAGCTATGTCAATTTCCATTTGTTTAAGCTTATCATCTAGTTCGAAGAAATTATTCAAATGTTCAGACATCGTTTCGCTTTCCGCCATTTTTCTAAATAAAAGCTGTTTTAATAATGTAGCCTTCTTCGCAGGTCCTTTTGATTCATATACGGCTTTGAGTTTATTCCACACAGCATTTGATGTCACACAATGCTTTATATGACACAGTTCACTAGGATTAATAGCAAGAATTATATCTGCGCGAGCTTTTTGATCAGCTTGGAGCCATTTCTTTTCGTCCTCGGTTCTTTCAGCAGGTTTTAGCGCTTTACCTGTTACATAATCCCAATGGTCGTTTTTAATCAATACTGCTTCTATTTGTAATTTCCAACTGTCAAAATTATCTTTTCCGAGCTTTTCTATAGTAGTCAAATGCGACATAATGTAATACAGTCTCTCACAGCCAAAAACCAAGATTGAACAATATAAAAATAGGCTTAACTGAACGCTGATCAGTTCTTACCGTTGATTAGACGTAACAGTTCTTGCACTGAATTAGGCTTAAGAGTTCAATGCTCGAAAACTTCAAAATGTTCATTTTAAAATAGGTATTTTGCTAATTAAGCACAGTTGAAACGTTCCTGGGCCCATAACCATTGAAGAAATAAATGAGCCTAAATAGATTGTAATATCAATGAACATTTTTAATGACAGAGATTAACTTAAACATAGTTGCATACAGCAGAGAAAAAAGGGCGAAGAAGTAAGAATGGTATACATATACATACATACGTAATAAACAGTTACGTCATCATCACCGCGCGGATAAACGCGAACGGCGCATGCGTCAGGAGAAGTTCTCTTAAGCTAAACGTCGTATTATAATTTATGATACAACATATTTAATTAATGTTTATAAATTGTTATTTAATCAATAATTATTATATAATTAATTATAATTTAATTGATAATTATTATTTATTGAAATAATTAAAGATTGAAGTAATTAAAGAATTAAAATTAAATAAAATGTAAAGAGATAAATTGAAATTTAATACGCGATTTTTAATATAATTTTACAGTTAAAATAAAATTTCTACTGAAATTGTTATTCAATTACATAAAGCAAGTGCCGCAGTCTTCTTATTCAGGGTTCCGGTGCGTTCCGGCTAGACTTATGATTTATTACAAAAAATAAGAAGCACCGGAGCTTAAATCCGGTGGGCTGCGCCACAATTTAAGCTCTGATCGTAAGGGGGGGGGAGTTCGTTTTTAATAACAAAAATTAAATATAAAATTAAATATACTTAAAGTATAGCTGATGAAAATTCCAGGGCGAAACAAAGTGAGGGTATGAGTGGATGGAAACAAAAAAATGAGGCGAATCTTGGTGAGAGAGAACGTTCTCTTTGACCGCGGCTCTCTGCTGATATAATTATAGCCATCAAGCAGATGTATATCAGGGGTAAAATGAGTCCTGAATCTGACTCCTAAGTTTCTGGTTACGCTTCCACCCCATTAGCGGATACTATGGGAGGACCATGGAGGTAGGAAAGGGAGGAGGGGCCATTCCGCGCTAGAAGTGAAGCACTGCTTTGAAGCTTGGGTCACCAGACGGGGTGTTCTTTGTTTACATTCAGAAGCTCGCTTGACAAGATTCCGATAGTATTTCGACACACGAAAGTTCCATAGAAATCGAAAAAGGGACACTCTCGCATGAAAGAAACATTCATAGTGTGATGGATAATAGCAATTTGTATAGTTTACTGACATTTACGCAAAAATCACATCTTGGTTATTTTTCGATAACTAACAACAGCGATTTTGATTATGAATTTGTTTTATAAAATTCTAAGCTGTTGCACTACAAAAATATAGATTTTAAGAAAATTGCTAAAAGAGATCTGCCAAAATTTATTTTCTAGAAGATTTGAAAAGTTTGAAACTTGATGGCTAAATGTAAATATAAAATTATGTATGTTAAAATATTTGTAATTAGGCACATAGGTCAGATTACGTTTTTATTAAATAGAGTAACGCATGCAAGGGCTATCTGCCTAAAGAGAGAGATGCCATCGTGGAGGAATTTTGAAGAAAAACTGACCTTTGAGTGGGTATTAAAAATAATACTTATAATTTTCATTCAAATTATATTCATATATATTTTTTATGTAAAGCTTTCGGGTGTATGCTAAATTAGTGTAAATTACTTTACACGAAAAATATAGTGAATGCACAGAAATTAAAGATTTGCACATGCCGGAAATGATAAATAGGAAATATGTACGGGTATTTATGCATGTGCTTGCAAAAAGCATGTATCTGCTTTTGACAAAATACTTAAATATTCATTAAATTATTTATAAATGTATTTGAAATGAAGAATTTATTCACTTATAAACAACTGTGAAAGTACTGTGAAGAAATCTAATGATTAAATGCATCTAATTTATAATGATTATAAATGTTATCTAAATATATAATAACCTTAATATTGAATTGTAAACATAAATTGAAATCCTGTTGACAAATACGTTATAAAACTATTTAAGCAAGAATTGTTCGTATTGGAAAGCAATCTGTTAAAAGGTATTGTAAAGCAAATGCTATGAGATGCGCACTTAAGAACGTAATAAAGAGTTTTGGAATGTGTATTGTTGAAATGAAGGGTAAAAAAAAAATCTGATAAGCATAATTAAAGAATTATTCCCTTTACATTTTATAATAACTCAGTTACAAGTTTTAAATAATACTTAAAAAAAAAAAAAAAAAAAAAAAAACTTATGTTATTCTTTTTCAGAAATGTTCAGAGAAAGTCAAATACTATTTAATACCTATTTAATTATTAGGAATTAGCGAAATACTTATTTAAAGTATTTCGCTAATTCCTAATAATTCTCTAATTTAAAATGAACCGAATAGAGCATTAATTATAAATTGGCTTACATTTTTCGATTTAAAAGAAGCCAAAAAATCATGCCATATTTAAGAAAGTATTTTAGGAAGAAGCTCTATAAATAGAAAAGAAATAATGCATAATTTTAATATTAATAATACAATAAACTTTGATCTTAATTTTTGTACCTTAACCGAATAAAATCGAATTACCTTAATTTTGTTTTCTAATGTAATTAACGAAAACTTGTGAAAATATTTCATTCAAATTAAACCATTCTGAGAAAACTGTCCTGTGAAAAGTATAGCATTTAATTCCGTTCAGAATGAAATGTTGTTTAAAAATATGTTGTTTTCACATACTTAGGACTCTGAAGTGTTGTAGAAAAAGAAAATATATACATTTATATGTATATTTGCGATGTAATTACAAAATATTTACACCCGAACGCGTCAAATCCCATAGAACTCAATGGTAAATGACCCAATGTTTTGGTCACCATGTAGGGATCGCCGGTGCTTCAGACCAGGGTACGGAGAAACTTGTTTAGGGCGACTCCTTCTTACTTCCTACCTCCATGGGGAAGACGATGTATAGGACGTGCTTGAGCAGTTTATCTCAGTATTTCACTCTTATTGTAATCGCTGTCACTTAACGCTCATTTAAGAACACAAATTTTCTTTCCTGCGAGGATAACTAACTGTAAGCATCGATAACAATACATTAGATACGATGGCATGGCGAGAAATTTACGCGTTCCTAAACAAACTCCCCAAAATTTATTGCTTTTCAGGGAAAGGTTTCTGCATGTGAATGAGGGACTTTACTTGAACGTCTCATGTCCTCATGAGTTCGTATTTCTAGGGAAATAGAGTATTGCAAAGTCTGCTTATTGTTAAACTAAAACCTTAGGAATTCTAAATTTCCCCCCCCCCCTTTAAATTGTGGTTCAGTTTTATAAAACGAAGTACCGGAGCTCATCTTATTTAGGGCTCCGGTGCGCTCCGGCTAAAATTGTAATTTATCTTAAAAATTGAGAAGTATCGGAGCCGGGCTCCTGAGCAATTTAAGCACTGTCGAGAGGTTGAGGTACGGAGAGAGGGGTAGAAGACCCTCGGACCCGTCTCTTCAGGGTGCTCTCCTTCAAAATGGGAGTCATCAAGAATAAGTAAACATGACATTTCTTTGAAATGTCATGTTTACTTACTCTTTTCTCTAACTCATTCCATACAGGTAACATGTTCATTAAGATTTAAATCCAGAGAATATGGATGAGTTTTGATAACTTCAAGGCAGTTGTATAGTAACCACAAGGGAACATTCACGGTTGCGTGTTGGGGACTGATATCCTTATAGAACTTGAATGTATTTTGCATTCTAATTTTTTTCCAGATGCTTTCAGGTTTTCATAAAGAATATTTATACACTGATCCATATTATTTTGTATACAAACTAGATTATTTTCAGCGAAATATTTCCAAACCACTATGCCTCTGTGCTCACGCTTAACAAGGCGACAGGTTTCTTGGATTCAATTCTTCATTCGGCTTTTGCAACACACAGTAATTCATCCACTGGACCCAAATATATTAAAATATTGACTCAAAAGCAAATATAACATTCAGCATGATAAATTTTTGCTTATCATGGATTTTGCAAACGCTACGTTTATTTCCTTTGTATGTATATATATATATATATATTGTATATATTGCTGATGAAGAATTATTCTTATTGATCCCCTACAGTATCCAGGCATGTCTCTTTTAACAGTTCCAATGTTAATTTCTCTAGCAAACCGTTCTTCTAAATCTGCTGCAATATTCACAGCTTTTATTTTTGGTTATTATTTGATATTTTTGTAGGATAAAATTCCGATTCCTTAATGTTAACTTGGAGTGTGATTCAGACTTTTAATGCATCTTCAGCAGTTCCAATTACCATAGTTTCATAACAGCAAAAACAGTTGAAAACTTTACATGAAGGATTTTTTTTTTTTGGATATTTCGAACATTTTGATTATTTTTAAAATGATGAATAATTACATTTCTAACAGAACTATTCAGTAATTTGTAGCATCTTGACATGCTCACTTCAAATATGGAAACGTTATATATATTTTGCTAAACAAATAATAATTTTCAGATGTAAAAAAAAAATTCTAGTGATATATTTTCATTTGAAACAAAAAAAATTGTGACAAAACATATGATCTGGCAAGCGATCTCCACAAAACTTGCGATTGTCCGAATTATTATGTGAGCTATTTATTAACTTTTCCTGAATAAATTATTTTATTATAAGGAATATTTTGATGATATTTTTTTTTTCAACAAAATAGAGAAAAAGTTATATATTAAAAAAAATTAGGCTGTATGCTTCAGTATTTAGTACAAGATCTATGCAAATAAATTTCAAAAACACAAATGTCCCCCTCCATGAGCCACTGAATGATTCTTACATTTGAAAGTTGGACAGACATTTACAACTTGTTAATCTTTTAAGCACTGTTTGGCTTTAAAGTGAGAAATGAAACAATCCACCACATTAAATAATTAAGAGAATTTTAAAGCAAGTCAACTTGCCCTTTGGAAAAAGGAAAACAACATTAAAAAAGTTAGTAAAAATATAAAAATTCATTTTTGAGAAAAAGTACAGCAGAAATAAGAAAAATGACCAATAAAATATGCAAGAACCCCAAAACCAGTGTAAAATATGCAAGAACCCCTAAACCAGTGTAAAATATGCAGAAACCCTTAAACCTAAGTATTGACATACAAAAATGAACTCCCCAAAACGGCATGGTTATCATGACAGGGGAAAAAAAATAAAATGGCCAAATCTGGCAGGCGGCTCTGCCACATGTGTACTCCTGTCTCCCCCCAAAAAAGTATATTTACAATTTTTGACTTACTAACGACTGAAGAAGAAAAGAGCTGTGAATAGACTCTGCTCCAATATACTTTGTTTTTTAAATATATGCTGACTATCTCTTATTTACCAACGAAGGAGGAAGAAAGAAAGAGACATTACACCACACATTTGAACATGCAAAAATTGTCACAAAATAAAAGTACATATAAAAAGCATTTGGACGTACAATTGTGAAAAGTTGCAAGCAAAAGAAAAGTAAACGTTCCAACAACAGGTGTTTGTTACAGCGCTATGACTTATTTACACTAGGCACAGGAAGTGATGTCAACTGGTCTGAGAAAAGATTCAGTTTCCAAAAATACGACTGAGGAAGATAAGAGCTGTGAGTAGGCCACATTAAGTTTTAATGCATTTTCTTTAAAATAATAATAATAAATAAATAAAATAAAATTTACGAATGACTCTGGAAGCAACTACATCATTTTCCCAATTAAAATGCACTTTTCTTTACTTTAGATGAACTTGGCCCCATTATGATGGAGGCTGTGAAAATGGGAAAGTACCGAAGCCTCTTACAGTAATCACCTCAGAAAGTCTGACAATTTTCAGTATTTCTGAGAATATAAATAACTATTAGCATTTAACAATACTTTCTAGCTAGAAAGCGAGGAAGGCCACCAATTAGGTGGCTTGATGCTGTTGAGAATGACATTAATACGATACACAGGGGAGACTGGAGGAGTATTGCCATGAATAGGTCCAGATGGCATACCACTTGTTGAGATGGCCTTGGCCAGCAGTAGGCCTCAGATGAAGAATACCTTTGGTGGTAATAATACCTTTGGATGAAGAATACCTTTGGTTTGAATACCTAAGGTGACCACCAACACAAAAAAGCAAAACTGTGTAGAACTGTGAAAGTTTTACCTTTCAGTTTACTGTACGCTATTATTATATTTATACTTGTATTATATATTTAAGATGATGTTTCATGCATAAATGCATTGTGATTTGGATGATTCTGTCAATAAAATTGAGCAAGGATAAATTTATAGATTTGGGATTCATCATTATATTAAACTGATGAAAGAATAATGCGATCCATATAAATTATAAAAAATATGCAAAATATGACTTACCTGTATCCACTTTGATTGTATGTTAGCAAGACTCCACATCACCCAAAAAAGGCAATACTGAGTAAAGCTCATACATTGATAACTTCAGTCAGTTTGAATTTTAACATTTCATTTTATTTTATACAGAAATTCTACAGTTTACTTTTAAAATATTATACATTGGAAATATTTCTGCAAAAATAAAGCTATGAATATATATATTAAATGCTTTTTCTAGCATAAAATCGGAGCAACTGCATATTTGAATTTAAAATACTCAAAGTTAGAGAAAAAAATTCAAAAATATTATTTAACAAATTAGTGAATACACTAAACAGTTGTACAATAATGTTGACTAGCACACAAGGTGAATGCTTAATACAGCATTTTTCTCTTCATTAATGCTTAACTACCTACCTACCAAAAACAGTGGATTTTAATACACATTAATCAGATTCATTTCTAATGTAAAGTTTTAGAGTAAAAGTTTAAAGAATCTGCACGACATATTAAAATGTTCTTAACCAAAGAAAACATAACAACTATTACATTTACTATGCATTTTCAGTTAGCAATGGTTTTTATTTCTGTAAACAATATCACTCTCAACAAATCATTAAAAACATAGCATTAAAATAAAACTAATAAGTAATTGAAATGACAAAAATATTTAAACTTAGAACATTTTTGGATCTATAAACTGAGAAATGACTTTTATTTACATGCTAATTAAACTCTTTAAAATATTACTGTTCCATGTGTAAGTACTAGGGAGCACCGACTATCTGACTAGTACCAAAGCTCCAATAAACAGTCTTTTTTAGAATTTTAAAATAAATAAATCACATATAAATGCATTGAAAATATTTATGGAAGTAAAAGTTTTAAAATTCCTGACTAGTTTAAAAAACTTTCCTTGTAAACAAATAGATGCATAAATATACATCAAAATAAAAAATAGTGAGTACATTTATTAAAGACGTGTGTCATATCATATGTAATAATTATTTAAGATGATTTAAACCCCTTCCTCCCCAAAAAATTAACTAAACTACAAAGGACTGAAAAATAAAGGAAGTACTGATAATGATTTAGTAGAACTTCAATTAGCTGGACGTCAGATTTTCTGAACTCCAATTATCCAGGTCACTTATTCATCATTTCAGAATAAGTATATCTAAGCTTAAAACTTACAGCTTAAAATTGCATTAAAAAGCATACAACAGTGTATGCTTTTTAATGAAATTTTAAGCTGTTAAGTAATTTAGAAAATTGTATAACAACAGGTTAAAAAAATACAGGTGTTGCACACAGTCTATTCTTTTAATTCGAAAAACAGATACTAAAAATATAATGGCAATGCCTTCTCCATGCAATAAATTTTTGTTTTGAAATACGTAGCACGACTACAGTCCCCTAAAGCATTTTTAGCATGGTTTCATTACTTGTGTGTGATTTTTAATTCTAGAAGATTGTTACTTTTTCTTGTGTGAAATATCTATATTAAAAAAAATAATATTTTCAAACCTACTGAAATAAAATACAACAACAACAACAAAAAAAAAAAAACTCTCATTTGCATTACAATAAATACATATTTGGCTTAGAGAAAAGGAAGGACCACCCTACTGTGCAGATTTTTCAGTTTTATACCTTATTCAGGTAGGCCGCCGATTCAGTCAGACCAGATTTTTGGAGTTCTACAGATCAAAAACTAAAGTTTAAAAATCTGTAATTATTCACAATCCAATTGCATTTAAAACTAAATCACTGTTTCATGCAATAAAAAATATAATTTCAGATAGCACACTACTGAAAAAGACATTATCGATACATTATTTTATGCATATGAGAAAAGAAATTCTTTAAAAATATTAATTTTTTTTTCATGTTTTTACAGTTTGAATGCATACAAAACTTACAAGTTTTATTAAAAGATGCTACCAATTTGGACCAACAGTATTTAAAACAGTGAAGTATACAGAATTTACAATACAGCTGTTACATGAAACTGCATTTTGCATTCAATAAGTATAAAAGCATCAAATTTGTAGAAATTTACAAAATAGTTTTAGAATGACATGAATGGTAGAAATTCTTCTGTTATATATCATTAAATAATGTTATCTATATGAAAAATGGTAATAATTATTGGATCTTTACAATTAATGACAAATGAAAGTACATAAAATTGTTAAAATATACTGTAATTGTATCAGATACAGTAAAATATGGCAAATCACAATACAAAATAACACATGGAAAAGAAGTTCTAATAATACTTTTTGTATATAAAATAACATAGATTAATTCACAGTTACATAAATGTGTTTATTATACAAACCAAAAATTATTTATCATGTCAAAAAAAAAAAAAAAATATATATATATATATATATATATATATATATATATAAAATTCTTAAAAAAATAAGCAATATTTTCTGGATTAGCAATACTTCCTACTGAGAAGCAGAGAGGAGAAAAAGCCCCAAACACACTTAAAAAGTATTTTAAACAATTAATATAACATCATAGAATACTTAGCATTATTTTTTAGCATTACTTTAAAAAATGCATCTACAATAAATTCACACATTCACAATTTACAATTTTCATTTGTGACATATATAATAAATATATAAAATTTGTTGAACGAAATTTATTATCATTGAGAGTTTCATTAAAGGTTCTAAGACTTTAACAATAACATAATAGTTAGTATAATAAGTATAAAAGAGTCAAACAGTATAAAAAGTAATGCATAACATACTTATAAAAATCAACATGACTTAAAACATTTATTCATAAGGTCTATAGAAATTTTAGGACAATTCACTTATGTTAAAAATATTAAAGTGGATAATGCAGATCAGTACAACAATCTGCCATTTCATTTTGGGAAAACTAAAACACGCATGCTCATGTATCTAAGTACACAAGAAATAGTTATTATGCTGTAAGCTAGGAATGTTAGAAGATTGGAAGAATACATTTTACTTGCTTATTTTAATATTTACCTAGAATATTAGAAAATGAAAACTGGTTCTTAAAAGCTAAGAAAGTTTTATTGTTAAGTGTGGAACTAACTTTGTTGTTAAAAAGTCATTGCACCACACACCAAATTGCTCTATTTCAAATGAACTTAAAAACACCTTTTTACAATAGATTAATGCTATATAAAAAAGATCTGAATTTTTAAAAAGTGCTAAAAGGAATACAACAGTATCAATTTTTCTTATGTGAATCAAGTAACTAGATAAATATTCTTTAAAGAGAAATGAGAAAAATGGTTGGAAAAAATTCAACAACAAAAGGTTTGGGGATTTTTATCTGTAATTAAATATAATAAAAGCATTTACAGAAGTTGCATTTAATAAATTACTGTTTATTAAAAAAATGTTTACGTGAAAGAAAATTATTATAAATGAGTCCAAAGAAAGCATAAAAGATGACAGAAATTCATTCAATTTGTTAGTCATGCTAGAATTAAAAAAAAAAAAAATATTATGAATTTTATTACATTAGAAGGAATAAACGTAACTGAAGAGCTCACAAAGAAACACAAGTTTACAAAAAAGCTATATATATTCTTTTTGGATTGTATTTCTTCTTCCTCAAGTGTGTGTTTTATTTTTACATTAAAGAGGGAGGTGTAAGCATACAAAGCTACTAATCAATATTTTTCATTTAACTTACAGCCAAAAAATAATACATTTTATATCTGATCTGCATCAGAGCTCAAAATGAATATTAACTAGTGTAACTGCTCATGTTTTATTATATCAATGCATGCTCTTTTTTAATTTCGCTGTTTATTTAATACACCCAGTATTGATTTTTGTTGAAATAACATATTATTTAACATACTTTGTAATGCCAATTAATAGGAGGATATATATACATACATATGGCAATCATTTGACACATTTGTACAAGGTTGTACAGAAAAAACGCTAAATAGAAGATTCTTAACATGATGAAAAAATTAAAACTCCTCCCCTTCCTTGTACAAGATAAAAGAAGTAGTGTAATCATGAAAAATTTTGGGTATTATATTACTAAGGAAATATCCATTTTGACCATTCTCAAACCCATTTGGATGATTTTTTTTTAACAAGATATCTGTACGTATGCACAAAATTAAAGATTCTTTTATCTAAATTGGATTCAAAAGAGATCTTTTTGTATGTATGTATTTGTACATATGTGTCTCGCATAATTAAAAAATAGCCATAGAATTTTAAAATTTTGTACATGGGACTGCATTAGCATCTAGTTGTGCACCTCCCATTTTTACTGAAATCATCAGTGCCAAACATATATATATATATATATCTTTACCCACCCCCTTACAATCATTGTTACCCCTTACCCACCTTTTATTTCCACAATCATTGGTCATAGTCATATACTTCTTTACAATTACAGAAGTGATTAAAAAGCCAAAAATGTTCATGTTTTGGAAATGTAACATTTAAAAAAAAATAATTTTTGACAAATAATGAACTCTAACGTTTAGTGCCAGTCTCCTGGGTCTTGTACGAAAGTTTTATACTCATTATAAAAAAGTAAAATTATAAGAAGATTGACTCCTGTAGATCAAAAATTGACAGACATATTTATAATGTTTTATGCCATTTTCAACTAGCTTTGAGGGATTGGCCATTCAAGTTAGAATAATTTGAGGTAAGTTTGAATGAAGTGCAGCCAAAAAAAGTATATAATTTAATAGGCTATATAAGGAAGTCATGTAGTGTCCATATAAGATATTTTTAAACATATAATTATATTTGAGCAATATTTAAACCATAAGAAAATATTACGGAAATTATATAGTTTGAAGCAAAAACATGATTTAATCAATATGAATGGTAAAAGAATTATTTTAAATGATTCAATGACTTAATACATTCTTTAAATGTAATGCTCAATAATAATAAATAAATAAAACTGCTAATGATAGTAAAATAAATGCAGGTAAAAGCAATCTAATAAAAAGAACTATTAAAAAAAGAATATGCAGTAAAGAGGAATATGACAATATATTTTCAAATCTTATTCTCATTTAGTCTTTAATGAATCATAAACTCTTAATTCTTTATTCCTAACATTGATTTCCATAAATTAAACATCTGGAAATATACATTATTTACTCAGAATTATTAATTTAAATTATTTGAAAGTTTTTGCAATATTAGTTTCAAAAACAGTTTACCATTTAAAGAAATTCTGAAAGAATAACAGGAAAGAGAATAATATTTATTGTATCAAGATTTAATAAACGCACAGGATATCATATTAAGTTCTAACAGGAAAATTTTAGTTTACAATTATTGAGTTGGTTCTGAAGTAATGCAAGATTCTGGTTTGCCAAAATTGGACAGCAAAGAAATATACTATGATTTTGCAATCAAAATTTTTTTACAGATTATAATCATCTGATACTCAATCCTTTCTTCCCCAACTGCACTAAATTAATATCTAATTGAATTTATTGACAAATAAATTGCATTATATGATAAGTTACACATTCTCCATATCATGCTTTGCATTATATGATAACTTACACATTCTCCATATCATGCTTTTTCAAATCATATTCTCAGTTAGTCTTTAATGAATCATAAACTCTTAATTCTTTATTCCTAACATTGATTTCCATAAATTAAGCATCTGGAAATATACATTATTTACTCAGAATTATTAATTTAAATTACTTGAAAGTTTTTGCAATATTAGTTTCGAAAACAGTTTACTATTTAAAGAAATTCTGAAAGAATAAAGGTAAGAGAATAATATTTATTGTATCAAGATTTAATAAACGCACAGGATATCATATTAAGTTCTAACAGGAAAATTTTAGTTTACAATTATTGAGTTGGTTCTGAAGTAATGCAAGATTCTGGTTTGCCAAAATTTGACAGCAAAGAAAAATACTATGATTTTGCAATCAAATTTTTTTAGATTATAATCATCTGATACTCAATCCTTTCTTCCCCAACTCCACTGAATTAATATATAATTGAATTTATTGACAAATAAATTGCATTATACGATAAGTTACACATTCTCCATATCATGCTTTATGCATTTTGCCAACATAAATGATGCAATAGTCAGTCTGATGACTTTTTAATATAAGCAGATGCTATCAGTGAATATCAATGATGGGTTAAAAAAGTTCTGAAATGTGAGTATTTGATTGCAATATCAGAAAAGTTCCTTAAAATGAGGACTGAAAAGTTGCCTGAAAGACAGACAGACATGGGAAATGATGCACATAAAATTAATAATTATATTTATATGACAGTAGTTTTTCTGTATTTGAAGATGTCTATCTGGATCCTGCATTACTTTCTGATGAATATGATATAACATCATTTGTCAGACTTGCTAAATTTCATTACATCATAAAATAATTTTCATTTAATATACGTCTTATTTCTACACAAACATAAAACAAAAAATGTAATATTAAAACATATACCTTTCTTATGTTTTTTCATATGCAAACCATAAAGGTTACTTATAAATATTCCAATTAATTCTGGAATGTACTTCCTGTTCCTTTCCCAGCAAAAGGGGAAAAATATGACCATGTCACTGCAGCTCAGAATACAAATTTTTATTCTGCTTCATCAATAAATGTGCCCAGGAAATTCTGTTATGTTAAAACATTTAAAAGCTATTCCATATAGTACCACTTTACATTGAGATTTCAATTATATTATGGCTATGATCTCCAAGATTATATTCACATGACTTTTATATACCCTCATATTATTATTATATTCTTCTTCAGCAACATCTATATAGTGATAAACTGAAAAAAGAAAAAGGAATGAGACAGATGTACACATCCACGTACATGCATTAACGTTTTTGAATGATTCCATTTTCATACTGAATGTGGGTTTTTGGCAGTCAATAGGGATTTCATTACAAGTATACAAAAATTACTTTAATTTTCTTAAATATAAATACTTCTGTTTACAAATTTTGCTCCTGCTAACAATTTTAAGGCAATGGCATAGAATATATTACTCTTGTTTGTACATTAATCTCGTAAGCAATATAAGAGGGAGAAAAAAATCTTGTTTTAGAAGAATAGATTAATAATATTTTGTAAATCAGGGAATTCTGTTAATCATTTTGGTTGAAAGTTATTTCTGACTACTTATGCACAATTCAAAAAGAGGTACTTCATTATTTCATATAGTTTATATTACATTATTGGGACCACTCCAATAAATTACATCTATTGCATATTTGCTACATATTGCATAGCTGCAACTAAATTCCTCATATACATCTTTTGAGAAATTTAATACATATCTACAAGGATTGAATTCAAATGAACATCACTGCCGATTATTATTGCACTGCTTCGAATTTATTCTAGTCTTCATTGACCCAACTCTCCTTTTCGTTGGAAATGGGTTTATAGACGATGCTTTCTCTATTGATGTACCAATATGAGAAGGGCATGTGAAAGAGGAACTACAACTACAATTAATTTCAACCATTTCTTGTAGATTTATACATTTTTTAGATAATGAGCTAATATTTTTTGTTTTGCACATTACAACTTTATTATCACAGCATTTATCTGTAGTGCTACAGCTACTTGTATTATTAGATAAGGATTGAAGTTTTTCAGGTATTGGATCCATGAGTACCAGCTCTGGGCTTAGAGAGCTTCTACTATGTTCATCACTATCGTCATCATCACCGCTTGTACTCTTAGGCTGTTTGGCATTTCCTTCATTCTGTAATTTTTGGTGGCAGTTCTTCTCAGGGAATATGAATTGTTGCTGAAATGACTTCTTCCTTGTAAGGGGCTGTTTTCCCATTAGCAAATGATTTACAGCTAGAGAATTACGTCTGCGGTTTTGAAAATGATTGTGAAAGGCACCTGAATGGAATTAAGGAATTAACAAAATAATGAAACAATCTTTTGGAAAAGATTCACTTTCAATATATTAGGTTTTTATCTATTAAAGATAGTTAAACACTTATAAAAAATAAGCATTTTATATGAATAACCAAGCATATTTAAATATAATAAATAGTAGACAAAAAAATCAGAGACACTGAGGGAAAAAAGAAAAAGGTAAGTAAATTGATGTGATGCCATTACCAAGTAATTACATATATTAATGATAACATAGGCTAGAACTTGTCAATTGTATGTATATCCAGTGAAGATACAGATACTCTTGTAATTTTATTGCTACAATGTCTGGTTTTAGATATTTGTGAAAAGGTGCAACTTTTGTGAGCAATGCATTAAAAGTTTAACTCAATAAAAATGCACAAATTTTTATCATGACAGTAGAAAGAATATCAGAAATGTATGGCTAAATATGAAAAAGTTGTTATGTTACCTTAAAACATATAAAACTAAGGACAAAAGATTATACAAATAAAAAGAAACTAATAACAGTTACTTTATGTCAAAAATGAAAAATTGGCTGATGCAATAAAAACAAAAGAAAATTTAAGAAGGACGATTTGATGTCATAGTAATCAACTTACAAGCGCTTCCATTCAACTGATACACACGGTCCTATCATAATATATAAACTCATTACACATACCAGTCTGATGAGTTTCTGCTGATCTGGGCTGCTTTTTCATGGCATTTCTTGGATGCTATAATTCTGAAATGACATGTTACTGTCAAAATATACCTAAACATGTTGCCAAATCACATTTTCCTATGATGCATAAAACTTTCCCAGTGTTGTTTTTATGTGAATAATGGAATGAATACAAATTACCCTTACCATTCCATTGTGGTTAGGTAACATAACAATGAAGTCAAACTCCTATATTTATGCCCTTAACTGCCAGATCATACTAATGTTGAAAGATTTTTAAATATAAAGAAGAGTAGTCATCCTGAGAGAGTCTTGTAGAACAAGCATAACCATCAGTTTTAAATAATATCCCATAAAACTAATGTTGATTTCTAAGTTTAAAATGAAGCACAAGCCCTAACTCAGTAACACCTGAAAAGACATTATAATTTGACTCTAACAGGGCAAATTTTATTTTTACACAATATCAGTTTATGCAATGGTACATAAAACTTACACAAAAACCCAATTTTTTCCAAAATAATTTCATAATTAACTCTCAAAGGTTTGAAAGAAGTGCTCAAATCGAAGGCAATCTTAAATTAACAAGCTTGAGTTTTCTTTCTGCTTCCCACTGAGTTTTTCGCTCAAATCGAAGGCAATCTTAAATTAACAAGCTTGAGTTTTCTTTCTGCTTCCCACTGAGTTTTTCAAAACTCCAAGTTCTTCAAGGAAGCTGAAATTTCAAGTTTATCACACTATGACCTAGTAATTTTGTTTTCAAATGCAAACATACTATTCATTCTACTTTGGAAATGAGCTTTACCACTATGATGCATTTAATATATCTTTTAATGCTTATATGCATAAACTCTCCATCAAGCCACTGAATTAAGTCACATGCTGCACATCAGCTACAAGACTTTGCTTACTTTTTGCTACATTATCACTATGTTTTTTGTATTTAATTTGCTTAGCATATGCCAATGACATTACAGCATTAAACACATACTGAGAAAGGTTCAGACCAAATTGCTTAAGTGCCTGCATTAATAAAAAAATTCAAAACCTTAATAATTAGTGTAGAAAATACAATAAAGATATAATCTCTAACTGAAGTAATTTTAATAGCAAATTAATAATCAAAATAAATTAACTTTAAAATTTAAGTCAACAGAAATTGAAAGTAATTATTCAAAAAAAATGAATAAATAACAATAATAAATAAAACCAAAATAAATACATAAAATAAAATAAAGAAGATGAAGCAACTGCAACAAAGTAAAATCTGCTTAATTTTATAAAAAGAAGAAAAGTAACAGATATACATACAAATTTATTTTCTGACAGATATTAACATTAATAACTATATTGACTGAAATGTGCCTTCATCATAAAACAATTTTATTACAGGTGAGATGATATTAATCATATTACATTACATAACTAAGCTGCATTACCTGAAAGAATTATGTGTGCTTGCCTCTGACGTTCTCTGAGTTTAATATACTGCTTTTTCAATGAAGAAATATCCAGTGTCATTCTTTCTGTATTAAAATTGGTAAATGACAAAGGAAAATTATTTTCAGAAGAGCCATATGCTCCAGGGCCAATATTAGTGAAAGAGGAAGCACAAGCAGATGCACTCATCAGTTCTGAAATAATCAATAAAATAAATATTGCACTATGCATTCAGGAATGTTTTCTTGATTTTAAATAAGCTTAGATACTTCCCCTAAAACTGTTAAAACAGAACTTGGCATATAAATATAATATTCAGTGATATTTCTTAGTATTATCAGATATAATCTAAAATTTTTTTTATTTTAATCAACACTGCTCATTACAGTTATAGTTCCATAGTAATGACCAGTCTTCAAATAATCAGGTTATATTGAATGCATTTTCATTAAAATGACCAATCATCATGGCATTCTTTTTCTGGATAAGAAGTCATTACAAATAAACTAACCTCACCTATATCATATTTTTCAGTATACGTGTACTAAAATAAAATCTCTTATAACAAACAGCTTTGATAGTGATTTATATTAACTCAAAAAATAAATTAAAATTGGTTTTGGACATCATTCCTCAAAGGCAGACTCTGGAACTGTGGATGATAATCTTAGAGAAGTTCTGGTGTTTGTCTTCTGTAGCAGACTTGGTGATAAAGTTTATTTGGTGAAATGGATAAAACGGTTATTTGGTAATTCAAATATTCCCACTTTCACAGTCACTGCAGCTAATCTAAATATTTTGTATCTAGATGCAAGTACTTTTAATGTTATCTAAACTTTTCCCCTCAAAATGATGACAGATGTATTTCCTACTCTGAACACACCATTTCTCGACATTCTGGTCACACATAGCACATAAAACTTCAGTACTAAGGTTTACCGTAAACCTTTATCGGTTTGCCTTCCACCATACTTCAGATTATGTCATCCGACTAAACAAAAGTTAGCTTAATTTTATTCCTATGTATTCCGTGCTCTTCAAGTTTGCTCCTCCAAACTATCTCTTGATGAAGAACTAAATTATTTAAAAGCAGTAGCTATTGACAGGGGCTTTTCACCCAACATTATTAATCAAGCAGTTAAAAAATTCTCAGCTCAACACACCAAAAGGCACACTCTTGTTTTAGGAGATTATAAAAATTCTGTTGTCATTCCATTCTTTCCATCAATTAGCTATAAAGTTGCATGTATTTTACAGAAATTTAACTTTCAGGTCATTTATTCTCCCATCAGTAAAATTCCAAATTCCATACTCAAATACCCCATTCTGGATATGAATTCCTGGGGTATTTACAGGATTCCTTGCCAGTGTGGTTTAATTTACATTGGTCAAACTAAGACAGCCTTAAAATTTTACGTTAGGGAACATGAGGCATATGTTAGAAAAAAGGAAACACAAAAGTGTTCTGTTGCCCAGCGTTGTTGGTCCGAAAATCACATTTTCAATTTTTCTGCTGCCAAAATTATTCAAAAAACATCTTCCATTGGTGAACTGGATTTTCTAGAGGCATTTCACATTCAAAAAAATCTTTCTGTTCTAGTTAACGACCCTAATTCCAATCCATCTTTGCCTTCAGCATTTAAAGAAATTATATTTTAGTTCCGGTTTCATCAACAGATGAACAGGAGTAGCTTGACTCCTGTTCAGCCTTTCTTGTCTTATCTTATCACTATATATTATCTCGTCCATTTGCACTTTTGCAGCTGAGGATGATGGTTCAGTAAAACCATTGAAACTAGTCTTGTGAAAATTTGAAAATATAACACTGATTTTTGTTGTTTGACTCCTAAATTAATACAAAATAACAGTTTTAGTGGAGCAGAATCCTTTATTTGGATAAATAACAGTGAATTTATGAGCTTCATGTTAAAACATTAATGAAACTGTTGCAAATACAATAACTATGGATCACCTTTTTGATGAGACAGCAACTGTAAGTTTTATTAGTCAGCTAATAATAAAATTTCAAAAAATAAAAGCTGTTATGAAAAATGGAAAATCATCCTTAGTCATTTAAAAGAAAGCATTTCTTTGTCCAGTCTTCTTCAAATGATATAAAATATTTTCAGCATGCCAGGAACACTGGCACCATTCAAAAGCGCATTTTCAATAATGAATATCGTATGATCTGAAGGAAGTGGTAGAACAGCTAAATCAACCTAATAAGCTTGATTAAAACTACAGAATTACTAGTGAACTAAATTGGAGTGATTTTTTTCAATGACATTAAAAATAAGAAACAATTTATAAAGAAAATTAACATTAGTGATGAATACCCATAACTTTTCAATAACAAGACATTCAGTTGAGTAATTAAAATTTTCTTTTTAACTTACTATTTTTTTAACAGCTTATTTCGATTTTTTGATCCTAGGTACTTATTCAAGAAGGTTTTATTCTCTATTGTGAGTATTTTCTCAAATCTGTTCCAATTTGAGTGAAAAATATTATGGTAAGTTTACACATAATAATTCTTCAGATTTAAAAAATGCCAGCATTTTAAAATGCATTCTTTTTGTTTACTCCAAGTTCTAATGTTTTTTATAACTCTGTTTTAAAATAAGCATTTGTGGGATGTGCCAGCAATGAAAGTAACTGCAGTAAATTTTTGCAGGAATACAGCATTTTGCTCTCCAAGTTAAATAGAACTATAGTTTTAAATTGATTCTTACAGTGACGTCTAAGACATTTCTGCCAGAATAAAAGAAATAATAACCCACTAAAATGTATTTTTATTGATCGATTTTTGAGGATAAATACCCAATTAAAACATAAAATATATATGCAATAATATGTATGAAAGTAAGATTTTTCCTTCTTTCAGTAACATACTATTCTTTTTCTTCTAGAAATTTGCCAAATTATGCCAAGTAGGAGTTGTACGAAGTATCAAATGAAATACTTGAGTCAAAGTGCTTTAAAAATGTAATTTTGATGATTATATCAAAATAGCATTTGTTTAAATACCGTTATGATAGTTTAACAGCTCTCCTCTTCCACAACTCTCTTTTAAGTTCAACTTCAAATTACATACCTTGGTTTTTTCCCTACGAATGACTCAAATTAATTCCACTCTAAGATGGCATTTTTAATGTGTCCAATCTATTTTCTATATAAAATTTTTTCATCCTAAGTTTTTCTTTGTCATCTGGAAATACCGTGTGACCGAAAGATCTTCAAGATTATACATTTAATTTGAAATACATAAATGGTTTCATACTTTCTTTTTTTTACTTTTGATGAAATACTTTACAACATACTGTTGGAAAATTTTAATGATAAAAAGTAACATTTCTTATAAATTCACTAATTATTGGAACTGTGGATGATAATCTTACAGAAGTTTGGGTATATATCTTCTGTAGCAGCCTTGGTGACAAAGTTTATTTGGTGAAATGAATAAAACAGTGATTTGGTAATTAAAATATCTCCACTTTTACACTCACTGTAGCTAATCTAAATATTTTAGATATAAAATTCTGATTATTTATAGTTTGCATAATTAATAGTAAAACTTAATCCTTAAATTAAGAAGTTTTTAATAATGTGAATGAGAAGACATAAGAAAATATTTAAAAGCTTTAATCAGCAATACCATCAAAAAGCAATCCCCCAAAAAACCTGCCTCATATAACTTAGTTTAGAGGTTTAAACAAATAAAGGAAATAAAAATTCTGTAGTTAAAAATATATTTGAAATAACAGAGTTCAAATTAGCCCACATATAATGAATGGTTACAGATAAGTAATACTGCTGTGTTCTGAGCCTACTCCAGTAATTTCAGTACTCTAGAATAATGGAGTAGTCATCCTGTATATTTAGGTGGAGCAAAAGAACATGAAATTTCTGAAAAGTTGTCAGATTAAAATGCATGACCCATCAAAAGTTGTTCACTGACTAACATATCACTCATTAATTTTTTTAAATTTTTCTACTTCATCTTTATTTTCTGCAACAGCCTTCAAATTGTGTAATTTTGTAATGGCACAATTCCCAAATAGTGTTTTTAAAAGCAGAAACCAAAGTAGAGTGGCCAGAAGCAACTAACCTTCAAGATGTTGTCTTCCATCATGACAGTGTTCAGCCTTACATTTCAATGAATGTCAGACAAAGACTTGAGTATGGCTGGGATGTTTCGTGTCACCCTCCATATCCATTAGTCAAGGATAACCGAATAATATTTTGCTAGAACTATTCTGTATTTAATTTTAGCTTTAACTTTTGCTTCCATTAAAATAAGAATTTTATTTTAAATATGCCCCCTTAAATTTTCATCTCTTCAAAATTCTCTGAATGGCCTACAGGTCCCTTTTTTGGAGTGGGGTGAAGACTATCAAAAAGCAGTCAATGAAATTTCCTTACATTTTTGTACTGCTTTATTTAGTATTTATCATCAAAAGCCATAGAATTTTCCAGATGACCCAACACTTTTATAAATTGAACTCTATCTGCCCCTCTTATGAAGGAAAGTAGTCTAGCAGTTAAGACTTTCAACACGAGAACAGGAAAAAAAAAATTCCACCTGTTTACTGACCTAGAAAACAGACTACAGATACATTGAAGGATTCCAAACCAAGATACTTGTCGAGAAATGATTTAAGAGCTAAATTTAACTGAGCACTAAATTTAAGGAGTGATACCCACTAAGAATGCAGAGTGCATTGCTATTCAAATTTAAAAATCTTTCTCTCATTGCTTGCATATTTGCTTTTTGTACTAGCACCATTAAACCCAGACCTATACAGTTATCAAGCTGAGAATTATTTTGCTGCAAAAAATGCAGCAACAACATCAACAGTCTTTGGATGGTAGAATCCATAGCTTCCAGAAAACCCATGACACATTCTATAAGTTTAAAATTGTCTCTGCATATTTCAACATTTCTTTTTGCCACAAACAATTGTTCCTTATGACTCAATATCTGGTGCACAGTCAAGGATAACCGAATAATATTTTGCTAGAACTATTCTGTATTTAATTTTAGCTTTAACTTTTGCTTCCATTAAAATAAGAATTTTATTTTAAATATACATATATTTTTTCCAAACAGTGAGTCTGTTTTTATTTATCTTGTCATGATTTTACAGATATGTTCCTGGAATACTGGGTCACATTATCTAAATAATTGGAGATGATGAAGAAAACTTCTATTGCCACCTTAAAATAATTCGTAATGGATCTGCTTAAAGTCATGTTGAATTCGGCGAGATACTGAAGAATTACCATTAGTCTCTTTAGAACCTGTCTCCAGCATCTTCTTCCCTACCAGCTTTTCTTTATATTGACATCAATACCCCTGTTCTATTTTAATCTTCTGTTTCAATTCATTGGTCCCATGCTTTGCTATATGCTTTGTCAAAACTGGTCAAACTGCTGTTTTATGATGCTTGAGAGACTGGAATATGTTTTCCCAGATGTGATTTCCACATTTAAAGATTACCGAAGTTCTCTCTTCCAAATAACTTGCAAGTTTTTGATCTTAAAAATTTCTTCTGACAAGGCTAGGCCTATGTTGCCTATGCTTTGGAGTCTGGTCTGGCTAGGTATATAGGAATAAAAAGCAGGTTCAAACACTTTACATGTATGTCCTTATTTTAAGCAGCATTTATTTTACTTACAGTAATTTTTGTATTGGTGTAATGTTATATTCTGATAAAAACTACAAACAGTTTAAATTACCCTTCAAATTGTAAGGATAAAAGAGCTTAAATTAACATAACATTAATATTCAAATGAAGATGAATCACCTATGAATCCATTAAATTTTGCTCTTTTGTGAAGGAGATCAGAGAGATAATATTCAACACTAATGGTTATTTACATTCTAGAAATGATGATAATTTTTGCAGATGGTCATCTCTGAAGGATGGTTGCCATAAGGGATTCTATGTATTTGATAAAAAAATCCAAAAATACAAAGTTAAAAACTATTTTATATGAAATTAATTTTTTTAATTTAACATGATATAACAAGAAAATCATTTACGTACTGAACAAAAAATTATTACTTTAAAGAATATCTAAATTATAATTCATATATAAATGCATTATGTACATAAATTCAGAAAAAATCAAAATCTGTGCATAAAAATACAGTGAATGTGGAAGTGGCCAACTTAAAGAAGTAATATTCAGTATCAATGTTGATTTATACTTTCAAAAATATTGATCATTTTCATAGATTACTTCCAGGAGAAGTTTCATGGTACTTTGTGACATATGCTACAACAAAGCTGTGACTTTTTTTTGGGGGGGGGGGGAGGATGCTCTCCTTAAGGTATAATTTATAGTAAAAGCAGCATCTAATATTTAACAATAACGAACTTTGTTTGTCTTTTTATAACCTCAGAAAATGTAAAACTGAAATACTTTTTAAGAGATGGTACTGTTTTGATGTTTAAGATACATCAAATTTTCCATCTCGTATAATAATATATGACGAGGAAATATATGAAAAGAATTATGCCATTTGTATTATAAACATATATATTAATTACCTTTCTTCTGACCCCACTGCAGTTCATTTGAGAAATACCATTTAGCTGTGTTCGAATCTTCATCATCATCATCAGCTTCACCTGAAAATATTTGCAGTTCTGCATCTGAAGACCATGATGATGTAAATGGTTGAATATTGTAAGTGTAACTATCTCTCAGCTCTTGGAGTTGGGGAAAAGGAAATGGAGCAAGAGTGCAAACAGTCTAGGGAAAAAAAAAAAAAAAAAAAGGTTTTTATTGCAGAACATACCAATATATTTCATTTGCAACTTCAGACAGGAAAAGAGTTCAATTTTACAAGTCCCCAGATAATCAAGGAGAGGATACCATTGAAATGGATCATCTTTGGTTCAGTTCCTAGTACAGATAAAATTTAAGTAACAAAGTAAACTATACTAGTAAATAGCAGAAATGAAATTAAAAGCAAACTGTTAGTGTTCTTCAGCTTTAGCTATTTGAACACAAGATATTAAAATTATGTTTAAGAGAGTTCAAAAGAAAATAAGAAAATCAGGATTGCAAATTAGGTAGGGGGAGTAAACATTTGTGCATGAAATTTATCTCTGCCAAAATATATTTCTAATTATGGTTTGATTTTGAAACTCAATCCAAACAGCATCTGTAAGTAGGTATAGGCACATCTATTATTTTTAAATTGTGAACTTTCTCCTGGCAATTACGTCCCAACAATGAACATTTCTAAGAACATAAATAAACATTATTATTGAATATAACTATTCTAAGATGACCATTTCTATGGTAAACCAAAATCACAAGAAGCTATGTGTAGGGTTACACTTAATCTGGTAATGCTGTTTTAGTCCTAAAACCTTAACAGATGTATAAGGAGTTATCGCTGTGTCTAATATCAGTGACAAAGTCATGAGAAGATTAAAATAACCTTTTTACTTAAACAGAACTAAGAATATAAGTGCATATACTAGTGTTATAATAACTACAACCAGTGGTGATGCACCATAAAATAGAACAGTCCAAATTAAATCAAACGATGAACAGTAGTCAAGCACTAACAATTAAATACTACTAGAAGCTGGCTCATTAACTCTACTGGAGTATCAGAATTAAAGTATGGGCAGTGGATAATTACAAACTCTTACAGCTGATAGGGAACTAACCATGCAGCATGCATGGAAAGCCAGAAACACCATCTGTTTCAAAGCCCAAAAAACCTCAGCTTAAGTACCCATAACTAATTTGCATTCTGGAGAGGAATATGGAAAGAAGTTATAGTAAAGGCTGAAATCATAATAACTACTTAATTAACATAAGATTCCCTACATGTGATAGTAAGTATGGTGAGCTTTAGAGAAACTCATCTCACTGTACTTACTATTTTAACCCTTTTGGGACAAAAAGTGCATATGTACCACTATTTCTTCTGTGAGCACCTTTCCACATCCAGAGAGTTTTTTCATCAGAGGGTTAATTTTGCATATTAATGTTTTTCAGCATTTACTTCAATATTAGTGACATTAGCCATTATATAACTGACAACGAACATTGTATTTTTAATGTGATAAATTTCAAAACGGGGATCTGCAAGCAGTCCTGTGTCACCTATCCTTGCATTCAAAATAGTTCATTTGCCTTTTGGGGAGATTTTTGCAGGCGTTTGAACAAACAAAACATCGCCATTGAACTTTCTTAGAACTTTCATTTGAATAAAAATAATAAATTCATTTGAATAAATAATGATGCAAACATGAAAAAACTATCACTATATAAATGGTACCCTTGACTAGAAAGTTTTTCAACTAGAGATTTAACAACTAAGCTGAAGTTTCTTTTAACTCAGTTCCTTTTGACACATAAACAAAAAGTTACAGATTAAACCTGATTTAGATTCACATAATTTGTTAAAAATTTTCGAAGTTTCAACACTGTACCACTCAAAACAGAAATATTTCACATACACAAGATATAATTCTCCATTAAAAGTTGGACTGCAAACCTAAACACCAAACAATCTAGGAAAAACAATTCCCACAGTATCCATCAATAAATAGCACGCGTGTATTAAAAAAACACCAAAAGCTCTTGCGGGGGGGAGGGGGGGACTCCCATAACACTCATTAACACATACATGTATATTTTAAGAGTGGTCAAAAAGTCTGCAAGTGGAGATTATGCCTTTCACCTTATGCCTACATAATTAAAATCCAAGTGCATGCAAGTGATAATAGTCTTACTTCAAATAGAAGACACATGTAGAAGGTCAAACCTTATATATGTGTATATTTGACTAAAATGTCAGGAGGTGGGACATTTTACTCATGTAAGAAAATATTACTACTCACTGTTACAATAATATCTCATGATTTTGAAATTTATTTTTAAACATGACAGAACAGCCACTTTCTTACTGAATTCTATACAGTGCTTTTACTTAAATTCATCTCACTTAAACTCTATTTATTTAGTTTAAACTCATCTTACTAAAAAACCTTTTTGGCATAATAATTCCTATTTGAGTAAAAGACAAAAAACCTTTGCATTTATTAATTATTGTTAATTCATCAGAGGTTGGTTTGTTCCCCTTAAAAAGTCAACTAATTTTCGGTCCATGACAATAATTACTTAGTTTATTGATTAAATTTTCAATTTTAATTTTACCTTTTTAGAAGTTTCCATTTTCAATTTATTCTTGATTCATTTTTGATGTTTCCATTTTAAAATTATTCAAGATTCATTTTTAAATATATAAGTTACTTCATTTCAATAGAATTCTAGCTACCTTTATCAAAGGAGATAATATACTAAATAACCCAATAGTAAATAAATTATTATTTTATTATTTTGCAGCTTTTGCGCAAGTATTAGGCATTTTTTTATAATTAATTAAAATGTTTACTTATATATACGAATCAAATCTTATGGATATACATTGCCATCTTGTGTCAAAAATATTTGCTTCCAAAATGTTCCAAAACTCTGACCTGAATGTGTGATAGGCAGGAAGAGAAAATTTTGTCTCACCAGTGTGCCAGCTGGGAAGTGGGTGCACTTCATGCTGGCATGTCTATGTAACAGTCAGTGCGAAAGAGTTAAGAAGTAGGCTAACTTTTTAGTTAACACAATATAAACTAATCAGTTCCTCTCTTAATATCATACCATTAGATTATAATCAAATATGATCCTTCATTAATTATAATAACCCACATACTATTATGAAGCTATAAAAAATACAGGCATGTAAATTAAATGCCTGTGAATGCAAGGCAATTAATAAAAATGGAGCAATTTTTTTATTTGTGCAGATAACAACAAGAAAAAAAATATATACTTTTGTTCCTTGGAAATTTTTTCTGACACATTTTTGTTATTTTTACCTTACTTTCTTCTGCTCATATTTTTTCTTTTAGTTGCCCTTATAATACTCATTTTTTAAGAACCTAATACCCTAAAAATGAGCCCTTCCCTCCAGAAGGGTAAATGAGTAGGTTTATTTATTTATTTTTTTCTTACACGTAATTTTAAATAAAAATTTTATTTTAAGGTTTGCAATTTACTGACAATTATTTCTTAGAAATTTGTATTAAGCACTTAAGTTAGTTGTATTTTAGGAAAATTCTATTCTTCTAAATTTGTAATATATTGGCAGTAATTTTGCTTTTAGTACTCTGCAATTTAAAAAAAGCAATAATTCATTTAAGTGATATTGTTTATAAAAAGGCATTCAACACTTCTGGTCTTAACAGGTGCTACAGTTAGTGTGTGTTATATATTTTTTAATAATCTAGCTGATAAAATGAATTAAATACTTACATACTATTTGCAAATATTCTTAATACATATTCATTTACTATGCATTACAGTAACTTCATTTTGAACTAATGCATTTAATAAAGTATTAAATGAAATTATATATTTTTTAATAATCTAGCTGATAAAATGAATTAAATACTTACATACTATTTGCAAATATTCTTAATTCATATTCATTTACTATTTATATGCATTACAGTAACTTCATTTTGAACTAATGCATTTAATAAAGTATTAAATGAAATCCTTATAGATTTTCATTACTATTTATTCTAACAGTATATTAGAATTAAAACAGTTTTAGTATGTAACTCTGAAGTGCCATTAAATGTTAGGACTAGGTATGATAAAGGCACACCTGGCTTAGAAAGGATATCTTTGAAATAAATTTTTGGGGAAAAACTGGTTCATATTCATGTTATGCATCCAGAAAACCATAAAAACTCTGTTTCTAGTCTACTCAATCACTGGAAACTGAACCCAGAATAAACTACTAGTTTCTAATGGTCTTAACAATTTAAACACTAGCTAGTCAAGTATGTAGTTACATATGCACAAGTACAGATATTTACATATTCACTTACAGATACTGAAAATTACAATAAATTTTTAACACAGACTTACACATTAAAAGCAAAAAATACATATTTATGTTGATATTTTTTCTTCCCCCTCCTTTTTTCCAAATGTTGAGACATCAATTCTATGGATTTCTCATCTATTATTTATTTGAAGAAATAACTATCAATCATACTGAACCCTTTCTAAGAAACTATGATTTTTATGCATGAGGTGATATTTGTTAGGGTCTGAGGTGATATTAAATATCAGTGTTTATGTATAATTTTGGAAATACTGGTCACATTCTGAAGCAGTTACCTTAAAGCAGCTACCACAAGAGGTTTCACTGTATATGATTTCATACCATAAAATATTATTTATATGATTACTGTCATTATGTCTGGAAATAAATAAAAAAAATTACATAACAAAATATTCTTAAATGAAGCTCTGTAAAGCACTGACTGGGAAACACATAAACTAAAAAAAAAACCATTATATTTATCCTTTTAAAGAGAAATTCCTTTTATCATGAACAGCAAAATCAGTACAGTCAAAAGTTTTTAACCCAGACTCGTTGGGACTTCGGCGATTCCAAATTATAGATCAATAGATATTCGGAATTATATTCCGAATAGAATCTGGTAAGATGGCACGCAGAAATTATAAAATTAAAAATATGAAACCGTAATTTATGAAATAAAGAGCAATTATGATCTAAAAGGTATCAAAATTCACACACACACACACACACACACAAAAAAAAAAAAAAAAAAAAAAAAGCGCTTAATATTTATTTTACTTTATTAAACATTTCTTTTAATGTGCGCATGCGTAAAGCTTACATTACACATAGTCGAAATTAGAAAATTGCAACCAGAAAACTATTTGATGTGTATTCGTGATATTTATAATGACAAGGAATTTGATTTAAATCATATCAAAGACAGAGTACATCAAGATGAAATACTACATTTAGTAAAGAATTATAAGCCAAATACAATTAAAAAATCTGCCCTGAAGATAAGGATAGTGCTGACAGATCAACTTCCAGTTCATTGCGCGCCGCGTCGGTCTTCCCCCCCCCCCGGCAGAGCAGCGTGAAATTGATAAACATATTTCGGAATGGTTAGAGAATCAAAGAATGTTTTTATCCATTTTTTGTAGCAATTCCACTTTTTGTTTGATGGACATCGAAACATGCTTTCGCTTTGTAGATCCTTTGGTAGTTACCAGAATCGGAAATTTTTTTTGATATAATTGAAAGTTCAAGCTTACTTTTATAAAATTGCTCTAACAGTCTGAAAAAAATAATAAGCCGGATCCAATTAGAAGATTAAGGAACAACGCAATCTGCAACATTAACTGAAAGAGATAATTAGATAATTTTAGCTCTGCTTATACCATCCGTTGTACACTAAACGTGCACGCGTAAACGTATTATGCGCATGCATGGACGCATATGCGCATGCGTAAAGGTATTATGTGCATGCATTGATGCATGCGCAGAAAGTTTGTAGCTTTGAGGTCCGGATTATAGATCATTCCGGATTATGGACGTCCGGATTAAAGACTTTTGACTGTATTACACACACGACAA
The DNA here is from genome assembly GCF_044657685.1 of Stegodyphus dumicola. Classification (NCBI taxonomy): domain Eukaryota; kingdom Metazoa; phylum Arthropoda; class Arachnida; order Araneae; family Eresidae; genus Stegodyphus; species Stegodyphus dumicola. The sequence goes on along the minus strand of NC_140768.1, from coordinate 166,123,059 downwards.
TGATAGATGTGCTGCTTTGTGACTGAGTTTTCCTTATACGTAAGCACTTTTTCCCCAGTCAGAAGAGAAATCTAACATTATGAGCATGATTTCAAAGCATGTGCTATTAAATATAAATTTTAAATGATTGAACCTTTAACACACTTGGAATTCTTATTTTTTCCAATGGCAGACTCTAGTCATTAATAGGCATTGGCTACTCCTAAGGCCAGAAGCAGTAGTCTTTTTATTATGGAGGCACCTAATAGGTGGGCCACCACTGCCTCCTATTAACAAAGTACATCCATGCCTTCTCTGGGATTCAAACCCAGGCCCTTTAGTACAGCAGTCAGAGTCACTAACCACTTTCCCGTCTGGCCGGTACACATTTAAAATATAACAACAGAATAAATAACACATATAAATATCCTAATGAACAGAATAATGAACGTTCAGAAAAATTTTTTTAACAATAGTCAGGAACAAAACTAGCTTGCCTTTGAGGTATGTTCACTAGAACAATTTCTGCTTATTGAGAGATAAACATGTTATATTTAAAGATATTTTTGTATATTAAAAGCACAAAGAAAATCTGACCTTATTCATGGAAATAAAATCCCAGGACTTAAAAGAGAAGGGCTAGCTCATAGAGCTTTTCCCCGTGAAACAGGCAGTGGGGGAGTGATGACGTAGCTATGATGACACTGAGTGCAGAGATGCAATTGACAACATAGAAATTAGCGTTTTAAATCTGAAGAACCAACATTTAAAATGAGCTGTGTATGAAAGATAGGTATAATTTAGAAGAGACAATGTTACTGCAGTATGCATTTTACACTGAACATTAAAAAATTTAATAGTACTTACTCAATTTTAAAATAACAGATAAAATGCGCTACTCTTAGCATAAAGTTCCTTTTTTTTTAATTTGCAGGGATTTTTTTTTCTTTAAATTCCTATTTATTTCTAATCATTTCTTTATCTACATGTTAACTAAGAGAACTTTACCACTGCTTCTAAGATAACTATAATAACAGCTATTTAACATTAATCAAGAAACAACCTTAAATTGGTATAATTTGTCAAAATTTTATGCTAATCTAAGTTTAAGTTTCAACCTAATTGTAAATTTTACATTGGCATATTTTCTCCTGATTCAATATAATAACATATATTTTTTAAAAATAATTTTGTAACTTAACATCAATATTACATTTAAATAAATGCATGAAAGATTGCTATCCTAATTTAGGCAAAACAACTTTACTCACAATACCTTAAAAAATTATTTAATTTTTCAAGTGGGGGGTTAAGGAGGCAGGTTTTCTTATGCCAATTACTTTAATGTTATATTATTATATTTTATCTAGATTGCTAAGCTAGCACAAAACCGAATCAATAATAACTAAGGATACAATAAAAATAACTTTAACAATAACTTAACAAAATTAGTTCTCATTTGAAATATGTTTTACGCTATTAACTTCTAAAATGTCATTTAGAAATATTTCAAATCAAAACATATTATATATGCTTACTTGTACAGTCACAATGCAACTACAAGTTGTTGAAATATTATTTATTGGCTACCACATTCGAAGCAATCCACTTTTTTGCCTTTTGGGTTGCTTTTCTTTGGGAAAAAATATATGCATTTCTATTTAAGAAACGTATTCTACAGAGCTCTTATGACAATGCAGCGTGAAATATCTTCACTAGTCCACCTGATTTTTTCCTTCTTTTCTAGCAATGCGTCAATCTGCGTCTTTGTAAAAATATGCTTTAGACGTTTTTCCAAATTCTCCGATCTGTGTTGTTTTTCCTTAAATTTCGCTGTTTGGGATTTTAATTTCTGAATTTCCGTTACAAATTTCTTTCTAGATGTCATCCACCTTCGTTGAGCAAATATTCAACAAAAATTTTTTTTTTCTATTTTTCAATATTTTATTACAATTTTCTAAGGATATTATTTTGTTCTTCAAATTATCAATATATTCTTGTTTATCTTTACACTTAGATCATTCAGGGTTATTGTCACTTAGGGTATTGTCACTTGTGAATTTTATTTGAAAATCACTCACATTTGATTTATTATTGTCACTTCAATTTCATTCTCGGCCTCAAAATAAATTTTCTTTGAGCTTAATTCGTGTAGTCTTTCAAAAGCACTCTGCATTACTTTTCTTTTCAAATGTCTCCGATTTCTTGGTGTTATTTCGTTTACTGCACATGATAAATTTACTTTCAGCACAGTACTGCATTTCAACAGTTTCTTTTGCGGCAATCCAAGCAAGTGATTTCTCGTGTCATCTTCATAATCACTGCACAGAAAATGATGGCCCCAAATTCTTACGTTTTTCACATTAAAAGAATCCTGTCTTCGGCATTTATGTATCCATTCTTTTGGCAAAAGCAAATTGTCCTTTGGGAAAGCATGAAATACAATATCTCTTCCTTTCATATTTCTATAAGTGTTACAGCAAGTTGCTACAGTACAAGAAGCCATATAACATAAAGGATACTTTAAATATAGAATTTAAAAAGAAAACTGACTAAAACTATATATATATGTCATAATAAAAGCAAAACAAGGCAAAGCCGGAGCAGTGTCGATACGCATACTGTAGAGGTCGGTATTGCACTTGTTGATAATTAAAAGGTCTCACACTGCAAAAACTTTGATAAGGAGTGGCTTGCACTGGTCGGGGATAATAGCACCTCAGAACAGTTTGCCTTGGAGAAACAAATTGATAATTATTATTTCCTAGACCATCCAACGGCATCTGTTTACAGATTGAAAGTAATATCTCGATAAATTGAGAAGTTCGAATGCCTAGTGAAAAGGAAAAAGACGGAACACTGTAGATGCGTGCTTAGATCCATATTGAAGAAGAATTTTGATTGCGTAGTATTTAAAGAACTTGCCAGTCGAGGCAGTTTTAATTCCATTTTTATTTCCAATTGATATTTGTGGCCACAATCACTTGGCACTCTAGTCGTGCATTTCCACAGAAGATTTACATTTTTGATATTGTTGAGATAGAAAGCAAGCCAGCGAAATTACATCTTAGTAGAGTAGAGGGCTGTGGTGATGGCGATAAGGAGCGCGCCTTGCACCCTCCGATAAGTGTGGCAACCCTAGAGGAGAAGTTTCTTACGAGTAGCGAGCAGAGCGAAACAGGCAGGCTGTCGGGGAGTGTGCGCGAAGTTCCTAAATAAAGTTTAATTTTTATTGTGCAATATGTCTTTTTAATATTATATTAATGCAGTAAGAACATAATCTGTGATATGGAATTCGAGGATTGGTGGTAAAAACATAACAGGAAATCAGCATAATGGTAACCTGGACTGTGTCAAATCGTATGAACAGTTCTCAAGCACTTTCGGTTTTGACTACAAGCCATCACTCAAGATCTCCAAACCAGAAGTAATGGATTACATCGGTTTTCGTTCTCCGGATCACAGATGAGTAGTAATTATAGATTATTTTATAATTCTGTTTACTACTTATCATTTAATTTCATTTTCTTTAGTTAAATTTTTGCTTTTATTTTGGCTTAAAAACCTTGCACAATGTCTGATGTTTATGCCGTCCAAATTCCGGTTTATAACCGATCAGACCCATCTTTATGGTTTATTATGTGTGAAAGTACCTTTGCTCTTGCCACCCCCAAACCTATCACAGAATCCATTACTAAATATAATTATGTAGTTGCTCATCTTCCTCCAGATATAGCATCAATAGTACGGGATTTACTTATGAAACCAGACCCTATTGATCCATATGCAAAGCTTAAAACTGAGTTAATAAATCGTCCAGGAGAATCTTCTCAGCAAGAAATTCGCCAATTATTATCTGGAGAAGAATTAGGTTCTCGAAAACCTTCCGATTTGCTTAGAAATATGAAACGTCGAGCAGAATCTTTAAATGTTCCTGATAACTTAATGTTAGAATTATTCCTTCAATGTTTGCCTTCGACTGTTCAGTCTATTTTGGCAGCGGTTTCCAATTTAACTGTAGATAAAGCTGCAGAAATTGCCGACAGAATTTTAGAAGTAAATCCAACCCCAGGGACTTGTGCCGTTTCTCGCACAGTCGATCAGTCTCTTGAGGATAAATTATTTAAACAAATAGAAAAATTAAACAAACGTATTGATCGCATTTCTCTTTCTCGTGGTCGCTCGCCAAATCGCGGAGATCGCAATAAGGAAAGAAGCAATTCCAAAAGGAGAGATTATTCTGTTTGCTGGTATCATAGACGTTTTGGGAAAAAGTGTAGAGATGACAAATGTACAAAACCTTGTTCATGGCAGGGAAACGAAACCAGCAAAGAATAGAGGCGACTTATTCTTTGCCTCAAGTTTCACGTCGCCTGTTCGTTCGTGACCGTAGAACAAACCTTTCATTCTTGGTTGATACCGGCTCTGACGTGTCCTTACTTCCAGCAAATAATTCTCAAAAACGGAATTCGTCCCAACAAACACTTTTCGCTGCTAATTCTTCTACTATTCATGTTTATGGTCAAAAAACACTTTCTTTGGATTTCAAATTAAGACGACAGTTTACATGGACTTTTCTTATAGCAAATGTTAGTACACCCATTCTTGGAGCAGATTTTCTCCATTTCTTTGAATTGGTGCCTGATCTCAGAAACAAATGTCTCAAAGATTTAAAAACGCATTTTAAAACCGTCGGTTGCGTGAAAAATGCAAGCATTTATTCAGTAAAAACTGTATTTAATGATACACCATATCACAAAATTTTAAAAGAATTTCCTTCAGTTACTAGATTACCAGATCCTAACCAACCTGTTAAACAAAACACCGTTCATTATATCATAACTAAAGGTCCACCTGTGGTTGCAAAACCTCGTCGGTTAGCTCCAGATCACTTAAAAATAGCAAAACAAGAATTTCAAACTATGATGCAATTGGGGCATTTGAGACCTTCGAGCAGCAATTATGCATTCCCACTTCACATGGTTCCAAAAAAGGGAAGTCTGGAATGGAGACCTGTAGGAGATTATCGAGCATTGAACGCTCAAACAATAAAAGACAAATACCCTATTCCATGCTTAGCTGATTTTACTGCTGCATTGCACGGTACTAAAATTTTTAGTCATGTCGACCTGATTAAGGCATACCATCAAATACCAATTAACCCAGCCGACATCCACAAAACCGCCATATGCACACCATTCGGTTTATTCGAAAGTACCCGTATGCAATTCGGCTTATGCAATGCATCCGCGACTTTTCAACGTTTTATAGATGAAGTCACGCGGGATTTAGAAGGTGTTTACGCTTTTGTCGATGACTTGCTCATAGCCTCTAAAGATTCTGAGGAACATTGCAGGCATTTGAAAGCTTTATTTTCCAAACTTCAGGAATATGGACTTTGCATAAATGTTTCAAAATGCACCTTTGGTCAAACGTCTATTGATTTCTTAGGTTTTCACCTTAGTGAAAACGGAATTGAACCCCTTCCTGACAAAGTCAAATGTATTTTAGATTTTCCTCAACCTACCACTCTCACTCAGCTTCGCCAATTTTTAGGCATGTTTAACTTTTATAGATGTTTCATACCTAAAGCAGCACATATTCTTTCTCCTTTAATAAAATTGTTAGAAGGCTATATTAATAAAAAGAAATCTCGTTCTCGTGTTCAGGATTCATCCCCACAATTAAATTGGAACGAGAATGCTGAACAAGCCTTTATTCCTGCCAAAAATGCCATTGCTCAGGCTACCCTTTTGAGACACCCTATTCCCGGAGCCCAGCTAAGCATCTGGGTAGATGCCTCAGACGTCGCAATCGGCGGCACACTTATGCAGTTGTCTCAACAAACATGGGAACCTATAGCATTTTTCTCTATGAAACTCAGTAAAAGTCAACAGAAATGGTCCGCGTACGATAGGGAATTATTTTCTATTTATTCTGCAATTAAAAAATTCCGACACATGTTAGAGGGCAGAAATTTTATAATTTATACGGATCAAAAACCGTTAATATACGCTTTTAAACAGAACCCTCATAAATGTTCACCTCGACAATTGCGCCATTTAGATTTTATTTCTCAGTACTCTACTGATATTAGGCATGTGCAAGGTTCAAAAAACGTCGTTGCTGACGCTCTTTCAAGAATCGAAATTGATTCCATAACAAAATCTCCATTTTTGGATTTTAAAAAATTTTCGGAAGCTCAACGGCATGATCCGGAGGTACAAGACCTTCTCAAAAACAACACATCATCTTTGAAACTGGAATTTAAACCGTGCCAATATTCTGATGGTAATATTCTTTGTGACATATCAACAGACATTCCTCGTCCATTTGTTCCGAATTCCTTTCGCAGACTCATCTTTAATCATCTGCATAATCTGTCACATCCAGGAATTGCAGCTACTACGAAGCTTATTTGTTCTCTTTATGTATGGCCCGATATGAAACGTCATATCAAAAATTGGGTGAAATCCTGTGAATCTTGCCAAAAATCGAAAATTACTAGGCATACTAAAGCACCACTGGGCACATTCTCTCTTCCTGATGCACGTTTTTCAGAAATCCATATGGATATCGTCGGACCGTTACCTCCATCAGAAGGCAATGTGTACCTTTTGACTCTAATAGATAGATTCTCCAGATGGCCTGAAGCCATTCCCATCCCGGATATGAAAACGGAAACCATTTGCAGAGCCATCTTCAACTGTTGGATATCTCGTTTTGACTGCCCATCGATCATAACGACAGATCAAGGTTCTCAAATGAGATCCGCACTTTTTGCAGAATTTACGCGCATTTTGGGTACAACAGCCTATCATCCAATGTCAAACGGCATTGTTGAACGATTTCATCGACATTTAAAATCTTCTCTCAAGGCTCACGAGACCAATAACTGGACTGAAACACTACCAGTTGTTATGCTTGGTATTCGGACAGCCGTAAAGGTAGATCTACAGTCATCTTGTGCTGAACTGGTGTATGGTGTACGGCACAACTCTCAAGCTGCCTAGTGATATGATAACGTCATCTAAGATATCTCCGTATGACACACAATTTATCACGAATCTTAGGCATAGAATGCAACAGTTGAATCCAATAGCAACATCTGCACATTGCCAAGAAAAATGTTACGTAAGTGCTACCTTAAAGTCGTGTACGCATGTATACTTACGTGTCGATCGAGTAAAGCCACCTCTGTGCCAACCATACACAGGTCCGCATAAAGTCCTTTCTAGAACGGACAAAACTTTCACAATTGATGTTAACGGTCTGAAATCTACTGTGTCTATAGACCGTGTGAAACCAGCCTATTTGCTTTCGGACTCTAATTTGCCTGAACTGAAAACAAATAAAGACTTAAAGACAGTTCAGCAGAATAAATCTGCAAACGAACTCTCTAAGACACAAACTGTCACCAGATCGGGAAGACATGTTCACTTCCCTAAGAAACTTGCTTCTTACATAACAATTTAAAACATTTTTTTTAAATTCATATCTTAACATATTTCTTGTTATTTCATGTTTATTATATGTGTCAATACCTTGTTATATATTGAATTTCATTTTGATCTTTTCTAATTTTATATTCTAATTTTGTAATCATGTAAAAATACCTGACAGTTCGGATACTCTGAGATAATTTCATAACCTATGTCGTTCCTTTGAATAGCTATTAAAGGAACTGGGGGGAAACTCTGTGGTGATGGCGATAAGGAACGCGCCTTGCGCCCTCCGATAAGTGTGGCAACCCTAGAGGAGAAGTTTCTTACGAGTAGCGAGCAGAGCGAAACAGGCAGGCTGTCGGGGAGTATGCGCGAAGTTCCTAAATAAAGTTTAATTTTTATTGTGCACTATGTCTTGTTAATATTATATTAATGCAGTAAGAACATAATCTGTGATATGGAATTCGAGGATTGGTGGTAAAAACATAACAGGAAATCACCATAGGGCAAAAGCTGAAGTGCGTAGTTATGAAAGATGGAAGCATGCGAAGAGAAAAGTTTTGGTTTACAATTCGGTGATTGGTTGTCAAGAGGCATCTGGTATTAACGGTTACGTAAGATCGCATGATTAATTTGAATGACGCAATGCAGATAAGTTATTACGATTTTAGAATAGAGAGGAAGAATTAATGTTCATAGTTATAATTCTGATTCATACATTTTTATCTTACATACATATACACAAATTATTAAATATTTGCATTATTAGAAAATAAAGATGTATGATTAAAATTAGTTTGGGATATGCGACCTCCAGAAAATCGTCTTGCAACTGAATGAAACTAAAGTTTTAAACGCGCAAAATCAGAGCAGGTGCAACACAGACACGTCAAATTACTTCCAGTTCCCCCCCCCCTCCATGAGGCTCGCGTTGGCGAGGAGTCGAACAAAGGAATGACCTAGCCCTTCTATTTATCCCTGATAAAATCCAACACTAGAAGAGTTATAAATGAAACTAACTTACAAAAAATTATTCAATTCAGTTATTATGTGCTACATATACTATATCAGGCACTTCACAAATGAGAATTTTTTACTCGAGCTCTTTCACATTCTACATTTCAGCAATAAATTTATCACTGCAATCGCAACACAAAACTGACAGTTTATTAAACTTTGATTAATTAACAAACTGGTTTCAGCAGGAAATACTTTATGAACAATGAAAACTTTTGAAAGCATTAAAAATTTTGATGTTAAGTCGATAACAAGTTCAGCTACATAAACAAGTGAAATATATTTCAGAAACAGAAGCAGTGTTGTTAAAATACTAAATGTTCACCAGTGGGTTTTATAGGTATTGAAAGTATATAAGTGCAAGTATTCTGTTAATAAACTAGTGTTAATATACTACTTTATTTCCTCTTCATTTAACTAGTCCCTAATTTTCTCCAAAGTTGTCAAAAATTAGTGCTATTTATAAAAGCAACTGGGAAAGAATATGTTGCACTTCTAATGGGTGCAGTGTTGTTGCAATATTATGCATAATAGAAAGTGACAAATTAACATTTCTGGTAATCATTAAATTAGTTAGACAGTCATAGTCTCTAATACAGCTACCTTCACAGAAAATCCAAAATATCCAGATCCATGGGAAGTTATAAGGTATATTATGACTTCATTCAAAAAAAGTCTGCCAAAACACAAAAATACGAAAAACAGCAAAATGAAAGTTGGAAATATACATTAAGATTTTATTTTGGGGATAGAAAGTAAGACTTGCTTACCTTCAATGAATGTCTACATGCTAAAGAATATTTATACAAAATAAAATAAATATATCTTGGACAAATGTTACCTATAGCAAATAGAAAAAGTATTTACCGTAATTTCCGGAAAAAATGCCATGGCGTTTACGTGTTTAAAACTTAAATTTTCAGCGGGTGCGGCGTTTAGGTGCACTAAAAATAAGATATTTCCTATGATGGTCATTGTACATAGTTTGAATAACTTTGTCATTGTACATAGTTTGGATGGCTTCGTAATTGTATATAGACTGGTACTGTTCCCACACAAGAGACCACTCAGTTGCTTTTTGCGAATGCTATTTTGTTTACATACTTTTCCTTAAATGGACCTACATGCCTTATTCAACCTAAACGGGATCTCAGAACAATAACATTCTTCCCCCTTTCAAATCAGCATTCTCATCATTTTGAATAGTCTCTCTCCTCTGCCATTCAATGAATCTTCCAGGACCCATCCTCTCCTCCACTCCTGCTTTTTCTGCAATTTTTTTCAAAGGCGGACACAAGTCCACCTGCCTCGCAATAACGAACTGTGACGTATTTCCTCTTCAGCATGAATCAATTTTTCTTCGCATTCTGCCAGATACAGATCCCATCAGTTTGGGTACAAGTACTTGTTGAATAGTTTTTAAGTAAGAAGGGAGCGGAAAATTTTTGAAAATGGCACCTAAACGACACAGAAGCTATACTGCTGGTTTTAAGCTTAATGTAATTTCACATGCTGAACAAATTGGAAATCGAGCAGCAGCTCGAGAGTTTGAAGTGGACGAGAGATGTGTTCGACGTTGGAAAACTGAAAAAGAACTTCTTAAAAATATGCCACAACAAAAACGAGTCAAAAGAAGTGGTACTGTAAGGTGGCCGAATCTAGAAGATGACCTTGCAAATTGGATAAAGGAGCAACGAAAAAAAGGAATGGCAATTTCGACTGTAAAAATTCGCTTAGAAACAAAATTTATAGCAAAGCAAATGAACATAAATGATTTCAAAGGAGGGCCTTGCTGGTGTAGCAGATTTATGAAAAGAAAAAATATTTTTGAGCGTACTAGAACAACAGTCGGGCAACAATTACCAATGGACTGGCAGGATAAAAAGGCATCTTTTCTAAAATATGTGACAGATATTATTCACAAAAGAAAACTTCTTCGGTCACAGATAATAAATATGGATGAAACGCCGTTAGCTTTCGACTCTCCTGCAAACAGAACTGTTGATGAAACTGGTGCAAAAACTGTATCTGTGCTTACGACGAGGCATGAAAAAATGTCATTTACATGTGTGTTAACTTGTGCCGCAAACGGTGACAAGCTAAAGCCGATGATCATTTTTAAACAGAAAACTATTCCGAAGGGAGATTTTCCTAATGACATAATTATTTGTGCATTTGTAAAAACATCGTCAATAATAGCAGGGTTCAAAGAAGCTGAAATTATATCTTTAGATAAGAGGATGAGTGTGACGATCTGGAAGACTTGGACTTAGATGAAGATTTACTAAGTCTTTTTAATTCAGATAGCAAAGAATCAGATTTTGATGGCTTCATGTGATGTATAGTTTGCTGTATTTCCTTTTGTAAGTAAAATTTAAAATTTCCTTTTGTAATCCAAATTTAATATTTTGTTGTTGCAACATTTTTTATAATATAGTCTGAGTATTACAAATATGGACTTCTTTAGTGGGTAAATATATAAGTAACATTTCTTACCTTTAATTTATTTTTGAGTTATGGTTTCATTTCATGCATTTTTCTTAACTGATATGTCATATATCAGGACATAGGTCGAGATTTTGCATCTATACGGCCCACGACGATGTCACGCGCAATTTAATCTATTGCGGCGTTTCTGTGTAATTTTAATTTTTTTCCCACCATTTTTCTCGAGTGCGCCGTTTACGCTGATGCGCCCTTTCTTCCGGAAATTACGGTATATTATTGTGTTCTATGGTCTTGTAGATTTGCAGTGATTGATGACAACACTCGATGAAGAATCAAAACACAATTTATTTAGCCAGTATTACTCAGGACAGTTCCAAAAGCATGTTTACAGTCCTAAAAAAACTACAACAAACACACTGAAACAAACAGTTATCAGCCCTCAGGATACAGCGGTGAAGACAGCTTCACGGCAAAACACGAATACAGCTCCCGACTTGGTCGATCCCAATCAGAGCTCAACGCACTCAAGATAAAACTCTACAATACACTCTGATGCACTGACAATACTCCCTCGTGATACACTCGATGATCAACTTGACATTAGACTACTACTCTGTGTGCAGGCAGGGTTTATATAGCTTTTGGCTATCTTCGAGAACATTCTGGGCCATTCGGTAAGAATTCATTCTAGAATGTTTTCCATCCGTCCATGGGATATCGCCAATTTTGTTGCCAAGTGGGCTATTTCTTTCTAAGTATGGACACCCTACCTTCCCTTGCCATTTTCTGGCAACCCTTGCAGGGAAGCTACCTTAGTAGGCATTTTGTAGCCATATTCAAAAGACTATTTATATACTATATATATTTACTGCCTATTTATTGATAGTCTTTTAAATATAATGCTGTTAACACTAGGCCAGCACCTCTGCTATACCACAGGTGACTAAGGTATTGCTGTACCTAGCTAACCTGTAAGCTTCTGTCCTAGTTTAGAATTTTGATAAAGAACACCTCGGGAGGTGTTTCGAGGGCCACCCACTCCTCTTCCCCTTCCAACACCCTCTCGAGAAGATTTCAGCTTTCCATGTATTTCGAATGCCCCTTGCCACATAGACACAATACGTTTAAAAACATTCATGCCTTCTACAGGATTCGAGCCCAGGCCCTTTGGTATGGCAGTCAGTGTCACTAACCGCTATCCCATCTGGACAGAAATGCTGTTATTATAACATACTATAATCAATTTATTCGAAAAAATAAATAAAAGAGATAATGTTCTCATGAAGGTTCTACCAATGAAGATGGCCTTGTTGTTTTGGGTTACCAAGAATTTAAAAGCATCAGTGAATAACACAGAAATGTAAATCATGGTAGACAAGAATGCCAGAGGCTACAGAATTTTATGGGACCAAGTCACTCTTGATAAAGTCACTTGAGCACCTAACAGAGCAACACAAAATGATAATGAATGACACTAAGTTAAAATTTAAAGATATCAGAGCTTTGTGTCATATTTGTAATAGCATCTGAAAAAAATATAAATGATTTTGTTGGCCTTTCAGATTATAATCACTTAGGTTTTAACAAAAATGAAGAAATGCTTCAAAAATACCTTTATAAACATATTTGCATCCATTAAACCAAATTCAAGAATTTCTCTGGTTAGAACTCCCATTATACAATAAAATTCATCAGCACTTTCCACAGCCATTATTCTACTGCAAAATATGGTTAAGCATTTAATTTCACAGTCATTTGAGAACTTACATTAGAATATCAAATATATTCTGAAAAAATAGCAAAATAAACCTTATGGCAGATATTCCCAAAATTTTAAATAAAAATTTAATACAAAACATACTTATGATTTAGAACTGCATTAATTACATCAGAAAAATATTATAACAGAATCAGTAATTTTATTTTTCACTGTAATACATAAAGAAAATAATTCCTAGCCACAAATTATAGAGGGTGTTTATATATTTTTAGAATGATTTCAGTAAAGAATTTTTAAAAAAGTATATGTTTTGAATTAAAAGTTTATGGCAATAAGTTATTATTCAAAATAAGAAACACTGTATATTACTTTTAAATTTGTTTGCTTTCAAAATGCCACATGTAAACAAGCTGTGCATTGAAGGTTGTTTATATATTTTTAGAATGATTTCAGTAAAGAATTAAAAAAAAAGTAAATGTTTTGAATTAAAAGTTTATGGCAATAAGTTATTATTTAAAATAAGAAACACTGTATGTTACTTTTAAATTTGTTTGCTTTCAAAATGCCACATGTAAACAAGCTGTGCATTGAAGGTTACATTTTTGTGCTTTCTAAAGAGAAATATTTCTATCTCATAATTCAAAAATGTTGTGAAAAGCATTATATTAAAATTTCTATGTGCAAAATAAGCAACATTATTATTGGAAAGGAAAAAAACTGTCAGTCATTACTTCTACATGGAAAGAAGACTCCAAATGAATACTTACAAAAGGAACATACTATTTCTAAAGTTAAATTGTTGATAACAAGAGAAAAGTCTGCTGATGCAGAAATCAACAGCAAAGTCTTTAAATACATCTCTAACAACAATAAGTAAAATAATTAACCTAGATTTACAACTTAAAAAAGGCTAAAAAAAACATAATGTTCACCAGCTTTTGCCAAGGCATGTGACTCAATACAGAACAATTTGTACAATCTTGTATGAAAACTATTTAGCAGGAGGATAATTATGATTCTTGATGAAGCATGGGTTTCCCTAAATGGCTGCAATATAAAAAAGAAGTGTATTTATTATTGAAAACAAAGAGAAAAAATGTACAATCTGGTTCTGTCAATGAAAAAGAAGTTTCAGTAAGGAGTTTAAAATCGTCACAAGATTCTTTTACAATAAGAACTTAAAAGTATGAATTATGGGAAAAATGTTAAAATAAACGCAATATTTTACCAAGAAAAAGTGTTATGCCCAATATTTATAGAAGACATTCCATTTCTTAATCCCAATGACTTTAAATGAATGAGACTTTATCAAGACAAAGCAGTAAGTCATACTTCCAAAAGTACAACCGCATTCCTTACAAATACTAAAGACTAATACCGATATTGCATATATAACTTCAGACATATTCCTGTGAAGTGCCCTGACATTTCACCTATGCATTCTGGTGCCTTTGGTCTCTTGAGCTCTTTTTAAGTGCAAACCAACAATGATTGATGGACTATGGAAAATAGTGAAAGAGGAATAGAAATTTTGTGAAAAGCCTTTCTATAATGGAGATCATGATGTCGACTTATAGTCCAGAAAAAAGGCTATTATATCAAACATTTAAAAAAATACTCCTTACATTTTTAACATTAATTAAATGACCCAAAAATCATTCTAAAAATGTGTAAACACCCTCCATACGAAATGATGTATACAACATATAATTTGTTGTCAATATAAATTAACCTGTTTACAATGTTAAGCTCCATCCCTTCTGTAGATATACATATAACAGAATTGTACGTATATTGATTTTCTATCTAATCATATTTCTTTCTTTAATTTTAAAATGAATGAAATAAATGCTACTGAATGTCTTTCTGTCCTAATGCATGCTTTCATTCCAAAAGACATGTAGTCTGAAAACTCCAAAATTTAATGTAAAAATAAAGTCCACTGTTTGCATACATTCATCCATTTAAAAATCCTTTACTTCAAATAAAGCAATAAAATATCAATACTTGGCTTTCCATTACAAGTTTTAGAGCATTAAATTTTTTTGGTACTGTTCTGTTATCGGAACTAGATTCAGAAATGTATGAATGTATGTATGTGCATATATGTGTATATGTATATGCACACATACATTCGTGCTTACACATGCACACATAAACATTATATCCATACATACATGCATACATTTCTGAATCCAGCACTGATAACAGAACAGTACCAATTTTTTAACAATAATTTGGTTCAATCATCTTTGTAGTTTACATTAAGTATACAAAGGTTTAAGTTACAAATACAAACATTTATCCCATAGTATAGATGTTGAATATTGTAAGAAACCTTTCATAATGATATAAAAGGAAGATGCAATTGTCATAAATTTACATCAGAAAAAATATTAAAGTTAAAATGCATTAAAAGATATTACATCATAACAAATACAGTACGAAGTCCGTAATCCGGACTCGTCGGGACTTCGGTGATTCTGGATTAAGGGTTTTTTCCGGATTATAGATCATGAATTTAAATCTGGTAAGATGGCATGCAGAAATTATACAATTAAAAATATGAAAATATAATTTATGAAATAAAGAGCAATCATGATCTACAGAGTATCAAAATTTACACACACACACACAGACACAAACAAACAAACAAACAAGCAAAATATATATATATATATATATATCGGGTGGCCATAGTTAAACTGATAGTCTCACAGTGTTCTGTAGCATGATCTATTTGCGAGAATGATGCCACATTTTGTAGGAAGATTAAACAAGACGGGGGATGAAGGATTCCGCGAAAAAACAAATTAGTTCCAAAAGTCACCACTAAGGGATTATTTGGCACTGTGTAATAGAAAATAGAGTGTTAACAAATGCAAATCAATACGGAAATTACCCTTTATTTTGCATTCAAATGAGGTTCAATGTGGCTGCCGTTGTTGTGGACCACATATTGCATTTTGTGCACAGTATGCACAACAGCAGAAAGTAACATGTCTGCAGGAATCTCCCGTACAGTCCACGATATGTTATCCTTCAACGTAGCCATGTCCTGGAACACTCCTTACTCCTTGATAGACCTTGGACTTAAGGTAACCCCATAGCCAGAAGTCGCATGGGGTAAGATCAGGCGACCGAAGTGGCCATGCAGTTGGAAAGTAGCGGTTAATGACTCTTTCTGTTGTGAATTTCTGTCGTAGCATCTGTTGCACCCATACAGCAACATGTGGAGGGGCTCCATCTTGCATGAAAATGATTTCCCCCAGGCATTGTTTTTGTTGAAGTGCCGGAATGACAAAGCTGTTCAACATGTGGCGATATTTCTCTCCGGTAACAGAACAGGTTTCTGGTCCTGTCGGGGTAATGTTCTCACAGAAGAATGGACCTACGATAAATTGTGCTGTGAACCCACACCAAACAGTTACCTTTGGTGAATGTAAGACAATTGCTGTGACTGCATGTGGTGATTTGTCATCCCAAATTCGGCAGTTCTGGGTATTCACAGTTCCATTCAGGTAAAAGTGGGCCTCATCTTCCCATAAGATTTTCCACGGCCAAGCATCATCCACCTCCATTCTGGCAAGAAAGGTGAGAGCAAAAGTCAATCGTTTATCATGGTCGGGGTACAGTAACTCCTGTACACAGCTGATCTTTTACGGATAGAAGTTGAGAATCTTTCGTAAGATTTTTCATACCGTACTGTAAGGCATATCCATATTCCGAGCTACTCCACGAGCGCTAGAGGTGGCAGCAATATTATCTGGTCCTTTGTCGACAAACGCCATGGCAACTGCTTCGATTGTAACCTGTGGTACAGGTTTTCGTCCTCTGCCTGACTGAACCTTCACAGAACCTGTTTTCTCAAACGTCGCAACCATTGCTTTTAACCCATTAACTGACACAGGACCATTACCTTTATGCATTTTTTTTTGTGCGTTCTAAAAGCACGAAGAGCGGCTGACACGTTGCACTGGTTGAGGTAAAAGAATTTGACCAGTAAAGCATGCTCGACTAAAGAAGGAGACATTGCACATAAACTTTCAATCCGATTGATTCGAAACATAACACATTGCCTTTTAAAACCCAAGCAGCTGGCACTGTGCGAATGGATGTAACGTGAAATTTGAATAAAGAACTTCTTCTTCTGCTCAGCGTACGTGATATTGCAGATCACGAGACTTTATCGGTGTTTATGTAGATTTTACGCTTTTTTAAAAGTGTTGTCATATTGCACTTGAACTAAATCAGAAAATGTGCATAATAAAAGGTAATCCGTATTAATTTATATTATTTTAATTTTATTCCGTATTAATTTGCATTTGTTAACACTCTGTTTTCTATTACACAGGGCCAAATATTCCCCTAGCGGTAACTTTTGAAACTAATTTGTTTTGTCGCGAAATCCTTCGTCTCCCGTCTTGTTTAATCTTCCTACAAAATGTGGCGTCATTCTCGCAAATAGATCGCGCTGCAGAACACTGTGAGCACTGTCAGTTTAATTATGGCCACTCGGTATATATAAAGCTTAATATTTATTTGTTTACTTTATTAAACATTTCTTTCAATGTAAGTAAGTTGTTTAAGTTGCTTCATTTTTTGTGCTAATATTTTCTCTTTAATTCTATAGACGGACATAATTTCTTGTTCAGTTACAAAGTTCCACTGTTCAAATCCTGTAATTGCTGTGTTGAGAATACCGACTAACTTGTTAATCGAAAATTTTTCATTTTCAATAACCTCTCTGTCACTTTCTATCGGAAGTGCGCATGGGTAGCAGACGTGCGGTATTTATCTGTTTACTTTATTAAATATCATTTTCAATGTAAGTTGATTAAGTTGCTTTGTTTTTTGTGCTAAACACTAAACGCGCATGCGTAAGTTTGTGGCTTTAAGGTCTGGATTATAGATCATTCCATTTAATGGATGTCCGGATTATGGACCTTGTACTGTACTTAGGCTTTATCATCTATAAAAATGGAATAAAGCCAGGATCAAGAAAAGTTGAAGTAATATCAAAATTCCCAGAACCTAAAAACATTCATGAAGTTCAACAATTTCTTGGTTTAACAAGTTTTTTTAGAAAATTTATTCCAAATTATGCCATTAAAACTGGGCCATTGACTCAACTAACTAAGAAAAATCAAATATTCAGATGGGAAGAAAGTCAGTGGAATTCTTTTACTGTGTTGAAAAATGAACTGATGAATCAACCAATTGTAGCTTTGTACAGCCCTAAAACTCAAAGGGAAGTCCATACTGAAGCATGCTCAGAGGGTATTTATTGCTGGCATGTTACTTCAACTCGGAAGTGACGGCAAATGGCATCTTGTCTACTGCATGAGTAAGAAGACAACGAAAGCTGAAAAGAATTATCACTCGAGTAAACTTGAGCTAATGGCAATTGTCTGGACTCTGGATAGACTTCGACAATTCTTATCCAGAATTGAATTTATGGTAGTTACCGACTGCCAAGCATTAGTTTACATGAATGCAAAGAAATCTAGCAATCCCCAAATTGCTAGATTTGTAGTTGGAGTATTCTTATTCGTTGGAGTATAATTAATCGTTGGAGTATCCTTATTCAAGAATATAATTTTGAAATAGCCACAAACCAGGAATTAAAATGTCTCATATCGATGTAGTCAGTAGAGCTCCTGTTATTAATTCATCAGACACCATGCATTCTTTGATAGAAGATAATTTAGAAGTTTGTCTCTGACCTTAAATTTAGATGAACAAATTCTTATGATATAGCATGCAGATGAAAAGTTATGAGAATTAATAAGAATTTTGAAGAAAGACCCAAGTGAAAGAACCAAAGAAGGAAATCAAAATGTGGATGTTCGGATGAAAGAGTATTGCTTGGCAGCATTCTTTTACGCCAAGCAGAGTTTGGCTTTAGTGTAACCCTAAAGTTATTTCGTTTTTGCCTTATTAGTATGTATGATTTTTGACTTGATGTAAGAGCATATGGTTGCTCACTTTTAGCTAAGTTACATAGGTAACTATAAGCACATGCGTGTGCTAGTATTCAATAATGTTGTTTTTGTTAAAATAAATTTGTTATTGTTAATATTACAGTCCACTTACTGAACTTAAATTTCATTAAATAAATTCGAGCTATATTCGGCAAGAACAGTTTGGTCTCTAAAGCCGGAGAAGAATATGGCCACTAATATTGTTTCATTGAATCGCCAACGCGGCGTAGTGAAAATGATAAAATGAGCTTTGATAAAATTCCTTGATGAGTATAAAATGTAGGAGAATAAACTCAACCATGATGTTATTATGAAGACTTAATTGGATTCTTTGTTGGAATTAAAATCTCGGGTTAAACACCTCATAGTGGAATACACCAATTCGCCAGAGGAAATTGACTTGAAGGATAATCTAAGCATTACACAAGAATTGGAAGAAAGCATCGAAGAGTTCGAAGTAAGATTTAGAATTTTTCTTTCTAATTGTGAAACAAATAATAAAGATAAATTTGAAACCAAAACTGTTTCTAAATCAAATTTTAAACTGCCTGATTTACCTCTTCCTCAATTTTATGGTAAATATGAAGATTTTAAAAATTTTAAAGTGCAATTTATGTCTATGATTGGTAATAATAATAATTTAAATGATACTGAGAAACTGTTTATTTGAAAGCATCACTTAAAGGTGAAGCAAAAATGTTAGAATCATGTCAGGATACATTTGAGTCACTATTTTCTGCACTTGAAAGCAGATATGAAAACAAAAGAGCAGTAGTTGATGCCTTTATGAATAATTTGTTGAACTTTGAAAAAATAAATGACTCACCTTCTCAGTTGAGATCACTGGTAAATAATGTTAAAAGATGTTTGAGATCTTTAAGTGTATTAGAATTTGATAGAAATAATTTACCTGGCGTTTTGATATTAAATATTTTATTGCATAAATTAGATAGAGAATCTAGAAAAGCATTTGAACTAAACGTAAAATCAAACAAAATTCCGAAACTTGATGAATTTTTAGAATTTCTCGAAGAAAGAAATCGCATTCTCGAAGAAATAAACAATGTTAGTTTTCCTAAGCAGAGCTATGGTACTAAAGTATCAAATCAATTAAGTCGCTCTAGAAATTCAAAATCCTTGGTAACTAAAACAAACCCTTTTCGAAAGTGTATTATGTGTAAAGAACCACACCCAATTTATCATTGTTCGAAATTTAAGAGCATTTCTGTTTCTGAGTGGCGTGGTTTTGTTAAGGAATATAAATTATGCATTCAATGCCTTTCTCCATCACACGTATTATCGCAGTGTAAAGCTAAATTCAATTGTTATGTCTGTAAGAAAGACACACATCATTCGCTGTTACATAAAAATGACAAAAAACAAAATGAATCATCGAAAGAAAAAGAATTGACCTTGAACCTTTCGTCAGTGAATGGGAGGGAAAGAGGACTGCCCCTCTCCCCCCACACAACTTTGATGGCAGCTGCAAATAAATCTAAATTTGTGTTAATAAATACAGCGATTGTTTATCTTCACGATGTTTACGATCAACGAATTCCTTTTAGAGCCGTGCTTGATTCAGCTACGACTTCTAATTTTTGCACTGTAGGTGTTACGAACTCATTAGGAATACAAAAAGAACGAGCATTTATTCCAGTTAGTGGAATAGGCAACACTACTTTGAATGTTAAATCGCAAATAAAGACATGTTTATCAAACTTAGAAAAAGAAAATGAATGGGAAATAGAGTTATTAGTTGTTCCCAAAATAACTGTTATGACACCATCGAAATTAAATATTCCAAAAGGAATAAAGTTTGCTGATGATGAATTTTTCAAGGCAAAAAAGGTAGATTTATTATTAGGTGTGGAATTATTTTTTGAATTTTTAAAAACAGATAAAATACAATTAGAAGATAATGAGTTACTTCTTCAAAACAGCTGCTTCGGCTTTTTAGTTTCTGGAAGCATTAGAATTCCAAATGTAAAAAAATTATGACTTTAATTATTGTTTTTTATCAACAGAGATTCGTTAAATAACTTAGTAAAATCATTCTGGGAAGTTGAAGAAGTAAATGAAACTATACCTCCAGTTAATTCTGAATTAAATTATTGCAACAAACTTTTTAAAAACTCATTTTACCGGCATGCAGATGGAAGATATGTGGTTAAAATGCCGTTCAAGCCAGATATTGGTGAAAACATACAATTAGGGGATTCAAAGGAAATTGCTGAAAAAAGACTGAATCAATAGTGGAAACGTTTGTCGAGTGATTCTGTAATGAAAGAACTTTATGTTTCATTTTTAAGGGAATATGAATCATTAAATCATATGGGAAAGATGGAAGACTATTCTGAAACTGAAGGAGGATATTTTCTTCCTCATCATGGCGTGCTGAAACCTGATAGTAAAACAACAGTTACGTGTCGTGTTCGACGCGAGTGCCAAAACTAATAACGGTTGTTCATTGAACGACATATTATGTAAAGGTGGAGTGATTCAAGAGGAACTTTCTTCCATCATGATATGGTTTAGAAAACACATTTAGGCATTTACTGCCGATTTTGAGAAGATGTTTCGACGAATTGAAATATTGCCATCGCAGACCAAATATCAGAAAATACTTTGGAAGGAAGATGAAGATAAGCCTATAGAAATATACAGACTCAAAACGGTAACTTATGGCACAGCATGCACTCCATATTTGGCACAAAGGACTCTTCAACAGTTAGAGAAGGATGAAGAAAAGGATTTTCCTGTAGCATCGAAGGTCGTCTTGGAAGATTTCTATGTAGACGACTGTCTTACTGGATCTTCGAATTTGAAGGAATGCATTCAGCTCCAGAAAGATTTGACAGAATTGCTCCAAAGAGGAGGAATGAAGCTACACAAGTGGTGTACTAGTTTTGATTCTCAGAACTCTGATTTACAGAATTTTTCATTTGATCGTAATAGTAATACAACTGTGAAGATGTTAGGTATGTTGTGGAATAATAAGAAGGATACATTGCAATATAAAGTTACTGTTAATGAAAAGTCTGATGTTACGAAAAGAGATGTTTTATCTCAAATAGTGAGATTATATGATCCTTTAGGCCTACTCGGTTATATTATTAGCAAGGCAAAGATATTCATGCAAGCACTTTGGTTGCTTCAGCTAGACTGGGCGGAACAGTTACCACCACCTCTTGCCAATGAATGTAATGTGTAGAAAATATACATGTACCTCGTTGCATCTTAAAAGAGACTTTTTCAATGCTCATTTTACATGGATTTGCGGATGCCTCCGAAAAGGCATTTGGGGCAGTGATATATCTTCAAAGCATTACAAGCCCTGGTGAATATTGTAGTAAACTTCTTTGTAGCAAATCTCATGTAGCACCAATCAAGACCATGACTATTCCTAGATTAGAACTATCAGCATGTCTACTCCTGTCCAAACTTATGCAAAAGGTTTTAGAAGCTTTGAAACTCAGAATTGATGACGTTAAGCTCTGGTCAGATTCAAGCATTGCTTTAGCCTGGATCAATACATCACCACATCTTTTGAAAACCTTTGTGAGTAATAGAGTCTCACAAATTCAACAACTTACTTCTAACTATCAGTAGGGACATGTGTCTTCAGAAATAAACCCAGCCGACATCATTTCCAGAGGATCAGATGCTAAAACTCTTGGATCTAACAAGCTGTGGTGGAAAGGTCCTGATTTTTTAAAAAAGGATAATTTTCAATATAAAAATGGACTTAGTGATGAGCTTTATTCTTCAGAACTGAAACCAGTTACGACTTCCTTGTTGACTTTAAAAACCGATTCATTCTATGATGACTTCCTAAAAATAACTAATGATTTCTTGAAACTAATACGAATTTAGTTTACTTTTCAGATTTATCTACAACTGTAGGAACACAAGTGAGAAACGAACAGGTAGTATTAGTATAGATGAAATGGAGCAGTCAAGGAATACACTCCTTAAATATATCCAAGGTAGGTATTTTGCAGAAGAAATTTCTTTGTTGCAGAAAGGTCTACAGATAACATCAAGGAGTAAGTTAAAATATTTTGATCCCTTCTTAGATGAAAAAGGTCTGATAAGGGTAGGTGGTAGGATAAAGAATTCTAATTTAAGTTATAGTCAAAGACATCCCATTATTTTGC
The DNA here is from genome assembly GCF_044657685.1 of Stegodyphus dumicola. NCBI lineage: Eukaryota > Metazoa > Arthropoda > Arachnida > Araneae > Eresidae > Stegodyphus > Stegodyphus dumicola. The sequence continues at coordinate 166,100,309 of NC_140768.1, read as the reverse complement.
CTGCCAAGAATAAGTTAACTGAACTTATATTTACTTATTTTCATGAAAAGGATTTTCATAATGGTCCACAATCACTATTAAATTCTATTAGACAAATTTATTGGCCCATTAATGGCAGGAATATAGCTAGAAAGATAGTCCAAAACTGCATAATTTGCTTTAAGGCAAAACCAATAATTTCTCAACAACTAATGGGAGAATTACCTAAAGAGAGAATTAATATTAACTTTATAATAACTTAATAATTTTAATTGTTGTGCTATTGATTATTGCGGCCCATTTTTGATAAAGTACAAAGGGCAACGCAAGGGTAACTATCATAAGATATATGTTTGTATTTTTGTTTGTATGGTGACAAAAGCAATCCATCTAGAGATTGTCAATGACTTAACCACAGAAGCATTCATTGCTTGTCTGAAGAGGTTCTTTGCCCGACAAGGTAAACCAGAAAAAATATTTAGTGACAATGCAAAAAACTTGTTAATGCAAATACAGAAATAAAAAAATTAATGAGTATTTTTCTAAAGCAGAATGGAACTTTAGCTAATTTTCTAGCCGAGAAAGGTGTACAATGGAAGTTTATACCCCCAAGAGCACCAAATTTTAATGGTCTATCTGAAGCAGGAGTAAAATCCTTTAAATTTCATTTTAAATGAACAGTAGGAAATTCAGTATTAACCTACGAAGAATTTTTGACAGTAACAGTTCAAGTAGAGGGAATCTTAAATTCTCGCCCTCTTACACCGTTAACTTCAATATTGATGATTTAAATGTTTTGACCCGTGGTCATTTCCTTATAGGTCGACCGATCAATTCAATAATTGAACTCAATTTAACAGAAGTAGATAATAACAGAGTTTATGGCAAAAAATTACAAAAATGGTACAGAATATATGGAAGAACTGGACTAATAATTACTTGAGCACTTTGATTCAAAGAAATAAATGGATGATTGCTAAACAAAATATTAAAATAGGGGATATGGTAGTGATCAAGGAAGAAAATCTTCCTACCTGTAAATCGTTGTTAGGGAGAAATGTTGATGTGTTTTATGGAAAAGACAACCTTGTGCGAGTTGTCTCTGTCAAAACCAAAAATGGTATTTATAAACGAGCAGTTACTAAAATTGCTGTATTGCCAATTGAGAAATAATGTACGAGCTTTTTTATGCTTATTTGAAGGTTTGAATTGTAATCTATCATATTTGTTCTTTTCACATTGTAATTACATGTATTATAATTTGTGCATTAATTTACATTGTATCATTTTGTATTGTATGTACATTTATTTATTTATTTATTTATTTATTTTTGAATTTTACTTATTGTATTGAAATTAATATTTCAACGCCGGGCGGGATGTTCGGTGTCTAAAAGAGTATTGCTTGGCAGCATTGTTTTATGCCAAGCAGAGTTTGGCTTTAGTGTAACCCTAAAGTTATTTCGTTTTTGCCTTATTCGTATGTATGATTTTTGACTTGATGTAAGAGCATATGGTTGCTCACTTTAAGCTAAGTTACATAGGTAACTATAAGCACATGTGTGTGCTAGTATTCAATAATGTTGTTTTTGTTAAAATAAATTTGTTATTGTTAATATTACAGTCCACTTAACTTAAGTTCCATTAAATAAGTTCGAGCTATCTTCAGCAAGAACAGTATATTTTGAAAAGGAATAGACTGTTTCGTATTGTGGAGGATGGAAAAAAGAAGAAATTAATAATACATCATACCTAAAAGCATGAGAAAAAGAATAGTTGTGAAGTCTCATGACCTTATGGGACATTTTGCTGTTGATAGAACTGTCTCAAAAATCAAAGAACTGTACTGGTTTTCTGCTATGAAGAGATATGTTTGTCAACATATATCAATGTGTTTTGAATGTCTCATCAACAAAGTTCCAGGTGGAAAAAGACAGGGTCTTCTGCATCCTATTCCCCCAGGCCACAGACCTTTTGCAACAATACACACTGATCATTTTGGACCTTTCATCACTAGTTCTAAAAGAAACAAGGACATATTAGTTGTCATTGATAATATGACCAGATTTGTTCAATTGTATGCTGTGAAAAACACATCTTCGAAAATCATAGTGAAATCAATGATGAGTTTCATAGAAGAATTTGGATTACCAGATCGTATAATATCTTGTTTCACTTCAAAGGAATTTAAAAACTTTTGTAAGGAAAAGGGAATTTTTCATACTCACCCTCCCACCCACAAGGAAATGGTATGGTCAAGATATCAAACAGAACAATTTTATCAACAATAATAACATCAATGAAAAGTAAAGATCAAAAGGATTAGAACAAAAGAATTAAAGAAATTGAGAGAAACTTGAATAACACAATAAATAAAACTATTGGGAAAACACCATTTGAAATACTTCATGGATATATACCATGATTTCTTGATGGAGTTTTGAGATTACTTGCTGATGAAGAAGCAGAAGTTTGGAAGGAACTGGAAAAACTACAAAAAGAAGCTAGAGAAAAGATTGTAAGAGAACAAGAAAAAACTGAAAACTTATTATGACAAGAAGAAATCGGGATTTCTATCATTTGAACAAGGAGAAATAGTAGCAGTTAAAAGAAATTCAAAATCTACACCAGGAGAACCAACCAAAACTCAAACTAAGTATCATAGTCCAATGGTTGTGACAGAAGTACTTCAGGCCAACACTTATAGAATATCACAACTAGAAGAAGCCTGCAATGGTCGCTTTTATGCATCAACTGCTCATGTAAGTCAACTAAAATCTTGGAAAAATGCAAAAGCAAATGATGAGGATGACACTGACGATGATCACGGTAATGACAAAGACGAACTTAAAAGGCCCAAGCAAACAGTGCGTAAACCATTGCGCTAGAGACTTTGTGTAGAACTTTTAGAATTTTTTTAAAAAATTATATTTCATTTTATTTTTTTCCTACCTTTTATTATATTTTAAGGCCCGGTGGCGCAGTGGCTAGCGCATCGCGAAGCAGCACCGCAGGTCCAGGATTCGATTCTCGGGCTGGGCAAGGTCGACTCAGCCTTTCATCCCTTGATTTCTAACCTTTGGGTCGATAAAATGAGTACCAAGTTCGCTTGGGAACTTAACACTGGAGGTCCTGCGACAAGCCAACCACTTGTTCAGGGCATTTGCTTACGCACCCCGGGACCCACGGTCAAGAAAGCAGATCTCGGGGCACTGCAGGCATTAGCCCACTAAGGCTGTAACGCTACTGAGTTGAGTTTAGTTTATTATTATATTTTGTTGTTGTTTATTTGTCGTTTTAATGTATGATAAGATTTGGTTCAATAGAGGACAATTGAAAAGTCAGGATGGTCGAATATAAGCCCGACTGTAAATTATTTATCGTTATTAGACAAAATAGCTATTGAGAAATGGCAACAGCTAATTTTTGAATGTCATTTTATTTATAATTTTAAAATATATTCAGATGATGTACGATTGAAATGTATATTGGTACGATGCAGTAAGAACGTCTGTTATGTTATGTACGTTTACGAATATGTTACGTGTAAGTTAATAAGTAACAAGTACAATTTATCTTTAAATAAATGTTTGTTTGTGTTTTACAATCATTTTATGAGTGATTAATTTAACTACAAAAGGAAGCTTACACATACTGGCCCACAAAAAACACACAATAATTTTTTTATCATAATAAAATTTTTCAAGATCAAGTGTGCCTGTTAATTTTAAGCATACAGTATACAGATTTCCGCACTTATTCAACATGTTAGGGATCAAGGCATTAAAAAAAATTGAAAATTTGTCAGAGTGCTAAACTAGTTCCGCCCCTCTCTCTGTAAAAGCATTTTGGTTACTGAAAATCGCAAATAATGCATTGCATATTTTGTAAATGCATGCAAAAGCCATAAATAGTTTCTCATTTACACTTATTCTGACACACAGTTTCAGAAGTTCCTCTTAATATGGTTTCCACAGAAGTTTTGGTTCCTATGCATTGATACCATATACATTCTGCTACACAACACTCAAACTGAACCATACATAGCATTCTTTCAAGAAAGAGGCATTTTATCTTGTAACAGTACATGGAAAAAAAAATTCTGAAATGCATTTTATATATCAATATGAAACATCTGCAGATGCAAGCTTAAAGGCTGCAGGTAAGAGACAGGCATTTGCCCTGGAATTTGATTTTATGATTCCCTATTCCCATTTCCAAAAGCACTCCACTGTATTTTATTTATTTAACTGAAGAACTCCTGTCCATTAAATAGTGAAAGAAGCAGTTAAAAATCTGAGAAATAATTGTTGGTTAGAATGCTATGTTGCCTTTGTGAGGTGTTAAGTTAGTTTTCAATAGGTAATCAACTTCAACAATTAATTGCAAAGACAACAATTTCTTTTGGTGGAGTCTTCCTCTCAATATAGATATCCAAATGTAGTTTTATGCATAACTATCTATTATTATTATTCTGAATGATATAACCAACCTTCATTATAATATTAATATGTAATCAGTATTGATATATTTTTATATAGTCCAATAGCATAAAAGATTTGAAACCTGAAGAATTAAGGATAATTTGAGATCAAAGGAATTATAAAAGTTTCTCAAGTCTTTGAATTTTTACTTGAAGTTTATCTATGGTTCACAACAAAAATTACATATTTTTTATTTTAGCTTCAAATTTGAATGCATCAGCAATTTATATGATATTAGCGTTTTTAAATATATGTTAGTAATATTTTTAATGTGTATTCTATTGAACGTGTATTCTACAATGGCAATGTTTAGATTGTTTCTATATGCCACACCTGATCGCAAATAATATTACACTTAAAAAATTTTTTAAATTAAAAAAATATATATATATTAGGAGATTAAGTTAAAGAATTACTACTTTCCCTTCACATTTTAGAAAACAGTATAAATCTATAATTCACAGATTATTATGATCTTTTACATAGCTCAATCCCAGAAGTCCCTCATGAAGCAAACCACACAGATAAATAAATTGCTCTGGGTCATGCCTACATGTTTCTGATCATAATAAATACATTAAAATTTTATCCATGAAAATACAGAACACTCTATTTTTTTATAATCAACTATGATGGAATCTTCATGAATAATCACTTTGATACAGACATGGTTTACATCTGTTTGAATTCTTCACACAATATTTGGGCCTCTTCCCTTCTCCCCTCAGCCAATTTTTTTTTAAAACAAGTGATATTACTTGCACATCCTTTTGGTTACATAGAAGAAAAGAACCATTTAATCTTCTCTTTAAAATAACAAAAAAATGAATGTGTTTCATACTTATTTACCCCCCCCAATTTACGAACGTTGATTTAACTTTGTTTTTATAAGCCCCGCAGGTTTCATAGGAATGCTTTGTTTTTTGTAAAGAATGGGAAACCTCTACTCATGCAAATATTTGAAAAAGAAGATGTGGATTTACATATATTTAGAAGATGAAACTGTTATCTGTCTGAATAGATAACAATGAGTACTCAAAAAATTAATGTACCAGCAACAAAAATAATAGAACTCAAACAGAAAAAAAAAAAAAAAAAAAAAAAAAAAAAACCATTTTATAATCATACACTTTTTGCAATGCACAGTTTAGTTACTAGTACAGCCAACTTATGCAGCATGTACAGCACAATGTTAAAACATTTAAAAGGTAACTAGATTAGCATTTAATATGCAAAGAGTTATTTATTTTAAGCTGAAGGAAAATTATAAATTACTAGCTTCATGAGCATTTTTATAACAAAACCCCAAAATAATCATATTTAAGATTTCCGCAAAAATTATTTAAGTTTTAATAAAATAATTCACAAGTACATTGCTTTGTAACTAGTACATGTAAGAAATAAATGCACATTATTTTAATATTATTAAACATATGAAATTTGATGTTTCAAAACTTACTCAGCAAGCCCATCCCAAATTGCTAATGCTGTTCTCAGTAATACTTCATTGCCTTCTAAGAAGATCAAATCCCATACTCTTAACACAGTACCTTTTGGCAAACAGTTAGTGAATAAAGTAAGGAACCACTGCATAGTAAATACGTTTGTTAACGGTGGCTCATAGACATGACCTAAAAAATATAAAAAAGTTATTCAGAAATTCACATAATATGAAAAATTATAAATAAATAAATAATAGGAAATAAAATTTTGAAAAACAAAGATCTAAGAATTCCTTCATTCACCACACAAAGAAATCCCGTATGGTAAACATCTCTGAAAGCGATGAAAATTTCTTGAAACATAAAGAATATTAATATTTTATATTAATTCAGTAAGATGCACACATAAAAAAAGGGAAGAAAATGAAAAAGAACACTGAAGAGAATTTGCAAGACAGTCTATTTAGTTATTATTTATTATATTATATATTTATTATAAGATAAAAACATTCCCCTACAAAAATTGATCTAAATTATTAAAAACAATAAAATAGCTATTATGGTATTTACATGAAATTTTGGAGTTTTTTAACCCTCTGAGCATTACGGATTTAGCCCTAAAATTTCAAAGTTCCTCAAAATGTCATGAATAAGTGATATTTTCTTGATTTTAATTAAAAAATGACTCTTTCATTTTGTACCTTGATTCCTTTTCTTCCAATATACATCCGAACTGAAATCATATACATTAAAAGCTAGCAGAAATTTTTATGTATAATGAATGTGGAAGGCAACCTTCTATACAGAATTTTCCAGCCTTAACGCTGAGAGGGCTAAGAATGAAAAAAACACTCTTTATTTACAATGCATTTCATACTTTAAAATGAGTTGAATCTTAAAAAAAAAATTCTAAAAATTTCTAGACATATTTTTAACAATTTAAAAAATTTTCTGGATTATGCTAGGCTGGGACATTTCAATGCTACTACGACGAACTTCCCCTACCTTTGTAACTGTGATTGTAACTTTAATGAACTCTAAGTATTGATTTCAGATTGCAGTTGGTAGAATTTTTGAATGTGTAGTATATTTTGTAAAATGCTGTGAAATGTGTTTGTAACTTTACTGCTTTATTAAACATTTTCAAAATATTAGATCACTGTTGTGAATTTAAATTTTATATTTAAGGAAAGAAGATATTCACCATCTGCAGATTTTTTTACAAAAAAGGTAGAAGGAAACTCAATGTGAGTGTTCACCATGCCTTTATTGAACACATTGGAATATTTGGTATCCGCTACTGGAATAGAGTAATATTATTTTACAATTACTGAGAAATTTAATGTGATCAAATATATTGATTAAGTATTGAATATCTTGAAATATTTTGGTCAGTCAAAAATGAGTGAAAAAATTATTTCTAAATTGAAAAAGAAGTGTGGTTTATCTAGACTAACATTTACTAAAATTCTTAATAAGATAGACAAATTTTTTGAAGATAAAATTAATTTTAATGTATTGGAGAAAATTTAAAACTTCTGAACTGTAAAGGCCAATACTTTAAAGTCTGTTGACAGTAAGTTAGAAGCAGTTTTAAAACCAGAAGAAACTGAATAGAAAATGTTGATGAATATATAGATAAGATAATTTTATGCAGATTTAGAGCCAATAAGAAATTTATTGAGATTAAAAATTCAATTTATTGATTAATTTATCTTTGAAAAGTTCACAAAATTTAAATTAAGAAATTTCTCTAAGAGAACATGCTTCTAAAGAAACTGCTAATGTGAAACTTCCTAAGCTCATGATTAATAAGTTTTATGGCGACACTAGTCAAGTAGCTCACATTTTGGAGCTCATATGAACCTGGACTACAAGAAAACAAGTCACTAATGATTAATTATCCGAAGGTTCATTAATGTGGTTCTACATTACATATTATTAATGGTTTCTCAATTACATCTGATAATTATGATAAGATTGTGTAATTGTTAACTACTAATATGGAAAAAAGATGTTTCGATAAATGGTCACATAATTTGTTAGGTACTTCTGTAACTTCTTAAGTATCATTAGAATGTTTAAACGTGCTAATGATATCAGAAGCTTTTGAAAGTTATTAGATAATTATCAGACACAAATTCATACTTTGAAATCTCTTGGAATTTTTTCAGACACTTATAGGACTTTGTTATGCTCCATGATTTTAAAATATTGATCCTCAGATGTAGTTTTTGAATTCAATAAAGAAACTGGAACTTCGAATATAAATAAAGTTGATGATTTAATCAGTTTTTTTAACATCCGGTTACGAGCCATTGAAAAAGTTGACACTTTACTTTCGTGTAGAGATTGCAAGCAATTAATCGTAATAATGTTTTTAATCATTTCACAACCGAAAGGAGCATTAATTTGACTCATCAGGAAAATCTTTAAAAAAAACGTAATCGTATGAATAAAGAGAAATTACCAACTTCCGCTGATTTCCTAAATTCAGAGGTAAACGAAAATGTTAAAAATTCTTGTGTATTTTGTAATAAATTTCAAAATTCTGAAAGATGTGATTATGCGTGTAATATTAGTATTGAAGAAAAAGAATCTATTTTAGTGAAAAAAGGGGTTTGTTTCAGATGTTTGAAACAAAACAAATATTTATCAAGATAGTCTAAAATAAAAGTAATTTGTTCATTTTGTAAGCGAAGACATTTTGATATTATATGTTTTTCAACTGAAAAAAATTGCCTTAATAAAACAAAAGCCAGATGTGACAAGGAAATAAATGAACATACTGTTTTATAAAAGAAGCGTAAAAAATTGCTTAAGGGGTATTAGAAGCCAAAAATCTTCAAAAAATGGTGATTTCGAATTTTTGCACTTTCATATTCTCTACACTTTTAGCTTTCTAAAAATACCATTCTTTAATCTCTATGAAAATTAGAACTATAAAAAAATATAGTTTTAATTTGTCATCGAATGCTTTGATAAATGAAGATTTTTACATAAAAATGTGTTTTTCTCCAAATGTGGTATTTTTATACTCGATGTACCTTTTCTCAAGAACTACTCTTCACAGGTATCTAAAATTTTTACGGCTTATTTATTTTGTTTCCTAATATTTACTGAAATGAGCTTTCTGTGATAAACTAAGAAAAAAACATTAATTTTTTTTTTTCTTAAAATACAATTTTTTGCATGAGAAAAGTGCAAAATTTTACTATGTCTAACAAAATATTCTGTAAATTACTCTAAAATTCAGAATCTTTCAAAAGCTCATTTCAGTACAATAAGATATATATACTTTAATTACACCAAAAATTTCAAGTGTGTATTAACAGCAGATTTTGAGGAAGGTACATTGAAAATGGCCAATTTAACATTGTCGGCATAGGGGTTTCAACACTCCTTAAAGAACATGGCATATTTGCGAGTGCTATTGCTTTAAAATGAAATTCATGTCTATTTGAGAAGAATTCAAATGAATTACATATTCTTATAGATATTAAGTACAAATTCCCACATTAGAAGGCCAGCCTCTGTTATTAAATAATAAAGACTTATGCATAAAAAGACTTAATAACACAGTCATTCCTTAATTCTGCATGTAAGCTTGAAGCCTATCAACAAGTATTTAATGAGCGGGTAAAAGGAAAATATAATCGAACAAGTAAATTCGAGTGAGGACTCAAAACGCAATGAGAATTAATTATGTATTAATTTTTTGCAAGTTGTTATAAAAGAAAATTCTTCAACTAAAAAATAAGACCTGTTTTTGATGGATCAGCTAAAACTTGTAATTCAGTGTCTCTCAATGACTATAATGGGACCTAATTTGATTGAATTCATTCCTTCAGCGTTGAACCGTTTCAGATTGGAAAATACAGGAGATATAGCAGATATCTGAAAGGCTTTCTTAAAAATAGGTTTACATGAAAATGACATGAATTTCCTGGTAATTTTTAGGGTGCCAAGATCCTGCTTCCGAAATCTGTTATTGGTCTTTCCTGTAACCCTTTTCACCATTTAGATCAAGCAACTGAAGAGGAGAAACTGGCAAGAAAAATCAAAGATTCAATGTTTATCGACAACTGCGTGACTAGTGTGGATTCCTGTGAATATCATAAATTTTTTAGTTCAGCTAAATTTGATCTATGGGGGGGAGGGAGCACATTTGTCCACATTTACCCACTATGTTATCGACTGACTTAAAGACATCCACTGATGAAGAAACGATTCCAATAACTAATAGAAAGATTCTCTCTTTGGTTCCTAAAATTTGCAATCTTATATGTTTCAGTTATCCCTTTACATTAATACCAAAGTTACTGTTACAAGAATGTTGGAAACTCAACTTAAAGTCTCGTGGGACTTGAAACTGCCATCAGAGATTGCAGGAAAGTACCAGAAATGGAAAAAATCAACTATCAGAAATAGATGCTGATAGAAATTAGATGTTTAACATTAACTGATCAATGGGAACTATGTACCTGGAGTATATAATCCAGCCAGTCTTCCACCTCAGGGATCTTTTGGCAAAAAAAACTAGCTAACACAAAATGGTGAAAAGGTTTTATCTGGCTAAAATATTCAAGAGATGAAGGCCTGAATTTTGAACTGATGGCAAATGAAGAAACTATAAATTCAGAAAGGAAGAAAATTATAGTATCCCTTATAAATGAAGAGAAAACACACTTTTTCTATTGAATAACTTCATACAGAAAGATAATTAGAATTACAGCATGGATTTATAGATTCCCTAGTCTAGTTCGGGCAACTTATTTGCGATGCCTGATCTGAATTTGGGCAGAAGAAAAATCAGTGTTTCAATTTCGTGAAGCTCAAACTGAGTTCCTTTTCACTTTAGAATATTCACTTAAGACTTAATTGACTATTTTTATAATAGATTTATTTTACAATAGATAGTGTTACTTACTTAATTACTGATTCCACCTTTTCACCGATTTTGGCGAGGGTTTCGCTTTTCCACATTTAGTTTGTGTGTTATTTTGGTTGATTTTCTGTGTTGTCAGAGTCTAGTTCAGGTAACTTATTTGTGATGTCTGAACTAACTTTGGGCAGTAGAAAAATTAGTGTTTGTATTTCGTGAAACCCAAACTGAGTTTGTTTTCGCTTCAATATCCTATATCTTCACCAATTACAGCGAGAATTTCTTTCACACATTTAGTTTTGTTTGTTATTTCAGTTGTTTTTCTGTGAATTTTTAAACTAAAAAGTTTTCTATTTTTTGCAATGTCTGATTCAGATGTCAATATAGTTTAGGTTTTTTGTACGAATATTTCTACCAATGAATATACATAAAGTGAAGATGATAGCAATATTTCTTTGTGCAAAGATTGAAAGTCACTAAGTTTGGATAACTTTCCTCTTGTCTCTCCAAGGTTTCCTTTTTGGCAAACACAAATAGGTGCAACAGTTGATACCTAAAATTTCACACAAGAAACTTAATATTTTGAGCTGCTTTTTGATAACAATTTGTTGCACATTATCATCACGGAAACTAACAAATATGCACAACAATGTATTCAAACCCACACCCTAAAATCAAAACGCGGAGCAAAAAGGTGGGTTCCAATAAATGAAAATGAAATTTAAAATTTTCTTGCCTAGAAAATTTACATGGTATTGTAAAGAAGCCAGCTGTAGAGATGTTTTAATTGAAAATAAAATGCGTTGAAACTCCATTCCTCTGCAAGGCTATGACATATGATAGGTTTCAGATAATAAAACAATATCTGCATTTTGTGAACAATGGAGATGTTGATCTGCTAACACATTTATTTCGGCCACCAGAGCTCTCTGCCTGTCTGTGAGAGATTATTTCGCAATGCGCAGATTGTATGCGCAGCTCGCATTTTGTTCTTGCATTCTTAAAACCGCTAATTGTAACTCTGTCACTTTTACTTTGTGCTGTGTTGTGTTCGAAAGTTCAAACTAACGAATAAAGGTTAATTTACAGTCCACTCGCAGTGATGTATTCTTAGGTTTATTAATTTAAAGTTAAGATACCGCTTCGCTACATTATTTGGTCGTCCTACGCCAGAGCTTCGAGTAAAACCCGCACTTTTGAATAAGAATTCTACGTGTCCGTATTGGTGTTGATAATGCAATTTTGGTTTAGAATTCTCAAGAGTTATGTAATGGATACAGTGTATGAGGTGAGTGAAATAGTTAACGCATTTTATTGCATTTGACATTTCATTATTGCTACTATTTTTGTGATTAAAGTATTAGTAAAATCGAGAATTTAGAATATTTTCAAAATGTCAGATATAGAGAAAAAGCGGAAGAAAATTTTGAAAACACAGTTAACAAAATTTATTGAGAGAATAGATTATGATAACTTAGATAATGCTGTAGCTGAATTAATCTTAGAAAAATGTAAAATCTTTAAGGAAGATTTTAAATCTCTATTTAGAGAAATTTATATAAATTGTGATGATGAAAAAATATACACTTTAGTTGAGGAAGAACAGTCGATTTTAGAGAAATTTGAGGAGGTTCACTTAAAAATTATTCGTAATTTAAAGATTTACAAGGTCGTAAATGCAAATGGCGACAAACCTGTCGTACCTGAATCAATCTCTGAAAGTTTAAAGTTACCGAAATTATCTTTACCCACATTTAGCGGAAATTTAACTGAATGGATAACATTTAAAGATTTATTTAACGCTAGTGTTCGTAACAATTCAAATCTATCTGGAGCTCAAAAATTACAATATTTAAAGAGTTCTTTGAAAAATGATGCTTATCACATTATTCAGTCAATTCCCATAGCTGATCAAAATTTCAGTATTGCTTGGAATTTACTAGAAGAGAGATTTTCTAATAAAAGAGAACAGATATTTGCTTTTATTAAAAGAAATCTTAACGTTTCTCAAATACAAACGGAATCTGCATCCTCGATATTAAGTTTAGTAGATAACATAAACGAAATAACTCGCTCATTGGAAATATTAGATCAAAGGATAGATAGTTTTAGTGATACTTTGTTGTTGTATATTATTTTACAAAAACTTGATGTTTTGACAAAGTTGTGGTGGGAGCGTCAATTAAAAAAAGACGAAATACCAAGGTTGAATGACTTGATAGAATTTTTGAAAAATTATGCTAGAACATTACAGAACAGTAAACCTTTAATTAGTAAAACGCAAAAATCAGATAAACCAGTGTATAATAGGGTTACTTCTCTGATTTCTAATTCTACTTGCTTATTTTGTAAAGAAGATCATTTTTTATACAGGTGTTCTAATTTTTTAAATTTACCAGTGCAAAAACGAATAGAGTTTGTTAAGACTAATAAACTTTGTTTTAATTGCTTGTCTAATGTCCATAAAGCTAAAATGTGTAAGAGTGCAAATACCTGCAAGCATTGTTTTAAGCATCATCATAGCATTTTGCATTTAGAAAATAATTTCACACCAAAAAATGCATCTAGATTCCCTTCACCGGAAGCACAAGTGTTTGTTCCAAAATCGCAAATTAAACCAGAAAACAACTTGAGTGAGGTTTCTCCAACTGTTTGTGCAAACAACTATGAAAATAAACATTTTGGAGCTCATGCTAATGGTAAACGTAGTCATGTACTTTTGTGTACTGTTTTAATTAAGGTTCAAAACTCAAAAAATGAATTCATAAATTGTATATGTTTACTAGATTCAGGTAGTGAAAAATCATTTGTCAGAAAACAGCTATCAATTTAGGATTGAGCATAAAGGATTCGAAGATATTGGTGTCATGCTTAGGTACTTTCAATACAACTACTACTGGAGAAGTTGAGTTGTTGTTTACACTTCATTTTAATACTAATTACAGAATTTCAACGTCCGCTTACATAATAGACAAAATTACAGGAAACATTCCAAGTGTAACGTTACCTTTGAATTTATATGAAAGTTTCGAAGATTTAACTTTAGCAGATCCCACATTTCATGAATTGGGAGAAATTGATATTTTACTTGGAGTTAATGTATTCCTTACTTTAATCAATGGCGAGGTAATTAAAAGGGGCAAAAATCTTCCATTTGCATGTTGTTCTAAGTTAGGATGGGTAATTGCTGGAACTACACATTTTTAATTCCCAAACTGTAAGCAGGTTTCAGTCAATACGCTAAACGTAAACACGGAGGAATTAGTTAAATCATTTTGGGATTTGGAACAAATTCCCACATCGAAACCTTTAACTGAAGAGGAAAGATTGTGTGAAAATCATTTCGTGGAAAATCACGTGCGTAATGAAAATGGTCGTTACTCAGTAAAACTGCCATTCAAGCTTAAAAGAAATGAGTTAGGTAATTCCAGACCATCAGCCTTTCGCAACTTTCTTAGTCTAGAACAAAAATTAATAAACTCCTGAAGTATATCAACAGTATAAAGACTTCATGTCCGAATATTTATCACTTGGACACATGGAAGAATTATCCGATGATAATTTAGATAAAGTAAATTTTCATTATTATATACACCTCATCATCACGTGCTAAAAGAATCCAGTCTTACCACAAAACTATGCGTCGTTTTCAATGCTAATGCCAAAACTACATCAGGGATATCGCTTAATGACACGCTAATGAATGGTCCCAAGGTGCAAGATGACTTATTTACCATTCTTTTGATGTTTAGATGCTATCCCATAGCCATTACTAGTGACTTATTGAAAATGCATCGACAAGTTCAAATTCATGATGAAGATCGCAATTTCCAAAAAATATTTTGGAGAGATGATCCATCGAAGCCGATTAAAACTTACAGATTGTGCACAGTTACGTACGGCACTACTTCCGCTTCATACCTGGCTACTCGCGTACTCAAACAACTAACAATTGACGAAGGAGCTAAATTCCCAAAGGCAGCTGAAAAAATATTACACAATTGTTATATTGATGATGTCCTATTTGGTTCAGACACAGTAGAAGACGCAGTAGAGTTAATTTCACAACTGAGTGAACTTTTACAAAAAGGTGGCTTTCAATTGCATAAATGGTGTACAAATGATCGCTCAATTTTGGAAATTGCTTTGAGTGCTTGGAACTCAAATTCTTCGTGTACAGTAGTTGATACTAAATAAATAAAATTATTGGGTTTGGAGTGGTATCCAACGCAAGACGAGTTTACTTGTCACTTTGGAAATCTCGAAAACAGAGAGTGTTCTACTAAAAGAATAATTTTATCTTCTATTTTGAAAATCTTTGATCCACTTGGTTGGTTAGCACCTTTCATAGTTGCAGCAAAAATCTTGCTTCAAGATATATGGAAATTACAAATCTCGTGGGATGATCCCTTGCCAGATGAAATCAATCAAAGATGGAAAATCTACTGTGAAGATATCGCAAATTTTGAATGCATTCATATTCCTAGGAGAGTATTATTGCCCAAATCTACAAATGTAGAACTTCATTGTTTCTGTGACGCATCAGAGAAAGTTTACGCCGCAGTTATTTATTTAAAGTCTTCAAATCATTCTTCAGTTTCGGTGCAGCTACTAACATCAAAAACTCGTGTAGCTCCCCTGAAAGTAATCTCTATTCCTCGTTTAGAACTCTGCTCTGCAGTTCTATTAGTGCATTTGGTTCAAGCTGTGCAGAATTCATTACAAATTCATGTTGACGATATTTACGCATGGAGTGATTCAATGATAGTTTTGTCCTGGATACAATCAGAACCAACACGCTGGCAAACCTTCATAGCCAACCGCGTTTCAGAAATTCAATCAGTCTTACCTTCATCGCATTGGAATCACATAAAAGGAAAGGAGAATTTAACTGATTGCGCATCAAGAGGTCTTTTGCCTTCAGAGCTTTCTACTCATGACTTGTGGTGGACAGGTCCTCAGTGGCTTAATTCAAATAATATTCCGTTCTCTATCAACTTACCATTTTCAGAAGAGTCTTTAAGGGAACAACGGAAAAATATTTCTTGTTCAATTGGAACAGTCGCTTCGCAAATTCCAGTTCTTAATGAAGTTCCATCATTCTTGAAACTTAAAAGAATCATCACATGGTGTTTTTGGTTTGTGAATAATTCAGCTAAATCTACCGAAACAAGGATTAAGGGTTACCTTAAAACCGAAGAACTGCAATACGCTAGAAATGCAATTGTTAAAGTAGTTCAAATGGATGAGTTTTTTAATGAATATAATCTTCTGAAAAAGAATCAACCGTTAAACTCGAATAGTAAGATCCTTTCTTTGAACCCCTTTATCGATAAGAATGGACTTATACGCGTCGGAGGAAGATTAAAACAATCCAATATCGCGCAGGACAAAAAATATCCTATTTTGTTGCCCAAGAAACATTACATAACACAGATTATAGTGAATCATTTTCATATATCCCATCTTCATGCCGGCACCCTGCTATTGCTATCAGTAATTAGAAGAGAATATTGGATAATCCACGCTAGGTCAGTTCTAAGACAACAGATTTGGAAATGTGTGAAATGTCATCGTGTACGAGCTAAAACATCTACCCAGATAATGTCTGATTTACCATCGTCTAGAGTCGTTCCATCAAAGGTTTTCTCCAAAGTTGGAATTGACTACGCCGGGCCATTTCAAGTGAAGCCCAGGCAAGGTCGAGGAGTAAAACCAATGAAATGCTACATTTGTGTATTCGTGTGTTTTCCTACAAGAGCTATACATATTGAATTAGTAGGTAATCTTACATTAGAATCATTTATTGCCGCTTTGAAGCGCTTTGTATCTCGAAGAGGAAAACCAATGAAAGTTTTTCCTAGCTCAGATAATATTGTGCATATCGTGAAGATCAAAACTGCTAACGGAGTTTTCAAAAGGCCAATTCAAAAACTTAGTGTTTTGCCTATCAATGGTTAAGTATTTTTCCCTAAAGCATTATAACATTGTACTTTACTTTAACTATAATTAAGTTCCTGAATTGTATCAAGGCTTTTGTGCATCTGTTTTGAGAACAATTTAGTTTCATTGCATAATTTCATATTATGTTTTCTTGTGAATATTTTAATGATACATTTTTTCATAATTTAATATTGTTATGATAATTTCATTTTGTAAATGCTGTTTAGTTTAAAACGATGTTTCAATGCTGGGCGGAATGTTTCGGCCACCAGAGCTCTCTGCCTGTCTGTGAGAGATTACTTCACAATACGCAGATTGTATGCGCAGCTCGCATTTTGTTCTTGCATTCTTAAAACCGCTAATTGTAACTCTGTCGCTTTTACTTTGTGCTGTGTTGTGTTCGAAAGTTCAAACTACCGAATAAAGGTTAATTTACAGTCCACTCGCAGTGATGTATTCTTAGGTTTATTAATTTAAAGTTAAGATACCGCTTCGCTACAACATTCTTATGCAAAACTTTATGAAATTTTGCTGAGTTTTCAACAATTTCACAGTAAACATTTTTTTTCACTGTACATTTCAGAACACGATGCAACTGTAGATGAAAGTCTGGTAAGGGTAGATTAGGATGAATCCAATACATGCCAGTAAAATGATCTCACACTGGGATCAAGACATTTATGTTATGCAAGAATAAGACTCGATATATTTTTTCCAGTATTATTAAAACAGGAAAAGGCACAAAGCTTGAGAGTGATTTTGAGCATCTTGGTATGTCTAGTCGAGTGGTTATGTCACTGATGAAACCATTGCTAGGCAAAGGATGTTGTTGAACACCGATAATTATTATACATCTGCACAGCTGGTCGATGCATTGGTGCAACAATGTTCTTCTGACAGATATGGCACAGTGCATGCAATTAGGAAGGAGATGCCATCTAATTTTTAAAAAAATAAGAAAGGCGATGTTCTCGCTTTTCAATGTGGGAAAATTGACTGCTATAAAATGGCACGATAAAAAGGACATTTGCATGATTTCTTCAATCCATACTGCAGAAATAATTGATTTAGAAGATAAGAAAAAAAAAAAAAAATTGAAGCCAAAAGTAGTTCATGACTACAACACTAAGGGAGACGTTGATTAAGTTGATCAACATCTTACAGACTACCCATTTGCAAGAAAATGGGGTAAAAAAATATTACCAAAAGATATTTTTTCATCTCCCAGACCAGGCATTATGGACTGGTCTGGGAGATGAAATTCAGCAGGAGGTGCAAAAAATAATATGAACTATAGAATAGCAATTGTGGAACAAAATAAGCCAAATTTTCAGTTACCAGGAACAGACCAACCCGGTATAAGCTTGCAGGTCCACACTTTCCTAAGCACATTCCACCAATGGAAAAAAAAAATCTACTCCAACCAGACAGTGTTTTATATGCTATCGTAAAGCCAATGAAAAAGGGAAGAAGATATGACATGAGACACAAGTTTACTGACTGCAGTTTAAGACTGCAATATGGGCTTGTGTGCAGTATCGTGTTTTGGCATATATCATGCCGTAAAAGATTTGTGAAATTTGAATATTCAAAATCATATTGTTGTATTAACATTTGTTTATATTAAGGCTTCAAAATTTTGTTTAACTTGCCGTAATTGAATAATATATGTCTGTAATCCATTACTTTTTTATATATATTTCAAAATAGTAAATAGAATAGTTATTGCATTTAAAATTATATTTTTTCACTAAATAACCCATTTCTAACTTTTATATTGATATAGAGAAAACAATTAAACAGAGAAAAAACGTTTTCTGTATTCAATGCATTTTTCTGAAATATACACCACAGTTAAGGGGTTAAGAGTGAAGACAAAGGTTTTTATGCGAAAAGATGGAGTGCATTTTACACTTCCTCTAGCATTACATTCTGATCACCATATTGTTAAAAGTTTAATTATATGGAAACACCAAGAACTGGGGGATATGCCAGTGTACAGTATTTAATGTCAGCATTGCAAGATTATTGGATATTAAAAAGTAGGAAAATAGTCAAGAAAATCATAAAGACGTGTTCTGCTTGTAAAAGATACTATGAGAAACCTATGAATGTATCTGCAAGATTTTTAGCAGAAGATTGTGTTGGAGAACCTTTAGTTACTGAAGTCATTAGAGTAGACATTTGTGATTCCCTGCATTTAAGAAATGGATCTAAGAATTGGACAGTATTGTTTACTTGTGTCATTTATTAAGTTGTTCATATTAAGCAAGAAATATCATTTTCTAGGAATAGTTTTATTCTAGTGTTGAGAAGATTTATTGCGAGAAAAGGTCTCCCTAGAATTATCTATTTTGACAATGGAATAAATTTAGTGGGTACTGCTATGGAACTAAAACCAACTGACTGGTTCAGATTGCATGAATTCACACTGTTTAAGAGGATTACCTGGAAATTCAATCCACCATCAGCATTCTGGCAGGGTGGCTTTTGGGAGTGTCTAACAGACATGCTAAAAACATACTTAAGCATGCTTTAGGTATGCTTGTCTAGATTATGAAGACCTACACACAGTACTCTGTGATGCAGAAAATATCATGAACAGACCCTTGACCTACATGTTTGAACACAGCAATGATCTTATATCCTTAATTTATATAATGTAGAATGTTCTTACAGGAAATAAAAGCGGGAGTTCCAGATTTAGATCTAATCGATTCAAGCAAGGATAACAAGTGTTATGCTTATAGGCAAAGAATTAGAAAAAGCCCAGAAAATGATTTAGAATTGAATATTTAGGACAGTTGAAAGAATATTACAAGACTACAAAGAAATAAAATTAGGAGGAAGGGACTCGGAAACAACATGCTTCTTGGAAACAACAATGTGAAAAAAAAAAACAAATCATGCTTAGCCAAAGTGATTAAAATGTATCCTGCTAAAGATGGACAATCCCTAGAAAAAGAGACAATGAATGAACCTGTGACTTTAAAAATTGTTGAGCTTCAGTTATAAATCTCTGAATCTCAAAAGGGTGAGAGTATTGCAAATGTTCTCCCACCTCTGAAATTATGACCATAACTTTAATGAACTCTAAGTTTTAATTTCGAATTGCAGCCATGCAAAATATTTGAGTATAGTTTGTAAAATGCCAAAAAATATGCTTGTAACTTTAATGCTTTATTAGGTGTTTTCAAAATATTAGATCACTGTGAAATCTGATAAATTTAATATTTAAGCAAAGAAGATATTCATCATCTGAGGACCCATTTACAGAAATGGTAGAAGAAAAGTCAAGGTTGCTTTATTGAACATTCTGAAACAGCTACAATAAAAATTACATTTATTTCCTGTCACTTACAGCAACATATTCTGCAGAGGGAGACTTCTTTCAAATCACTAATACTTTGTGATCATTTTTAACTGTTAATTAATGTTTTCAAAAACAGTAAATATGAAGAGCATAAAACCAAACTTTAGAGTATAACAGAACAGACAACTTCTGCCATGTCTATTTTGCGAAAATTATAGATTAAAAAAAAAAAAATAAGATTTTTGCAGACGACAAAATGTTTACCTATTAATTTTCAAAAAAGGAATTTCCTTATCATTACATATACACACAGCTATACATGAAGCAAATTAAACAGTCATACATAAACACTTACCTGTATTAGTATCCTGAGTATTTGCTTGCAATTTGTCTAAATGAGCAGAAAGACTAGAGAGACGCAATCTAAGAAGATCTCGAAAAACTGCCATGTCAACTGACAAACCTCTTAAATGATTGGCAAAATAACTTTCAGGAAGTACTTCCTCAATTAAAAAAATCATCACCTGGTCATAAAATAACTATGTTAGTAATTAACATTAAAAAAATGCAAATTGATTACTAAAAGAAAAACCCAATTAAAATCAATAATCAAGAGACATTCAATAAAGTTTATTAATGAGTCATAAAATATTAACACACCAAGTTAAATACAGACTTTTTCTAACATTACTAAGAAACAATTCATGAAATGTTCTAAGATACACAATATATACCATCAGAAATTATTATCTTTTTGCCATAATACTATCGAAATTCATAATTTTTTTAATTGTTATATATTATAAATTAAACGTATTTTAATTTTATCAATTAGATATACAGTGGTGGAAAAAATTCTGGACACTTTTGGAAATTTTTATGTTTTTGAATTTTGTATGCTTATAGAAAACGTTACGTTTCGCAAAATGCAAACTTGTATATATCATTTTAAAGAGAATTTATTACTGAATTCAATACAAAACACAAAATTCAATTATTTGCTATACAAAAAAAGTTAAAAGATAATAGTTATCGATATACATTAGATAGTGATGATCGCAGTGAGTTATCAGTACTTAGTAGGGTACCCTTTATTTTTTATTACAGCTTCACATCGACGTTTAATTAAGCTGACAAGAGTTTTAAGCTCTTCTTTCGTTATTACATGATGCCAGGAAACTATTATAGCGACAATTAGTTCCCTTTTATTTGATGGGCGCCTCATTCGGACAAGAGTTTTCAAACAGTGCCACAAATTTTCGATAGGACTGAGGTCAGGACTGTTTACTGGCCATGACAACAATTTAATGCTCTTTGTACGAAACCACTCTTTCGATATTTTGGCCGTGTGGCAAGGAGCAGAATCCTGCTGAAAAATAAACGAAGCATTGTTGGGAAAGAGATCTCTGATGGAAGGTAGAAGTTTTGGTTCTAGAATAGTGTCAATGTATTTTCTGGCATTCAGTGTCCCATCGATGACATGAAGGTGACCAATACCATCTACTGACATGCATGACCAAATCATAACATTAACTGGGTTCTTCACAGTTGCTTGAATGCAGTCAGGATGTAGCTTTTCTCCTATTCTACGTCTTACATATTTTCGCCCATCACTATAACGATATCTTAGTTTCATCACTCCATGTAACTTTTGACCACTGATAATCTGTCCAATTAATGTGTCCTTTGCCCACTGTAGTCTTTTTTTTTCATTGCTGAAAATTAAGATAAGGCTTTTTTCATGGAATTCTATCTCTCAGTCCAACGTCTGTTAATCTTCTCCTGATTGTTCTTGAACTGACAGAAACACCACCATCATTCAGATCACTTCTGATGGCCACTGATGACATTTTTCTATCTTGGAGACAGTCTTTTTATTCTTCTGTCATCAATAGATGTGGTGCACCTTTTTCGGCGTTTTCCTTCTTTGTTTTTTATTGAATTTGTCTCCTGATATCGTAAACAAAATTTTAGGACTCCAGATGCAATCACTGAACGACCCACCTGTCTTGCAATTTCAGCATAGGAAAGACCACTTTCTCGTAACACAATAATATTACATCTTTTTCTAGGTGTCCAATCTACTCTTTTATTTGATGTCATTGCTTTTTGACTAACCATTAAAAATTTTTACAAAAATTCCTACTTTTAATTGCAGTGTATAAGAAACAGGTCCTCCTTCTACAGAACAGAGCAAAATAATGAATTGTTTCAAGTGTAAACATGATGTCAGCTTCTATTGGCAGTTACTAACATTTGATTGGTTCTCAGAACAAGAACAGTGATTGGCCAGGAAAGCTAGACATTACAAACCACTTCATAACTGTGTTTTTTATTTATATTAAAGTACATATAACTTTTTTTGTATTGCAAATAATTGAATTTTGTGTTTTGTATTGAATTCAGTAATAAATTCCGTTTAAAATGATATATACAAGTTTGCATTTTGCGAAACGTAACATTTTCTATAAGCATACAAATTTCAAAAACATAAAAATTTCCAAAAGTGTCCACAATTTTGGCCAACACTGTATTATTAAGTATATTTAAATTATCAGGCAGATGCACTCAATAATTGTTTTTTAATTATTGAGGTTGTTACAAAATTACACACTGATTATATTACAGTTGAAAAATATATTAAAGATATTATACTTTATCATATTGGCAACACTTTAAGAATTGGCAACTTGCAAGACGCTGTACACAATAAGTTTAAAATCTTAATGTTTCACTCAGTGGCAACACTTACCATGTAGATGATAAATGCATATTAATACATTATGAGCGGGGCAGGTATTTGTACCCATTGCGAAGATTGCCACTAAAAAGCGAGGCAGGTATTTGTACCCATTGCGAAGATTGCCACTTATAAGCGGGGCAGGTATTTGTACCCGTTGCAAGGATTGTCACTTATAAGCGGGACAGGTTGCCACTTTTTAAAATAAGTAATTTTAAGTGACACAAGGAAAAAATAATGTTTTATCAAATATATGACTACATCTCAAAGAACGTAAAGTGAGATTGAAAAAATTCTGTCTATCTATATTTTAACGAATAATATTCTTCACAGCCACATGTTTCCACAAATTCGTTTTATGCGATGTTGTATGTTTATAGTCTATTAATGGAGCAGCTCGTAGAAAGAGATACATGTAATGTTGATATTGTGTAGGCAGTTGATACCACCTTCAATTCAAAGACAATGGATTACAATAGTGATAGTGATGTATATGCAGATGACTTGTCGCAGATTTCAAGTGATGCGGAATTTCCTGATTTAGACAGTGAAAGTGACGAGGAATTATTTCGACCTAGAAGAAATCGAGTTTTGCCAATACCATCATCTAGCAACTCCGAAGACAGTGATGACGAAGTCAACAACATATGTCAAAGTCAACAACAACAATCGTCAACAACTGATAATGTACCAATTATTGAACAATTCCTCGGACAAAGTGGAGTTTTTATAATGCCAATAAATTCAGAAAGTGTAATAGATGTGGTTAAGCTATTTTTTGGAGATGACTCATTTGAATATATGACAACGGAAAACAATCGGTATCGCGAACAAAACCTAGATGCATTTCGAGACAGAGCAAAATCTGTGAAGTGGAAGGATGTGAATATGGTAGATTAAAAAAAAAATGCTCGGACTACTTCTCCTAATGGGACGAGTTCGTAAAGATACAAGAGACGAATATTGGTCTACAGATAAAACTATCCAAACTCCAATTTTTGCGGAAGTAATGAGCAGGGATAGATTTAGACAGATATGGTATGCGTGGCATTTCTCTAATAATGATGACAGAGATGGCCTGAAAAAAATCTGACCGATTATATCTTAGTTCTTACCTAAATTTCAAGAGGCTTATAAGGCAGAGAGAGAGTTATCACTGGATGAGAGCGTCATGCCATGGAGGGGCCGTTTGTCATTTAAAGTTTATAATGCAACAAAAATTTTACTTATAAGAATGGTGTGTGGAGCTAAAACAGGATACATTTGTAATTTTCGCATGTACTGTGATGAAGGAAGTCATTTGCAAGAAACGATTTTAAATCTGCTTGAACCCTATTCCAACTTATGGCATCACATATACATGGACAATCATTACAATAGTGTTGCGACTTGTGAATTACTTTTACAGAATAGTTTTCGGACTTGCGGCACTATTCAGGTAAACAGAGGCCTTCCCAGTTGTTTGAAAAATCCTAAACTAGCAAGGCGGGAATCTATATTTCGTCGCCGCCAGAATATTTTATTATAATGTTGGCAATCAAAAAGAACAGTCCGAATGATTTCAACTATACATTCAGCTGACATTGCGGAAAGCTATAATATTGACTGCGCAACAGAACAAAGAATTGGAAAGCCAATATGCGTAATTGATTATAATAAATACATGAAAGGTGTTGATTGCGCTGACGAATACTTATTATATTACTCGATTGTGCGTCATACAAAAAAATGAAAGAAACGAGCTGTAATGTTTTTTATCAATTGTTCATTATTTAATGCGTTTAGAGTTTTTAAAGCATTAAATCTACATTAAAAAAAAAGTATAAGATGTTTTTACATTATGTTGCAAAGGAATGGATTAGCGAAGCTCTTCCTAGCAATACAGATTATCCTGTACAAGGTACATCCGCTATGTCCAGCAGAAGTGATCCTCCAGGGAGATTATCAAAAGATCCCAAAAGGCATAAATTGGTTAAAATTACTACTGATGGAACAAAATTGAAACCTCAAAGAGAGTGTCACGCATGTGCCGCACATAAGGAAAAAGTTTAACGTGTTATATGTGTGAATTTTGTAAAGTTTTGCTGCATCGTGGAGATTGTTTCTTCAAATATCACACTCAAGAAAAATATTAGGAACTAGCTTTGACTACACCAAACTTTATAAACTAGTATATTGTCTTGTATACAAGGGTGTTTGTGGGACCCCAAAAAATCCCCTGAAACTTTTACGGACTTACTACCGACATTTTGGAGTTTCGAGAAGGGGGGGAGAGAAATGAAAAATTACAATTATGAAGTATTGAATGACCTAATTATAAAAGTTCAATGAATTACTTTTTTTGCAAAATTAATAACCATAAATTTTCAAACATATAAACTACTACATTTTATGTAAATATTTTAAATTACCTGAATTAATTCTTTAAAAAAAATTATCTAATTTCTGCTGCTTTTTTTTTTTTTTTTATTTTCTGATGTTTGAGGGCTTGTCTTTCTTTTGTGGTGAACTTCATAATTACAGGAAGGTTGACTTTTATTTTCCTCATTTACAGTTGAAGAAATTTCCTCGAGAACTGCACATGCAGAGGTAGAAGCAGTTTGCTTTTCTGCTAATGTAGAAGGTTTTTCAGAGACTTTTATAGGTGACTCATCTGAAATACATGTTTTTAAGTCCTCTTGATATGTTTTCCAACTTCTGTTCATATTCAGTAAAAGATCTTTGTGAATTGGATCAGTCATTGGATTTTTTTAGCCATATTTTTCACATGAGGTTTCTTTAGAAGCCATTAAATCATATTTAATAGTCTGCACTGCATCTAGGGAATCAATCTTAAGACAGGTTCTATAGTCAGTGACAAGTGTATCCATTAAGTTGAATGCACTTTCCACTAATGAGCCATGGAAGTAGCTAAAGCCGGCTTTGACCAATTTAGCCAATGTAGGATACTTATAATCATTTGTGAAATCATCTTTTAAATTAAAAACTTTAGACCAATATTTAACAATTGTACACTTGACTTGATTTTCACTTTCATCAGATGTGTAGAGCATTTCTTTGGTGATATCAATATCACTCTGGTATAACCTTATTTCAGCTTCTACTTTTGACTTTTCATTATCACTAAAAATATGAGACATAAAAGATGATAATTTTTCAAAAGCTAATATTGTACTGGTTTTACCTCTTAACTCTGGATCTAATGCTGTAAAACTAATTAGATATGAATTTTTAAGGGGGTAATTTCTGTTTCATATGCCGTGCTGTATTAGTATAAGCTTTCATCAGAGAAATTTGGAATTCTTTTGCTATTGGATGATTTTTTGATAATTTCTTCAGGAGAGTGGAAGCTTCTGCACCAGTAAATATTACTTTGCTAGGTAGATGGAATTCTGGATTTGTGACATCAACCTTTAATAAATCATTATAAGATGTGCACTCTATATTTTCTGGCTTCATAAAAAAAGAGAAAAATTTTGCCATCAATTTATAAATACTGGAATGTATTAAATGAAGCATGGTTTTTTTTTGTTTCAAATAATTTAATATATGTGTTGAACTCTGGTAATACTGCTGAATATAATGCCATATACAATAAAGTTTTGTTTTGCATAACAAATAACCCATTTAGTATTCTTTTTTTCCGAGCTAAAGCATCCTTTGCGAGTTGTTGGGAATGCAAGCAAGAATACACCCCTTCAACAATTTTTTTCTGAGCTGTAGAAATATTTCTTTTATTGTATACAGTTTCAACATAAGAAAAATAATCCCCTTTATCAGTTTTATCCAAGTAGTGAAAATAAAATACAATAAGAGCATCCCACAGATCTTTGATTCTTTCTAAAACACATAAAATGTACACCCACCTATGGTCTGGTCTCTTCAAGGGCTTAAGTTTTTTAATGGCAAGGGATTCACAGATTTTGAAAAAATTTTCTCTTTTACTGCAGCTTTTCATATCAAAATAGATGTCATCAAACAAATCTTCTAAGTATCTATCAAAACATGACGCAAATTTTTTTGCACAGTTATTAGCCGTGTGACATGTGTCACCATCAATATCTAATAAGTGGGGTGCTTTGTTTGATCGTAGTCTGGTTTCAACACTCCTTTTTTTTCCCACGCATGGTGTTACATGAGTCCATTAATACACTAATTAAGTTTGCCCATGGAATATTATCTTCAATAGTATTAACAACTGCTTTAAAAACAGCTTCTGAATTGCAAGATTCCATCTTTAGAGATGCAAAATGATGAACTACAACTTCATTTTGATTGTTGTCATAAAACTGCACCAATATTGCCAGTATACTTTCTTGAGCATTGCTAGTACTTTCATCCAAATTTAGAGAAAATGGAGTCTCCTTTAAAGTTTTAATGATATTTTCCTTAATAGTTTTTGCAAGCCCATATTTTATCTTATAACATGCAGTAGTCCTGGACATT
The DNA here is from genome assembly GCF_044657685.1 of Stegodyphus dumicola. Classification (NCBI taxonomy): domain Eukaryota; kingdom Metazoa; phylum Arthropoda; class Arachnida; order Araneae; family Eresidae; genus Stegodyphus; species Stegodyphus dumicola. The sequence goes on along the minus strand of NC_140768.1, from coordinate 166,073,077 downwards.
TCCAACGAGTTTAGTGCCGTCTGATCACGGCTCAACTGTTTGCAGAGTTCAATTAAATTGGGAGCTACATTGAAAGAAAGAGAATTCTCGGTGATAAACGAAGTTATTAATACCTCTTGGTGTGCTTTTCTTGTCACTATATCCAATGGCCGAGCATCAGTCTCCAGTAAGTCATCAGTATTTTTTGAATTAGCATAATTACTTAAAGTCATTGAATGTCTAATGCACTTTGAATATTTTATGTGCGTCACAGTTTTAGAATGATTTGTGAAAGCCTTGAATCATGAGATAGTTGCTCATGATATCGGACCGCTCAAAATGTGTTAACATAATGTGACCGATCAAAAATTTTGAAGCCAGTTAGGATATTTGTAACATAAAAATATTTTTTATCTTGAAGATGTAATTGGAAATCTTCAATCCACAAATTTTATATTTAGCAAAGAACATTTAAGTAATAAGAAGTGACAATTTCGGCATTTCACACATTGCACAATTAAAATGCTACAAATTTCTCATAATATAATTTTATTCATTTGCCCTATATTTATACACAAATATGAAAGAAATTATTACTTTTATAATTTATTTTTCACTAAAACTGAATAGTGTATAAGTGTAATGTCAAATCACTAATATTTTGTTCATATCAGATAGGAATGCATTAGAGTAATTGCATGCTTTATTTTTCTTGAAGTCAGTACAGAAAGCAAAAGTATTTTGTATGAAATATATATTGTCATCAAAATGGACAATATGCTAAGCAAAATTTTGAAGAAAATCTTCAATACACAATCAACTAAATTCTAATTAATAAAATTTTCAAAACTTGCAATCAGCACAATTTTATATAATTATTACTACAAGAACTTCTTCATTCCTTTTCAGCAATATGATTTTTTACATTATCACTTCTTGATTTTAACTCAATCAAGAAGTGATACTGTACTTTTGCACATTAATCAGACATTTTCTATTCTGTTGATTTTACCATAGACTTAACAATGATTTTAAATCATTTAATGTTAAGTCATTACATTTTTATTTTACAGCCTATCAGCATCAATACATTAATGTACTCACTATTAAAGCATCTTCTTCTAACCATTCTACAACTTCTAAAATAATGGCGGCAAGCATATTAAATCCTTGGCAGTAACCAACATTAGGATTCCATCTTGCATATCCTAACAGAACTCTTTTCAAATGTGTCTGATTTTGTTCAGCTACATCTCCACTAAATGGACTACAACCTGTACGATGAAGATCCTGTAAAAAAATTAATAAATAAATAATATATATATGTTTATTTAAAGTAAGAAATTTAGAACTAATATTTCACAAAGACTAAAAATTTTAATTCATAGTTAATAAATTTCAAATAATCTTATAAATGCAACAAAGAATTTTAAAAATGTTAAAACCAAAACTTTTCAAACAAGCAAAACCCCATTTCAAAAAATTAATGAAGTTTAATGAAAAATGAACAAAAACAGAAGAGGAATTCAATTAATTTCAAGGTTAATTCGCCAAGGAAGAGGAACATTGAAATCAATTGAAATCTCTCTTCTACAAAAATCCTTGCTTTTCTCTATCCAGAATTAGCTGATGAACCATATCAATGTATTTTAACTATAATAGTTCAACCGAAAATTCTGGCCCTTTCCCAAAGCCAGGAAAAAACAAAGTAAATTCTAATTAGAATAATTAGAATTAGTATAGAATAATAATTAGAGAATTTAATAAAGATAATTCTATTTTATTAAAAGAATTGAAAACGAAAGTGAAAAAACAAAATACTTCAGTGATCTGCCAGCTTAATGCACAAAAATATTAGACATGTTTATATTTTGTTTTCAAAAGTATTATTTTCTAAATATATATATGGTGTCTTAGCAATTCGGTTACAAACTTTCAGGAAAGACAGAGCACACCTGAATTATGAAAAATCACATAGCAATGCATGGTTGGAAGCGCTTTCCTGGCATGATAATGAGACAACACAAAACACAAAAAACGAAGGGCATGAACAGTGTGAGAAAACATGTTTATTATGCTTAGTACAGCAGAAACCAAGAAATGAAAATAAAAACTGAACAGCAGTTGTCATCAAAGAAAGAATTAAATTTTATGACATTGAAAATAAGACCCCCAACCGTGATGCAGGCCTCATATCTCCGACGCATGGAAGATCTGATGTTCTGGAAAATATATCGCATATCTCGGACTTCCTGAGCAGCTGCCACGATGAAGGTAAAAAGTTCCTGAGCACTGTTAATGGGGGTTTTGTACACCAGTGTCTTGATGTACCTCCAGAGAAAGTAGTCAATGCAAGTGAGGTTTAGCCATCTTGCTAGCCAATGCATTGAACCACCCCTGCCAAACCAGTGTTAAGGATAAGGAGCATTCATATGGAGATGCCATCAAGGCTGTTAATGTATGCACAAATTTAACATTCCCAACATTTTAATAGACTGAGATTAATAAACATGTTTTCTCACACTGATTATATCTGTCCTTTGTGTTTTGTGTCATCACTACCATGCCAGGAAAGTGTTTCCGATCATGCATTGCAATGTAATTTTCCATCATCGAGGTGTACTCTATCTTTCGTGAAAGTTTGTAACAACTGTTGAAACACCCTGTATATATATATATATAGGGCGTTTCAACATTACTTATATATATATATGTAAAAATCACAATCTTTATTTTTTTACACATATCAAATCATCCTTTTTCAGACAAGATGTTTCCTAATTATATTTGAATACAGCAGTAAGTTGCATTTTGAAGTACAACGTCGTTTTAAGCAAGTAAGCGGCAGCAGCATACATAAAAAGCATCTTGCTGGCAGGAGAGCTTATGCGGAAAAGGGTAAGAGTTATACTACTTTCAGAGGAAGAAGATTGGGAGTGAGAAAGTTTCAGTTCAGAGTTTTGGTTTACAATTAATTTGACTGGACAAGAGGCATCTGCATTATAACGCTACGTAAGATAGGTTAAGTTTGAGGTCGCCAATTATTTTTTTGAAACAGCTATCATACTTTGTTATATCTTACACACACACACATATATATAAGTAAAAATAAATAGAATATATATATATATAATCATCTAAAGCACAATTTGTGTATTTATAATAAATTTATTTTCAAAGTTACTTTCTAAACATATCCTAATACATAATTTCTTGAATTCTTCAATGCACTTTCTTCCCCCACCCAACATCTCCAAAAAATACAGTACACTTTAAATTCACAGTTTTGTCCATTTTTTTTTTTAATGTATAGCTCAGCTTTCATTAAAAAAACATTCTTTTCACCTTGAACATCAATTCTGATGGTTCAAAAGGCAATGTATTATAGGATAATGAGAATGTATAAGGCTCAGAAGAAAATTTGACTCTGAAAGAGACTCTAATATTGTTTAAGATCCAGATCAACAATACTGAGATACCGATCTACAATACTGAAATTCAGATAAGTAATAAATTACATACACATTGATAGACAGGTATTATTAGTGTTATCAAATAGAATTCTTTATAATAAAATATTTACTAGACATATTTTAACATTATATTTTGTTTATTTAATTTTTCTAGAAAGAAAGAAGCATTCTTTTCGTTAAAAATAAAGTAGAAAAAAGTAAATTCCTGCTTGCTTATATTTTACAAAATAAAACAAAGTGATAATAGAAACATATATATCTAACTTCAGAATAAATTTTTAATAAATTTAATAATTATCATTAGAGATATATTTTTCACATTTGCATTTATTTTTTTTAATTCTTAATTAGTTAATATTATAAGCAATGACACAGCAATACTTAACAGAATTATTGTAATTTATTATTTTACTTCTAACAGGTCACCATTTACTAATGGACTAGGTAAAATTACACCATTTAATTTAAAACTGAATTTTGACAAAACTTTATAGAATTACACCTATTTTCAAAACCGAAATGATTATTAGTACGCTTAATGTTACTATAGTGCAAATATTTCAATTAAAATTGGTTTAAGAATAACAATTCTTCATGTCAAAAAATGCACTGAACAAATTGAATAATTTAATTTTCATTAAAAGGGCAGATAAAAAGTTCTAATATTTTTATTCTTTTAATTTAGGAACAACAACCAACTCTCTTTAGTGCAACCACTCTTGGTTCCGAAAGATTTTGATCTTCCCTGAAGACAGTCAACTAAGAGAACTGATGCTTATTGATGTTCTGAAATGCCGATCACTTTCAGAGATGTCCACCAGCATTCAAGCAGTATAGCCATTGATTACAGATAATTCAATCCAGGTTCAAATTGCAATTAATGAGCCAGCTGCATGGGACTTTTTTTTTTTTTTCAGTTTCCCCATGTGCAATATGAATGCGAGTCAGTTTTCTTTAGAGCAGTGATCGCCAAACTGTCGATCATGACCTACTCATAGGGTAACTCAACTAACGCTCAAGTTGGCTAACCATTCCTCTTTTGAGCTGACGCTGATGACAACTGTCATTCTCAGCCTCATGGTTGATTGTATATGCATGAAGTTGAGCACATTATGTGTTTCGTGTTTATCTTAGACATTTGCTAACATGGATAGTTTGATTTATGCAAGCTAGGTCTGTTCTAACGATGGCGTGTTCAAGCAAAAAGCAAAGAACTTATCACTTTCATTCGGAATGGGAAATCAATTACTTCTTTACCCAGATAACAGACAAATGTGTGTATTTATGGTGCTATACAAATGTATCAGTTTGTAAGAAAGTAATGAATTCAACAAACGCTTCCAAGATTTCAAAAGGATTTCAATTGTTTGTCAAATCGCTTTTTTAGAGATCAATGTTGAAGAGTTCTGTACTTGTGTAATGGAGTATTTTGATTTTTCAAGAACACAATCAGGCAGTGGAGTTGGTATTGATTGATTCTCAAGATGACTTATGTGTAAAATCGCTTTCTCCAAGCCCTGAAAATATTTGGCTTCTTGATCCTAAAAAAAAAAAAAAAAAAAAAAAAAAAAAAAAAAATATATATATATATATATATATATATATATATATATATATACACAATTTTCGTCTAGGTTTGTCTCAAATCGAAGGCAATATTTAGCTCTACATATCTGTGTGAGATTTCTTTTTCCAGTATGAAATTTATCAAAAATAAGTACAAAAACAGACTCACTGATAAACACTTAAACAACTGTATTATAATGGCAGCCACTATCTATTTTCCCAACACTAAAAAACTTGTTGATGACAAAAAGGAGTTCCATGCTTCTCATTAAAGTTAATAAGTCTGATAACAAAAAATCTGTCATATTTGTTATTTATTACTAACTACACTACTTAAACTTCTTTCTTATGTACAATTCAATGCCAGTTTCTTTTCGTTATATACATTTTAATTAAAACTAATTTCATATTTATTAGAAATGTAAGTTTATAGGCAGTTAACAAATCTAAGATTGATTTTTTTTAATTGGTAGTTCATAGTAGGATGTAAAAGCTGTACAGTAACTTAGAAGCTTCATAAGTTTGGCAAACCACTGCTTTAGAGTTTTTCATGAAGACATCTCTTCCTTTATGCAGATAGCAACTGTATGCTTTGTTATGATGCTTTTGGTTGGTAGTTCATAGTAGGATGTAAAAGCTGTACAGTAATTCAGAAGACAAACAACAAAAATCAGCGTTATATTTATAAATTTCCACAGGACTAGTTTCGATGGTTTTACCGAACCACCATCCTCAGCTGCAAAACCGCAAATGAACAAGATAGGAAAAAATGATTAGATAAGATAAGAAAGGCCTGGACAAGAATAAGCGAGTGGCGCCATCTGTTGGTGAAACCAGAACTAAAACATAATTTCTTTAAAGGCCGAAGGCAAATTTGGATTGGAATTAGGATCGTTAACTACAACAGAAAGATTTTTATGAATGTGAAATGCCTCTAGAAAATCCAGTTCTCCAATGGAAGATGTTTTTTGAATAATTTTGGCAGCAGAAAAATTGAAAGTGTGATTTTTGGACCAACAATGTTGCACAACAGAAGACTTCTGTGTTTCCTTTTTTCTAACATATGCCTCATGTTCCTTGACGCGAAATTTTAAGGCTCTCTTAGTTTGGCCAATGTAAATTAAACCACACTGGCATGCATTTTGTTGCACATATTTTGCAGAAATTTAACTTTCGGGTATGAATTCCTGGGGTATTTATAGGATTCCTTGCCAGTGTGGTTTAATTTACATTGGCCAAACTAAGAGAGCCTTAAAATTTTGTGTCAAGGAACATGAGGCATATGTTAGAAAAAGAGGAAACACAGAAGTCTTCTTTTGCGCAACATTGTTGGTCCGAAAATCACACTTTTTCTGCTGCCAAAATTATTCAAAAAACATCTTCCATTGGAGAACTGGATTTTCTAGAGGCATTTCACATTCATAAAAATCTTTCTGTTCTAGTTAACGATCCTAATTCCAATCCAAATTTGCCTTCGGCCTTTAAAGAAATTATGTTTTAGTTTTGGTTTCACCAACAGATGCCGCCACTTGCTTGTTCTTGTCCAGGCCTTTCTTATCTTATCTAATCATTTTTTCCTATCTTGTTCATTTGCGGTTTTGCAGCTGAGGATGGCGGTTTGGTAAAACCATCGAAACTAGTCCTGTGGAAATTTTGTAAATATAACGCTGATTTTTGTTGTTTGTCTTCTGAATTAGTATTTATTCGGCGCGTTATTGTGTCTCAGCTGTACAGTAGCTTAGAAGCTTCATAAGTTTGGTAAACCACTGCTTTAGAGTTTTTCATGAAGACATCTCTTCCTTTACGCAGATAGCAACCGTATGCTTTGTTATGATGCTTACTCCCACTTTCACAGACGGTCATTTCAGGAGGATGACTGCCATAACAAGGTTCACTGTATCTGTTTAAATAAATAAATTCCTGTCTTACAAAATTAAATTCCTTTCTTCAAAGAATTCCAATTTCCTACATGTTTTCCTACTTTAAAAAAGATATATTCTTAAAACAGAAAATTTTACCATAATCTGTCATTACAATTCAATAATATCTCTATAATTAACTTCAGCATTTTAGAATGAGTCTTTAAAATTTGTTTGTTAATATATTCAAAAGCATTATTAACAATGCCAGATTTGAGAAAGAAGGATTCTTTACCATTAAAGCCCTATCAGCTAGCATTTTTCTTAAATATTTAACATTGCCAACTGAGTCTGGCTTCTTTTGTACGATAACATTTTTCATTAGCTCTTTTCTTTTTCTTTTAGTATAAGAGATTTTACTATTTGGGATTGAGTATTTAAAGTAAATTATTCTTATCGTTTCATTGCTCCAGACAATAAACGTCATACTCTATCAGTTGAGTACTAGAGGGATTGAGCAAAATTGTATAATATAGTAAATCTATGCCGAACGAAGGGGTTGAAACGAAATCGTATTTAACAGAGTTACCTCTCAATGAAAAAAGTATGCCAGATACAGTTCAAAATTGAGAAAGTATCTATAATTTAAAAAATCCTAAATTTTTTTAGGTACTCTTCTGTTATCGGGACCAAATTCAGAAATGTATATATGTATGTATGAGCATATGTGTGTGTGTATATATATATATATATACACACACATACATAGGTAGGTACATATATACATTATATACATGAACTCATCTATACATATCTTACTGAATCTGGCCCAATAACAGAAGAGTACCTATTTTCATAAATAAAAGGAGATCCTCAATTTAAATTTGGTAAGATGACATGCAGAAATTATACAATTAAAAATATGAAATTGTAATTTATGAAATAAAGAGCAATTATGATCTAAAGGGTATCAAATTTTATAAAATTAAAATTTGATACCCTTTAGATCATTATTATTATTAAACTTTATTAAACATTTCTTTCCAAAACAAAATCCAATAAATGGAAAATTTCACCTTCAGTTTGCGATATCCGAAAACCTTCAAATCTGTGGCTATCATCTTCATCATCCTCACCATGAAATATGGAAGCTGGCCATAAATTATGCCAAGCATTTTTTAATGTATCTGGCAACACACCCTCCCACGATCTTGCGATACTCCACACAGCAGATTTTATGCTAAAATATTTCAAAAACTCTTGAATAGTCTTTTCATTGTTCATGAAATTTAACATAGATTTTAAAATGCTACTTTATATTTGCATTTCAGTGCGCGCACTATTAAGATATCCATAAGCTGAATGACAGACATTCAATTTGGAGAGAAGCATAATATGGATACATTATCTTTCACTAAAATTTTAAGTGAGCCGAACAGTTGTCTACAATCAGGACTATTTTTGAGTCATCAGGAAAAACCAAATTCAAATGTTGCCGAGCCTAGGATGATAAAATATAAATATATATATATATAAAATGATTTTAAATCTAATCATTCATTAACACTTGTGTCATCCATGCTCTTTTATTTGCACGATATATAACGGGGAAAATCGTTACTCCTTTAAATGCTTGAGGTCGTGCATGTTTTCTGATTATGAAAAGTTTGCACTTGTGCATTCCTGTAGCATTTGCATATGCTAAAATTGTTATTCTCGCTTTGGAATCTTTCACACCAAATGGAGGTTGCCAAGGTATTTCGCGGTACATATTGCCAGAAAAGACCAGTTTCATCAGCATTTTGAATTTGTTCTGGAGATAATTGTTCACTAGTGATGAGTTCAATGAATTCATCTGCAAATTGTTCTGCAGCTTCAGTATCAGCTGAAGCTTTTTCACCTGAAATTTTTAATTGTCTTACATCATGGCGATTTTTTAATTTGGTTAACCAACTTGTTGAATATGTGCACGCAGTGTTGAAGTTCATTTCTTCATGAAATATTTTGGCTTGAGCCATTATAATTGGACCCGTCATTGGCATGCCTTCGCTGCGACACTGTCTGACAAATTCAATCATCATTTTGTCATGATCGTCACTTTTAGGATAACGAACACATTTTCTGTTATTCATTGCAAGTGGGGTGTTGGAATCCACAAAAAATTCAAAAAGTTCCTTTTTCTTATGTCATATACTGTTGACTTTCCAATGCCATACTCCTCGCAAAATTTTGAGATGTATATGCCTTTATCCCTTTTTCACAGCAATTCCACTTTTTGTTTAATGGACATCGAAATATGCTTTCACTTTGTAGATCCTTTGGCAGCTCCAGAATTGGAAACTCTTTCGACATAATCAAAAGTTCAAGCTTAATTTTTATAAAATTGCTCTAATAATAACAGTCTACAAAAAATAATAAGCTGGATCAAATTAGAAGATTAAGGAGCAGCGTAATCTGATGTATTAACTGAAATGCTTCAGAATCAGTAAAGAAAATGTTAGCCTAGCTTAATAGCGTTTATTTTACATTATTGGCTGTGTATCACCAGATTGGTGACGAAAGCCAAGTTGGTGCGCTAAATTTTGTCATGCTTCTTTTACGTACTGAATTGTATTAGTTATTCATTTTCCTACATTTATTTCTTGCACATGTTTAAAACTAATCTGAGTCCTGAATATATAAACTCCCACGTATACTTAAGGCTTTATCTAGGGCCGACGCTAGATACCACCCAGTGCAGTCTCTGCAGGGCCTAAATTTTGCTACAAAGTGCCTTCCTAAGTTCTAAATTTTCGCCACGCCTAAACTTTGGATCCCAGTGCTTTCCCTAAACTATAAAAAACTTCTCATCCATTACTTTTGCCACTCAGTGCTTCCCCAAATTTCAAAAACTTTGTCTAAATTCTGCCGTCGCTTCTGGGTTTATGGTGAATAACTTATCAATTATTTTTAATTAAAATAGCACTAAATGTAATCTTTTGGTCTATGAGTTTCATTAAAAAATCTATTTTTAGCATATGAAAAGAAATTTTTGTTGAATTTTTCCTCGTCAACATTTTTTAGAGCATTTAAAAATCTATAATCATTGCCAAGCGTAATGTTAGCATAAGAGGTTGTCATACTCTTGTTATTCAATTACTAAAATAAAAAAAAGTTTAGACATCACTGCATGAGTTATTACTAAAGCTGTCATGTATTGATAAAGATGTGATGATGAAAGCAAAATATAATATATAATGACTAGCCAGGTCAGCATCAGGGATATAAAATAGGTGAATGTTTTGGTTTGAGATGTATGCCAAGTAGCTACTCAGCTAGGTAGCCAAATTATTAATCTCACAAATTTATGCTTACATGATTGTTTTTTCATAACGAGGTATTTTATTTAGTGCCTAAGTGAAATTAAGAATCGGAATTTTTAAGTGAAAAATCTCCACATGTTTTATTATGAAAGGAAAAATCAAATGCGCATGCATAAAGCATACTAAAACAAAAAAGTTTGTGGCTTTCAGGTCCTGATATTAGATCATTCCGGGTAATGGACGTCCGGATTTCAGACTTTGTACGGTATAAAAATTATTTAACAATGCAAATTTTAAAAATAAATCATAAAACAATTGTGAATTTTATTTGAAATGAACTTAAATTTCAAAATATGACAGAAAGAATCAAATAAGTTAAATAAAAAATAGATATTAATAAATATATAACAAATTCAATTAACACTGAGGAGTTGATTTTGAGAGCTAATTTTTTAAAAACTACTCATGCAATTTTTACAAAACTTGGCAGTTTAGCATAGAGTTGTAGACTCGAAATATGGGAAAAAATTGGTATGTCATTTCAAAGAAAAGGTCAGACTTTGTGTCAAAATACCTATATTAGAACAATTCTATATATAAATCTAATACATATCCTAAATCCTGCTTTCAAGAATGAAAAACACAAGTTGACTTCCGTCAATCGGCCCAGTAGAATGAGAGATATAGAACTGTGCCCCCTTTTTTTTGTGCAGTGTACCTAGCATAATAAATAAGTTCTGAATATTTTTATGATCTCTCGATTCATTGGCTAAGTTAAGAAAGTGGCCTTAGGTGGTAAGAATAAAATCTCTACATCTGAATGCAATGTTGTACTGTGTATTGGAGCATAATCCAAAATTCAGATAATTTTAAAACTCAGGTTTGACTTCCTTAACAAGTGAATTTTTAAACAAGTCATTAAAATGTGTTTACATTACCCAAGCTTTTCTGTTTCACTTCCACACAAACAGCAAGTGCAGAAAATGTTTTCACTTCAACAAATGAGGCATTTTAGTCAATAAACAAGCTTGCAAAAAAGGCTTGCACTTCATTTCACATGATGCATTTTCACAAACAATAAAAGTCTATCCTTAAAAGCTTTAAAAACAAAGGCAACCTTTTGTATCTTTTTGATAGTCTGTTGTCCCATTTGTTTCTTAAAACAGGCCCAACTCATCTGCATTGAAACTTGTTGCCATATCTAACTCTTTCTTCAGTGAATTTCAAAAACTGGGGTTTGAATTTCTCTGCTGCTTCTTTATTTGCAGAACCAGTTTCTTTCTGAGCATGTACATTTTGCAAATTAAAACAATGCTTAAAATTCTCAAGCTAATCTTAACTTGCTTGCGACTCTTTTTTTTTTTTTTTTTTTAATGACTTGATGGCCACCTTTATTTATGATGAGTGAAAATAAATCTAAATTTTGTTTTGAATAGCTACACAATCCTGAATCGAGCACTTTTTGTTTACTTGACTGTTAATACAAGTTATTAATACTCTTTCCATTTTTTTTTCCAATCATAGTGTAGAGTCCTTAGGTTATTTTGATGATGAAGGAATGTGAAAAATGTGTAATGCTCTCGACAACATTCAAACTCTGGACCTCAAAGAAATGTGTCAAGTGGGCTTCCAATTTCACCACAAAAGCATGCAGAAAGAAGAGAAAAATATCCTATATATTCCCCCTTTTAAAAGGCAACTGAGAATTAGGCAACCCAATCCTCAAAGCTTCGTGGTGATGAATTATAATTGACCACCTTTTAGTTATATATGTTATGGCTTTATAACAGAAAAGTAACAAAAGAAGAAAAATATATTATAATCTATACCTAGTGAAGAGGGTTAAAAGGAGATGAGCTTCTTTAACATTTATTTTTAAGGCATTTAGCAATAAATTTTCACCCAAAATTCAAAATTTTATTACAAAACTGCACATGAATTACCTACCTACCTGAGAAAGGGATTTCCTTTTTACAAATTTTCTTTCAAAATGCTGAATCACAGTCATTAAAAAATAACAGAAAATAATGACTAACAGGCTAATATTTCCATGAAGAAATAATTATGTGATATATTGCGACAGATTACTACAGATCAACACAACTGTTTTGCATATCTTACATGTATCTTTCAAGATATGTGTTCAAATTGAAATATTTTGCAACAGAAATACCTCACATTTAAGAGAAATGTAAATAAATTCATGTTAGAAAAGAAAGACACATAAAATTCAAACTGGTATATTACCTTTATGATTTGAGTGCCAAGTTCTGCATCATCTGGATCATTCTTTTCACTAAGGCAAACAGCAAAGGCTCTTTTTATATCAATATTTTTACTCTCAAGATGTTTTCTAGCTAGAGTCAGCCACAACTAAAAAATAAAGATGTATCTTATTTTCATGAAGTGTAAAGCAGTTCACTCTTTAATAAGTAAAATTTAATTTTTAATGCCAGAAAAAATAATAAATTCATAATCAAATTTTTTGTGATTTTTTATAATTATCTGCACGCTCTTGAAAGGTATTCATGTTTGATTTGGTTTATGTGATTACGATAAAGTCTCAAGGGCAATCTGCCTAAGGGGAGGGATGCCTCCATGGAAAACTTTTGAAGGGAAACTGGCTCGTATACACGTTACACATCGTGCGTGAAAACTATGGAAACGCCCATGTAGCCAACCCATTTGCAGGATTCACACCTCAGACTGAACTAGTGTTCACCGACTTGACCGCTGGTGGGTCTGAAAAGTATTCATGAGGAAACACCACATGTTGCCAAAATACACAACCTTTGACATCCTCAAAAATGTACGAATCATCCCGAAAGTAAGTTTCCCACAGAAACAAAACTAATTACCTGGAAAAACTTCTAATTAAAAAGAAACAAATTACCTAGAAAGAGTTATTGCAAAAGAGACAGCAATATTTCAGCTACTTCTCAACATAAGAACCATGGATGTCATACCATGGGATAAATTTTTGTAGTCCAGTGTCATACAAGTCTGCCTAAGGGGAGGGATCTCTCAATAGAGAACTTTTGAAGGGAAACTAGCACGTATACATGTTACACATCGTGAAAACGTGTGGAATAGAGCTAGCATGTCACAGTTGTCTGGACATCTTCTGTGGGAAAGTGATGCCTGGACAAGAATTTCTTCAGCTGCAAGTCACTGAGAGCAGCATTGGGACTAAAGGGTGGATGGCCAATCACATCCCAGTAAAACTTCTGCAGCAGATTTTTTGTGGAATTTGCTGTATACAGGTGAGCATTGCCATGGAGTAACACAACACCAGCAACGAGCATCCCATGCCTCTTCTTCTGAACGGCTCCCTGCAAGTTCTCTAGTGTTGCGCAGTAATGATCAGCATTCATTGCAGCACCCTTCGGCAAGAGGTCAATGAGCAGAATGCCTTTCCTGTCCCAGAAGACTGTGCATATGTATTCCCCAGCAGATACAGTCTGCTTGAATTTTGTCTGACACAGAGATCCACTGTGATGTCAATGCATCAACTGTTGCTTAGTTTCTGGGTTAATGTGAGCAACCCATGTCTCATCACTTATAATGATCCTTTTGAGATACTTGTTGCATTCATCATGCTACTGCTGCAGAAAAGTCAATGCTCCTGCTGTGCGTTTCATTTGCTGTTCCAGTATAAGGTTCTTGGACACCCACCCGGTATACAATTTCTGGAACAAAAGGTGTTTTGTGAGAATTTCATGCACAATAGTTCATGACATCCACAGGAAATGGCTGCTGAGTTCTGTAATCATGAAGGGATGACGATTCTGCTGAAAACACTCTCGCACCTGTTCCTCAATGTTGTGATTAATGAGGGCCGGCTGGCCACAATACTCTTCATCATAAACATTTTGCCGACCTTTGGAAAAACCTTGATATGTTGTTGGAGTTATTAATGAAGCATTTGTTCATGGTTGTCTTCATGCTGACAGAAGTGTAGTTTTCAGTTTTTATGGAATACAAGACTTTCGAAGCCAAACTTGACATGTGAGAAGTATGGTTCTGATATAAAGATTCAGAAGAAAAATTGTGTTTTTGATGGATTTGCAGAAAAATAATTGAAGGTAAAGAATGTTGTCCTCAATGAAGTTTGAGGTTTGGATCCTGGTTTTCCTGCAGTAAGTTGGGTAAAAGTATATTTACGGGTGCCCCTTGGTGAAAATTGGCGGTACACAGACACAGAGTCTGTGCAATTCTTTGACTTGTTAGTTTGACTTTGTGTTTGCTAGTTTGAAGTTGATTTTTATTACACAAACTCAGTATCCATGTACACATTGACCTATTTTTACTTAAAAAAAAAAAAAAAAAAAAAAAATACAGAGAATTGCACAAACTCGCCATTGTGCATTCCCTTTACTTTGTCCATGTACACACCAATCTATTTTCACTTAAAAAAGGTCAAAGCATCACTCAGTTCTACACTAGAGCCAAACAAAAAATATATAATCTCAATAAACTACATTTTAAATCAAATAATGAAATAAATAAAAAAGGAAATTCATCTTACAGCATCTAAGCACTACATAAAGGAATTATCCACTTACTTTATTTAGAAATTTCCATGTCTTCAGTCCGCTACACACAAAATTCTTTAACAACATCCAAAAACTTTCCTCAAACCGCATTCCCTTTCTAATGGAACACTTTATATAGTGAGTATTTGAATGTTATTGCGATAAACTCATTCAAAGCCATCTGAACGATCTTTATGGTCGACCATATGCATTTCCTTTGTACAAACAGGACACATATAATTCCATTAAATTACATCCAACAAAGTTTGGCTTCTTCTCTCAACCACTTTAAAAAAAAAAAAAAAAAAACATTCTCTTATTCTCTAGCACCAAACACCCACTTTACCACCAGCAGCCATTTCACAATGCATAAGCACACAATACATGACGTACTTCTTCCCTTCTTCACTGACATCCAACAAATATTTTCCCATCAGTCAAATTCACCGCAATCATGCAACCAATCACATCATAATAGGGTTTCCATAACATTCAACGCCTCAGGTTACTATAAATGAAACAACAACTTCGAAGCTGACATTAAAGGAAATTTTTACTTTTAATCATAGAAAGACATCTGATATAGCTAAGACGTGGCATTTTGGTTTACCTGATTTATGTGATTGGTGAATTTTTATTAACGAAAGTATATTGGATTATATATGTGATAAGTCTGTCCTTGCAAGTTTTTATTTGAAATCAACATTTTACTTTTTGGGAAACTATTTTGAATGGGAAGTCAATTTGCTTTTTTACAGTTTTAATTTTGTAGAGAGTTGTTTTAATTGTTGCATTGCTTTAACTTTGAAATTGTTTGGAATTTATTGTTGTTGTTTTAGTTAAAATGGCTCTACTGTAGAATAGGGTGCCCCTTCGATTGGCAACAAATTTTGTTCAATTTTGGTCATGAGATCCCATTTCCAAGTACCATGATAGTTTTAATTTGTTTTTAGCTTCCTGATATTTTTTAAGTGAAAATAGATTGATGGACAAAGTGAAGGTAGTGTGCAATTCTATGATTTTCTTTTAAGTGAAAATAGATCGATGTGTACATGGACACCGAGCTTATGAAATTCTTCGACTTCTTATTTTGATTTTGTGTAGCGGTGTAAGGATCTTAAGTTTTACTAACGTTTATTTTATTTTAAATCTTTACTATCACTTCTTATTTTCTACTTCGGGCCAGAATTAAAAGCGTTAACTTATTTATGCAAAATTTGTCTGGCGAACGCCAATAACATTCAAATTATAAAATATCGCAATAACATTCAAATTAAGTTGTGGCTTTTTGCTAAGCGAGAGAGAGGAAGGAGTTAGTCGAAGCAGGTCGCTTGCCTTAGAAGTTTTATTCAGTTGCTGTTTGCCTTCCAGGCCAGAGGTTTAATCCTCGTGATAATTTTAAACGTATTGTAGTGTTAACAGTTCTCTGTACTACATACGGCTTCCTGTTAATATCCGGCCAATCTTCCACGTTTATTATTCCAAACTTAAGTTAGAGTTTAGTTACATATTTTTATATTCTTACGTTCAGACCACAAGTAGTTGATCTCTGTATTCCGAAGTACGGAAATTATTGTAAAGAGTGAAAAATAAAGGGTTTTGTATACCCTTCCTGTGTATCTTGTCTACTTCCCACAGTTGTTGAACATAGCTTTAGTAAGCTCCCTGTTCCGAGTCAGGTCCCTGCATGTTCCCAAAGAAAGTAAGACGGAACATTGAACCTGATAGTGGCGCCTAACGAAGAAGAATAACCATGGCCGAGTTTCAAGAAGAACCTGTGCTGCCTGCAGAAGCGGCTCAGAATCCAGAAATGCCAGCTGCCGCCCTGGAAGGATTTGGTTACATCGTCCAGACCATGCACGCAGCGATGAAACCAGAAGCAACATTTAATGGAAACTCACCGGTAACCAGTTTTTTGGAAAAATTGGATGACCACTTCATGCTCTACCCCGTGCACGAATTTCAAAAAGTTACCTTAGCTACCAGCGCTTTAAGGGGCCAAGCGCTTAACTGGTTCAAATGTATAGGCAGAAGTCTCTTGGGTCAAGCAGGAAGTCCCACCTATACTTACGAAAATTTCAAGACTGCCCTACTAAAAGCCTTCCCTGTCGTAAGGGATCATGCGAAATTAGAAATGGAACTTTTCAGCATATATCAGCAAAGAATCGAAAATCTCTCAAGCTTTATTTTAAGAAAAATTCACGTCTTCAAACTCTTGTATGGAAGCAGTCTGGATCCTGAGATAATTCAAGTGATTTTGCCGAGGTTACTTCCCCAAGTGCAAGACTTTATTGAATTAAGGAATCCGACTACAGTGGAAAAATTATTTGAGCTAGCAATCCAGTTTGAAAGTAGAAGAACGGCAGACATTGAAAGAACACGCCAATATCAACAACGAAACCAATTTGGTGCACCAAGACCACAGCAAAGTCAAGCACACGGCTACGGAAGCAAAGCGAATCAGTGGGCAAGGAAACCCGTGCATTCAAAAACAGCCGGCGAACGTCGACAGTTCAATAGCAATCCAGGAAAAAAGTCTCAAGGCCAGTGGAAAAAGAAGGAAAGCATGGAAATGAAAAATGATTTAACTAAAACGGATTTCTGCTGACGGGAGGGTGCGGAAATCCGAAGGCCAAGAAAACCCCTCTTCCTTCAAGTTAAATACAGTAATGGTGAAAAATTTGACTCTTCCGAAGATTGAAGTGTTGGTGAATAATATCCCAGCCACCGCACTCCTGGATACAGGCGCGCAGTGTTCCTGTGTGGCAGAAGATTTTTTTAGGAAGCATTTTCGGAAATACCGCATATATAATTCGGATAATACGACAGTGTTAGCGGCGCAAGGAGAAAGATGTAAGTGCATAGGTAAATTACCACTATACATTCGTATCAAGGACGAACAAGTAAAGGTTATGTTTTTCATAGTAAAGAATCTGCAAGCACATATTATCTTAGGAATAGATTTTCTTTCAGAGGCACAAGCAACGCTGGATTTTAATGAAGCGTCCCTTAAGCTGACTATGAAACCAGTTCGAGAAGAAAAGGCTGAACCGCCAATGTTAAACCTTGACCACCTGCCTAATGAAGAGCAACGAAGAATTCGACAAGGGGTAAGTGAATTTGCTTCGTTATTTAGTGATATTCCAGGATTTACTCAGGTTACTAACCATAGTATTGACACTGGAGATTCAATGCCAGTTCGCCACAAAGCATACCGGTATGATAAGAATAAGGAAAAAATTATAGAATGGCATATCACCGATACGCTACGTAAAAAGATCATAACGCCCATCTCAAGTAGTTATGCTAGCCCGGTGGTTTTATGTAAGAAAAATAATGACTATCCATTGACATATCCAAAAAGGTGGCGATTCGCGATTGAAGATCGTAAATTAAACTCCATAACTAAATATCCGGTATATCCGTTACCTATTATTGAAGAAATTCTAAGGAACATAACGTCGACCAAATATATGACGACTTTAGACTTAACGACTGGTTATTTTCAAATAGGGGTTAGACCTGAGGACGTGCCTAAGACTGCTTTTATAACCAAGTCTGGCACTTATGCATTTCTGTGTATGCCGTTTGGCCTTTCAGGGGCACCGGCAACATTTCAGCGATGTATGGACATTGTGTTAAGGCCTGTTCTTGGAAAGTCCACATTTATCTATTTAGACGATATCATTATTACTAGTGATAATCTCGACCAACATGTACAGGATTTAAGACAGGTGTTTTCTTTATTAAATGAGGCCGGTCTAAAAGTTAATGTCGAAAAGTGCAAATTTCAGCCCCTGAATTAAAATATTTAGGTTACAAGATATCTCAGAAAGGAATAGAGACAGACGAATCAAAAATAATCGCTGTACAAAAGTATCCGACTCCAAACACGGCAAAGAAGCTCTCTTCTTTTCTAGGACTTTGTTCATATTATAGGTCCTTTATAAAAGATTTCGCAGCTATAGCTGAATCATTGTTAAAATTAAAAAGGAAAAAGGCAAGATTCTCGTGGACGGCCGAAGCCAATAGTGCGTTCGAAAAATTAAAGCAAGCATTAACGCAAGCCCCTGTGTTGAAATTTCCTGGAAAGGATGAGAATTTAGAAATTTCAGCGGATGCTTCGGATTATGCGGTAGGAGCGGTACTTTCACAAAATCAGCAGCCCGTGGCATTTTTTAGCCGAACTTTAAATCAAACACAAAGAAACTATTCCGCGACCGAGAGAGAGGCACTTGCAGTTCTGTTAGCAGTGCAAAAGTTCCGAGTCTATTTTGGAAAGGCGCCAATAACAGTGTACTCTGATCATGCGGTGGTAACTATATTGTAATCAGGGAAAAACTTATCCCCAAGGTTAATAAGATGGGCACTCAAGCTACAAGAATATAATCTGGTAATCAAGCATACCCCCGGAAAGGAAAATATCGTAGCAGATGCCCTATCCAGAATTAAAATAGATGAAGAAGGTAATACTGTAAAGGTGGCAATGCTCACAGCATGTACAATAAATTCCCGAGAAACTGTAATAACCGAACTGGTTAAGGATCCTGAGTTTGGAAGCATTTATGAGTATTTAAAGGATCCTGAAAATTTTAGCCACCAAGATATTGTGGCGATAAGAAATAGGGCGGCCCATTACAAACTAATAGATGGTCTATTATTTTATACAAAAACTACGAATTCCAACAACGAATTTTGACCTGTTATCCCAGCTAGTCTTAGATTAAATATCCTGCAGGAGTTGCATGACAGCCCTTTAGTTTCTCATGATGGTATTCGAAAAACTATACAACGCGTACGCGAGGCAGTCTATTTTCCTGAACTGCAAAAGTTAACAAGGGCGTATGTCCAGTCCTGCCCAACATGTCAAGCAGTTAATTATATTAATTTCCGCCAGGCCAGGTTTCTAAATAGTATTAAATCCGAATTTCCAAATGAAATAATTGGCATCGATTTATTGGGCCCTTTCCCAAAAAGTCAGTTAAATAAAAGTCGCTGTCTCCTTGTTATGGTTGATCATTTTAGTAAGTGGACCGAAATTGTTCCCTTAAAACGAGCCTCCGTGAAATTAGTTACTGATTCTATTTTAAATAAATATATTTTAAAATACGGGGCGCCCCTAAAAGTTATATCGGATAATGGTCCTCAATTTGTAAGTAATGTATTTGAAGACATGTGCCAAAAACTGGGCATACGTCAGTTAAAAATGGTCCCGTATCGGCCGCAATCAAATATAGCGGAACGGGTCAATAGAAATATAGTGAAAATTATCCGTAGTTATGTTAAAAATTTTCATAAAAGCTGGGATAACTATGTCAATGAATTAGCTTTCGCCCTTAGGACCGCAAAACATGATACAACGGGCAAAACTCCTGCTGAGTTCTTTTTAGGCAGAAAGATTATAATGCCGTTAGATAAATTATTTTATGTGCAACAAAGAGCCCCAGAATTTAAAATGGGTAATATAGAAAAATTAATTAAAGAAGCAAAAAACAATACTGAAGTAGCACAGAGAAAACAGAAGCTTAATTTTGACATGAAACGACGGGGAGTAACTTATAAAGTAGGGGATGAAGTGTTAAAAATTAAGCATTCACTTTCTTCAGCATCAGAAGATAAAACTGCCAAATTTTTCCATGATTTGAAGGACCATATGTCATAGAAAAAATAACTCACGCTGTAGTGGTGTTAAAAGCCGGAAATGGTGAAACGTGCTCCGCAAACATTGATCAAATAAAACCCTACTATGATCGTAATAAAATGAAAATTTTCAAAGATCTTTTGCAGGATCCGGCACAGCAGACACGGCAGGCACAAGCTCCAGAGGTGGAACAACGTCAAGCACAAGGACAAGCCATTAGGAGGCAGGAGCAATTGAAAAGAAAGTTTCCCTGCTGGAAAATTGAAGGTAACAAGAAAAAGAAGCCATTCCACTGTCCAGAAAAGAGAGCTCACGAACACCCCCAGAATGAAGAAGGGAGAAGTACGACGAATCCAAAGAAAGCCAGGAGAAATAACGGCAACTATAACCTGGCTCCCAAACAGAAGATCGACTCATCGGACAGGACTCTCCGCAGCAAATGTCGCCGAACTGCGGAAGGGCCACGAGCGGCGGAGGAAAAGTTACAAGGAAAATTTGAACGGCCTGCAACGAGGTCCAAGCAGGAACGCAAAAGAAGTGTCCCGGTTCCGCCAAGACCACAGGCAGAGGCGAAAAAGAAGGTATTCAAGGGTGACCGGAACTGGAGGAAAAAGAAAGTTTCTACAGGAAGGCACTGAAGGGCGAGCCCGCACAAGAAGGAGGATAAATCAAACCAGAATCTGCGCTACCTTCCAGGACTGGGCTCAGAAAAGAATGTCCGAATATCACAAAGATAAGTAAAATTTTATGTTACTTTGCAAACTTAAGTTAATCTTTCATTCTTACTGCAAATGGCAGATTTCAAGAAGTTTTACCTCATGTGAGGTCTACCTTTATCACCAAAAAGGCGCGAAATGAGTTGTTACCAATTTTGGTATTATGTTTTTCAATTACTCGCACGTAAAACTAAAGTTGATGTAGAATAGGAATGTGTAAATACTTAAATATTGTAAAAGTTATTGTATAAATTTTATTTAAAAACATTCTGGCAAGAAAGAAGTTTTAGTCTGAAAGACTTTTTGAAATGTAGTATTTCAATGTAGAAGAATTGGCACTTGCTTTGAAAAGAATAGAAGTTAACAATGTACTACTAATGTATATTTTAAAATGCGTAAAATTAACGGCATGTTAATATGTTCTTATATACAATGTGAACTGTTATTTTAAACGTTAAGAAATACTGTGATATAGTAAAAGTGAAAGTAATGCCAAAAATTTTAAACTTATTCGTGTGACTGTAAAAAGAGAAAATTATTGTGAATATGTGTTAAAGGTTGAATGAATGTAGTTAGGCTCTCTGACGCTACACTTCAGAGTTAGCCACTTTCAGAATAGTACCTCAGGGTTTAGAGATGAATATAAGGTGTGTTATAAGGTCTTGTTATGTTGAATTTTAACACGTTAGTGTTTTGATTGCAAGTGGTAGTGTTGAACACTTGTACATAAACACATTCGTGTTTGGTGTTTTCTTTTACAAAACATGTCAGAGAGCATGGGGAGAGATAATTAAAATAGTCATGAATGAAATAAGAATGTTAAGAGAAATATAAATATGCATGTTACTTGCCATTTCATTGTGTAACATTTCATTAAACTAGTTTTCCTTCCAGATCTCTGGAAAAAACCAGATTTGAATAAAAGCTCCTGTTTAGATGCAGTACAGATGAAAAAATTGGGTGTCCATGGAGCTGCTATTGTAAAAACAATTTTTTTTTTCTTTTTTCCTAGTTTCTAGTAAGAAATGTTTGTAAAAGATTGGCCTCGCGTTAGATTCTAGAGCTAAAAGTTTTCAACAAGGTCGTTTTAGACCTCAGTTTCAAACTAATTAACTCTGGCGGGAAGTATGTAAGGATCTTAAGTTTTACTAACGTTTATTTTATTTTAAATCTTTACTATCACTTCTTATTTTCTACTTCCGGCCAGAATTAAAAGCGTTAACTTATATATGCAAAATTTGTCTGGCGAACGCCAAGTACTTAAGTTGTGGCTTTTTGCCAAGCGAGAGAGAGGAAGCAGTTGAGTCAAAGCAGGCCGCTTACCTTAGATGTTACGCAGTTGCTGTTTGCCTTCCAGGCCAGAGGTTTTAATCCTCTTGATAAATTTTAAAACGTATTGTAGTGTTCACAGTCTCTGTACTACATACGCTTCCTGTTAATATAAGGCCAATCTTCCACGTTTATTATTCCAAAGTTAAGTTAGAGTTTAGTTAAATATTTTTATATTCTTACGTTCAGACCACAAGTAGTTGGTCTCTGTATTCCGAAGTACGGAAATTATTGCAAAGAGTGAAAAATAAAGGGTTTTGTATACCCTTCCTGTGTATCTTGTCTACTTCCCACAGTTATTGAACATAGCTTTAGTAAGCTCCCTGTTCCGAGTCAGGTCCCTGCATGTTCCCAAAGGAAGTAAGACGGAACATTGAACCTGATAGCGGATATCTTGAAAATTGTGCCTTCCCTGCACCAGTCTTGGCATCAAAAAAGAATCTCTCTCTCTCATGCACACACACACACACAAACAAAAAAAAAAAAAAAAAAAAAAAAAGAGGAGCGGCACACATTTGTAAATTTTTATCATTTAAATTTGTCGCCAAACATTTTTGGTGAGAAACTTTACGCTTTTACTTATCTACTTTTTTTGTTTTTATTTCGGACTTTTACCATAAACCAAGTGCAAAAATGTGGTTTTTGCAGATGCGGAAACCACATTTTTTCAGACGTTTTAGACTTTAAGTTTGAAATGCAAACAAAAAATTTAGATAAGTAAAATCATGAATTTTTTCGCCAACCCGGTTGTTCTTGCCGAAGATAGCTCAGAATTATTTAATGATACTTAACTTCAGTAAGTGGACTGTAATATTAACAATAACAATTTTATTTTAACAAAAACAACATTATTGAATACTAGCACATGCATGTGCTTATAGTTACCTATATAACTTAGTTAAGAGCGAGCAACCATATGCTCTTACATCAAGTCAGAAATCATTCATACTAATAAAGCAAAAACGAAATAACTTTAGGGTTACACTAAAGCCAAACTCTGCTTGGCGTAAAACAATGCTGCCAAGCAATACTCTTTCAGACACCGAACATCCCGCCCGGCGTTGAAATATTAATTTCAATACAATAAGTAGAATTCAAAAAAGTAATAAATGTTCATACAATACAAAATGATACAATGTAAATTAATGCACAAATTATAATACAAGTAATCACAATGTGAAAAGAACAAATATGATAGATTACAATTCAAACCTTCAAATAAACATAAAAAAGCTCGTACATTATTTCTCAATTGGCAATACAGCAATTTTAGTAACTGCTCGTTTATAAATACCATTTTTGGTTTTGACAGAGACAACTCGCACAAGGTTGTCCTTCCCATAAAACACATCTACAATTCTCCCTAACAACGATTTACAGGTAGGAAGATTTTCTTCCTTAATCACTACCATATTCCCTATTTTAATATTTTGTTTAGCAATCATCCATTTATTTCTTTGAATCAAAGTGCTCAAGTAATTATTAGTCCAATTCTTCCATATATTTTGTACCATTTTTGTAGTTTTTTGCCATAAACTAAGTCTGTTATTATCTACTTCTGTTAAATTGGGTTCAATTATTGAATTGATCGGTCGACCTATAAGGAAATGACCAGGGGTCAAAACATTTAAATCATCAATATTAGAAGTTAACGGTGTAAGAGGGCGAGAATTTAAGATTCCCTCTACTTGAACTGTTACTGTCAAAAATTCTTCGTAGGTTAATACTGAATTTCCTACTGTTCGTTTAAAATGAAATTTAAAGGATTTTACTCCTGCTTCAGATAGACCATTAAAATTTGGTGCTCTTGGGGGTATAAACTTCCATTGTATACCTTCCTCGGCTAGAAAATTAGCTAAAGTTCCATTCTGCTTTAGAAAAATACTCATTAATTTTTTTATTTCTGTATTTGCACTAACAAAGTTTTTTGCATTGTCACTAAATATTTTTTTTGGTTTACCTCCTCGGGCAAAGAACCTCTTCAGACAAGCAATGAATGCTTCTGAGGTTAAGTCATTGACAATCTCTAGATGAATTGCTTTTGTCACCATACAAACAAAAATACAAACATATATCTTATGATAGTTACCCTTGCGTTGCCCTTTGTACTTTATCAAAAATGGGCCGCAGTAATCAATAGCACAACAATTAAATGTAAAGTTAATATTAATTCTCTCTTTAGGTAATTCTCCCATTAGTTGTTGAGAAATTATTGGTTTTGCCTTAAAGCAAATTATGCAGCTTTGGACTATCTTTCTAGCTATATTCCTGCCATTAATGGGCCAATAAATTTGTCTAATATAATTTAATAGTGATTGTGGACCATTATGAAAATCCTTTTCATGAAAATAAATAAATATAAGTTCAGTTAACTTATTCTTGGCAGGCAAAATAATGGGATGTCTTTGACTATAACTTAAATTAGAATTCTTTATCCTACCACCTACCCTTAACAGACCTTTTTCATCTAAGAAGGGATCAAAATATTTTAACTTACTCCTTGATGTTATCTGTAGACCTTTCTGCAACAAAGAAATTTCTTCTGCAAAATACCTACCTTGGATATATTTAAGGAGTGTATTCCTTGACATCTCCATTTCATCTATACTAATACTACCTGTTCGTTTCTCACTTGTGTTCCTACAGTTGTAGATAAATCTGAAAAGTAAACTAAATTCGTATTAGTTTCAAGAAATCATTAGTTATTTTTAGGAAGTCATCATAGAATGAATCAGTTTTTAAAGTCAACAAGGAAGTCGTAACTGGTTTCAGTTCTGAAGAATAAAGCTCATCACTAAGTCCATTTTTATCTTGAAAATTGTCCTTGTTTAAAAAATCAGGACCTTTCCACCACAGCTTGTTAGATCCAAGAGTTGTAGCATCTGATCCTCTGGAAATGATGTTGGCTGGGTTCATTTCTGAAGAAACATGTCCCCACTGATAGATGGAAAAAAGTTCCTCTTGAATCATTCCACCTTTACATAATATGTCGTTCAATGAACAACCGTTAGTAGTTTTGGCACTCGCGTCGAACGCAACGCGTAACTTTGTTGTTTTACTATCAGGTTTCAGCACGCCATGATGAGGAAGAAAATATCCTCCTTCAGTTTTAGAATAGACTTCCATCTTTCCCATATGATTTAATGATTCATATTCCCTTAAAAATGAAACATAAAGTTCTTTCATTACAGAATCACTCGACAAACCATTCCACAATTGATTCAGTCTTTTTTCAGCAATTTCCTTTGAATCCCCTAATTGTATGTTTTCACCAATATCTGGCTTGAACGGCATTTTAACCACATATCTTCCATATGCATGCCAGTAAAATGAGTTTTTAAAAGGTTTGTTGTAATAATTTAATTCAGAATTAACTGTAGATTTAGTTTCATTTACTTCTTCAACTTCCCAGAATGACTTTACTAAGTTATTTAACGAATTAATCTCTGTTGACAAAAAACAATAATTTAAGTCATAATTTTTTACATTTGGAATTCTAATGCTTCCAGAAACTAAAAAGCCGAAGCAGCTGTTTTGAAGAAGTAACTCATTATCTTCTAATTGTATTTTATCTGTTTTTAAAAATTCAAAAAATAATTCCACACCTAATAATAAATCTACCTTTTTTGCCTTGAAAAATTCATCATCAGCTAACTTTATTCCTTTTGGAATACTTAATTTCGAAATATCAATAGATTTCGATGGTGTCATGTCAGTTATTTTGGGAACAACTAATAACTCTATTTCCCATTCATTTTCTTTTTCTAAGTTCGATAAACATGTCTTTATTTGCGATTTAACATTCAAAGTAGTGTTGCCTATTCCACTAACTGGAATAAATGCTCGTTCTTTTTGTATTCGTAATGAGTTCGAATCACCTACAGTACAAAAATTAGAAGTCGAAGCTGAATCAAGCACGGCTCTAAAAGGAATTCGTTGATCGTAAACAGAAGATAAACAATCGCTGTATTTATTAACACAAATTTAGATTTATTTGCAGCTGCCATCAAAGTTGTGTGGGGAAGGAGGGGCAGTCCTCTTTCCCATTCACTGACGAAAGGTTCAAGGTTAATTCATTTTCTTTTGATGATTCATTTTGTTTTTCGTCAATTTTATGTAACAGCGAATGATGTGTGTCTTTCTTACAGAAATAACAGCTAAATTTAGCCTTACACTGCGATAATACGTGTGATGGAGAAAGGCATTTAATGCATAATTTATATTCTTTAACAAAATCATACCTCTCAGAAACAGAAATACTCTTAAATTTCAAACAATGATAAATTGGGTGTGGTTCTTTACACATAATACACTTTCGAAAAGGGTTTGTTTTAGTTACCAAGGATTTTGAATTTCTAGAGCGACTTAATTGATTTGATACTTTAGTAGCATAGCTCTGCTTAGGAAAACTAACTTTGTTTATTTCTTCAAGAATGCGAATTCTTTCTTCGAGAAATTCTAAAAATTCATCAAGTTTGGGAATTTCATTTGATTTTACGTTTAGTTCAAATGCTTTTCTAGATTCTCTATCTAATTTATGCAATAAAATATTTAATATCAAAACATCAGATAAATTATTTCTATCAAATTCTAATACACTTAAAGATCTCAAACATCTTTTAACATTATCTACCAGTGATCTCAACTGACAAGGTGAGTCATTTATTTTTTCAAATTTCAACAAATTATTGATAAAGGCATCAACTACTGCTCTTTTGTTCTCATATCTGCTTTCAAGTGCAGAAAATAGCGACTCAAATGTATCCTGACATGATTCTAACATTTTTGCTTCACCTTTAAGTGATGCTTTCAAATAAAACAGTTTCTCAGTATCATTTAAATTATTATTATTACCAATCATAGACATAAATCGCACTTTAAAATTTTTAAAATCTTCATATTTACCATAAAATTGAGGAAGAGGTAAATCAGGCAGTTTAAAATTTGATTTAGAAACAGTTTTGGTTTCAAATTTATCTTTATTATTTGTTTCACAATTAGAAAGAAAAATTCTAAATCTTACTTTGAACTCTTCGATGCTTTCTTCCAATTCTTGTGTAATGCTTAGATTATCCTTCAAGTCAATTTCCTCTGGCAAATTGGTATATTCCACTATGAGTTGTTTAACCCGAGATTTTAATTCCAACAAAGAATGAAATTTAGTCTTCATAATAACATTATGGTTGAGTTTATTCTCCTCCATTTTATACTCATCATGGAATTTTATCAAAGCTCCGAGTTTCATTTTCTCTACGCCGCGTTGGCGATTCAATGAAACAATATTAGTAGCCATTTTCTTCTCCGGCTAACGTGAGACCAAACCGTTCTTGCCGAAGATAGCTCGAACTTATTTAATGATACTTAACTTCAGTAAGTGGACTGTAATATTAACAATAACAATTTTATTTTAACAAAAACAACATTATTGAATACTAGCACACGCATGTGCTTATAGTTACCTATATAACTTAGCTAAGAGCGAGCAACCATATGCTCTTACATCAAGTCAGAAATCATTCATACTAATAAAGCAAAAACGAAATAACTTTAGGGTTACACTAAAGCCAAACTCTGCTTGGCGTAAAACAATGCTGCCAAGCAATACTCTTTCAGACACCGAACACCGGTCTGTATATGACAACTGCTCAATTTTATTTTTGAAATAATTTTTTCCTACATATTAACCATTTATAGATGAGAACAAAAATGCCTGGCAACTTTACAGACAACGTGGCTTTCATAAAATTAATGGTCAATTCAGATGTCATAGCAAAATGTTCCTAAGTGTCCAAGACATGTGACTCTTCCTGGTAGGAGAGTGTAATGATATTACCCTAACACTTTCTTCCGATGACAATTCTTGTACTTCAGATACAACTGCTTATACTTGTACATCAGATTCCACTGGCATATATGTAGTAAGACTCTCATCTACACTAATGAACTCCTCAAAACTAACATCAGGTTTTGAAACATCTTGTAGAATATTCCATTTGTCAGGTCACATGGTATCATTATCACCATCTAACTCGTCAACAGGATAAGCATCTTCATGTCTCCAGGCTCTGCTAAAACTGTTCTGCATGTGCTGTAATAACATGGATTTCCAGGATATGGTGACAGCTTTTATTACATCAAGCACACTCTAAGTTGACATTTCAGTCTCTTTTCCAATAGCGCAAATTGCAGCTCCATAAGTTACTTGAGGTAAGAGCAATAATGCCTTGATCCAAAGGCTGTGCATTTGAAGTGAGGTTGAACCTTTACATTAGTTTAATTCAGGTCATATATTTTAGGAGCTGTAACCAGCTCAATGTCATATGAACATGTTTATTCTGAGCCATCACTTGACTAGTACACACAAGGATGATGTTTATCCCTGCCGGCTCATTGTATACAAAGACAAAAGTTAGACAATGTTTACTGGGTACTCTACCAGGCACATGTACAGGTTTTATTCCAAGGGAATAATTTGGAAAAAGATTATAAAAACAGTCCAGTTTTGTCCATATCATAGACATCCCACGATCACATATTTTATACTTTTACTCTAATTTGGCCAAATTCATGCAACCAGTTGTTTGTTTTTCAGCTTTTCTTGCTTCACCAAAAATCACTAATGATGAAAATGAATATCTCTTTTGGAAACAGTACAGCCAACCAGCAGAACAACCAAAATTCTGAATATCCAAATTTTTTGCAATCTCGTTTGCTTTTGACTTAAATCCATTTAAAGGTACACTGAAAGAGCACATATGGTTGAATAAAGTTTTGAAATCTTCATACTTAGCACTGCAAAGTCACATAGATTTGTTATCAAAACTTGACACAGCAGCATTAAGAATTTTTTCTTGATTTTTAAGTATTATGGATAAGGTTGATCTGGCAATTTGAGAATTTTGAAATTAAAGGAATGAAATTCCTTTAAATTATAATTAGACCTATTGATTTAGTATGCAATGTCCTACTGAGTTTTAGGTTGAACAGAAGATATTAACTCACCTGAAGACTACTGGAAGAAGAAAACAGGTAAGTAATTTTGTCTGATAAATTAGAATTATTCAAGATTTAACATTAGTGGTCGTAGCCAACTTTTAAAGAATAAAAAAGCATATCTGAACACAGAACTGCATTTGTTCACTGACGATCATCATCGACACAATGATGGCGATTGTTCAGCAATGCCACTTGTGCTGGCTGTGTTTTACAGAATACAGTCCATTATGTGAGGTTTTACATAACGGGATTTAACAAATTTTGTAATACAGTCCTAGCACAGAAACAACAGGAAAATAAACACACACACACACACACACACACAAAAAAAAAAAAAAAAAAAAAAAAAAAAAGTGTGAAAAAAAAAAAAAACAGTTTGTAATTTGTGCTAACCCAAATTCACATTAACTGATAAAACTTCCTATAAGATCATCATCAGTGCTTGGACCACAATCGTGTTCATATTAACATAGTACAGTCAATTTCTAATTGGAGAAATCAAATTTTTTTAACATAATTTATTGACATTTAAAACTTCCGAAGTTAGGAATTCGATATCAAAGAAAGTAATAAGTTTTTTTTTTTTTTTTTTTTTTTTTTTTTTTTAATGAATTGAAGAACGTTGTACAGTACAAAGTCTGTAATCCGGACGTCCATAATCCGGACCTCAAAGCTATAAACTTTCTGCGCATGCATAAACGCATAATGTGTTTACACATGCACATATGCATTTATGCATGCACATAATACCTTTATGCATGCGCATAATTTATTTATGCATGCACGATTAATGTATAATGGAAGGCACAAGCAAAGCTAAAATTATCTATTTCAGTTAATGTTGCAGATTGCGTTGTTCCTTAATCTTCGAATTGGATCGGGCTTATTATTTTTTGCAGACTGTTAGAACAATTTTATAAAAGTAAGCTTGAACTTTCGATTATGTCAGAAAAAATTTCCGATTCTAGAGCTGCCAAAGGATCTACAAAGAGAAAGCATGTTTCGATGTCCATCAAACAAAAAGTGGAATTGCTGCAAAAAATGGATAAAGGCATATTTTTTGTTTTTCTATTCCGAAATCTGTTTATCAATTTCACGCTGCTCTGTGAAGGGGGGATGACGCGGCACGCAATGAACTGGAAGTTGATCTGTCAGCACTATCTTTATCTTCAGGTCAGATGTTTTCATTTTATTTGGCTTACAATTCCTTAATAAATGTACTAATTCATCTCGATGTACTCCATCTTTCATATGATTTAAATCAAATTCCTCGTCATTATAAATATCAGGAATACACATCAAATAGTTTTCTGGTTGCAATTTTCTAATTTCGACTATGCGTAATGCATGCTTTACGCATGCGCATTTCTGATAGTGAAGAAAGTAACAGAGAACGTTATTGAAAATGAAAGATTTTTTATTGACAAGTTAGTCGGTATTCTCGGCACAACAATTATAGGACTTGAACAGTGGAACTTTGTAACTGAACAAGAAATTATGTTTGTATATAGAATTAAAGAGAAAGTATTAGCACAAAAAATGAAGCAAGTTAAACAACTTACACTGTTTGATAGAAATGTTTACTAAAGTAAACAAATAAATATTAAGCTTTTCTATTGTAAATTTTGATACCCTTTAGATCAAAATTGCTCTTTATTTCATATTTTTAATTTTATAATTTCTGCATGCCATCTTACTAGATTTAAATTGATGATCTATAATCCGAAAAAACAGATAATCTGGAATCGCTGAAGTCCCGACCAGTCTGGATTAAAGGCTTTTAACGGTATTCACCTTAAGTGAATTTGTGTTAGGGCACGGTTACTTTATTTTCATTTAACAAACAAACAAAAACTCTAGTAATTTTATTGTTTGCACTATTGGGCAGACTGGGGGGGGGAACTTTTAAATGAAGTTCATATGAGATACATAACGAGATTCCTTTTTTTTTTTTTTTTCAAATTCTCTGTTTTTTAGACCATAACAGAATTGTTGGAAGTAAAAGAAAGAATAATCCTTGTTGAAAAATGATATTTTAATTGACTAACTTGATTTGATAATCTGTCATTAAGACTAAAAAGATAAAAAATAAATATTAAAAAAGTGTTTAAAATTTTTTGGGTTAATCTTTGGATTATGGTAACTTGGCGATTTTTTGGCGGTTAACCCTGCTACAGCAACCTGCTAGTTTTGTTTTGTACGCCATTTTGTTTTCCCAAAGTAAAGGCTTTTTTTTTTTTTTTTTTTACTCAACATTTTTTTCCGAACAATCTGCTAGCCGAATTACGCTTATGCTAGAACTTTTATGGAACAAAAGTGCTTAATCATGATGAAGATTAAGTGCGAAATTGGGAGACAGTGCAGAATCGAGCACTGCTTGCCGTGTTTTTAAGAAATGCACATACACGGTATCCATGTACACGTCGACCAATTTTCACTTAAAAAAACATCCCTGAATTGCACAAAAATGGCATTGCGCACACTCTTGACTTTATCCATGTACACTGCTAAAGTCCTAGCTAGTAACCTTTATCGCCTTACCAAAATGTCGCCTAACTACCTGTTACCATATTCCAAAGATTAGCCATTTTTTTTTTTTTTTTATTTAAAACTCATAAAATCATTAATAATAAGGAAATTCATCATATAGCTTAATAAGAAAAAAAGATTAAAATATTCTTTTCACAAATTTCATCTAGAAATTAATATCAAGACAAATAAAAGCATGGGTATTTAAATAATGAAATCTCTGAATCTAATTATATTATCACAATTATAATCCATTGGTACTATTCGGTTTTGAGGGCCGTAAAAAATCGTCAAACTATCGTGCTGCCAAATATAATTGCAGCAACCCTAACGGAAGAAAGGAAGTATGATAGTAAATAACTATCTAAGACTGATGTTTTAAATTAGATGAAAAGTTAATTTCATATAATACATTTTTATTATTATAATTTATGTAAAAAAGGCTAAACATGAGTGAATGGAAGCATAAGAGTAAATAACTATTTCAGATCATTATTGTAATTTATATAAAAATTGCTAAACATAATTGAATGGATGCCTGCAGCGCTGTTTTGCTACCGAGTTATCGCTAAAGCATAATTTCATCTCGTTGGTTGTTCAAACATAATTTTCTATAATGAATGATGCCTTTTCTTTGAAAAAATTCTCGATAAAGTGCAGAATCGCCCATTTATTTGTTTCTGCTTTTTACAAGGGTTTAAAACAATTCGATTTTTGTCAATTTTCCTTTACTTTTTAAGTGAAAATAGGTCGATACGTACATAGGTAAAGTCAAGGGTGGGCACAGTGCCATTTTTGTGCAATTCTGGGATTTATTTTTTAAGTGAAAATAGGTCGATGTGTACATGGATACCGAGTACGTGCAATTCTTAAAAACGCGTTAAGCAGTGGGTGATTCTGCACTTTACCCAAAATTCTATTCCAGACTTTTCGTCATGAGCAATTCCTAAATTATTAAATCCATAGGATATGAAAAAAGGATTTAAAATCAAAAAAAAGGGTTTAGAAATTAAACTAGTGTTTCAGTGGCGTCTTAAGAAATATAGAACTATATAAACTTACGCAATCTGAAATCAGCGCGTACGCTAGATTTGGCGCTTGTGCTCATGCATTTTCGCTGCAATTTTTTTACAGTCCTCAAAACGGAATAGTACCAATCCATTATTTTTACAAATTTATCAAGGTTGTACAATGCTTTTATTATTTGTGATGTAAAATTGCAGATGAAATCTTTAAAGAGAATTAAAAAATTGTTCCCATTAAACAATATGGTTAACTATACATTAAATTATATAATACCGTAATTTCCGGAAGAAACGGCGCGGCGTTTATGTGTTTAAAACTTAAATTTTCAGCGGGTGCGGCGTTTCTACACATGCGACGTTTAAGTGCACTAAAAATAAAATATTTCCTATGATGGTCATTGTACATAGTTTGGATGGCCTTGTCATTGTGTGTGAATAGACCGGTGCTGTTCCCACAC
Organism: Stegodyphus dumicola; assembly: GCF_044657685.1. Taxonomy (NCBI): domain Eukaryota; kingdom Metazoa; phylum Arthropoda; class Arachnida; order Araneae; family Eresidae; genus Stegodyphus; species Stegodyphus dumicola. Next base: position 166,039,669 of record NC_140768.1, on the reverse strand, counting down.
AAAAGACCACACAGTTGCTTTTTGTGAACGTTATTTTGTTTACATTCTTTTCCTTGAATGGACCTACATGCCTTATTCACCCTAAACGAGATCTCAGAACAATAACATTCTTCCCCCCTTTCAAATCAACATTGTCATCAGTTTAAATAGTCTCTTTCCTCTGCCATCTGATGCATCTTCCAGGACCCATCCTTTCCCCACCCCTGCCTTTTCTGCAATTTTTTCAAAGGCGGACACGACTCCACCTGCCTCGCAATAACGAACTGTGACGTATTTCCCCTTCAGCATGAAACAATTTTTCTTCGCATTCTGCTAGATACAGATCCCATCAGTTTGGGTCAAAGTACTTGTTGAATAGTTTTTAAGTAAGAAGAGAGCGGAAAATTTTTGAAAATGTCACCTAACGGCACAGAAGCTATACTGCTGGTTTTAAGCTTAATGTAATTTCACGTGCTGAACAAATTGGAAATCGAGCAGCAGCTCGAGAGTTTGAAGTGGACGAGAGATGTGTTCGACGTTGGAAAACTGAAAAAGAACTTCTTAAAAATATGCCACAACAAAAACGAGCCAAAAGAAGTGGTACTGTAAGGTGGCTAAATCTAGAGGACGACCTTGCAAACTGGATAAAGAAGCAAGAGGAAAGGGAACGGCAATTTTGACTGTAAAAATTCGCTTACAAGCAAAATTTATAGCAAAACGAATGAACATAAATGATTTCAAAGGAGGTGTAGCAGATTTCTGAAAAGAAAAAATATTTCTGTTCGTTCTAGAACAACAGTCGGGCAACAATTACCAATGGACTGGCAGGATAAAAAGGCATCTTTTCTAAAATATGTGACATATATTATTGACAAAGAAAAAACTTCTTCGGTCACAGATAATAAATATGGATGAAACGCCGTTAGCTTTCGACTCTCCTGCAAACAGAACTGTTGATGAAACTGGTGCAAAAACTGTATCTGTGCTTACGACGGGGCATGAAAGAACATCATTTACATGTGTGTTAGCTTGTGCCACAAACGGTGACAAGCTAAAGCTGATGATTATTTTTAAACGAAAGACTATTCCGAAGGGAGATTTTCCTAATGATGTAATTATTTGTGCAAACGAGAATGGCTGGATGTGCGAAACAATCATGCATAAGGTGCTACAAAAAATTTGGCAGTGTCGTATGGGATCTTTTTTCCAACCAAAAGGGTTATTGATAATGGATTCCATGCGTGCTCATTTACTTGAGTCAGTGAAAACCAGATGTCAAAAATTGTCTACGACCGAAGCAATAATTCCTGGTGGTTTGACAAAAATCTTACAACCATTAGATTTGTCAGGTAATAAATCCTTCAAAGCTGAAGTCCGAAAGCAGTGGGAGTGTTGGATGAGTGAAGGATTGCATACGTATACCAAAAGCGTTAAAATGCGTAGAGCATCTTATGAAGAAGTTGCAAAGTGGGTAGGAAGTGCGTGGAAATCGGTAAAAACATCATCAATAATAGCAGGGTTCAAAGAAGCTGAAATTATATCCTTAGATAAAGAGACTGTAAACCAAGAGGATGAATGTGACGATCTGGAAGACTTAGATCAGGATTTACTAAATCTTTTTAATTCAGATAGTGAAGAATCAGATTTTGATGGCTTGATATGATGTATAGTTTGCTGTATTTCCTTTTGTAAGTAAAATTTAAAATTTCTTTTTGTCTTCCAAATTTAATATTTCGTTACTGCAACACTTTTTATAATATAGTCTGAGTATTACAAATATAGACTTCTTTAGTGGGTAAATATAAGTTTATACGTGAAGGTAAATATATTTTCCATATTTCTTACTTTTAATTTATTTTTGAGTTATGGTTTCATTTCATGCATTTTTCTTAACTGGTATATCATATATCAGGACTTAGGTTGAGATTTTGCACCTATACGGCGCACGACGATGTCACGCGCAATTTAATCTATTGCGGCATTTATGCTGATACGGCGTTTCTGTGCAATTTTAATTTTTTTCCCGTCATTTTTCTTGAGTGCGCCGTTTACGCTGATGCGGCCTTTCTTCCGGAAATTACGGTAAATCACTTTTTTTCCTTTTAGATTATTATTTTATGAATTTACAATAAAAGGTTATTTTTAAAAACCTTTGTTTAACATGATTTTAATTTTAGATTGCCTTATTACCTTTGCAGTTTAATAAAACTATTAAAATAAACATATTTGAAAGTAAACTTATATCAGATTCATTTCTGGATCCCAAAATCACAATAAAACTTTAATATTCAATTGATTGACAAACATTAGCCTAACTTCTATATACAGAAACATTCTCTAAGATGACCACCTACATTTCCAAGATTTTGGTCATCTTTGGAAATGGTCATATCAAGAAGTTTTGCATATTCTAATTATTGAAGATCAGCACAATTACATTACCTGTTTCCTAAAATCTGCAGGAATTCCATCTGGAAGACGTGCCACCATTTTCATTGCATCTTTCCATAATACAAAACTACTACTATCAGGTGAACATCTTATTCTTAAATCACTTTCTATACCTATAATTAAAGATCAATACAATACAAAAATAAAAATTATTTAATACCACCTAAAACATAAGGAAGATTAATCATAAACTCAGTCTCAGATGTCTACTAGCAACTTAATAAAACTTTGTACATAAGGAAATAAAACGAAGATAATATTTATATAACGCAAAATCAGTTTTCTTACATTTACTGTCCTGCTTAAAACAAAATACATAATGTATAGTAATAACTTTTATAAAAAAGAAACATCAAAATATATAAATATATTAAAAATAGTGTTTGATTATTTAAATAGCCACATGTTACACAGTAAAATTTAATTTAGTTATATATAATATTATCAATAATTTTTTTCAGAAATATAAGGTAAACTTTTCCTCAGAAATTGAAAAAGTTGAGAAATCTGACAAACTTACTTTCACAGAGCTTTATAGAAAATAGCTCGAGTATTTTGCAACAATAAATAACTTAAGCTTCAACAATAAATAACTTAACTCAAAAGATAGGTGCTTAAAATATACACGACACCACTTAGTACATTAAAAAAAAAAAAAAAAAAAAAAAAAAAATTGTAACATTGTTAATTTCAATAAAGCTTGTGTTTGACTACTTATTTAAACAAAATGCTTTTCTTTAAGGATTTTTAATAGGAACTGCTCATATTTATACAGTGTCTACAAAACAAAAACAAACAATAAAAAAATCATACGAATAAGCTAATTCTTCTAAGAATAAAACTATGCAGTGAATTTTTCTTCATTGTATATGCAGTTCCTAAGGATTATTAATAATAAATACATATTTTTATAGCTTTACAGAAGAAAGCTGCTCGGCTAATCTTTGGAATATGGTAACAGGTAGTTTAGAGACATTTTGGTAAGGCAATAAAGTTTACTAGCTAGGACTAGGAGTAGTGTACATGGATAAAGTCAAGAGTGTGCACAATGCCATTTTTGTGCAATTCTGGGATGTTTCTTTAAGTGAAAATAGGTCGACGTGTACATGGATACCGTGTATGTGCAATTCTTAAAAACACGGCAAGCAGTTTGCGATTCTGCACTTTCTCCCAATTTCGCACCTAATCTTTGATTATTTGCCATGATTCAGCAGTTTTGTTCCATAAAAGTTCTAGCATAAGCGTAATTTAGCTAGCAGATTGTTGGAAAAAAATGTTGAGTTAAAAAAAAAAAAATGCCTTTACTTCGTGAAAACAAAATGGTGTCCAAACAAAAGCTAGCAGGGTTGGTAGCCAAATTTTCACCAAGTTACCATAATCCAAAGATTAACCAGCTGCTCTTTGAAATCTTTTGCAAGCCAACTGGCATAAAACACAGTAGTTACCACTAGATTATATATAAGAAATATTTTTATCATCTCTAAACCTCTCTAGAAACCTCTACCAATTCATATCAAATAAATTTAAAAACTTAAAACAATAGTAAAAGTTTTCAATTTTGATGAACGCACACCCCAAATGAACAGAAACAACATACATGATGCAGCTTCACAACGTCAAACTGGAAGACAAAAGTACAGCAAAAAGTTTAGATATCATTAAAACAAAAATGGTGCCTTAAGATGAGTTATTGAAGATCAGGTAGTGGAAGATTGGGATAACGGTAAAATCCTAGGAGAGCCCACACCCCTGGTGACAAACTGGGAAAGTGCGCACTGCTTCGAGCATTTCTCAAAATCTCCAACTTGAAAATAACAAGTCAAAGAATTGTACAAACACGGTTCCATGTACACATCAACCTATTTTCACTTAAAAAAACATCAGAGAATTGCACAAACTTGGCATTGCACACTCCCTTGACTTTGTCCATGTACACATCGATACACGTCATAACTAAAATCATTCGCGCCAAGGGTGTGGGCTTTGCTAGGATTCAACTGGGGATAACTATAATTGACAATTCTCTCAATGAAACTGGGCAGTCGGCAAGAGAATTACTGACTATATGCATTAGGTTATCATGTTTAGAATTTCTCTGCCTAACCTAATGTTGCCTAACCCAACATCCCCATCTGCTCTGAATGATATGAAAAGTTTGAAATAAACAGCATGCTTGACTTCCTACAAATACATTTATCCCCCCCCCAGTTTGCTGTTCTTTACAGGCAATCAAAAAACACAATAAACGTTCTAAGCCTATGTTATGTATGTAGGTATGTTTCATCATTAAAGTCACATTTTTATTCAATCATTGAGGGAAAAACTGTTTTTCACAAACCCAATATTTCAAAGAAAAACTGATCTCCTCTTGAAAGTGAGAATCCAGACTTATTTTATACATCGAAAAACCACTAATGTATCTCTTTCACATGAGCATGCTTTCGTAAAAATGAAGGTTAGCTGAAATTTAGCATGAGAATTATAAACAATATTTCCTACACGTAGCAAAAGAAGTAAGAATAAAATTGTTTTTAATACACAAAATCTTATTAATAAATGAAAATTTGAAGAATGTTTTTTAAATGGCATAAAACGAATTAAAAAAATAGCTGTAAATATATACAAAATAGGTTTTTGATAAAAATATACTTCTAAATTCGAACTCGTTCTAAAGTCAACTATATACCGGTACTCATCTTAAAAATTAGCGTTTCTATCAAAACTGTATGACTTGATAATGACAGTTTTATGGGTATTTATTTGCTTATAAATTGCGATCAATTAAAAAAAGGAATTTTACTTAATTATCCATAGCTATATAAACAATAAAATAATAACACGTTAATTCATAATGACGTCAAAATTTGTCACCAAAACAATTCTTTTCAAACATTTTGTTTTTTAAAACTTATGTTTGAAATAAGCAAACTTCTCCCTATTCACCTTTAGAACTTAATTTACTATCACAACTTTCACCAGGAGATATTTCGGGCATTTTTGAGTTTACGGATAAACTTTTTAGAGCAGACGTTATTATTTTGCTCATGCTCCTCCATTCAGACAGATGGTTTGGTTTTCTGTACGAATACGGTTACTTTTCGGAATTTTTTTGATTAAAAAAGAATATTAGCTATAATAAGTATTTCAGACTTATAAATAAAAAATAATGATATTATATGAATTTTCCTTCCCAAACACAGTAGAAATATAAATTAAAATTTTAGTTATAAGTTTATTATTAAAATCAAAATTATGTCTGTTCATCGTAATCGTAACGTAGGGTTTTCTGCATGTGTTTGTTTTTGAAGTGTTTACTATATTTTGGAAGTTCAAAATAATATTTCTCAAGAGGAATAAAGTCTCTACTAAGTACTTACCATGACTTCCGAAGACGGTAGATTGGTTGGAAAAATTGCTTTTTGTTCAGTTCTGTGTGCTGGATTTGCTTATGCAGGTTATAACGTTGTGTCAAAAATGTGCTACAAAAAGTCTCGTAGAAAAGAAAATAGCTTTTCTCAGACAATGATAGAAGGTTTGTATTATCTAACTTTTTAAGACGTTATTAATTTTTATACTCTCTTAGTTGTCATGGTTTTTAAACTTAAAGATATTACATTTTGTCGGAATTATTTTTTGCCGGAAAATGTCGGAATCAATAAATAGCTCTTCCTGATATTTCATTACCTGTTAGCTTTTCGTCATATATTATGCCAGAATTTTCTCAATAAGTTTTTGTAAGTGTGTGTCTTATATTTTATAAGTATTTTTAAATAAGTATATGTCGTATATTTTATATTTTGAAGTATAATTAATACCTATTCGAACTACTTCAAACTGAATGTATTTGAAGTTATTTGATTTTGAAATTTCATTCTTAAAAATGTATTCTGTTTGCAACTAGCGGAAAATGCTGCAAATTGGGACAAATATGCTTGAAAAGCTGTCAATCTTCTGCGTGATGTTTGATGATAAATGCTTGAAAACTTTGAAATTTATTTGACTGTGAACCGATAAATTGTTTGGGGTAGAGTTTAAGGTACCCCTTATATTATGGCGAAGTTGTTGTTTGATTTATCGCCAAGTTGTTGTTTCATTTATGGTAGCCTGAGTAGTTGAATGTTATAGAAACCCTATTGTGACGTAATCGGGTGCATGATTCTGGGAAATTTTGAATCATGGGATGTTTTGTAAGCGTTTTTGTGGTGTGTGTTGGTTTGATTCTTTAGACGGTGGAATGACCGAATGTAGTAAGATTAATTTGAAGTTTCTGTACAATTTGGAGCAAAAGGGGAAAAGAGCTTTAATTGACTGGTGTGTAAATGAAGGTTTACTTAGTAGCTATTATAAGTGCCTGTATGTAGGAAGGATATGCCTCTAGTCGAACATAAAAACCATTTAGATGGATTTGAATGGGTTTGTAGGAAGAAAGGTTCAGATGGTCACTATGTGAAGCGTTCGATCCGAAAGAGTACCTGGTTTCTGATCGAACGTCATTTGTCATTTGAAAAAAAGTCATTTGAATATGATTGATATTTTGATTTTTACGTGGCTCTGGGTGTACGAAGTGAACTTGAAAATCATGGTAAGTGAATATTTGCTTTTCGTAGTGCTTAAATGTATAACATGTTTTTCCTTTTTTATGTTATTCTATTGTTTGGTTTAAAATTTATTTTATTGAGATTATGTATTTTTTGTTTGCCTATATTGTAGAATTTGGTGCTCTTGAGACTTTTTAAGTGAAAAAATATTGATGTGTACGTGGACAAAGTAAGGGGAGTGCACAATGCAAGTTTGTGCAATTCTGTGATTTTTTTTTAAGTGAAAATAGGTCGACGTGTACATGGATAAAGTTAAAAGAGGTAGCAATGCTATTTTTGTGCAATTCGGAGATTGTTTTTTAAGTGAAAATAGGTCGACGTGTACATGAATAAAGTCAAAGGAATGCGCAATGCCATTTTTGTGCAATTCGGGGATTTTTTTCTAAGTGAAAATAAGTCGATGTGCACATGGATACCGAGTTTGTGCAATTGTTTGTCTTGTTATTTTGGCTTTGTGTAGCGCCGATTTTTGGCGCAAAAATTTTTGGCCGCTTCGCAAGCCAAAATAACTAGTCGAAGAATTACACAAAATCGTTATCCATGTACCGCCAAATTTCGACAAGGGGTACCCTAAACTATACTTTTACCATTGTTTGTTGTAATTTATTGTGAATTTTCACTATCTTTGTATTAAGTCCACCAGTTGAAGAGAGGATATCCTCTTTAAATACTATTAAGTCTCATGCTGATTCAATTCCTGGAGTTGAGACTGACTATGATTATTTGGTTATATCTAAGATTAAAAACTGTACTCTTCTGCTATCAAAACCAGATTGAGAAATGTATGCATATATGTGTGTGTGTGTGTATGCACACACGTGCATATGTGCATATGTACTTGCATGCATACATACATGCATATATACATACATGCATTTCTGAATCCTGAATAGGGTCCTGCTAACAGAAGAGTACCTTAAAAATGAACCAGTTTCCTGATTCTCTGCAAAATCTTTTAGAATAGATAGTTATGAAATACTCTTGTCATAATCACCTAACTTATCATACATACCTGTGCATTAACATGCAAGGTGCTGTCTATAATATTCTGTGAGGTGCTCTCTATAATCATTTAGCAATTCTCTATTTCCTAAGAAAGGTAAGCTGTAGTTCAGTTTAATAGTAATATTCTTTTTCCATGAAGTTTATTGCATTTCTCCATCTTTTGAAGAACATAGCTAATTTAGATTCTGTCTATTTATCATGATTTATAAATAATAGAACAAAAAATAAGTAAGATTTTTTTTTTAATTCTAATGTATACATAGAGAGAGAAAGAGAGTTGAAAGAAAGTTAATGGGAATAAATTTCCCTTTTTATTCTCGAAGTTGTATTTTTTTTCTGTATTCACTATGTGCTGTTTTTACGTAAAAAGATAGCATAAAATCTTCAGAAGCACTGATCACTACATTTTTATATGAAGGAACAGAATAAAAGACTTGTATTAAATTATTACTTTCAGTGAAGGTGTATGTAGTAATGTTGTTTTCGATGTTGTGACTTGTCTGACAGTAACATTGGAACAAACCCACAAAATTGATCATGGCAAGGAGTGCAAGACTGTCTTTGGCAAGAGCCTTGAGCATAAAGTGACCACACGTCCCACGTTCTGCCGATTTTTAAAAATGTCCCGCCTTTTTAGAAAACATCTTACATTTCTTATTTTAAATGTACCGTAAAAATATATTAACTATTAATTATTATAGTGAATATAAAGAAATAAACACATAAAATGCATGCAGAGTAAACTAACTTAGGCGATGTGACGAGTTAAATTTACTCGGTGTTGTTCGATCATTGTCGTTATGTCTCATCAAGGAATATGCATTGTTAACGGAAGAACAGCTAGCAATAGCTGAAGTGCTATTTGTCTTCCACAGCATAAACTACAAAGTTTCAGATCAATTGATTGTACATCGCAAATGATCAAAACATTGTACGACAAAAAATTTACATGTGGAAGGACAAAAATCAAAGCAATTATTTGCGATGTTTTTTCACCATATTCGTTTTTCACAATTGCAGAAAGAATTAGATAAATGCACATTTTATGTCCATATATTATGATGCTTCCAACCACAAAGATTTAAAATTATTTTTCAGAATTGTTAGACTTTTGATCCAGAAACACGAATTAAAATTAGAATATTAGATTTTGTTTCGTTGCCGGGTGAAACTTTTTTTTCCCCAATGGCGTATTGTAAACAGTTACAGTTTTGTAACAGAACCCATTAATATATACTAAGGCCAGACGTCGTGGTCTCTTTATTATGAAGGCACCTAATAGGTCGGCCACCATTGCCTCCTGTGAAGGGACAGACAGTTACAACCATGACTTCTCCAAGATTCAAACCCAGCCCCTTCGGTATCTTAGTCAGGCTCTCCCATCTAGCCACCATGTGGGCAGCTGCCAGGTGAAACTTCATAAATAATTTTTCATTCAGTAAGTACTATTTTAGAAAAGAATAATTTGAACAATAAAATTATTGCCTATTGTGAAACAATAATTTTATTGTTGACACTAACGCAAATTTTGGTGGAAAAGCTAGAAGAGGCATCAATAACGTTTTTATGAAACAAGCTTTTGAACCAAAAAATTATTCGAGTAGGTTGTGCAGTGCACATTCTACACAATACTATTCAAACAGCATCTGACTTACTTTTAGTGGATGTTGAAAATATTATTTCAAAAATTTATTCTTATTTTTATATATGTACTGTGCATGCCGAAAGTTTGAAGGATTTTTTTGAAAGTGCAGAAATCGAATATGAAATAATTATTGGTAACAGCAAAACACAATGGCTAGCTTTTTTACCAGCTGTATAAATTATTAAAAAATATATGAACCATTAAAATCATACTTTTTATCATGAGATAAATGCCCAAGAATATTGCCGCTCTTTCTTGAAAATGACACATCACAAATTTGGCATCAGTTCTTCCACAACCAAGCTACATTATTTCACAATGCTGTGAAAATTATTGAAGAGGACAAAATTTCAATTACAGAAGTGTCAAATGAAATTGATAATATAAAAACAAAATTGCGAGAAAGAACTGATAACAATTACGTTCCTTTAGTTATTCAAAAGGACATCACTAGGCTGGAAGAACAAGGTGCCATATTAAACGATATAAACCTGATTTTCTGAATATATAAACCTGATTTTCTGAAAGAAGTCAGAAATTTTTATAATAACTGCTTGGAATATCTTGATGAACGGACAGTTCAATTCGAGGATATTAAAAAATTCCATTGGGTGACATTAAAAAAGAAGATTTTATGAGAATATGTGGAAAAATCTTTTTTATATATTAGTAACTATTTTCCAAAAAATAATATTTGTGAAAATGATCTTTTTGATGAGGTGTCATTGGTAAAAAGATGCATTACTGATGAAAAAATTAAATGTTTGTTGTCTGCAAATGTGGAAACAGACAAAAAATGGACGAAGTTATTGCTTCATTTTAAACAGAATAATATTTTGAAAATTGTAGAACACATGCTCTCTCTTCCAGGAACAAGTGCAGCAACAGAATGTGTTTTTTATAGTATCAATAAAATGTTGACAATTGAAAAAGCGCAGTTGAACATTAAAACTTTAAAATCTGTATTAAGCCGAAAATATAATTTGCTCAATTCGTGTGAGAAATTTCATGACATTTTAATAAATGATCCGAATCTATTGCAAAGTATTCACTTGGATAAAAAATATAACTGTGAAAGAAAATCATAATTTTTTCAGAATAAAATATTAAATTAATTAAAAAACACAATATTCAAATTATTGTTTTTTACAAATAGTTTTATAGTTACCAATTGTTAATAATATATATATTTTTGTATATTTATAGACAAGTATATGAATGTATATAATAAAATATATTTTTTTGAATTATTGGTGTTCTTTCATAACTAAATTATAATTCTCATTTCATTCCATTTGTCCCACTTTGTCTCAATGAAAATGTGGTCATTTTATTTGAGCACCATGCAGGTGACATTAGGAATTTGCTCAGGTCTGCCCCCAATTTTGATAGAGACCACCCGGGGGAAGGGACAAGTCCGAGGTTCTCCCAGCTGTGTTTCCCTACCTCTAACTTCGCAAGTGGACTTCCACCTCACTGCATATTAGAGTGCTGCACAGACACTATACATTTACAAACATCCATGCCTTCTCCAGGATTCGACAGGAGTCAGCATTGCTAACCACTATCCCAGTTGGGTAGCTGTTGTTGTTGTTAAATGTTATGTTTTGGTGTTTCAGACTGGTATGAAGCCAAAGCTTGGGATATTTTTTAGAAATTTCTTCATATTTATTGATACTTTAAAAAAAATCTTGGCAAAGGAAAATGATTCATATATATATATATATATATATGGGAAAAATAACTGTTGGTGCTTTTTATATGGTTTTGTTTCAGTATTATAATCATATTTAAGAAAATTGGTGGTAATTTTTATGGATAGACTGTTTCCAGTATTATAATAATAATACTTTTTAATCTAATAAAATCATGTAACATGAATATAAAAAGTAAACAAATTTTTAACATTTTATCCGTTTTGATTATTGAATTGCCGAAGCGCTAAATTAGAGACTTTTTTTAATTATCTTTTCAACTGATTTTAGAAACTATAACAGCAACTGTTTATTTTAATAGATGTATCATTGCCTGTACCTGTTAAAATATTTTAAGTAAATTAAAATTTTTAATCATGCATATTTACTCTTTTAAATCTTTTAGCAAATGTTGCAACCTTGAGCACAAATAAGGCAACACAGACAGATGGTTTGTCAAAGAGTAAATATGAGCTTGAAGACAGATGTATTTCTCCTATCAGTGTTAAAGAAAGAGTGAATGATTTAAACATGCTTACTGATCGACTAAGAAAAAACAGTATTCCTATTTCGCCTGAAGTTAAACCTCACAGTTTTCATGGCAGTCCTTGGAGCTCACCATTAGGATGTTCTAAGTACTTAAGTGTATCCGCTGAAAATATCAGTACACGAACCAGTCCTTTACCTGAGTACAAGGATAAAAGTCCACTGACATCTTCTCAAGGTGCTCTTCATGTGGATATACAATCAAAATTATCAAAACTTCATATTTCAGAGCAGATGATACCTTTAAGAGAGGATGCCATAACGCTGAAGTCTTTAAATAATTTACAGAAAATACCATCAAAAATGACATCATTTGAGGTAAAAAATCTTGTATTTCTTCTGCAGTCTGGAAATGAAGATATATTATTAAAAACTCTGTATACTGTTTCAAATTGTGCTACTTTTACCAGAAACCAGGTAATTATAAGTATTTTGCATATATTAATATATGTTTATGCTAAATATATGTATCATTTATTATATATATGTATAAATATTTTAATGTCCTTATGTGTGTCTTCAGTTTTTCATTTTATTTCAGAAAACTTAAAATACTTTTGTTCAGAGTTTACAGTTTGTGTTTATTTTATTAAATTTATATTTTTGCTTTATGAATTTACCTGTTTATTTTCTAGTTTCCAACCAGAATATAAAATTTTGAAATGAAACTTTGTCAATTTGATGCTATGAATGAATTTCGTGGCTCATTTTAAATTTGCAGATTTTGTATGTATTGAGGCTATGCTGTTTATAAACAAATCCTGTTAAAAAAATTCCATGTTGCAATTTCCAAATATGGTAAGTTATTTGATTAAAAAGTGTCATAATGTAATGGAGAGGTAAAAAGCTTTGCATTTGGCTGTTGTAGTTATTTTAATTAATAACTGCTGAAACTACAATTTCAGATATTTTATGTATGAACAGAAACAAAAGGTTTGAGTATATTTAAGGGTGAACATTGGATTATCATTAAGTTGTTTCACTTATGGTAAACTGAATAGTTGAATGTTATGGAAACCCTATGATGAAGTGATTGGTTGCGTGATTGCGGTGAATTTGAATGACAGGAAAAGATTTGTATGGGATTGTTTGTGTGTTGGATGTTGGTTAGGATGTACGTTGGTTATTTTGTTGTTTACATGGTAAAATGGCTGAATGCGGTAAGATTACTTTTAATTAATGCAGTAAGATTAATTAAGTTTCTGTATGATTTAGAATGAAAGGGGAAAAGTACTGGTGTGTAAATGAAGGTTTACTTAGTAGCCGTTTTAAATGTCCTGTTTGTATGAAGGAAATGTGATTGGCCGAGCGTCGGAGGATACTGGCACTATGGAGGATATTTTTTCCTCCTGTTTTTGTGAATTTATATTGCAATGCCAGTATACAGATTCTAGTTCAGATAATTTTAGGAAGTTTTTGGATATATACAGTCAAAAGTCGTTAATCCGGACTCATCGGAACTTCAGCGATTCCGGATTATAGATCGTCAGTTTAAATCTGGTAAGATGGCATGCAGAAATTATAAAATTTAAAATATGAAACAGTAATTTATGAAATAAAGAACAATTATGATCTAAAGGGTATCAAAATTTACAAAAAAAAAAAAGCTTAATATTTATTTGTTTACTTTATTAAACATTTCCTTCAATGTAAGTTGTTTAAGTTGCTTCGTTTTATGTGATAATACTTTCTCTTTAATTCTATAACCAGACGTAATTTCCTCTTCAGTTACAAAGTTCCGCTGTTCAAGTCCTATCATTGCTGTGTCGAGAATACCGACTAATTTGTCAATCGAAATTTTTTCGTTTTCAATAACCTCTGTGTCACTTTCTTCACTATCGGAAGCGAATTATAATGAGGAGGAATTTGATTTAAATCATATCAAAGATGGAGTACATCGAGATAAAATACTACATTTAGTAAGGAATTATAAGCCAAATAAAATAAAAACATCTGCTCTGAAGATAAGGATAGTGCTGACAGATCAACTTCCAATTGCGCTGCGGCGTCCCCCCTCCCCGCATGAAATTGATAAACAGATTTCGGAATGGTTAGAGAAACGAAGGATATGCCTTTATCCATTTTTTGCAGCGTTTCCACTTTTTGTTTAATGGACTTCGAAACATACTTTCGCTTTGTAGATCTTTTACATATTAGTAAATATATATCGGAAATTCTATTTGACATAATCTAAAGTTCAAGCTTACTTTTATGAAATTGCTCTAACAGTCTGCAAAAAATAATAAGCCGGATCCAATTCAAAGATTAAGGAACAATGCAATCTGCAACATTAACTGAATTAGATAATTTTAGCTTAGCTTATACCATCCATTATACAGTAAACGCGCATGCCCATACGCATATTCGCAGCCATAAAGGTCTTACGCGCATGCTGCAATGCGACGCATTAGCAGAAAGTTTGTAGCTTTGAGGTCCAGATTATAGATCATTCCGGATTATCTGTCTGAATTAACGACTTTTGACTGCATATATATGGGCTCTAGTGTAGAATTGGCTGCTCCTTTGACTTTTTAAGTGAAAAAGTCGATGTGTACATGGAGAAAGTCGAGGGAGTGCACAGTGCCAAGTTTATAAAATTCTCTGAGGTTTTTCAAGTGAAAATATGTCGATATGTACATAGATATTGAGTTTGTGCAATTCTTCGATTTGTTATTTTGGCTTTGTGTGGCAGCAATTTTTGCGTTACACAAAGCCAAAATAACAAGTCAAAGAATTGCATGAACTCCGTGTCCATGTACCTCCAAATATCACAAATTTTCACCAGGGGGACCCATAAATATATTTTTATGTACATGGATACTGAGTTTGTGCAATTCTTTGACTTGTTATTTTGGCTTTGTGTAACGGCGATTTTTGGTTCAAAAAATTGCCGCTACGCAAAGCCAAAATAGCAAGTTGCACAAACTCGGTGTCCACGTACCTCCAAAAATCATCAATTTTCACCAGGGGGCACCCATAAATATATTTTTACGAAACGAAGCAGTTATGTTTAAAAAGATTGAAGGAGTAAGTTAATAATGATCTATAATTTTACAATATAGAAATATTTTTATAATATGTATATATGTATGTAGTATAAGCTCTGTAAATAAAATATAAAATAATCTGATAGGGTGATCACTATATATTTGAATGATTCATAAAAGGGAGACTTAAAGATAAACATGCCCATTAATACAAAGATTACATTTACTGACAGATGTAACTAAAAACTAAGGTTTGACGGGTTTTCATACCCGGTTTTAGAAAACCAGTTTTTAAAGTAAATTTGTCACGTTCGAAAACTGTTTTTAAGAACTGATGTTATTATGTAAAAATTAATTTAAAACTTATTTAATTTACACTATTCATTCTATGCAACTGGAAGCTAAAAGTTATCCACCTTCAAAAGATAACTATGTGAAAGTTATTGACCATTTAAAGTTTGGATTTGGTAGAAAGGACTTATTGATTGAAGTTTACATTCAAGATCTTTTGGCGTTAGTAAATAACAAATCAGTCAACAAGTTAGCTGATTTATACAATAAACTTGGTTCATATCTACAATCAATAGAAACATTGGGTGTAACAACATCAAATTATGCAGCAGTGCTGTGCTCTGTTGTGGAATCGTGTCCTCCGACAGAAGTTTTAAAGGCTTGGGATAGGTTTAGACTCAACAGAGAAGTTAAAGAAGGGGAGTCAGTCCTTGCAAAGGAAAAGATTCTGAAAATATTGATGTCCTTCCTACATCATGAAGTAGAGGGTGAAGAACATCGTGTTTTAGCAGAAAAGGCATTTGGAAGTGGTGTTAAATGAAAAGAATTACTTGCACCAGTTCAACGAGATGAACCTACTGCTGCTACTTTAATTTCAAATATATCTGCAAGAAAAATTAGTTCTATATTCTGTGACCATCTTCATCTAAGTCAGGATTGTCAAAAATTATCAACGAGTTACAATGACAGAAAATCTTAAGTTATGCGACAAAAATGCTGTCTTGTTTGCCTTAAGCCTCGTCATATGGCCAAGCAGTGTCACAGTAATGTGAAGTGTTTGATTTGTGCACGAAGGCATTACGCATTACTTTGTCCAGATTTACATAAAGATATCAATTCCTCATCAAAGGACAAAGTAGCAGATGAAAAGCAAAATTCTACAGAGACTCTATTGACAAATCTTCCTTCAGAACGTGAAATATATTTAAAAACAATCACGATCAGATTACGGCACAGGGGCAAGGAAATATGTGTTCAAGCATTAATGGATGATGGATCGCATCGTTCCTATATTGAGAAGAGCTTAAGTCTGCCTCCTTCTGGAAATAAAGTGTTATCTCAAGGCCTGTTTGGCGGAGGAATTTCACCAGTTGCTGAGCATAATAGATATACAGTAACTATTGAAAGTTTAGATAGAAAATATTCTACTTCTATGTCTCTGCTTGATCAACAGAAAATTTGTTCAACGCTACCCAGAATATGTGATGAAACATTGCTGAGCTTGCATCTCAAGGAATAAAACTGAAAGATGTTGGAAGAGATACGCCACCTGTACAAGTTCTTCTGGGAGCCGATGTACTTAGGAGCATTTTGACTGCAAGAATTCAGATATTTACATATGGAGTTTCAGCTATAGAGACTTTACTAGCTTGGACAATTTTAGGACTAAGCAAGAAAAGGCAAGTGGTTTATGCGGGCACATTAAATCTTCAAAATTTTGAGTTGCCGAAGATATGGGATTTATAAGTTTTAGGGACTACAAATCCTGTAGAAAGAAAAAATAAGATCCTTCTTGAAGAAGAAACTTTGATCCATTTTAAGAAAACCTAAAAGACATGGCAAGATGGACGTTATGAAGTAGCTTTGCCATGGCTAGCTAGGCGTCCTGCTCTTTATGATAAGTACAATTAGCTGAATCGTGACTTCGCACGGTAACAAAATGTTTATTAAACGAAAATAACTCTGAAGCCTACGATGCATTATTCCAACAGTGGAAATTAGAAGGCATCATAGAAACTGTTTTAGTGGAGCTGTTTAAGCTTAGTCATTTATCTCCCTCATAGACGTGTTATCAAGCCATCCAGCAGTACTAGGAAGGTTCGCCCAGTGTTTGATGCTATGCTTCTTTCAACCGGCCCGGATATGTTTCTTTAAATGGGTGTTAGACTGAGTCTGACTCATCTGATGGTTCCCATGCCAGGAATCAAATTCAGGCCGCTGGGGTGAAACGCTTGGGCCTCATGGTAATGAGATTCCGGAAGATGTAAAGGTAATTTAAAGCGATCGTCGAGTAGTGCCTGTTAAACGGATGGACTTGTGAACTGCTATTGACACTTTTTCCTAGACTTAGATAATTGTAATGCTTTTTTGTATGTTCTTTAATGTTACATTCACTTGTTTATAGTTCTTAATTCAGTTTCATACCATGCATTAAAACTTATGTCTGTTATATATGTATACATTTTCATTGCTTCATTTTACGTTGCTTTTAAGGCAAACTTGCCTGCAATGCAAAGGGGATGAGGATGTTGCAATCCTATTAAGTTTAGCATTTCCTGTTTGTTATTATTTAATCATTTGTTTTGTAGTTTTATTCGATGTTTGAATTTGGCAACCAGTTTTGTTTTTTAATGTTGTGATCGGAAAATTCCCGTTTTAAGCAGATTAAGTTATCTGGAAAGATATAGTTTGGAATATTTCCAAATTTTTATGTAGAAACCGATTCTGATGAAGCACAACTCGAAGAAACTACTCATCAGAGTAATGCTTTTTTAAAAGAAGCAATGTAAAAATCAATTCTTATGTTTCTTGAAGATCCCGAAGAAAAACTTACATATCCAATGACACTGAAAGCTGAATTTTCATTATTTGAGAACAAGACTTGGCCAAAATAAAAACATCCACCATTCAGTAGATATTTTATGTTTATTAAAATCCTATTTTCTTAGGAGAAATTAAAATTGGTGAAAATAACATAAATATTATTTGAAATTTTTGTTTGAGTTTTTGTTATTTTGTATAAGCAATATGTAATTCTTAATGTTTTTTATATTTTGACTTTGATTTCGTTTTTTGTTATTTTATATAAACTAAATAAAATATTTTCCCCTGTTTTTTATTTTTATTTATTTATTTATTTATTTATTGACAAAAATTCAAAAACTACTTAAAACCTGTTTTGGGGAAATATTAAATTCAAAAACCAGTTTTTCAAAAAAGTCGGTTTCTGTATAAACCCTACTGAAAATAAGGAATAATTTATTCTTGCACAACTAATTCTTGATATCCAGGTTCTTTACATGTCATCATGGTGTTATATGCACCCTACAATTTTATATAGCTTACATTTTCAGAAAATTGATGACAGGCAGCAGAGAGATGTGTGATGCATGCTAGCAGAGCAAGGGAAAGTAAGTAAGCATGAAAATAGTCGTTTCTGTGTTAAAATTTTGATGTGTGATTGGATAAAAAATATGATGCTTTATATAAGATGGCATGCCTTAGATTTATATAATCATAAACAGTTAGTAATTTTAGGACACATTTTAGACTAGAAGTAACCGAATTAAAAGAAACTATAGGTAACCCCTGAAGAACACGGTGCTTGAAGAACATAAAATACCTCCGCCCCGATTTACACTGTTTCAAACTGCATGATTTTTGGAGTAATTCTACATGTCCAAACGTTGACTCCTTTTCCATAAAGTCACTTACTCGCTGAATACGGGAGAAGGAATTCCCTTCTGGCAGTAAAAAGTTCTGGGTGCATTCCAGGTCCATTGTAAGAGTCTCCTTTTTTTTTTAATGACCTTTGAGGGTGAAATCTGGTAAGAAATATCTATATGACCTTGTTTGAACTCATTTGAATGTATCTAAAGTGCAGGAGATACTGAATTTTGGATATTTTCAATTAAGTCTTTTTAAAAGTGTTTGATCAATTAATTTCTAGTTTTTTTTTTTTTTTTTTTTTTTTATCCTTAATTTACAAAATGTCTGCTGAAAGTCAAAAGATAGTTCGAAAAAGGAGTACAATTTCACTTGAAACTAAAATAAAAGTTTTAAACCAACTAAAGAAAGAAGGAAAATTATCAGTTGATGCAAAGACAAAGAACTTGGATAGGGTTTCTATTCATACAATAAAAACGAACGAAGAAAAAGTAAGAGAGTATCCATCAATGGTTCATTTAGAAGTTAAACGGAGTTTTTGTTCAATAAATGTAAATACAGTCAAAAGTCGTTAATCCGCACTTGTCGGGACTTCGGCGATTCCGGATGATTGATTTTTCCGGATTATAGATCATCAGTTTAAATCTCGTAAGATAGCATGCAGAAATTCTAAAATTTAAAATATGAAACCGTAATTTATGAAATAAAGAACAATTATGATCTAAAGGGTATCAAAATTTACAAAAAAAAAAAAAAAAAAAAAAAAGTTAATATTTATTTGTTTACTTTATTAAACATTTCTTTCAATGTAAGTTGATTAAGTTGCTTCGTTTTTTGTGTGCTAATACTTTCTCTTTAATTCTATAAACAGACATAATTTCTTGTTCAGTTACAAAGTTCCGCTGTTCAAGTCCCGTAATTGCTGTGCCGAGAATACCGACTAACTTGTCAATCGAAATTTTTTCGTTTTCACTAACCTCTCTGTCACCTTCTTCATGTCTTTATCCATTTTTTCCAGCAATTCCACTTTTTGTTTGAGGGACATCGAAACATACTTTCGTTTTGTAGATCCTTGGGGAGCTCCAGCATCGGAAATTCTATTTGACATAATCAAAAGTTCAAGTTTACTTTTATAAAATTGCTCTTACAGTCTGCAAAAAATAATAAGCCGGTTCCAACTCGAAAAATAGATAATTAGATAATTTTAGCTTATACCGTTCGTTATACATAAAACGCGCACGCGAAAACCTATTCTGCGCTTGTATGCGCAGTCGTAAAGGTCTTACGCGCACGCGTAAACGCCTATGCGCATGTGTCAACGCGGCGCATGTGCAGAAAGTTTTTAGCTTTGAGGTCCGGATTATGGGTGTCCGAATTAACGACTTTTGACTGCATTATGAATACTGAGAAAGCACTTTCCATATGGATTGACTATTGTATAAATAAAAGAGTGCCTTTGAGTAAGAATATTATCAAACAAAAAGCGCTTAAGAAATGTAAGCATTTACAAGAAGGCCAGCAAACTACCTCAGAATAACAATCGCAATCATTTTGTGAAAGTAAAGGACGGATAGAAAGGTTTAAAGAAAGGTATTTTCTACACATATCGGGCTGCAAGGAGAAAGTGCTTCTGCAGATGTAGAGGCTGCTTGTCAATTTGCAACGGAATTGCAGAAAATAATCACAAATGAATGTATTCTTTCAACAGATCTAGTTTTTAATGCCGATGAAACAGGTTTAAACTGAAAAAAAAAAAAAAAAAAAACTGTCACCTCGTACATGTAATTTAAAAAAAAAAAAAAAATCAGAGCTCTATGCCTGGATTCAAAATGACTTGCAGTAATGCATCAGGAGATTGTAACATGAAACCATTTTGTAAAAATAAATCGGTGATTCTCGCTCATTGAAAAACTTAGATAAAGAGCAGCTACCGGTTTATTGGCGAGCAAACAATAGAACTTGAATGACTTCGTCTATGTTTGCAGATTCCCAACTGTTTTGTGCCTGATGTAGAAAGATATTTAAAAAAGAAAAATTTGAGTTTCAAAGTATTGCTACTACTAGACAGTGCCCCTGAACATCCAAAGGAGTTAGAACATCCAAATGTAAAGATAATAATTCTAGCACCAAATACTACATCACTAATACTGGATCAAGGTGTAATATCAATATATAGTGCATAATACATATAAATATCTTTTCAATCTATTTTGGATAATTTAGAAGCTGCATAAAATCAGACACCAAATTTTGAAAGAATTTTCAGTGTTGGGTTGCATTAATATTGTATAGTTCAAAGTCCGAGATCCAGACTCGTTGGGACTTGGTGATTCTGGATTTGGGATTTTTACGGATATTAGAGCATCAGTTTAAATTTACTAAGGTGGCATGTAGAAATTATAAAATTAAAAATATGAAATCCTGATTTATGAAATAATGAAGCATTCGTAATCTAAAGGATATCAAAATTTGCAAAAAAAATTAATATTTATTTGTTTACTTTATTAAACATTTCTTGTGATGCACATAGTTTCTTTTCTTTTCTTTTTTTTATTATACTTTCTCTTTAATTCTATAGACAGGCATAATTTCTTGTTTAGTAACAAAGTTCCATTGTTCAAGCCCTGTAATTGCTGTGTCAAGAATTCTGCCTAACTTGTCAATTGAAATTTTTTTGTTTTCTGTAACCTTTTTGTTATTTTCTTCACTATTGGTAGCAGTATTTTCTGGATCTAGAATCATACTACAGATTTTACCCACTATTAATTTAGTGATGATTGGGGCATTGTCATTGCAATGAAGAACTTCTGCTATATCATGTTCATTTATTACTGCTTCTCCACATTTCTTTACAAAATCCATATTCACGGCTATCATCTTCATCATCCTCACCATGAAATATGGTATCTGGCGGTAAATTATGCCAAGCATTTTTTAAAGTATCGAGACATATCCTCCTACGATCTTGCGATGCTCTACACAGCAGATTGTATGATAAAATATTTTTAAATTCTTAAATATTCTTGCAATTATTTAGGAAATTTTTAAAATGCTATTTTAAATTTCCATTTCAGTGCATGCACTATTCTGATATCCATAGGCTGAATGATGAACGTACAAATTGGAGGAAAGAGTAATATGGATACGTTATCTTTCACTTAAACTTTAAGTGAAATATGAGACAGATAGTTTTCTACAATCAAGACAATTTTTGAGTCATCAGGTAAACCAACCGAATTCAAATATTGCCAAGCTTCTGGTATGAAATGATTTTCAAACTAATCATTCAATAACGCTTGTGTCATCCATGCTTTCTTATTTTCACAATATATAACAAGGAAAATCTTTACTCCTTTAAAATGCTCAAGGTCGTATATTTTTCCGATTAGGAAAAGTTTACATTTGTGCATTCTTTCAGCATTTGCGCTTGCTAAAATTGTTAGTTTCACTTTGAAATCTTTGACTTCAGTTGGAATCTTTTCTGTAGAGGTTTCCAAGGTATTTTGCGATACATATTGCCAGAAAAGACCAGTTTCATCAGAGCTGTAAATTTTTTCTTGGAGGTAACGTTTAACTATTAATGAGTTCAGTGAAGTTATCTATAAATAGTCAGCTTCAGTATCAGCTGAAGCTTTTTCATCTGATATTTTTAATTGTCTTATACCATAGCAATTTTTAATGATGCAGATTCTTCATTATTTAATTTCTTTGAATTTAATGCAAGGCAATAATATTTGGTGGCAACAATTTGAAAAGTAAAATGAGCATTGAAAGTTTTTAACGCAAAATGCCAAGACGAAATTAATAGCCCTTCTTGGCTAATGTCCTTTGGGCTAATAAATAATGATTCACCATGTTGACCATCGTTGCTGAACTGAAATTAAGAATCATATATTTTATTATGAAAAAATGTCAAATGTTCAAATATAAAGCTCTTTTTTTTTTTTTTTTTTTTTTTTTTTTTTAAGTTTACTGGTTATTAAAAAGTTGAGATTTTAAATCATTCTGAATATTGGATGTCCAGATTTTGGACCATGTACTTCACATCTTTTATAGTTTAGTGTATTAATATGTCTTATTAGCTGTCTGAATGAATATAATTAAGGTAATAATAAAAAACAAATAATTCCTTTTTATATATTTACTGCTGTTGTTGTATTGTTTTTAGAATAGGTAATATTTAGTGAGACAGCCTGAAATTAGGATGCATTAACGGTGTACAATATATTTTGAATCATGCAAAATGTCTCTCTGAATATGTACAATCATGATTTCTGTTGGACAAAATGAAACATGAATTATTGGATAGTTTAAGGTTGATCTGTATTGTGAAATTTGTGCAAAATGCTAAGATATTTTTTATGCAAAATCTTTGATGAATTAGCTGTTAATTTGAAGTGATTTTCACATGCAAATCATTTTTAAATAATTTTTGTAGTGGTGATCTGTAACACTCACTTCCACATTCTTTCCAAACTCAGTACTCGGGCATAAAAGCAAAGTTATTGCATAATTGTTCACTGATATGGAAAGATGATAGTCCACATCTGTCTCACTAAGCAAGCAAAGAAATAAAAATATTTCTAGAGCAATTGTAAAGACCATGCTTCTTTTTATTTCAGTTTTTCTTGTTAAATCCTGCTGGAAAATATTAATTTTGAAAAGTAAGAAAATGCATAGCCTTCTAATAGTTCAGTGCAATGCAGAAAAAATTAAAACTTTTGTATTGTAGAAATGTATAGTAGAAACTCACTTAAATCATTAGTTTCTTTCAAAAGCTGAACTATTGTTTTAGCCCTTTGACGCGCTGCGGTCGCGCCTTGAAACCACGATTTTCCGAATTTTTTTTCTCCTCTTTTTCCCGAAATTTTTGAGTGAAAATAAATTGATTACTGATCTTTTACATCTAAATAACACAAAATGACTGTAGAATCATATATGTTTTAGGTATTAATACTTCAGATCGAATGTCTTTTAAAATTCGTTTTCGATGAGACAAAAAAACTTCCTTTTATTAATATAAACAACTTTAAATTTCAAAAGTTAGTCATCACACATCATGATTTCTATCATAAACAATAAAAAATTTCAGTAATTAAACTGCATATATAAGAAAAAACCTCTATATGTATGGCATTTGCTATGTAGTTTCAGGGCGCGACCACTGCGCCACTAGAGCATTGTGTCACAATGCTTACAATCCTCTAGAGGCTCGGTGGTCGAAATAGAAATTGCATAAAAGTTTTATTTAAATTAAAAACATTTTCTGAATATTTTGGGACAAAATATGAATAAATTAAGTACAGTCAAAAGTCTTTAATCCGGACGTCCATAATTCGGAATGATCTATGATCCGGACCTCAAAGCTACGAACTTTCTGCGCGTGCGTAAGCGCATAATGCGGTTACACATGCACATAATACCTTTACGCATGAACGTTTAATGTATAATGAACGGTATAAGCTAAGCTAAAATTATCTAATTATCTATTTCAGCTAATGTTGATGATTGCATTGTTCCTTAATCTTCGAGTTGGAACCGGCTTATTATTTTTTGCAGACTGTAAGAGCAATTTTATAAAAGTAAACTTGAACTTTTGATTATGTCAAATAGAATTTTCGATTCTGGAGCTGCCAAAGGATCTACAAAGCGAAACATGTTTCGATGTCCATCAAACAAAAAGTAGAATTGCTGCAAAAAATGGAAAAGGGCATATGCTTTGTTTATCTAACCATTCCGAAATCTGTTTATCAATTTCACGCTGCTCTGTGGGGGGGGGGGGGGATGCTTTACGCATCCGCGTGTTGAAAGAAATGTTTAATAAAGTAAGCAAATAAATATTAAGCTTTTTTTTTGTGAATTTTGATACCCTTTAGAACATAATTGCTCTTTATTTCATAAATTACGGTTTCATATTTTTAATTTTATAATTTCTGCATGCCATCTTACCAGATTTAAATTGATGATCTATAATCCGAAAAAACCGATAATTCGGAATTGCTGAAGTCCCGACGAGTCTCGATTAAAGACTTTTGACTGTATGAATGGGAAATGAACGATCCGTATAAAGCCAAAAAGACCAAGTCCCCCCCCATTAACATAAAACCCCACAAATTTCATGTGCCAGATGAAAAGAAACTCAATAATGCTGGACATATACCAGTGAAATTTAAATCCAGGCAGTGTACATTTTGTAGCACAAGGAAGAAACCTCATAGAACAAGATGTATGTGTGAAAAATTTGTAAAATTTTGTTTAACAGTACATTAAATTTCAACAGAAAAATTTATTCTTGTTTTAAGTATAAATATTGTTATTTTAGTGGCAAAGTAACTGAATTAACAAAAAATTGTCTTTTGAATAGATTGTTCACCAAGTTCTCTTTCGTACTTTTTAGCTCTAGTGTAATAGGTAAAAAATATGATATCTTTTCTTGTTAGTCCAAAGGGGCTTTGTCCCTGAAGGACTATTGTTTTTGTTTTGCAATTTTGCGTCGAATCACTATAAACATCGTATCACTTTTCAAATTGTTCCCACCAAATGTTAGAGCTCTGCATTATATTTGAAGAAATTAAATAATGAAGAATCTGCATAAATGTATGTATGTTTCTCGCATTGTGATAAAACAGCAGTACCTAGAGCCATCCAATTTAAATGACGTAATCCTACTTCGAATATGGGCATCTGAAAACCCAAATTTGAAATTTGTTATTATTGATTTCATATTTTGTAAAACTTTAATGATTTTTTGATTAACAAGCTCAATGATTTAAAAATGAGTAATGGCAACACTCAAGCGGGGGGAAACCTTTTTATCTCCAGCTCACGGAATTGTGTATCAGAAATTCTAAAGATATGGTCATTTTAAAATTATTTTGTAACATTGCTGTTGAACTGAATTTCATGGTTTAAGTGCAAAGAGCGTGATATTTAAAGGTAACACACAAAACATTAAAAAAATGCCCCTTTAGACGTAATTTAAAATCTTAAACCTTTCAGATTTTTTTTAATTTTCATTATTATTTTAAATTAAGTTATAAGGTTATAGTTGGTCTAATACTGGAACTTTTATTTCCTATTTTTTCCGATAACCCTATCAGGCGTGTAGCAAGTAACAGGTGCTTTACTGTCTTAGCAGTCTTGACAAAAAACAGAAAATGTCATATTTCCATCTTGGTTAGAAACAATATTACAGATCTGCACATGTGCACATAATTTACATTTTATGTGTGCATGTATTCGTATTTCTTCAGCTGCTGAAAATTTCTTGGTTTTTCATTGCTGAATATTTAATATGTTTACTACTATTATTTTCCTTCGATGAAAAGTGATATAGGCCATCAGCCTTGATAATGTGTTTGATAGATTATTAGCAGCAAATGCTGAACTGTGGCGAACAAAAAATGTCTGTTTAAAATGAATTTCATGTGTGTTTTTATATGTTGTTTATCTTAAATAAATTGCTCACAAAATAATTTTAAATAAGATAATAAATATAAATTTACGAGGCATATTCAGAAACTAAGTACCGTTTTGAAAAAAAAAAAAAAATAGTAAAACAATTTTTTCGAATCCAATTTTATTTTTACATGAAAATACATGTCTTAAACTATTTTTCAACATAGTTTCCGCCAATGATCAAACACTTGTCATAGCGGGTGACCAGTTTTTGTATACCATCGTCAAAGAAACTTCCTGCGAGTTTCGATAACCACGACTCCACGGCATTTTTCATGTCATCGTCAGATCCAAAGCGCTTGCCACCAAGCTCGCGCTTCATGTGCAGGAACAAGTGATAGTCGGATGGCGCTAAGTCCGGGCTGTACGGCGGGTGACCTAACTGCTCCCAATGAAACTGTCGAATTAACAATTGAGTGACACCAGCAGTATGGGGCCGAGCATTGTCATGAAGCAACACAATTCCTTTACTGAGCATTCCTCTTCATTTGTTTTGAATTGCACGCCTTAGTTTTGTTAAAGTCTCACAATAGAGTCTCGTGCCGCATTAATGGTTTCACCTCTGGGAAGAAATTCAGTAAGCAAAATGCCTTTCCTATCCCAGAAGACAGTGCACATGATTTTTTGCGATGACATTGTCACTTTGAACTTTTGTTTTTTCAGAGAATGAGTGTGTCTCCACTCCATGGATTGTTGTTTCGATTCTGGTGTGAAATGACACACCCAAGTTTCATCACCTATCACAATTTGGTTTAAAAAGTTTTCTCCCTCATCACTGTACCGCATGAGAAATGTCAGGGCACTACCAAGTCGCTTTGTTTTGTGAACATCAGTGAGCATTTTTGGAACCCATCGGGAACACAGTTTGCGATAATTCAAGCGGTCAGACACAATTTCGAACAAAACAGTACGTGAAATTTGTGGAAATGCCTCTGAAAGAGTTGTCATTGTGAAGCGTCTGTTCTCATGAATTGCTTAATCAACTTTCCCTACCAAATCATCGGTGACAACAGAAGGCTGACCACTCCGAGCCTCGGTGTGGACATTTGTTCGACCTGCATTAAACATTCTTACCCACTTTGTGACCATTCCATCACTTATCGCGTATTCACCGTAAACTTCTGTCACTTGACGATAAATTTCGGCCAGTTTAACATTCATCGCGTTCAAAAATTTAATCACAGCGCAAATCTCACAGTCAGTGGGAGAACTAATTGTCCTAAACATTTTGAATGTGCACAGCAAACTGAAAGCACAACATAGAGCAACCAAAATGGCGACAATTGAAAGTCAGTGAACAAGAAAGACTAGTGCGCATGCGCGGGATGCCTACCACGGCACTAGAATGAAACGGTACTTAGTTTCTGAATACGCTACGTACATTAAATTGCTTCTGTGTGTACATATTACATAAAATGTGTGCTGTAACTGTTGAATGAATTGCTTTTGTGTATCAGTTACTATCTCTTTCTCACCGAAGCTGAAATGTACCAATTCTTTTTCTCTCTCTCTCCTTTTTTTTTTTTTTTTTTTTTTTTTTTTTGTGTGTGTGTGTGTGTGTGTGCCTAGGCTGCTATAACAAGGAAGTATTTTAAGTAGACGTTTGTGAGTATGTACTTAAGTACAAGATGAATTCATAATGTCAGGCAATCTGTCCTACACACTAATGGTGTGTCTTCTGTAATGCTGAAAATGTGTTTTATCTAACTAGGGAGTATGACAGTAGTTGCTCATTGCAAGGTGCATATAATCTTTAATTGGAGAAACATTTACCCCCTCCCCATTTTTTTTTTTTTTGCCATGTCAATAATGATACCAGTGTTAGCTGCCCAGTTCTAAACCCTAGGGAATAAATAGCATTATGCCATGCATTGAGTGATGGCTTGAGTGGCACTAGCACTTAATTGTGATGATATTTGATGCAATACTCCCTTTTGCATGATTACTCCTAAATTCTTTCCCTCAATTTTTGTTTCCTTTAATAAATTTAAGAAGTTATATCAAATTTATATTCCACAAAGATGTCCATGCAGCCAGTCCATTTACCAGGATTCAAACCCTGGACCAAACTACTAGTGTTTATCAACTGTACTGCTTGGCCACTGGCGAGGCTTTTTCAAAAATATATTTTTATGTAAATTGCATATTTACTAACAACAGACTGTTTCTCACTAAAACATCTTCTTTCCTGTAGGCCGCCAACTTATGCTTGCCAATTTCACATTCCACTAATGTTTGTCCAAAATTTGCATATTCTTTGCGTCTTCTTTCTGTTCTCATCTGTTAAAACAACCAAGAATATTTATTGCAATGAACATATATAAAATGTATCTTCTAAACACTTCAATCTGTCAGTCTGCCTGGGATTAAGAGGCAGTGATTTGTACCTATAAAACCTATACTAAAGAATGATTGCCAAGATTTCATTATATTTCATTGCAGAGATAGCCATCAGAAGAAGCAAGCTCTGCCTAATGGCTTGGTGTATAACTATTCATAACACATATTATGAATATTTTGAGCATGTACTTTTAATATTTAGTTTCTGTATACTGTTTTTCTTAAGTATTTGAAGTTAAAATTAATATGTCAAAGCCACCAAATTAATTTGTTGATTAGCAGACAGTTCTTAGAACATATATCTATGACAGTTGCATTATTTGCTTTTATATATTTATTTACGAATGTATAAATCTTATATCTGAAATAATGAAATTTATTTTCTTAGAGAAAAATGACTTTGATGTAAATATAATTTTTTTAAATAATTTGTTATCCAGCAGTCAGAATAAAGGAAATGCAAATTAAAATTTCAGATAAATGCTGTCATTACTATTATATACATTTTTATATTCAAAATTTGTTCCCTCCCTCTCATTTCATTAAAAAAAACTTCTGTGCAGAAAGCGAAGGAGCTGCTAATTTTGATAAATAATTCTGAATCAAAATATTCATATTCTATTACATATGAGTAGACACATGGAAAATTGCGTAATTGTTTCATTTGTCCATGTTATAAATAAAAAATATATCAGTATTTTTTAACATATTATGTTAGAGAGAGATCTTGATTTTTTTAAGTAATATGTTTAAAATAGTATAAAAATGTGTATAACACTTTAATTGTTCTTTTAGGAAATACTTTGTGAATCTGAATGTCCGAAGAGACTCAGAGATTTACTTCTTTGTCAGTCGGAAGCTGTGAAAATAGGTGTGACTCAAGCTATTTCTAATATAGCAACAGTTGATAGAAGTTACCAATATTTTCAGGTATTTTATGTTTCTTACATATTTGCATTTTGAGATTATATAGTTATTTTTATATTTTGGATCAAAATGCCAACATATATTATATATTTATTACTTAATGTACTCTGACGTGCCAGTAGACAAACAGCATGCATTATTCAAAAATGGTCTTATGAAACTTTAATTAATGTAGGAGTTTCATAAAAGTTGAATAATTTAAAGGTTTCCCAGTGCATTCCAAGGCTCTGTGTTAACCACTTCTCTGATGCACCTTTATTCTTCATTATTTTCTTCATGCTTTGGAGGCTCTTCTTGAGTCATTACTTGGTAAATATTGTAATCGAATGAAATCTTTTTAGAGAAAAGAAATAAAAAGAGGTGCCTATGACTATCTGTAACAATAATCTATAACACGGTAAACAAGCTCAGCATAAAAAGCATACAATAATTGCTGGTATCAGATTTAAGTCAGCCATTGGGATTTAAAATATGATCTGCCAGCACAGGGGCCAACCAGGCAGAGGCAAGTTAAATACCTAGCAGCCATTAGGAGCTTCATGAACACACACCAATAATTAATCTAAATTATTTGTTACAATTAGTTCAATAAAGTAATGTATTCTCGGTCCATTTTACTTAAAAATAACAAACAAAAAAAATAATGACATTTTAAGTTTTGCCAAAATCCCCTTTTTATTTATCTTTTTCTCTTCATAGAAATTATGTACTGAAACTTCTCCCAAAACGACCTCTTCCAGATCCAAGCAATTTTGTGCTTCTATGGAGGTAATCGCTTAACAAAAAAAGGCTATCAATGATGTAATTAATTTTTAGTTTCCCAAGAAATATTGGTCTGTTTCAGATACTATTACAGAAATGACTGCTATAAAAGTTTTTTAAATATTCTATTTGACAGCATTACTGAAGGTATTTTATTGACAGCTGTCAATAATTATGATACCATTACATGCTGAACAAGTGCAGTCAAAAGTCGTTAATCCGGACTCGTCGGGACTTCGGCGATTCCGGATTATAGATCATAAGTTTAAATCTGGTAAGATGGCATGCAGAAATTATAAAATTAAAAATATGAAACCGTAATTTATGAAATAAAGAACAACTATGATCTAAAGGGTATCAAAATTTACAAAAAGAAAAAGCTTAATATTTATTTGTTTACTTTATTAAACATTTCTTTCAATGTAAGTTGTTTAAGTTGCTTCGTTTTTTATGTGATAATACATTCTCTTTAATTCTTTAAACAGACATAATTTCTTGTTCAGTTACAAAGTTCCGCTGTTCAAGTCCTATAATTGCTGTGTTGAGAATACCGACTAATTTGTCAATTGAAATTTTTTCGTTTTCAATAACCTCTGTCACTTTCTTCACTATCGGAAGCGAATTTTAATGACGAGGAATTTGATTTAAATCATATCAAAGATGGAGTACATCGAGATGAAATAGTACATTTAATAAGGAATTATAAGCCAAATAAAATAAAAACATCTGCCCTGAAGATAAGGATAGTGCTGAGAGATCAACTTCCAATTCATTGCGCGGCGCCGTGGCGTTAAAGATAAACAAAGTTTACATAAACAAAGGATATGCCTTTATCCATTTTTTGTAGCAATTCCACTTTTTGTTTAATGAACTTCGAAACATATTTTCGCTTTGTAGATCATTTACATATTAATAAATATATATCAGAAATTCTATTTGACATAATCGAAAGTTCAAGCTTACTTTTATAATATTCCTCTAACAGTCTGCAAAAAATAATAAGCCGTATCCAATTCGAAGATTAAGGAACTACGCAATCTGCAACATTAACTGAAATAGATAATTAAAAAATTTTAGCCTAGCTTATACCGTCCGTTATACATTAAACGCGCACTCATAAACATATTTTGCGCACGCGCACAAGCATATTCTCAGCGGTAAAGGTGCGTCAATAAGACGCATGCGCAGAAAGTTTGAAGCTTTGAGGTCCAGATTATAGATCATTCTGGATTATGGGTGTTCGAATTAACGACTTTTGACTGTACTAATTTACAACAAAAATTAGCGTTATACATTCAAATTTTCACAGGACTACTTAAAGGTTTTACCGAACCATCATGCTCAGCTGCAAAAGCACAAATGAACAAGATAAGATATAGTGATTAGATGAGAAAAGATAAGAAAGAACGGACATGTGTTAAGCTACAGGTGCCATCTGTTGATGAAGCCAGAACTAAAACATAATTTCTTTAAAGGTTGAAGGCAAAGATGGATTGGAATTAGGGTCGTTAACTATAACAGAAAGATTTTTTTTTAATGTGAAATGCCTCTAGAAAATCCAGTTCACAATGAAAGACGTTTTTTAAATAATTTTGAATTGAAATGTCGAGAAACGGAAGAGATTTGCAAGTCTCTTGATGGGAGAGTAAACAACCCGAAAGTTAAATTTCTGCAAAATATGTGCAACTTTATAGCTAATTGATGGAAAGAAGGGAATGACAACAGAATTTTTATAATCTCCTAAAATAAGAGTGTGGCTTTTAGTGTGTTGAGATGAGAATTTTTTAACTGCTTGATTAATAATGTTGGGTGAAAAGCCCCTGTCAATAGCTATTGCTTTTAAATAATTTAGTTCTTCATCAAGGGCTAGTTTGGAGGAGCAAACTTGAAGAGCACGGAAAACATAGGAATAAAATGAAGCTAACTTTTGTTTAGTCGGATGACATGATTTAAAGTGTGGTGGAAGGCAAACCGATGAAGGTTTACGGTAAACTGTAGTACTGAAGTTGGATGTGTTACGTGTGACCAGAATGTCGAGAAACGGAAGAGAATTGCAAGTCTCAAGTTCAAAGGGGAACTGAATAGCAGGATCAATGGAATTCATTGTTGAAGAGCTTTATTTAAATCATCTTTATTACCTTCAAACAGAGTAAATGTATCATCTACATAGTGGAACCATGCCAGGAAGTTTAAAATTTCAAACAATTTTGATTCATAATAATGCATGTAGATGTAAGCCAGGATGGGACTGAGGGGCTTCCCATGGCTAATCCCTCAGTTTGCTTGTAATATTTATTTTGGAAAACAAAATGCGTTTGTTTCAAACAGAGTGAGGGATACTAGCTCATCGATCTCGATGCAAGAGAAATGAAATTCACGAAGTCTGGTTTCTAGACATCGTAATGCACCCTCCACTGGAACATTGGTGAATAACGATTTTACATCAAAATAAAGCATGAATAAATTTCTAGGAGAAATGCTTTGAACTTTTTTTACAAACTCTATTGAATTTTTTATGGTGTAAATGTTATTATCTAATAGAGTTGAAACATAAACCTAGTTATTCTTAATGCATTACGTATTGCTGGGCCTTACTAATTGTTAAACTTTCAGCCCAGTTGCACCAAAGAAATGCTATGGGAATCTCCCACCTTCTTTCTCTACCAGCAACCTATTGAGAGGACTATTGAGAGGACTTTTCAGCTGCAAAACCGCAAATCATTTGCGGTTTTGCAGCTGAAGATGGTGGTTCGGTAAAACCATCGAAACTAGTCCTGTGAAAATTTGGTAAATATAACGCTGATTTTTGTTGTTTGACTTCTGAAATACTCAAGTGCAAGGACCAAAACAGGTGCAATTGTTAAAGAAATGGGTTTGAAAAATAAATCTTTAGTTATTGATTGCATTAAAACAGCTCCATCTTGCCTCTTTACGAATGGAAACAATAATACCGATTCAAAACTGTATCCAATTGTTGTTTCTTTTTTTAATCCAGAGTCTTCAGAAATTGAGTGAAGTTTACTTTCTGCCCCCACTTTAGAAGGACATTCGACAGGCTTTGATATAGCACAGCTAATTATTAAAACTTTAAAAGAAAATGCAGTCCCTCTGGATAATTTGCTTAGCACTTGGTGCCGATAATGCTTCAGTAATAATAGGCTTGAAGACTATTGTTGCAGGCATCTTAAGAAAGGAAAATTCAGATTTGCAGATTATGAGGTGCACCTGTCACCTCTTAAATTTAGCAGCTGAAAAAAAGGGGCAGCTTCTTTACCAATAAATGTGGATAAACACATTGTTGATATATATTATTATCTTGAAAGGAGTTCTAAAAGGAATAAAAAATTGAAACAGTTCCAACAGCTGCATAACTAATATTAGTGATGACGCATTAGAAAAACTTTTATTAGCGAAAGCAGGCCTACGTGGCAGTTGCTATGAACAAAATTATGAAGTTTCTTTCTTAACAAAAGCAAAATCTGCCACTGTTCATAACATTTGTACGAAAACTGATTAAAGTGTCTTTTTTTTTTTTTTCCCTTAAACGATGCAAGTAATAAAAATGTTTTTTATGTGTAAGGTATTTTTGGGTTGCATGCATTTAAGAATTAGTAACTATTTAAAGTTAATTCGTTATTGAAAACTATATTTTTATCATTTAACATTGTGAAAAATTTCCTGATTTCTTAAAAAAGTCTCCTGATTTTTTAGTGTCGTAGGTTGTCATGGCTCAACATGGCTGATTAGGCAGTGGCATAATATGTAATGACTAAGGCAATTTTATTTTGTGCAGATGTGGTACTGCTAATATTAGCGCCCCATGCTGACATGTTTGTGGAATGCATACATGAACTAAGAAGCTCCCTCTGAAACATTGCATTAATTGTATAACTAGAGGGCTGCAGTAAAATGTTAAAAGAAATGTTTGATTATCTGGTAGCAATAACTGTTTCTTACAAAGTTATTACATCTCATTAACAACAAAGGACAAATATAAGGAAGTTATGCTGTATCAAGGGGGTGAATGATTGGCTTGCAAGGAGGAGAATTTTTCATATTAACCCATTAGCCGCTGGTGTTGCGTTGACACAACGGTCAAAATAAATGCGTATATAAATAAAACTACTTAAGATATTTTATACCAGCTGATGATTTTGTGTAGGGAATGATGATTTATATGAAGATTATTTCTGCAAAAAAATATTTGCCTTTAACAATCATTTTATTTATAATAATTAATCTCATACTTTAAACAAAATTTTCGACCAGGTATTTTTGCCTAAAATATTTAAAGAAAGAATCACCGTCTTTATGAGTGATCTATTTTTAGTCAAGGTCACCATTTATCAGAACATTACATCAATCAGATCTTTATATTTGTGATGGAAATGAAGGCAAAACAGCTGTTGCGCTGATGCATCAGTAGGAAATGGGTAATCTCCTTTTTTACTCATTCCTTTCGATGTTATGGTTCATGTTCTGGCTGCTTTAAAAATGCCTATATAGCAAGGTATCTTACATTAGAAGAAGCTCTTCAAAGATTTTTTGATGAAGAAACAGATGATGATAATGTTAATAATGACCAGAATGAAACTGATATTGTTGTTGTTCCCCCAGAAATTGCAGAAGTTAGTGATGAAGAAGAAGGGAATGACAACGTTTTAAATAATGATAATGATATTTTACCAAATGATATTGCTGGGAAAGTTGAAATTCATGTAAG
This sequence comes from Stegodyphus dumicola, assembly GCF_044657685.1. NCBI lineage: Eukaryota > Metazoa > Arthropoda > Arachnida > Araneae > Eresidae > Stegodyphus > Stegodyphus dumicola. The sequence goes on along the minus strand of NC_140768.1, from coordinate 166,004,876 downwards.
AAGTAAGTTTCAGCCTTCTAAAAGCAGTGGTAGTCATATGAAAAAGTTTAAAAAGCAGAAAACTGAATTCTTGAAATGGATAAAAAAGGAACTGTCAGTTATGTGTCAGGAAGAAAATAAAGAAAGGGATAGAACAGAAACTACAAAATACAAGGTAAAACTATTGGAGAGATTTTCTTTTTAGTTTAGGCATTTACTCTCTTCTCGTTGAACAGACAAATATATACGCTCAACAAAAAACAAAAAAATCTCCCAGAATTTATTGCATCTGAAGCATATATAGGAAGATTTATTGGAATATTATTGCTAACGGGATATCCTTCTTTACCTCAAGAAGAAATGTATTGGTCTCTTGATTAGGACATTTCTTGTTATACATAAAACGTGCACGCGAAAACGTATTCTGCGCTTGCTCACACGCAAATGCGCAGTTGTAAGAGGTCTTACGCGCACGCGTGAACACCTATGCGCATGTGTCAACGCGGCGCATGCGCAGAAAGTTTTTAGCTTTGAGGTCCGGATTATCGGTGTCCGAATTAACGACTTTTGACTGTAGTTTTTGTAAATGGTGCTCGGCTATTCTCAAACCAGTTACTTACCATCGAGCACTTTGCTAGCAGTATTTTGCAGTACCTTTTCATACAGTTCAATCATATGCTTCATGGGAATTCCAAAAGGGCACCCATTACGTACTGGCACAGTGTGCATGCTACCATTAGTGGGTTGCCAGATAAAGTACATGTTTGTTATGTTCTGGGTTTCCTACTTTGGTGACATAGCATTTTGCCTAGTCATTCTTCTCACTGCTGAGCAGATAGTGTGAAAGTACCATCATTTCATTATTTCACTACAAGTTATATACGGAATAAATTTATTAAATTTTAACCATTCCTTTGCAGTATTGTAATATTCACAAACAAAAATATTTTATATATGACAGTATATATGTAAGATAAAAAATATGTAAATCAAAATTATAATTTAAACTAACAGTAAAACTTTCAATTACCCATTCTGTTCTAAAATTCGTAATAACTTCTTTCAATTGCATTATTTCTAGACCTTTCCTTTTTGCATGTCCTGCGTAGCACTGATGACGTAATAATTGTAAAATGAAACTTTTATCTCAAACCAAAACCTTTCTCTTTGTGTGCTTCTATCTTGCATAACTGTGCACGTCAACATTTGCCTCTGTGCTGCTTAGATGCTGTTTCATTCTGCTCTGTACCTATTTCAACAATATCAAAAATGTAAATGTTCTGTAAAACATCACGACTAGTGCCAAGTGATTGTGGTAACAATTGTCAACTGGAAAATAAAAATGGAATTAAAACCGCCTCGACTGCCAAGTTCTTTAGATATTAATAAGTTAACACGTTAGCATATTATGCAATCAGAATTCTTCAATATGAATCTAAGTACGCATTTACAGTGTTCCATCTTTTTCTTGCTTTTATTATAACATATATATATATATATATATTCTGTTATGTATAAAGGCAATGTTAATAGTAAATTTTCAATTAATAATGTATATATTGTTTTGTAAATGCAGTTTTGGTTTGCAAAAAAATTGTTTGTCTGTGTGTGTTTAAAAGGTTCTGACATCTTTTTTGGATTATGTGCAATAATGGTACACAGTAATTCATTTACAATTCTTTTTACTTCCTTGTACGAAGTAAAAAGGAAATATTGTAAACGCAAAAAGTTTCAGGCAGCATATTTCAACGAAAATATCCCATTTTGACCTCTTTCAAATGCAATTTAATGATGTATTTCTGTGATATCTGTATGTAAAGACAGAATAAAACACTCTTTTCCTCCAAAAAAATTATAAAACTGCTTTAAAATGAATTCTGAAGAGAATTTTTCGTGTCGTCTGTACAAACGTATGTACGTACGTATCTCGCATAACTCAAAATCGAGTAGCCTCAGAACGTTGAAATTTTGTATATAGGACTGCTATAAAATGTAGATGTGCACCTCGTATTTTGGTTGCAATCGGCCGCACCAAACATATATAAATATATTTATAAATATATCCACTATGTTACCCGGCTCGGTGATCTCAGTTTCTTTACTCTTATATGTTTGTAAATTGTACATTTTTTGCTTTAAAAATGATTGAATTATGTTGTTTTTAATCTTCTAGTTAAGAGTTTTATGCCTTTAGTAAATCTGTATGCAATATTTTTAGAATTATCAACAATTTTAAAATTGTTTAAGTGCCGCTAAGCCTAATTTGATGGCGGCCATTGCTCTTGTTTACATTTGAAACAGCTGAGTAGCGGATTTGTTGCCAATCTAGAGAAACTTAGCTTTGCAATAACAAAGATAACGCCTTCATTTATTATTTAAATCATGCTTAATCCTTTCTGGAATTTTTCCGAAGAAATAAGCGTTTAAGATTTACTTCGTAATTTTTAATATAGATATTATGAGTTTTTATGTATTTTTGCCTTGTCGCGAAGTGAAAACTGAATTAATTGAATGAGAAATACTCAATCGTCTGTGAAAAACTGTTTCTTTTTTGTTTTGTTTGCTTAATTTCTTTTATACATCATTCTAGCTTTATTATAGTATCCAAAGAGAACATGTGGCAACGATTAGATAATTCTTTAAATGATATAAATTTTGTGCATTCTGAGTTATAATATGAACGAAATATAATACTGTTAAGTGAACCTAGCGCCAGAGTGACGCTATGGTAAACAAAGTGAATTTTAAAGAATGCATTTATTCTATTGTGGTTTATGAGCTGTCAGCGAAGTAGGTTTAATTCAATCTAATAAGTTTAAATGAAATGCAAGAAAAAATGCGTATAATTTAATATTCCGTACAAGGAAGTCATGTGGTGTACACATCAGATTTTTTTCTGTTGATGATCAAAATTTAACTTAACCAGTAAATTATCATTATCTGACATTAAAATAAAACCTTTAAAATGATGACCTGTAATCATGTTATTTTTTTTCCCTGCCAGTCACACATTCCTATTCTTCTGAATCATGCTGTCAATGGTAAAGAACTGCTAAAGTCTCTTTCACTAACTGCTTTAGCGAATTTGGCTTTGGACTCTGCATCTCATAAAATGATCATGAAAAATATCAATCATATAATGTACATGGTCAGTAAAGGGACCAATGTTGTGCAGTTACAAGCCCTAAGACTTCTGGTTAACCTGTCATGCAATAAAGAAGTTATCCCATCATTGCTTATGAGTGAGGTGAGATTTTTATATTAAATTATAATTTTTTAAGTTATTTTTAAGCTATTCAAGTAAACATATGTTAGAATAATTATATAAGGAAATACAGATTTTTGGCATACTATTTTTACAGTCTTGAGCTTTACTGAAAAAAAACTTTAGCATTGATCAAAATGTGTCATTTTAAAAATAAAAAGTTAAGTTATTGCAGTGCTACATTACTGGGAATCTGATTTTTAAAATTTAGGGTATTTAAAAATTTATCCATATTTATAATGAAAATGTGTACAAATCATTTGTAAAAAGTTGCTTCTGAAGTCTTAAAAGACTTTTATGTATCCAAAATTAATTTTCTTGTTTTATCAAAAAAATTAATATGTGTCTTATCATGAAAAATTTATTCTGATGAATAAAAATTTCTTGTGTTGATACATAGTTTTCCTTGTGATGTAATTGACAATTGTCTTTTGTGGTCAATTTCTGAAGGAAAAAAAATTAAACTTGAAAATAATTTTTAATCAATTTTACAGAAGTAATAGACAGTTTTAAATGAAATTTTGTTCCTCACCGAAATAATTCTAGAAGTGTTAATTTTTTATATTATTTTTATTATAGTCCCTCTTCCTTTTAATTTTTCTGAGGAATTTTCGACATGTTCACTGAGTGATTTCTTTTTGAGTTATCTTTGTCTGGATGTATTCATGATGCAGTTTTAAATTATCAGAAATAATAAATGTATAAGTGCACATGCATGAGAACTAAAAAATATTTTAATAGACTTAAATAATGGATTAAAAAAAAACTAAGCATTTTTCTTTGTTAATGTTGACTGTTTAACAAAGAAATGGTCATTCCTTTCTGCTAGCTTATGTAGCAACAAAATCTCAATTCATCATTTGCCTCAGATTTTAACAAAGTGTGAGGCTTGGGCTGGGTGTCAGAAGTTTTGGATTCCAGGCTTTAATCGCTTGATGTTAAACAGTAGGCTAGCTTCAGCCTGTCAATCAAAATGTTTACTTCTTTGCCTTTGATTTGTAACATGAAATATTTTTCCGTTCTTTTAAGTACTTTGTAGTGTCCTTCATTGCTAGGTTCTAATGGTTTCTTGACTGTGTCAGTTCGTAGGAAAACATGAGTACACACATCCAGGTCTTTATGGACAAAAACTTTAGGAATCGTTTTTCACTGTACTGCAGGGAGCTTGATCAGTTCCATTTCTTTTTGAAATTTATGCAAAAATGTTTGAAGTGTTGTAGAAACCATCGGTTTATAGAAAAAATTCTCCAGAAAGTTTGATTGTTGTTCCAAAAACCATTTGTGCAATGGAATTTCCCAGTCTTCATTTAATGCTGCTCTAAAACCTAAAAGAATTGTTGGAATGGATACCAGACCACGTAATGAAATTATGACATTTGATAACAGCTTTCAAAGTTTGATGAAATCTCTTAATTTTGCCGTTGCACTGTGGATGATAGGAAGTTGTGTGTTGAATTTTGACTGTCTCTATATAAAATAGCTCAAAAGTAAATTGTGCTCCACTTGGTAAGGAACTCCAAAATGAGTGATCCAGTTTTCTTAAAAGGCTGTGGCAACGGTTCCTGCTGTTATGTCATGCAAAGGAATGGCTTCCATCCAACCAGTATAGCGATCAATGCAAGTCAAGCCATACACAAAATTATCAGAGGGTGAATAGGGACCTATTAAGTCAATGTGAACTACGATAAAATGTTCATCAGGCTACTGCTAAGTTCCTAGTTCAGACTTTGTATGACATGAAATTTTATTTTTTTGACAACGAATACAAACACGACTCCATGTTTGTACATCCTTTTTTATTATTTGGCCAAATAAATTTGGATCTCATTTCTTTAACAGTCAGCTTGATTCCTGGATGAGCAATGCCATATATTTGTTGAAATATATCCATTCTGAACTGTTAGGTATAAATGGTCTAATGTTAGAAGAAGACGTATCAGACCACAAACTTTTACCAGATGGAAATAACTTTTGAAATTTAACGTTTTATTTTGAGTGTAAATCTTGTAATTCTTTATCATTAATTTGCTTATCTGGAATTTTATCATAATCTATGAGGGATATAGGGACATCAGTTATTCTTGATAACTGATCTGCAACAATGTTTTCACTTCTGCTAATACGTCATATATTATTAGAAAGTAGAGATATGTATTGCAATTGTCATGGTGATTCACTCTTTTGTCGGAAAGCATAAAATAGTGGTTTACAGTCCATAAAAATATTGAAATCGTGACCTTCTTTCTAACTTATGTTTAAAATGCTTAATTGCAAAATATATTCTCAGTAACTCGCAATCATACGTACTGTAATTTTTCTGACTGCTACTTAATTTTTTTTAATAAAATGCTAAAGATTTCCATGTTCCATTTTCAAACTTTTGGAGAGCTGTACCAATAGCCCAATCAGGTGCATTTGTGCATAGTGACAAAGGCAAATCTGAATTGGGATACCTTAAAAGAGCTACATTTGCCAAATCCTGTTTACATTTTTCAAAGTTTAGTATAGCTTCATTTGACCACTTCATTTTTCTTCTTTTTGCTTAGCACCCTTTAGGTATTCATGAAGTATTGCTTGTGTCTTAGTAGCATCTTTCAGAAAACGGTTGATAAAAATTGAGCATCCCTAAGAAAGTTTGCAAGTCATTGATAATCTGTGGTAATTTATAGTCCAATATTGCTTTGACTTTTACATGTAGAGGCCAAGATCCTTCTGGTGTTATAAGATATCCTAAAAATTCTAAGTTATCAACACCTGTGACTGACTTAGAAATGTTGATTCTCAAACTGTATTTGTCTAATCTATCAAAAACAAGTTTCAAGTGATGTCGATGTTCTTTTGAGGAAGAAGCAATTAATATGATGTAAAGATGTGGAGAAGTAAAGTCCAAACCTTGAAATACTTCATGTAAAAATCTTTGACAAGTAGCTGGTGCATTTCGCAATCCAAAGCTCATTACATTAAATTTGTAGAGGCCAAATTACATAATTTTGGTAGTTTTCTGTTTGTCCTCTTCGGCTATAGGAATCTGGGAATATGCTTTTTAAAGATCAATTTTGGAAAATAATGTTTTGCCTTTTAAAATATTGTTAAATCATTAATCCTAGAAATAGGTATCTATCAGGAATAGTTATAGCATTAAGTCTTTGATAATCTCGACAAGGATGAAAGGTTCCATTCTTTTTAGAGATTAGTTTTTGTAATATTCAGATATTTGGATAACAGATCATGATATTTTAACTTACCATGTACTAAGCTTATTATGGAATGGATGTAATGTCACATTGAGTAGTAAAATTAGTTACAATATCAATTAATCTTTTGTTGTTTAAATCAATTAAAAACTTGAAATGAATTAAAGTCTGTTCCGATTATACATTTATTGATTTTGGCAACAATGAATGGCCGTTGAAAAGCTCGATGAAGGCCGAAATTAAGCATTAAAAATTTTACCCCATAAGTGGGAATTTCTGTGCCATTGGTGGCATATAATTTTAAGTCGCTTTGAAGTTTAGCAGAAACAAAAAACTGCTCTGGAATCACTCAAAAAATACAAACCCGTGTGTGTGTCAGTCACAAATATTTGGTGTTTGCAGCCAAACTGAACATAACCTGCAGCAAAATCAGCCACTAATTCCACTGCTGGTCTAGGTTTTCTGAGTTCTTTTGGCTCCAAGAGCAGTTCGGTTGACATTTTTCAGGAATGCATTTTAAGCCAAACATGCAATGGTAATAACAATACTTTCCATTCGGATTAAATCTTTTACATTTATTACTTCTACTCTGCTCTCTGTATCTATCACTGCTATGATTTCAAGACCGAGATTGGCAAGAAACACTTTAAGTTTCTGTTTGTTTTTCCAAAGAAAAAATTTTTACCAGTAACTCATTAACCGAATTAAAATTTTTTGCCAGTGAAATAAATTTCAGGTTTTGACTTCATTTCCATTATTTTGTCGGCCATTAATGATATTTTGTCTAACTCTTCATTGGAAACCAGTAAAATATTTTTGATGGAGTCAGGCATTCTTCTTTAATCACAATGTTTTGAAATGTAATCAGTAGTGAGCGATCTTTTTTTAAATAACTAACTGGGTTTCATATCCACAAGGTCAAGGCCAGTGACTAAGCACTCGCTTGTTTTCGCTCTCTTCGAATGTGTTTAACAGTCTTTCTTTAACTAAAGCATATTTATTATCAGATGTTTTATCTGTAATGTCATCCAAAATAATTTCGACATATTTTGGCACTAGTTGAAATACTACATAATTAAATTTGATATTATCACCAGTTATTCCATTAATTTTGAATTGAGCTTCTATTTGAAAAATCTAAATTTCAGGCTTTTCTGACAAAAAAGGTGGAATTTAAACACTCACCTTACAAGTTTCCAGCATTGAGGAAGTTCTTTCCATAATCCAATGTTAATCCCCAGTTTTTTAATGTAGGTATTGATGGAGAATCAAAATTGAAACAAAACATCCAGAGCATTTCATAATTAAAATAAATGCTTTTTTTTAGTCTTTGGTGCTACTTTGGTAGACGTTTGCACGGATTTTGGCAATTTTTTGGCGAGCAATACGACTGAATGGTAAACCCATTGCTGGATAAGTTATTTATGGTAACCGATACTTTGTTGTCATTTTATTTTTAAAATAATGCATTTTATTATGCATAAATTCTGTGTTTTAAATATTATTTATGGCTTCCAAATATTAAAAATCAATTTAATTTTGCATTTTTATTTGAAATAAAATTTTTATTGTTTATGATATTTTATGAAATTTTATGTTGTGGATGATGTAATCAATGACGTCTCCTTACTTTAAAAGTAATAAGTTTTAATAGCTATAAATTTAATCTAATGTTTTAAACATTATATATGGCTGTTAAATATTAAAATATAATTTAATTTTGTATTTTTTTTAAAAATGGTTTATTATGAATGATTATTTAACTAATTTTAATTCTATGCATGATGTAGTCAGCTTCTTGATTGGTTACTGAATATTTGTGCATTACCGCACTATTTTAAAATTTTATTATTCATCTCTTCGAATTCCTCAGTTTTCAAATGGAATGGATATGTCTATTTCGAAGATGAATGTTGTTATTGGTATTTACCAAGAAATATTGGTATCGGAATAAAACAATTGCCCTTTGAGACCTTATTTTGGCCAACCTGGCTTTCCTAATCAAAGATTTATTTATAAATTGTTATAAGCGTCAGAGAAAATTTATTTTAAACTTTTGGAGGAAACCTTGCCAATTGCTTCTTCAGTGAAGTGCGAGAGATGTGGATCACAGATGAAGATTTTTTTTTTTGTACTTATCAATATATGACAGGTAAAATACTTTAAAAAACACATATTTTTCTTTTACTTTATAATTGTATACTTAAATTTTTATTAAAAAATTACAACAATGTAAAAAACAAGGTTTTCAAAAATTTCTGAGATATTTATTGCCACATACTATGTTTTAATGTTAAATAATTAAATCCTATGAAACTTATTTTAAAGTATCTAAATTTAAGTAATATTTTAATCCAATTAAATGTTGGCGCAATGTTTTTATAGTGGTGTTTTTATTCTATTAAATGAAAGTAATAATTTAACCTTACTTTAGCATTTTATATTCTTAGTAAATGTATTTATTTACATTTGCCAGCCCTCTTAAAAAAAGCGTTTCAACAAAAAATTAATCTGTTATTTTTAACGATATTTATTTTTTTAAAGTTTTGAATACTTTACTATATGAGTAAAATATGTAAAAACAGCATTTTTCAAGATGGCTGACGACTGTAAAAACTGCGCCAACGTAAATCGCCAAAAATCCTTGCAACCGTCTAACAAAGTAGCACCTAGTCTTTAAAAAATAGCATATTTATTTTTAACATAAAAATAGTATAACAAAGCTGTTTAAGGAGCGAGGCTGACAGAACGATTGTCTTGGAATGCTCAAAGTAATAACTTTTTGAACTGAACTCGTTGTTGCCACACAGCAAATCTTAATAACTATGCAAAAACATTAAATAATATCAGTATCCACTCAGAAAATCTTAATAATATTATAAAAACATTAAATTGTGTTCCCACTACAAAAGGCAAAATGGGCCAAGCTACCATAAGTGTGTCATTGTCATGTGCACCTTGGCAATCTAACCTGAGAGCATAAACAAAACCTGAGACCTAAGATAGCCTGAGAACATAAAGAACGACCTTATCTACTGCATTGCAGGAGGCCTCCCTGTATTGTATTATGAATAAAAATTTAAATTGTGATTAATCATAATTTATTCAATGTACAAAATGCCCAGTTCTCTTTTCTTGAATATTTTTATATCATTTGTAAATAAATTTTTTGAAAAGTAAAATATCTTAAAATAAGAAAGTGAAATACTCTTTTTTTATTCAATTTTTTTTTTATATTATAGCTTTAAAAATACTTTTCATGAGCAGATTTTTCTTTCAAAATCAAATGACAGTAAAAATATTAAATACAGCTCTGAAAAAAGATGTTAATAGCAAAGGAATTCAATCTGAGAAATTCTGGTTAATAACTATCATTAGTCTTATACTGCTCCCTATGATATCAGGAGTCTTATATTGCTCACAGCAGGATGGGAATTAATATTGCTTAGTCTTTTAATCTTGATTTTCTTGCTTATTTTTCAAAGGTGTGCACTTTTCTTTACACATATATTGTTTTAGTTTTCCTGTAATCGTGCAGAATTTGAATAAAACTGGTTAGACTTAGTTTATATACTCCTCTTGAAAGAAATAAATTTTAAAGGTTATGAACTGATATTATTTTATTCTGTTTTTTATGGAATTTAAAATAAATATTTTCTGTCTTAGGTGCCTTCTGATATTTTGGATATAATCAGAAAACCTGATGACCGAGAATTGGTGCTTAGATTGCTTACATTCCTGGCAAATATAGCTACTTATGCTGCAGAGTATGTGGACAGTTCTTCGAAAACAACTTTGTTATCAATTTTATATCAGTATATAAAACAGACGGAATTTAAAAGCCTTTCTAATTTATCATCTGATGAAGATGAAGATATCAGTTATCAAGCAAAGCGACTTCATGATGCTCTTTTAGCAGTCACCTAAAACCATGATGTTCATGAATGTTTGAGTAATTTGAAATTGCTGTGCTTAGTTGATTCGTAAAATGAATCAATAAGGAATGTAGATATTTATTGAAATTAATTTTAAAATTTTGATGGTGCTGATATTTCATAAATTTTTCATAATTAAATTAGATAAATCTCTTTTATAATACCTTTGATGCATTCTTGTGTAAACCCACACTTGTGCTGCTTTGTAGTACAAAATTTGCTTAAGGAAAGAAAGCTAATTTTATTGCTATATAGTCCATAGTACTTGGGCTAAGACATCAAAGAGGAATATTGAATATTTTTACTGTGGTTCTTTTCCTCACCAAAATAAAATGTTAGAAATATATTTAATTATGAGACATATTCAGAAACTAAGTACCGTTTTGAAAAAAAAAAAAAAAAAAAAAAATAGTAAAACAATTTTTTCGAATCCAATTTTATTTTTACATGAAAATACATGTCTTAAACTATTTTTCAACATAGTTTCTGCCAATGATCAAACACTTGTCATAGCGGGTGACCAGTTTTTGTATACCATCGTCAAAGTTCACCAGTTTCGATAACCACGACTCCACAGCATTTTTCGTGTCATCGTCAGATCCAAAGCGCTTGCCACCAAGCTCGCGCTTCATGTTGATTGATTCATTTGTGGAAATGCCTCTGAAGGAGTTGTCATTGTGAAGCGTCTGTTGTCATTAATTGCTTCAACAACTTTCCTTACGAACGGTGACAACAGAAGGCCGACCACTCCGAGCATCGACGTGGACATTTGTTCGACCTGCATTAAACATTCTTACCCACTTTCTCACCATTCCATCACTTATCGCGTATTCACCGTAAACTTCTGTCACTTGATGATAAATTTCGGCCGGTTTAACATTCCTCGCGTTCAAAAATTTAATCACGGCACAAATCTCACAGTCAGCGGGAGAATTAATTGTCTTAAACATTTTGAATGTGCACAGCAAACTGAAAACACAACGTAGAGCAACCGAAATGGCGACAATTGAAAGTCAGTGAACAAGAAAGACTAGTGCGCATGCGCGGGACACCTACCACAGCGCTGCGACGGCGCTAGAATGGAACGGTACTTAGTTTCCAATTACGCTACGTATATTTAATAGAGATAAACAATGTAAATGTACTTATTTGTGTAAAAAATATTTACATAGCAATATATAAAATGTTACATAATGTTTCTATAAAATTTGATAGTATGTTTTATAGGTTTTATTTAATAATTTTTAGTATATGATGTTAAATAAAAATTAGACTAAAATTTATGAATAAGAGAGTGAACTAACCTTATTGAATATGTGATAGTGTATTATTTTTTACAGTGCTTTAAGCTTTTGTTCGGATTCCTTTTATTCTTACAAAACTTTAAAGGTCAAATTCTTTTTCTCACTTAAATCAAATGTTAGAGATATATTTAATAATTTTTTATAAAGATGAAGAGTCTAAATATATTTATTTGTGTAAAAAATATTTGCATAGCAATATTTAAAATGTTACATGGTATTTCTGAAAAATTTTATAGTATGTTTTGTAGGTTGCATTTAATAAATTTTAGTACATGATGTTAAATAAAAATTAAACTAAAATTTATGAACAAGAAAGTGAACTAACCTTATTGAATATATGGCAGTGTATTGTTTTTTGCAGTGCTGTAAGCTTTTGTTTAAATTTTGAAAACTTCCCTTTTATTACTCTTATAAAATTTTAAAGATTTAATTTGGGGAGCATTCTCAATCTCAATTCTTAAGCATTTTCAATCTTTGAAACTTTCAGTTTCATTGAGAGTATTGTAGTTATTTTAACTTTTTTAATACTGTAGATTCTTATTTCCATTTTAATACTTTGAATTCTTCTTCTATTTTTTATAGTGACTATTCTATTACAGCCACTCAAGAATTCCTAGGTGATAAGAGTATGTGAAATTCATTTTTATTGTAGTGACCACTGATTATAACTTCCTTTTTTATTAGGATGCAAGGGCTGTTATAATGACTCTTTTGTATAATGTACACAGAGCTCTTTTAATTAATCCATTTTGGGAGAGAAGTTATTAGTAGTAATTCATGTAAAATTAGTTCCTCCTTTTTTTTTTTTTTTAATTGAGTATTATAATTTCTTAATTGGATACAGTGCTGCGACTTTCACAAAACAACTTAAAGAGGGTCTTTAAGTTATTTATTTTGAGTTTATATTTATTGCTTCTTTTTAAAAATGCATAAAAACTTTAAGCATTCATTAATAGATAATAATTGATGCTGTTTCAAAGTCATTGAAATCAACTAATCAAGTTTTCATAAACTGTGCAATGGTGGTATATGTACAAAAGCATGCGGAGCAGATCTCGTACCAACTTTTCTGAGAATTTTTTCCATGCCTAGAAAATTGTGTGAGAGTTGTGTCCTAATATGCAAGTTATTAAAGATAAAAAAGATTATTATAAAATAAAGAAGATGCGCTGTATTAGTTTATATAACTGTGATTCATAATAATATAGTAATGTTTGTTTTATTTCCATTCATTCATGTTGTTATTGGTCTAAAATTTCTAATTTTGTAAGGGGTTCAGTTTTTGAAAAATTTTGTTCTTTCTTTGATTTTCTGATTGTGGATGCTTCACTAAGGAATCAATAAATATATAGTTCGATATTTACTTTAAATGCCTTAATTATTCTCATAGTAATTGAGACATTCAAGAAGGAGATTTGATAAAGCATAAAAATAATATTTATAAATAAACGAGTGATATTGAAGGTGACTAGTACAGAAGTTCCTATGTTCTGTTGCTCAAATTTCAAAGATTAATACAATGCAAAGTCTGAAATCCGGACGTCCATTATCCGGAATGATCTAAAATCCGGTCAAACCATCGACAAAGTTTTTTTTTCATAGGCTTTACGCATGCGCATTTAATTCTTCCTCCCCCTCTGCGCATAATAAAACATCTGGAGAGTCCCAATTCTTAATTTCGCTTCGACACTAAATAAATATTTGAAACATGAACAGTCAAGCAGAGGTTATATCTTGTTATTGAAAAAACAATAATTTTAGCATAAATTTGTACGATCAGTAATTTGGCTCCGTTGCTGCATATCTACTTGGCACACATCTCAAAACCAAACGTTCCACATGGCGAATCATTATTTTTTATACTTTCCTTTCATCACCGCATGTTTATCAAAACATGAAAAACTTGAGTAATGACTCATGTAGTGATGCCTAAACAAATTTTTTATGTTAGTAATTGAATAATAAACGAGTATAGTAACCTTTTATGTTGACATTACGCTTGGCGATGATTACAGATTTAAGTTAAATGTGCTAGAAATTGTTGACGAGGAAAAATTTACCAAAAATTTCTTTCCATATGCTAAAAATAAATTTTGTTGATGATATTCATAGACCCAAAGATTACATTTAAGGCTATTTGAATTAAAAATAACTGATTTGTTATTCACATAAACCCAGAACCAGCGCCAGGGCTCGTATGGCCGCATTGAGTCTCATAATGTAGGACCCACAGACACTGCAACAGGGGGTAAGTTATCAAGTGCCGGCTCTCAATAAGTACATGTGGGAATTTATTTATTCAGAACTCTGATAAGCCTTAAACATGTGCAAGAAATAAACATAAGTATAATAAATAACTAAACTAATACAATTCAGGCTTAATTGTCTCAGTGCACGATAGAAGCAAGACACAATTTAAGGGAACAACTTGTCGTTAGTTGCCAAGCTCAGGATGCATAGCCAAATATGTATAGTGAAGGCTAGCTAAATTTGATGATAATAGCAGTGGATTTTAAAGGTTTTCAGATATCTGAAAACAAAGGTGAAATTTTCCAAATAACGGATTTTGTAAAGAAATGTGGAGAAGCAATAATAAATGAAGATGATATAAAAAAGGTTTTTCATTCTGATAACAATGCTTTTCAATCGTCAATCAACTAATGAATGGCGAAATCTAGATGGTTCTAAATCCACTGCTGCCGATAGTGAAGAAAGTAACAAAGTTAATGAAAACGAGAAAATTTCGATTGACAAGTTAGTCAGAATTCTTGAAATAGCAGTTACAGGACTTCAACAATGTAACTGAACAAGAGATTGTATCTGTCTACAGAATTAATGAGAAAGTATTAGCATAAAAAACGAAACAACTTAAACAACTTACATTGAAAGAAATGTTTAATAAGGTAAACAAATAAATATTAAACTTTTTTCTGTAAATTTTGATATTCTTTAGATAATAAAGACTTTATTATTTCATAAATCACTGTTTCATGTTTTTAATTTTATAATTTCTACATGCCATCTTACTAGAGTTAAACTGATGATCTAATACCCAGAAAAATCCCAAAACCGGAATCGCTGAAGTCCCGACGAGTCCAGATTTCGGACTTTGTACTATATTAATGCATTATCCAAATTACATCAATATTAATATTTGAAACATGAACAGTCAAGCAGAGGTTATAATTTTTCCAGTAATTGGTAAAACAATACAGGAGATGACAGACTCATCATTTTAGTATGTGTAACATCGCAGTTTAAATATGAGTGGCAATATGTAGTTTTTTAAAATCTTTAATTTCTGAATTAAATCAGAAAGTATGTGATCTCAAGATTTGTAAAGTTATTAGATTGCAGATAGATGTGAATGCATTTTTTTTACTTGGTAAAATTGTGTTGTATTTGATAACACCAGAAAATTTATAAATATAGAATATAGAAATTGCATTGGTATAGTAATGTATATTGCAATTATTAGACAGAGAAACAATTTTTGCTTGATCAATTTTAATTGCATTAAAATCTCTGTTATGCAAGTAATTTTAGTCTTTTTACTAGGCAATTAAAATTACTTTTTTAATGAACCTCTTTGTATTAAAATATTCATTTCTATGTATTTTGTGTCCCATTTTTACTTTATGTACCATAAGCAGATATTTTTATTATTGATCATTGTGATTAATGCAGTTTGGATAGAGATTTTACTGTATGTTCAATCTAAATCAATCAGTTACTATGATCTAAAGTATATTTAATATTAAATGATGAAGTGTATAATAAGAACACATTCTATGTAAGTTATTAAAATGTAATCTGTTAGCTGGAATTAAGTTTTAAAATTTAATAGTATGTAAATCAGAGACGTAAAATTAATTTATGCATATGAGATTAGAAACCTTAGTTGAAAGCATGTGATTTTAAGAACTGGTTAAAATGATGCTGATTAATACTAGAATGACCAATTTCCTATTATCTGGAAACAGTAACTTTTTTAAACAAAAATCACTGTAATAACTATTATTTTTCACTTCAACTTATTCTGCATAATTTCTGATAAAAAATATTATTTAATTTGCATAAAAGTACATCAGTCATTAAGTTTCATTTGTCAAACAGAAACTGACAATTGAAATTTCAGAAAACAAATAAAATGTGTTATTGGTTTAGACAACATAATATTTAAACATATATTAATGTTAATTTAACAAATGTAAATTATGATTTATATTTATTATATTCACGATGTTTTAAGTTACAAGCATTTTTAGTACATTTTTTCACATGCCATCTTTTTTCAAGAAAGCTTTTTATATTCATAATATTGTTTTCCCTGTACTTTCAGAATTCCGTATATAAGAGATCTTTTATTAATAGATCCTAATTTTTAAGCTAGTCCCATTTTTATTATGTATACTTTGAATGCAGTTCCTATAATTATTGTTGCATATAATTTTTCATTAAAATACATTTATCAAGGATAGACTTGTAAATTATTCAAATATTTGTTGCTGCATTATCTGAGGTATTATAAATGTGAAAACTGACCATTATCTTGATACAGATTTCACAGAATACTTTTGGGCTATGTCATAAACAGTGTTTGCATAGCATTTGTTTTATTACTGATACTTACTATTTCAGGAATATTTTCATTTCGTTACAATCCACTACAATGGTTAAATGTAGGATAATTAGTACGATAATATTTTGTGCTTCTTGCCTTGATGTATACAGTCAAAACTCGTTAATTCGGACACCCATAATCTGAAATGATCTATAATCCGGACCTCGAAGCTACAAACTTTCTGCGCATGCGTCACGTTGACGCATGCACGTAAGACCTTTATGGCTGCGAATATGCATGTGCGCGTGCGCAAAATACGTTTACGAATGCGTGTTTAATGTATAGCGGATGATATAAGCTAAGCTAAAATTATCTAATTCAGTTAATGTTGCAGATTGCGTTGTTCCTTAATCTTCGAATTGGATTCGGCTTATTATTTTTTGCAGACTGTTAGAGCAATTTTATAAAAGTAACCTTGAACTTTCGATTATGTCAAATAGAATTTCTGATATATATTTACTAATATGTAAAGGATCTACAAAAGGAAAGTATGTTTCAAAGTCCATTAAACAAAAACTGGAATTGCTGCAAAAAATGGAAAAAGGCATATCCTTTGTTTATCTAAACTTTGTTTATTTATCTAAACTTTGTTTATCTTTAATGCCGCGGCGCGCAATGAATTGGAAGTTGATCTGTCAGCTTTATCCTTATCTTCAGGGCAGATATGTTTTTATTTTATTTGGCTTATAATTCCTTGCTAAATGTAGTATTTCATCTTGATGTACTCCGTCTTTGATATGATTTAAATCAAATTCCTCGTCATTATAATTCGCTTCCGATAGCGAAGAAAGTGACAGATGTTATTGAAAACAAAAAAAATTTCTATTGACAAATTAGTCGGTATTCTCGACACAGGAATTATAGGAATTTAACAGCAGAACTTGTAACTGAACAAGAAATCATGTCTGCTTATAGAATTAAAGAGAATGTATTATCACATAAAAAACGAAGTAACTTAAGTAAGTAAACAAATAAATATTAAGCTTTTTTTTATAAATTTTGATACCCTTTAAATCATAATTGTTCTTTATTTCATAAATTATGATTTCATATTTTTAATTTTATAATTTCTGCATGCCATCTTACCAGATTTAAACTCATGATCTATAATCTGGAAAAATTGATAATCCGGAATCCCAACGAGTCCGGATTAACGACTTTTGACTGTAGTGTCAGTACTTTAGTGTTCATACGCAGAAGAATGAAAAAAGCATTTTTGCTTTTTAAAGTATATAGATTTTCAGTTCGAGCATGATTCATGGCTAATACTAGAGCTATCTTACGCTTATCAATTCTTTCACTAATAGTAATGATGAAAAAAAAATTACTCTTAAATTATGTTCTTGATTTTCATTCAGTTTGGTAAGTTATAATATTATGTATACTTGCTAATATTTGATTTGGGGTTAAGATTATTTTTTATTTATTTAATTAATTAATAAGCCTTGAAAATGTAGTTCAATCGTAAATCAGGAGTGATTTAAAATTTTTGACTGTATTTACTTATTGGAGATATAAATTGGATAATTAGTATATTGTTTTAATAGAGGTAATTGTTCCTCAGCTGTAAGTACATGAATAATAAGAAAAATTGAACCTTTAGTATTGAGAAAGATGAGGTATAAATTTGAATGCTATGTTTGAAGACAAAATTGAATTCAAGATCAGTCAGATTCTCTATTTATATGGTTAATAAAGCAAAGTAATAGATATTTAGAGCTTTGCATGATATCAAAGTAATATTAAACATATTCTAGATCAATAAGCTGTAAAACTCTATCAAATTATATCATAAATGATAAGAATTCCAGTAATGTGCTTCTCAAGTTAGTTGAGTAAAAGTCGTAAGGTTATTTAAATAGCTCCTTTTCTCTCTTCTCTCCCAAAGAAAAGGTTGTAAAAATTGCTTGGTGTCAGAGTACCATTTAATGTGTGTTATAGTATTTAAAATTTCAGTCGCTGAAGTACAGAAATTCATTGAAGTAAATTTGAAGATTGAGTATTTCAGTTACTATGCATTTAATGTTTAATAAAAGTGATTTTATTTTATTTATATATAACTTTTTTTTTTCAGTTATTATAGTAAACAAGTAAACGAAATAAATGAGTCAACAGTTTTGAATGAAGCATAATCTTAGTAATATTTTGGAAGTAATTTTCTGTTTTAATAACCTGTCTTTCAGCATGGTTAAAGAGAAGGGCTAGGCCATTCCTTCCTTTGTGTGACAACTCGCCGAGGCAATCTTCAAAGGAGGAGTTTACAGGAAGTAGTCTGATGTCACTATGTAACATCTGCTCTGACTTCGCTTATTTAAAAGTGTAGTTCAATTCTTCTGCGAAGCAGTGTGGCCATTCCAAATTAATTTTAATCACGTATATTGTTTTCTAGTAAAGCAGTGTCAAAGTCAAACAGGCAGCACACGAACTGCATGTGATCCTCAAAGTAATTTTATGCTGCCTGCGAATATATTTCCTGTAAATTAATTAGCATTATTATGACAAGAATTAGAAGAAAAGGTTTAAGATTTTAATGGTTTGGAGTCCATTTTTACGTTATTTTCATTACCAAAAACAAACTATTCAGAAAGTTTAGAAAAGAGCTAGTTAATTTACACTGTGATATAATCCTGTTCAAAGATTTTAAAATACAAATTTGATTAACTTTTATTAGTAATACGTTGAAAGATAAATATCTTAAGTTGCAAATTTTTGTAATAAGAATACTTGCTTTGTTTCTGAGTGCATTTACATGAAAATTGTTTTTATTCTGTAGTTGAAAATTATGTCTAAAAAGAATCTGCTTTTGATGATACTTTTTAATAATATCCCTCCATGATTAAAAACTTCTTGAAAATTAGAACATCATGAGGTGTTGTAGCTGAAAGGCGCAGTAAAAAACAAAGATATTTATAATAATTTACATAAAAATATTATTTTTTCTGTTTTGCGTCATAGAAAAAACAAAATAAATTATAAATAAAAGAGATAGTATAGATTGTCATTATTTATTCTTTTGTCCCTCTTGAGAAGCTTTCATATATTTTCATTTAAATTAATAGTTACTTCATAGTTCAGTATATTACAATTAATTGAATAAATGCCAGTCTGAAAATTTTAATATTTAGCCGTCTGTTTGAAGTCCAAACTATGACCAACAGAAATTTCTTGCAGGTACCATATCTTAGATTTCAAGCAAAATATAAGAATAAATTTTGTATTTTTCTTTGTATCATTTTTATTAGTATGTTTTTACAAATGTTTAGTAAAAAGTTTCTAATTTAATTAACCAATTTTGTTTTATTATAATAAAATCCCCCTTTTTTATTTTTTTAGGGGGAGGGGATAATTGCTGCCCATCAGCTACTTTCAAATTGTGCATTGGCCCCTGTTCAATGTAAGTTTGAGACCACTGTTGTAAAGTATCGTTTATGTAAGATGTCTTCTTGTGCTGGAAAATTTTATTTCCGAAATCTGGGAAATTTTTGGCGACGTTTTTAGAAAATTCTAACACTGATAAATTTCATTAAAATAATGGTAATGTATTGGAATTGTATTTAAGAAATAACATTAAAATAAAGCATTTTTATTTTTCACTGTCATATTATAAAGTTCCATTTTGGCAACATTTTATACAAGTTTTTGAATCTGAAAAATAAGCAAGGAATAATGCTATAAAGCACAATTTATGAAACAGTTTTTAGCAAAAGCAAAATAGCTATGTAATTAATTAGAAAAGTCTTTTAATTTTTTCATGGTAACAGTTTTTCCCCATTTCTCAGAATTTTCAGAATTCTAAGAATATGCATCAGTTTTCTCTTTCTATACTTTTCACTAGACACAAGCATGGAAAATATCAAAAATGCTCCTAATCTTATCATATGGACAGGCATTATAGAAAGAAATTAAAAACTGACAATTCAAAAGATTCATCTAATATGTCTTAATACATCATACACAGGGCTGACGCTAGGCATTTTGCCACCTCACGCAGTCTCTGTGGATCCTAAATTCTGTTTCCAATGTCTGCTCTAAATTCTAAAAGTTTTGAAATTTCTATATTTTGTTGCTCGGTATGTCACTAAATTCTAAAAATTATGCCACACCAACTCTGTGACCAGACCTTACCATATGTATTTCATATTTCTTCTGAATGTTCGTATTACTCAAGAAATAAAACTAGCTGCTTTTTGTATACATTCTAAATGCATTTTGTCTTTTAGAATAACAGAAATCTTTAATTAAATCCACAAATTCTAAAGTGAAAAGGAAACTTGCTGAAGAAATGAACTAAATATGTAAAGAGAAAGAAAATTATTCTTCAGAGATATGTAGTTATGATTATGTAAATTATCCAGTTGTTAACAATTTCAGCCTATACTAAAATTTCCCTTTTCTATTTCCTCACCAGAATGCAAATCACTGAGACAGTTTTTGAACTGAGGGTTTTGGAGTGTAAGAAAAGAGTGTGTTTCTGACCTCTCTTTGCTCCCTGTATTAGTTCTTATCAGCTCTGATAATTTCCATTACTGCTGCTGACATTTGAGTTTATTATGACGATAGGATTATTGAACCAGATTAAATTGAAATTAAATTGACCACTTGTCTTTGACCGCTAGTCCATATTTTTATTTTGAATGTGACTCTTCTTGTTTAATTACATCACTACAAACTGTAATTGATTTTGTTAGCATAAGAACATGCCTTTATGTTTTAAGTTCTTTTTAAATAGGAAGCTTATTTAAACCTCTGATTTATAGTTACTTTCAGACATAACCATAATTTGTTTCACGTCTGTCGGGGGGGGGGTATTTAACTTTTACCAAATCAAGTAAACTCTCATAGGTAGTACATTGTGGAGAGGTTGACAGTTAGGAGACAAAACAGGCAGAAAATAATGAGAACATTGTTTTGCGTATTGAGACAAATTTCTAATTGTTAGAAAAGATGCTTAAGGAGAAGGAAATTGATATAAATTAGCCAAAATGTCTGGGCAGGGCTTCAAATTAAAAAGACGCATAATTATTTTGTTGAGTTTTGTTGCTACAAAACATAAATGTTTAATGTGTAATTACCCTAACATTGTTTAAAAATCAGTGTCATAAATTGCATGTATTTTAAAATGTGAAATTTTATTAGATTGTGGTATTAATAGGGGCATTTTAACAAATATTATTCAAAAATAAATTTAAATTGATAGTGTTCATGTAAATCCATATGACTAAGGTTATCTAATACCTAATATAATTACTTATAACTAAGTGCTTACCCTTAAAAATTATCTTTGCATATTAAAGTGAGTTATTGCCTTTCATTGACCTTTACAGTGGTTACAAGGTAAAACACAAAAATATAAAAATGCATGCAAAATCTATTCATCGCATCTAGTGAAACTTAAAATAATGAAAAACAACTTATCACCTCAAGTGCTTTAGTGGCTTAATAGAACCTTAATGTATATTAACTGAGTTACAACCCCTGGAACTCTACGCGAAGCTACGACACTAACTGCATCAGACAGAGCTCAGCTAACTTTCAAAACTTACTAACTGTGCCTACATCAGTTCTTTCAAGTTTGTTCTGATCAGCAGGGCTCTCTCTAGGCAAGCAGGAGCGGTGAGAACAGCCAGTCTTTTGTTATGAATCATGCTGATTATGATTTTAATGCTCATTTTAACTTATGCTGCTTGACATAAAATCTACTTACAATTTACTAAACCTCTAGACTGAGCAAGTATGTGACAAAATGAGACATTTAAAATAAAAAAGCTAACTGTTAGTAAAACGTAACTAAAATGTTGTTTATCTTCCTATCAAATATTTCCAGTTATTATAAGTGTAAAATATTTAATGATACTCGATAAATTTCATAATATTTTTTATTCTCAAACTTATTAATAATTATGTTAATTAAGCTAGCTATGTTTAATAATAATAATGCATCCTATTTACGGATCTCTTTTATTTTTAGGATGTATTAAAAAGTGAAGTTCAGGCATAGATATAATATTTTTAATTGAACTTATTCAGTTCCCATTTGCTCATAGGTCCTTAATTTTTTTCATTAATGGTCCTTAAAAGTACTTAATTTCCGTGCCCAGAAATGTGTACGAACCCTGTTGATGGCACTGTGGGTAAAGTGATGGTATTTTATTCAAAAAAATTGGCAATAAAATATGTTCCTGATAGTATTTGGAGTTAATCTTGACATTTTTTTGCACTCTCTTTATTTTTAACTTGCCATTATAAGGAAAACCAGCAACAATCATGAATCCCTTAGAAAAACTTTCTTTCGATTCTTTGAACCATGTCCTTAAATTTTTTTCTTCCCTTTTATGATAATAAATGGCTCTTTTTTTTTTTTTTTTTTTTTTTTGTTACAATCATTTAAATACATCCAAGCTTCACCTATTGTGACAATTGTTTTCCATTTTTCTTTGGATAAGTGTTTCTCATGTAGAATTCTTAATTTCCGTGTGCAGAAATGTGTACGAGCCCTGGAAATTTATGCAGAGTGGTATTGAAAGACTACATGAATTAAGTTTGAAGGAAATTTATTTTGAGGCTGATTATGAAAATGGCAATAGGAATAATAAATCAAATACGAATGATTTTAAAATAGAACTCACAAATCATGATGCAATATTGCTGAATGCCCTAACTGTAAAAATAAACAACAGTGCATTGATAATTTGTAAAAAAACAAAGATAGCTCAATGTTTTAGGTAATTTATAATCGTATAAAAGGTCAAAGAAATTTCGCATTAAAAAGATCTTGCCCCTTTGCCCCTCTTTTTAAAGATTAAGTAATTCTCCTGTAGATACTTGGAGGCAAAGTTGTTTTGTCAAACTTAAGACAACAATCTTGTATTTATTTAAATGTAATGCATGTGTATAAATGTGAGAATAAATTAGATAATTGTTTTAAAAATATCTGCTATTATATCAAATTGAAGAGAAATACATCAATGTAAAATTTAAAATTATGTTTAAAAAAAAGCAATTCTAAATTAGATTAAATTTTGCATAAAACTATCGATTTCAAGGGCAGTCAAACATAAGTTCATCTTTTTTAGTTGCAGGGAAAAAAAAATTGACATACATATTCAAAACTACCTCAAAGTAAGTTTTTTTATTAATCCAAAAGGGCTTTGTTTCTGAAGGACTATCGTTTTCGTTTTGTGATTGGAAAAAAGAAAAAAAAAATTGACCTACATATTCAAAACTACCCCAAAATATATATATATTTTTTAAGTTCAAAGGGACTTTGTCCCTGAAGGACTATTGTTTTCGTTTTGCGATTTTACATTGGTTCTCTATAAATGTCCAATTCCCTATCCAAACTGTTGCCACCAAATGTTAGAGTCATGCATTGTATTTGAAAAAATTAAATAATGAAAAATCTGTATAAATGTATGTATATTTCTTGCATTGTGATAAAACAATGGTACATAGAGCCATTGAATTTTGAATGATGTAATCCTACTGTGAATATGGCATGTGGAAGCCCAAATTTGGAATTTGTTTCATTTTCGATTTCATATTTTGTAAAACATTAACAAATTTTTGATTAACAAACTAAAGGAGCTGTTGCTTAACAAGTAAATCATAGGTTCGAAAATCTGAGCCGACACTTTTTAAAAACACCAACATTTATTTTCACGACATTTCTAATTCTACAAAATCTTAAGTGCAACTAACTATCAAACAGAAAAGCAGATGTAGATGTAACAATGCATCATCTGGGCACGTGATCCTCGTGACAGACGAATTCTTTAGATTTGCCACAGAAAGGCAGTGTGTCGCCACAATTCTCCCACCATTTGAGTGAATGGCTATACACTCAAAACATAAAACTTACATCAATATAAATGATGGTTATATAACAAAGAAAATTACTTAATACTTAAATCATATTACTTGAAAACAAAATTAATACTGAGTAATAATACAACAATAATAGCACAAAAATTAATCATAATAACTCAAAGACATAAATTACATTATTCGGGATTTTACAACTCTACCACTACTGGGGGTGAAAGGAACTTGCTCATTTTGAGTATTATCTATTATATTATCCAGTTCCAATCTAAACAATCTCTGTATTGGTCTCAAGAACTCTGAATTATTGCTTTTTACAAGAGCAACTCTTATGTTGCCATCTCAACCAGGGATCACCCGAATAACGCGTGCTAAATTCCAATATGCACGGTTTTTATTTTGATCCTCCAGCAAGACAATTTCTCCTACAGAGAGAGGTTTATTTTTGTAATTTCTGGTAGACTGCTGTCTTAACTGCCCTAGATACTCAGAGCGAAATCTCACTCTTAACAATTCTCTCATTCTCTGGAGATACTTTGCTCTTCTACTCAATGTTTCTTTGTCCACATTGTCAATATTAGGTACACCCGACTGTGGAGTTTCATGCAGAAATTTTTCTGGAGTTAACGGCAAGGGATCTTCAATATCGTCAGACACGTACGTAAGTGGTCTTGAGTTGACAATTCTTTCACAATCGCACAAGACGGTGAGTAACTCTTCATAACCAAGAGAAGCACGACCTAAAATTTTTCTTAATATTTGTTTTACAATTTGTATTAAACACTTCCACCATCCACCCCACCAAGTGGCGGATGGAGGATTAAATTTCCATTGTATTCTCTTTTCAGCAGCCTTAGAGCAGAGGCTGTCCCAGTCAATGGTTTGCAGAACTCTCTCTGCACCCACAAAATTTTTCCCATTATTGGAATATATGGTGGTAGGGCATCCACGATGTGCGATAAAACGCCTTAAAGCTTGAAAAAATGATTCAGTTGTTAATGAGGTAACCAGTTCCATATGGATAGCACGATGAAGGTGAAGAGCATAATATACGATTTTCGTCCATCCTTTAAATGAAAGGGTCCGGCAAGATCACACCCTACGATTTCAAAAATGGCTGAATCACGAACCCTATCATTTGGTAAAACGCCTGGGACTGTCTCACCTCTTTTAGCCTTAAATCTCTGACATGTTACACATTTTCTTATACAGTTCCTTATAGTTTTACGTGATTTTAAGATCCAGTATCTTTCTCTTAAATGCGACATTAATAATATAGTACCTGCATGCAACAAATCTTTGTGTGCACTTAATATCATTTAATTTATCATATTAATTTGACTACTGGATGCTCAGTAGGTAATATGATGGGGAACTTAAAGCTGTTAGAGTCGTCACGATAAGCAACATTAGACTTAGCTCTTATTAGACCCTGGCTATCGACAAATGGTCTGAGTCGTCTTAGCTTATCGTCTGTTTCACCATTAAACGACTCTTTTTGTATTAATAACATTAAAGCTATTTCTCCCCTTTCTATTTCAGATACAGTCAAATCCTTAGAATGGTTGTTATTATTATTATTCTTACGTACATTATTATAAAATCTGAATATCCATGATAACATTCTTACAATTTTCTTAAATGATGAGAAATACTTATAGTACCATCCAATACAATTATCACTCTCTGCCAACGTAACAATAACTATCTTACGTATTTCTGAATTAACCAAATCCTCATCTGGTTCATCATTAAATTTAGGCCAATTTGCCTCATCTTCCCGTAACCAATCAGGTCCCTGCTACCATTTTCATTCTATTAATTGATCTGCACAACAACCTCTAGAAAGTAGGTCAGCAGGATTGAGACTACCAGGGACATGTCGCCATACAGTGGGGGAGGTCAACGACCTGATTTCCTGTACACGATTAAAAACGAATGCTCCCCAACATTGATTTTGACGTATCCAGCTTAAAGCCGTCGAGGAGTCAGTCCAACAATGAATACGAACTTCATGTAGGCCAATATCATTTATAACTTAAGACAATAACCTAGAACCAATATTACAAGCAAGAAGTTCTAATCGAGGAATCGTAATAGGTTTTAAAGGAGCTACTCTCGATCTTGCATGTATCAAACTAACCTTCACCTTTTTGCCAGTCTGTACTCTTAAAAAGACGCATGCACCATACACACTTTTACTACTGTCACAAAATAGATGTATACTCACAGCTTCATTAATAGATTTGAGACCTACCCATCTAGGTATTTGGATATTGGATAGCAAGTACAACTTTTTAAGCCAAAACCTAAACTTTTTGGTTAATTCATCGGGAAGAACATCATCCCATTTAAGCCTTAAATTCCAAGTTTCCTGTAAAATTAGTTTTGGAATCAACATTACAGGAGACGTATACCCTATAACGTCAAACACCTGATGAGCTACTGCTAAAACTAGTCTTTTAGTAACTGGGTCATCCAATTTTATATCTTGACTTATTTTGCAAGATAAGGTATCTGTAACTGTATGCCATACAAGGCCCAAAACAGACACATCTCCTTCCGTGGAGGAATCTTCCTCTGGCACAACACTTCTTATATTGGATTTCCAGAATCTTAAATTAAAATGACCTGAAGCCATAATTATTTGTGATTCATTTACAAACTTTCTCATTTCTATTTCTGAATTCATACTAGCCACACAGTTATCTACGTAAAAGGATGTTTTCAAAATCTCCGCTGTATGACTTAAGCTTTCGGGAACTACACTCAAATGATATTGTATTGTAGCGGCCAATAAATACGGACTACTTGTAATACCAAAAACTACCCTTCCATGCCGATACAGTTCAACTTGTTCTTGATTATCCCTACTGAACCACATAAATCTCATAAAGTTTCGATCTTTTTCCCTTATAGATATTTGCAAGAATGCTTTTTCTATATCTGAAGTGACACCAACGTAATTCTTGCGAAACCGATTAAGAATCGAAGGTATAATTTCTATTAAATTTGGTCTAGTAGATAAACAATCCTTCAATGATGGGTAACCAGGCGAATGAGAACTTGCATTAAACACCGGTCTTATACTCGTGCTACTATTTTCTTTAACAACTGTTCTATGAGGTAAATAATGTACACCCTTATATTTATTCTTATCCGGTACTT
This sequence comes from Stegodyphus dumicola, assembly GCF_044657685.1. Classification (NCBI taxonomy): domain Eukaryota; kingdom Metazoa; phylum Arthropoda; class Arachnida; order Araneae; family Eresidae; genus Stegodyphus; species Stegodyphus dumicola. Next base: position 165,977,586 of record NC_140768.1, on the reverse strand, counting down.
TTTCAATTATCCCGAGTGCTAACCAGTTCTGGAAAACGTCTTCGTAAGCGTGAAAATTTCCCGTAGTCATTAATTTTCTTTTAGTACTTACAAGACATTTTTCTGCTATCCTTTTGTTTTCGGGTAAAAGCAAGCTATCCAACACCCAAGGTAATGCTACTTCGTACCTTCCCTCTGAATTTACCGTAAGAGTCTCTTCAAAATATTTTTGCGTATCCTCCTGTAACTGAGTTTTGGTTTTACTTACGGAAGGTTCACCAATACCCAAAACATCTAACTTCCAGAGATCACTTATACATTGACCCTTCACTAACAGAGAAGAAATTAGGAGGGATGCAGTATTTATCGTAGTTGGCTCAGTGCCAGTAAATTTACCCATAACAGTCCAGCCTAATTGCGTATGCTCCGCGCTGACGCCACACATAAGGGGAACAATTTTTCCAGTTAGCAACTTACCAGCAAAATCCGCACCAATTAGTAATTTTATCTCTTTATCTACCTTAAATGTACCATTTTCTAAATCACTTAATTTGATACCATGCGACTTAAGTTCGCGTAACCACGAACCAGATGGGAGTTGTTTAATTTCAGAACAAATTTTGTTTTGACCAAGTACCTCTAATTTACACTTATATTTACTATATATATTTCTTACTTCAGTAACATAGTTTTTATGAAAGCACTTCCGCAGAGAACCCGGTAAATGTAAACATCGCCAACTTTGGCGATAAAAGTTCAAACCTGGTAACCCAGCGCATTTATCCTATTCGCTTGTTCGAAGTTTGCAACCATTCCTCTTGGGTTCATTTTGTTGAATTATCGCTGTCGTTGTTCGCATTTGCAGATTTATATTATTCTTCTCTTATTTATTATTATTTTTTTCTGAATTTTTTAACAACGAATAGATAGAAATATTTTCGTTGATAGATGCCGGTTCTCGGTTCGGGATGAAAGGAAGAAAATACGGCGGGAGGGGTGAATGCTAATTTGTAACACGGCTGTTCACATTGTGTTCTTAATTATTAACAGCTTTAAGAACCAGCAATTTAAATAATTAAGTAATGCTTTTATTTTTATTATTGGTTATTGTCATCTAAAATTATGAGAATAAATCAATTTTCTGGCGTAAAATTTTAACAAGATAATATATTGTTAATGCTTTTCTAACAATAACCTTTCAAAGGATGGCAAGTGTGACATAAATAGATGATTAAGTTGAAATAAAAAAGATTATTGATTATCTAAGATGACAGAATAGTTTGATGCATCACCATGGTCATCAAAATTAGCAAACCACTGCTGGTGTAAGGAATATATTGTTTTCTGTGTTAACTGGAATTTAAGACAAATTTTTTTTGTTTATCACGTTTAACAGGTTAATTTCAATACATTAATACTAATTTATATTTTTCAAATGAATTTTTATTTCCGTTATAAATGCTTATATATTGTCTTATATTTAATATATTCTTTTCTGTGCTAACTTGAATTTAATACAATTTTCGTATATCACGCTTAACAAGTTAGTTTTACATCTACATGCTTATTATCTGTGAATTTTTACTACCATATGCTTAATATATTGTTTTGTCTGCTAACTTGAATTTACATGCACTAAATATCACATTTGCGGCTCGGCTCATCGCCGATGAACCGCGAGCTTGGCGAGTAAAAATGCAATGGCGCCAACGGGTTCTTTCCCGAAGCGCCAATGGGTTCTCTGCGGATGAAAACCCGTTTTTATATACATTTTCTGAAGTCTCAACTCCACCAAAAAGAAATTGCTTAATTTTTGATTGACCAATGCACTTACAATTTAACCTTTGAGCAACATCATTACATAAATATGATTTCATAGAACCACTATCATAAATTGCTCGTACAAACATTTCTTTAGAACCATTCTGAATTTTTACAATTAAAGTTTGAAGATATACATCTGATACCTTAACATAGTTATTAAGAATGCCTGTTTTATTTTCCTCATTCCCTAACTTTGTAACACTTTTTGTTTTGTTAGAAGGCAAATCAGGACACATAATCACAAAATGTCGATTTTTACATAAGGTACACCTATGTTTAGCTGTGCACTGATTTGCTCTATGGTTTTTCTTAAGGCACACAAAACAAACATTCTTTTTCTTAATAATATCCTTCTTACATTCTAAACTCATTAAAGATGCATCTTTACAACTTTCAGACAAATGGGATTTTTCACAAAAAATACAAGTATCAGACTTTTTATACTTTTGAAAATTATCATTGCACTTACTACTATTTGCATTAATTAGTTCACATGCAGTTGGAACAACAGATTTTGTGTCAAAAAACTTATTTTTCTTATTACTTACTTTATCAGAACCCAAAACATCACGGGTAAGTTTAACTCTAAATTCAGTTTCTACTTCCCTTTTTAGAAAATCAATTAATGACTCTAAATCACTCTTACCTGTTGTTTCAGGAGACATACCTCGTTGTCTTCCCCAAATTTGTATTAAATCAGCAGGAAGTGCTTATTCCACTAAAGGAAATAAAACAACTGCAAATTTATCTTTAGTTAAACCGAGTGATTCCAATGCGCGTAGTTGAGTTTGCAACTTGTCATAAAGAGTTAATAAGTCTATCTTTTGTTTGTCATTGATTACCAGTTTTAATAGCTCTCTGACATAAATTTGAATTAAAACATTTTCATTTCCAAATCGTTCTTTGAGATATTCCACGGCTTTTTCGTAATTTTCTTCCATAGCAGGAGAACTCTCCACTATTGCTCTTGGCGCAGTCTTAGGTTTCGTAGATTGTAGTAGATAATGAAACTTGTCTCTCTTGTCGATGCGAGTATCTTCATGTATTTTACTAAACTTCGTCCAAAATGTCAACCACTTTCGGGAGTCTCCATCGAACTTCACCAGTTCGATCTCTGGCAATTTCTGTTTTGCAGCTGTAACTATTCCTGATGAAGAACCGCTATTCGTTGACCCAGTAGAAGGCTGTGAACACTTATCCTTTTTCCTGTTGGCTTTTACTTTCAACGTAGATAATTTATCGTAATATTCTTGAGCTGCACTAAATTCTCTTTCGTATTCTTCAGTACAGCCTTTTTTCTGTAGAAGTTCCAAAAAAGAGTCATCCGTATTTTGTAAAGTTTTATACTTCTCTGAAATTTGATCTAAATAAATTTCTAAATCGTCCAAATCCGGAGAATCTGATCGTATCAGTTCATCTAACTTATTAGCTGTTTTCGTAAATATACTCCTAATTGCTTTCCGCTTCTGTTTTAGTGTTTCTAAATCATCCATGTTTGCACCTAGGAACTTCTCTTATTTTCGTAAATTATCAAGTGTCGAAATCGATAATGTCACCCTGTGACATTTATCCTGGCTGGCTTGCCAAATTTGTTGCTTAACAAGTAAATCATAGGTTCGAAAATCTGAGCCGACACTTTTTAAAAACACCAACATTTATTTTCACGACATTTCTAATTCTACAAAATCTTAAGTGCAACTAACTATCAAACAGAAAAGCAGATGTAGACGTAACGATGCATCATCTGGGCACATGATCCTTGTGACAGACGAATTCTTTAGGGTTGCCACAGAAAGGCAGGTTGTTGCCACAGGAGCAATGGCAACGTTGTACACAAAAAACATTTTTATCTCCAGCCCGCGAGACTCTGTATCAGAATTTCTAAAGATATTTAAAACTATTTTGCGATATTGCTGTTGAACTCAATTTTATGGTTTAAATGCAAAGAATGTGATATTTAGACATTAGGTAATTTTGGGAAGCAGAAGAGATGAAAAATTAGTAACGCCTTCGCCGGGAATCAAACCACGGACCTCTGGAATAGGTGCCCAGCTTGCAGACCACCATACCACGAAAGCATGGCAAGAAGGTGGGAGAAATAACTTGATAAAGGTAACAGAAAAAATGTTAAAAAAGGTCTTCTTTGGACGTAATTTAAAATGTGAAATCTTTCAGGTTTTTTTGGGGGGGGGCCTAACTTTAATAACTTTAAAAAACTTTTTTATTACAATTATCTTAGAAAGAGTAATAAAATTCTCCCACTTAGTATGCAGATAAAGAAAAAAATAATGAATGCCATAGTTCTTTTCTTCGTGATTAAATAATACATGCACAGTGGGGGGGACCAGCAACTTTTAAGAAAGCGTAGTATATTTTATGTTATATTTAAATTAATAAATAAATATTGTTAACTTTTGATACGTTATAAATATACGCTTATAACATTTAAAATATCATATAATCTATATATTATCTATTATATTAAAATTAATAAATTAACTTTTTAAATGTTATAAATATAGTAAAATCTATTATGTTACATACAGTAATAACATTTTCTCTTCTAAATTAAAGGGCTTTTTTCCCCCCACATGCAGGTTTTCTAAGGCTGTTTCTTAAAATTTAAAGCGTTTATTTCCTTGTTGCAAATTCCATCTTTGTAGTCAGTGTTTACATGACTAGGTCATCACTCCTCACTTCCTGTTTCAGGGGAAAAAGCTCTATGAACTAGCCATTCTCTAATAAGTCCTGGTCATTGAATTTTAAGAAATATATTTAAATGTGTGTGAAGTAATTATTTGAAAATCGTGCAACAGTGTGTATTGTATCTTTTGATAGTAATGTAATGTAGTGTCATGTAAATTGATTATAATCTCTGGAAAACATCACTTTACAATAAGTTAAGTACATTACACTAGGCTGTTTCTCTTTCTTTTAAATTTCTGTAGTAGGCTCTCCTAGGAAGGGGTTTTATTCAACATTAGTTGCTTCTAAATATGTGGGGACGATTATTTCCCATGGGGGTATTTCTTATTCTTTTAATAGAAAATATCAGTGAATAACATAGAATAGCAAAATTTGAGTGGAGGAAGCTGAAATATCTGTAATATAAATATCTCTTTTCCTAAATGTAAAAAATCACAATCAGGTACCATATTTGCATGAGCCTTTTGAGAAGCGGTAGTAGACTTTTTTTTAATATAGATTAATATTAATTGATTTTAACTGAAGAAATAATGTAGAATTTTGTCTTTTACATTGTGAAATGAATTTATGGACGTGCTTGATCTATTGACTAAGAAAAGTTAAATTATTATATAAACATTGTTTGCTTGAATTCATATGAATAAGTAAATAAAACTCTTGTTTTCATTACAAGGGGGAAAAAACTGAATTTCTAGTAGATGTAAATAAATATATGTCTGTTTCTTCTTCATGTTAACAGCATGAGTAGCTATATTTTAACTCTGCAGCTAAGAGAGTTTGTGTAAAAAGGAGAAATGCACCAAAATCAAAAATAAAATGGGGGGGACAGTGTTAGGTTTACATTACTTTATTGAAAAAAAAAAAAAAAAACTATGCGAGTTTGTTTTAAGGTAGTTAGGCAGCGTAAGCATCTTCTTTTTCAAACAGCAGAAGTAGTGGAGTATCTTAAAAAAGAGAGACCTGTATCACCTGACTTTCTTGAAATTGGTCCGAATTTTTATATATTGAATATATATATGTAATGAAAAAAAGAAAAAGGTGTAGCAAATTTTGATGGCATAGTATGTAGATGACTAAGAATGTAGGTCCATATTGAAGAGAAAGAGTACTGATTGCGTAGAATGCTAAAATGTTGAATCCGTGATGACTAGGAAACTTGGCAGCCAAGTAAGATTAAATATTCATTTTTTATTCAAATTGACATTTGCGGCCACAATTTACTTGACACCCTAATCAGGCCTATTTCAAAAATATCTACATTATTGATACTAGTAGGATAGAAAGAGAACATAGTGTAAGAGCGTCATTACAGCAAGAGAGGCAGAAGCTCAGTGTGCAGTTATCCAGTCCTGGAAGCTTACTGAGAGAAGATTTGGGTTAGGTTAGAAAGGTTTCAATTCTTAAAATTTTCAGTTTCCGAATCAGCTATGTCATCAGAATTGCACAAGCTATGCCACATAGATTGATCTAGAAATGATGCAGTCCAGAAACATTATCAATTTTTTTTTTAAATAATTGAGAGATTCGCATGTGCAGTGCATGTTGAACAAAAGAAAATACTTTCCCATTCTCGTGTAAAACAAAATAGAGTCTGTTTAATCCTATGTTACACGTAGGATTTGGCGACATTATTATGAGCAGTTAAATGGGTTAGAATCTTTTAAACCTTTGTTTTCTTTTTAATAAATGCCTATTTGTCATTTTGCAGTAGAATAAAAAAATAGTAAACAGTCATCAAGCTAACCATTTAATAGAATTATATTTGCCAAAATATTGTTGATTATTGTAATTCAGTTTTTAATCTTTAAGTAATTAACTTTATTTTAATGTTATTCATATCTAACTTTATTTTAATGTTATTCATATCATTTAATGTGGCTTATTCCTTCAGATTTCAGACAGTTTTCCTTGGCATACTTCTGAAACTAATTCTAGCAGTATGGTGACATACCATCACGGAATTTAATGCACATATTTTTTGCTTATGTATGCTGCTAAATAAATATAAAATACCTGAATTTATATTAAAATATCTTTAAATAGCTTTCTTTCGTTTAGCTGCAAAATTTCTGGGGGGGGGGAAGACATTTTTTTAATCCAAATTTTGCAGATTCTAATCTCAATCTTCAGTGAAGAAAACAACTCCTGTTATAGTTATTAATGCTTTGGTGATAAGTCATATGTAATTGGCAAACATTTGTGTTTTCAAGTGGGATCACAGTTAATTTACAGTCTGTCTATCATCAGAAAAGCTCTCGCCAGTTAGTCTGCAGCTATCTGTTGCCGTAGCAACGAGCTTTGAGCCAATTTCCGTAGGGGTGTCTTGAATATGAATGATAAACTCTTTACCTCAGCTAACAGTCACCAAAAACAAAATAACTGTAAAGCAACTCTTAATTCGCCCCTATTTGAAATATATGCTGTAGCGATCGCCACCCGCCAGACACTGTGGCAGGGACTATTCTTCTCGTAGACAGACATTACCTCTCAGCACAGCCAACATGCACTACATGGATAGACTGGAATTTTCTTAAAACACACTTGGAAAAGTCAGGGAATTTCGTTCACCTGTTTGAGTGGCAACCCTGAGGAAATAACCAAATCTAAAAAGAGGAATTAAAAGGCTACTACTAAATTAAATTATAAAGCTAATTTACATATTTCTCTATATATGTATATGTTGTAATTACATACAGGACCTTATTACTGTAAAACCTAGGTCTTCACTAAATTTTAGGCGGCCCAAAAAGTCATTCTACAATATTTCATTATCCAGATTTTCCTTTGCAAAAAAAAGTAGAGTAAATATTGGTAGTCCCTGAAAAAATATTTTGCCTCTGGACTCGCATTAGTTTATTGGTCGCTGGTTACACAAATGTGAATATTTTAAGAATCTAGTTATGTGTATATTGAAGCCAATTGAATTAAAATACTTGTAAAATTGTAGGAAACTTGTTTTCTATGAAATGTATTTTACTAACAAGCTTTTATTTTAAACAAAGTTCAGCTTTTAAAAGAAATTTTAAATGTTATATAGCATTTTATCGTTAAAAAGAAATGCTGTGATTAGATTGGTGTCTGAAATCTAATGACATACTATATTTTTAATATCTGTAAAAAATATTTTCTGTGTGTCTATAAAATGTTGAATGAAATGTATTGTGAGCATACTGATGCATCATACTGCATAAATTTGTTATAAACAATGTGCAAATTAAGTGTTTTTGCAAAATATCAAAGATTGCATTTGGAGAATAGATGTACAGTTTATATACTAATTACATGATAAAGAGACATATCTATATGAAATATGTGCATCCTGAATTGTGATGCAGCTGTTACAATATTATGATATCCATAACACTTACTGAAAAAGAAAATTGACTAGTTTTCTTCATTTCTTTCCCTTTTTAAAGTCATGTGAAGTCTTTCTCATTTTCTGCAGAAGTGTTTCAATCATGGTTTGTATCCCATTAAAAGGAATTGGATCCTGGAGACTTTAGTGGTAAGTTGTTAGAATTAATATTCTCAGAATTATCTATATTGCTTTTTATGAATGAATGAAGGCATCATAGCAAGAAATTCTTTTTATGGAGGATGATGAAGTAATCAAACATGATGTTGAAGAGCTTCATTATAATATTGTCTATTAGTCATACTTTGTACATATTCTTATCATGATACCAACTTACACCAAGAATCCAGTACAGCCTTGTCTGTTACTTTTTACATGTTCTGTTACGATATGCCGTCCACTTTCGCACTAAATCAAGCAATGTTTAGAATCTGTGGGCACACTGATTAACATTTACATGGGAGGTCCAGTTTTTAAAATAGGATGTTAATGATGTCTCTCTGAAATTTTGATGTTGCTAAACTTTGGTTAGAGGAATGTAGTTTACAATACTTTGAATGTATAGTTAAACATAAAGCTAACGTTTAGCATAAGAAGCACAAGTTGGTGAGAAATTCATATTCTGGTGCTGAATGCTGGCCAGTTGTGCTATATCAATCGAATTTTGCTCTTGCAATTAAAATATTTACCATAAACTCGTAGATGTAATGTTACCTCCTTTAGGACAATAGTTGTCAACTTTTTCGCCCCATGTATCCCTTCAACCATTCCTATAAGATCATTCCCACCTTTTCCAAAACTCAGAAAGTACATATACATTTATTTAGATTACTTTTTGACTGCACAGCAAGAGAGGGTGGAGTCAGACTGACTGCATTCCCTGTGAATTTGTGCCCTGGTTGAGAATCTAATCAAGGATATACTTGGAACATATTTCTGCATCTTTAAAACACTGCCTGAAAACTAACTATCACAAAATGTTCTATTTCATAATATCTGGTGATGTCAGTGATTTTTTTTTCCTAGTTTTACATGATTTCTTTTCATGAAATCATATAATTGTTTTAAAAAGACAGAATCTCAGATTTATAAAGTTTTTCTACTGAACCACTTTTTCACAGTACAGTGTAGTCTCGTTTATCCAGACTAATGCCAGGGAAGCAGGTCAAAAATAATCCAAATTGTCAAATTTCATCTATATTGTATGTGTTTCTCTTTAAAAAAAAATTAGTAATTTTATTTTATTCTTGAGAATGTATAAATATTTATCAAATTTCACTGCATATTTTCCAAAGTGCTATTTTATCATTATATTTGAATCCGTATTGGCTGATGAAGTTCAGTAGAGTTTCAAAGGATATCTTTGCTGTCTCAAACAAACATGAACAGTTTGTGTGTCAATTCCATATTCTTCAGGAAGCTTTATTATCCATGTTTTTATTGCCATGCTCAAATCTTTTGATTAATGTAAGTTTTTGTTGTAATGTTAAAACTCTCTTGTGCTTTATTTCTATTTATTCATTTTTTAGTTTTGAAATTTAAATTGGTTTTTTAAAGAATAAGAAGAAAATATGCATGAAAATACATATGAAACAAAAACGATCCCAGTGATCAACCAAAACAATGCTTACGAAATGTAGCTTAATGAGGTAATTGTTGAAACTAAACCTGAAGCTACAATTTAGCAGTTTTTAGAGCATCCTCAGACTTGCATACATTTGTTTTTTACATACTTTCATGCATAGTATTGAGTGCATATGTGTGACCTCCATCATGCATAGATAATCTGCACCCAGATAATTGAGAGCACACTGTATCCTATTTTGTTATTCAAGTGTTTTATTGTTATTTCTCGGACTTATGACTGGAAAATTTTCATTTACATTAGCTTTTTATTGAAGCTTTATCATATTCTAAATTGCCACAAACTGTATCTTCTAATTCTGAGATAAGTATCATTCGTAATTTTCAGAAATCTCACTATGTTGCACCTTTGAATAATTTATATTATTGAGTATAATAATGATCATGTATTCATAAGTAATACTGTATTCTAAAATTTGCCATATTTTTGTAAAACTATAGATGATTTAAATGCTGTATGTAACACTGTGTTTATATAATTTAATAAGATGCTGCTTAATTAATTAAACAATAATAAGCATAGCAAAAATTTTAAAAAGCAGTGGAAAGATAACTATAGTTCAAATTATATATTTATAGTATTCTTTCTGTCTGTGTCTTAAATAGGATTCTGACATTTATTTAGTGCTTAAGAAAGATTGACTAATAAAAAAATATTATACTTGTACTGTATAATATCATACAATATTAAAGACCTAGAGCTGCCAACAAACAATGTTCGTTTGTGTCTGGTAAGGTGGAAACTCAGTCATTTTTTTACTACTTGGTAATTTTAATGTTAAAGAATAAGAGAACAGTGAAAAATCATGCTTTTGTATCAAAGTATTACACAGTAATTAAGAAATCAATCTGAACTGTGTCTGCATGCATATTTTCTCAGTATTACTTTGGGAAGGGATTACTATGTGCATTTGAGTTTCTGTATATCATCAAATTATGGCTTAATGTGCACTTTTTAACTTAGTAATAATAGTCTGTTAATAAATAGTTTATTTCTGAAATTTAAAAAAAAAAAAATAATAAAATTGAGCTTTGTTAAACTTTTTGCATTGGAATTAGTAGTTAGGAGGATATAACTGGTTTTTATGATGCTAAATAAAAATAAATACTTCAATATTTGAAGTATACCTGTCATCGAAATTTCATAACTGATTGTGTGTCTCATCCCAAAATGAAGATAAATGTGCACAAACTCTGCTACTCTGGATTAATTATAATTTTTTCTATATTTTTAATATTAAATTTCCTTTCTATATAAATGTTTTATTTAAAATTTTGAGTTTTTTGTGGGGGGGGGCAAAAAAATAGATCTTTTATACATTCAAAGTATAGTTTTTGAATATAAAGTAATGAAAAATGAATTTTATATTTATTTAAAGTGTTAACTATTCATGGTTTGCACTTATAAACATGTTTTTATTATTATTTATTAAGTATTTAATGTCTGTTTAAAATGGAAACAGAACATTATGCATAATCATTAATTTTGTCTTATTTCTAATCATCGTTAAAGTAACGATGTTGATAAAATTTTGTTTCTTACAAAATTATTTTTAAATTGTTTTATTTAATGTTAATTTGCACATAAAATTTTTAGAAAAGGAATCATTTTTATGGGATATTAATATTAGCAAAATGATTCTGATTTTCTCAACATATATTGTAATATAGATTGTACCTAATGTATATTTACCTGAAATGAGAAAATAAAGCACTATCAGAATCAAAATTTTTTTTGTTGTACAAATATTTCATTTATGTGGTGTGGCTATATAAACCTTTATCTAGTGGTATTTTTTTGTTTTATAGTCTTTCCCAATTTCAGTTTCATATAATAAATTCCAGAAAAACTGAATTAAAGTATTAAAATTGTAAGAGGGAGATATTATGTTTTCTTAATTTTTTGTAGATATGTCCCCATTGTTTCTGAGGAAGGAGAGGATTTTGTGAAGCTCAAATTCAATGTGAATGTTTCCCCCACCCCTTGAAATACCATGATCATTACAAATCTGTATTAATGTTATATTATGCATTCTTTAATAGCTTACTATAATTTGTTTTTTATGCAAAAGCCCTGTTAAGATAGATATAGTTAATTATGAGACAGAACATGATTTTATAGATGAATTTATTTTTCATATGGAGAGTGGGGATGAGTTGAGCAAAAGGCAAAAGCAGCCTTGGAGGCTTCAAATTTGTTAAATAAAAATCTAATGTTAAAAAAATCCTAAAATTTATTATTATTTGGTTTCGATGAAACATCAGTATTGTTTCTGATGTGCCCATATTTATTTTAATCTTTTTAACTGTGAGCCAGGACTATAATGTATCGTATGTGTATATGTAATGCCTGAAATTAAGAAATGAATTTTGTGAAACGTCTGCAATGCCTTTCACGTGCATTGTTGGTGTAGTATTAGATGTATGAATGTATCTTTCAAAAAAATTTTTAAATAACCTAGAGCTTAGAAGATAACTATCCTTGAGTGAATAACACTGCTGAATACTGGTAGTTTGATCTGGATTCAAGTAAAAAGGGAAGCTGGCAGCATGAGGTTTTGCAGTTTTTTTACTTGTGTAATATAAATAAGGATATTTTTTTCCGTAGGAAGTCCTAGGTCTTCACAGAGAATTCTCATTAACGGCATATAATTCTAACATGCTTTTTAAAATCAATTAACCAACCTAGAAGAAAGCTAGCTAAGATAAGCAACAGTGGCTGCTACCACAAGTGTATACAATATATGTTCTGATGGCAGACAACTAAATAAAAGTCTGTCAAGTAAGTGATCCTAGTTGGGATCCATGAGCTATTTATATTTATTATAGCTTTGAGTGAGCAATAAAATAGGGATCTTATTTAGTTTGAATTTTATAAGTACTTACAATATAACATAAGGAAACAAGTGGCATTTCTAATCGCATATAATATGCATTTTAACTTGATAATGATTAGTGCTTTTTTTTTTTGGCAGTGAATTTTTGTATACTATAATCTTGAACGTTAATAATTGCCTTGTATGCTGCTAAAGCAATTATATTTAAGCCTTTTCCTTTTATTATTATTATTATTATTATTATTATTATTATTTATTATTTTTAGAATTGTCCTAAATAAAGTCTTATTTCTTAAGAATTTGTATTGACATGTGGTCTATATTTCAGCCTTATATTTTTTTTTATTATCAAGCTAGTCTTATTATTATTATAGGACTTATTTCTTTACCAAGTTGTTTGTTGTTTTTGCTTTATTTTGCAATTACCATATGCTTTTATATATCTGGAAATATGTTCAAAGAGTGTAGCTATATTTGAAAACTGTTGGTTATTTAAATAAAAGAGTCCTTTATGTTTTCTTAAAATCATCTACCATATAATATCTGTAATGAGGGAGCAACTAATAAAAAATTGTGCACTTTTGTATATAAATAGAAATTAATTGTTGCAGTTGTTAGACAAATGGAAATTTCTGTATATACAGTCAAAAGTCGTTAATCCGGACTTCGGCAATTCTGGATTATTGATTTTTCCGGATTATAGATCATCTGTTTAAATCTGGCAAGATGGCATGTAGAAATTATAAAATTAAAAATATGAAACCGTAATTTATGAAATAAAGAACAATTATGATCTAAAGGGTATCAAAATTTACAAAAAAAAAGCTTAATATTTATTTCTTTATTTTATTAAATGTTTCTTTCAATGTAAGTTGTTTAAGTTGCTTCGTTTTATGTGAGAATACTTTCTCTTTAATTCTATAAACAGATATAATTTCTTGTTCAGTTACAAAGTTCCGCCGTTCAAGTCTTATAATTGCTGTGTCGAGAATACTGACTAATTTGTCAATCGAAATTTTTTCGTTTTCAATAACCTCTGTGTCACTTTCTTCACTATCGGAAGCGAATTATAATGACGAGGAATTTGATTTAAATCATATCAAAGACTGAGTACATCAAGATGAAATACTACATTTAGTAAGGAATTATAAGCCAAATAAAATAAAAACATCTGCCCTGAAGATAAGGATAGTGCTGACAGATCAACTTCCAATTCATTGCGTGCAATTCATTTGACTGTAACAAAATATGAAAATATAGTAAATATCTATGCAAAAAAATTTCAAAACTTTTTAAAAGATTCATCATTGCTATGAAAATGAAATGTTTGTTTAGTTCCACATATTTTGCTGTATCTGATCATTTTGATTTTGATTAAATTTGAATTATGCATATAATTAATGCTATTATGGGGAAAATCCATGCATTGACATTTATTTGCAATTAAATTGACCCTTCTGAGATATAAATTGTCTAACTGCTGTAAATATTCAAATGCAGGATTTTGTGATAACAGTGTATTGTATACTCAGTTTCAGCTTGTACTTCTGTTTCTGGTAGACTTTCTTCACTAAGTGTTTTGAATCATTTTATGTAATTTCTTTAGTAATATAATTACAGATTTTAACTATAAATGTGACTTATCTATAGCATGAAAAGAAATATTCACCTGTAATATTCTGAAAATAAAAGATTGTAATGGTGTATTTATTAACTTTTAAACAATATAGTAGAAATAACCCCTTGAAATACCATGATACTTGAAACTAAATAATCATCATACAGACTCCTAAAGTCATGTTTTTGATAAGTGACTGAAATGAAAAACATACTACTGTGGGAAAAGTGACAGGCAGGCCACTTACTTGTTTTTCTATTTATTTAGGTGGATATCTTTGCAACAGTATTTAATTCTATTAGTTTGCTGGTGTTTATAAAAGAATATCAGATATAATTAATATATTAAAAATAATAAAAAATTTATTTTTATTTTATTTTAATAAAGTATTAAAAGCAAAAGAATGAACCTTCTTTTGGCAATCATCTCTATAAGTGATTACTTATTTTTAAGAACATGAACATATATCAGTACTGAACATCATTTTTCTAAGATAGCCACCAGTACCATGAATGGTAATCTTAAAGAGAGTTCAGTACCATTGAATTTCTTGTAAAGTTCTTTGAATTTTTGTTCTGGAATTTTTTGTGGGTGCATTTTTATTATTGTTATTATTATTATAACATATATATCCTTCATTTGGAATCATGGTACATTATAATCATATGCACCTCTGTTGAAATGTAAGTTCATTGGTAATTTTAAAGATCATTCGCGAACTCATTGCTGATTTTGGAGAAAATATGTTTTTGAGAAATTCTTCTGTAATTTTGTGCTGCTATTCTTCTCCCCATGTAAACAGCGATCTGTTTTTGCTACAGAAACATTGGAGAGTTGAACAAACTTGACACTGCATACTGGTCACAATGAATCAGGACTTAGAAGAGAAGGGCTAGCTCATAGAGCTTTTTCCCCTGAAGCAGAAAGTGAGAAGTGATGACGTAGCCATGATGACGCTGAGCGCGCCAATATAATTCACAGCTTGGAAATTAGCGTTTTTGAACCAGCGTTTAAAATGAGCTGTGTGTGAAAGATAGCTGTAATTTGGAAAAGGCAATGTTACTGCTTTATGAATTTTAGACTGAACCATTAAAAATTTAATAATGCTTACTCAATTTTAAAATAATAGATAAAATGTGCTACTCTTTTAACATAAAGTTCCGTGTTTTTTTTTTATTTTTATTTGCAGGTTTTTTTATTTAATGCACGTTTATTTCTAATCATTTCTTTATTTGCATACTAACTGAGAGAATTTTTATGCTGCTTCTAAGATAACTATAATAGCAGCTATTTAAATTTACTCAAAAAACAACTTTACATCGACATAGGTTTAAACATATATGACATATATGGCAACATTTCTGCTAACCTACGTTTGATTTTTTGCCTAATTGTAAATTTTACATTGTTATAATTCTCTTCCGATTCAATATAATAGATATTTTTTAAATAATTTTGTAATTTATACTTATATCTATATTACAATTAAATAAATGTATATAAGATTGTTACCTTAATTTTGACAAAATAGCTTTATTCAGAGTACCTAAAACAGTTATTTAATTTTTCAAGAGTGTGAGTAAAGGAAGCAGGTCTTTTTATGCCAATTACTTTGATGTTTTATACTATTATATTTTATCTAGAATGCTAATCTAGCACAAAATCTAATCAATAATTAGTTACAAAGGATACAATAAGAATAACTTTAACAAGTACTTAACAAAATTAGTTTGTTAAATACTTGTTATTCTTGTTGGTACTATTCATAATACCGAAGAGGCCCACCAGCGGCCGAGCGGTAAAGTCGCTGAACACTGGTAGTTCGGTCCGAGGTTCGAATCCCGCGAACGGGCTGGCTGCATGGGGGTTTTCGTAGTTTTCCCCATGTGTAACGTGTATACGAGCCAGTTTTCCTTAGAAAGTCCTCCACGAAGGCATCCCTCCCCTTAGGCAGATAGCCCTAGTGTGCTTTGCCATAATTAAATACACACATACACATAATACCGAAGATATTATCGATTAACTCATAGAAGTCAGATGCTTTCTGATTTCCTGTGGGGTAGAGTATACCTTTTGCGGTACTTTTTGAAAATAATGTTTTCTCTGGAGCGACTTTTTGTCTCTCGTTTCCCTTGACCATTAAATAATTTGGTTTTAGTTTGTGACACAATTTGATTTCTTCTCAATCTCTATTTAAAACCTCTTTAATAATATCAAAATTTTAAACAGTTACATCTTCTAAAACAAATCCTCTATCTAAAACGCGGTTTCTCAGTAATTTGAGGCAGAGGGCGAAATGAGACTCTTATTCAAACAAACTGCACATTTTGAAAAGAACCAACTTAGTCCAGTTTAGAGTCATAGCAGAGTTTTCAATGTATATGCATTTCGTCGAAACTGAGAACGCATATTTTTTTCTACAGAATACAAATATTCGCCTCTTTCCTTCTTTAGAGTCAGAACATTACTTTGAATTCTTGGACTACACTAAAATTTAGAAAACACTAAAAATAAAATAAACACCATTTCTTTAATTTGATAATACTAGGTAAAGATATTCCAATTTTTTTTCGTTCCAAAAATCTTAGCTTTAAGATGACAGAGCTCTTATGACGATGCTACGTGAAATATTTTCACTAGTCCACCTGATTTTTTTCTTCTTTTTCAGTAATGCATTAATCTGCGTCTTTATAAAAATAGGCTTTAGACATTTTTCCAAATTCTCCGATTTGTGCCCCCCCCCAAATTTCGCTGTTTGAGATTTTAATTTCTGATACCAATTTCTGTCTAGATGTCGTCCACCTTCTTTGTCGCTGAACAAACATTCTAAAATTGTTCTTTTCTCTATTTTTCAATACTTTAATACAATTTTCTAAGGATATTATTTTGTTCTTCAAATTATCAATGCATTCTTGTTTATCCTTAAACATTCAGGATGATCTACATTTTGATTTGTGAGTTTTATTTCAAAATCATTAAAATTTGATTCATTATTGTCATCATCAATTTCGATTTATTATTGTCATCATAATGTACTTTCGGCACAGCATTCCATTCCAACAGTTTCTTTTTGTGACTATCCAAACAAGCGATTTTTCATATCATCTTCATAAACACTGCATAGAAAATGTTCGCTGCAAATTTTTCCGCTCTTCACATTAATAGAATCTTCTCTTTGACATTTGTGTATCCATACTTTCTTCAAAAGCAAACTCTCATTTGGATCCTTTGGTCCCATGAAATAAAATATCTCATCCTTTGATACTTCTGTAAGTGCTACAGCACGTTACTGCAGCGCAAAAAGCCATATTACGTAAACGATACTTTACAATATAGAATTTAAAATAAAAACTGACTAAAATTACATATATATAAATTATTTTAAATATATACATTATTAGAAAACATATATATATATTATTAAAATTAATTTGGGATATGTAACCTCTAGAAAATCGTCTCGCAGCTCAATGAAACTACTGTTTTAAACGCCGGAAATCAGGACAGGTGGCATCACAGTGACGTCAGATTATTGCCTGTTACGTCCCTCCATTAGGCTCGCGTCGGCGAGGAGTCGAACAAAGAAATGAGCTAGCCCTTCTATTTATCCCTGACAATGCATGAATCCATGAATAGCTGAAATCTCAGTGTAATGAAAATAAATAAGCAAACTGTGCAGTTCCATTATGATTTGTTAAGACAAAAAAAAAAAAAAAAAAAAGTGTATTCCATGTAAAATGAGATAATAATTATAAAAATGGCTATTGTATTCAAGTATACATGTGCTACACACGTACTTATTGCTGACATTATTTCCACATAAGTACTTTTTGGCAATTTGGTAAGATCTTCATCAGTACATTCTGCTATATTTCGATGGGTGATAATCAAAAAGCATCTTAATCAATAAAGCATCAATTATCTTAAAACAAAATTAGTTATAAATGGATATGCTATGAATGATTTTATTAGCACTTTTTATTTATTAATGTAAGCTACGAGAACTTTCAAATAAACATTTATCATGTTTCCATTATTTTTTCTTTTTGTAATTTTGAAGTTTATGATAGATAGTATTTTTTATATAATTCACAAGAGTAAAATATAACTAAATTTTCGAGTAAAATAAAAAATATTTCAAGTAAATATATAATAATAATATTTCGAGTAAAATATCTATAGTAATATTAATATTTCGAGTAAAATATAACTAAATTTTGCGTAACTGAGTTTTTGAATCTTATTTAAAATGCAATAACTTTGCATTTAAAGATTTTACTTTTACATGAATATAATTTTTAGTATTTTTATGTGATTGACTTATTGATCTTCATAAAAAAGATCTGCTACCAAATGCAGAATATAGCATATAGCTGTGAGTGTGGCTAGTGACCTTGACAGGTGAGAGCAGGGTCCGGACACCCGGGCGGCTTTCACTGACTATTCGGGTGTAATGACCTTGACAGCCGTAGCGATGGGCCTGGGTTCGTATCCCGGAGAAAGCTGTCCATCCATTACGTGCTTCCATAATGAAATGGCAACCACTTTTGACCCTTGTAGTGGCGTAATTCTAATGCCTATTAAATAAAGTGTCTGGCCATTAAAAAAATATATAATTAGTTAACATATTGAAAAAGAATCATTTTTTTAGAATTCCTTAAGTATGAGATGGTGTAGTAGTTATTTTCTGATAAAAGAAGGAGCAATACCCAAATTTTAGTTTTTCTTAATCATTTTAAAGCAAATACTATTTGCAGAGAAGGTCTTCCAACACTAAGCTTTGAATTTTTCTCAAACTAACTTCTTAAACTCAAATATAAATCTACTCATCAAGAAATAAATAATAAAAGAATTAGCTGCTAATATTCTACAGAAAATACATTAAAAAAACTGTTATCCCATCACAGTGGGCTACCTATATATTTGGTTTGGGGTTTTTCCCTGATGTATAATGTGAATATGAGTCACTCTCCCTTTGATAATCTTCCATAAAGGCATCCCCTCTATAGCCCTGATGTACTCTACATTATCACCAATGGCAAACTTCGAACTATCTAAAGAATTTTAAAATTTCATGAAATCTCCAATTGGCGCTGGTTTGCCAAATATTGTATATTGTCAGTGTTCTATTCTCACTGATTTAGTAGTCACGTTTTTTAAAAATTGTTTGCTTCTAAATGAGAAAAAACATTTGTAGCTATTTTGTGTGTTGCATTATTTCAAATAGTTTCAATGTTTTATCGAAAATGCTTCCTCAGTTTTTTTAAAGAAAACTGTTAAAATTGCACAGGGGTGGATTTAGACTTGATAAGACACAAAGCTATTTTAGATATGAGCCTTCGTAAGTCCAGATATTATATGTTGGTGCCAAACACACTCTTTTACAAAAAAATCGAAGCACCGTGAAGGAAGTGGTTGTTTTTTGATGAAATTGAATATGTGTATAGCTCATTCACAGATAGTAAAATGATTAAAAAATCTGAATTCGTCGAGGCAAGGAGGTTCCTAATATCATCCAGCGACATGTTCTGCCAGGCATTCATCAGTTGTCGCTCTAGATCTGGGATATTTTGTGAAGCCCGACTGGTGGCTTACCATGTCCTAGACATGCTCGCTTGCTAGCCAAGGAAGAGTATCAACGGCGCGGAGACAGTCTAGAGATATGCGAGCAGTGTGTGACCTGGCATTATCTTGTTGGAAAATTGCCCCAGAATGACATGCCATGAAGGGTAATGCAACCAGCTGCAGGATGGTATCAACATATCGTTAAGCTGTAAAAGATGTAAGGAGCGTGACTAAAGATGACTTGCTGTCATTAAGAAATAGTGTCCCACACCAGAGGTTATGGCTGTATGCCTTTGTAAAAGAAAGACTGATTGGGTCCATTGGCCCCATCCTCTCCAGACACGAATACGGTGGTCATCTGCTTCAAGAGTGAAGCGGGATTCATTGCTGAACACTATACAATGCCAGTCTGATGGCAGCCATGATGATCGGCTGCGACACCACTCCAGACGACTCCGCTGATGTTGTGTGGTCAAAGACAAACATCTTACCTCTGTGAGCGTAACCCCGCCTCAGACAAGCGCTGTGAGATGGTGGACGGTACCATGGGAGGTATAGACGTGGCTGTAGTGTGTTGAATAGTCGACAATGATACCGTTGAGGTGATTCGGGCCTGGCGAACAAGCATCCTATCTTGCCTCGCATTTGTGATCTTTGGCCTTTCAGAGCCTTTATTTCGTCAGCAATTTCCTTGTAATTGTGAAAGTTTTTGATAGGGTATGGCACCGAGGACTTATATACAAACTTATCAAGTTAAACTTCCTCGATCATTGTATTAGACTTATTACTTCCTATCTCCAAGGCAGAATCTTTGCAGTAAAAATTGGCAGTTCTGTTTCTTCTACGAGAAAAATTTTCGCTGGAGTGCCTCAAGGATCTGTACTTTCTCCATATTTATTTTACATTTACGATATTCTTAAGGACCCACAAATTACCATTGCTCTTTTCGTTGATGATACTGCAATTATGACCCAAGCTTCTACTATTACTGATGTCCAGCTCCTTCTTCAACATTACCTTAATCATCTAAAAAATTGGCTCACTCTTTGGAGGATTGCAGTTAATACCGAAAAATCAAAAGCAATAATTTTTCGCAAAGGTCAAACAAATTTCACTCCACCTAGACCTCTTCTGTTTGATGAAGAAATAGACTGGGTTGACGCAGTTAAATATCTGGGAGTCATTCTTGATAAAATTTGACTTTTCAGAAACATCTCAGGGAAACTGAAAAAAATCAATATCACGCTTGCAACTATGCGCCCACTTCTTAGCAGAAGTCATATGTCCGTTTCTACTAAACTCTTATATACGGGGGTTGTAAATTAAATAGTGGGAACTTAACCTTGAAACTCGCAGAAGGGCGAGCATGCGTAAATACTATATGGGAGCGGTGAGATGGCGCTGTTGATGATGTGTAGAGTGCAAAAAACAGTCGATCCGCTTAGAAGGGTAGTTATTGTGTGGCGTTAAAGTGAGAAGTTTCGTTTCCATCGCTCTAAAGCATGTTTTCAAAAGGTGATCAGCGGTCGTGGCTTAAAATCAAGGTTGCCCGTGGCAACAGAATGCTATCGAGAATTAGTGGAAGCCCTGTGGCACAAATGCTTTACCGTATAGGACAGCAGCACGATGGGTTCAAGCATGAGACTGCGGTTTTGCAACGCACAGGTCGGCCCTCCATTCCTCAAGAGTAGATTGACATCCTGAGCGGTTTCCTTACCATAGACCGCCGATGGATTGTCCGAGAATTATCCTTAGTGGTTGGTCTGAGTCATCAAACGGTGTGGCGCATAATGAAGAAATCTCTCAACATGAGGAACATTGCTTCCTGCTGGGTTCCACATCGACTAACCGAAGTACAGAAATGGCACTGGCTGGCACCCACTTGGAGAGATACCGCAATGGAGGAGACGTACTTCTGCAGCGGATTGTCGCCATTGATGAGACAAGGGCACGAGCCTATGAGCTTGAATTAAAGTGTCAATCAAATGAATGGCGTCACCAAGGTTCGCCACGTCCACAGAAATTTCAACAGGAACCCTGTCGGGTGAAGGTTATGCTGATTATGTCATACGACTGGGACGGTGTAATTCTTACACATGCTGTACCTGAAGGACAAACTGTCAACGCAGATTACTATTGCCGATTTCTACAACACCATCTGCGTCCAGCTATGCGGCGCAAACGCCCACGTTTATTGCACAGCAGTCTCCTTATCGTATTGCATGACAACGCTCGTTGCCATGTCGCAAATAATGTCACTCTCCTTTTGCGACGGTGGTAATGGGAAATCCTGGAACACCCTCCCTACTCACCCGACATGAGTCCTCGTGACTTCGATCTGTTTCCGAAGTTAAAGGAACCCCTCCGATCACCGATTTGATGACGCTTCACCGATTTGATGACGGTCACCGATTTGATGACGCTTCATCTGTATTCCACGTAATAGAGCGCTCGGTCGCTCACATCAACAATCAACACCTTGCCACTGATCTACAACGGCTTCCCGACATTCGGCAAAATGTTATAAGCTTTGCTGGTGATTACGTAGAAGGAATGTAATGCAATTGTACTTGTAAGTTCATTAAAAATTGATTTATACCTATGTTGCCATTACTTAATTTACAGCCCTCTTAAATCTATACTTCGACCAGCATTACTCTATGCTAGTTCTGTTTGGGACCACGCTGCCAAAACTCACCTTCAACACATCCAAATTCTTCAAAGCAAAGCACTCGGAGAGATCATCAACGCGCCATGGTTCATTCCAAATTCGTATATCCACCGTGATCTCGAAGTAGATACAATTCAAGAGTATATTCAAAAACTTGCCAGAAATTTCTTCTATTCAGTTCTCACTCATCCTAACAACTGCATCAACTCTCTTAGATGTTCTCCAATTCTTAGAGGAAAGCACAAATATTCATCTGACATTCTCCATCCTTAACATTTTTTACTTATACTAGATTCTTCAGTTCACTGATTTGGACCTTCGACCAGACACTCACTTTTTCGTCGACTGATGGCGGCCACCTGACTTTTACTTTCGTCTTTTTGTTTTACTGATGTTCTTCACGTGATACAGAGCGTGATGAGGCGCTGCTTTCTGAAACTCAAATTCACTATATGTTCTTAGATAAAGAATTTCCTTGTAGCAACCATTGCTGCCAACATCTTTGCACAGCAGTGTCTGTACGCTGCAGGTGTTCGCCTATTGCTCGGTATGACCACCCAGCTTCACGCAACCCTAAAATGCGACGACGTTCGAAGTCGTTTAGTTATTTGTAAGGTCTTCGATATCGTCGTTATTGGTCTTTAGTTGTTTCTTTATGGAATTACAATGGCAGCTACAAAAAAAGATAAATTTTCCGCCTCTGTTACTGGTTTTATACTTTGCGAAATACACGCTATGATTGCAATTCCTGTTCATTTGCCTTGAGACTTTAATCATTTTCGTGTTCGATCAAGATATTTTTGCATACCAAATTTCGTCACGATCGCAAAAGTCCTTTTTGGTGCTTCGATTTTTTTTTTTTTTTTCCCAAACCGAATGTATGATTTTCGGATACATAGAGGGTTTTCTTTGGGGGGGGGTGCTAAGAAAGCGGAGGCCGTAAGTTATAGCTTGCATAATTTAAATGTAAATCCTGCACTGAATTTACATGAACTTTAAATTGATTTGGAGAAAAGAGTACTATTAAATCAAAGTTGCCAAAGTCTAAAAATGAAGGAAACATTAATTAGATTTTTAATTCTAAATTATGTCTGTATTTGTGTTTATTAATTCTAAATTATACCTTTTGTACAACTACAATTAATGTGATTTGGATTTTGTTTCATGGTTCTGCAGCCCGCCATTTGAAATTAGTAGATGTAATGCAAGAAGATATTTATTTGAAAACTATATTTCTAAAATTTAAAAGGATATTAAAAATCCAAGAGAAATTAAAAATGACAAAATAATCGAAAACATCTTCGCTTCATTTGTGAAAATGAATTAGGTCTGAAACTGAATTCACAGATGTTTCGTCAAATAATTATTCTGGGGAAAAGCCTTAATCGTGTATAGAGTTATAAGGAAAAACAGGCAACATTATGGCTTAATATAAGACGGGGGGATTGTGTCTTGCAGTGTGTCCAAAATAATTTTAGGGAGATGAAAAATTTGAAGCATTTTTATGACTTAGATAGAGCACCAAAAGTCTGGTGATGACAGGAAAAAAATTTAATAGAAACAAAAAACTTTTAAGGTAAATGGCTTATACCAGTGGGAAAAACCACTAATACTTCCCAGCAGCCAGTCTTTTCGCCTTCATTTGAACTTGTGATCAGCAGTTTTACCGCATAGCCGCCGGTTGTCTTGAAATTTATTTAAACATGTAAGATTTTGGGGAAATAAAAGAAATGGCTTTTAAGCAGGAATTGGAATTTATGTTGAAGAAATTATTAATAAATCGCAAAGGTATCTCTTGAATATATTAATGTTTCTGCTATCTGATGAACAGGGAAAACCCCTGCTGTTTAAGACATGTAGCGGGCACTTATCGACCCATGCCTTAATTGCTTATCCGTATTCAAGTATTATGCTTATCACTTATGTATTCAGAACTCTACATATTCGAAAATCGGCATAATGTTATTCCAGGGTAGCGCTTACGCGCGGGAACCTATTTGCGAACGAAGTTTGCCTGAGCCGACTGACAGGACATTAGACAACACGGATAATTAGCTGATAACGCGTAGATAAATAAAAAATGCGAAATTGTTTTAGTAAAATGTATCCATGTTTATCTAAGAAAAAGATGTCACATTTCTGTCTTTGTTTAATGCTAAAGAATCTATAGATTTTAATATTAGATTATTAGTCCAAAGGGACAATTTGCTCTGAAGGACTGTTAATTTCGTTTGGGGATTTTATGTTGAAAACTATAAACGGCGAATCACTTTTAAATTGTTGCCACCAAATAGTATCGCCTGTAAGAATTGGAGGCTCCCTTCAGCCACCTGCACACGAGTGTCCCAATAGCTCAAAAGAAGAGGCCCCGTATCTCCACAAACGAGGGCAGCCAGTAACCCAGCCAACCTCAAACAACAAACAAAAAATACTAAATAATAAGTAAGCACATCTAACACAAAATTACAGACCAACAACAAAAAAATCCATAAACACAAATTCACAACATAGAACACCACAGATATATAAAACCCATTATAAATACAAAATTCAATTTTAACGGATCAATTTAACAGGCCCACCAGCGGCCGAGCGGTAAAGACGCTGAACACTGATAGTTTGGTCTGAGGTTAGAATCCCGCGAACGGGCTGGCTGCATGGGCGTTTTCGTGGTTTTCCCCGTGTGTAACGTGTATACGAGCCACTTCCCCTTAGAAAGTCCTCCACGAAGGCATCCCTCCCGTTAGGCAGATAGCCCTCGTGTACTTTGCCATAATTAAATAATCCAATCCAATTTTAACAGAAGATTCTTACCAGCGCCTTATTTTCATTGATAAGCTTCACGAGCCAGTTTCCCTTAGAAAGTTCTCCACGAAGGCATCCCTCCCCTTAGGCAGATAGCCCTAGTGTGCTTTGCCATAATTAAATACATACACCACACCATTGATAAACTTCATTGGAGCAATAGAATATGATTTGAAAACTTTAAAATTAATGACACTTGCGTTAAAATCAGTAGTGTTAAAAATCTGTCTAATAGGGGCTGTTAAACTACAATCAACCACAAAATGCCTAGCATCACCATCAACCTGAAAACTATTACATAGTGTATTTTCCTGCAGATTAAATCGGCTGAAATAGAACGGAAACCTACCATGTCCAGTTAAAACCTGATTAACATTAATATTTATTGCTCATGCATTTCATTTTATTCGTGATTTTAATTAGTTCCATAAATCCTTTGTTTTAGGTGATTATCGCCCTGTTTTATATTTAAAGAAATTAATTAATGAAGAATCTGCATAAATGTATGTATGTTTCTCGCATTGTGTTAAAACAACGGTACCTAGAGCCATCAAAATTTGAATAACGAATTTCATATAGAATATGGGCATGTGGAAACCCTAATTTGAATTTGAAATTTGTTTTATTATCGATTTCATATTTTGTAACAATTCACGAATTTTTTATTAAAAACCTAAACGATCTCAAAAAGAGCAATGGCAGCACTTTACGAGGAAAAAAAAGAAAAAAAAAATTATATCCAGGGGCGAGACTCTGTTTCGAAAATTCTAAAGAACTCATTTTAAAATTATTTTACGATATTGCTGTTGAACTGAATTTTATGGCTTAAGTACGTAGAATATGATATTTAATAAATAAAGGTAACACACAGAACGTTAAAAAACCGCCCCTTTGGACGTAATTTAAAATCTGAAACCTTTCAAATTATATTTATTAGATTAATTAGAAACTTATTTTGGCAAACATTTTAAAAATTAATTTCAAGAGAAATCAAATACAGGAGAGAAACAATTTTATATTGAAAGAAATGGGTGGAGCAAAGCGCAAACAAATGTAACGTGAACTGTCGAGGAAAATAGTAATGAGAAGTGAGAACACTCATGTATTAGTAATTTCAAAGCACTGAAAAATTAATATTGTTTTGCGTGCGTACGGGTTCGTAATAGATTGAATGCAAAAGTCTGATGAAAAGTTAATAAGATTTGTTCTTATCACAAGAACTAAAACAACACGCTGAAACTTTGCTTCACAGATATTCTCACAATACCATATAGTAGTTATATTTTAAACTACTAAAACGTTAAATGGAACACAATTCAAGCGCAGAGAAAGCTAATTCGATCGCATCGCGAATACGCTACAGTCTACAAGAATTTAGTAAAAAACTGAACTGAGATATTTTTCTTCTGCTTTTATAAGCTTTTTAATCATGCACGAGAATATTCTGGTATTTTCTCGAGGTTTCTGGATAGCAAAAGAGTACAATTACGAGATATCTATTTAGTAAGTGTTAAATGCGCCTGCTCCTGTATTTTTACTTCCTCGGCGTAGCTTTCTCTTATCTAATTTACTAACTGAATCTGTACGGATAAGGTTTGTGGATCGAAAGTCAAGCTTATGATTAAGTGTTTAGTTGTGATTAGCTAACCTAATTTTGTTTATTTCTCCTTTTCGAGCATAGATTCATGTTCCCTGATGCGATATTTTAACCTCTTTCAGTTTAGCTGGTATATGTTAAACCACATTGACATGATAAATCGCATTAAGCTAAAATTGCAGAAGAATTTAATATCAGAGATGGGATCTTAAAGATTAAACAACGAATTTTATTAATTCCAAAAATAATCTAAAAATTGAAATTGTGGAGAATACAAGCAATTTTGTAACTGGTGAAGCGATGAAATGTTATGACGACAAGGTTGTTAGTATTATTTTTAATAGATAAAAGTTTTGTATATAGTAAGAGGAACATGTATGAAAGGCTTCATCATTGTCGGCGGCAGAAAATCCTCTCTCAATGGAAACTGATTTTAAATAATTAGTTTCTCAGAAAGCAAGTACAGTAGTACCTCGCGATACGATGGGTTCACGATACGATGTGTTCAGGATACGAAGTGGAATATCGCAAATATTCGTGCTCGCGATGCGATCCCAATATCTCTTGCCGCTTGAAATTGTTTTAAAGTTGGCGCGCTACGGATAAACATCACGCGTCACTAAGCAAGCCTCAATACGTCACTATTCAAGCTGTTCTGGTATTGGTCGACGTGACGTCATCTTCCTTTCTCTATAAATCCTGTTCTCCTATTGGTCGGCATCACGGCATCGTAGGATACCGAGTCCACACAAAGCGTCGATGTGATATCGTTCTCTCCTTCTCGAGACTGCGTGGCGTTTGTACAGTTCATACGATAGATTGTGTGATCGTAATATTATTTTGTGATAAACTTTATTCGCCATGGGTCCTAAATGTGCTTCTAGTGCTGTTGGTGATAAGGGGAAAAGAAAGTCATCGATAACTATGGAAATGAAGTTGGAAATTATAAAAAAAATACGAAAGAGGCATGCGGATCATGGCTATTGCTAATGCATATGGACGAAACCAATCGACGATTAGTACCATTATAAAGAATAAAGAAGCCATTAAAGCCAGCAAGTCTGCAAAGGGCGTTACCACCTTCTCATACAATGGAACTGCCCTTAATGACGAGAGAGGAGACTCTTCTTCTTATTTGGATAAAAGAGAAGGAAATTGCTGGTGATAGGATAACACAATCTGCTATATGCCATAAAGCCACTGCGATCTTTGAAGACCTCGCAAAAGCCCAGAGAGGCGAAGGGACATCAACACAAGAGGCCCCAACGTTCAAAGCATCTTATGGGTGGTTTGAACGATCCAAGAAGAGATCGGGGATACATAACGTGGTCAGGCATGGGGAAGCTGCCAGCGCCGATGAAAAAGCAGCGCAAGAATTTATCGAGGCCTTCAAAAAGTTAATCTTAAGAAGGCTACATCCCTCAACAAGTCTTCAACTGTGATGAAACGGGGCTTTTCTGGAAGAAAATGCCCCGTCGTACATACATCACAGAAGAAGAAAAGAAACTTCCTGGACACAAACCCATGAAGGATAGGCTTACTCTTGCCCTATGTGCGAATGCCAGTGGGGATTTAAAAATAAAACCCCTACTGGTATACCACTGAGAAAATCCTCGTACCTTCAAGGCACATAATGTGTCGAAGGATACGCTCGCCGTCTTTTGGAGGTCCAACGCCAAAGCCTGGGTCACGAGGCTTTTATTTGTTGATTGGGTTAATTGCTGCTTGGGGCCTGCAGTGAAAAAATATTTAGGAGGAGAATGGTCTTCCTCTAAAATGCCTCCTTGTGCTCGACAATGCCCCTGCTCATCCTCCTGGCCTTGAAGAACAGATACATCCCGACTTCGACTTCATCAAAGTGCTCTATCTACCACCGAACACCACTTCCATCCTCCAGCCTATGGACCAGCAAGTCATTGCTAATTTTAAGAAGCTTTACACGAAGCACCTTTTCAAACGATGCTTCGAAGTGACAGAGAGCACGCAACTCACTCCGTGAGTTTTGGAATAGTCACTACGACATTGTCCATTGCTTAAAAATCATAGAAAAGGCATGGGGTGAGGCCTCAAGACGCACCTTGAACTCAGCATGGAGGAAACTCTGAGCAGCTGTGGATGCAGAACGAGACTTTGAGGGTTTCGAAATCCCTACTGAAGAAGAAGCTGTGGATGATCCTGCTCCATTGGAGGAGATAATTTCTCTGTCAAAGTCTTTGGGGCTTGTTGTCGATGAGGCTGACATTGACAACCTACTCGACGAGCACAAGGAGGAGCTCAACACTGACGACTTGAAGGCATTGGAGGCGATGCAAATCAGCGATCTTCAAGAGGAACATCATTCGAGTGTTGAGGAGGAGGTGGAGGTGGCACTGACATCTACGGAAATACGGGAAGCCATCGGTTGGTTTGAAAACTTAAACAGTTTTATTGAAAAAAAAGCACCCATAAAAAATGCGTACAGCTCGTGCAATGGACAATGTGAATGACATTTGTATGAGTCATTTTCGAAACATTTTGAGGAGTCGTCAGAAACAGGCTTCTTTAGATAGATATTTTTCGAAGAGAAGTGCCCCAGAAAGTGAAGAAGCGAGTGTTTCTAGTAAGAAAACTAGAAAGGAAAGTGAAGACGATGATGTATCACCTCAAATTTCAGTTAGTTAAAAAAAAAGAAAAGCAAAAAAAAATTACAAAAGATAAAAGTTATAAAAAAGAAATTGATTTTAAGTTTTCATTACTGTGTCTAAGTTTTATAAACGCTGTGCGCAATTTATCAGTGTCGTAATAAAAACTATGCCTCGCTGACTGACTTTACGGTAAGTGAAAGTAATTTTTCTTTTTCTTTTTTATTTATTTATAAGGTTATTTTAATTTATAAATGTGGTATAAATGTTTATTGTGTGTATGTGGTACTTAATATACTATTTTGTGACTAATTATTATTACGTATAGACGATTTTGTTGTTTATATATGGGGCGTTGCACGAATTAATTAAATTACATAAGATTACATTGTTCATTATACGATTTTTTTACGATACGATCCCGGTCCAGGAACGGATTAAGATCGTATCGCGAGGTACCACTGTATTCTTAAATGCACATTTTGGGAGCACGATTTACGTAATTGTATATAGGAGTTTTTTTTGGGGGGGTGGCAGAGTGACATGATTTTGCATAGAAAAGCAAACAGACGAAAAGGTTTACGGTAAACAATTTGGGTTCTACACCAAGATTTGTGATCAACGCATGAAAAAGTAGAACTCCAAGGCAGCATTCGCTGTCTCAAAATGAAACCCGTCTAGCAAATATCGACCATGTCTGTGGGATCAAAAACATGCCTATAAATCGGTGAAATGTAATGTTTCTAACGGGTTGTGCATATAGGTTTTTAAGTAATAAGTCATAATTTTTTTAATTATCCAAATTACTTTTAAAGATATTTTAGAGAAAAGGAGTTCTCCTTTTTACTTCCTGCTATATTCGTTAATTTTGCTGCTAAAACAGAGCAATTTGTTAAAAAAAAATAATAAATGTCTCTATTTTGCAGCTACTAGCCTTCTAAGAAACCGATTTATGTCAGTTGCAAAAAATATAGGTTTTATAAATTTAATAAATTTGTTTTATTCTTACTGTTGTAAATTTAACAAATTTCATTAAAGTATTTATCTTAAAATCAAGCTTGATTAAAAAAATCAATTATTTACACGGTTTTGCATTTATCTATTCGAAATGCTCAATTTTGATTAATATTGCGTTTATTTTAATTCTTAACTTGCAGGTATAATTGTGAATCTGTAGCATACAATAAGAAAAGTTATATTTTCTAAAATTCCTTTTAATAGCAATTTGTATTATGAAATGGATCACAAATAAAAAAAGAGAAAAGTATAGCACAAAACAGTACATAATAGGCAACTAAAAAGTGCTTATTGTAATCATAGTATATTTCGGCACTAAAAATAATCGTAACAGCACTGCCATAAGCACACCATTCTTTAAGTTCCGTCTTTGATTTTAATTCTTACGGAATTTTAGCCTGTCATGTCAGTATGGTTTGACACACATAGGCCAAACTGAAAGAGCGTTGAATTTTCTCGTCAGGCACATGAATCGTACATTTGAAAGGAGAAATAAATAAAATTTTAATTGCTGATCACATTTGTACACTTAAAATTATAATTCTGACTTTCGAGCTACAAAAATTATCCGTAGAGTTTCTTCAGTTGGTACACTAGATTTCTTTGAACATATGGTGTCCATGAAACTACTTAACGCTCGCAAATTTGAAAGATTTGGAATTTTTGAATCTAGCGCACGAGCTCTTTTGCCTTAGCGATAGAGGATCCGCTCCCATGTCACGGCCTGGAGTTTTTGACTGGCACCTAATGCCAATGCGGCCATCTGATTCGACCCATACATGTCATCACTAGCAAGCCACCTCTAAAAAGGCGGATGCTATCGCACTATCAGTGCGATTAGCCGCTTGAGCTATTAGCACCAACATTAACCACGCATGCGCATTGAGTTGTGGGATCTGTCATTTGAACCCAATCGAAAAGAACGGATTCTACGTACGCGAACTTCCTCATCTGTTGTAGTGAATCTTTTTTTTTTATAGGGCGGGTTATTACTTTGGCGTAGTTTACAAGGAACACATTTCTTTTTATTAAAGTGTATATGAAAAAGGGCAGAATTTAAGTTCACAATGTTTATATTTTTCCTGAACGGTTGGAATAGTTTAAAGGACTGATTTTGGGGGGGGGACAAAATCCTGTTTACATTATTTGTACTTCTTAGAATACATTTAGCTTCAAATATGTGTTTTGCGCAATCAAGACTTTAATTCATTCCTCTTTGAAAACTGTCTGGGAAAACATAATAAAAATTAGACGGAGGATTTTTGTGTAGAAAATTTAGACATGAAATAAGTTAAAAGCGATTAAATCAACTAGTAAATGAATAATTAATCATACAATACAAATTATTAACAATTTTGTATGCCTGTTTAATTTTTTTATGGAAATACTTGGCATTTTCAGGACACAAAAAGTATTTCAAAGAAGTTTGAAATATTAGTACAAACACATTAATAAATTAAAATAAATAATGGGATGTAATTTAAAAGACAAAAATAATTTAATGTAAGAGATTTAAATTTAAAAATTTGCACACACAAATGATTTATCAGATTTTATTTCATAGATAACTTTGATTTTGAAATATGGCATTTGAACCTATAAACATGTGTGGATACTGAAAAAGTGATGAATATATAAAAATATTATAATCTTCAGTAAGTTTTCTTAGTAATAAATTCTGACAGTCTTTCGCTATAAGACTAGGGTCTAAATTTGCATAAAAAATGTTCAGTTAAATAAAAGAATTTGAGTAATTTCTGTAGGCTTTTTGTCAATACATTAAAGATTTTTTAACTAAATACACATTCTCGCTTGCAATTCGAACCATCATTAAATTCCTATTTTATCTAATCATTTCCTGAACGTCATCATGTATATAGATTGACCTTGGCTTTATAACTGATAATTATTATTTGCAGATTATTCTCTTGCCTGGTGAACTATAACAACCCTTTCTATTGCTGAGTTAGGGTTAACAACTTTCGCTCTCGCTACCGCCTGCCTTACGGAAATTGGCGTAAAATGCTGGCACCTGAGCTGATTGTGCGCATGTGCGAACGTAGCTGGTGTGAATAGCCTCTTAGCCACTGCGTAATGGTTTAGCCCAAATTCTATCTCGGTGAGAGTCTGCCGTTACTAAGGGATAATGATGCAGTTCCTGTGAACGTATTTCTCTCAGGGGAAACGGTGAACTGGCTAGTTAAGTTATTTGATTCTTGAAAAGTCGGAACTTTAACTTCATACTCAAAACAACAAATAAAAGATGAAGTAAATTTTGGAGGCATTATCTTTGAACTATGCATTGAGAATGTCGGGATGTGAACCGTACAGAAAGAGGAAAGTTATATGAAACCCTTAATTAAATTAAAAAGAAAACATTTTAAAGAACATTCAGCAGACATTATTAAAATCAACTGCAGTTGTCTAAAACGCTTAAAAAAATTTGTGTGCAAATTTTTTTAATCATTTTTTATTATATTATCCTAAATATCTGTCTCATTGACCTTATAGCTGCAGGGTCCTAATCCCACTAGTGCCTCACACTAGGGCTTAGGGGCTTTTCATAATTGTTTTACAAAGATGTGAACACTTGAGATTAATAAAATGAGACATGTTGTCTCTGCAGACTCACTGGCGGTGAGAGTGTGGTGAGCTGAATAAATTCTGGGCTCGTAGGTTGCTAAAGGTTTTCATTTTCGCATGGAAGATTTTTGTTAGATGATAATAGAAAGTTCTAAGTTGACAAATTTTCAACTCTTCATGAACCGTGTTGTTTTGGATTGCAGGTACAAAATAACGAAATCAAATTTCTTTTAAGTCCATCTTTTATTTTATTCGAAAGTTAACCGCTCAATTAGAAGCCATTCAAAAATCCAAGCAACAAATTTCTCCTCGAACGAGCTAAAAAAAAAAGAAAAAGGGTATTCACGCATGCGCGTTACAAGATTCGTTCGTAGGTAACTAAGTTAGAGGAGAAAGGTTTCGTATAACAGACATTCAGGCGCCGACAAGTGCTGTTTCTAATTTACCACGGCGAGTTAGTAATTTCCCGTAGTACACAGTTTGTGCAGTTTGCAGTTTTTTCCTATTTGTTTTACATGAGTAGGCCCAGACGAATGGATTTAGTTCCCACAGCACAGAGTCAAATTAGTAGCTGTGGTGATTTTAAATTTTTGTACTACGGAGCGGAAGTGCGTTCTGAAGGTAAGTGTTTGGTCAAGGGTGACTCCAAGGTATTTGGTTTCATTAATCCAGTCTATTTCTTCGTCAAATATTTCAGGGGGTGGAGGATAGTATTTCATGTTTCCTTTCCAGAAAATTATTGCCTTACTTTTTATCAGTGTTAATTTTAATCCTCCAAGAGGTGAGCAGTTTTTTCAGTTTTATGACATAGTTTTCGAGTTTGTTTCTTACGGCGATAACTGTGCAGGCTTTAGGAAGTATGGCGGTGTCATCGGCAAAGAGTGCAAGATGAACAGAATGGTCTTTAGGGATGTCTTGTGTATAAATATTAAAAAGGTCGGCGAAAGTGCCGACCCCTGTGGCACACCAGCATTGATTACTCTGATGGTTGAGTAAGCAGTACGATTTTGATTCTGAATGGTCTGTTGCTGAGAAAAGAGGCTATTAAGCGAATAAAATGATCTGGAAAACTGAGAGTGATTAGTTTGTAAATAAGGTCTCGATGCCATACCCTGTCAAAAGCTTTCGCGATTGCTGTCATAGCGCAAACGCATTTGATGCTATATCACTTCTGCGGGATTTAAATTACCTTAACTGTATTCTGCGAAGAAATTCTTGTTTAAGATAATGAGAGGTAGTGTAACAGCTTTAAATAGTATTAAAATCTTGTAGTTTAAATAATTTAAATAGATGAACATTAAGTTATTTGTGAATGGCAATATTTGAAACCAGACTCGAGTGCCACGTGCGACTCTCGCACGAAGAATGTAATTTATTTTTAAATGTTAGAATATGTTTTCTCTTTTTGTTTGTATGTCGCCATTTTTTTTAGTGTTAAATAAAAGTTATTGCTGTGTTCCATCATTGGAGTTGCTTCATTTCGCCAAAGAAGTATCACAGTCATAATTATTTTGGAGGCACTGACCGAGATCGAATAATCGTGCGTATTTTTATTTTATTAGTTCATCACTGAACGTAATATTAGTGATACCAGATTATTACTTAATGTTTATATAGAATTGCTTTATTAGTTCATCACTGAACGCAATATTAGTGATACCAGATTATTACTTCCTGTTAATAATAAATTGTCTTATTTTATTACCGCATTTGATATTATATTTAATATTCATTTTAGTTGTGCAGACGGTAGATATATATATTGCTCTATGTTATTATTCTTATTTTAATCACAATTAATGTGGTAGAGAGAATGAACTTCATATAATTTAAATATTTCATTTTTGAGGTATACGTACTTAACAAAGTGCATTTAATTTCGTGATTCCTGACTGCATTAATTAATTAAAGTAATTGAATTGAGCTATTTTGAGGAAATATAAAGAAAACAGTGTTCGTTAATTTTAAACATAGAAACAATGTCTTACTTAGGAAGAGCTCGTAAGGAAGATTTGCAAAATCTCGCGGCTGAACTGGGAGTTCATGTGACTGCAGATTTGAAAATAGTCGATTTAAAACAGAAAATTGTTGAAAGTAGAGATTATGATGAAGTATTCGTCAAAGGAGTCTTAGACACAATAATAGAAGAACGGAAAGTGAGGGAGGAAAGGGAAGAACGGAAAGAGAGGGAGGAAAGAGAAGAACGGAAAGAGAGGGAGGAAAGGGAAAGAGAAGAACGTAGGAGACAGGAAGAAGCGGAAGAGCGGAGAAGGAAAGAACAGTATGAATTAGAGAGATTAAGACTTGAAGCAGAGACAAAGTCTCAAAATACCGGACAGATCCGGCCGAAAACGGAGCTGCGTCACCTTATGCAGAAATTCGATGACAAGAAAGGAGATATCAGTCTATATTTGCTATTGTTTGAAAGGCAAGCAGAATGGGCTAAAATTGATAAAGAAGAATTTGTATCTCATTTACTAGGACTACTTCCTTACGAAGTAACCCAGTTAATAGCTAGAGAACCCTCCGATAAAGCTAAAGACTATGAACACGTGAAGAATTTATTGTTAAGACGGTTTAAACTAAGCCCGGAAAAGTTTAGGCAGAAATTTATGAAACATCAAAAGAGTACCGAATCCACATGGGTGGATTTCAATTATGAAATAGAAAATTATTGCAAGGAATGGGTGACTGGTCTAGGAGTTAAGACTTTTGATCAGTTGCTAGATTTGATGGTGATTGACCAACTTAAGCGTCGAGTTCCTCCTGAAATTCGAGATCATTTTCTTGATGAGTGGGTAGAGATGATTTCATCTAAAAAATTAGCTGAAAAATTTGATGCCTATGAAAACGTTTGCGGAAACTTTAAAAAAAAAGCCTGTAGTGGATAGGCAGAAAGAAAGATACAATGCACTAACTCAAGGTAAATTGAGTTCAGATAATAAAAATAAAACTGAAAACAAAATGTCATCAGGATTTAATACGCAAAGCTTGTTTCATAGACCTAGAAGTCCACGTCCAGATGATAAATATGAAGAACGAAAGACGCCACAATGCTATCAGTGTGGGTCCTATCAACATTTAAGGCCCCAATGTCCAAAACTTAAGAATAGTACTGAATCTCTTGCTAATCTTAACAGAATTAGTGCAAAACCAGAGGATAAATTTTTATTACCTTATACTAGTATGGGTTACGTAAATGGTCTTAAAATTCCTATATTAAGGGATTCAGGTGCTAGTATTGATATAGTTTGTCGCAAATACATCACGCCGGAAATGCTGACAGGTGAAAATGTGTGGGTGCAACAGCCATTAGACTTGAATCCAACCTGTTTACCATTGGCTGAGATCGAACTAAATTGCGATCTTAAGCGAGTAATAACTAAGGCTGCCATTATTAGAAATGAACTCGACAAAGGAAGGTATTTATTAGGCAATCGAACTTTTGCACTGTTGAAAAAACAAGGAAAGGAGCCTGATAGTTGTCCTCACCAGGTTAATGCTGTCTCTACTAGAGCTCAAAGGAAAAGAGAAATAGCTGAAGAGAAGCTCTTGGAACCGATGAAGGAAGAAAATAAAGCATCCAGAGATGTTTTTGAAGAAGAAGATAATTTACCGGAACTAAATACGGAAGATGAAGCTCTCATGAAACTGGTAAAAATTGACTCTGAAGAAATTGAACAACTTCAGCTTGCTGATAAGGAACTGTCTAAAATCATCCAAGAAGTTAAAGAAGGTACATGCAAAAATGAGAACTATAGTCTGACAGGAAAAGAACTTTTAGTTAAAAAAATGACGGATAAAATGGGCTTTGAAAGACAGCTTGTCGTTATACCTGAAAAACTCAAGCCGTCAATTATAAAGATGTGCCACGAAAGAACTTCTGGTCATTTGGGTGTCAAAAAGACCAAAGACAGACTTGCTAGATATTTTTACTGGACGAGGTGTTACAAAGAAACTGAAGATTTTGTAAGAACCTGTGATGCATGTCAGCGCGCTGGAAAAGGAAATGATAAAAAGAAGGCTCCAATGACATTAGTACCAGTAATTTCCGAAATATTCACTAAAATAAATGCCGATGCCGTTGGTCCGCTACCTATTTCGAAGACTGGAAAAAAATATATTATTACAGCTCTGTGTATGTCGTCCAAATATCCAGATGCTGTAGCGGTGACAGACATTTCTTCGCCATCTGTGATTGATGCTTTCTTACAGATTTTCAGTCGTATGGGTTTCCCAAAAGTGATCCAAACAGATCAGGGGACCTCTTTCGTCAGTGCTTTGACAGAGGAATTTTTGGAGCGTTTCGGCATTAAACATGTAAGAAGCTCTGTGTATCATCCGCAGAGTAATCCCGTTGAGCGATTCCATAGAACGCTAAAAAGGGTGTTAACAGTCGTATGTATAGGAGCGACTTCGGATTGGGAGAATTATCTACCATCAGTTCTTTTTGCTCTCAGAACAGTCACACACGAAAGCACTGGTTTTACACCAGCAGAATTAGTTCATGGCAAAAACCTACGAACGCCAGTCACTTTACTTTATGAGCAGTGGCTAGAACCGATTGAAGAAAGTAATAATGTTGTCAGTTACGTTTTCGAACTTATTAATCGAATGAAGAAATGCCAAGAACTTGCCGTGGAAAACATGAAAGAAGCTCAACAACGGAGGAAAACATGGTACGATCGAAACGCAGTGAAAAGAGAATTTGCTAGAGGAGATTTAGTTCTTGTTTTATCAACGAATCGTCAAAATAAACTAGAAGTACAGTGGAAAGGACCTGGAAAAATAGAGCAAAAAATTTCAGAAACCAATTATATTGTAAGTATAGAGCCGGGAGAATCGGACTATACATCTCCCATGATTTTGATAGAATCTTCATCAAAGGATCCTCGGCCTTGTATTAATTATCGTAAACTCAATGCTGTTACTAAAACTGAATACTATCCTTTGCCTAATATTGAAGAACGTATCGAAACTGTAGCAAAAGCAAAATATATTACCCTATTAGATTTATCTAGAGGCTACTGGCAAATTCCGTTAACAGAAAGAGCCCAAAGATATGCAAAGTTTGTAACTAGTTTTGGAAGTTTCAGGCCTCTACGTTTACCCTTTGGATTAAAAAATGCCCCATATTTTTTTAGCAAAGTTATGACTAAAGTCCTGGCTGGATGCGAAGGTTTCGCTGTACCATACCTGGATGACATTGCCATTTACTCAGAAAACTGGGAAGAGCACCTTAAAAACTTAACTTCTGTTCTAGAAAGAATACAGAAAGCAACTTTACGACTAAAACCATCAAAATGTAAATTTGCACAAGATCAAGTGAGATACCTAGGCCATGTTGTGGGACAAGGACAACGAACCCCGGATGAAGTAAAGATCCTGGCTGTAAAGGAGTATCCTACACCTAAAACCAAAACAGAAGTACGTGCTTTCTTAGGACTGGTAGGGTATTATAGTACAGTCGGTCACAAAAGTATTCGAACACCGGTACCCTATCAGAAAATGACAAGATGGCGTTTTTTCTCTTTCTCTCTGTGTGTCGTGTTATTTCATCCTAGGTTTTCTTCTCACCCCCCATCTTGGAAAAAACTGGAAAAAATTGGTCACGATCTCTTTTTGAATGGGAAGATGCCATTTTGAGAAAAAGCTGACGACCCTATCTTGGAGAATGAACATGACCGCTCTACACACCCTTTCACTCTCTCTCTCTCTCTCTGAATTGGGAAGCCATTTTGGGAAAAAGCAGACAACCCTATCTTGGAGAATGGAAATGAACGCCTCTCCCTCTCTCTTTGAAATGGAAAGCCATTTTGGGACCCTCTATTCTTGGGGAGGGAGAAAACTGAAGTCTGCACTTCGCTGTCTCTGAAAAGCCGACCCTTTTCTTCTGATCTTGAAGAACTGGAAATGAACGCTCTACACGATCTCTCTTTGAATTCAGAAGGTATTTTGGGACCTTCTAATGTTGGAAAACTGAAATGAACGCTCTACACCTTCTCTCTCTCTCTCTCTTTCTCTGAAATGGGTAGCCATTTGAAAACTCCCTAACTTTGGGAAAAAACAGAAATGAACGCTCTACACCATCTCTCTTTGAAAATGGTGGGGGGGTGTCATTTTGAGACCTCCCTCCCCTAAACTTGGAAAAAAAACTGAAATGAACGCTCTACACTTTCTCTCTTTGGACATGGGTAGCCCTTTGGGGACCCTCTCCTCTTGGTAGGAAAAAAAAAACTGAAGTGAAGGCTCTACACAATCTCTCTTGGAATGGGATCCATATTTCGGGAAACGTTCACCTCATGCTGGAAAACTGAAGTGAACCACCAAGATTGGACTCTATATAATATTTTTTTTAAATTGACATCATGACCCTCCTCCAATTTGTTATTAAAAAAGTTTTTTTTTGTTTTGGTTTTTATCCCATTTCCGATGTGATTTCAGAAATGCAATTCCATAACAGTTCAATTTCATTCGAGGTTAAATGATCTAAACAGTCTTTGACCCACCCATCCGTATGATTATTTTCTTCTCCTTCCTGTTGCACCAAATTTTGTAAGTCCATATAATCATTCCATACGGGAAGGGCTGTATCCTCACAAGGCTGTCTTGAAACACTTGGAGTCTCTTTGGGATGAGTGGAGGGATCTAGGATGTCTGGACCCGGCTGCGATTCTACCTCCATGATTTCTGGACCCGTTGGAACTTGTTTACCCGGCTGAAATTCTACCTCTACGATTT
Organism: Stegodyphus dumicola; assembly: GCF_044657685.1. Classification (NCBI taxonomy): domain Eukaryota; kingdom Metazoa; phylum Arthropoda; class Arachnida; order Araneae; family Eresidae; genus Stegodyphus; species Stegodyphus dumicola. Next base: position 165,938,023 of record NC_140768.1, on the reverse strand, counting down.
CTGGACCCGTTGGAACTTGTGAACCCGGCTGTGATTCTGCCTCCATGATTTCTGGACCTGTTGGAACTTGTGGACCCGGCTGACATTCTACCTCTACGATGTCGGGACTTTTTGAAGCTTGTGGACCCGTCTGACATTCTACCTCTACGATGTCGGGACAGGTTAGAGAAGAAGAAGAAGAAGAAGAAGAGGATACTGGAAGAGGTTCTGTCTGTGAGGAGTCCAAAAGAGGTTGCCTGTTGGAACAAGTCGGGGAAGAAGAAGAAGAAGAAGCTTCTGGATTCTGAAGCGGATCTTGCACGCCAGGTAGGTTCCGGTAAGTCGACCGTTTTTTAAGAGGTAATTTTTTTTCTTCCTCCTCATCTTCAATTGTGATGACTTCAATTTCATTCCGTTGCCGGGTCGATTTTGTTTCGGGCCATGACGGTTTGGTCCAGCTCCTCTTATCATCTAAGGAAGGGATGGGTAAAGGTGGCGGAGGGTTTTCTTCTTCTTTTTCTTGAAACATCATCGGCGATTGGAAAGAAATCTCCTCTTTCAATTGTTTCCAAAGCGAGTACGAGCACCGATCGACGAGAGACTCTTCTGGGTTGTGACGATGAGATATTGCGTTTTCGGGGGAACGACATAGTTTTGAAAAGGTCTTAGAATATATTTCATCCTGTCGCTGACTTTAAAACTTCTTTCCTTCAGATTGGGGGACGATGATTCGTAATAAGCGAGAGGAGCGGCTGTGGTTTGAACAATATGAACTTCGTCCTCAGCCGTCGTTCTCACTCCAAACGTAAAATATCGTTTCGTGAGAAAAATATTCTTCCACCGAAAACTCGTGCGCGGATCCGTATATCGCCGGTCTGTTTGAATGGGCCGTCTCAAAGCTCGATCCATCCGATTCCAAGAGAAGGGAGATTCCTCTTTCGTTTGTTGCGATTCGAATAAATTTCTGTATATATTCTGAACGAGCAGGTTGGAGGATTCGACATCTTGGTTGAAAGAAACGATCGCTTGATGAGGTGGTAAATGCGGAATAAATGTCGCACTATGACACGCCAAAAAAATTTTCAAGTTGGAGATTTGCTTTAGCGTCTTCAAATCCTCCCCGTTCGAAATCCGTTGAGTTGGAAAAACGTCTAATAGCGACATGGCTCCCAATGGAAAAGAAATGATCTTGCCCAGTACTCTCGTCTTTTTATATATCTATATAGACACACACAGACACACATAGAGGCTCTATGACGTCCGTTTTATTTGTTTTTTTTCTCTCTCTCTTCTTTCCAAGAAATCTTATCTCCGTGACCTCTTTTTCTTTTCTAAAAAAGATGAATGTGTGTGGGAATGAGGAAGTGAAAGTAATAATTTAATAAACAAAAAAATTATCCAACCATGACCTTCTTTTTTTTTTCAAAGTCACCCTTTCCATTCCAAAGACGTCCAGAGATAGAGGAAGCAGGGAGAGAGGAGGAGGAGGGAAGGGAAGGTCACACTCTCTTTCTCTCTATAAATAAAAGGGGAGAGCCCCAAAGTCGTATTTTTGTCCAAGTGGATCATGAGGAGGCATCCCCAGCTCAATACGTGTATTGCTTTCAAATATAAATATGTTGATCTTTCCTTTTATATCATCCAAAGAGTTGTTTACTTGAAAGCCTCCGATTTTTCAAAATGTGCGAGTTATCATACCGTGGGGAGTTATCAAAAGATGCGGGACGAATTTTTATCCGACGAAAACGTGTTGATGGCTTCTCGAGGAGGAGGAGGAGAGACCGCTCCATGTCTCAAGACAGGACCCCCCTCTATCTCTTGAGGATCCGAGGGAAACGATTCCTATTGAAAAACCATCTATCGACGATCCCCAGAAAAGGTCTTCGGAGGAGATTAGACTTCCATGTAGAAAACGAATCTGCCACAATCATCATCATCATCATAATAATAATAATAATATACCCCCTTCTCAACAACAGAATCCTACAACATTTGCAGATTAATGCATTCAAACCAATCCCTTTATAGTAACCCTTTTGATTGGAGAACCCGTGCATTAGCCTCGAAAAATAAAATGAGATTCTAGACTGTTTCTATGACCAGAATGTTAAGCCAATAGATAGGTCTAGCTCAGAATTTTTCTTTTTAAAAGAAAATAAATAAATAATCCAAAGACTATTCGTAAATATACATGGTAAAGTCTCGAGTCGGATGGAAAAAAAATTTCAGAGCTGAGAAAAATTCTACAACTCAAAAAAAAAAAAAAAAAAAAAAAAAAAAAAAAAAAAAAAAAAAAAAAACTTTTTGTTAATTTTTATTGATAAAAATAATGATAAAAATTACATGATAAAAATTAACGAGCCTCTTCCCTTTTCGTCTGGGAATGTTGTCTCACTCTTTTGAAAAACAAATCGTGATTCATTCATGGAATGATTGCCATTAGAGAAAGGATGAGTCATGGTCTATTTTTAGAAAGGGTGAGACATCCTTCCCAGACAAAAAGGGAGGGTCATTAATTTTTATCATGTCTAAAGACACGATAAAAATTAACCAAAAGTTTTTTTTTTTTTTTTTTTTTATAGAATTTTATCTCACCTCTGAGAAATTTTTTTTTCTCCCAGCCGATTCGAGACTTTACCCATTTGTTTTTAAGAATGATTTCTCCCTGATCTATTATTTCAAAATTCCAAGTTTCGCTTCAGAACCATCTGTGCTGTTGAAGAAGTAACATGATATATGTATTTTTTTTTAATGAGTTCTGTCAAGATTGAATTGTGCAGGATGGACCTTGCGAATTTCTTCTGTGTGTCTTTAAATAATAATGATACCGAACCGCTTTTTGTAGAGCGCAATGGAAAAAACCTTTTGTATGGTTAGGACAATTCATGTGTTCGATCCCATTGTATTTGAGAATCTCTTGCGTCGATCCCGAAATGCAATAAATGGATCTTTGCAACCATTTCTCTAAAAACCGCCGTTTCATTTCTCCTCGCACCCAAATCATGGAAAAGGGTTCCGTCAACATCGTTAACACCCATGGAAAATAACTGTACGGAATTTCTCCTTCGTACCACGACAAGCCGTGATAATAATCACTCGCCCACACAGCGGTTCGTTTTTCTTTCTCGGTGAGCATTTGCCATGGAAACGGGGGTTTAAAAACAAATACCCCTCGAGAAGTACCGTCCAATGTGACGTAAGCCAATTCTTTCACAATAAAGGCTCCTTGAGAATCGTAGAAACCTTCAAAGTCGAGCACGAGTTCCATGTTTTTTATTTCTTTTTCTTTCCAAGGTGACCTTTATTATTATTATGATGGATGTGTATTGAGATACGCACGATATTATTCAAAAAACAAATATATATACGAATGTGACCTTTCCCAGAATTCATACGACCTGTCACGTGCAACCATCTCTCTCTATATATAAAAGAGGAGACGGCGAGAGAACGCTATCCATTTTTTCCTTCAGGACACACAGCGAGAGAGAGAGAGAGAGAGAATTTTGTTTTCTTTTTTTCCTCAATTGAAGAAGATGGACATTTTGAGTGCCAAACCTCTCAAAGATTCCTACATTGTTCTGGACATGGAATACTTTCACTGTTATGATGCAAAGACGGGAGATATATGTTTCATCTTGAAAGAACTGCGCTACATCACTTCGGACAAAGTCGTCCCCGGACAATTTTATACCGAATTTGTATAGAGATATACTTAAAATGGGCTTGGAGGGGAGGGCGCTTTCTAGTATATTCCTATATACATTCGGTTGCATTCAGAAACAAAAAGAATGTCTTTTTGAATGGACAAAAATCTTTTTGTTAATTTTTATCATGTCTTCTAGACAATATAATTGATAAAAATTAACAAAAAGTTTTTTGTCTGGGTATGTTGTCTCACCGTTTCTAAAAATAGACCAGAACCCAGTCTTTTCTTGGAATTCTATTCTTTAAAAGGATGAGTCATGGTCTATTTTTAGAAAGTGGGAGACAACATTCCCAGACAAAAGGGGGGGTGAGTTAAATTTATCATGTCTAGAAGACATGATAAAAATTAACAAAAAGTTTTTTTTTTTTTTTTTACAGCTCAGAATTTTTTTCTGAGCTCTGAAAAATTTTTCCTAGCCGATCCCATTTCGTTTTTCGACTTTCACTTTCAACTCTTCACTTTTCCTATCCATTGTCGTTGGAATTGTGTTCACTGGAGGCTATTTCTTTTTTTGCAATCTCGCTTTTAGTTTTCTCTGAGATTCTTTAGAAATGGCTATACAAATTTCACCATCTATATAGAGATGATGTCCAAACAAAGTCGTCCCCGGACCATCTTGATGACCGAATATGTATAGAAATAGTCTGAAAATAGGCTTGAGGGCCGGTTTCTGGACGATTCCTCTACAAATTCGGCCGCATCCAGAAAAACAAAAATACATAATTTCTTTTTGGGTGGACAGGAGATGATAAATTTCTTTTCTCTCTTTCCCAATATTGGAGGAGAGAGTGGCCCAAAAAATGGGTCTCGGAAGGAATCGAATGCATTTTGAAATGCACTCATTCCTTCCAAGACCCATTTTTTTGGTCTCCTGATTCAACTCTCCAGTCTATGGTATAGGGAAAGCGGAGAACGTTTCCCCTTCTTTAAGCGACTGGAGACCATATCGCATCATCATCATCATCATCATCATCATCACCATCATCCTCTTTCTGATACTTTTCAACGAAGGCTTGATGTCTCTGGATGATTTTGGGGAGATGATGGATCCCGAATTGAGTGATGAAAAAGAGAGGACTCTTTTTCCTTTCTTGTTCGTCTTGCACAGTCTCTCGGAGGGTGATATACGTTTCCCCGTCCTCCTCAATTTTCGTCAGAGGTCTCATGAATATTTTACACATCCAAGGGAAGAGCGACTTGTTATGCAGGGATTTCGAAGCGAAGAAGGCCGCTTCATTCGAAGTGAGGACAATCTGGTTCGGTTGACCCCATTCTTTGGAGTAGTTGTCCAAATCGCCTAGTCGAAGAAAATGGTGTCGATTAGGAAAAAAGACTTGGAGAACACTCGTCGTATGCGAGACGTTCGTAGGCAAGAGAGTCAAGATATCTTTGGCATTCCAGTACAGGAATCCTGGATCCACATACGCGTGCACGTAATAGTCATCGTTATATTCCAGTTTGAGCAGCATGGCTTTTGTATTTTTTTTTCCGTTCTCAAGGCGAAACACTCGTCTGATATGAACAAGAGCTCCTTGGCGATCCGTTTATATAGACTCCTCAGAGAGAGAGGGAGGAACAAGGTTGATGAATTCTAAAATAAAAAAAAATGATAACGAAATGAGATCGGCTGGCAAAATATTTTCAGAGCTCAGAAAAGAATTCTGAGATGTAAAAAAAAAAAAAAAAAAAAAAACTTTTTGTTAATTTTTATCATGTCTTCTAGACATGATAAAAATTAACTCATCCCCCTTTTGTCTGGGTATGTTGTCTCACCGTTTCTAAAAATAGACCAGAACCCAGTCTTTTCTTGGAATTCTATTCTTTAAAAGGATGAGTCATGGTCTATTTTCAGAAAGTGGGAGACAACATTCCCAGACAAAAGGGGGGGGTGAGTTAATTTTTATCATGTCTAGAAGACATGATAAAAATTAACAAAAAGTTTTTTTTTTTTTTTTTTTTACATCTCAAAAATTTTTTCTGAGCTCTGAGAAATTTTTCCTAGCCGATCCCATTTCGTTTTTCGACTTTCACTTTCAACTCTTCACTTTTCTATAAAAGCTAAAAGCATTCCACGTTTCTGTTCAGAACAGTGTCTCTCTCTACCCAAATCTGAAACCCTAGTCACGAGAGAATATGAGACTAGAAAAATAGTTTAGCTTATTGATCTAAAAATGTCCCATGCTAAAACTCAGAATTATAATCAGAGCGGGGCTTTCCAGTATCCACTTCCAAGATTTTATATTTGCCATGGGTGACATGTTCCCAAATTCATAAATTCTTCAATTATAGTCCCCTTCTTTGACAAATGGCTAAGAAATTCTTAAAGAATATCATGATAAAGATTTAGCTATCTATATATAACATTATGTTTTCTTTTCAAAAAAAATCCAGTCTTGATCGAAATGGACTTTACACACAATTTATTGTATCCCCCCTTTCCAAGATTGGCTTGAAGAAGTGATAAAAAAAAATGGGTCTGGAAGGAAAAGAGTGCATTTCGAGAAAAGAAAAGAGGACCCTCTTTTTCTCGCAATGCACCCGTTTCCTTCCAGACCCATTTCTTTTGCCTCCTCAGAACTCTCTTTCTTTTCTCCTCCCTCTCTCTCTTAAGAGGGATTGAAAGAAAGAGGCTAGATGGAAAAGTTTCTTTTTTTTCTTTCGAGAAGATAAAAAAAATTGAAGGAGGAGCAAATTTTTTTTGGGTGGTGGTGGTTGTTTTTTTTAGAAGGTGATAACTTTAGTGACATTTAAAGAGACCACCAGAGGATCCGTTTGAGTCTCGACGACCTTTTCTTGACGGTGGTCTGTCTGGCAATAAGCGCTGGCATATTGTTTAGGGTAAGTAGAAGAATCCGTCATGCCTGGATGAGGCGGTATGTAGCGCACTCCCAGATTAAAGAGAGTGATGAAGGGAAATCTCTCCCCCGGATAGAGCAGTCGGTAAACGGGTTGATTGGGTACAACTCGAACCAGCGGCTGAGTTAAAATGCTATACACCCAGGCCAGAAGCTGATTATTTTTAGGATTATTTTCGGCCAGATGTAACATTTCTTCGCTGGAGAGGACATATCCCTCTTGAGAACTGCCGAGACTCTCAAGATCTTTTATCCTGAAGACGTGGTGTTCGTCGAAAAACACGGAGAGAATGTCCCAGGTTCTTTTACTGGAAGTATGAATCAGAGGCAAAATGTCCGTAGCGTTCCAAAACAATCTTCCGTCATCCACATAACAGCGAATGCTCACAAACTCATTATATAAGACGCGGATCATCATCTTGATTAGAAATATGGATACGCACAGCAGTCTCTCTCTCTGGGAAATAGAGTCTGTCTTCCACTCGCCTCTCTATATATACGAGAAGACCACGTGATGGGTGACGTGACGGTTGACTTCTAGAAAAAAAAATCAACTTTGTCTACCTCTCTCTCTCTATGACCTTCTATTTTTTTTTCCTAAAGGACACCCCGTCACCTTTTCAAAGGTCATGGGATTGAGAGGAACGAAAGAAAAAAACAACCATCCTTTGTATACTACCTATAACCTTCTCCTAGAGACCCCTGTCATTTTCTTCTCGAGAGCTACGTGATGAAAGCTTTTTTTTATTCTAGAGTTTATCAACTTTGTAGACACATGACCCCGTCACCTTCTCAAAGGTTATGTCGTATGGAATGGGACCCTTTTGGTTTTTTCTTTTGAGGAAATAAAAAATAAAACAACTTTATAATCATCTCTCTATGACCTTCACAAACACTCATGTTTTATCATTTTTTTTTATTTTAGAATTCATCAACCTTGTTCCTCCTCTCCTCTCCCTCTCTCTCTCTCTCTGAGGAGTCTATATAAACGGATCGCCAACGAGCTCTTGTTCATATCAGACGAGTGTTTCGCCTTGAGAACGGAAAAAAAAATACAAAAGCCATGCTGCTCAAACTGGAATATAACGATGACTATTACGTGCACGCGTATGTGGATCTAGGATTCCTGTACTGGAATGCCAAAGATATCTTGACTCTCTTGCCTACGAACGTCTCGCATACGACGAGTGTTCTCCAAGTCTTTTTTCCTAATCGACACCATTTTCTTCGACTAGGCGATTTGGACAACTACTCCAAAGAATGGGGTCAACCGAACCAGATTGTCCTCACTTCGAATGAAGCGGCTTTCGTCGCTTCGAAATCCCTGCATAATAAGTCGCTCTTTCCTTGGATGTGTAAAATATTCATGAGACCTCTGACGAAAATTGAGGAGGACGGGGAAACGTATATCACCCTCCGAGAGACTGTGCAAGACGAACAAGAAAGGAAAAAGAGTCCTCTCTTTTTCATCACTCAATTCGGGATCCATCATCTCCCCAAAATCATCCAGAGACATCCAGCCTTCGTTGAAAAGTATCAGAAAGAGGATGATGGTGATGATGATGATGATGATGATGATGCGATATGGTCTCCAGTCGCTTAAAGAAGGGGAAACGTTCTCCGCTTTCCCTATACCATAGACTGGAGAGTTGAATCAGGAGACCAAAAAAATGGGTCTTGGAAGGAATGAGTGCATTTCAAAATGCATTCGATTCCTTCCGAGACCCATTTTTTTGGGCCACTCTCTCCTCCAATATTGGGAGAGAGAGAAAAGAAATTTATCATCTCCTGTCCACCCAAAAAGAAATTATGTATTTTTGTTTTTCTGGATGCGGCTGAATTTGTAGAGGAATCGTCCAGAAACCGGCCCTCAAGCCTATTTTCAGACTATTTCTATACATATTCGGTCATCAAGATGGTCCGGGGACGACTTTGTTTGGACATCATCTCTATATAGATGGTGAAATTTGTATAGCCACTTCTAAAGAATCTCAGAGAAAACTAAAAGCGAGATTGCAAAAAAAGAAATAGCCTCCAGTGAACACAATTCCAACGACAGTGGATAGGAAAAGTGAAGAGTTGAAAGTGAAAGTCGAAAAACGAAATGGGATCGGCTAGGAAAAATTTTTCAGAGCTCAGAAAAAAATTCTGAGATGTTAAAAAAAAAAAAAAAAAAAGTTTTTGTTAATTTTTATCATGTCTTCTAGACATGATAAAAATTAACTCACCCTCCCCTTTTGTCTGGGAATGTTGTCTCCCACTTTCTAAAAATAGACCATGACTCATCCTTTTAAAGAATAGAATTCCAAGAAAAGACTGGGTTCTGCTCTATTTTTAGAAACGGTGAGAAAACATACCCAGACAAAAAACTTTTTGTTAATTTTTATCATGTCTAGAAGACATGATAAAAATTAACAAAAAGTATTTTGTCTATTCAAAAAGACATTCTTTTTGTTTCTGAATGCAACCGAATGTATATAGGAATATACTAGAAAGCGCCCTCCCCTCCAAGCCCATTTTAAGTATATCTCTATAGAAATTCGGTATAAAATTGTCCGGGGACGACTTTGTCCGGAGACGACTCTGTCCGGGGACGACTCTGTTTGGACTCAACCATGACGTCATTTTAATATAGTGGAATGTGTGTAGAAATAGTCGGAAAAAGGACTCGAACGCCCGTTTTCAGTATATTCCAATACAAAATTGATTGTCCACAACATAAAAAAGACATCATTGTTTTCTTGGATAGAGCTCCATTTGTATTTGAATATACTGAAAACCGACTCGAACGCCCGTTTTCAGTATATTCCAATACAAAATAGGGCAGTCCAAAACATAAAAAAAAGACATCATTTTTTTCTTGGATGGAGCTCCACTTGTATTAGAATATACTGAAAACCAACGTGAACGCCCGTTTTCAGTATATTCCAATACAAAATTGGCTGTCCACAAAATAAAAAAAAAGACATCATTTTTTTCTTGGATCCAGCTCCACTTGTATTGTAATATACTGAAAACCAACGTGAACGCCCGTTTTCAGTATATTCCAATACAAAATTGGCTGTCCACAACATAAAAAAAAGACATCATTTTTTTCTTGGATCCAGCTCCACTTGTATTGAAATATACTGAAAACCGACTCAAACACCCGTTTTCAGTATATTCCAATACAAATTGGCAGTCCACAAAATAAAAAAAAAGACATCATTTCTTTCTTGGATCGAGCTCCATTTGTATTGAAATATACTGAAAACCGACTCAAACACCCGTTTTCAGTATATTCCAATACAAAATTGGCTGTCCACAAAATAAAAAAAAGACATCATTTCTTTCTTGGATCGAGCTCTATTTGTATTGAAATATACTGAAAACCGACTCAAACACCCGTTTTCAGTATATTCCAATACAAATTGGCAGTCCATAAAATAAAAAAAAAGACATCATTTCTTTCTCGGATTGAGCTCCATTTGTATAGAAATAGCCTAGAAATCAGTTCGAACGCCCGTTTTCAGTATATTGTAATACAAATGAAATGACATGAAAAATGCAAAAAGAGGAAAAGTAGCCTACCTTGACGGAAATTCTATTCCAAAAGGGGAAAACTTGTATCCAGGTGGGCCCACAGCACGGCCGGAACTCAAGCGAAACTCGATAGGTTGAAATCGATGCATTAAATAACATTCTTAAAAAACAGTAAAGTTTTATTCTATTCCAAAAGGGAAAACTTGTATCCGTGTGAGCCCACAGCACGGCCGGAACTCAAGCGAAACTCGATAGGTTGAAATCGATCCATTAAATAACATTCTTAACAAACAGTAAAGTTTTATTCACATCAAGTCGGCTGGGAAAAGTTTCTGAAAAATAAATTACCCCCCTTTTTAGTCTGAAAATTTGAAAATTGATGTCTTCAATTTTTCAAAAATTGAAGACATCAATTTTCAGACTAAAAGGGGGGTATTTTTTTTTTTTTTTTTTTTTCCAGCCAGAGAAATTTTTCTCCGGCTCTCAGAAATTTTTCCGCACTCGACTGGATGAATAAAACATCCCCGTTTCTTTAAGAATGGGCTCACTGTTAACTATTTCAGCATTCGACGTTTCGCGTCCAATAATAACTGCCGGGTGTTCAAGAATGCAGATGCACCTACTAGATTTTCTACAGAGAAGCTTGACTGGATGGAGAGTGGATGACTTTTTCCAACATTCTCGACTTTGGACCGTCAAGAGGTAATGGATCTTTTTGTTTTTTTTTCTTTTAAGAAAATTTATGGATAGATTCATTTCTTTTTGAATGGACCTAGAAAAATAGGACAAAGTTCTTTTCCAAGATTGGATGAGAGAGGGACCCCAAAAAAATAGGTCTCGGAAGGAATCGAATGCATTTGCACTCATTCCTTCCAAGACCCATTTTTTTTGGTCTCCTGATTCGTCTCTCTCTCTCTCTCTTCTCAGTCCATTTCCATAAATATAGGAAAGCGGAGAACCTTTCCCTACTTATTTCTAAAAATCTTTTCTTTATTTTTTTTTCTCCGGAGTTTATGTATATATCAATTCAAATACTTTTGAGAACGGTCATCCCAATTCTCTGTCGTCTTTTCGGTTTCATCGTCCCAACACTCAGTGGACATAGTCTCAGTCGATTTTGGAGCATGAGTCGTCCGTTCATTGTCCCAACATTCAGTGGACATAGTCTTAGTGGATTTTGGAGCATGAGTCGTCCGTTCATTGTCCCAACACTCAGTGGATTTTGTCTTTGGATCCTCTGAAGATATTTTGGGGGTCTCATGAGATTTTTTGGAAGGTTCGTCCCAACAGGCTGCTGGATCGTAATGGGGAATATTTTCAGGTATGTCTCCCCAACCCTCCGTCTTCCTCGAGTTATTGGAGGAAGTTGACGAAGTAGAAGAGCCCATCAAGTTTAAAGGCGTATGCTCATCCGGATGTTCCATCACTTGGAAACAGGACAGATTATCCCATTTCTGGATGAGATTATCGTACGCTTTTGGGGACGGATCCTTCTCTAACTGATCGTAGGCCTTATCAAAAGCTTGCAGAGGATTGTCTGCTTCCTCCTGAATCCTCTCCTCTTTCTCCGTTCCGTCTGGATAGACGTGATTGATATGAAAATCTCCTTCCGTAATATGCGATCGATAGTTGCGCACTTTGTTTTCGGCACAATGGAAATATTTCCTCCTTTGATGCTGTCGGGCACATTTTTCCCGATACTTCCAAATGATTCCATCTGGCACATAAATTTCCGTCACGGGTTTTTGATAATCCAAGGCTTTAGCAAAGAATTTAGCTTTTAGTGCATCCCACCACATAAATCGTGGAGAAGCTGTGAGTGAGCGATTGGAGAATGCGTCCTAATGGTTGTAGGGAATATGACCCTCGTTCCAACGAAGTCCGTGCCGGTTTCTCGTCAGCCAGGCATTCGTCTTTTGGTTTTTTTCACTCAGTTGGTGGAAGGGGTGAGGAGGAGCAAACGTCAATGATCCCACGGTCAAAAAATCTTTTGTCGCATAGCCCAATTCTTTTAAAACGTAGGTAAATTCATCCTTCTTGTGGTTGTAGGACTGGAAACCTTCTAGATCGAGCACGATAAAGTTTTCTGAACACGCCATGGCGATGAATACGGTGATGTCTCCCACAAACAGGAGCAAAAAAGAGAATCGAAAAGGTATATATGTATAACAGGGAAGATCTAGAAAGGAAAAAAAAACAATAAAACGTTTTAGAATCGTCGTCTTGAAAGAGACATTTTTCTTTTCAAAGGGTTAAGAAGTTTCAAAGGTCTTTTTAAATGAAGTTATGATTAAACCATATTCATAGGACCAAAGGGACTTACCAGCTCAGTTCACGTCTTCTTCTGTTCTCTGAAGAAATCTTGCGGAGGACACACACTTTTATACTCGCGCGACATCTGTCGGGATCGCGACCCCATCTAAATGTCAGGGTCATTCCAACCTCTTACAAGGATCGGAATGAAAGAAACACTTTGATAAAAAATATATTTATGAAAAGATATCTGAGGGTCGTGAGAACATTTTCTCTCCCCCACCCCCGCCTATTTCAAAAAAGAATAAAAAGTCTTTCTTGGATCTCGTCAAGATTACAAAACAACTCACAGGACTTGTTTATCTCGATCTCGTCAGGGCCACCGTTTCACATAAGAAGATGGATGGACCCTGAACTTTAGACATGATAAAAATTAACTCTTCCCGCCTTTTGTCTGGGAATAGGGTCTCACCGTTTCTAAAAATAGACCAGATCCCATTCTTGGAAGTCTATTCTTTAGGAAAGGAGGAGTGATGGTCTATTTTTAAAAAGTGTGAGACAACATTCCCAGACAAAAGGGGGGTAGGGTTAATTTTTATCATGTCTAAGACATGATAAAAATTAAATTATTTTTTAAGGCTGAAAAATTTTTCTGAGAGAGCTGAGAAAGATTTTTCCTCCCAATCTTTTTCGACGATGAAAAGGGAAAAACTACTGATCCGATCTCCCTACGCTTTGGGGAAAAAAATACTTATAAAATATTCATGTGTTGGAATTGACTATTCAAATATGTGACATTTTGTTTCTCATTGTAACTGTTCAACGGCGAGTCCACTCGTCTCATTCTTTGGGGTAGGGGATGAAAGTACAGCGGTTTGTTGAAATCGATGATAGTTTCCTCTTTAGTCGGCGGAACTGTAAATCTATCCCGTCTTAACTCTTCTAATCTCTTTGAAAGTCTTTCCACTTACTCTGCTAAGGTTTCCTCGGTACTCATGATCTCTCTTAGTTTAGGGAAGTCTTGACGTATTGGCTAGAGAACAGAGGGTCTTTTTCTCTCTATACATATATCATGTGGGAGCGTGTAATTTATAAATCTTTGTGAAATCTTTCTACGTCTTGTGTAACTTGGAAAATTCTTCTTCTTCTCGTCGATTGGGCTGGAGTTATGGAAAAGAAATGGGATTGGAAAGAAATTAACATATTACAAAAAAAAGGAACTTTTTTTTTCTATTTTTTTCTTTAGGGATTTACATACCATTTCATTCATGAACATTCAAGGGTTCTCTCCAAGACCAAATTTTAGAAGAGGACCACAAAGAGTACACTTGAGGATCCTCTTTCAGGTCTAGGTGAGATAAGGGTTGAGACCAATATTCTTGGGTCTCTAAAGCATCCCAACTTAGACATTTATTATTATTATTATTATTAGAAATTTCATCCTCCTCCTCCTCCTCCTCATCGTCGCACGTGTTCTCCTGGGGAGATTCTTCCGCCTCCTCTTCGTCTTCGACAGCTTTGCTCTCGGAGGGGTAACAATGTAATTTCCGGAAAACGTAACTACCCTCCATCAAATGATATCGAAAATTTCTCACCTTGTTCTCGGCACAATGAATCATCTTTTGGAAATATTGGTGTCGCGTGCATTTCGACTTGTTCCGCCACTCGGTTTTCCCTGGGATGTAAAACTCGTAAACGGATCGCTGGCAGAGCTTGCTGAAAAATTCGGCTTTATCGTATCCATTGACGTAGATCACCTCCACATTTTCGGTCAGCATTTTCAGGATCGTAGGAAGATGCTCGTAGGAAAGACGACCCTCGGTCCATTGCAGGCCGTGTCGGTTATTTGTAGTCTGGTTGACCACAGCTTGATTGCGGGACGATAACTCATCGTAATGGACAGGAGGGAGAAAAATCATGGATCCGCATAAGGTTAAATCGCAAGTCATGTAGCCCAGTTCTTTCAAGATGAAACATATATCTCCCGTCTTTGCATCATAACAGTGAAAGTATTCCATGTCCAGAACAATGTAGGAATCTTTGAGAGGTTTGGCACTCAAAATGTCCATCTTCTTCAATTGAGGAAAAAAAGAAAACAAAATTCTCTCTCTCGCTGTGTGTCCTGAAGGAAAAAATGGATAGCGTTCTCTCGCCGTCTCCTCTTTTATATATATAGAGAGAAGGTTGCACGTGACAGGTCGTATGAATTCTGGGAAAGGTCACATTCGTATATATATTTGTTTTTTGAATAATATCGTGCGTATCTCAATACACATCCATCATAATAATAATAAAGGTCACCTTGGAAAGAAAAAGAAATAAAAAACATGGAACTCGTGCTCGACTTTGAAGGTTTCTACGATTCTCAAGGAGCCTTTATTGTGAAAGAATTGGCTTACGTCACATTGGACGGTACTTCTCGAGGGGTATTTGTTTTTAAACCCCCGTTTCCATGGCAAATGCTCACCGAGAAAGAAAAACGAACCGCTGTGTGGGCGAGTGATTATTATCACGGCTTGTCGTGGTACGAAGGAGAAATTCCGTACAGTTATTTTCCATGGGTGTTAACGATGTTGACGGAACCCTTTTCCATGATTTGGGTGCGAGGAGAAATGAAACGGCGGTTTTTAGAGAAATGGTTGCAAAGATCCATTTATTGCATTTCGGGATCGACGCAAGAGATTCTCAAATACAATGGGATCGAACACATGAATTGTCCTAACCATACAAAAGGTTTTTTCCATTGCGCTCTACAAAAAGCGGTTCGGTATCATTATTATTTAAAGACACACAGAAGAAATTCGCAAGGTCCATCCTGCACAATTCAATCTTGACAGAACTCATTAAAAAAAAAATACATATATCATGTTACTTCTTCAACAGCACAGATGGTTCTGAAGCGAAACTTGGAATTTTGAAATAATAGATCAGGGAGAAATCATTCTTAAAAACAAATGGGTAAAGTCTCGAATCGGCTGGGAGAAAAAAAAATTTCTCAGAGGTGAGATAAAATTCTATAAAAAAAAAAAAAAAAAAAACTTTTGGTTAATTTTTATCGTGTCTTTAGACATGATAAAAATTAATGACCCTCCCTTTTTGTCTGGGAAGGATGTCTCACCCTTTCTAAAAATAGACCATGACTCATCCTTTCTCTAATGGCAATCATTCCATGAATGAATCACGATTTGTTTTTCAAAAGAGTGAGACAACATTCCCAGACGAAAAGGGAAGAGGCTCGTTAATTTTTATCATGTAATTTTTATCATTATTTTTATCAATAAAAATTAACAAAAAGTTTTTTTTTTTTTTTTTTTTTTTTTTTTTTTTTTGAGTTGTAGAATTTTTCTCAGCTCTGAAATTTTTTTTCCATCCGACTCGAGACTTTACCATGTATATTTACGAATAGTCTTTGGATTATTTATTTATTTTCTTTTAAAAAGAAAAATTCTGAGCTAGACCTATCTATTGGCTTAACATTCTGGTCATAGAAACAGTCTAGAATCTCATTTTATTTTTCGAGGCTAATGCACGGGTTCTCCAATCAAAAGGGTTACTATAAAGGGATTGGTTTGAATGCATTTATCTGCAAATGTTGTAGGTTTCTGTTGTTGAGAAGGGGGTATATTATTATTATTATTATGATGATGATGATGATTGTGGCAGATTCGTTTTCTACATGGAAGTCTAATCTCCTCCGAAGACCTTTTCTGGGGATCGTCGATAGATGGTTTTTCAATAGGAATCGTTTCCCTCGGATCCTCAAGACATAGAGGGGGGGTCCTGTCTTGAGACATGGAGCGGTCTCTCCTCCTCCTCCTCGAGAAGTCTTGAGAAAGGGAGAGGATTTTCGGTTCCCTTATTCTTGAGGGGTCTTGACAAATTGAGAGGTCCCTCCTCTTCGAAAGAGAGAGAAGTTTTGGTTCCCTTATCCTCGAGGGGTTTTGACAAATCGAGAGGTCCCTCATTTTCGAGGGGTCTTGATAAATGGAGAGGTTTTTCATCTTCGAGGGGGTTTGATAAAGGAAGAGGTCCCTCCTTCTCGAGGGGTCTTGAGAAAGGGAGAGGTTTTTCATCTTCGAGGAGGTTTGACAATGGGAGAGATCTCTCCTTCTCGAGGGGTCTCTCTTCCTCAAGGGGTTTTGAGGAAGGGAGAGGTTTTTCATCCTCGACGGGTTTTGACAAACGGAGAGGAATCTGAACAGGCTTCTCCTCATCCCCATCATTATCGAGGAGGATGAGGATAGGCTTTTGGAAAGGTTTTTTCTTTTTCATCTGAACAGGCTCCTCTTGATGCTCGGGGAGAGGGATGGGGTAGTTGTTCCACCATTCTATTTTTTCTTGCTCGAGGATTTTTTCAAAAGTCGTGGCCTCTTTAAGATGAGACGAAGGAGGAGAGTCCTCGAGAAGAATATAATAGGTATTCTTCCCAGTCTTCTCGATCGAGAGAGGTTCGTGCAAACATTTGTGCAACCATTCACTAAAATGAACGAGAATCCCTTTTGTCTTCTCAAGACGATCCATAATCCTATTCATTTGCGAGACGGTTAGAAAGTGGGACGTGTAAAAATATTTGGCTCGTTTCATTAACAAAATTTGTGCATTCAAAGGTGGAATGTCACGAGCCATCAACACGTTTTCGTCGGATAAAAATTCGTCCCGCATCTTTTGATAACTCCCCACGGTATGATAACCCGCACATTTTGAAAAATCGGAGGCTTTCAAGTAAACAACTCCTTGGATGATATACAAGGAAAGATCAACATATTTATATTTGAAAGGAATACACGTAGTGAGCTGGGGATGCCTCCTCATGATCCACTTGGACAAAAATACGACTTTGGGGCTCTCCCCTTTTATTTATAGAGAGAAAGAGAGTGTTACCTTCCCTTCCCTCCTCCTCCTCTCTCCCTGCTTCCTCTATCTCTGGACGTCTTTGGATTGGAAAGGGTGACTTTGAAAAAAAAAAAGAAGGTCATGGTTGGATAATTTTTTTGTTTATTAAATTATTACTTTCACTTCCTCATTCCCACACACATTCATCTTTTTTAGAAAAGAAAAAGAGGTCATGGAGATAAGATTTCTTGGAAAGAAGAGAGAGAGAAAAAAAACAAATAAAACGGACGTCATAGAGCCTCTATGTGTGTCTGTGTGTGTCTATATAGATATATAAAAAGACGAGAGTACTGGGCAAGATCATTTCTTTTCCATTGGGAGCCATGTCGCTATTAGACGTTTTTCCAACTCAACGGATTTCGAACGGGGAGGATTTGAAGACGCTAAAGCAAATCTCCAACTTGAAAATTTTTTTGGCGTGTCATTGTGCGACATTTATTCCGCATTTACCACTTCATCAAGCGATCGTTTCTTTCAACCAAGATGTCGAATCCTCCAACCTGCTCGTTCAGAATATATACAGAAATTTATTCGAATCGCAACAAACGAAAGAGGAATCTCCCTTCTCTTGGAATCGGATGGATCGAGCTTTGAGACGGCCCATTCAAACAGACCGGCGATATACGGATCCGCGCACGAGTTTTCGGTGGAAGAATATTTTTCTCACGAAACGATATTTTACGTTTGGAGTGAGAACGACGGCTGAGGACGAAGTTCATATTGTTCAAACCACAGCCGCTCCTCTCGCCTATTACGAATCATCGTCCCCCAATCTGAAGGAAAGAAGTTTTAAAGTCAGCGACAGGATGAAATATATTCTAAGACCTTTTCAAAACTATGTCGTTCCCCCGAAAACGCAATATCTCATCGTCACAACCCAGAAGAGTCTCTCGTCGATCGGTGCTCGTACTCGCTTTGGAAACAATTGAAAGAGGAGATTTCTTTCCAATCGCCGATGATGTTTCAAGAAAAAGAAGAAGAAAACCCTCCGCCACCTTTACCCATCCCTTCCTTAGATGATAAGAGGAGCTGGACCAAACCGTCATGGCCCGAAACAAAATCGACCCGGCAACGGAATGAAATTGAAGTCATCACAATTGAAGATGAGGAGGAAGAAAAAAAATTACCTCTTAAAAAACGGTCGACTTACCGGAACCTACCTGGCGTGCAAGATCCGCTTCAGAATCCAGAAGCTTCTTCTTCTTCTTCTTCTTCCCCGACTTGTTCCAACAGGCAACCTCTTTTGGACTCCTCACAGACAGAACCTCTTCCAGTATCCTCTTCTTCTTCTTCTTCTTCTTCTCTAACCTGTCCCGACATCGTAGAGGTAGAATGTCAGACGGGTCCACAAGCTTCAAAAAGTCCCGACATCGTAGAGGTAGAATGTCAGCCGGGTCCACAAGTTCCAACAGGTCCAGAAATCATGGAGGCAGAATCACAGCCGGGTTCACAAGTTCCAACGGGTCCAGAAATCGTAGAGGTAGAATTTCAGCCGGGTAAACAAGTTCCAACGGGTCCAGAAATCATGGAGGTAGAATCGCAGCCGGGTCCAGACATCCTAGATCCCTCCACTCATCCCAAAGAGACTCCAAGTGTTTCAAGACAGCCTTGTGAGGATACAGCCCTTCCCGTATGGAATGATTATATGGACTTACAAAATTTGGTGCAACAGGAAGGAGAAGAAAATAATCATACGGATGGGTGGGTCAAAGACTGTTTAGATCATTTAACCTCGAATGAAATTGAACTGTTATGGAATTGCATTTCTGAAATCACATCGGAAATGGGATAAAAACCAAAACAAAAAAAACTTTTTTAATAACAAATTGGAGGAGGGTCATGATGTCAATTTAAAAAAAAAATATATAGAGTCCAAACTTGGTGGTTCACTTCAGTTTTCCAGCATGAGGTGAACGTTTCCCGAAATATGGATCCCATTCCAAGAGAGATTGTGTAGAGCCTTCACTTCAGTTCTTTTTTTTCCTACCAAGAGGAGAGGGTCCCCAAAGGGCTACCCATGTCCAAAGAGAGAAAGTGTAGAGCGTTCATTTCAGTTTTTTTCCAAGTTTAGGGAGGGAGGTCTCAAAATGACACCCCCCCCATTTTCAAAGAGAGATGGTGTAGAGCGTTCATTTCTGTTTTTTTTCCAAAGTTAGGGAGTTTTCAAATGGCTACCCATTTCAGAGAAAGAGAGAGAGAGAGAAGGTGTAGAGCGTTCATTTCAGTTTTCCAACATTAGAAGGTCCCAAAATACCTTCTGAATTCAAAGAGAGATCGTGTAGAGCGTTCATTTCCAGTTCTTCAAGATCAGAAGAAAAGGGTCCGCTTTTCAGAGACAGCGAAGTGCAGACTTCAGTTTTCTCCCTCCCCAAGAATAGAGGGTCCCAAAATGGCTTTCCATTTCAAAGAGAGAGGGAGAGGCGTTCATTTCCATTCTCCAAGATAGGGTTGTCTGCTTTTTCCCGAAATGGCTTCCCAATTCAGAGAGAGAGAGAGAGAGAGTGAAAGGGTGTGTAGAGCGGTCATGTTCATTCTCCAAGATAGGGTCGTCAGCTTTTTCTCAAAATGGCATCTCCCCATTCAAAAAGAGATCGTGACCAATTTTTTCCAGTTTTTTCCAAGATGGAGGGGGGAGAAGAAAACCTAGGATGGAATAACACGACACACAGAGAGAAAGAGAAAAAAACGCCATCTTGTCATTTTCTGATAGGGTACCGTTGTTCGAATACTTTTGTGACCGACTGTCTGATTATACTGGGAGAACCATAAAATCGGAAAAGCGATGGGTTTCACATTTAACGAGGCAATCGAAGACAGACTGGGAAAGAGAGATCCTTTTTTTTTAGCTGAGAAGCAGATTGCCCTGGAAATCAGTGACTCCGACAATATAATTTCTCCATAGACTCTTTGAACGGTATTCAGGAGACATCCTCCATGAGGAAAAAAAAATCTCCCCTTCCCCTTCTAAATCGACTGGAAAGAGAATGAGGTGGAAGAGATCCATCCACGAGCGATCATACTCTTGAACGTCAGACAAATATGAAGTCGAATAGCTTAAACAAAAAGTGCTTGAAAAGTCATCGAGTCTCGAAAATCTAGGTCTCTCTCTCTCTGAAGGAAATGAGAAAATGGGAATCTGCGTTTTTCTTCCTCAACGGCTAACATTCATCTGAAGTGACACTCGAAATGTTTAAATAGATAAACGAGAATCCATTCTTAAAAAAATGACGCTGTGTCGTCAATTGGAGAATCGAGTCGGCTGGGAAAATATTTTGAGAGCCAGGAAAAAAAATTTTCTAACTCTGAAAAAAAAAAAAAAAAAAAAAAAAAAAAAAAACTTTTGGTTAATTTTTATCATGTCTTTAGACATGATAAAAATTAACTACCTTCCCCTTTTGTCTGGGAATGTTGTCTCACCGTTTCTAAAAATAGACCATCACTCATCCTTTCTAAAAAGAATAAAATTCCAAGAATGGGTTCTAGTCTATTTTTAGAAACGGAGAGACAACATTCCCAGACAAAAGGAGGGTAGAGTTAATTTTTATCATGTCTAAAGACATGATAAAAATTAACCAAAAGTTTTTTTTTTTTTTTTTTTGAGTTAGAGAATTTTTTTTCCCGGCTCTCAAAATTTTTTCCCAGCCGACTCGATTCTCCATTGACAAGACAGCGCCATTTTTTTTAAGAATAAACTCTCGCTTATCTATTTAAGCATTCCCAGTTTGGCTTTAGATGAGTGTCAGCCGTTGAAGAAGAAGCATCCTGTCACTTGGGAGAGACATATTTTGAGGAGTCAACATGTTGTGTGGACCGTTGAGATCGATTTTTCTCTTCCCATTGTGTGGACATTGTTGAGCGTTTTGTGAAGCTTTGAAAGAATGGAGGGGTTTTGATGGAGAATATTTCTTTTTATTGAATTTTTAAAAAAAGATTTAAGAGTGACATTTTATAACAGGTTTTACATGGAAAGAAGGTTTTTCTTCTAGTTTGACGATTTCTTTTTCTTGGGAGATGTTTCTATTGGAAAGATGGAAGGAAAGACGATTCCCACATTGAAGAAGGTTCATGAGAAACTCGTACGGATCTTGGTTCTCTTCTCGAGCCGATATATCATACGGAATCCGGGACATGTTTTGCAATCGCTCCAGTTCCTCCTCGTATTTTTGCTTGCTCGCCAATTTCATGCGGGGACGAAACTGGTCCAGAATATACAATCCCTGGGGTTGAGTCACTCGAGAAAAAGCGACATATTGCTGAAATCGATTAAAAGGTCCGTGCATGTAAATTGCGATCGACGGAAAGGTGGCTCCTTGGGCTTTATGAGCCGTGATCGCTTCGGCTAACATCAAAGGAAACTGTTCGCGATAAAATGCGAGTGTTTTCGTCGAACAGGTGTCAATACGAATGGAGACGCGATCGATAGGAGCTAGACTATTCGAAAATTGCAGCCAGACTCGCGTCACAACTCCGTCTTCATCCTGGTCTATTTGGTGTAGTGTTCCAATCGCTTCATTCATCCATCCTTTGGATCTGTCGAGCGTTTTAGTCAATTGATATCGCGCTCCTCTTTGTAAATGGAGGACGGATTCGAGATTCGCCATCTGAGATCGATGTAAATGTCGACTCCGTTTCATCCTCCTCTTCCGCAATTTTTCGCTCTCGGAATAAATCACGTCTCGAGCCAGACACGAACAGTACGTCCCTCGGGATTGGAGACGTTTCATATTATATTTCTCTGCATCCTTGCTCGAAAAACAGAGAATAAGAGCTTCGCGAGGAATTTCGTCGAAACTGCGAACGCGGGACTGAAAAAATGCCACATCGTCCGGTTCTAAAAAGTGATTTCTCGTTAAACGATCGAGTCTCTCCTCGTAATCCAGAGAGAATCGCATACATTCGACTAGTTAATAGTAGAGCGTGGATTGAGGCGTCCACCATCCTTCAGAATAAAAAATGGGCGTGTCGCGAATCGGTTGGAGCTGCTGCAAATCTCCGAATTTAATCATATGCACATTCCCAAACGGCTTATCCGGCACATGACACAATTGTCGAAGTTGCTGGTCGAGGCGCGAAAATAAATTGGATCCGATCGTGGAAACGTCATCCAAAATCACCATCCGTAAAGGAGCATACAGGGGTCTGTAATAGTCTAAAGTCTCTTGGGTCAGAGGTCTAACAAAAGTCCCGTTCATTTGAAGACGCAGGGCATGATGCAAAGTATCTCCCGTAATGTAAACCGCTCCTTGAGCACTGAGTGCGAGTTTGAGAACCGAGCACGCCTCGCTAAAAGAGGCGTTCGAATCAGAGTTTGGTATAAAGCTTGGATCAGGAAAGATTTACCCGTTCCGGCAGATCCTTGCACAATAATATCCAGAGGAGGGGGACGTTTCGATTCAGGTAACGCGTAATAAGTGTACAAACGGACGAGAACGTAGATCAGGAAATTGTATTGCTCTTTATTACATTGTCGAATACATTTTTGATAGGCTTCTTCGGACCACATATCCTTATACTGCAAATTCGTATAGCTTTCCCACTGCTTGGGAGGAAGATGTTTCTTTCGCGGTCGGGAGTTCTTTTTAAGAACAGCATAACGTTCCCTTTGAAGTATTCGTTCTCGCTCTCAATTAGCTGAATTGCTTCGCTAGCGTCGTTTCTGTTCACGCATTCTTTCCCTAAGACGTTCTCTACTGGATAGGCTCATCGTGACACCACTCAAAAAGGTGAAGTGTGTGTATGAAAATCACTTCCTTTAATTTATATATATATATACTTTTTGAGGAGGAGGAGGGGTGTGTGTGTGTGTGTGTGAAATGACCTCGTCTCGAAACGAACCAATAGCACTTCGAGAAGACTTGGAACGAGATAGGTTTCTTAGAGAGAGAGAGAGGGACACAAAAAATATATAAAAAATCAGAATGATTTATCCGTCGACCTCTGGGCTAAAAGTAAACAAACAAAATTTGAAAAGGTCAAGGTGAACTCACTGAATTCATCTTAGAAATCAGATAGGAAAAAAAAAATGAGGGTACCCATGTTTCCTCTTCAACAACATAGACACATCTAAAACGAAACTCGGAATACTTACACAAATAAACAAGAATCCATTCTTAAATAAAAAATGGGGACGTCTTGTCGATCGAGTTGGCTGGAAAAAATTTCTGTTACTCTGAAAAAAAAAAAAAAAAAAAAAAAAACTTTTGGTTAATTTTTATCATGTCTTCTAGACATGATAAAAATTAACTCTCTCTTCTTTTTGTCTGGGAAGGATGTCTCACCGTTTCGAAAAACAAACCGTGACTTATTCTTGGAATAATTGCCATGAGAAGGATGAGTTTTGGTTTCGTTTTCGAAACGGTGAGACATCCTTCCTTGACAAAAAGAGGGGACAGTTAATTTTTATCATGTCTATAAGACATGATAAAAATTAACAAAAAGTTTTTTTTTTTTTTTTTTACTTAGAAAATTTTTTACACAGCTCTGAGAATTTTTTTTCCCCCAACCAACTCAATGGACTAGACTATAAGTTTTTAAGAATGGACGTTTTGTTATTTATGCAGATATTCCGAGTTTCGCGTCAGGTAAGTGCGCGCTCACCTTAGATTGAATTCCCTTCAGACAGGTTTAGAGATTGGATAACCCATCAAGAATTCTTCGACAGGTTTTTGGAAAAAGAAATCGTCAAGAAGTGAGTATTGATTTTGATATTTTCTTTTCAACCTTGCGTCAGTTTCTAGTACATTCCTATACTAATTCCATTGTATTTAAAAAAAATAATGTCAGCACGGACTGATCTGACCCGAAACGCTTGCCCATCCAGTTGGCTGCTGGAGGGAGGAAAAAAAAAAGAAATTAGTTGTGAAGGATATGTTAGTTTTTTTCTAAAAATAGATTTCTAAGAAAAGAATGAACCTTTGTTGGAAATCTATTTTTAGAAACATGTCTAGACAACATGTTGACAAGAAAAAAATTCTTTTTTTTTCCTGAGAGCGAAATGATTTTTTTCTTTTCACCCACTTTTCTTTCTTTGGGAGGAAGGAAGAACTTCCCTTTCCCCCGCCTTTTTTCCTCTAGTATTTATATAGATCCGAGTTTTTCTGCCTACAGGGTTCATTCTCGTTCTTCCTTCTCAACCAAGCAAAACTAAAATGTCGACCGATGCCGTTGCAGTTCTACCTACCCTGGTGGAAATCACGCCCGTCTGTCATCTCGAAGTAGCTGATCAATGGGAACCTCTCTCCCGTTTCGAAGAATGGTTTCGGGACCCGGAGCGTATGGAACAAATAGTCCAAGAAACCATGTGCTATTTATCCTGTTACGATGGAAAAATCCTGCATTATTTTTCGTCCATCGAAGTTTTCAAGCACTTTGCTTTCCAATCGATGATGGAGGCAGGAACCTTTCGCTTACACGCTTATCTGCGATGGGAAAATGTGATCGCCGTCGATGCTGGAACCTTTTTAAAACTGTTTTACGTTTCACCCGAGTGGGTTCATATTCTTCAAACCGGAGAAGCTTCTATCCGTCTTTATGGATGGGAAATGGAATCAGAAGCCGACGGGTATCGTATGATTCCCTATCGACTGCGAGTTCGCTCCGTGTACATTATTCACGGACCTCTTTACTACCAACTCCAATTTCATGACAAGACGGTGTTTGCCGTAGACGCCCTCTCCAGGAAGAAAATGGAGTCTTTACGAGCGTTGCATCCTGAACAGAATTTTCAATTCCCTGCTCGCGAGGAAGAGAGGAGAAGGAAAAGATCCAGAAGGAGGAGACACCTAAAGAGGTACTAAAAAGAAGTCGGAAGGTAGAAGCATATTTGTTTTTCATTAACGGAAAAAAAAACTGTGGATCATTCTTTGTATATTTCTTGGAAAAAAAGAAAAGACTAATAGTCATAATAGAGGGAGTTAGGAGGGACCCTATCTATATATAACTCTCTATATAAATCGGAAGCGTCAACAGGACGGTCCACCGAAAACAATCTACCTTATCTTTCTCAGAGCAGAGTGGAAGAAAAGCCAAGATGCGTGGACTCATTGGAAGCAAAAATTCGAGTGGTTTAAATAGATAAGTGAAAAAAGATTTTGAGAGGTGTTGTTTTATGGATGGAGCTGGCTGGGAAAAAAATTGGCAAAGCTCAGAGAAAAATTTCCTGAATTGAAAAAAAAAAAAAAAAAAAAAAACTTTTTGTTAATTTTTATCATGTCTTATAGACATGATAAAAATTAACTCTCTCTTCTTTTTGTCTAGGAATGATGTCTCACCGTTTCGAAAAATAGACCATCACTCATCATCCTTTCTAAAATAATAGAATTTCAAGAATGGGATATGTTCTATTTTTCGAAACGGTGAGACATCATTCCCAGACAAAAAGAAGAGAGTCTATAAGACATCATGTCTTATAGACTCATATCATGTCTATAAGACGTGATAAAAATTAACCAAAAGTTATTTTTTTTTTATAACACGAAATTTTTTCCACAGCGCTGAGAAATTTTTCCCAGTCGACTCACTCATCCAAACAAGACATCTAAAATTGTTTCTAGAAGGAGCTCTTATTTTTTTCTATTTAAGAAAGTCGAGTTTCGGCTTCCCATCAGTCTGTACTGTGCATTCAACCTGGATACCCATTTTTTGGAGATAGGGGGGGGGGAACTTTCGCAATTTTTTTTTCCTGAAACCCTCTATGGATCAGAGAATCTCACACATCTCCTCCGTGGATCGAAATGGACTGACTGCCATATCTGTTTTAGATAATAGTTTTGAATTTTCCATTTTTTCCTTTAATATTATTACCATTCTTCGAGGGTGAGACGTCTTACCATTAAGTCAGGTAATCCGAGATGATGAGCATTCCTTTTGACATGCCTCATATGTTTTCTAATAGTTATGTAACATAAATTTTCCAGGCTAAGAATACGTGGTTCAACAGCATAATTGAGTAACCGCATATTTTCCTCTTCCAATTTTCCATTTTTTCGCCAGCGTTCTAAAACTGTTTTGGGATCGCAACACCGGACATTTGCACCAGCAAGCAACAACATATCCACGATGAGTTTGCATCGTAATTGACAGGCATAGTGTAAAGGGGTAAAACCAAAAATATCATGTTTGTTCATGTCGCATCCAAGAAGAATCAGTTGCCGAACGATATCATCCATTGAGAATAAAATAGCGAAATGTAAAGCATTTCTTTTCGTTAATCTGTGTTCATAAAAAACGGGTGGTTCCGCGTTTATTATTAATTTTGTGAATATCCATTGATGAAAACTGTTAGAAAAACTCATATTGAATTCAACTCTATTAAATTTACGCGTAGCTTCTTTGATAGATAGGTAGGAGATATCCTTAAATTCTTCACTGGACGGGGTTCTTGAGAAGAGAGGGTAGAACCATGTTGGAGAGCACACACTCATTCTAAAAGGAAACACGGATTGAACTAAAGCGAAACTCGGAATGCTTAAATAGATGAGCGATAGTCCGTTCTTAAAAAATTGGATAGTTTTGTCCATCGAGTTCGCCGGGAAAAATTTCTGAAAGCCAAGAAAAAAATTTCTAAACCTTAAAAAAAAAAAAAAAAAAAAAAAAAAAAAAAAAAACTTTTGGTTAATTTTTATCATGTCTTAAGACATGATAAAAATTAACTGTCTTTTCTTTTTGTCTGAGAATGATGTCTCATCCTTTCGAATATGTTTCTAAAAATAAATTTCCAAGAAAGAAATGAGTCATGTTCTATTTTTAGAAGCATATCGAGACAACAGGTTAACATCATTTGAAAAAGAGGGTATAGTTAATTTTTATCATGTCTAAAGACATGATAAAAATTAACAAAAAGTTTTTTTTTTTTTTTTTTTTTAAGGTTAAAAATTTTTCTGAGAGAAATATTTTTCCCAACGACTTATCTTTTTTACTCCTACCTACTTTCATTCCCCCCTCTCACTCTTTCTCTATATAAACGATTGCAGAAGGAATCGCGGCTCATTTTCTTGAGCAGATAGGTCGAAAACAGATGGCTACAGGAGACTTAATCATGACGTGTGAAGACGATAATGAACCCTGTTTGGACTTGCAACCTTCTTCGCCTTTATATGAATGTGTTTCTTCGGAGAATGAGTATATCACGTCGTGGTCTGATATATCGCCAACTCCTTCTCCTCCACCTGTCCGCCGTAGGATCAAAAAGAAGAAACCTAATCCAATTCGTGATACTCCTTCTCTGAATTTCAATCCGCCGTTATCACCCATTTCGTGTCCTTCCTCTCATTATTCAGAAATAATGGACCAATCCTCTCCACCACGCATGCGTTCTACAATCGAAGAAGATCTTCCCTCCTCATCTCATTCTACTTCTTCTACTAAAAAAAAGAAATATCGAACTGAAATTCATCCGAGTGTCATAGGTGTGCTGGCCATCACGTCTGATGGATACACTCTGACAAACAGTGTCCGGTTTGCCTCTAGAGACATGAAAACGTATCGACCGCATACCAAATGGATTCAGCAATTGAATGAGGATCTGCGAAAACTTCATATTCAAAGACTGTATGTCGCGAATGAACATTGTCGAAAAAAAATTTATCAATTGCTTCGTGTTGAATCTGTATGGACAGTAAGCTATAAACCTTCTCGTCGTCCACAGCAATGTGAGTATTGTGGAACGAAATATTGTCATCGATTTATGGCTATGATCGCCCTGCAACAAATAGTGAAATATGGTGTCAATAAATATATTCATTGAAGAACCAAATGAAGTGTCTTTTTTTATAGATGATGATTAGTATTTTGTCCAACCTCCTCTGTGTTCTATGACAGATGCAATTCGTCGAGGCATGGACGCGATTAATGTTTCAAAATAAGTTTCTTCCAAACTATAAAAAGCATCGCGGACCAAGTCCCATAATTCCAATCGGTTTCGAGCTACCCGATTCGCTAATCGACGTTCTAATTCCGCCCAAACATTTTCGACGGGATTCAAATCAGCTCCTTTAGGAGGCCAGTCTTCGACCATAGGAATTTCATGTTCTCGAATCCATTGTGTGACGCGTAAACTCGTATGGATCGGAGAGAGATCGTGCATGAACAAGAGACGGTGTTCGGTGATCAAAGGGTTTAAAGAAACATCGGGAGGTTGACTATGATCGAGAAGCACCGGCTCTAAAATATTAGAGAGGTAATAGTCGGCATTTAAATGCTGGATCCCGATTCGACGGATTTGGTTGGGAAATTTTCCGCTCATGCACATCCAGACACTGAGATTAAAACGACCGGAACGTTGACGGCCTTCTAACGCAGAAGAAAAATAACGTTCGTCTTGATAACGCAGGACCTGTCGAGGCCGCCATACGCGAATAGGACCGTACCCGATCGAACTGAACACTTTCTCATCGGAAAATATAATCCGGGACCAATCATCGACCGTCCATTCCGCACGCTGAGAAGCAAAGTCGTAGCGTCGTTGACGATGAATCTCCCGCAAATAATCTTTTCGGACGGGGATGCGCGACACTAATCCTTTTTCTTTTAATCGTCGACGAACCGTTTGAGCGGTGCAAGGCACTTGTAATCGACGACCAATATCCGTCGCGGGTAAAAACGGATCACCCGTCGACATTTCAAAAATACGTTGATCCATTTCTTGGGTCGTGGCTCGAGGTCGGCCGGATTTGTGTTTGGTTTGATAGTCCTCCTCATTTTCCGAGGAGCGGGAGATCCAATATTGAACTGTGGAAGGAGCGACATTCAAGTGTCGAGCAATTTGACGAACCGTTTGCCCTCGTTCATAATACGAACGACGAATTTCCCGTCTTATTTCAATAGGTGTATACGGCATGATAAGAATAAGAATAATACAAGTAGGATCTTGGTTACCATGTTCCTTGATTTCATTTCAACGTGTCACGGTCCCGATAAAATCGTAGCAGGTGTCAATGGTCAATTGCAGTGCACGGAATGTGATCAAATTCAAGATGCGTATGCTTTTATTTTACAAGCGTCCTTTCCTGATGACAGTGATCCGTTCTTATCAGCTCGTCTAGCTCGAGAATATGCGAATTGGACGGGAGATTTGAACGTACCCTGCACATTTCCTCTCATAGGGATTCCTGGTATTTTACCGATCCGTAATGTTTCCGTCACGTTACGTATTTTATTAAACGGGATTCGATTATTACAATGCGTGAATGCCCCTTTTCGATCCCAGGCCAAACCTTTTGAATCGTATGAATCGCTCGAACGGTTCATGATCGAATACATGGACGAATACGCCCAGCATATTGAAAAAATCGCCAATGAAGAGAATCACTCCCAAGTCGATAAAGCGGCTCTGCACGCTCTTTTCACCAACATGAAATCGCTCATGGAAAATGTCCATCAAGACGAGGACCAACCTTTCAATTTCTTAAGTTATTATCACAAAGTCCTAGCTCCCTATGTAAAAATATGTGACGGCGACGATGCTTCATTCCTTCTACCTCCTACTTCCAAGGATGTTGAAAAGAATCCCGCTTATCAATTATGTTTGGAAATGAAAGCCTCGAATCAAATTCGGGCTCGTTATTCTCCTTACACGACCCTATTTGATCTTGTGCACGTCATGATTTATTGCAATTTATGCCGGAACGAACTCAACGTGGTGGCGAATTTCGTGTTTGAGTTTGGAGTTCGCATTTGTCGTCGCCCCTTCTTCTTCAAAGAATCGTTCTTGACCCAGCAATTGCGAAAACTGGTCACTTCTCAAATTACGTACCATCGGAATACAGAATTCTACTACCTCCTTCGAGAGATTCAACAAGGCGGCACGTGCGATGCCTTATCACTAGAATTTATTGAAAAAATGAGTCGAATCGAAACCTTTTTAGCGAAAGTGTTCCTAGGAAAAGCGGATGATCGAATAAAGCAGTTTGCGTTCAAACAAAATTTCCCCTACGTCCTGTTTGTTCCGAAAGAAGACGAAGAGATGACGAAAAAAGCCACCCAAATTGATGAGTACCTCAGATATCTTTTCGGGACCGGGTTTATTATTTCCAAGCTCAAAGGTAAAGGATTAGTGAAAGGTTCGATCGCGACGGGTAAGAAATTTTACCGTCTTGTACAGAAAGTGGCCTTGAAAATACGCGAATTTGAAATATCCGACGAAGAAATTTTCTGAACGATGGAAATGGTGAAACTGTTCTTATGTTCCGACGGGTATATGGAAAAAGAATTGAGAATGTTACTCAATGTAGCGACGAAGGAATCTCAAGTTCCCTCTCGTCAAGAAATATGTCAAGGAGGAGGAGGAAGAAGAAACGAAGATGGCGAAGAGATGGATATGTCATAATCAAGTAAATCATTGGGAAAAATGGCAGACGCAGAGGAAGAAATCTGTGGAATTTGCCTGAAGGCCTTCAAAGAAACGAAACGCCATAAAGTCTACAATCTCGATTGTGAGCATTCCTTTCATATTAAATGTATAAAGAAATGGATTCGAGAGTATGGTAAAAAGAAATGCCCGACCTGTCGGACTCGTATCAGCCAGGATGATATGCTCTATTTTACCAGCGGAACATTGCAAATGGAACATTTAAGAATAGATTCGGATGAAGAGGAAGAGGAGGAAGAACCAGAGGTGGAAGAACCGCCAAGGCAACGACGAAGACGAAGACCCGAAGAAGAATTAGTCGATCTGGGAGGCCATGGTCTCATTTTTTCAGGGCCTAGTACCAGTCAGACGAGACCCAGAAGACAGAGAAGAGAAGATTTAGTGGGAGATTATGCTTATATGGATACACCTAGACAAAGTTCACCTACCTCAGATGATGAAGAACGGGAAGTCAATCCTTATTTTGGTCGACCGAATGCATTTTGGAGAGAAATGAGACGACAAAGACGAAGTAGAAGGAATTAGATGATTCTTAAAATAAAAATAAATACAGTACGCAAAAATGGAAAAGTAAGACTCACAACTGGTGTATAATATTTCGTTATCAACAGATCCATCTCCTATACATCGTTATATCAACAGATCTATATCCAAATGGAAAAGTAAAACCGACCGACTGTTGAAAAATATTTCTCAAAAAAATTTGATAGTAAAAAAAAAAAAAAAAAAAAAAAAAAAAAAAAAAAAAAAAAACTTTTTGTTAATTTTTATCATGTCTTTTAGACATGATAAAAATTAACTGTACCTTCTTTTTTATTTTGAATGATGTCACCTTTTCTAAAAATAGATTTCTAAGAATGAATCATGCTTTTCTTGGAAATTTATACTTAGAAACATGTCTAGACAACATGTTGACATCATTCCAAACAAAAAGGAGGGTAGAGTTAATTTTTATCATGTCTAAGACATGATAAAAATTAACAAAAAGTGTTTTTTTTTTTTTTTTTTTTTTTTTTTTTTTTTTTTTTAATACCACATTAGATTTTTTTGAGAAATATTTTCCACCAGTCGGTCGGTTTTACTTTCTTTTTTTGGAGATGTTGATAACGATATATAAGTCGATATATAAGTTTCACTCACTGGGTTCTGATTCATTCGTTTCCGCCTTTGCTTTCACGAGATATCGAGACCGCTTCAGCATTTCGAAGGAAGCCCCTTTGATGTTATACTGTTTCTTCAATCGTCGCTTTAGATTAAATAAATACTGGTAATGATTTTTTCCAAATAGTTTGGATGGAGGAGCATTGAAAAGAAACTGGAATAACTTTATCTGATTTGGATCCTTATAGACTTCTAAAGATTTAGACGCAAACGCTTTTCGTTTCTCTGGATCATCGTTTAGATAGCCCAAGATGTGAATCATCCTCAATTCCGTTTCTAAAAGTAATAAGACTATCAGCGACAGTTCATCTGTTTCATAATTGGAGAGACAGTGATTACGGATTTGATTCATCTGCTCTGCTGTAAAAAGTTGGTGTTTTCGACGACGAGGTTTCTTGACCACCACCTCATCTGCAGAAGGTAAGAACCATTTTCGTCGAATAGCATTTAAAGCGTTTGAAATATATTTCGCGGAACGTTGTTTTTGATCGATAAGATATTGGTGATATTCTTGAAGTGTTTCGGTATGATTTAGATCTTTATGCATTTGTAAACACCAAGTTTCATATTGATTTTCATAAATAGAGTAGACTAATTTACTAGTTTTTGAGGGAGACATGATGCTTCTTTTATTTTTGGTATAATGAAGAACTCTTACTTATTTATAATTTTTTAATAGGTTTTTGAATCAAAAAAAAATATTTATAATAAGAAGAAGAAACAGTAGAAACAAAATGGCCGAATGTTGTCCAATTTGCTTAGACGAACTCATTGCCGAAGATGTAGAAACCATTTCTACTTTAACGTGCCAACATCAGTTCCACACGAAATGTATTGACATTTGGAGAGAAAAAGCATTGACGTGTCCTGTCTGCCGAGAACCGTTTGAAGATGCCCTGCAGAAATTAATTTCTATGTTTCTGCCTTTGCGACGTTCTTTTTTATATGATGTAATTTACGATTATGAAAACCGCATCAGGTTTTCAGACGATGAGGCTGATTTAGATGATTTACTCATGTATGAATTATTGGGACCTTGGGAAACTTCTGATGAGGAAGAGGAGGAGGAAACAGAATCAATCGAACCTGAGGAAGAAAACCAGAGTGAGGAAACTAATTGAGACTGGAAAAAGGAATCGAGACCATAGATGGGTTTGAGTAAATTAGCCGATGACGGATGTAGGGATCGGACTCGAACCGATGGAATGGATTGGGACTGATATTCATCCCATTTCTTTAATCCCATCCGAAGATTTAAAGCCAATGACTTTTTCATATATTCGGAAAGAAGGAATCGCCAGGTTTTGGGACGATACTTTCCAACAATCTCGAGAGCGTTTAACATGCTGAGATAGCATTCTTGAGCTGTCCGACACAGTTTCAAATGAAAGACAACATCCATTTCATTCTCGACTTGCTTCCACCATCTCCCAGTTTGATATTTTCTTGGGTACAGCACTTCATTGTGTGGATATATTTCAGCCTCATCTTCTACCCACGGTTTCATGGTACTGGAAGGAAGGTCGTAGGGATCGCCTAAATGATAATTCAGTAACTGACAATTAGATAAATTGAGATGAAGATGGCTCGTGAAAACAATGAGACGATCGGCATAGGCTGGTTTGACCACCGAGTCTCCAAAATTCGGTTCGATCCAGATGAGAAGATCGCAATGCGTGCCGTCGCATTCGTAAGACGGATCTAACCCGCTGACGAACCAATCGTTGGAATCGTCGAGAAGAATATGAACCGTTTTATGATATCCAACAAAAAGGGTTTCCAAATGATAGGATAAGAGGGAAGGATGCCTTCCTAAATTACCTAATACAACGGTCACGGGTGCATCTTGACATTTCTTGAAAAGATCTTTAATGGAACCCATGCTGGTTGTTCCACATACTTGATTCCCGAGACGAGTCAGAAAAGATCCCATGCTTCTTTATTTTTTTAACGCAGCTCGCATATATTCTTGATCTTTCTGGAATTCCGATTCAGGATAAGGTGGCTTTTGAAGACTGGCATTCACTTCATTATGAAATTAAAACCAGACGTGGGCAAAGTGTTCGCCTAAAAATCGTTCTTTATACGTTTTGAGTTTGGATAAGTAATGATACACACAAATCCCGCATCGGAGAGTTCGATATAAAGATTCTGTCACAAAGTCTCTCCAAAGAGTTTTCGCGAGTCGAATATCCTCGTCCTGCTCGTCCTGAACTGAAAACGCTTCGGCCATCCAATGTAAAAGCCGCCAGTAATAAGGACCAAAGACCAACGTGTTGTGGTAATTAATGTGATGAAAATAATCTTCGGCTGAAAAAGGTTGTGGGGATACGGAAATGCCGATCCGGGTCATCAAGTCTCGAATCGCCTGACTTTTCCCCTGGAGTAATTCAATCAACGCTTCGTCTAAAAAGAAAAAGTATTCGCTCTTCCATCGAATACGGTACAGGAGCGTTAAGACGCAGTACGTGGTCAATTTAAAGAGTTGAATCCAACTGTATTCGCCTACCCAAGCTCCAGGTCGTAGAAATGTCTGTCCCCATTTATCTTGGTTCATTAAATTGGCCATGAATAATAAATAGGTGACGACGACTTCATCTAATCGTTGTTGGGGCTCTTCTTCTCGGAAAGCGGTCGTAAAGTGGGAGACGTCAATACCCGGAGGAGGAGGTGGAGAAGAAGGGGTTTTGAAGTGTAAAAGTTCATGAATTTTATGAGCCACGAACGGTGAAACACGAGCCTGGCTTTCTTGGAGTTCGTTCGAAACGATCGGTTCATCTTCTAAATAAGTTCGTTTTAAACGTTTAAAGGTTTGAGCATCCATTCTCTTTACTTAAACCACCATTGACGAAAACGGCAATACCAATCTCCCACGTCTTTGTTTTGCACCAAACTGCCGAGCAATTCCCCGAAAGTTGTAAAAATCGTCAGCTTGCGAATGTATCCAAAAGCCAGAAAGAGAAAAATGAGTCCGTTGATGAGGAGGAAAAGGAGAAAGAACCAGCTTTGTGTTAAAATGAGACAAAACAGGATCACGAAGGACGTATACGCTCCAGCGACTAAAAGCGTTCCTAATGTTAAGGAATCCATTTGTTTTGTTTTCTTCTTCTTTTCTATTCTTGACCTAATGTCTCGTAATAAAGGGTCCGATACGTAATATTCTGGTAAGCATTATAAACGGGATGGTGGATAAAGAGAAATAATAAAATCCATAAGAGGATCGATACCATATTTTTGTTTTCTTTGTTCTGAGTCAGAAGAGAAGAGATAATAATAAAGTAACTCATATTAATTAAAAAAATGGTTCGAAAGGATAAATCCAAATCTGATAAAGCGGAACGAAAATTGCTTCGAATGGAAGCAGCTCCTCCTAATCATGTAGGAGACCCAGTCGTTGACAACCCCCTTAACAATCACCCTCCAAGCAATCCATCTAACCATCCTCCTCCAATCCATGACAATCTTCCTAATAATGATAATGTAGGCAATATTCCCATGGACGTGGATGAGGAAATAATTCGTCGGCATAGGCGAGATCTCCTGAATTACGAAGAATACTACCCCGATCGAATGAAATCAGATAAGCGCTATGCCAAATTGGCTGACGGAAATGAGATTTATGCTAAGAATCGACAAGGAGATGAATTTTATATGCTGGATCCCGATGGAAATATTGTGTTTGCAAAACAAATCTCTCCCATCACCGGTAAAATAACCCCTGTCTATGCCGTCGATCATCTGAACCGTTCTATTTTACCCGTCGACGCCCAAAACCGTCCCGTGTATGGATTTGATAGTGATGGGGAACCCATGTTTCCCATGGAAAACGGAAAAATGGTGTATCTGTTCTACGGAGGAAAAGAATGGTATCCGGAAAATCCTCAGACCAAAGAACAAATCTATGCTTTAGACGAGCACCATCGACCCTATTTTGCCAAAGACGAGCATCAAAAGCCTTACTATGCTCGAAAAATCGATTCCCTATCGAATGTCAATCAATTCCCTATCGAATATGCCCCTCTCGATTCCAACGGTCAACGGATCTATATTCCCTTAGAGAACAATAAATTCCAATACCCGTTTAATCTCGTCACAAAACGACCGCTGTTTGAACTCTCTCCGGATCAGGACGAAATGTATTTCCGAAACAATACGCTAGGTGAATATTATCCCGTCAACGAATTCAACGATGAAATTTACGCTCGAGATCGTTTGCACAATGAAATGCCGGCTAGGAACATCGATGGAACCCCTTATTACGCTAAGAGAGCGAGTGAGGACGAATACTATCCCAAGCAACTCAACGGTCTCGAAACGTATATTCGAATTGGAAATAGGGACGAACCGGCCTTAGATGCTTTAGGAGGAGGCATTTATGCGAAAGATGAAAACTTGGACGAATATTATCCGAGAATTTACCACGACGACAATGACGAATAAAGCAAAACGATTACCAAAGGATCTTCGATGGCAAAAGATGAGTATTATGCAGTCGACAATCTTGGAAATCAGCGATATAGAAAGGATCGAAGGGAATTTGAAACATACATTACCACTGACGATCCCAGTCTACTGTATGCCCTAGACAAATATAAAGTTTCCCATTATGCTAAAAAACCCGTGTATATCGGTGGAGAAAAAAAATTTGAGGAGTATTATGGAAAAATCAATAACTTGCCCGTCTTTCTAAAGTACCAGGGTCGAGAAATTTATGCCAAAGAGCATTCCGGGGCCGAAATGTATCCCAAAGATTTGTTTGGGAACGACATGATTGCTCGAGATGCCGACGGGCGGTATTATTATGCTAAAGATGAGACAGGAAATGAAAAATATCCCTTGTTCGCCGACGATACGGAACACAAGCCCGAATACATGTCTTACGCCCTCGATAAAAACGGTATTCCGTTCTATCCTATCAATTCTCAGGGTAAACCCATCTATCCTAAAAATGCTACAGGCGATGAATTTTATCAAATCCTTCACCCTTTCACTCAGCAAGTCATCTTTGGAAGAGATACCGATCAGAACCAAGTGTATGCGCGGAAAGCGGATGGAGGCGAAATTTACCCGGACAGCGGTCAATTCGCCATGACGAGGCTGAAAGAATTCTTTTATGCTCATGATAAGAACGGGGTCATTATTTACCCAGTC
The DNA here is from genome assembly GCF_044657685.1 of Stegodyphus dumicola. Lineage (NCBI taxonomy): Eukaryota > Metazoa > Arthropoda > Arachnida > Araneae > Eresidae > Stegodyphus > Stegodyphus dumicola. The sequence continues at coordinate 165,901,134 of NC_140768.1, read as the reverse complement.
GATCAACACGGCAACGAACGATATTTAGTGACGGACAAAGGATCGTACGATCAATTGATGAAAGATCCGGCCGTGAAACGATACGCCAAAAATGCAGACAATAATGAAATCTATCCGGAAATTATTCATGCCGATAAGCGCATTACCCAAAAACCTTTAGGAAACCGGTACGCTCAAAATAAATTGGGTGAATATTACTACCCGGTCGATCGATACAATAACGAGTACATTGTCCAGTTCAAGAAAGTGAGTGAGGAACAAATCTTTGCGAGTGGATACCCCATCACGTGTGATCAAATCATCATTGTTCCCAATTTAAATGACAAGCCCTGGATGCCTGCGTTTATACGAGACCCTAGAATTGAACCCGAAAATTTGATAGGCTACTTGTACCAATCGCATTCGAAACCGATGGATTATTTGACCAATTTGAGATCTAAACGCGCTTCTCGACACGGGTTCCAACCCTATAAAGTTATATATAATAACTCGGAGGGTAAAGTGGTCGAGAAAGTGGAAAGCGGTCTTCCAGGACAGGAAGATCCAGTGGAAGAGGAAGAGAAAAAGAAGAAAAGAAAGAAGAAAATATATGCCAACCCGATACAGTCTGACGAAAATAATCATCAATCCACCACCAACTGGACTAAAATCATTCTTTCTATGATAGGTATCTTGGCCATACTTGCGTTCCTAATCTGCATTAATATACTGTTTAAAAACTAAAGTCGTGAGAGAAAGAAAAATATCTGAGACAATCCATTCTTAAAAAGATTGGGATGTCTTTTCAATCCAGTCGGTTGGAAAAAAGTTTTCAAAACTGAAAAAAAAAAAAAAAAAAAAAAAAAAAAAAAAAAAAAAAAACTTTTTGTTAATTTTTATCATGTCTTCTAGACATGATAAAAATTAACTATCTACTCTTTTTGTCTAGGAATGATGTCTCACCCTTTCGAAAATTAGACCATGACTGACCCTTTCTAAAAATAAAATTCCAAGAAATAAATGAGTCATGGTGAGACAGTTGAAAACAAAAGGGGTTAGTTAATTTTTATCATGTCTAGAAGACATGATAAAAATTAACAAAAAGTGTTTTTTTTTTTTTTTTTTTTTTTTTTTCCATTACAGAATTTTTTCTTAGCTCTGAGAAATTTTTTCCAGCCGACTGGATTCACAGGTCATCACCATTTTTTTTTAGGAATGAACTCTTCCTTATCTATTTAAGCATTTCGAGTTTCGCTTCAAATGTGTACGTGCTGTTGAAGAGGGACCCACCTAGATCCTAGTTGACTCATTCATGGGGAAGGAAAAAAAAAGTATTCTATAACGTGTTGGATAATGTTGGAGGTAAGTCTCTTTCTTTTTCATTTTTTTCTAAAGATTTATGAATGACAAACGGAAAGGTTTCTTTCTTGTACTCTTGAAGGCGATGAAAATAAAACAAAGCTTCTTGGAAAGCACAATATTTGGTCCGACCTATATGTTTCGGACAAAACGATGAATATTCATAGTTCATTGGTATGGGCGCGGTATGAAACGCCTCCTTGTTCTTGGAGACGAAATTGAAATAAATAGGACGGGCCAGTATCTGGTATAAAACATTAGTTTTCCAATAATGAGGGCAGTAAATGTTTTTATATCCTGCCGTTAGAGCTACGAGAAACGGTTTTAATTGATCGTACGGCAAATGACCCTCATTCCATGAAAAGCCATGCGTTATATCCGCTAACGGTAAATGAACACTCGATACACTTTGTTTGGCGGAATAGGATAATTCAGACCACGGTATGGGTGGTTCCACGTAGATAATGCCTTGGGAACGATCATGGGTGATATAAGCCACTTCTTTAATAATATAGTCGGAAAAGTCATCATTATAAGAAAGATTGATTTCTTTGGCGAGAGGATCACCATTTAATTCGAAACCTTCGAAATTGAGAACGATATAGGATTCCATGTTTTATTTTTATCGGTCATCTTGTTTCAGGAGAACATTGAATCTAAAATCCTCTACGGTTATCACATGAAAATCTCTCAATTTGCCTTTTAGATAGGTGGCTCCAACTAAGTGGATGGATTGAGTTCCATATTTTTTCTTTAATTGTTGGAAACAAATCCGCTCTGATACTTGTACTGCAATAGGTCCTAGACGTATCTTATCCTTGCGAGTGAACAGAGTTATATATTCTATACCCACTCGATGTTGACGAAACTTTTGTAGAAATTGTATTAAGGACCAAGATTGAAGACCCAAGGTCGATTTTAAATCTCTTTCCAAATTAAACGTGGCAGTATGGGAAATAAGAACAATATATCGAAAGGAGGGACCTATTTGTCGATTGAACCGTTCGGTGATTCGCCATGGAAGAAAGGTTGAATGATTCATTTTTTTTTCAATTTAATTTAATTTTTTTTTCTTCTTCTTCGGTTCGAAGGATTAAACAAGCATGGCAGAGTATTACGATATTTCTGTTTTGAAAACTATTCAATTACCGATTGATCGACTCATCCGATTCGTGATTGGGCAAAATCCTCAACTTGAAAACTATCAAGCGACGTACCGGTTTCTGAATTTATTTTTTGAAATTACGCCTCGACTCGTTCGAGATTTTCAATCACAGGCCGTTGCTCATATCCGTCACGTGTTAGATAATATGTCGCAATATGGACACCTATATCTTTTAATCGATCAGCAGCCCCTGTTTAATGCCCTGGAATGGAATGATGAAGAATTTATTTTATCGAATGAAGAAGTCTTAGACCCTATTCGCAAAATGGCCAGTCAGTTTTTTCCTAAAGATTCTGCTCATTACCATATCACTTGCATCTATCTCTTATATTTTTACGCACTACTCGCGAATCCGAAATATACTTGGATCACAATGGATTATTTAATGCACGGCAATAAATATCATCAATATTTATTAGCTAAACATGCTCACGAAGAAAAGTAAAAATAAAATCATTAGACGAGAAATTTATTTTTGAAAAGATAAAGCAATATAATGGAATTTTATCCGAATCGATATGGTAGTGAATATTACAAATATCGAAAAAAAGATCCAGTCTTTGTGAAAAGTGAATATGGTCATGAAAGGTATGCCATTCACTCCCAAAAGGGGTAAATCTATCCCGACAAAGGTGATCCTTTCGCTAAAACCCGAGGCGGCCTTCCATATTATGCCAAAGATCGGAAAGGAAATGAAAAATATCCTCTACAACGTAAAAAATCCCTCGTTATTCAAATTCAAAACGAATTCGTTCTGGCCAAATACGCGGACGGAAAAGAACGATACCCGGTGGATTTCCGAGGGAACGAATATTATTTAGTGAAAAATGAAGAACCTTACGTCCTGAAAGATGCCCAAGGTGAAATCTACTTTGCTAAAACATGTAGTGGAAAAGTCCTCATTCCCTGGAATTATTTTGAACAGTACAAGTATCTTCTCTCAGAACATTATAAACGCACATGCGATGCTGCGTTTATCATTCCACGGTACCCGTTGAAGAAATTCTTAAAAAGTTGTTTCCATGCCTCTGTTTGTGCTTAGCTGAAATACCTACAATGGCTTTTATTCTAGCAGCTACGTTAATGTCAATACCAGGACTGTAAGAACAACGTTCTTATATATAGTCAGTGAGAAGAGAAAGAATGACTCGAAGCTGGCTGAGAAAAAATTCTAAAAATTAAAAAAAAAAAAAAAAAAAAATGCCCTTTTTCTTCCGAAATTGATGTCTTCAATTTTCGAAAAATTGATGACATCAATTTTCAGACTAAAAGGGGTATTTTTTTTTTTTTTTTTTTTTTTTTTTTTTTTAAATCTTTAGAATTTTTTCTCAGCTATTAGAAATTTTTCCAACCCGACTCGATCGACCGGACATCACCATGTTTTAAGAATGGACTCTCACTTATATATTTCAGCATTGCGAGTTTCACTTCACATGATTCTGTGTTTTTGAAGAAGAAACATCTTGAAATCTGGCTTTCTTCAGTCAACTTTTGTTTTTTCCAAGTCATTACACAATGAAATGTTGGGAACCTACCTCATGCATATGTAAAAAGGTTAGTAATTCTTGTCTTTTTTCAGATTTTTGATGATAACATTATGTCTTGTCTTTTATGCTGAGGCAGATCAATGGGTTCATCGTCCACTTTTAAATGTTTCATGGTTGAGTGTTCTCCCTCTTCGTCGTCATGCTTTCGTTTGAGAGACGAATTCAATTCGGCATTTTCAAACTGAAGGGGTTCTACTATATCCAAAGACGAGGAAATATTATTTTCGGCTGAAAAGGAACTGAAATCCATTTCGGTCCGTTTCAAATGTCCAAATTCATCATTGAAACGCATAATGAGTTCCGTTTCGTGGATGGAGGTGTCGCGCATCGTTTTCAAAAATTGTCGAATGGCCGATTTCAGTTCGTTAAAGGTCGTAACAGAACCGGGAATGATTTGTACATCGGCATACTGTTTGAATTGTGTAAAAATATCGGTCGAAGATAGAAATTCTTTTTTGAATTCTACTAATATTTCAGGTTCGGAACGGTAACGGATCATGCCGTCCTCCATGTTAATATTGTGGGCCAGATGCAGATAAATCATTAAAAAGAAACCTTTATAGGAATCTTCGACGATAGAATCTTTGGTTTCGAGTAAATATTGATCCTGCATCACTTGTTGTGAGGTGAGGGATGGAGCATTTTTCGTAAACACGGCGTCAAAAGGAATTGCTACCACGCGATCATTAAACGTCTCTGTGGCCGTACACACTGGGAACGTATTGGTAGAAGCCATGGCACTGGGAATCGCTCCTACATTTTGCTCGTACAAATTCCGAAAACTGGTGGTCGAATTACCCGTGATTTCTTTCACGAGGTTTTCGTTTAATTTTCCCGACATTTCTTCAACAGTCACTACCCGACAACAAAATAACGAAGAGGCCAGTTCGGGTTGGGCTGATAGTCCTTGACCACTCGTCGTTTGTAAATTGACGGCTCGAATACCATGACTATAGCCTCCAAAGACCTTCGAGATCATTTGAAAGAATTTACTTTTTCCATTGCGCGTGTTGCCTTTCAAAATAAAAAATTTGCGACCGTAATTAGTCGCAATGAGAAGACTGGCCAGGACATCTAAAAGGTACATGAACAGATCGTATTCGAAACACGTATATTTACACATGTGCACATAAAAATGAAGCATGCTTTGAATGAGCGGGTTGGTTTCTAGTTTGTCATGAAACTCGCGCACTTTTTCCCGCAGCGTATCCAGTAAATCGTCCGTGAGGTCGAGAAAACAGCTTTTCAGGTATTGTAGAAAAAATTTCCGGTCGGTTAATAAACGATAGATGGCTATCAAATCCGGATCGTGACGAAATTGCATCAACTCGTGTCGACTAAAATTGATGCCCAGACGTCGATCCGATAGGTAAAATTCCGGAACCGTCCCTCCTACATGACCCGTCAAGAGATTCAGAACCCCATCGTGGGTTCGAATATGCCATTTATGTCGATCCATTTGAATGATTTTACGATCAATGTTGGTTCGACTCAGAATGGACGAGACCACATAATTAATGTTGACCTGTTTCATAATGTCTGTGAAAGGACACATGTTTTTAGTTTTATCGGCAAAATGATTCCGAGCATAGGCCTGAATGGAGGACCAGATGGCATTCATCAGGTTTAGAATTTCTATCTGGTGGGGCACTTCTTGCCAGTACTCGTGGATATTATTCCACATATAGCGTTGAGGTTTCTTGCAGGAATTGTGCATGGTAATGACGAGAATCGGAAAATATCGCTCTTGAATTCGATGAATTTGTTCCACGAGCTGATCTCCAGACACCGAATATAAAATAACGCCTTTCATGGCTTTGATAATAGCTTCCAGTTTATCTTTAAATTTGTAAATTTTAGGATTGAGATTCGAACCACAAAAGAGGATCGTGTCGAGAGTAAAATCTTGGGAAATGATATCTATAATTTTACTGTTGATTTTTTCTACAGAATCTATGAGTTCGTGAGATTCTAATATCGTACGCAAATGGGATGCGAGTGTATGGGAGGACATTCGTAAATGTTGACACAAGGCACAAAAGACAGGTAAAAAATAGTAACCTTGATTGTACTGCATAATCGTACGAAGGGGATTGGGATCGGAATGCAAACTAGGATTGTCTAACTTGAGAGCTTGATTCACCGTCTGGAATACATCGTTTTCGATGACGATAGAATTTTGACTTTCCCGGTACCATCGTTTTAGAGCCCGGTTATTTGATTCAAAGTCTGAAATCACAAACCCGTTAAACTTGATAAAGTAAAACGTTTTTAACCAATGATGACCTTCGGTTCCAAAATCCTTCCCTTTGTAAATATACATCGGGGTTTTTAGTTTATACACAAATGTAGCCACTTTTTCATCGTCGGGTCCAGCTTCCTCATCTTTGCTAATAAGCGTGGGATACGATACTCGATACAAAGGATCGTACAGTGTCACCACAGGCATCATATATTCATAAAGTTGTTTTTGAATATCCATTGGCTGGAGGTGGAGCAGTTTATGAAAAAAGGAATTGGTATTATCCTTGCGACGTTTAAATTTTGATTGAATGCCTAACAATCGCATGCTGAAAGCATTAGGATTGGTCAAATCTAAACGCCAGGTGGTTTGTTCGTCTACATAAATAATCAGCATGGGTTCGTATTTATTCGTATAGGGCTTGGACGAATTCACAAGCGTCGCATTCGCTAAAACGTCCAACTGGAAAATAAATTCAGATGTTTCGTGATAGAACCGGGGTTGAAGTTGGCTGCAGAATTGAATATAATCATCATGAGCGATCGAGATTTCCGGCAAATGGACATGAATACCACCTCCTGGACGAACAGCCACAATAAAAGTAAAATGCTTAAGGGATAAGAAGTAAAATTTTAAGGTTGAGAGAATAACAGAATGTACATAATCGTAGAGCATAGATGAAGGAAGGGATGCATCGCATTCGGTTTTAATATCAATATCTAGGATAAGGGAATGATGGGTCGTCGAGCAAAGATCCATCGTTAAAAAAAGATTTTCGGCAGACGTTCGAGTATAAAATCGAGAAAATTGTGCGTAGTCTTTTCGGTTACAGTAAAAGATTCCTCCCGACATCTGGTAGAAAATGTAAGCATCGTTGGGCGCATCTCCAACCAAATTAATCCTTGTTAAATAATGGAGGCTCTGCGACATGATTATATATCTTTAACTTGATTAATATTTCTTAAAAAAATACAAGCAATGCTTTGTAAGTAAATATCCTATAAAATCTCCACGTGCTCCTCTAAAGAATAAATAAACTGAGCACTTTTACCTTCCTAAAGTCTGTTCCTATATACTGTTGAATTCACGGCACAGAATGATTTAAAGTGAAATTCGTTTCGCACGTCTTAAATAGATAAACCAGAGTTTTTTCTAGCCAGAGCTCAGAAAAAATTCTAAAGTAGATATTAAAAAAAAAAAAAAAAAAAAAAAAAAAAAAAAAAAAAAAAAACCTTTTGTTAATTTTTATCATGTCTTTAGACATGATAAAAATTAACTACCTTCCCCTTTTGTCTGGGAATGTTGTCACACTTTCGGAAAATAGAACACGACTCATCCTTTCTAAAAATAGAACTCCAATAAAAGAATGGGTCAAGGTATATTTTTTAGAGAGTGAGACATCCTTCCCTGACAAAAAGAGGGGACAGTTAATTTTTATCATGTCTAAAAGACATCATAAAAATTAACAAAAAGTTTTTTTTTTTTAATATACATTTCAGATTATCTGAGAAATTTTTCCCAGCCAGCTTTTACTTTTCTAGACATAAACGTCCTTGTTTATGTCCTTGAATGACGTCATCTCTCATGTATATATAAAGCGTGTAAGTTGGCTCTGTAGACTTATTCCTTTCGAGGAAGAAGGCGAGATAAAGTAAGCTCTGTCATGGATAATGAAAAGTATTACAATGTTTCGGATTATGTGGAAGCCTATGGAAATGTTTATAGACAATATTATTTTATAGCTGTTCGTTTCAAACTACCCGTCTTCCATGTCGATACTTTGAAACATTTTAGCCCGGGTCTCGTTCGAGCACCTTGCATTCTCGTGGTCAGTGAAAATCGACTCATTTTCCAAGGAGAAAATTTAGACAAAGACTATCCGTTTCCTCGTGGGTCTTTAGTCTTTTGCGTGCATGGAACAAAAGAGGATCCTCGTTGGATTAACGTCTCTAGAGATACGACCGATCAGTTTTTACAAAGTTTATTTCCCTCTCGAGATTTTATCAAGGTCTCCTATGAAAATAATACTTTATTTGTTTGTTCGACCATCAATCCGTTTTCCTTGTTCTGGAAAGTACTTCCTCGCAATATGGCTTTTCGCGCCTTAAGCGATCTGACGATGACCTACATAAAAAGAGAACCTTTCCAGTTAGAGCATTGCATGCGCCTCCGATTTTTCAAACGAAATACGCACGTCTGGGAATCGTGGTCCAACTGGTATCACTATTTACATCCCATGCTCATCCTCCACTTCATACATTTAACGGGACAAGCTGCGAGTGCTCAATTGGCTGCCAAATTGCATAAATTGTGGAAACGCTCCCTTCCACCTTACCTGCATACGGATTCTATTCCATCGGACTTTTATACTTGTGAAATTACTTTTGACGACACGAAATTAACCGGTGTTTGGTTTGTCGTTTTGAATATGTCTTTAGTGATGTATGTTTCGCCCATGATTGCGTCATTCCATCATGAAACGTTCCTCGACGTGAATCGTGAACAATGTAATTATTGGCTACCGTTTTACCGAAATAATGAATTATGGACCCGAGAAGGATTTAAAATATACGTTTCCCACTTTAGAAAGAATCGTCGCTACTTGAAAGAAGTCATGATTTGGTTATCGTCCCGCTCCGAAGAAAAATATCAATATATGTTGCTCGATTTGAACAAAGTAGCCTACCTTTTAATGATTTAAAAAAAGCAAAAAGAAAAGAATGTTACGAGAACTGGTTCGATGTCTTATTCAATACCAGTCCGACCCCACTTTTATATCTTTAAATGTTGTCGATGGTCTCAAACAAAATCTTCGAGACGACGGGATCGATGCTTTTCTCCTGAGTCGACCTTTACTCCATCTCTATCCTCAACTGTATAAAAAGAGTTCGAGCATCATCGATTTCTTGTTTCGCATTTCGGGCTTGCATTTGGAAGAGATTGTTCCGATGGAATCGCAGGACCTGGAAAACAAAATCGCTTCTTTGGAAACTCAATTGGAGGCGGATCGGAAAGCTTTTGAGAAACAAATCGAGACGCTCCAACAAGAGCACAGGAACGAAATGCGTTATTTTCTAGCGGAAAAAGAACAATATGTGAATACCGCTCGATTCGGAAAAGAACATTCAGTCGTGGATTTGCAACGACAATTGGAACGCCTTACATGGGAGAAAGAAACCCTGCAGACTGAGTTGGAGCAGCTGAAACGGAATCACGAAACCTTACAAACTCAGTGGGAGCAATTGAAACGAGATCACGAAACCTTACAGACACAAATTCGAACGCATGAGTCTGAAAAAATACAATGGCAGAGGCAAATAGTAGAACAACAACAACAACAACAATTGAATAATAATAATAATAATAATAATATCGAGTTTCCAAACCGTTTGATGAACGAATGGCAAATGCTTCACCAACGCTACGAAACAGGACTTGAAGAATGGATGCAACGAACGGAAAGTTTAATCCGCCCTTTGCAAATGGCTTTACAAGAAACGATCGAGCAACTGAAACTTCCTCCTCCTTCTACGACTACGGTCATTGAAACTTTACCGCTCGAATCGCCTCCTTTTCAGCAGCTCATGATCGAGTCGTCGCGATCTAAATTAGAGCAATTACAAGAAACCCTCGACCAGTTTTTAACATCATATCAATCGGAACAAAAACAGCACGTCCAGCAATTGAACGAGGAACTGAAAGGACAATTGACCCTTTGTCAAAACGAAAAACGGATATTGGAAAAGCAGTTGGAGCAGGGTCAGAAAGAACGAACCGACCTCCTGCAAAAATGGAAAATCGAGTCCGAAACACATTTCCAGGAAGGTATTCAACGCGTTCTTGACACGCTGCAAAAGAAAAATCCTCATATCGAGACGATTCTTCGAGACGAAATGGCTAAACAAATGAAGGAGTTCCACGAAACGCAGTTTATGACGTTTTTACAGACGATCCTTCCCCCCTCATTTTGGAAACCTTTAGGTGCGAACCAAGATTGGAAAACGTTTTTCTTCCAGCAAATTCAAACGTATATCCAGTATTTACAAAATTGGCAAACACAGCTTTTGAACCAATTAACACTTCTCGGGAATGCTTTAAATCAATCGCTAACGCCCGACAATTTAGCTCATTCCGTTCTTCACAGTCTCCCTTCTTCCTCTAAAAGCATGATGGAAGACACGACCCTCTTGCAACGATTGCACGATCTTCAACAATCGATTGAGAACCAGAACGAAGCGAAGGAGGTCCTACAACAAATCCAAGCTCAACTCCATCGGGATCGTAGCCAAGAACATAAAAAATTACAGCAGAGTCTAGAACATGAAAAACGGCAACGCGTCGCTTTGGAAAAGAAACTGGAGGTCCTGAAAACGAATTTGGTAACTCTGATACGGACTAAATGGAATGCGTATTTTGGGGCCACGGATTACCATCAGATTCTCTCGGAACTCGAAAAAGTATTCCATTTCAAACAAAATCTAGAGAGGACCCTCGAAACGCAATTGGCGCAACTGAAAGGTCATTTTCCCGAAATACCGGTCGTTCAATTCGATAATTTGGCGTCGAGCATGATCGAATGGGCTCGACAGGTCGAGAATCGCAACGATTGTGAAGTCGAGCTCCGTAAAACCAAAGAACAACTTTTCGAATTGAAACAGAAACTCGATCAAGTCGAAAGTAATTATACGAAATGTAATGAGTACCTCCTCTACGCCAAAACGAAATTGACCACGTTCCTAAAAACGATCCTTCAGAATGACCCTAGTGATCAAAGAGAAGATTGGCCGCAAGCTGTTGTCCATCAACTCCAAAACGTGATTCACGAGCATCGACAATTTCAAGATCTCGTTTATAAACAAATTGTCACGCTTCGAGCCCAGTTTCCGAACATACCGGATCCCATTGAAGAATTGGCGAATTCGGTGATTTTATATTTCGAGCAGGAACGAGACCTATATCGACGGCAGTTGGAGGAACGTCCTCACATTACCGAAGTGAAAGAACCCACTACTGTACCGGCCATTACGTATCCTACGGATCAAGTGGAGGAATTACAGCGGGAAGTGAAAGATTTACAAAACCAACTGGAAGTGTCTCGGTCTCGAAACCAAACTTTAGAAAACCAACTGGCTAAAGCTCTCGTAGCTCCGCAGGATGTAGAAATGTCCGATACTTCGAAATATAAACGAAAACACGTATCGACGGTCGACGAAGACTATGTAAGAGGTCTGTCATTGGATTTACAAGAGGCCAAACACGCTTTAGATCGATGTCTGGACGAAAAAGCCCACTTGCAAAAGGAATTGGAACACATTAAAACCGAACCAACCCCTTCTCCCTCCGTATCGTCCGATTTCAAAATGCTCAGCGACCTGTTTTATCAATTATACGTGTCCTATTTTCGATTACGATTTGATGTCGTGTACGGAAAAGTCGTTTTTTCGTCGGAGGAATATATTAGATCCGTGCTGAATAAATTGGATTTCGTGGATCGAAGCATTCGATCCAATATGACTGTGAAAGAATGGACCGATGTTTTATTGCAATACATCAAGTGGGACGTACAAACTCTGACAGGAGGATTAGATTGGCAGGGGTCGCATACAGCCTACATTAAAGATGAATTCTTAACCTATTGCATGAATCAAACGATTGAAATCATTGACCGGTACGCGAAAGAATTGAGGAAACAGACCGAGATGTTTAGAAGTCCATAAAATAATAATAAAGGGGAACTATGGAATATTCAGAGTTAATCGATCGTATTCTTGCGCACCCGATTTTAAAAGCGGGGATTGACGAAATCGATGAAAATAACCCGAGAACGTTAGACCTCGTGAGCCGGGAATGGAAAAATATATTAGCCAACAATCCTCAGTTTCAAGATTTTCAAGCTAAAGCGATCCCGTTCCAGCATCCCGTAGAAAAAGGTTATATTCAGATTGAAAATATTAAAGATTTCAATCATCATTATAATATTCTCGTAGCGGGGTATTGGGTTCTCTGCGCTACTAATTATAAGAGGAATCTGAATGCCCATTCTTTCATATGCAAACTCTGTCCTCCTCTGGTGGACATTACTAAAGCCGTGGCCGCCGATCATTCCCAAATGCTGATTTCAGAACAATGTCGGTTCTTCATTGAAAAATGTAGACCTTCTCTCTGTAAAGCGTGTCGGCAAATGAGTCAACGAAATGATCTGAATTCTCAGATGTCTCAAAATCAATGGTGTTTACGCAAAACCAAAGTGTTTGATGGAACGACCCTTTTAAACGTGTTTCAAGAAACCCTGGACCAAGAATTTGTGAATAACGATATGTTTATTGGTATTTTAAATATTAAAATTAATTCGCGGTACTTTTACGAAACGGACGCTTTGTATTGTAGAGTAGGAGGCATTTGTAGAGATATGATTCTCTTTCAAGAAGATGCTCTGAATATGATCGAAAAACCCGTGTTTCAGTTAAATATTTTAGAACCTTCTTCGAGAAATATTATTAACGAAACCATTTCCACTACCTTCGATAAAGAGAAAATCAAAACTGAAAAGGTGGATCCAGACCAGGTTCCCATCAAAAGCAAGATCAATCCAGATCTGTGCAAACCATTCAAGAAAGAGAAGCCTAAGAAGGAGGCTGAGGATGTAAAAGGCAATGAGGATCCAGTCTATTTAGGTGAGGTTTCTGCCAGTTCTATAAAGAACAAGTTTAGTAAATTTGCGTATAAACCGTACGCTCTCAGGTCTCGTCGTGATCTGGATGACCAGGATTTAAAAAAAAAAAAAAAAAAAAAAAACTTTTTGTTAATTTTTATCATGTCTTTAGACATGATAAAAATTAACTACCCTCCCCTTTTTCTCTGGGAATGTTGTCTCACTCTTTCGAAAAACAAACCGTGACTCATTCTTGGAATGATTGCCATTAGAAAGGATGAGTTATGGTCTATTTTTAGAAAGTGTGAGACAACATTCCCAGACAAAAAGGGAAGGGGATTGTTAATTTTTATCATGTCTAAAGACATGATAAAAATTAACAAAAAGTTTTTTTTTTTTCTTTTTTTTTTTTTTTTTCTTCTTTTTTTTTTTTTTTCCAGCCGACTCGATCAACAAGACCATCATTTTTTTTCAAGAATGTGTTCTCACTTATCTATTTAAGCCATTCGAGTTTCATTTCAGATCGTTTGATGCTGTGGCCTGTGTACAAGCTTCTACATGATGAAAACAGATTCTGTGTCAAGGTATATTACCATTTTGTTTTTTTTTCCTTATTACATAATAGAAATTTTTCTGTACTGACTTTTTAACCCCCCCCAACCAAATCAATTTATTTCTCCAAACCTTTTCGCATTTAGCAAGTTAGGAACCGCGTATCAGAAAACTGCATGGCATTTTTCATAATGAGATTATCGGGCAAATCCTTTCTCGTCAATTGTTTATTTAAAGCCGTTTCTTTGGGATACGTGATGCATTTGGATTGATAGAGATACGAAGATCCTGTTTCTTCTCCCATCACAACAATCGGTTCAGGGTGACAAATATCTTCTAACGTATAAAACCCAACCCCTTTCTTGTACGCGACATTCGAAATGACGGTTTCGGGAACGAGGTCTAAATTGGGTAGTTTATGAAAATCGAATAAACAATGCGCCATCAGGAAATTGTAAAAAGGAGAGAATTCCGTTTTAGGGTCGACAAAAAGACCTCCATTCGCCATGTCGCATACCTTTATCTTGTCGAAAAGCGTCGCTACATTTGAATTATTAATATAGTGGTATAAACCGCAAAGACGTTGCTGAAGCGTGCTCTTGAAATGAACCATCATTTCTTCTTGCATCTTCGTGGTATTGTTCACGCCTAAACCAATTTCGTTCGTGTTGCCAACACTTAAATTCCGTAGCAGTTCGTAATGGAAACGCCGATCAAACACATCCATGGCGTTATTGCGTTTCAAGTCGGTCGGGTCTTGAGAATACAGGTGGTTGATATAGTGCTCGATGCACGGGTTGAGTTTAAATGTGAGATCGTCCAACTGGACGTCGTGTAAATCGGGTCGGAAATGTTTATCCAGGAACTCGCGCGTCGGTAAAATGACAGTATTTTTCGGAAACGAGAAATTTTCCTTCACAATCAGGAAAGGTCCAACGACCTTGGTATGCGATTCCGATTCCATTCGATGATAATAAATTTGTAATCCATAAGGATTTCGAAGATGGTTCAGGCAGAGAATATTCCGAAACGCCGAAATATTGTCCGACCCACAAGGAATTTTTCGATTACTAAAAATACAATTGGATTCGTTCATTGTCTTGGTTTCTGAAAATCCGGCAAGGGTCAAGAGACATGCGATTTTTTAACAAGTCTGGAGGCAAAGTCGCTAAACAATTTAAACAATTCGACATTCCTGTCAAACGAGCAGGGGAGGTCGCTAAAATCGTCGCGAAGAATAAACCCCTTTAAAAAGCTTTTGATAAAGTGTTTAGTAAGAAAGCTCTTCTGACCGCAGGAGGGGTGACGGCCGTCGCGCTCGGTTCTCAATATGTCAACCAATACATTCGGGACAATTCGGGCTGTTTTCTCTACAACGGAGAGGACATGGTTTGCAAACTTAAAGAATTGAGTTGTTGTCAACCTGAACCTGTTCACGGGATCGAATCGTGCACGGGATTTCCTATTCAGCAATGGAATGCGTGTGAAGGGTACGACAACGAGAAAGAGGATACGTGTTGTCGATTATGTGATTGTCAATATCACGATTGTACACCAACGCAAGAATTGAAATGCCGTCGACCCACGATCGGAGAAGCTTTAACGCATTTCAGTCAAGACGTGACGGGTTCCATCACGAGTGGTATTTTAGATGTTTTGGGTAATATACCGTACCTAAAACCAATCTTGTTGGGAATCGTTCTTGTCATCATCGGCCTTATTATTTGGAAATTCGTATAAGAAAAGATGGATATCGTTACACTTCAATCCTTAAAGACTCCTATCGATCACCTTCTTCATCATAAATATCGTCCTCGACTGAATACCGTGGTACCTCAATATATCAAATTTCATAAATTTCCGGCCTTCACGAGCCTCGTCACGCTCGAACTGGTGCGCGATCCAGAAGTACGGGAAGCGGTGCGAGACTATATTCAAACGCTGTTTCGAGAAAAAGAGAAATACGGCTATTTGTATTTTTTGAGTGAACAAAACCTCGTACTTCCATTTACAATTCAATGGAATACAGAATTGGTCGTGGATCCACTGAACTTTTTTACTATCATTACGGAAATAGATCAGATAGCCGACCAGTTCGCTCAACGGGGAGATATGACGTACGAAATAACTCGCGTTGAAATACTCTATTTTTTAGTGTTGATTGTGAATATTCAACTCAATTGGATCACGGTCGATTATTTGCTACGATGTAATCAGATGTATGATTACTTGATTGCTGCTCCTAATCGAATCTTGACCAATTCCGAAATGGAAAAGAATACAATATGATCTCCAAGTTACGAAATGCTTCTTCTTCAACCCTCCTGAGCGATCTGAAGTAAAACTTGAAATGTTTAAATAGATAAGCGAGAGCCCCTTCTAGAAAGAATTTTGAGATGTCTTGCCAATCGAGTCGGCTAGGAAAAATTTCTGAGAGCCCAGAAAAATTTCTGTAGATGGAAAAAAAAAAAAAAAAAAAAAAAAAAAAAAACCCTTTTTGTTAATTTTTATCATGTCTTAAGACATGATAAAAATTAACTCTCTCTTCTTTTTATCTGGGAAGGATGTCTCACCGTTTGAAAAAAACAAATCATAACTCATCCTTTCTCATGGCAATCATTGCAAGAATGAGTCACGGTTATTTTTATCATGTCTTAAGACATGATAAAAATTAACTCTCTCTTCTTTTTATCTGGGAAGGATGTCTCACCGTTTGAAAAAAACAAATCATAACTCATCCTTTCTCATGGCAATCATTGCAAGAATGAGTCACGGTTTGTTTTTTGAAACGGTGAGACATCCTTCCCAGCCAAAAAGAAGAGAGAGTTAATTTTTATCATGTCTTAAAAACATGATAAAAATTAACAAAAAGTTTTTTTTTTTTTTTTTTTTTTTTTTTTTTTTTTTTTAAAGCTCTCAGAAATTTTTTCCAGCCGACTCGATTCACAAGACATTTCAAGATGACGTCATCGTTTCAAGAATTGTGTATATCAGTGGATAACTTTCGCACTTCTTGTGAGTTGAGTTCCTAGCTGAGCTAAGGGAATCACCATTTCTCAATCTACAGATATTTATTTCGTTTTTTTTTCTCTTTACAACAGAACACATGGAGAGGAAACTGGTCGTTCCATAAATTCAATTCCTAACCGGACAATATCGAGAAATTTTCGAGCTTCCCGACTTAGGCGAATGACGATCGGGGACGATGAATTTCTTGGTACAATGATACCTTCTTCTTCTTCGGTTTCGACCGTTTCGGCCGAAAAGCATATTTTATGTCGAGCCAAAGTTAGAGCCAATTGAAAGAGTTTCAGATTGCCGTACCTGATTTCTGGATCCGTAGAACGATTCTGATGATAAAATTCCAGCCATGATTGAACCAGGTAAGGTAGATGAGCATAGGGTTTAGCAAGTGGAACTGGTTTTTCTTCTTCGATTTTGGTCAGACACCATAAATCATGAGGAATGGAAGCATATCGAACTCGGTGAAGCGCATGCTGACAATCGTATTCGTAACTCTCGAGAAACGTCAATTCGCTCACATCTGTGACGGGATGGAACAGACACGCTGTGTTTCTATTAGCAGGTTGTTTCGGATGAGATTCGAGCATGACATAACTTAAACATAAGAAAGCCTTTTTGTATTCAAACCCAATGATCGTCGAACAGAGTACGACCGGTTGAAGTGGATACATGTTTTCTGGTTCGTAAAGAATAGGAATCCAGTGCACGGTCGTGGGGATGGCTTGATATTCCATGTACCGCTGATACGGTGATCGAGCATATAAAATCGTTTCCGGTTCAGAACCGTTGACGACGAGTCCAATGCATTTCCCGTTAGGATTCGATCGAGTAGCATTTTCGAACCCGATTTGAAACGGGTATTCGATCAAGAGTCCGACCTTCTCAAGCGAATTTCTCTGATCGTACGTATTCAAAATATCTTGGACAATATATTGAGGATGGTGCTGATACGTCCATTGTTTTTGAATGAGCGCCGTACTCTTATTGTACTCAATGGGAAACGGGATGGGTTTCTCAGGATTCACGGACGGTAAAAATTCAATAAAGGAAGACGGAAAAGCCGTTCGCGTTTTCAGAGGATCGTAATAAACTTACGGTCGATCTTTCCATTCGTTGATGAAATTATGGACGAGGTCGTTCTCGTGATGGACCTGGTTGGACAAAAAACAAAGACGATACCTTTTCCCTCCGTCATCTTCTGGTAAATGTAATCTGGGCCCGTTATCATCATCAAAGTAATGTCCTCCTGGATACGGTATATCCCATTCGTCTAAATATAGAATTGTATGATTATTTTGGGAGCGGTACACGTTTTCGAACACGGGATTTTGTAAATACCGTTCGATCGTTTTAGGATCTTTCACAAAAAATGGTGTGGCGAAAAGTTTGAAAAGATTGTGGGAGGATTCCGATGAATTCGGGATCGTGGGGAAAATGACCCGTTCGTTTTCTAAAAGAAGGATCCATGATGCATTGCGTTGAAGAAAAACGGTACACGACAAGTCCGACATTTTACAATAGGCGGCTAGGGCGAGAACGAGTGGTTTCTGACTCGAGACGACTTTATCGAAATGAGCGAGTTTTCGAATCACAGAAGGTTGAAGCCGCATATGGGCTAAGGGAAAAAAAATCGTATCTTGAATCACATTGAATCCTCCTAAATGCAAGCCATGAAATTGGCTGTAAAGTGTAGCGTATTTATGAATATTCATTATCCTTTGTTTTTGAGAGGTTCGGATTAAAAAAAGAAGAAAATAGACATCTGAGAAAGTATCCGCAAGTGGAAAAGCTTACGATGAGCCGATTTTATAGTTGGCGTAGTATCCGAACTGACATTCGCTAAGGGGTCTAATAAAATCTAAAATCCATGGCTAGAGAATAGATGGGAAAGTCTTTTATGCTTCTGATAAAAACCGCTCGTTGTAAATCCAGAATCCATTGGTTAGAACAGATGCGGGAAATGTATTTGGAATTCTAATAAACAGACCAAACTGCCTCGAGTATCTGCAAGTAAAAAATCTTACGATGAGTCAATTTTATAGTTGAAGTAGAATCTTGGATCCATTAAGGATATTGATAGAACTTGTATGTAATTAGAGAGAAAGGAATGAACAAGATAAAATGAGTTATGAATCATTTCTCCGATCCGTTTTTGGATCTAATTATAAGACATTTATGCCTTTTATTCATACTATTCAGCTTTACTGTTTATTTGTCATTACATTAGTAATTTGTCTGACCATCTACATGATTTATGAAACACAGCAAGATAAATATTAGGAAAACTATGTTCCCCCTTCATGGTATTTGTTTTTCAGACATATATATTATGGATTAAGTTATTTCTTTATCAATAGCGTCAGATCCTGGCACCCATTCAAAAAATCATTAATAATAATTTAATATCATTAATAAAATTTTGAAACCTTCTAGTATAAACCTTTTTATCAATTTTTTAGTAAAATAAAAAAGATCCTAAAATCCTTACCTTTTAAATCTAGTGCGTCCCATAGGACAAACCGGTTTGTCCTATGGGACACACTACATTTAAAAGGTAAGGATTTTAGGATCTTTGTTATTTTACGGACAAGGAAAATTTAAAAGTTTTATGGAATCCTTATATTTTTTTTAATCAATTTACTTTTTAGGTACCAAAAAAGGATTAGATTAAAAAATATAAGACGAAGTGAAAAATAATAGATAATAATTAATAATGAAGGGTAGGAATCAAGATGGATACTGAGGAACCTACAACTTTATCTGAAAGGAAAAGAAAAAGAAAAGCATATTTGAAACATTATTGGTCACTGGAACGAGTAAAAGAAGCAAATCGATGGAGAAAACGAGAAAGGCGAAAAGATCCAAACGTTCGATTCAAAGAAAAAGAATACCAACGAATGAGACGATGGAAATGTTGGGATAACGCTCTTCCTAAACATAGACATAAGCCTGACAATACAGTATTCAAACAATGTCCGTCGATGGAGGAATGTCAAAATATTATTAAACGTATGAATATTTCGGAAGGAACACGAGCTAAGTATGAATTTTATTTTAATGAATTCTATGATTGGTATCAAAAACATGGTGACGGTATAAAATATCATTATAAAAGAGCACTAGAGATATATGAAAAGTATCTGACTGAGGAAAAGAGGAAATCGTATAATAAAATAAAAAATAAAATCGTGTTTTTATACCGTTTGCTCGGTGAAAAAAGGGAGCGCTCGAAACAAATTCATATTAAAAGATGTCAAGGTCCTCTTCTTACATTAAATGATCTCAAAAAACTTAGAAAAATAGTTATAGATCGCTATGAATATGAAGAGATGGCTTTATTTATTCTTGTCATTCTTGAAACTGACTTAAAAGCAAACGAAATTTTAAAACTTCTGAACGAAACAGATCTTCGACGACATTATGCAGAAAAGAAATTGGCATCGTCCAATATATGGGATCAACGTAATCGGTTTTTGTATGAATTTTTGGCTTGGGTTATTGCCGGCCCACTTTTCCCTCGATCATTAGATGGTTGCTTAAGAAAATTAAAACGATTCTTTCGAAAGTATTTTCCGTATCGACCCTTTAATCCTTCCTATACCATCATTAAACGTTCCATGAAAATTGCAAAATATCGTAAATATATACGAGAAGAAGCTAAAAAAGAGATGAAATCAGTGTAACTAATGGGAATCAAGATGAATATTGAGGCATCTACAATTTTGTCTGAAAGGAAAAGGAAAAAAAAGCGTATATGAAATGGTATTGGTCACAGGAAAAAGTAAAAGAAGCAAATCGATTGAGATCTCGAGAAAGGCGAAAAGATCCAAATGTTCGATTCAAAGAGCGGGAATACCAACGAATGAGACGATGGAAATGTTGGGATAGCGCTCTTCCTAAACAAAGACATAAACCTGATAATACAGTATTCAAACCATGTCCGTCAATGGAGGAATGTCAAAATATTATTAAACGTATGAATATTTCGGAAGGAACACGAATTAACTATGAACTTTATTTTAATGAATTCTATGAGTGGTATCGTAAGCATGGTGACGGTATACCAGATCATTATGCTGACGCCTTAAAAAAATATGAAAAATATCTAACTGAGGAAAAGAAGAAATCGCTTAATCAAGTAAAGAATAGACTTTGGTTTCTATATCGTTTGTTAAGTGTTAAAAAGGAGCGTCCGAAACAAACTAATACTAAAAGGTGTCAAAGTTCTCTTCTTACATTAGATGACCTCAAAAGACTTAGAAAAATAGTTATAGATCGCTACGAATATGAAGAAATGGCTTTATTCATTCTGGTCATTCTTGAAACCGAATTAAAAGCAAAAGAAATTTTAAAACTTTTGAACGAAACAGATCTTCGTCGACATTATGCAGAAAAGAAACTGGTGTCATCCAATGTATTGGACCAACGTAATCGGTTTTTGTATGAATTTCTAGCTTGTGTAATTGCCGGCCCACTTTTCCCTCGAAGATTAGATAGTTGCTCAAGAAAACTAAAACGATTCTTTCAAAAGTATTTTCCGAATCGATCCTTTTGTCCTTCCTTTACCATCATTAAACGTTCTATGAAAATTGCAGGTTATCGTAAATATATACAAGAAGAAGCTAAAAAGGAGATGGAATCAGTAACACAAGAGTCTATTCTTTAAAAAACTTTCAAAAAATATAGGGATCATTACTTTTATGGATTGAAAAAGATAACCAGATTGGATCTTCAAAAGCACTTCGTAATCTGAAGTAGAACTCAAAACACTTAGATAGGTTCAAAAAAATAGGATAATCATTTCTTTCTAGTAAAACAAAAAATAATTAAGAAGGAAAAATCTCTTACCTTTATTGAAGCATTTGTCGTAACGTAGAAGCTGCGTTGAAAGATGTTACCTCTTCAGTAGTACAGACTGATCTGTAGGGAATGTCGGATTGTTTAAATAGATAAGTGAGAGTCTGGATAATTAAAAAACCACAAGGATCAAGTCGATCGAATTGGTAGGAAAAATTTTCTGTAAACTTAAAAAAAATCCCCCTTTTCGTCTGAAATTGATGTCTTCAATTTTTCGAAATTGTGAGACATCATTTTCGGACAAAAAGGGGGGGTAATTTCTAATTACACCCAATGTAAGATAGAGTCACGGTTTGTTTTTTCAAAAAATTTGAGACATTTTCAGACGATTTTTTTTTTAACTTACTCAATTGATTTGGTCCTTACATTTTTTAATGATCCAGTTCATTACGAATCCCGATAAAACCGAGCTATATTCCTATGCACACACTGAGGTTTTCCTTGAATCATAGCCTTTACTTGTGGAAATTGACACATGCATTCATGCTGATTGAACCCCCTATAGATAAATGTACCATTTTGACAAACGTCTTTCGCCAATTCTCCACAATCCGGTCCATTGTAAAAAGCTGGATCCGTACAGTAACACGACCACTGATAGAATCCATTTTTTTCGGTAAGAATAATCATACCCCCTTTTTCAGTTTGACACGGGTAAGGATTCAATTTGGGCATACAGAGTCCTCGAACACATTGCATTTCTTCCCCGTTTGTGCAAAGAAAATCACATGTATCCACACACCAGACTTTTTCTCGTCGACAATCTTTAAGCGGTATAGATTCGTTCATGGGGATGGAATCCGATTCTATGACAGAAGTAGGAAAGAAAAATAGAAAGAGACCAAACATCATCAAGAATATATACATTTCAGCCATCTTTTTTTTTCTTTGGACAAAAAACAAAGGATAAGGATATGGAAAGACGAGTTGATCAACACGAAGAACGTCGATCTTGTCGTCAAACGGCTCTTCAGTCTAAAATTAATACTTGGCGAGATGCTTGTACGGCATGCTTTAAAATCATGGATGATTGGGCCACGATCGATTTTAAAAAATTCCATTTCATATTTGAACGATGGGTCTCGATTCTCAATCGTATCTTGGAAAATCCAATTCGTCGATTGAACCGTTACGAAATGTCCATGTATTATTGTGAAGAGCCAGGAGGACCCAAAGAGGTTATTCAGTTATATATTAATGAAACCGAAACCGAGGAAGGAAAAATTCCCGTCTACGTTATTTTTAATCTTTTCGAGTTTATTAAAATTCATCGCAGTTACTGCTTAAACTATTCCACTTCGAACAAGATGCTAGTAGATCAAAACAGGGGCACGATCAATATGAACACCTATTATGCTAATCAGGTCAATGTAGATCAAACTCGATTTTATCGTAATGAAACGACATGGCAATTATTATTCATTTTTACTTTACATGCCTTGGCTCATTTAGATGTGTTTGATTTATACGATCACGCTTACTATGATACACACCAGCACGTTCGAGATTCAGTTTTCTTCCGATTATATTTCTATGGACAAGTCATTGGGGAATATAAAGCAAAAAAAAAATGTCTTATCCTTCCAAAGTTCCTATTGAGTATGTTCAAAAAGTGTTAGAAGAGAAATTAAATCGAAACGTGCGTCGTTCGGAATTAACAGGGACATGTTCGTTGGGGCACGTTTTATTCGACTTGTCTCATTTACAAAAATTTTTTCCCCGCTATAGTCCAGAAGAGTTTATAAAGTTTCGAGACGATAAATTTATAATCATTCCGGAAAATTACTGGTATGACGCTATGAGTGAAGAACCTCGTGTCCAAGACTATGTAAAACGTTTCTTAAACCGTAATAAAGTAGAAATAAATCCAAATATGCGGCGTCGATCTCAACGTCAACGTTCTAAAAGTCGATCGAGAAGTCCAACGAGAGTCCGAACACGATCTCAAAGTCCAACAAGAGTCCGAAGTCGATCTCCAAGTCCAACAAGAGTCCGAAATCGATCCCGAAGTCGCTCTTCGAGTATAGATATACCCATTCGGCATTACTTGGCTCCTCTACCCAAAAAAAGAGGGAGAAAGAGAAAGTCCAAACTCAAAGCTCGTGTTGGCTACGATCAAAAGTTTATAAAAGCCCTCGAGACAAACGAATCGGGTCTGATTCTAAAACCGACTCGAGGAATGGATCGAGATTTAAATTTGCCGGGATCTATTTGTCGGGGTATTCGCCAAGTCTGTCGCTACAAGGATCCTCAAACGAAACGTTACATCAATTTTGTTCGTGACGGGAGTGAAGACGATGAGTACGTGCTGCAACTGGAATATTAACAAATGATGGGATTTTCTAACGGATTAAAAGCCAGCGGGACAAGAGCCTTCCAGTGATCCGAATAATATAAATTATAAGGATCGTAATCATATACATAAGACGGTAAAATGGCTTTATCGGTATGATTCTTCCAAGCATAATCATCTCGAAGGGACAATAATACTGATTTAGAAGTGCATGGTGACAATAAACCTTGAATCATGCGTGTTTCCAGTAAAAGAGATGAACGAGGTCCAAAATATTCGGGATCCATAATTTGATGAGTGATCTTGGCCGTTTTATAGTTATACACCCATAGTCGTATGGACTGGGGTAAATATCGAGTACTTTCGTCGTGAGTTAAGTTCAAAAATTCTCGAATGGCAGGAATGTTACTATTCAGATACATTATGAAATTATAAATTTGTTCTTCGAACATCTTGTATTTAAACATATCAAATTCAGCAAGATGGTGACTGGACAGTTTAACACGAAAACATTTTTCCGGATATTGATTTATATTAAAATCTTTAGGATCGATATGTCGTCGAATAACCAATTTACTACTCTCGTCCGAAGTGATAAATTCCAGTTTATATGGATTGGGTTCTTCTAAATATCTTTGATTCAACTCGAAACATGGGGAGTGAAATCGTTTTACTTTCCCGTCTGATTTATAAACCTCTTTGTAATAAATATCCATGACCACATAACCCAATAAAATGGGATATTTTTTCTGTTTCAATAAATCGAGGACGAGTTGTTTATAATCCATCTTCTTGTTTATCTCGCAGAAAGCCACGTTCGAATGAGTTGACGAATAGGCTCATGGGGCATGAGTTCTTGAAAAGTATCTAAAACCTCGGCCAGACTGCGTTGTCGACTTTTACAAATCAGTTTATGCGTTACATCGTTGAAGACGACTTTCTCGGAGAGAATGCATTGACCGCGACATTTCTTCTTAAAATAATCCGGATGCATGAGTTTCACGTACCGAATAATGTCTCGAGTCGTTCGTCGTTTCAAGAACCGATGCCATTTCTTCTCGTTTAAAAATTCTCGATGACCGATGCGTTCTCTCTTTTCCACATTCAGAGCTCCAATATCCACGAGCACGGAATGATGGTCCGTGTACACAAAAGAACATAATTTTAAAATGGGAGCCGTTCCTCCGAGTCGATAACAAATACTACACAAGAAAACAATGAACGTGTAAAACGTTTCTGCTAAATATTCCGGTTGAAGAATGCGAGCACTATAAAGTCCAGGATTCATTTCAAAGAGACCTATTGTATATCCCGAACGTTCTCGGAAATGCGTTGCAAAAGGCAACACATACTCCGAACTCAATTGTCGATGAAGAAGGATCAAATCGAAAAAATGTTCGGACAAGTCACAAGAGCTGCTGGCACTGTAAGATCTCCACTGCATCGAGTGGGAAGTAAACAGGCAGTGGAATCGTCTTTGATTGAAATTATTTAAAATGAGAAAACAGGCATAATCAAAATGCCAAGGACATTTGGAAGGAGCATAATAAACAATTTCTTTCACGTGTTCAATAATAGTATGAGTGGTGGATCGACTCATCTTCTTCTTTCTTTAAAAAAGAAAGATGGTGGTGGTCTGTGTCTTAGATATGGATGAGACGCTTGGATACTTTGAAGGAGAAACATTTCAAATTCGACCAAAAACCAATTTCCTGATCCAGTTTTTACGTCTTTGCAATATCGATATCATTTTGTGGAGTAAAGGTTCGGATGATTATGTCGAGCGAGTGATCAACAGTTCATTGCACGATATTGCACGATATGCGTATCGGATATTTGGCCGCACGCAATGTGAAAAGTCGTGCCGAAAGTATAATATTTCAAAATGTTCGGAACATATCAGAGTCTTGTACGATTACGACATTCTTTTAATTGGGGTCGATGATAACGTCAATGAAAATATGGACGAGCGCTATGATTTAAGAATTCACGTGAAACCGTACAAGCAGATAGATCCCCGTGATCAAGAACTGTATAAAGTCGTGGAAAAAATTACCCAATTTTGTATAGATCATCAACGAGAGTTGTAGATGAAGCGAGATAGGGTTTTTGCTATGTCAGCTGGGAACCCCATTCCGTATAGAGAAGGGAGTACGAGAAAATTATGTGTATATAGTTCTTGAAGCAATGACGTCATTTTTAAACAAACCAATAGCGAGCCAGTTTTAAAAAATGATGATTGGGAAAAGGTCGGTTGAAAATCTGGCTGGAAAAAATCTGTCAGGAAAAATTTACAACTGAAAAAAAAAAAAAAAAAAACTTTTTGTTAATTTTTATCATGTCTTCTAGACATGATAAAAATTAATGACCCCCCTTTTTTGTTTTCAATGATGTCTCAGCACCATGTTTCTAAAATACACCATGACTCACCATTTCTAAAAATAAAATTCCAAGAAAAGAATGAGTCATAGTTTATTTTTAGAAATGGTAAGACATCATTCAGAGACAAAAGGGTGGTAGTGTTAATTTTTATCATGTCTTAAGACATGATAAAAATTAACAAAAAGTTTTTTTTTTTTTTTTTTTTTTACTCTCCAGATATTTTTGTTCCAGCTCTCACAAATTTTTTTTTTCCACTCGACTTCATCAACCAAACAAGACATTGCAAAATTCCTTCTAGAATGAATTCTCGCTTATCTATTTAAGTCATCCCATTTTCGCTTCAAATCAGTTTGTGCTGCTAAAGAGGTAACATCTCCTAAGGCCAGTAGTCTAATAACCAAGATACTACATTCTACTTTGTTCGAAAAGAAGAAATCTATTGAGTAAGAATGGATTATTCGTTGATTATCAAGAATATTCTTTCTTCTCCCATCCTTGAGAAAGCTATCGACGAATTAAAAGAACGTCAAGGTGCTCTCAACTTAATATGTCCCAACTGGGAAGATGTTTTAAATCACGATCCGCTGTACGAGACACATTGTCAACAAAAAGTTCAATTTTCCAAAGGAACTCGAAAAGATACTGTTCACATCCGAAACATTATTGGTTTACAAAATTGCTATAATGTTCTCGTGGCTGGTTATTGGTATTTGAAACCGGGGGAGAATAATAAAATAGGAACTTCGTTCATGACTCGACTGTGTGCTCCTTTAACTAAAATTGGCGAAAGCATGAAAGAGAATCCGCAACACAAATTTGCGGAGAATTGTCGTTTTTTCATGGACCGGTGCGATCCCGCGTTTTGCTCTGCTTGTAAAGGAGCCCAAGATAAATTTCAAATTCATAGAAATATGTGGTGTATACGAAAGAGTCGGATCTTTAATGGAGAGGGTTTAAAAAATACTTTTCAGTGTTCGATTGAAAATATGTTTGGTACGACGACTTCTTTTCTAGGTATTCTAAACCTTCAAATTTCTAACCGGTACACTTTCGGAGAAAATTCGTACAAGATAGGAGGTTTAGTTCGCGAATTTATCTTATTTAAAGAATCTGTTCTGTTCTCGACCGATCTGGATATCGAAACTCCTCTTTCCCTCCCTGTAGTCGAAGAGATGGAAGAAGGGGAAGAGAAGTGTCCCGAAATTATCGGCATTCCCAATTACTTCAAACCCGTTATTCATTTTTAAATAAGAAGAAAGCATTTAGAAATGGATTTATGGAAAATCCATCGTCGACATTTATTATCCAAACGACGTTACCGATTTTTTGCCAAGATGGCTCAAAAAGAAATGGATCAACTTCCCTATCTCACCCCTCATAATATGTTTATTCATCGAGGTTTATCGGAATCGCTGTTGAGTAACAGTTTTGTGATTACCGATCATATGCTTTCCAGCATTATACACCGAAAAGATAATATTGATCCTCAGTACAGTCAATATTTGAACAAAATCGTTCCTTGCC
The DNA here is from genome assembly GCF_044657685.1 of Stegodyphus dumicola. NCBI lineage: Eukaryota > Metazoa > Arthropoda > Arachnida > Araneae > Eresidae > Stegodyphus > Stegodyphus dumicola. Next base: position 165,873,558 of record NC_140768.1, on the reverse strand, counting down.
GCAATTTTAATCAACCTCTCCTCCTTCAGTTAATAGCCACCTCGATCGCGGAAAAGGTGAAACCGGAACAGAAAGAATTACCGATGGACACAAGAGGACTTCCTAAAGACCCAATAGAGGATCCAAATGCTAGGAAAGTAAGTGTTATTAAGGGGGGTCCAGGAACCTCCACGGAGGATGCACTGAATCAAATGTTTGGCGTAAACAAGTAATTTAAAAAATAATGGACGACCCTGTCAAAATGGTGAAGGTTCAACGAAACGATATGGTCTACAGTGTTCGAAAGTATTTATTATCGATCCAGAATCTACAAACCAAATATAAATTTTTGCAATATTTTGAACAAATAGGGGCCCAACGAGATAATGCAGGTCTGGTGCATGAAGATCGAGGCGATAAAATAAAAGTTGTGAACCTCTATTGAAAAAAAGAAGATGACGCTTTGGATATTTCTTCTCGTCTTTTATCTTTACCTGATCATGATCTACCTGTTTCGAAACGAGTCCCAAACGACTACAACCCCTCCTTGGCAATCCATTTCCTACCACCCTCCTCAGCGGACGACGCTTTATTCGACTTGTATTCACGCAACCGATTGTGACGACGATCAAATATGTTTTCGGGGTGAATGTCTTCCCAAACTCCTTCCCCATACCACTTGTTCTTCAGCTACGGGAGAGTGGGTTCTGGTGAATCAAAAAGGATTGAAATTCGCGACCTGTTTTTGTAAATACCCTCATCTCGTCACGCAAAAAGAACGCGGGGGGAATTGTGACGTAGACATTGCTTGCGGACCTCACGGCCGATTAGAAAGTTTAGACAAAGATCCTTTGAAAGAAGGTAAATGTGTTTGCGATTTTGGATACAAGCCGCTTTTGCAAGGTTTCGGGTGTGAAGAAATGACCGCTCACGAACGATTAGCATTTTCGAAGGAAGAAGAAAAAACAACGTATGGGATCCGACCGTATTTTCCGAAAAGTATCTCGCGTCTTTCCAAAAACCCGGTTACTTCCAGCAGCCCTGTTCCTTCGATGCTTTTACAGGTCAGCCTTTAAAACATACTTTTTATCATGCAGAATTTGGAAGTTGTGTGTGCGATCCGAGGTATGGGAATATCGGGGTGCGACTCGATCATCCCTATTATTTGAAAAATAACGATAAGGGCTATAATGCTTGCGCGAATATTTTTAAAAGCGAACCCGATTCCCCGATCCATCATGTGAAACTGTTTGCCTATTTCTACATGTTTGATTATTCGCCGGTCGCGTTCATCGAATTTGAGAATTTAGACCCGACTCAATTATCCTATCCTTTCAATTATTACGTGGTCCAATCCAAGAAACACCATCTACAAATCGAAGAAACGTGGCCTTTTGACTACATGCAATACGTTTTTAAGTACCTTCCCTTTACGGTGCATACGCGTCACTGCCACGAAGATCCTATTTTTCATGTTAAAACGTGCTACGAAACCATTATTCGACAAAACCAGCTCACGCGTTGCCAGTTGATCGAGCAAGAACTGGATGGAAAATTAAGTCAACACGCGAACGCCTATACGCTCCTGTATCGATATCCCGTATGTCGTTTTTCAGAGGAGGATCGACGCGTTCCCGAAATTTATCAAGGCCATGTCGTTCTCAATCCTTTCCATTTACTGTTGAAAACCCTCCCAAACCTTCTTCGATCGAACGGTATTCAGATGAAACCGAATGAGGAAGGCATGTGGCATGTTACGTTTGCTCGAGCTCCTTATGTAGAAACATATGCGGCGACGTTAGATCCAGCCGTCTTTCCCGATATTAAAGGAGAACCCACGAAAGCGTTGGAAAAAGGTCATTTCTTTTAAAGAGAAAGAGAGAGAAAATCAAAATAAAAGAAAGGGAGACATATAATCAAAATAAAAATGAAACGCGCTCATGAAGAATCCGAAAAGGAAATGGACCATGAAGAGGGGGAATAGGAGGAAGAAGAACCTACCCATAAACGAATTAAAGAGTCGGACGTGTCTCTATTATTAGAGCTTCAAAATAAACACACAGATCCCGGTCAGCAAATGAATCGAGAATTGGAAACGGCTCGCGAAAAATATCTCGTTTCTTATCTACGGAAAGTCATTGAAAAACTGCCCATGAGTAAACATGTTCTAGATTCAACGACCGAAATTCCAGAAGGCTACGAAGGATTTTTAAAAATGTACAGTATCGCTAAAACATGCGTCCATTCGGAAATTCAGTTAAAAAAATTGATGGCGTTTAATTCCATCTTTGACATGTTGAATGGCGTGATCGGAAAAGTCATTCACGATAAATATATCGCTCCATATTTAACGAAACTTGTTACCGATCAGGATTTGAATCGGGCTTCTGCCGTATTCCAAGAAACTCTGCAAGCAGACGATACGAACGTATCCACGGAACTCCATTGCGTTTCGTTTTTGATTCAAGACGAATTGTCAAAGAAGGAACCTCTCAAAGTCCCCAATCCTTTGTATAATCGTTTCACGCAGCAAATGTATGCCGTCAGTAAATACGTGACAAGTATATTAATGGCGATCGCAGCGAATCATGCATCTACGCCTGACTTTGAAATGATCGGAACACCTAGAAAAGGAGAAAAATAACCAATGAAAAAAAAAAGCTTAGGAATACGAAAGTCCATTAGTAACAAAACATGACAATGTCAGTTGAAAAATTTTCTAAGAGTTTAAAAAAAAAAAAAAAAAAAAAAAAAAAAAAAAAAAAAACTTTTTGTTAATTTTTATCATGTCTTTAGACATGATAAAAATTAACTCTACCCCCTTTTTCTTTTTTGTTGTGAATGATGTCTCACACTTTCTAAAACTAGATTTCTAAGCAAAAGAATAAGTCATATCGTTCTTGGAAATTTATTTTAGAAACATGTTGACACCTGATTCAAACCAAAATAAGGGGTGAGGGGTGGTAAAGTTAATTTTTATCATGTCTAAAGACATGATAAAAATTAACAAAAAGTTTTTTTTTTTTTTTTTTTTTTTTTTTTATGGCCAGTTTCATGTAGACAAGAAGTTACCCTTTTTTAACCAGAATAAACTTTCACTTAACTATTTAAATCGTCAGTCAGTGCTGTGGCCTGGATCCAAGCTTATACTCCATTTTGGTTTGAGTCGGTTTTCAGTATATTTCAATACAAGTGGACCTGGATCCAAGAAAAAAATTATGTCTTTTTTTTTATTTTGTGGACAGCCAATTTTGTATTGGAATATACTGAAAACGGGCGTTCACGTTGGTTTTCAGTATATTCCAATACAAATGGAGCTGGATCCAAGAAAAAAATGATGTCTTTTTTTATGTTGTGGACAATCAATTTTGTATTGGAATATACTGAAAACGGGCGTTCGAGTCCTTTTTCCGACTATTTCTACACACATTCCACTATATTAAAATGACGTCATGGTTGAGTCCAAACAGAGTCGTCCCCGGACAGAGTCGTCTCCGAACAAAGTCGTCCCCGGACAATTTTATACCGAATTTGTATAGAGATATACTTAAAATGGGCTTGGAGGGGAGGGCGCTTTCTAGTATATTCCTATATACATTCGGTTGCATTCAGAAACAAAAAGAATGTCTTTTTGAATGGACAAAAAACTTTTTGTTAATTTTTATCATGTCTTCTAGACATGATAAAAATTCTAGACATGTTAATTTTTATCATGTCTTCTAGACATGATAAAGACATGTTAATCATGTCTTCTAGACATGTTAATTTTTATCATGTCTTCTAGACATGATAAAAATTAACAAAAAGTTTTTTGTCTGGGTATGTTGTCTCACCGTTTCTAAAAATAGACCAGGACCCAGTGTTTTCTTGGAATTCTATTCTTTAAAAGGATGTGTCATGGTCTATTTTTAGAAAGTGGGAGACAACATTCCCAGACAAAAGGGGGGGGGTGAGTTAATTTTTATCATGTCTAGAAGACATGATAAAAATTAACAAATTTTTTTTTTTTTTTTTTTTTTTTTTTTTTATGGCCAGTTTGATGTAGACAAGAAGTTACCCTTTTTTAACCAGAATAAACTTTCACTTAACTATTTAAATCGTCAGTCAGTGCTGTGGCCTGGATCCAAGCTTATATTCCATCATAGAAAAAACCTTCTTATTTGGGTCCATATTCTTAAAAGAATTTCTTTTTTTGAATGTCTATTCTCCATTCGATAAACCACGCAACCAACACCAGAAACACGATCCATCGAAACTGAAATATATAGAAGAGTTTAGGAAAGAAATGAAATCCATGGAATATAGTTTCGGCCGCTTCATGGTACCGTAAACGCCGATCAAGGTTGACGAGCTGTTTAACCGGTTCAGGAGCGATTAATAATTGTCTGTCTTGATTCACCAGAATCACGGAATGAGCCCAATCCACCTCATTTAAAGAATCCACGTTGAATTTTTCTGCCGAGGGGTAATTGGGATAAACATGTTCCGTTACATATCGTAAATGCGCGTCTAAGAGTTGAGCTGTAAAAATAATATTTTTGGGATACGTCAATAACAATTGACTTCTTAGAAATTCTTCCTGATAAGGAATCCAAGCTGATGAACGATCAAGAATCGTTTCCATCATGATATTATTTCATCTACTCTGTTTTTTTCTTCTTTACCTATTCCAATGTTTCATGTACCGAAATTTACTCGTCTATTATTCGGGACAATCGATCCCTTTACATTTCAATCTTCTTCAATGGAATCGACAAGTCCATCAAGAAATCACATAATAAAGGAATCATTAGTGGATAAAACAATGTTTGGTTTTAATCTTCGTTCGACTCTCGCCATAACCATTTTAATATGTCTGGTGACAACACTGGTAATCATGGCCCTCATCGTATATCGTCTCTCCTACGGCAGTGTGGCTTTCGTTTACGATGCTGCTGATCCGAATAAAGTCACGACCAAAGGAACGACAGCGAGCGATTTCTGGGCCAACAATAAAATGTTGCTCATTGCTCCAACGGTTGTCAATATGATCAATATACTAATGGTCGGTTTATTACTTTACGTGTAACCGAAAAGAGATTAAAGACTAGATTCAAAAATACATCACGATGGATACAAAGGCTATCATGGTAATTATCTTATTAGGAATTGTATTTGTCTCGTTACTCAATTTCGGCTACCTGGCAACAGCTATTTACAGTGATGCGACACCCAAAACAGGAGCCGAACATTTTAATCAACGCAACTGGATGTTTTACGGAAATATAATGTTACATATTATAGCTCTGATGCTAGGTGGAGGCATTTTTATGAAAAAGTAATGATTTAATTAAAAAAAATATGACAAGACCTACCCAAGATGAATCCAAAATCAAGAAGAAATATACCAACAACTGCTTTTATTGACATCTTGCCCACTCAAGAAGGAAGAACAAGAATGATCAGAGTCAGCTAGAAAAATTTCCCAAGAGCTCTTGAAAAAAAAAAAAAAAAAAAAAAAAAAACTTTTTGTTAATTTTTATCATGTCTTCTAGACATGATAAAAATTCACTCTACCCTCCTTTTCATTTTGAATGATGTCAACATGTTTCTAAAAATAGATCTCTAAGAATGAATCATATTTTTCTTGGAAATCTATTTTTAGACACATGTTGACATCATTCAAAACGAAAAGGAGGGTAGAGTTAATTTTTATCATGTCTAAAGACATGATAAAAATTAACAAAAAGTTTTTTTTTTTTTTTTTTTTTTTTTACTACTAGAGAATATTTTTCTCAGCTCTCAGAAATTTTCCCAGCCAACTCGATTGACCAGACCACCATTTTTTTACAATAATGAACTTTCACTTATTTATTTAAACCATCCCAGTTTCACTTCAAATCAGTCTGTGCTATGACCTGAATACAAGCTTATGTTCAGGTATGTTAATAATTGGTCCAAAGGGATTTGAATCCCGAAGGACTATTAGTTTCGTTTTGGCATTTTGCGTCAGACTCATAAATGTCGGTTCACTTTTCAAACTGTTGCCACAAAATGTTAGAGTCCTGCATTATATTTGAAGAAATTAAATAATGAAAAATCTGCATAAATGTATGTATATTTCTCGTATTGTGATAAAACAACGGTACATAGAGTCATCGAATTTTGAATAACGTAATCCTCCAACGAATATGAGCATGTGGAAGTCCAAATTTGAAATTTGAAATTTGTTTTATGATCGATTTCCTATTTTTTAAAACTTTGACGAATTTTTGATTAACAAACTCAAGGATTTCAAAGCGAGCAATGGCAACGTTGTGCAGAAAAAACATTTTTATCTCCAGCGCGTGAATCTCTGTATCGGAAATTCTAAAGATATGCTCGTTTTAAAACTATTTTGCGATATTGCTGTTGCACTGGATCTTATGGTTTAAGTGCGAGGAACATGATATTTAATAAAGAAAGGTAACACACAAAATGTTAAAAAAACGCCCCTTTGGACGTAATTTAAAATCTGAAACATTTCAGATTTTTTTTTTTAATATATTTTTTTGTTTCTTTGGCTTTTCGCGTTTAGTTTATGTGATTCGTCTTTCGCTATAGAGATCCAATATTTTATAATGGCAATTTTGATTTAAGATGGTCACCATTTTCGCCATTTTCCGTAGCGCTTGATCTGCTCGAGTGTCCATGTTGCGTCTATCTTCATAAGACATATCTAAATACAGCTCATTGGCGTTCGGTTCAATATTTAGGTGATACACTTCATGATTGCGTTCTTTGTCCATGAGAAACTTGAACACATCAAATTCATTTGGCCGGCGATCTGATTTGAACGGTTTCAGGACTCTCGGACTGTAAAGTCGTTTCCCCTTCGGATCAAAGACGAAACCCGGACAAGGTCCACCTTTTTGAGGACGAACTTCCACCTTGTCCGGTTCGACATCTTCTTCGACCTGTCGGCCATTGTCGGAACGATACTGTAATTTAAACCGTCGCCAATTGTCAATAAACGCGTCGAGAGTATTCTCCGATTCTGGAAAATATTGTCGGTAAAGCGTTTCGGCTTGAGTTTGTTCTTCGGGTAATAAATTGGCATACTCCACATATTCAGTGAACAATTTCCGGAAAATAGGATCTTTCTCACTTAAATAAGTGGCCATTTCATCCAACGTCATTTCGTATAACTGTTCGACAAAATTCATGATGGAAGTGCTTTTTTCTTCTTATTATTATTATTGAATTTTCAAAGCGGACATTATATCTTCCATTCTCTCACATTGATAGCGGTATTTTAAATATTTGAAAGATGTGATGGCCATGAGCGCTAGAAAAATGACGAGCGTTAAGACCGTGAAATGAAATTTAAAGTGAGTTTCTTCCTCATGCACAATCAACACGCAAATGGAATAGAGTAATTCGCCCGCTAAAGCAAAGATACCGAACGGTTCTAGCTTCGAAATATTCATGGGGATCCTAAAAGCGACTGGGCAACTCTCAAGTTAGTAAATACTTTATTCCAAAATTCTTCGTGAATAGCGAGCGAATTTTCTAAAGAGGCCTGGAACGTTTCGTACTGAGGCAGAGTTTGAGCAAACGATAAAATACAGTCTTTGGGATTCTGCATCGGCGTATGAACTAACCATTCGCGTAACCGGTTCCACGTCTCGGGCCAACATTGAATTTCTTGGTTGAACCGATCGGCAATCGAGGGACCGAACGTTTCATTCAAAAACCAAGAAATGCAAGCTACAGTTTGTTTCATAATCGTTTCTGAATTCATGGTTCCTTATTTTTAAATATTTTTTTTTCCTTTATTTCAGAAAAAGAAAAAGAAGAGCAAAGAATGAATCATTTAGACGAATTGTTTCAGTACCTTCTTCAACACAAGAAAACGATTGTGTTTGGGAACCTGAGTCGATTACCATATGTGATCAACGATTACATTTCCAAACATTTATCCCACCTCACCATTTTTGTCATTTGTCCCTTTTATACGTACCCGTCTTCCCCTCATGTGCGTGTAATTAAACCGGAAGAATTGAGCACGAACACGTGCGATTTATTATTCTACATTGAACCTTTTCCGCATGCCGTTTTACACCACGACATTAAAACGGCTCAACACCTCGTCATTTTAACGAGCCATATGATTTTTATCGATCGATACCATACGTGTTCCTATTTATCCTATTTTCATTTCCCGGGAAGTTTAGAAAGGTATATGGAAAAAACCAAACAGCTGATGGATTTGGAACAGACGTTCCTTTACAAAACGGATCTACCCGAAGTTAAAGAGTCCAAGAAAGCTCTTTCGATCGGTCCTAGTCCTACCCTGGATCGATGGATCAGTCCCGAGAATCCCGATCCGACTCCCTTAGAAAACATGTCATGGATTTTAATCGATCTCACGTCCTTCCGCAATACGTCGTCACTGTTATTTCATTTTTGGACAGCTTTTGATTACATGCTGAATCATATCGATCGCATTGAAGGCTGGCAATTGTGTTTTAAAACGTCCGCGGAAGCTCGTGCTTATAAGAAACTCGTTCAGAAATGGATCGATTATCTCTGTTGTAGGGAATTCCAGCACGGGAACGTGTTACAATTGAATGAAATTCTCTCCCTCACGCCTTTTTATCGAGCAGGGACGGTCGATCTTCCCATTATTTTAGAAAAGAAACGATTCGGACCTTTGGAATATATTCTTTGCACATCGGTTCAAGAGGCGTATCGAGCTTCTATGCGATATAACTTAGATCCTGTCGTCGGATCCGTGTTTCGATTGAAATAAAGTCAGAATGAATGATCCTAACGAGGATGATGTTTCGAAGGAAATTCCACCTCTTGGAACACCCGAAGTTATTTATTATGACGATATTCTACCTTCACAAATTCAAAACCAAGTCGACCTTCCCGACGATTTCGAACTTCAATTTCCTCTCCACACGTATGCCAAATCCGATGTAACCACTAGCCCTTACATTATTCGACCGTCCGTTTCTCCTTCTTCTCGAAGTTCGAGTCCAAGTTCAAGAAGAAGTCCAAGAAAACGCAGTCCGAGTCCAAGAAGGAGCAGAAGTCCAAGTCTAAGCAGGAGCAGAAGTCCAAGTCCAAGAAGAAGAAAAAGTGAGAGAAATCGTAGTCGTAGTTTAGAAATACGTCATTCTAGAAGAAGAAGTCCTGTAAGAAGAAGTCGTTCGGCTTCCTTTTCATCGTCTGCATCTTCTTCTTCCTCTCCTTCCAATATCAATCGTAGAGGAACACAAAGACCCATTCGTAGAAGACCTATGAGAAAACGTCGAGGATACGTTCTTGGATCTCGAACCGTTCGTATGGGTCCTAATCGATTGCTTCATAAATATGGTAACCATTCCATTACGTTTGTGACCGAAGGTGGGGCCCACATACGAAATAAGAAAATTCCCAATAAAGCTTGTCTATATCTATTAAGTCATTGCTCACGACGGCATCCAACAGCTCGAGATCGATTGCCACGACAAGCTCGTATTGTTTTGAGAAAGAAAAGAGCTTAAACACAACGAGTTGAAAAAGAAACAATATCCAAGCAATTCACAAAAGCCAAAAAACAATTCAACAAAATAATAAAGTTCACTTACCAAAATGTGTATATAATAGACTTTAACTGAAGATCTTTCGAGGCTGGTATGCAAAGCACAAACTGATCTGAAACCGAAACTCGAGTAATTTAAATAGTTAAGTGGAAATCCTTTTTCTGGTTTTATCGATCGAACCAACTGGGAAAAATTTCCAGAGCTGCATTCAAAAAAAAAAAAAAAAAAAAAAAAAAACCCCACTTTTTGTTAATTTTAATCATGTCTGTTAATCTGTTGTCTCAATATGTTTCTAAAAATAGAACATGACTCATTTCTTTCTTGGAAATTTATTTTTAGAAATATGTTCGAAAAGATGAGACATCATTCCCAGACAAAAAGAAGAGAGAGTTAATTTTTATCATGTCTAAAGACATGATAAAAATTAACAAAAAGTTTTTTTTTTTTTTTTAAGCTAAATTTTTTCCTACTACCCAACTTTTGCTTCTCCTTTCTACTTCCCCCCCTTTCGTTTCACAGTATATAAACAGCTGGAGCTGAGACGATTTTCTCATTTCATACTGAGGACAAGATGGATCAGGAAAACACTGTAACCCTGGAGCCTTTGACATTACCCTTGAAGGATCGTCTCAAGTACGTGTTGGATGAAGTCGTGCTGGAAGAATTTAATCAATCTAATTTGTTTACGACTAAAACCACCGTTCAGTTGAGAGTTTTAAAAAGAATAGCTAATATGATGATGTTTCCGTGGACCTTGATTCAAGATTTGAAACCTCTTGTACCCGTCTATCGATACTGTTTAAATACCATTTGGCGTTTATGGATGGATGTGCAACAGCAGTTGGTACAAAATAAAACCATCTCCACGCCAGATGAATGGAATATGATCGAGAAAGTTTTATCTAAAGACTATTCTAGATCGACCGATCTAATAAGACTTTCCAACATCTTATTCAAACGACAGGAAATACCTAAGATAGAAGTGTATAAATTATTTGCCGTAGACGGATTGCTGGGCGAGGATCTGCAAAAGTATGTTTTTAATCTACAGTACCGAGGAGATGAAAAAAACACCTTTAAACGAACAAGAAGCTCTAGATTTTAAAGCAGTTCATGCTCGAATCGTCCGTTGTTTATATCACGAAGTTTCCAAACGATCGGAATCTCTTCTCTACGTGGATGTGATTCGACGTACTATAGAAGAAATAATAAACACTACACCCTCTACCAGTGATGAAGTAAGCGAATGGGGTGCATTGTATTTAAAGTATCTTGGAGAGGATCTATTTTCAAATATATTTTACGAAATTAAAGTCTGGAAGACGAAAGAATTGGAACAATACCAGGCGAAAAAGAATTAACAAGAAAATAATTCTCAAAAGAGAAAGAATGTGAGAGAGGATCCTACAATCAAGAAGAAAAACAGAAATAATATGTCGGACCTTACTTTAGCTTCGAGTGATTATTTCGACCCTTCGATTGTCGATTTACAACCTATTCGTTATCCTTCTCCCAAGAGTCCACCTCCATCGGAAAAGGGGGAAGAAGATCCTATTTCTCCCGAGAGTCCACCTCCATCGGAAAGGGGAGGAGAAGATCCTGTAGAAGCTTCCTTCGAAAGACTAGAGTGTGAAGACGAAAATGTAGAAACTACAAGTAGTGAACAAGGCAAAATGAACCCCTAGAGACTCGGAACATTTTTTCCATGGCTCTTTAATGGAATATAAAGAGTGGACAGTCCAATAATACATTGAAGGTATGTGGGAGACTATATATATATATTTTTGGAATAGATTTAAATACTTTAGATGCACAAATATTAGACGAAATGAACTTGTTTTTGTCCTTTACAAGAAGAACTACTAACCATGATAAAATGTTTTTCGAATAGCATCCTTTCCAAAATATTTTTTCATCAGGTTCCATCCTCAACTGTAAAAACTGATTTTGACAAGATTTTATAGATAAGATAGTTCATTAAAAAAAATTTTTGAGAACTGGTTTTTATCGCTATTCCATACGCAACTGTAAAAACTAAAATTTATAGGATTTTATAGTTGAGACAATTTATTTTTTAATTAAAAAAAAATGTTTTTTCGAACTGGTTTTTGTATATGTTCCATACGCAACTGTAAATACTGAATTGAATCTCATTTTATACTTGTTACTATATAAAAAAAGAATCCTTTTATTTTTGTTGTTAAAAAAAAGCAACAACATCGAACTTTTTTTCGATATATAGGAACAAAGCCCTCCTCCAAGATGAAATGGGATTCGTTTCAAAATAGAAATGAATATACTGTCACTTCTTACGATCTCGATCACGCTATTCGGTATGCTCAAGAAGCGACTCAACTCTATATTTACGAACAAGCTCTTCAAAGTCGGTACGCTTTTATTTTTAAACATACCACCTTCCAAATAAGAAAAGCCGACTCCAAACGGGATTACTACATACCTAAAACCCTCGATCCGGAACAATGTCACGTCGTCGAAAAATTTGTTTTTACGCAAACGGGATGTGACATGATTGCCTGCTTCCCTTTCCAAGAAAATTTAGAATCGTGTTCCCCGGAAGATGAACCGCGATGGATTCGACTCGGAACGGGTTTCAGTTTAGCTTGCCAACCCGCCTGCGATCGTTTATATTCCAACACGCAGCAGAGTATGGACACGGAATATCGAAATGGAAAATGTGTAGCCGTAAATCTCGCCAAGAAATTATTAGCTCTCTTGCCCGAACAAGTTTTCTTTCAATCAAATCATCCTTCTCTTCCTCGTCATCATGCCGGCCTCAATCTCGTCGAGGGTCATTTACGACTCAACCATCCTTATTGTGAAGCGTACGGTCTTGTTTTCAACGGGTCTGATTGTGTGACGACGATGGGGCAAGATATTGGCGAATTTTTCTTGGGAAGCAGTATCTATCGATCTATTTCCACTCTGCAAAAAAATCATACATTACCACCATATCCTCCTCATCTTCCAGACTTTGTACAAAACTGGCCCAAGAAACATGTGAAACGGTCCTTGGTTCATGAATTGGCGATTGATGTAGGGATCGATATCGGATTAGAAGCCGCGCAAAAAATCCTTGAAAAACGGATGCCTAAACTCTTAACCAAATTGAGTATGCAGTCTCTTCCCATTCAATCGGCCATCCTTCAAGCCGTCGTTCGGACCCAATTAAGTACGCTCGCAACACAACACAGAATCGCCGCGACAGGATTCTCGGTTACTTCCAATGTGCTGACGGGTATAAGTATTCTGTCCGCCGTACTCGATATATTGGATCCGTTTCATTTCAATAAAGTGCTGACCGCTCGAACTCTTTACGATATCGACTGGCGATTAGACGTTCAGTTTTATCAATCGGAAACGGACCATGTCCTAGAAATCACACCCGATCTTCTATGGGACGTGTTAGAAGAAGATGCGAGCGATCGATACCTCTTCTTTGCCGAGAAAGTGCAAGAATATTTAGATGCTATCCATAAAGTGCCCATGACCGATCGACCCCAAACGCGAATGTCATTTCTCCAAAAATCACGAACAGACGATAAGAACCCCGAAAAATTGGATTTATTTCACGATAATTGTTTATTTGTTAACAGGATTCACCTTCCTATTTCAACCCTACATGCATTACTTATGCGTGACCATCTTTTTCCTATTTGTGTTTTATTTTTATCGTCATTCTAAATGAAAGCTGAAGATTTTTGGAGAGAAAAAAAACGAATGACTTGGAGGGGGAGTAACTAACCAGTGAATAAACTAAAAATCAGTTAGTACTTACAAATTATAAGAAGATGTTTCTTCTTTCACAGCACAGAGTGATCTGAAGTGAAACTTGGAGTTTAAATAGATAAGCAAGAATCCCTTCCAGAAACAATTTTGACATGTCTCGTTTTGTGGATCAAGTCGGCTGGGGAAAAACTGTAAGAGCTGAAAAAAAAAAAAAAAAAAAAAAAAACTTTTGGTTTATTTTTATCATGTCTTTAGACATGATAAAAATTAACTACCTCCCCCTTTTGTCTGGGAATGTTGTCTCACACTTTCTAAAAATAGACCATCACTCCTTTCTAAAGAATAGAATTCCAAGAATGAGTCCTGGTTTGTTTTTTCGAATGGGTGAGACATCCTTCCCAGACAAACAGAGGGGACAGTTAATTTTTATCTTTTTATCATGTCTATAAGACATGATAAAAATTAACCAAAAGTGGGGTTTTTTTTTTTTTTTTTTTTTTTTTTTTTTTTTTTTTTCAGCTGTGAAAAATTTTTTCCCAGCCGACTCGATGGACAAGATACCATTTTTTAATAATGGACTCGTTTATCTATTTAAGCTTTCCAAGTTTCGTTTCAGATAAGTCCATGCTGCGAATACTGTTTTCCTGAAGATCTTTCAATAATACCACTTTCTCGGATAAAATTCATCACCATTCGCTTTTTTAGCATAACTTAGATAGATATAGAGAAATTCCTCGTTTTTATGATCTTTCGGGTAATACTCATTTCCATTTTCGTCTCGTGCATATCGGATGTAATTCGTCTCTGGCTTTTCCCGAATTCTATCCTGTATATAATATTCTTTTCCAATGCTGGATTTAGGATAAATCTCTCCTCCCCTCGCATTGACAGCATACGTTTTCACATTTACATCCAATGAATTTAACGGGTATTCTCCTCCATTGTTTAATTTAGGATAAAACTCGTCTCCGGAATTGGATTTGGCGTACCGACGAGGAAGCGCTATATATTCATGACCCCGATATTCCACAGCGTAATATTCATTTCCATGCTCGTCTTTGGCAAAAATAGGTCGATTGTCATTATCGAAATAATACAGCTCCTGTTTAGGTTTTTTAGGATCTTTCGGATATCGTTCTTTTCCAAATTCATCTATGGTGTAAACCGAAACCATGTTTTTTTCCTTTACCGATCTTGATATTTACATGAGTCACCTCCGATTATCCAGTTATCTTTTGATACATCTTTCGAATCCAGTCTTCAATCGATTGGCCCGTCGTTTTGAGATGTTCGGAATTATGAACGGTCAAATAAGCCATGTAAGCGGCTAGACCAAACGTGAGGACTAATAAAAATAAAAAGATGAGCCGGTTCGTTAAGAGGGTGACTGCGACTAGGATGATGCTGATATAAACCGTAGAGTAAAACAATATGCCTTGACCTAAATAACGATCCATTTTTTTTCTACTTTATTCCATTTGAATCAACGAGTCAGCCGAGACCGGATAGTCATCGGTCGTGACGGGCTTTTCGGTCATTTCACCGTGTACAACAACGTCATGTCAGGATCGGGGAGGGCTTTTAATTTTCGGTCTTCCCAGTAAGCTGAACGAGGATGCGTGACGAGAATTCTAAAAAACAATTTCATGTCGCGCTCGGTCCAAATTTCATAGACTGAGGTAAGGAGGGGGATACCTTCGGGATGCTGCGTCGCATCAAAAACAGCTTCTCGTCCATCTATTTTATATCGCGCTCCATGTTCCGGTATAATACGACTCAGCTCTTGAACTTCAAGTCGAAGGGTTAATCCAGCCGGTAAAATCCCTTCATAGGCTTCTTCTTTGGGTACGCATACGTGATACCCGTACAGAGTGGCTCGAATTCCTTCTGTGGAGGAAGAAGGACAAAAGACAAAAGGTTGACGCCAATTACAAGTGGCATATAATACGGAATCGGGAATAAATCGTCCCGATCGTATGCGATGGCCTTCACGACACGTTTCGGGAACACTATAAGTCGAAGCCTGTTTCACAAATCGCTGCGACCAAAATTTCAAACCTTGCCGTCGAACGCGTTTCTTTCGAATTTTTCCCTTTTCTAAAAGACACATGTGAGGAGAAGTGGGTAAATAAATAGCCGTTTTCAATTGTTTGAGGAATGGGTACGGCGTGCAGTCGGGATGAGAACAAATATTATAGCCGGGAATATAAACTTCTTCGTTGGTTTCGTCACAAGAGGCACGAGGTTCATGATCAAGAGTCGTCCAGGGCCGAATCCAATTCGCAACGATCGATAAATGATCGAATTTAAACACATCGAGATGCCGATACTGAAACGCGCCGGGGATGCGCGGTCGACATTCATTTCCGTCAAAAAATGTTTGAGGAGGACACGTTTGAAATTCCCTCCGAGCGCAATCAAAATATCGATCGCTCGTATCGCCTATCGCGAGTTTCGACGGTGACGACTTATCCTCACAAGCCCATTCAACCGTATATTGATCCGACACTCGATAGCCTGGTTCTAGAACCGTACGTTTTCGGGTTGGATCACACGTGTAAGCTACAGCTCGATCCAAAGATGTTGAAAATGGATAGGACGGGAGATGTTTCGTATACTCGTGAGCGGGAACGACAGTTTCTTTTGAGCTCGGTTGAACATTTTCACAGAAAAGAGGCGGTTGACATGTTTGGGACGTTTCGTCGTACACCATCGGTAAATGGAATAAGGCATCGCCGATCCATGTGTCCCAGGAAAGAGGACAGGATATAGTGTCGCGAACCATTCCGTTTTCACAAACCGCGTAACCCGGAGAGTACAGAAAAGATCCTTTTTGGACGATGGGGAGAGGTCGTTGCGTATTATCCGGAAATCCGTCGCAGAGATCAGACACGCATCGCCGATAATGTGTCGAATATTTTTCTCCGGGCGAACATCGAATCATTTTCGGTCGATGGCCACGACACTCGATATACGTCACCTCGTCAATCGGAAAATGTTGACCGTCTTCACAGTAAGATACGAAATGTTTTCGCGAAGTGCAAGCGTCGTAGTAGAAAAATGTCTTGGGCGGACAGGCGATTCGAATCGGTTGTTCGTTCTGGCATTCGTAATAAAAACGTCGATTGGTTGGATCGGGTAAAACCGATCCGTCATGCTGATCGATGCAGGGATTGACAGGAATGCAGGTAGAAGGAGAATGTTCTTCTTGACACATGAGCACGTCTAGAACACGACCGTGCCGACATCGATAATAATAATACATCATGGACTTTTCGCGGGGTACAAAACTCTGCGATCGTAATAAAAACAGGTAGAGGTTTTTCCCCGTTGCGGGGAGCTGAGTATCATCGGGCTGTCCAAAACATTCATCTTTTCCCCAAATCCGTCCTTCCGCGAAATAATATTCGGGTGGGAGAGGAAACGTCCATGTTTTTCCCGTGGAGGTGTGAAACGAAACCTCGTTGTCGTTTGAGGTCTCGATCTGATATTGGAAACGCGTCGTTGTCGTCCGAGGAGAAGAAGGAACTTTCGGGGACGGGACCGAAAAATTATAGAAATACAAGTAGCAGTAGTATAAACCCAAAACGAATAAAAGTATGACGAGCATCCAGCCTTTATTCATAAACGAGATGTGCCAATTATGGAAAGAGCAAAAAATTCCGAAAAAGGACGCAGCAGCGTGTTGTTCCAAACCGAATTATCGACATTTTTTAAAACAAGATCGCGCGTTGGATGAAATGCCGGCTCTGTATCGTGAATGTTTATCCTGTCAACAAAAAAGAAAGATCTTGGCGCGATAAAAAAAGTAAGTCAGAATGGATTCGTATCGTCTAACCCGACGTTATTTTCGTCAATTGCAACGGCTTCACTTCCTCTCGCAAATGCGGCAACGCGATTGGTATCATCATATCGTCATCCAATACGTGATGGATCCCCAAAAAGGACGCCATTTCACACTTTTTCATCCGGCTATGGATACCCATAGAGAAGAGTCGCTGGTTTTCTTTGGAAAACGTCGCTTGTTTCTTACGTTTATGTTGAAACGGATCGTTCACCAAGGTTTGAATGCCGAACAACGGTTACAACCGAACGCGTTATTACCTCTCAAATCGCTCGACGATCCCGTCTATGAAACACAACGCAAGGCTATTCAAAATATTTGGGAGGTCGATGCTCATTGGTATACTACGGAGAATAAAAACGATATTGCCGTGAAGAATACGGCTCCTTTCATCAAAACCGAACCTCAAGCTCTGTAATTTAAAATATCCATCGGATGGGTGAGATGATTCGGATACGACACGATTTCAATCGTATGAGGCCATTTTAGCATGTATTTATAATGTAAAAGATCGTGCCGCTTCAGCGTATCGAGCCGGATAGCTGAAATATAGGTTTTTTCTTCGTTGGTTTTCTCGTACAAATAACAAATACCTTGATCGACGAACACGTAAACATCTTGAGGAAACAGTTGCAGAAGCGACTTGTCCTTGGAAAAGTGTCGAATCACAGTATAATGAGAACTCGTAGGGATCGGAACCGGTTCTAATTTATAAAGGAGGAAAGAAAGAAAAATGATACACCCGAGCGCGATCATTCTATGCATTGTATTTCTAGTGACTCTCTTGAATCTTTTTTATAAACCCGATCTCCGGATGCCTTCTATTCCTCCCTCATCATCATTAGCCTTACCAGAAATTTCAACCGAGACGTATTGCCCTTTAAAAATCTTTCAGTGTCCCGATAGCCATTGCGATTGTTCTCAGCTCTGTGAAACAAATCCCACGTTTTACGAAAAACTCACTCTTTCTGATAAAACATGGAATCATCTCGAACCGGGTACTTATTGTATTCCCCAAGGAATCCAGACCGCTTGTCTTTCTTCCTCGGAAATTCCTATTTCTTCGGCCTCGGGATGGCTCTGTGCTCCTCGTTCCTCTTTGACCCATCCCTGTCAACATCCAGAAGCCCGTGATCCTTCTCTCAATGTTTTAATAGATCGTCGAACCCAACAACCCGCTCAAGAAGTAGCTGATTATTACGAAACGTTAGAAGATGGATCGTTCCGATACCAGTGTCAATGCCATTCTTTAGATCGACGAGGTAATCGAATGATTCAAACATCTCCGTGGATCTGTTCTGTCGATTACTGCGTTCGAGATTTGTGGAACGTGCCCGGACTAGGATGGGACGCCGAACGACACGTCTGTGAATGTGGACCCTACGTGCATCGAGTTCTGGGCGATCTATCTTCCCCCTGTGTTTTGGAATATACACACATAGACGAAAAGCATAGGTTAACGGGAAAACGAGAATGTATGACCGACCAATCTGTTGAATTCCGACCGATTTATTGTCCAGAGAATCAGTCGGTGTTACGGTTCACAAAACGGGTCTTGCGAGGCAACACAGCGTACGATTATGTCATTGTACATGGAACAAGTGTTCCTAAAATTTCGAGAGGTCAAGAATGACATCTCATTTCAAACGAATCGAGAAAAATTTTCAAACGGACCAAGAATTGAGTCGGTTTGAAAAGGAAGACGAAAGCCCCAAAGAGGAAGGATGGTCGAAGAGACAAACGTTCGCCATTCATTTACTACTGGTAACGGCGGGTCCTACGATTCTTTTTGCTTTACTGGGCAACGTATTGAAGATTCATTATTATGTCGTCTGTTTAATTCTATTATTTTACTTTGGCGCTCTGGCCTACTTGATACGATACCGATTTCAGTGGCTATTGCAAGCTTTTAAAGAAAGCCAGAAATATATTCGTTGAATATGGGACTTGAAGAGTGGATTATATAAGAAAAACTTTGAAAAAAAAATGAAGAGGGAGAAGAGGAATAAAAAAGGAAGAAGCAATAATTTAACCATGGCGATGGATCCTGTACTTATTCATCTATCTCCCAAGAATTCTGAAGGCAAAGAGTTAGATTTGGAAATATGGATAAAACCCCGATGATACGGATGACAAGATTATAGAAATACATCGTCATAATCGCAAAGACAAAACGAAAGAATTTGAACCCTGTTGTCAAAATCCTTTTTTAACTCCCGTTATCCTCCAACGTAGAGAAAATGAAAAGAATAAGACGATAGATAAAACATTAGAATTGACCAAAGAAGCCATCCACATGTCTTTTCAGGAAATGGAGAATTCAGTACAATGGAATTTGATGCATCGTCCACTGAGGTAAGAGCTGATTTTAGACAGCCGACCAAAGAACCTGAAGTTGAGAAAGCAACAAGTTGTCAAGGTCGTAAACATAAGAAAAGAGTTAATAAAAAGAAATAATACATTTAAAAAGACCTCCCTATCCTTCTATAAATTTCTTGAACAATGAACTGTTTTCACGAGACTCAATCCACATCTTTGCTGGATCTAAAGAGAATCTTGAGAGAGACATGGCTTAAACTGTTTCCAGGAGAGTTGAAGTGCAGGCTTTTACAACAGCACAGAGGGATCTGAATGAAAACTTAAATGCTAAAATATATAGAAGAGAAATTCCATTCTTAAAAAAAACTAGGATGTCTTGTCAATCGAATCAGGTGGAAAAAATTCTAAAGTTAAAAAAAAAAAAAAAAAAACTTTTTCTTAATTTTTATCATGTCTTTAGACATGATAAAAATTAACTCTACCCTCATTTTTGTTTTGAATGATGTCTCACCTTTCCTAAAAATAGATTTCTAAGAATGAAGCATACTTTCCTTCAAGTCTATTGTTTACAAACATGTCTAGACAACATATTGACATCATTCAAAACGAAAAGGAGGGTAGAGTTAATTTTTATCATGTCTAAAAGACATGATAAAAATTAACAAAAAGTTTTTTTTTTTTTTTTTTTTTTTTTTTAAAGGTTAAAAAATTTTTTCTCCCAGCTCTCAAAAATATTTACGATGTCTCGATACCTCTACCTACTTTTATTTCCCCCCTCTCCCTCTCTTAGTATATAAATGGTTGAAAAAGAAATCGGAATTCATTCTGTTTCGTAAAAAGATAGCGAACACATGGCATTTCATGTGAAGAAGATCCCTTTGAGGATATTCCAGATACGGAACCCACTTTTTATGGACCATTTTCACCCGTTTTTAGAGTACCGAAAAAGTCTTCTCCTTCTCCAACTCATTCTTTGGAAATACTGTCTTCTCCTCCCTCGTCATCCACTCATCAGCGCTCTAGAAAGAAGAAGAAGTCCTCACAGACCAAGCTCCACCAAAAAATTGTTGGTGTGTTGGCTGTCACCTCTGATGGATATACTCTTACGAACTGCGTCCGGTTTATAGCCAGAGACCTGAAAACACATACGAAGGAATTTATTCAGCAATTGAATGCGGATCTGGAACGACTTCATATTGAAAAACTCTACGTGGCGAATGAACCCACTCGAGAAAAAATTCATCAAAAGGTACATCTCAAGTTTTTATGGACTGTTATTTACAAACCTCAACATCGTCAGCCACAGCAATGTCCATCTTGTCGATCGAAATCTTGTCATCGATTCATGGCCATGCTAGCGCTCCAACAATTAGTGAAATTTGCTGTTTATAAATGTATTCATTGAGTGGATAGGTAATCAAGGAATTTTTCTCTCTTTTTCCTTTTTTCAGATGATCCAGAGAAACAAATACTCTACTTCATATGGTTTAGTGGTAAAGACCTCATCAGGACAGGTGGTGATGATTCATCGAAAAATGCCATACTGTTTTCAAAATTATTTAATTCAGCTTTTAAAAAATAAACGTATCGAACCACCCTTCGATTTGGAAAAAATATCGGTGCTTCAAGATGAATTTGAAAACCATATTTATCCGACTCTCCATCCCAATTTACAAGACGATTATGATCGGTACAAGGCTAAATTAGCTTATGAAGATGAATGGGATTTCACGCATGGACAAATGGATAAAAGACGCTTCAAGAAAGACGACGACCCTCGATTCAAATGGTTCAGAGTTGCGTATCAGGAATTTGAAGAAGAGTCCGGCTACCGATTCGCCTACCAACCCTCGGACGTGGCTCAGTATCCCTTAATCAAACTAGAATTTACGGGATTAGATCAATGCATTTATACACAATATTTTTTATAGTCGAACATCCTAAACATTTACGCCGTAATACCTACTTTGATAATTATTCTTCTTTCCAATCTCAAGCTGCTTATAGAATGGCTCTCGAACGCAATATCGGGAGTATTGATGATCGGATGGTTATCGGGGTTACTTAATTAAAATCGAAGAGGCTCTAAAGTATCTAACACGTCAACAGGAAATGAAAAAGGACGGGAAGGATCAAGTGTTGCTATATTTTTTAGAAGGAGATAAACGGAATCTACCCGATTCTATTTGTTATTTAGAAAAGTAAAAAAAATGGAATAAGATCCCTTAGCCACCCCGCATTTCCCATTTGAAGAATCCATCCTATCTATTCTTTTTTAAATGTCTCCGGATGTCATCCGACGCACTCTCTCCGCCAAAAAAAACGAGTTCCTTCCACCTACCCCAAAAAGAAGAAGAAGAAGAAGAAATTTCCCATGAGTCTTTTCGAGAACACTCCTTCCCCTCTCTCTTCCTATATATAAAAGAAGCCGAGAGAAAAGTTGTCTTTTCTTTTTTTTTTCCATCTCGTCCTCAGGAGAAAGAGAGAGAGAGAGAGAGAAAACCAAATGCCATGGAGTGGTTACGGCGAGAGTCTTTTTCCCTCGCGATTCGTTTCCGGTTCGCCAAGACGATTCCCCTCACGTTTTACTTGGGGTCGGGCACGCTCTATTTTCGAAGATCGGAACTCGTGACTTGCCTTTCCCAGCAAGGGACTTGGATGAGTCCGAAACGTCAACGGACTATTCAGCAATGGATCTCTCGAGCCCCTTTTCGCCCTTACCGATCCTTAACGACGGATCTCTGGATCGATACGTCGGACCGCCCCAGCCGGATTCTCCGCTATACCCCTTTTATCACCTTCGATTCCCTGGAAAGACTGCTTAACGATTTGGGTCCAGACGCTCTCCTCTTTTCGACCTGGTTTCAGAGTGTGATGAGAGAACCTCTTCAAATCCAAGAAGATTCTCAGACCGGGGAAACTTATTTTAGTCCCGTGGAGAACAAGGTGATGGACTTTCAGTTTCAAAATTTATCGGAACTGTTTCAATGTGCTTTATGTTTTTATTCTTCTTAAAGAGTCGGGGGGGGAAGAAAAACTAAAAATTGTAGAATAATCATAAAAAATCATTTTGTTTTTCTTTAAAAAAAATATTGAGATAGTCCAATCTTGGGGAGGAGGTGGAAAATTCAAAACTATTATCTAAAACAGATATGGCAGTCAGTCCATTTCGATCCACGGAGGAGGATATGTGTGAGATTCTCTGATCCATAGAGGGTTTCAGGAAAAAAAAAACTGCGAAAGTTCCCCCCCCCATCTCCAAAAAATGGGTATCCAGGTTGAATGCACAGTACAGACTGATGGGAAGCCGAAACTCGACTTTCTTAAATAGAAAAAAATAAGAGCTCCTTCTAGAAACAATTTTAGATGTCTTGTTTGGATGAGTGAGTTGACTGGGAAAAATTTCTCAGCGCTGTGGAAAAAATTTCGTGTTATTAAAAAAAAAAAAAAAAAAAAAAACTTTTGGTTAATTTTTATCATGTCTTATAGACATGATAAAAATTAACTCTCTCTTCTTTTTGTCTGGGAATGATGTCTCACCGTTTCGAAAAATAGAACATATCCCATTCTTGAAATTCTATTATTTTAGAAAGGATGATGAGTGATGGTCTATTTTTCGAAACGGTGAGACATCATTCCTAGACAAAAAGAAGAGAGAGTTAATTTTTATCATGTCTATAAGACATGATAAAAATTAACAAAAAGGTTTTTTTTTTTTTTTTTTTTTTTTTTTTTCAATTCAGGAAATTTTTCTCTGAGCTTTGCCAATTTTTTTCCCAGCCAGCTCCATCCATAAAACAACACCTCTCAAAATCTTTTCTCACTCGAATTTTTGCTTCCAATGAGTCCACGCATCTTGGCTTTTCTTCCACTCTGCTCTGAGAAAGATAAGGTAGATTGTTTTCGGTGGACCGTCCTGTTGACGCTTCCGATTTATATAGAGAGTTATATATAGATAGGGTCCCTCCTAACTCCCTCTATTATGACTATTAGTCTTTTCCTTTTTTCCAAGAAATATACAAAGAATGATCCACAGTTTTTTTTTCCGTTAATGAAAAACAAATATGCTTCTACCTTCCGACTTCTTTTTAGTACCTCTTTAGGTGTCTCCTCCTTCTGGATCTTTTCCTTCTCCTCTCTTCCTCGCGAGCAGGGAATTGAAAATTCTGTTCAGGATGCAACGCTTGTAAAGGCTCCATTTTCTTCCTGGAGAGGGCGTCTACGGCAAACACCGTCTTGTCATGAAATTGGAGTTGGTAGTAAAGAGGTCCGTGAATAATGTACACGGAGCGAGCTCGCAGTCGATAGGGAATCATACGATACCCGTCGGCTTCTGATTCCATTTCCCATCCATAAAGACGGATAGAAGCTTCTCCGGTTTGAAGAATATGAACCCACTCGGGTGAAACGTAAAACAGTTTTAAAAAGGTTCCAGCATCGACGGCGATCACATTTTCCCATCGCAGATAAGCGTGTAAGCGAAAGGTTCCTGCCTCCATCATCGATTGGAAAGCAAAGTGCTTGAAAACTTCGATGGACGAAAAATAATGCAGGATTTTTCCATCGTAACAGGATAAATAGCACATGGTTTCTTGGACTATTTGTTCCATACGCTCCGGGTCCCGAAACCATTCTTCGAAACGGGAGAGAGGTTCCCATTGATCAGCTACTTCGAGATGACAGACGGGCGTGATTTCCACCAGGGTAGGTAGAACTGCAACGGCATCGGTCGACATTTTAGTTTTGCTTGGTTGAGAAGGAAGAACGAGAATGAACCCTGTAGGCAGAAAAACTCGGATCTATATAAATACTAGAGGAAAAAAGGCGGGGGAAAGGGAAGTTCTTCCTTCCTCCCAAAGAAAGAAAAGTGGGTGAAAAGAAAAAAATCATTTCGCTCTCAGGAAAAAAAAAGAATTTTTTTCTTGTCAACATGTTGTCTAGACATGTTTCTAAAAATAGATTTCCAACAAAGGTTCATTCTTTTCTTAGAAATCTATTTTTAGAAAAAAACTAACATATCCTTCACAACTAATTTCTTTTTTTTTTCCTCCCTCCAGCAGCCAACTGGATGGGCAAGCGTTTCGGGTCAGATCAGTCCGTGCTGACATTATTTTTTTTAAATACAATGGAATTAGTATAGGAATGTACTAGAAACTGACGCAAGGTTGAAAAGAAAATATCAAAATCAATACTCACTTCTTGACGATTTCTTTTTCCAAAAACCTGTCGAAGAATTCTTGATGGGTTATCCAATCTCTAAACCTGTCTGAAGGGAATTCAATCTAAGGTGAGCGCGCACTTACCTGACGCGAAACTCGGAATATCTGCATAAATAACAAAACGTCCATTCTTAAAAACTTATAGTCTAGTCCATTGAGTTGGTTGGGGGAAAAAAAATTCTCAGAGCTGTGTAAAAAATTTTCTAAGTAAAAAAAAAAAAAAAAAAAACTTTTTGTTAATTTTTATCATGTCTTATAGACATGATAAAAATTAACTGTCCCCTCTTTTTGTCAAGGAAGGATGTCTCACCGTTTCGAAAACGAAACCAAAACTCATCCTTCTCATGGCAATTATTCCAAGAATGAGTCACGGTTTGTTTTTCGAAACGGTGAGACATCCTTCCCAGACAAAAAGAAGAGAGAGTTAATTTTTATCATGTCTAGAAGACATGATAAAAATTAACCAAAAGTTTTTTTTTTTTTTTTTTTTTTATCACTCAGAAATTTTTTCCAAAGCTCTGAGAATTTTTTCCCAGCCAACTCGATGATCCAAACAAGACAGATCCAAATTGTTTCTAGAAGGAACTCTCCCTTCTCTATTTAAACCACTCGTGTTTCCAACTTCAGTTCAGTCTGTGCTGTGAATTCGACCTGGATACACACTTCTCCCTCCTGGAAAGAATTTCTGTGAAGGTAAGCGAACATTTTTCTCAGCTCTTAGAAAATTTTACCAGCTGACTTGATCGACGACAGACATCTCGAACATTCTGTTATCTGCGGAAGCCGTTTCATTTTCGTGCAGTCCATGCTGTGGACTCACCTGAATATCCATTGCTCCCTCCCCCTTCTGGAAAGGGTCGTAGCTTTTTTAGATCCTCGTCGCTCTTTTTACGTTTCGTTGGATATCTAGGACGAACTTTTTTACCTTATTCCTTTCAAACTCTAATATTGAGGTTGGAGAGCCATCATGGAAAATCAGCCATGATCCTGACGAATCTAAATCGACTCCTTGAAAGCAGAGCTATGTCATGTTTTTTTTTATGACAGATTTCCAAGCTCCGAGTGATGAGAAATTTAGAAATTTTGCAGTGTTAACGGAAAGGAGGAGACAGAAACCTGGAGAATGGAAATGAAGCTGAGAAAAAATGCTAAGAGCTCAGAAAAAAAAGGCTCTTTCCAGGAGGGACGAGAAGCGCGTATCTAGGTTGAGTGCACAGCACACACGGATCTGAAGTTGGAAACGCGAGGGGTTTAAATAGAGAAGCGAGAGTTTCTTCTAGAAACAATTTTGAATGTCTTGTTGTTTGGATCATCGAGTCGACTGGGAAAAAAAATTCTCAGAGCTCTGGAAAAAATTTTCTGAGTGATGAAAAAAAAAAAAAAAAAACTTTTGGTTAATTTTTATCATGTCTTCTAGACATGATAAAAATTAACTGTCCCTCCTTTTTGTCTAGGAAGGTTGTCTCACCGTTTCTAAAAATAGATCATGACTCATTCTTGGAATAATTGCCTTGAGAAAGGGGGAGTGATGGTCTATTTTAAGAAAGGGTGAGACATCCTTCCCAGACAAAAAAGAAGAGAGAGTTAATTTTTATCATGTCTGTAAGACATGATAAAAATTAACCAAAAGTTTTTTTTTATTTTATTTATTTTTTTTTCAATCTCATCTAGAGAATTTTTTCTAGCCGACTCGATCGACAGGACATGACATGACCATTGTTTCTTTTTTTTAATAATGGACTTTCACCTATCCCTTTCAACCCTCCGAATTTGACTTTGGATCCGTGTCCTTCCTTCCACATTCAGAGCTCTTTTCTTCAACATTTCGATGCAGGGGAAGAATCAATTCTCTCACGACGTTTAGATATTCTTTCAGAATGCTAGAAAACTCATTCAAAGAAGAAGTATCTAAGGGTAAAGTTGCCGGTTGAGGAAAATTCACGAGTCTTGGAACCGGATTATGCGAATCCGTCTGTATGCCAAACTGTAAAGGTGAACCACCCGCTTTAGGAGAGCATATAATAGTAAGATCCATCTTTTTCCAATTTTTGATTTGTATACTTGTTTCTTCTTACTCGGAACATTTTCCTTTTTCTTCCTCCTCATCCAAGAACTGAATTCCAGGTGGAACGGAAGCATTTGTAATAAAC
This sequence comes from Stegodyphus dumicola, assembly GCF_044657685.1. NCBI lineage: Eukaryota > Metazoa > Arthropoda > Arachnida > Araneae > Eresidae > Stegodyphus > Stegodyphus dumicola. The sequence goes on along the minus strand of NC_140768.1, from coordinate 165,846,746 downwards.
TGTTGTTTCTTGGTTCCACACACCTGACATTTTCCTGTGACCATCGGCCGTCGATTTTTCGACATGCGATAGTGGACGTCGACCGTATCGGTCTTGGCTCGGCATTTCACACACCAAATGGAATACGAAACAGGTTCCGCGTCAGAATGCTCCATTGCAGTAACACACTCTTTATTATTTTCTTCTCTTTCGATAGAGAGAGAGAGAGAGATCTTAACCAGAAGTGTAGATATAAAATTTAGGATACGTTTCGGATCCGTCGGCTCTTTTCGCATACCCCACTTCTTCACAGAGGTATTCCGTTTGCTGATTCGCTCTTCGAGGATAAAACTCGTTTCCCCAAGCATCGCGAGCATAACGAATTCGATCGCCGGCGTTAAACAATATTCGACTCCATCCGCCTTTTTAGGATACATTTCATGCCCCGATTCGTCTTTGGCATAAGGGAATAAAACAGATGTATAAAGCGAATACTCGTCCCCATTTTGAAATTTCGGGTAGTATTCTCGTCCAAAAGACGTTCGGGCATACCGTCGAGGAGCTAAAATGTATTGGTTTCCGTTTAAATCTACTGCGTAATACTCATGACCGTTTTCGTCTCGAGTTAAGATAGGATTTCCTTCAGGATCCGTAACGTATAATTCGTAATGAGGATGTTGGGGGTCGGTCGGGTATCGTTCTTTCCCCGATGCGTCTACTCGATAAACAGACATGCTTAGTTCTCGTCGCCTGCTCCTTCCTTCCTCCCACTCGAGACCCGTTGAGATGAGGGTATGAGGTTGATATCTATAAAATGGGTTGACCCTTTCAAACTATTCCATTGTTTAAAGACGGGTGGGTTAGGAAAAAAAATATTAATAAAAGCAAATATCTGAACGGTTCAACACAACGGGTGAATGGAAAAAAGGAATAGTTCTCTCTCTCCAGTCACAGGATGGTTTCTTCTTCTTGAACGGCTCACACTCAACTGAAGCGAAACTCGGCACTCGAAATGTTTAAATAGATCATAGAGTCCATTCCAGAAAGAATCCGGAGATGTCTTGTCCAGCCAAGTCGACTAGAAAAAAAATTCTCAGAGCTCTGAAAAAAATTTCTGAGTTTTAAAAAAAAAAAAAAAAAAAATTTGGTTAATTTTTATTATGTCTTATAGACATGATAAAAATTAACTGTCCCCTCTTTTTGTCTGGGAAGGATGTCTCACCCATTCGAAAAAAACAAACCATGACTCATTCTTGGAATGGTTGCCATTAGAAAGGGTGAGTGATGGTCTATTTTTAGAAAGAGTGAGACATCCTTCCCAGACAAAAAGGGGGTTCATTAATTTTTATCATGTCTAGAAGACATGATAAAAATTAACCAAAAGTTTTTTTTTTTTTTTTTAAGTAACAGAAATTTTTTCCAGCCAACTCGATCGACAAGACGTCCCCATTTTTTATTTAAGAATGGATTCTTGTTTATTTGTGTAAGTATTCCGAGTTTCGTTTTAGATGTGTCTATGTTGTTGAAGAGGAAACATGCGTACCCTCATTTTTTTTTCCTATCTGATTTCTAAGATGAATTCAGTGAGTTCACCTTGACCTTTTCAAATTTTGTTTGTTTACTTTTAGCCCAGAGGTCGACGGATAAATCATTCTGATTTTTTATATATTTTTTGTATCCCTCTCTCTCTCTAGGAAACCTATCTCGTTCCAAGTCTTCTCGAAGTGCTATTGGTTCGTTTCGAGACGAGGTCATTTCACACACACACACACACACACACACCCCTCCTCCTCCTCAAAAAGTATATATATATATAAATTAAAGGAAGTGATTTTCATACACACACTTCACCTTTTTGAGTGGTGTCACGATGAGCCTATCCAGTAGAGAACGTCTTAGGGAAAGAATGCCTGAACAGAAACGACGCTGGCGAAGCAATTCAGCTAATCGAGAGCGAGAACGAATACTTCAAAGGGAACGTTATGCTGTTCTTAAAAAGAACTCCCGACCGCGAAAGAAACATCTTCCTCCCAAACAGTGGGAAAGCTATACGAATTTGCAGTATAAGGATATGTGGTCCAAAGAAGCCTATCAAAAATGTATTCGACAATGTAATAAAGAGCAATACAATTTCCTGATCTACGTTCTCGTCCGTTTGTACACTTATTACGCGTTACCTGAATCGAAACGTCCCCTTCCTCTGGATATTATTGTGCAAGGATCTGCCGGAACGGGTAAATCTTTCCTGATCCAAGCTTTATACCAAACTCTGATTCGAACGCCTCTTTTAGCGAGGCGTGCTCGGTTCTCAAACTCGCACTCAGTGCTCAAGGAGCGGTTTACATTACGGGAGATACTTTGCATCATGCCCTGCGTCTTCAAATGAACGGGACTTTTGTTCGACCTCTGACCCAAGAGACTTTAGACTATTACAGACCCCTGTATGCTCCTTTACGGATGGTGATTTTGGATGACGTTTCCACGATCGGATCCAATTTATTTTCGCGCCTCGACCAGCAACTTCGACAATTGTGTCATGTGCCGGATAAGCCGTTTGGGAATGTGCATATGATTAAATTCGGAGATTTGCAGCAGCTCCAACCGATTCGCGACACGCCCATTTTTTATTCTGAAGGGTGGTGGACGCCTCAATCCACGCTCTACTATTAACTATTCGAATGTATGCGATTCTCTCTGGATTACGAGGAGAGACTCGATCGTTTAACGAGAAATCACTTTTTAGAACCGGACGATGTGGCATTTTTTCAGTCCCGCGTTCGCAGTTTCGACGAAATTCCTCGCGAAGCTCTTATTCTCTGTTTTTCGAGCAAGGATGCAGAGAAATATAATATGAAACGTCTCCAATCCCGAGGGACGTACTGTTCGTGTCTGGCTCGAGACGTGATTTATTCCGAGAGCGAAAAATTGCGGAAGAGGAGGATGAAACGGAGTCGACATTTACATCGATCTCAGATGGCGAATCTCGAATCCGTCCTCCATTTACAAAGAGGAGCGCGATATCAATTGACTAAAACGCTCGACAGATCCAAAGGATGGATGAATGAAGCGATTGGAACACTACACCAAATAGACCAGGATGAAGACGGAGTTGTGACGCGAGTCTGGCTGCAATTTTCGAATAGTCTAGCTCCTATCGATCGCGTCTCCATTCGTATTGACACCTGTTCGACGAAAACACTCGCATTTTATCGCGAACAGTTTCCTTTGATGTTAGCCGAAGCGATCACGGCTCATAAAGCCCAAGGAGCCACCTTTCCGTCGATCGCAATTTACATGCACGGACCTTTTAATCGATTTCAGCAATATGTCGCTTTTTCTCGAGTGACTCAACCCCAGGGATTGTATATTCTGGACCAGTTTCGTCCCCGCATGAAATTGGCGAGCAAGCAAAAATACGAGGAGGAACTGGAGCGATTGCAAAACATGTCCCGGATTCCGTATGATATATCGGCTCGAGAAGAGAACCAAGATCCGTACGAGTTTCTCATGAACCTTCTTCAATGTGGGAATCGTCTTTCCTTCCATCTTTCCAATAGAAACATCTCCCAAGAAAAAGAAATCGTCAAACTAGAAGAAAAACCTTCTTTCCATGTAAAACCTGTTATAAAATGTCACTCTTAAATCTTTTTCTAAAAATTCAATAAAAAGAAATATTCTCCATCAAAACCCCTCCATTCTTTCAAAGCTTCACAAAACGCTCAACAATGTCCACACAATGGGAAGAGAAAAATCGATCTCAACGGTCCACACAACATGTTGACTCCTCAAAATATGTCTCTCCCAAGTGACAGGATGCTTCTTCTTCAACGGCTGACACTCATCTAAAGCCAAACTGGGAATGCTTAAATAGATAAGCGAGAGTTTATTCTTAAAAAAAATGGCGCTGTCTTGTCAATGGAGAATCGAGTCGGCTGGGAAAAAATTTTGAGAGCCGGGAAAAAAAATTCTCTAACTCAAAAAAAAAAAAAAAAACTTTTGGTTAATTTTTATCATGTCTTTAGACATGATAAAAATTAACTCTACCCTCCTTTTGTCTGGGAATGTTGTCTCTCCGTTTCTAAAAATAGACTAGAACCCATTCTTGGAATTTTATTCTTTTTAGAAAGGATGAGTGATGGTCTATTTTTAGAAACGGTGAGACAACATTCCCAGACAAAAGGGGAAGGTAGTTAATTTTTATCATGTCTAAAGACATGATAAAAATTAACCAAAAGTTTTTTTTTTTTTTTTTTTTTTTTTTTTCAGAGTTAGAAAATTTTTTTTCCTGGCTCTCAAAATATTTTCCCAGCCGACTCGATTCTCCAATTGACGACACAGCGTCATTTTTTTAAGAATGGATTCTCGTTTATCTATTTAAACATTTCGAGTGTCACTTCAGATGAATGTTAGCCGTTGAGGAAGAAAAACGCAGATTCCCATTTTCTCATTTCCTTCAGAGAGAGAGAGACCTAGATTTTCGAGACTCGATGACTTTTCAAGCACTTTTTGTTTAAGCTATTCGACTTCATATTTGTCTGACGTTCAAGAGTATGATCTCTCGTGGATGGATCTCTTCCACCTCATTCTCTTTCCAGTCGATTTAGAAGGGGAAGGAGAGATTTTTTTTTCCTCATGGAGGATGTCTCCTGAATACCGTTCAAAGAGTCTATGGACAAATTATATGGTCAGAGTCACGGATTTCCAGGGCAATCTGCTTCTCAGCTAAAAAAAAAGGATCTCTCTTTCCCAGTCTGTCTTCGATTGCCTCGTTAACTGTGAAACCCATCGCTTTTCCGATTTTATGGTTCTCCCAGTATAATCAGACAATCGGTCACAAAAGTATTCGAAGACCGGTACCCTATCAGAAAATGACAAGTTGGCGGTTTTTTTCTCTTTCTCTCTGTGTGTCGTGTTATTCCATCCTAGGTTTTCTTCTCCCCCCCATCTTGGAAAAAACTGGAAAAAATTGGTCACGATCTCTTTTTGAATGGGGAGATGCCATTTTGAGAAAAAGCTGACGACCCTATCTTGGAGAATGGACATGACCGCTCTACACACCCTTTCACTCTCTCTCTCTCTCTCTCTCTGAATTGGGAAGCCATTTTGGGAAAAAGCAGACAACCCTATCTTGGAGAATGGAAATGAACGCCTCTCCCTCTCTCTTTGAAATGGAAAGCCATTTTGGGACCCTCTATTCTTGGGGAGGGAGAAAACTGAAGTCTGCACTTCGCTGTCTCTGAAAAGCGGACCCTTTTCTTCTGATCTTGAAGAACTGGAAATGAACGCTCTACACGATCTCTCTTTGAATTCAGAAGGTATTTTGGGACCTTCTAATGTTGGAAAACTGAAATGAACGCTCTACACCTTCTCTCTCTCTCTCTCTCTCTTTCTCTGAAATGGGTAGCCATTTGAAAACTCCCTAACTTTGGAAAAAACAGAAATGAACGCTCTACACCATCTCTCTTTGAAAATGGGGGGTGTCATTTTGAGACCTCCCTCCCCTAAACTTGGAAAAAAAAACTGAAATGAACGCTCTACACTTTTTCTCTTTGGACATGGGTAGCCCTTTGGGGACCCTCTCCTCTTGGTAGGAAAAAAAAAGAACTGAAGTGAAGGCTCTACACAATCTCTCTTGGAATGGGATCCATATTTCGGGAAACGTGGATCACCTCATGCTGGAAAACTGAAGTGAACCACCAAGATTGGACTCTATAAAATATTTTTTTTTTAAATTGACATCATGACCCTCCTCCAATTTGTTATTAAAAAAGTTTTTTTTGTTTTGGTTTTTATCCCATTTCCGATGTGATTTCAGAAATGCAATTCCATAACAGTTCAATTTCATTCGAGGTTAAATGATCTAAACAGTCTTTGACCCACCCATCCGTATGATTATTTTCTTCTCCTTCCTGTTGCACCAAATTTTGTAAGTCCATATAATCATTCCATACGGGAAGGGCTGGATCCTCACAAGGCTGTCTTGAAACACTTGGAGTCTCTTTGGGATGAGTGGAGGGATCTAGGATGTCTGGACCCGGCTGCGATTCTACCTCCATGATTTCTGGACCCGTTGGAACTTGTTTACCCGGCTGAAATTCTACCTCTACGATTTCTGGACCCGTTGGAACTTGTGAACCCGGCTGTGATTCTGCCTCCATGATTTCTGGACCTGTTGGAACTTGTGGACCCGGCTGACATTCTACCTCTACGATGTCGGGACTTTTTGAAGCTTGTGGACCCGTCTGACATTCTACCTCTACGATGTCGGGACAGGTTAGAGAAGAAGAAGAAGAAGAGGAGGAGGATACTGGAAGAGGTTCTGTCTGTGAGGAGTCCAAAAGAGGTTGCCTGTTGGAACAAGTCGGGGAAGAAGAAGAAGAAGAAGCTTCTGGATTCTGAAGCGGATCTTGCACGCCAGGTAGGTTCCGGTAAGTCGACCGTTTTTTAAGAGGTAATTTTTTTTCTTCCTCCTCATCTTCAATTGTGATGACTTCAATTTCATTCCGTTGCCGGGTCGATTTTGTTTCGGGCCATGACGGTTTGGTCCAGCTCCTCTTATCATCTAAGGAAGGGATGGGTAAAGTTGGCGGAGGGTTTTCTTCTTCTTTTTCTTGAAACATCATCGGCGATTGGAAAGAAATCTCCTCTTTCAATTGTTTCCAAAGCGAGTACGACCACCGATCGACGAGAAAGAGACTCTTCTGGGTTGTGACGATGAGATATTGCGTTTTCGGGGGAACGACATAGTTTTGAAAAGGTCTTAGAATATATTTCATCCTGTCGCTGACTTTAAAACTTCTTTCCTTCAGATTGGGGGACGATGATTCGTAATAGGCGAGAGGAGCGGCTGTGGTTTGAACAATATGAACTTCGTCCTCAGCCGTCGTTCTCACTCCAAACGTAAAATATCGTTTCGTGAGAAAAATATTCTTCCACCGAAAACTCGTGCGCGGATCCGTATATCGCCGGTCTGTTTGAATGGGCCGTCTCAAAGCTCGATCCATCCGATTCCAAGAGAAGGGAGATTCCTCTTTCGTTTGTTGCGATTCGAATAAATTTCTGTATATATTCTGAACGAGCAGGTTGGAGGATTCGACATCTTGGTTGAAAGAAACGATCGCTTGATGAGGTGGTAAATGCGGAATAAATGTCGCACAATGACACGCCAAAAAATTTTCAAGTTGGAGATTTGCTTTAGCGTCTTCAAATCCTCCCCGTTCGAAATCCGTTGAGTTGGAAAAACGTCTAATAGCGACATGGCTCCCAATGGAAAAGAAATGATCTCGCCCAGTACTCTCGTCTTTTTATATATCTATATAGACACACACAGACACACATAGAGGCTCTATGACGACCGTTTTATTTGTTTTTTTTCTCTCTCTCTTCTTTCCAAGAAATCTTATCTCCATGACCTCTTTTTCTTTTCTTAAAAAGATGAATGTGTGTGGGAATGAGGAAGTGAAAGTAATAATTTAATAAACAAAAAAATTATCCAACCATAACATTCTTTTTTTTTTCAAAGTCACCCCTTCCAATCCAAGGACGTCCAGAGATAGAGGAAGCAGGGAGAGAGGAGGAGGAGGGAAGGGAAGGTCACACTCTCTTTCTCTCTATAAATAAAAGGGGAGAGCCCCAAAGTCGTATTTTTGTCCAAGTGGATCATGAGGAGGCATCCCCAGCTCACTACGTGTATTCCTTTCAAATATAAATATGTTGATCTTTCCTTTTATATCATCCAAGGAGTTGTTTACTTGAAAGCCTCCGATTTTTCAAAATGTGCGGGTTATCATACCGTGGGGAGTTATCAAAAGATGCCGGACGAATTTTTATCCGACGAAAACGTGTTGATGGCTCGTGACATTCCACCTTTGGATGCACAAATTTTGTTAATGAAACGAGCCAAATATTTTTACACGTCCCACTTTCTAACCGTCTCGCAAATGAATAGGATTATGGATCGTCTTGAGAAGACAAAAGGGATTCTCGTTCATTTTAGTGAATGGTTGCACAAATGTTTGCACGAACCTCTCTCGATCGAGAAGACTGGGAAGAATACCTATTATATTCTTCTCGAGGACTCTCCTCCTTAGTCTCATCTTAAAGAGGCCACGACTTTTGAAAAAATCCTCGAGCAAGAAAAAATAGAATGGTGGAACAACTACCCCATCCCTCTCCCCGAGCATCAAGAGGAGCCTGTTCAGAAGAAAAAGAAAAAACCTTTCCAAAAGCCTATCCTCATCCTCCTCGATAATGATGGGGATGAGGAGAAGCCTGTTCAGATTCCTCTCCGTTTGTCAAAACCCGTCGAGGATGAAAAACCTCTCCCTTCCTCAAAACCCCTTGAGAAAGAGAGACCCCTCGAGAAGGAGAGATCTCTCCCATTGTCAAACCTCCTCGAAGATGAAAAACCTCTCCCTTTCTCAAGACCCCTCGAGAAGGAGGGACCTCTTCCTTTATCAAACCCCCTCGAAGATGAAAAACCTCTCCATTTATCAAGACCCCTCGAAAATGAGGGACCTCTCGATTTGTCAAAACCCCTCGAGGATAAGGGAACCAAAACTTCTCTCTCTTTCGAAGAGGAGGGACCTCTCAATTTGTCAAGACCCCTCAAGAATAAGGGAACCGAAAATCCTCTCCCTTTCTCAAGACTTCTCGAGGAGGAGGAGAGACCGCTCCATGTCTCAAGACAGGACACCCTCTATATCTTGAGTATCCGAGGGAAACGATTCCTATTGAAAAACCATCTATCGACGATCCCCAGAAAAGGTCTTTGGAGGAGATTAGACTTCCATGTAGAAAACGAATCTGCCACAATCATCATCATCATAATAATAATAATAATAATATACCCCCTTCTCAACAACAGAATCCTACAACATTTGCAGATAAATGCATTCAAACCAATCCCTTTATAGTAACCCTTTTGATTGGAGAACCCGTGCATTAGCCTCGAAAAATAAAATGAGATTCTAGACAGTTTCTATGACCAGAATGTTAAGCCAATAGATAGGTCTAGCTCAGAATTTTTCTTTTTAAAAGAAAATAAATAAATAATCCAAAGACTATTAGTAAATATAAATGGTAAAGTCTCGAGTCGGATGGAAAAAAAATTTCAGAGCTGAGAAAAATTCTACAACTCAAAAAAAAAAAAAAAAAAAAAAAAAACTTTTTGTTAAATTTATCATGTCTTAGACATGATAAAAATTAACGACCCTCTTCCCTTTTCGTCTGGGAATGTTGTCTCACTCTTGAAAAACAAATCGTGATTCATTCATGGAATGATTGCCATTAGAGAAAGGATGAGTCATGGTCTATTTTTAGAAAGGGTGAGACATCCTTCCCAGACAAAAAGGGAGGGTCATTAATTTTTATCATGTCTAAAGACATGATAAAAATTAACCAAAAGTTTTTTTTTTTTTTTTTTTTATAGAATTTTATCTCACCTCTGAGAAATTTTTTTTGCTCCCAGCCGATTCGAGACTTTACCCATTTGTTTTTAAGAATGATTTCTCCCTGATCTATTATTTCAAAATTCCAAGTTTCGCTTCAGAACCATCTGTGCTGTTGAAGAAGTAACATGATATATGTATTTTTTTTTAATGATTTCTGTCAAGATTGAATTGTGCAGGATCGACCTTGCGAATTTCTTCTCTGTGTCTTTAAATAATAATGATACCGAACCGCTTTTAGTAGAGCGCAATGGAAAAAACCTTTTGTATGGTTAGGACAATTCATGTGTTCGATCCCATTGTATTTGAGAATCTCTTGCGTCGATCCCGAAATGCAATAAATGGATCTTTGCAACCATTTCTCTAAAAACCGCCGTTTCATTTCTCCTCGCACCCAAACCATGGAAAAGGGTTCCGTCAACATCGTTAACACCCATGGAAAATAACTGTACGGAATTTCTCCTTCGTACCACGACAAGCCGTGATAATAATCACTCGCCCACACAGCGGTTCGTTTTTCTTTCTCGGTGAGCATTTGCCATGGAAACGGGGGTTTAAAAACAAATACCCCTCGAGAAGTACCGTCCAATGTGACGTAAGCCAATTCTTTCACAATAAAGGCTCCTTGAGAATCGTAGAAACCTTCAAAGTCGAGCACGAGTTCCATGTTTTTTATTTCTTTTTCTTTCCAAGGTGACCTTTATTATTATTATGATGGATGTGTATTGAGATACGCACGATATTATTCAAAAAACAAATATATATACGAATGTGACCTTTCCCAGAATTCATACGACCTGTCACGTGCAACCTTCTCTCTCTATATATAAAAGAGGAGACGGCGAGAGAACGCTATCCATTTTTTCCTTCAGGACACACAGCGAGAGAGAGAGAGAGAGAATTTTGTTTTCTTTTTTTCCTCAATTGAAGAAGATGGACATTTTGAGTGCCAAACCTCTCAAAGATTCCTACATTGTTCTGGACATGGAATACTTTCACTGTTATGATGCAAAGACGGGAGATATATGTTTCATCTTGAAAGAACTGGGCTACATCACTTGCGATTTAACCTTATGCGGATCCATGATTTTTCTCCCTCCTGTCCATTACGATGACTTATCGTCCCGCAATCAAGCTGTGGTCAACCAGACTACAAATAACCGACACGGCCTGCAATAGACCGAGGGTCGTCTTTCCTACGAGCATCTTCCTACGATCCTGAAAATGCTGACCGAAAATGTGGAGGTGATCTACGTCAATGGATACGATAAAGCCGAATTTTTCAGCAAGCTCTGCCAGCGATCCGTTTACGAGTTTTACATCCCAGGGAAAACCGAGTGGCGGAACAAGTCGAAATGCACGCGACACCAATATTTCCAAAAGATGATTCATTGTGCCGAGAACAAGGTGAGAAATTTTCGATATCATTTGATGGAGGGTAGTTACGTTTTCCGGAAATTACATTGTTACCCCTCCGAGAGCAAACCTGTCGAAGACGAAGAGGAGGCGGAGGAATCTCCCCAGGAGAACTCGTGCGACGATGAGGAGGAGGAGGAGGAGGAGGATGAACTTTCTAATAATAATAATAATAATAAATGTCTAAGTTGGGATGCTTTAGAGACCCAAGAATATTGGTCTCAACCCTTATCTCACCTAGACCTGAAAGAGGATCCTCAAGTGTACTCTTTGTGGTCCTCTTCTAAAATTTGGTCTTGGAGAGAACCCTTGAATGTTCATGAATGAAATGGTATGTAAATCCCTAAAGAAAAAAATAGAAAAAAAAAGTTCCTTTTTTTTGTAATATGTTAATTTCTTTCCAATCCCATTTCTTTTCCATAACTCAAGCCCAATCGACGAGAAGAAGAAGAATTTTCCAAGTTACACAAGACGAATCTTCCAAGTTACACAAGACGTAGAAAGATTTCACAAAGATTTATAAATTACACGCTCCCACATGATATATGTATAGAGAGAAAAAGACCCTCTGTTCTCTAGCCAATACGTCAAGACTTCCCTAAACTAAGAGAGATCATGAGTACCGAGGAAACCTTAGCGGAGCAAGTGGAAAGACTTTCAAAGAGATTAGAAGAGTTAAGACGGGATAGATTTACAGTTCCGCCGACTAAAGAGGAAACTATCATCGATTTCAACAAACCGCTGTACTTTCATCCCCTACCCCAAAGAATGAGACGAGTGGACTCGCCGTTGAACAGTTCCAATGAGAAACAAAATGTCACTTATTTGAATAGTCAATTTCAACACATGATTATTTCATAAGTATTTTTTTCCCTAAAGCGTAGGGAGATCGGATCAGTAGTTTTTCCCTTTTCATCGTCGAAAAAGATTGGGAGGAAAAATCTTTCTCAGCTCTCTCAGAAAAATTTTTCAGCCTTAAAAAATAATTTAATTTTTATCATGTCTTAGACATGATAAAAATTAACTCTACCCCCCTTTTGTCTGGGAATGTTGTCTCACACTTTTTAAAAATAGACCATCACTCCTCCTTTCCTAAAGAATAGAATTCCAAGAATGGGATCTGGTCTATTTTTAGAAACGGTGAGACCCTATTCCCAGACAAAAGGCGGGTAGAGTTAATTTTTATCATGTCTAATGTTCAGGGTCCATCCATCTTCTTATGTGAAACGGTGACCCTGACGAGATCGAGATAAACAAGTCCTGTGAGTTGTTTTGTAATCTTGACGCGATCCAAGAAAGACTTTTTATTCTTTTTTGAAATAGGCGGGGGTGGGGGAGAGAAAATGTTCTCACGATCCTCAGATATCTTTTCATAAATATATTTTTTATCAAAGTGTTTCTTTCATTCCGATCCTTTTAAGAGGTTGGAATGACCCTGACATTTAGATGGGGTCGCGATCCCGACAGATGTCGCGCGAGTATAAAAGTGTGTGTCCTCCGCAAGATTTCTTCAGAGAACAGAAGAAGACGTGAACTGAGCTGGTAAGTCCCTTTGGTCCTATGAATATGGTTTAATCATAACTTCATTTAAAAAGACCTTTGAAACTTTGAAACTTCTTAACCCTTTGAAAAGAAAAATGTCTCTTTCAAGACGACGACTCTAAAACGTTTTATTGTTTTTTTTTCCTTTCTAGATCTTCCCTGTTATACATATATACCTTTTCGATTCTCTTTTTTGCTCCTGTTTGTGGGAGACATCACCGTATTCATAGCCATGGCGTGTTCAGAAAACTTTATCGTGCTCGATCTAGAGGGTTTCCAGTCCTACAACCACAAGAAGGATGAATTTACCTACGTTTTAAAAGAATTGGGCTATGCGACAAAAGATTTTTTGACCGTGGGATCGTTGACGTTTGCTCCTCCTCACCCCTTCCACCAACTGAGTGAAAAAAACCAAAAGACGAATGCCTGGGCTGACGAGAAACCGGCACGGACTTCGTTGGAACGAGGGTCATATTCCCTACAACCATTTAGGACGCATTCTCCAATTGCTCACTCACAGCTTCTCCACGATTTATGTGGTGGGATGCCAGAAAGCTAAATTCTTTGCTAAAGCCTTGGATTATCAAAAACCCGTGACGGAAATTTATGTGCCAGATGGAATCATTTGGAAGTATCGGGAAAAATGTGCCCGACATCATCAAAGGAGGAAATATTTCCATTGTGCCGAAAACAAAGTGCGCAACTATCGATGGCATATTATGGAAGGAGATTTTCATATCAATCACGTCTATCCAGACGGAACGGAGAAAGAGGAGAGGATTCAGGAGGAAGCAGACAATCCTCTGCAAGCTTTTGATAAGGCCTACGATCAGTTAGAGAAGGATCCGTCCCCAAAAGCGTACGATAATCTCATCCAGAAATGGGATAATCTGTCCTGTTTCCAAGTGATGGAACATCCGGATGAGCATACGCCTTTAAACTTGATGGGCTCTTCTACTTCGTCAACTTCTTCCAATAACTCGAGGAAGACGGAGGGTTTGGGAGACATACCTGAAAATATTCCCCATTACGATCCAGCAGCCTGTTGGGACGAACCTTCCAAATAATCTCATGAGACCCCCAAAATATCTTCAGAGGATCCAAAGACAAAATCCACTGAGTGTTGGGACAATGAACGGACGACTCATGCTCCAAAATCCACTAAGACTATGTCCACTGAATAATGGGACAATGAACGGACGACTCATGCTCCAAAATCGACTGAGACTATGTCCACTGAGTGTTGGGATGATGAAACCGAAAAGACGACAGAGAATTGGGATGACCGTTCTCAAAAGTATTTGAATTGATATATACATAAACTCAGGAGAAAAAAAATAAAGAAAAGATTTTTAGAAATAAGTAGGGAAAGGTTCTCCGCTTTCCCTATATTTATGGAAATGGACTGAGAAGAGAGAGAGAGAGAGACGAATCAGGAGACCAAAAAAAATGGGTCTTGGAAGGAATGAGTGCAAATGCATTCGATTCCTTCCGAGACCTATTTTTTTTGGGTCCCTCTCTCATCCAATCTTGGAAAAGAACTTTGTCCTATTTTTCTAGGTCCATTCAAAAAGAAATGAATCTATCCATAAATTTTCTTAAAAGAAAAAAAACAAAAAGATCCATTACCTCTTGACGGTCAAAAGTCGAGAATCTTGTAAAACGTCATCCACTCTCCATCCAGTCAAGCTTCTCTGTAGAAAATCTAGTAGGTGCATCTGCATTCTTGAACACCCGGCAGTTATTATTGGACGCGAAACGTCGAATGCTGAAATAGTTAACAGTGAGCCCATTCTTAAAGAAACGGGGATGTTTTATTCATCCAGTCGAGTGCTGAAAAATTTCTGAGAGCCAGAGAAAAATTTCTCTGGCTGAAAAAAAAAAAAAAAAAAAACCCTTTTAGTCTGAAAATTGATGTCTTCAATTTTTGAAAAATTGAAGACATCAATTTTCAAATTTTCAGACTAAAAAGGGGGGTAATTTATTTTTCAGAAACTTTTCCCAGCCGACTCGATGTGAATAAAACTTTACTGTTTGTTAAGAATGTTATTTAATGGATCGATTTCAACCTATCGAGTTTCGCTTGAGTTCCGGCCGTGCTGTGGGCCCACCTGGATACAAGTTTTCCCCTTTTGGAATAGAATAAAACTTTACTGTTTTTTAAGAATGTTATTTAATGGATCGATTTCAACCTATCGAGTTTCGCTTGAGTTCCGGCCGTGCTGTGGGCCCACCTGGATACAAGTTTTCCCCTTTTGGAATAGAATTTCCGTCAAGGTAGGCTACTTTTCCTCTTTTTGCATTATTCATGTCATTTCATTTGTATTACAATATACTGAAAACGGGCGTTCGAACTGATTTCTAGGCTATTTCTATACAAATGGAGCTCAATCCAAGAAAGAAATGATGTCTTTTTTTTATTTTGTGGACTGCCAATTTGTATTGGAATATACTGAAAACGGGTGTTTGAGTCGGTTTTCAGTATATTTCAATACAAATAGAGCTCGATCCAAGAAAGAAATGATGTCTTTCTTTTATTTTGTGGACTGCCAATTTGTATTGGAATATACTGAAAACGGGTGTTTGAGTCGGTTTTCAGTATATTTCAATACAAATAGAGCTCGATCCAAGAAAAAAATGATGTCTTTTTTTTATTTTGTGGACTGCCAATTTTGTATTGGAATATACTGAAAGCGGGTGTTTCAGTCGGTTTTCAGTATATTCCAATACAAGTGGAGCTCGATCCAAGAAAAAAATGATGTCTTTTTTTTATTTTGTGGACTGCCAATTTTGTATTGGAATATACTGAAAACGGGTGTTTGAGTCGGTTTTCAGTATATTCCAATACAAGTGGAGCTCGATCCAAGAAAAAAATGATGTCTTTTTTTTATTTTGTGGATTGCCAATTTTGTATTGGAATATACTGGAAACGGGTGTTTGAGTCGGTTTTCAGTATATTTCAATACAAGTGGAGCTGGATCCAAGAAAAAAAGATGTCTTTTTTTTATGTTGTGGACAGCCAATTTTGTATTGGAATATACTGAAAACGGGCGTTCACGTTGGTTTTCAGTATATTACAATACAAGTGGAGCTGGATCCAAGAAAAAAATGATGTCTTTTTTTTATTTTGTGGACAGCCAATTTTGTATTGGAATATACTGAAAACGGGCGTTCACGTTGGTTTTCAGTATATTCCAATACAAATGGAGCTGGATCCAAGAAAAAAATGATGTCTTTTTTTTATGTTGTGGACTGCCCTATTTTGTATTGGAATATACTGAAAACGGGCGTTCACGTCGCTTTTCAGTATATTACAATACAAGTGGAGCTCGATCCAAGAAAAAAATGATGTCTTTTTTTTATTTTGTGGACAGCCAATTTTGTATTGGAATATACTGAAAACGGGCGTTCACGTCGGTTTCCAGTATATTACAATACAAGTGGAGCTCGATCCAAGAAAAAAATGATGTCTTTTTTTTATTTTGTGGACTGCCAATTTTGTATTGGAATATACTGAAAACGGGCGTTCACGTCAGTTTTCAGTATATTTCAATACAAATGGAGCTCGATCCAAGAAAAAAATGATGTCTTTTTTTTATGTTGTGGACTGCCCTATTTTGTATTCGAATATACTGAAAACGGGCGTTCACGTTGGTTTTCAGTATATTCTAATACAAGTGGAGCTCCATCCAAGAAAAAAATGATGTCTTTTTTTTATGTTGTGGACTGCCCTATTTTGTATTGGAATATACTGAAAACGGGCGTTCGAGTCGGTTTTCAGTATATTCAAATACAAATGGAGCTCTATCCAAGAAAAAAATGATGTCTTTTTTTATGTTGTGGACAATCAATTTTGTATTGGAATATACTGAAAACGGGCGTTCGAGTCCTTTTTCCGACTATTTCTACACACATTCCACTATATTAAAATGACGTCATGGTTGAGTCCAAACAGAGTCGTCCCCGGACAGAGTCGTCTCCGAACAAAGTAGTCCCCGGACAATTTTATACCGAATTTGTATAGAGATATACTTAAAATGGGCTTGGAGGGGAGGGCGCTTTCTAGTATATTCCTATATACATTCGGTTGCATTCAGAAACAAAAAGAATGTCTTTTTGAATGGACAAAAAACTTTTGTTAATTTTTATCATGTCTTCTAGACATGATAAAAATTAACAAAAAGTTTTTTGTCTGGGTATGTTGTCTCACCGTTTCTAAAAATAAACCAGAACCCAGTCTTTTCTTGGAATTCTATTCTTTAAAAGGATGAGTCATGGTCTATTTTTAGAAAGTGGGAGACAACATTCCCAGACAAAAGGGGGGGTGAGTTAATTTTTATCATGTCTAGAAGACATGATAAAAATTAACAAAAAGTTTTTTTTTTTTTTTTTTTTTACATCTCAGAATTTTTTTCTGAGCTCTGAAAAATTTTTCCTAGCCGATCCCATTTCGTTTTTCGACTTTCACTTTCAACTCTTCACTTTTCCTATCCACTGTCGTTGGAATTGTGTTCACTGGAGGCTATTTCTTTTTTTGCATTCTCGCTTTTAGTTTTCTCTGAGATTCTTTAGAAATGGCTATACAAATTTCACCATCTATATAGAGATGATGTCCAAAGAAAGTCGTCCCCGGACCATCTTGATGACCGAATATGTATAGAAATAGTCTGAAAATAGCCTTGAGGGCCGGTTTCTGGACGATTCCTTTACAAATTCGGCCGCATCCAGGAAAACAAAAATACATAATTTCTTTTTGGGTGGAAGGAGATGATAAATTTCTTTTCTCTCTCTCCCAATATTGGAGGAGAGAGTGGCCCAAAAAAATGGGTCTCGGAAGGAATCGAATGCATTTTGAAATGCACTCATTCCTTCCAAGACCCATTTTTTTGGTCTCCTGATTCAACTCTCCAGTCTATGGTATAGGGAAAGCGGAGAACGTTTCCCCTTTTTTAAGCGACTGGAGACCATATCGCATCATCATCATCACCATCATCCTCTTTCTGATACTTTTCAACGAAGGCTTGATGTCTCTGGATGATTTTGGGGAGATGATGGATCCCGAATTGAGTGATGAAAAAGAGAGGACTCTTTTTCCTTTCTTGTTCGTCTTGCACAGTCTCTCGGAGGGTGATATACGTTTCCCCGTCCTCCTCAATTTTCGTCAGAGGTCTCATGAATATTTTACACATCCAAAGGAAGAGCGACTTGTTATGCAGGGATTTCGAAGCGACGAAGGCCGCTTCATTCGAAGTGAGGACAATCTGGTTCGGTTGACCCCATTCTTTGGAGTAGTTGTCCAAATCGCCTAGTCGAAGAAAATGGTGTCGATTAGGAAAAAAGACTTGGAGAACACTCGTCGTATGCGAGACGTTCGTAGGCAAGAGAGTCAAGATATCTTTGGCATTCCAGTACAGGAATCCTAGATCCACATACGCGTGCACGTCAATTTTCAAATTTTCAGACTAAAAAGGGGGGTAATTTATTTTTCAGAAACTTTTCCCAGCCGACTCGATGTGAATAAAACTACTGTTTTTTAAGAATGTTATTTAATGGATCGATTTCAACCTATCGAGTTTCGCTTGAGTTCCGGCCGTGCTGTGGGCCCACCTGGATACAAGTTTTCCCCTTTTGGAATAGAATTTCCGTCAAGGTAGGCTACTTTTCCTCTTTTTGCATTTTTCATGTCATTTCATTTGTATTACAATATACTGAAAACGGGCGTTCGAACTGATTTCTAGGATATTTCTATACAAATGGAGCTCAATCCAAGAAAGAAATGATGTCTTTTTTTTTATTTTGTGGACTGCCAATTCGTATTGGAATATACTGAAAACGGGTGTTTGAGTCGGTTTTCAGTATATTTCAATACAAATGGAGCTCGATCCAAGAAAGAAATGATGTCTTTTTTTTATTTTGTGGACTGCCAATTTGTATTGGAATATACTGAAAACGGGTGTTTGAGTCGGTTTTCATTATATTTCAATACAAATAGAGCTCGATCCAAGAAAGAAATGATGTCTTTTTTTTATTTTGTGGACTGCCAATTTTGTATTGGAATATACTGAAAACGGGTGTTTGAGTCTTTTGTCGCATAGCCCAATTCTTTTAAAACGTAGGTAAATTCATCCTTCTTGTGGTTGTAGGACTGGAAACCCTCTAGATCGAGCACGATAAAGTTTTCTGAACACGCCATGGCGATGAATACGGTGATGTCTCCCACACTTAGGAGCAAAAAAGAGAATCGAAAAGGTATATATGTATAACAGGGAAGATCTAGAAAGGAAAAAAAAACAATAAAACGTTTTAGAGTCGTCGTCTTGAAAGAGACATTTTTCTTTTCAAAGGGTTAAGAAGTTTCAAAGTTTCAAAGGTCTTTTTAAATGAAGTTATGATTAAACCATATTCATAGGACCAAAGGGACTTACCAGCTCAGTTCACGTCTTCTTCTGTTCTCTGAAGAAATCTTGCGGAGGACACACACTTTTATACTCGCGCGACATCTGTCGGGATCGTGACCCCATCTAAATG
Source organism: Stegodyphus dumicola (assembly GCF_044657685.1). Classification (NCBI taxonomy): domain Eukaryota; kingdom Metazoa; phylum Arthropoda; class Arachnida; order Araneae; family Eresidae; genus Stegodyphus; species Stegodyphus dumicola. Next base: position 165,827,832 of record NC_140768.1, on the reverse strand, counting down.
GCAGGGTCATTCCAACCTCTTAAAAGGATCGGAATGAAAGAAACACTTTGATAAAAAATATATTTATGAAAAGATATCTGAGGGTCGTGAGAACATTTTCTCTCCCCCACCCCCGCCTATTTCAAAAAAGAATAAAAAGTCTTTCTTGGATCGCGTCAAGATTACAAAACAACTCACAGGACTTGTTTATCTCGATCTCGTCAGGGTCACCGTTTCACATATAAGAAGATGGATGGACCCTGAACTTTAGACATGATAAAAATTAACTCTACCCGCCTTTTGTCTGGGAATAGGGTCTCACCGTTTCTAAAAATAGACCAGATCCCATTCTTGGAATTCTATTCTTTAGGAAAGGAGGAGTGATGGTCTATTTTTAAAAAGTGTGAGACAACATTCCCAGACAAAAGGGGGGTAGAGTTAATTTTTATCATGTCTAAAACATGATAAAAATTAACAAAATTTTTTTTTTTTTTTTTTTTTTTTTTTTTTTAAAGGCTGAAAAATTTTTCTGAGAGAGCTGAGAAAGATTTTTCCTCCCAATCTTTTTCGACGATGAAAAGGGAAAAACTACTGATCCGATCTCCCTACGCTTTAGGGAAAAAAAATACTTATGAAATATTCATGTGTTGAAATTGACTATTCAAATAAGTGACATTTTGTTTCTCATTGGAACTGTTCAACGGCGAGTCCACTCGTATCATTCTTTGGGGTAGGGGATGAAAGTACAGCGGTTTGTTGAAATCGATGATAGTTTCCTCTTTAGTCGGCGGAACTGTAAATCTATCCCGTCTTAACTCTTCTAATCTCTTTGAAAGTCTTTCCACTTGCTCTGCTAAGGTTTCCTCGGTACTCATGATCTCTCTTAGTTTAGGGAAGTCTTGACGTATTGGCTAGAGAACAGAGGGTCTTTTTCTCTCTATACATATATCATGTGGGAGCGTGTAATTTATAAATCTTTGTGAAATCTTTCTACGTCTTGTGTAACTTGGAAAATTCTTCTTCTTCTCGTCGATTGGGCTGGAGTTATGGAAAAGAAATGGGATTGGAAAGAAATTAACATATTACAAAAAAAAGGAACTTTTTTTTTCTATTTTTTTCTTTAGGGATTTACATACCATTTCATTCATGAACATTCAAGGGTTCTCTCCAAGACCAAATTTTAGAAGAGGACCACAAAGAGTACACTTGAGGATCCTCTTTCAGGTCTAGGTGAGATAAGGGTTGAGACCAATATTCTTGGGTCTCTAAAGCATCCCAACTTAGACATTTATTATTATTATTATTATTAGAAAGTTCATCCTCCTCCTCCTCCTCCTTATCGTCGCACGAGTTCTCCTGGGGAGATTCTTCCGCCTCCTCTTCGTCTTCGACAGCTTTGCTCTCGGAGGGGTAACAATGTAATTTCCGGAAAACGTAACTACCCTCCATCAAATGATATCGAAAATTTCTCACCTTGTTCTCGGCACAATGAATCATCTTTTGGAAATATTGGTGTCGCGTGCATTTCGACTTGTTCCGCCACTCGGTTTTCCCTGGGATGTAAAACTCGTAAACGGATCGCTGGCAGATCTTGCTGAAAAATTCGGCTTTATCGTATCCATTGACGTAGATCACCTCCACATTTTCGGTCAGCATTTTCAGGATCGTAGGAAGATGCTCGTAGGAAAGACGACCCTCGGTCCATTGCAGGCCGTGTCGGTTATTTGTAGTCTGGTTGACCACAGCTTGATTGCGGGACGATAAGTCATCGTAATGGACAGGAGGGAGAAAAATCATGGATCCGCATAAGGTTAAATCGCAAGTGATGTAGCCCAGTTCTTTCAAGATGAAACATATATCTCCCGTCTTTGCATCATAACAGTGAAAGTATTCCATGTCCAGAACAATGTAGGAATCTTTGAGAGGTTTGGCACTCAAAATGTCCATCTTCTTCAATTGAGGAAAAAAAGAAAACAAAATTCTCTCTCTCTCTCTCTCTCTCTCTCTCGCTGTGTGTCCTGAAGGAAAAAATGGATAGCGTTCTCTCGCCGTCTCCTCTTTTATATATATAGAGAGAAGGTTGCACGTGACAGGTCGTATGAATTCTGGGAAAGGTCACATTCGTATATATATTTGTTTTTTGAATAATATCGTGCGTATCTCAATACACATCCATCACAATAATAATAAAGGTCACCTTGGAAAGAAAAAGAAATAAAAAACATGGAACTCGTGCTCGACTTTGAAGGTTTATACGATTCACAAGGAGCCTTTATTGTGAAAGAATTGGCTTACGTCACATTGGACGGTACTTCTCGAGGGGTATTTGTTTTTACACCCCCGTTTCCATGGCAAATGCTCACCGAGAAAGAAAAACGAACCGCTGTGTGGGCGAGTGATTATTATCACGGCTTCTCGTGGTACGAAGGAGAAATTCCGTACAGTTATTTTCCATGGGTGTTAACGATGTTGACGGAACCCTTTTCCATGATTTGGGTGCGAGGAGAAATGAAACGGCGGTTTTTAGAGAAATGGTTGCAAAGATCCATTTATTGCATTTCGGGATCGACGCAAGAGATTCTCAAATACAATGGGATCGAACACATGAATTGTCCTAACCATACAAAAGGTTTTTTCCATTGCGCTCTACAAAAAGCGGTTCGGTATCATTATTATTTAAAGACACAGAGAAGAAATTCGCAAGGTCGATCCTGCACAATTCAATCTTGACAGAACTCATTAAAAAAAAAATACATATATCATGTTACTTCTTCAACAGCACAGATGGTTCTGAAGCGAAACTTGGAATTTTGAAATAATAGATCAGGGAGAAATCATTCTTAAAAACAAATGGGTAAAGTCTCGAATCCGCTGGGAGAAAAAAAAATTTCTCAGAGGTGAGATAAAATTCTATAAAAAAAAAAAAAAAAACTTTTGGTTAATTTTTATCATGTCTTTAGACATGATAAAAATTAATGACCCTCCCTTTTTGTCTGGGAAGGATGTCTCACCCTTTCTAAAAATAGACCATGACTCATCCTTTCTCTAATGGCAATCATTCCATGAATGAATCACGATTTGTTTTTCAAGAGTGAGACAACATTCCCAGACGAAAAGGGAAGAGGGTCGTTAATTTTTGTCATGTCTAAGACATGATAAAAATTAACAAAAAGTTTTTTTTTTTTTTTTTTTTTTTTTTTTGAGTTGTAGAATTTTTCTCAGCTCTGAAAATTTTTTTCCAGCCGACTCGAGACTTTACCATTTATATTTACGAATAGTCTTTGGATTATTTATTTATTTTCTTTTAAAAAGAAAAATTCTGAGCTAGACCTATCTATTGGCTTAACATTCTGGTCATAGAAACAGTCTAGAATCTCATTTTATTTTTCGAGGCTAATGCACGGGTTCTCCAATCAAAAGGGTTACTATAAAGGGATTGGTTTGAATGCATTCATCTGCAAATGTTGTAGGATTCTGTTGTTGAGAAGGGGGTATATTATTATTATTATTATGATGAAGATGATAATTGTGGCAGATTCGTTTTCTACATGGAAGTCTAATCTCCTCCGAAGACCTTTTCTGGGGATCGTCGATAGATGGTTTTTCAATAGGAATCGTTTCCCTCGGATCCTCAAGACATAGAGGGGGGGTCCTGTCTTGAGACATGGAGCGGTCTCTCCTCCTCCTCCTCCTCCTCGAGAAGTCTTGAGAAAGGGAGAGGATTTTCGGTTGCCTTATTCTTGAGGGGTCTTGACAAATTGAGAGGTCCCTCCTCTTCGAAACAGAGAAGTTTTGGTTCCCTTATCCTCGAGGGGTTTTGACAAATCGAGAGGTCCCTCATTTTCGAGGGGTCTTGATAAATGGAGAGGTTTTTCATCTTCGAGGGGGTTTGATAAAGGAAGAGGTCCCTCCTTCTCGAGGGGTCTTGAGAAAGGGAGAGGTTTTTCATCTTCGAGGAGGTTTGACAATGGGAGAGATCTCTCCTTCTCGAGGGGTCTCTCTTCCTCAAGGGGTTTTGAGGAAGGGAGAGGTTTTTCATCCTCGACGGGTTTTGACAAACGGAGAGGAATCTGAACAGGCTTCTCCTCATCCCCATCATTATCGAGGAGGATGAGGATAGGCTTTTGGAAAGGTTTTCTCTTTTTCTTCTGAACAGGCTCCTCTTGATGCTCGGGGAGAGGGATGGGGTAGTTGTTCCACCATTCTATTTTTTCTTGCTCGAGGATTTTTTCAAAAGTCGTGGCCTCTTTAAGATGAGACGAAGGAGGAGAGTCCTCGAGAAGAATATAATAGGTATTCTTCCCAGTCTTCTCGATCGATAGAGGTTCGTGCAAACATTTGTGCAACCATTCACTAAAATGAACGAGAATCCCTTTTGTCTTCTCAAGACGATCCATAATCCTATTCATTTACGAGACGGTTAGAAAGTGGGACGTGTAAAAATATTTGGCTCGTTTCATTAACAAAATTTGTGCATCCAAAGGTGGAATGTCACGAGCCATCAACACGTTTTCGTCGGATAAAAATTCGTCCCGCATCTTTTGATAACTCCCCACGGTATGATAACCCGCACATTTTGAAAAATCGGAGGCTTTCAAGTAAACAACTCCTTGGATGATATAAAAGGAAAGATCAACATATTTATATTTGAAAGGAATACACGTAGTGAGCTGGGGATGCTTCCTCATGATCCACTTGGACAAAAATACGACTTTGGGGCTCTCCCCTTTTATTTATAGAGAGAAAGAGAGTGTGACCTTCCCTTCCTTCCTCCTCCTCTCTCCCTGCTTCCTCTATCTCTGGACGTCCTTGGATTGGAAAGGGTGACTTTGAAAAAAAAAAGAAGGTCATGGTTGGATAATTTTTTTGTTTATTAAATTATTACTTTCACTTCCTCATTCCCACACACATTCATCTTTTTAAGAAAAGAAAAAGAGGTCATGGAGATAAGATTTCTTGGAAAGAAGAGAGAGAGAGAAACAAAAAAAACAAATAAAACGGACGTCATAGAGCCTCTATGTGTGTCTGTGTGTGTCTATATAGATATATAAAAAGACGAGAGTACTGGCCAAGATCATTTCTTTTCCATTGGGAGCCATGTCGCTATTAGACGTTTTTCCAACTCAACGGATTTCGAACGGGGAGGATTTGAAGACGCTAAAGCAAATCTCCAACTTGAAAATTTTTTTGGCGTGTCATTGTGCGACATTTATTCCGCATTTACCACCTCATCAAGCGATCGTTTCTTTCAACCAAGATGTCGAATCCTCCAACCTGCTCGTTCAGAATATATACAGAAATTTATTCGAATCGCAACAAACGAAAGAGGAATCTCCCTTCTCTTGGAATCGGATGGATCGAGCTTTGAGACGGCCCATTCAAACAGACCGGCGATATACGGATCCGCGCACGAGTTTTCGGTGGAAGAATATTTTTCTCACGAAACGATATTTTACGTTTGGAGTGAGAACGACGGCTGAGGACGAAGTTCATATTGTTCAAACCACAGCCGCTCCTCTCGCCTATTACGAATCATCGTCCCCCAATCTGAAGGAAAGAAGTTTTAAAGTCAGCGACAGGATGAAATATAAGAAATATATTCTAAGACCTTTTCAAAACTATGTCGTTCCCCCGAAAACGCAATATCTCATCGTCACAACCCAGAAGAGTCTCTTTCTCGTCGATCGGTGCTCGTACTCGCTTTGGAAACAATTGAAAGAGGAGATTTCTTTCCAATCGCCAATGATGTTTCAAGAAAAAGAAGAAGAAAACCCTTCGCCACCTTTATCCATCCCTTCCTTAGATGATAAGAGGAGCTGGACCAAACCGTCATGGCCCGAAACAAAATCGACCCGGCAACGGAATGAAATTGAAGTCATCACAATTGAAGATGAGGAGGAAGGAAAAAAATTACCTCTTAAAAAACGGTCGACTTACCGGAACCTACCTGGCGTGCAAGATCCGCTTCAGAATCCAGAAGCTTCTTCTTTTTCTTCTTCCCCGACTTGTTCCAACAGGCAACCTCTTTTGGACTCCTCACAGACAGAACCTCTTCCAGTATCCTCTTCTTCTTCTTCTTCTTCTTCTCTAACCTGTCCCGACATCGTAGAGGTAGAATGTCAGACGGGTCCACAAGCTTCAAAAAGTCCCGACATCGTAGAGGTAGAATGTCAGCCGGGTCCACAAGTTCCAACAGGTCCAGAAATCATGGAGGCAGAATCACAGCCGGGTTCTCAAGTTTCAACGGGTCCAGAAATCGTAGAGGTAGAATTTCAGCCGGGTAAACAAGTTCCAACGGGTCCAGAAATCATGGAGGTAGAATCGCAGCCGGGTCCAGACATGTTAGATCCCTCCACTCATCCCAAAGAGACTCCAAGTGTTTCAAGACAGCTTTGTGAGGATCCAGCCCTTCCCGTATGGAATGATTATATGGACTTACAAAATTTGGTGCAACAGGAAGGAGAAGAAAATAATCATACGGATGGGTGGGTCAAAGACTGTTTAGATCATTTAACATCGAATGAAATTGAACTGTTATGGAATTGCATTTCTGAAATCACATCGGAAATGGGATAAAAACCAAAACAAAAAAAACTTTTTTAATAACAAATTGGAGGAGGGTCATGATGTCAATTTAAAAAAAAAATATATAGAGTCCAATCTTGGTGGTTCACTTCAGTTTTCCAGCATGAGGTGATCCACGTTTCCCGAAATATGGATCCCATTCCAAGAGAGATTGTGTAGAGCCTTCACTTCAGTTCTTTTTTTTTCCTAGCAAGAGGAGAGGGTCCCCAAAGGGCTACCCATGTCCAAAGAGAGAAAGTGTAGAGCGTTCATTTCAGTTTTTTTTTCCAAGTTTAGGGGAGGGAGGTCTCAAAATGACACCCCCCCATTTTCAAAGAGAGATGGTGTAGAGCGTTCATTTCTGTTTTTTTCCAAAGTTAGGGAGTTTTCAAATGGCTACCCATTTCAGAGAAAGAGAGAGAGAGAGAGAGAAGGTGTAGAGCGTTCATTTCAGTTTTCCAACATTAGAAGGTCCCAAAATACCTTCTGAATTCAAAGAGAGATCGTGTAGAGCGTTCATTTCCAGTTCTTCAAGATCAGAAGAAAAGGGTCCGCTTTTCAGAGACAGCGAAGTGCAGACTTCAGTTTTCTCCCTCCCCAAGAATAGAGGGTCCCAAAATGGCTTTCCATTTCAAAGAGAGAGGGAGAGGCGTTCATTTCCATTCTCCAAGATAGGGTTGTCTGCTTTTTCCCAAAATGGCTTCCCAATTCAGAGAGAGAGAGAGAGAGAGAGAGTGAAAGGGTGTGTAGAGCGGTCATGTCCATTCTCCAAGATAGGGTCGTCAGCTTTTTCTCAAAATGGCATCTCCCCATTCAAAAAGAGATCGTGACCAATTTTTTCCAGTTTTTTCCAAGATGGGGGGGAGAAGAAAACCTAGGATGGAATAACACGACACACAGAGAGAAAGAGAAAAAAACGCCATCTTGTCATTTTCTGATAGGGTACCGGTGTTCGAATACTTTTGTGACCGACTGTACATACCGAGATTTTCAGAAATTGCTTCACCCCTCACGGACGCTTTGAAGGGGGTAACAAAAAAGGAAATATACAATGGTCTGAAATATGTGACAGAGCTTTTAAAAATTTAAAAGAGTTGCTATGCAAGAAACCAATTCTGTATTCTCCCGATTGTGATAAAAGGTTTATTATACAAACCGATGCCTCAGACAATGGCATGGGTATAGTACTATGCCAATTAGATGATGAATAACGTAAACATCCTATCTTGTATATAAGCAAAAAATTTACTAAGTTTGAAAAGAATTATTGTACTACTGAAAAGGAGTGCGCTGCTATCATCTACGCTATCAAGAAACTGCATTTTTATCTGGATGGTCAGCAAGAATTCTTGATTTAAACTGATCATAATCCTTTGGTCTGGCTACAATCCAACGCCAAATGTAACTCTAGATTGATGCGCTGGGCACTCTCATTACAACCTTATAATTTTAAGGTTATTCATCGCAAAGGATCTTTGCACAAGAACGTAGATGTTCTGAGTAGAATTAAGTAATGTAACTCTAAGTGTATGTAACCACGTTTAGAATTAATTTTATTGTTTAATGCATGCTCAACTAATGTATTTGAACGTTCTCCATTTCTTTCTTTTTAAATGTAGTGTAAAAGTATTGTTTAAAACTTAAAATTTTTTGGCCTGAAATTTAGAAATTTATAAGAGAAATAACCTTTGCTCTTTAAGCAAATGAGCAAGCCGAGCTTATTAAACTGTCAAATTTTACAGAACTTTTCCCTTCGGAAAAAGTCTCTCCGTTGGGGGAGAGGTTGTAACAGCTTTAAATAGTATTAAAATCTTGTAGTTTAAATAATTTAAATAGATGAACAATAAGTTATTTGTGAATGGCAATATTTGAAACCAGACTCGAGTGCCACGTGCGACTCTCGCACGAAGAATGTAATTTATTTTTAAATGTTAGAATATGTTTTCTCTTTTTGTTTGTATGTCGCCATTTTTTTAGTGTTAAATAAAAGTTATTGCTGTGTTCCATCATTGGAGTTGCTTCATTTCGCCAAAGAAGTATCACAGTAGTGTTCTGTTTCTCCTCTTACTACTATGGACCTTTGTCCCAATTTTTCTTCCAGGCCTTTTGAACTCGTATAAAACAATACGAAGTTCTTTTTACTCTTCTCTGGAAACCGAAATTGCCCCCTTTCTATATACCTTTCCTTCGCACCTAAGCTTGATTTTTCGCCCATAGGTGCAGAAAGATTTACACACACACAAATCGTATTTTATTTTCGCGTGTCAAGATGTAGAAACATCTTTTTACTCGACTTCTGATAAGGATCGGGTGGGGGCAGAAAGAGTAGGGTGAAAGGAGTGTGGGAGGCGGATGAAAGAGAGTGAGGTCCGCACTAGCGGCAGCGAAAAACGGGTGGTGTCAAGTTCAGTGTCGTTATAAGATGTAGTCGCGAGTGGTAAAACCGCAGAGTCAGTTTAGCGTGAATGAGTCAATTAAGGTTGTAATTCTTATGTGGGTAGTATGTCACATGGGTAACGATGTTTTTCTCTGGGATGCGGGGAGTGTCTGAGAGTGTTAATAAGGCTATTACTGTGGGTTTGTACTGAATAAAAGAAGTTGACCGCTAATCGTTTAATATACTCTTGAATAAGTTCGATTCGAAGGTCTCTGTGAATATAGATGGTGGGAATATACCAAGGAGCATTGATAATTTCTCGTAGAATTTTACTTTGTAGAATTTGTAATTGTTTAATATTGGTTTTAGCTGCATGTCCCAAGATCAGTGCTGCATAAAGGAGAGCTGGGCGCAGTATGGAGCGATATAGAATAAATTTGTTTGTAGTAGATAAGTTGCTTTTTCTAACAAGATGAGGTCGCATAGTAGCTGTGGTGATTTTAAATTTTTGTACTACGGACCGGAAATGGGTTCTGAAGGTAAGTTTTTGGTCAAGGGTGACTCCAAGGTATTTGGTTTCATTAATCCAGTCTATTTCTTCGTCGAATATTTCAGGGGGTGGAGGATAGTATTTCATGTTTCCTTTACGGAAAATTATTGCCTTAGTTTTATCAGTGTTAATTTTAATCCTCCAAAGGGTGAGCTGTTTTTCCAGTTTTATGAGATAGTTTTCGAGTTTGTTTCTTACGGCGACAACGGTGCAGGCTTTAGTAAGTATGGCGGTGTCATCGGCAAAGAGTGCAAGATGAACAGAGGGGTCTTTAGGGATGTGTCGTGTATAAATATTAAAAAGATACGGCGAAAGTGCCGACCCTTGTGGCACACCAGCATTGATTACTGTGGTGGTAGAGTAAGCAGTACCGATTTTGATTCTGAATGTTCTGTTGCTGAGAAAAGAGGCTATTAAATGAATAAAATGATCTGGAAAATTGAGAGTGATTAGTTTGTAAATAAGGCCTCGATGCCATACCCTGTTAAAAGCTTTCGCGATATCGAGGATTATAGCACCGGTCGGAAGCTTGAAGTTGTAGCCTTCAGTGATAATGCTGATAACTCTTAGAAGTTGGTGGCAAGTGCTATGATGTTTACGAAAACGGAATTGTTCTTCTGGGAGAAAATTCATGGAAGGGTGAATTTTTTGGATGTGGAAAAGTAGGATTTTCTCAGTAACTTTAGACAGATGGCTAAGTAAACTGATAGGGCTTTATTTCTGTCGGAGAGTTGGATTTTGTTGCGGTTTAGCAAAAACAATTATTATAACTTGCTTCCATGAGTTAGGAAAATGAGCGAATTTGATAATGTTGTTGATTATCTTAGTTAGGGAGGTAAGAGCGTTGATCGGAAGATGCTTCAGTGCTTTGGTCGAGATACCATCGTACCCTGGGGCTTTCTTCGTTTGTAAGGCGCTGATGGTGTTGGCAACGATTGTTGGGGTAGTCAGGAAAGTGAAGTTGTACGGAGCAGGGGTATTAAGGAAGTTATTGACCACCTGGTTGACCCGTTCAATATGGTTATTGTGGATTAAGAGTGGGATTAAGAGTGAATGTATCTTCCATATAGTCCGCAAAAGATTTAGTTTTATCTTCTTCTGTATATGAAATTCCACTAGGTCCTTGGATATGTGGAATGGGTTTATAAGGTTTCTTGAATTTGCGGGATATGTCAAATAGGGAATTGTCCTCTATAGCTAGGTTACTTAGGAAATTGGTCCATTTTTGGTTTTTGAAGTTCTTGATTCTTCTGTTGATTTCTTTTTGCATAGAGTTTAGTTCGTGTTTGAGTTGTGGATCCCTGGTGGTTTTCCATCTTTTACGGATCCGGTTTTTCTCTTTAATACTATTTCTTATATCGGCAGGCAGGGGGAGGAAAGGCTTGTTCACATAAAAAGTATTGGTGGCTTCCTTTAAAGCAGAATTGATGCTGTTGGTAAATTTTGAGACTTCGTATTCTAAATCTTCTTTGTTGTTGATGCATGGGTTACCTTGTATGGAGTTATTCAGAATTCCAGAGTATTTGATCCAATTTGTAACTCCTATACTTCTGTCAAGTGAGGGGAGGTATTCATTAATGGGGATTTCAAATACAATGAGGTTGTGGTCGGGAGACAGGGCTGAAATTACAGAGATATTGCATCTGTTAGTAATGTTATTTGAGATGAAGAAGTCAATTGTGGTGGCGCTATTGTACCCTTAATGGGTGGGCTCGTCTGGAGCATGAATGTTATAATTATTTGATTGAATGAGTTTAAATATGTCATTTCCTTTTTTGTTAGCAGGTCCTCTGTTCTATCAGAGGTGTTTGGCGTTGAAGTCCCAACCGACAATGGTAGGAGTATTAGAATTAAAGAGATGAATCAATTCTTGTGCGCTGGGATTATTATTTGGTGGGATGTATATATTCGAAATTTTGAATTTTTTATGTTCTATTACAATTTCTATTGTGTTACTTTCGAAAGTGGTGCTGGGATTAGGAATTTGAGAGTGTTTTATGCTCCCTTTAACAAATGTGAGGATGCCACCGCCTCTTCCTGTCTCACGATCCGTACGGTAGGTGTTATAATTAGCATAAAGTACTTTGAGTGCTGGTTTAAGGTGAGTCTCTTGTATGAGTATTACGTCAGATTAAATTTCAATAATGAGGTTCGATAATTCATCTTTTGTATGGTAAAGACCGTTTGCGTTCCAAGAGAGGATTTTTATGTTGCATCTATTCTTGAATTTATTAGAATTAAAGATGATTTCCTATTTTTTCAATGATTTCGACTACTGCGATTATCTTATCAAGAGGTGATTTCTTGGTTTCAATGTTTTTGAGTCCTTGTATTACTATTGTCCAGATTGTTTTTAGCGAAGAGAAGTCAAAGAGGTCTGACAGGGAAGATTCTGCGGAGCTGGTAGTTTCTTCTGTTAGATTTTCGTTTTAAATAGAGGTTTGAGCGAGATTTTCGTTACTGTTTGATGTCATCGGAGGAAAGTCTTGTCTTCTGTTAGTCCAGGGATTGGTTGCTGGTGGAGGATTGGGTTGGAACTGAACTTGTTTGTTTTTGGTCTGGCCGGGCAATCTGAAAAGTTGGCTGGGTGAGGACCTTTGCAGTGATAACATATGGCTAGCTGGTCGCGACTACTGGTGCATTCTATAGGTTTAGGATTGCCTCCGCAACGGAAGCATACCCAGTCTCTGGTGCAGAGCAGGGAACTGTGAAAAAGTCCCTGGCATCTATAGCATTGTGGAGGGCCAGGTTTCTTGCCTAATGATTCTATTGTTACGTTCATAAAACCTATGCGTTTGATTTTGAATACTTCCTTATTTTCTTCTGATTTTGGTATATGTACTAAGAAAAGCGGCATTGGTTTATTTTCTTTCCTGTTTCTTAATAGTGTAATAACGTTAACCTTGAATCCTTTGTCAAGAAGTTCTTGAGTGATGGTTTGGGGATTTGTGGTGATGGGTAAGCCTCTTATTATGACTTTTAAAACTTTATCTTCGGGCAATAAGTAGGTGTGAGCTTTAAGCTTTGTTTCTTCAACTATTTTGCGAAGGAATCGATGTGAGTCAGAGTCTTCAGGCTGTATTTCAAGGCGGCGTCCTTTTAAGGTGCCAGTTATCTCTTTTCCGGTTTGCTTGCTTAAGTTTTTTAAGAATTCATCCGCTTTTGGTACGTCATGTACGACAGTAATTGGCACTTTATCAATTCTGCTTGTTTTGGGGCTGGAGTTTGGTTTTCTATTTGCGGGAATGGTGTCACTTTTGTTTGGTTGGTCTTTTGGGGTTGTAGTGAGCTGAGTCATCTTCGTTGTCCAAATGCATGTCGTTTATTTGGTTCTCTAATTGTTTATATCGATTGCTGGTTTTGAGGGAATGCTCCTCATCGGAGTCAGAATCCGTTTGTCTATGGCGCAATTTTCTTTTTCTTTGTTCTTTGAAACCACTAGTGGATTGAAGAATGTCGCAGAAGTTTTTAATCTCTTCAAATTGTTTAGAGAGCTTTTCGTTAGAGGTTTGTAATTCGTTTATTTTTGCATTGGCCATCTCGTTTTCCAGCATACGCGGTTGATTAATGGCTTTTACAAGGAGAAAGTTTAGTTCTTTTTTATTACTAGCGGACATAATCACATTTGGGTCGTTACGGATATCTTGGATATCTTCCATCAAGGATCTGGTAGTTTCGACGTCATTGGATAAAGTAATTTTGTGGCTTAATATTTGGAGAACGTTGGGTTCATCATTGAGATGTCTCATGTGAGGATTTTCTGAGTTTGGAGGTGAATTTTCCATGTTTCTGTTATTATTAGTTACAGTTATGTTTGTTGTGACATATTGATTAATCATGTGAGGCAAATAAGTTGAAAAAAAGGCCTAACTAGAGGCCGTACTCGAAGGTACCCTTATCAGCACGGTGAATAAAGAAAATCAGAAGAAAGAATAAAATACGACCTGTTTTTTCCAGCGAAGGGTGCAGCAGTGGATTTAAGGCGACGCTTCTGCGAGGCGAAAGCCAAAGAAAAAAAAACAACCCAGAGCCCGTGAGGCGAGGTTGATGAACTCGGTACAGTAGCGGGGGTGGCAGCAACGCAATGAAACGGAGAGCAAAGCGATAAGACGTCTATCTCGAACACTGTCCCACCTCGGAATGGAAGATTGAGCAGGTGCAAAACAAGACATCTGTCTATTTTGTCTGTCTGTCTGTCAGGTTATCAGGTTCCGTGTTCCTCCTTACTTGCTTCGGGAACATTACATGACCTGACTCGGAACAGGGAGCTTACTAAAGCTATGTTCAATAAATGTGGGAAGTAGACAAAACACACAGGAAGGGTATACGAAACCCTTTATTTTTCTCTCTTTACAATAATTTCCGTACTTCGGAATACAGAGACCAACTACTTGTGATCTGAACGTAAGAATATAAAAATATTTAACTAAACTCTAACTTAACTTTGGAATAATAAACGTGGAAGATTGGCCGGATATTAACAGGAAGCCGTATGTAGTACAGAGAACTGTTAACACTACAATACGTTTAAAATTATCACGAGGATTAAACCTCTGGCCTGGAAGGCAAACAGCAACTGAATAAAACTTCTAAGGCAAGCGGCCTGCTTCGACTAACTCCTTCCTCTCTCTCGCTTGGCAAAAAGCCACAACTTAAGTACTTGGCGTTCGCCAGACAAATTTGCATAAATAAGTTAAAGCTTTTAATTCTGGCCGGAAGTAGAAAATAAGAAGTGATAGTAAAGATTTAAAATAAAATAAACGTTAGTAAAACTTAAGATCCTTACATACTTCCCGCCAGAGTTAATTAGTTTGAAACTGAGGTCTAAAACGACCTTGTTGAAAACTTTTAGCTCTAGAATCTAACGCGATGCCAATCTTTTACAAACATTTCTCACTAGAAACTAGAAATTTAAAAAAAAAATTCGTTTTTACATTATCAATTCCATGGACAATTACTTTTCATCTGTACTGCATCTAAACAGGAGTTGTTAGTTGAAATCTGGTTCCTTCCAGAGATCTGGAAGGAAAACTAGTTTAATGAAATGTTAACAATTAAATGGTAAGTAACATGAATATTTATATTTCTCTTAACATTCTTATTTCATTCGTGACTTTATTTAACTCTCTCCCCGTGCTCTCTGACATGTGTTGTAAAAGAAAACACCAAACACGAATGTGTTTATGTACAAGTGTTCAACACTACCGCTTGCAATCAAAACACTAACGTGTTAAAATTCAACATAACAAGACCTTATAACACACCTTATATTCATCTCTAAACCCTGAGGTACTATTCTGAAAGTGGCTAACTCTGAAGTGTAGCGTCAGAGAGCCTAACTACATTCATTCAACCTTTAACACATATTCACAATAATTTTCTCTTTTTACAGTCACACGAATAAGTTTAAAATTTTTGGCATTACTTTCACTTTTAACATATCACAGTATTTCTTAACGTTTAAAATAACAGTTCACATTGTATATAAGAACATATTAATATGCCGTTAATTTTACGCATTTTAAAACATACATTAGTAGTACATTGTTACTTCTATTCTTTTCCAAGCAAGTGCCAATTCTTCTCCATTGAAATACTACATTTCAAAAGTCTTTCAGACTAAAACTTCTTTCTTGCCAGAATCTTTTAAATAAAATTTTATACAATAACTTTTACAATATTAAAGTACTTACACATTCCTATTATATATTAATTTTAGTCTTACTCGCTAGTAATTGAAAAACATAATACCAAAATAGGTAACAACTCATTTCTCGCCTTTTTGGCGATAAAGGTAGACCTCACATGAGGTAAAACGTCTTGAATTCTGCCACTTGCAGTAAGAATGAAAGATTAACTTAAGGTTGCAAAGTAACATAAAGTTTTACTTATCTTTGTGATATTCGGACATTTTTTTCTGCCCAGTCCTGGAAGGTATCGAAGATTAGCGTTTGGTTTATCTTCCTTCTTGTGCGGGCTCGCCCTTCAGGTCCTTCCTCTATGAGCTTTCTTTTCCTTCCAGTTCGGTCACCCTTGAAGACCTTCTTTTTTGCCTCTGCCTGTAATCTTGGCCGTTTGATGGCAGCTGGTCTTGGCGGAACCGCGACACTTCTCTCTCGTTCCTGCTTGGATCTCGTTGCTGGCTGTTCAAATTTTCCTTGTTTCTTTGCCTCCGCAGCTGGTGTTCCTTCCGCAATTCGTCGACATTTGCTGCGTAGACTCCTGTCCGATGGGTAGATCTTCCGTTTGGGAGCCGGGTTATAGTTGCCGTTATTTCTCCTGGCTCTCTTTGCATTCGTCGTACTTCTCCCTTCTTCATTCTGGGGGTGGTCGTGCGCTCTCTTTTCTGGTCGGTGGAACGGCTTCTTTTTCTTGTTACCTTCAATTTTCCAACGGGGAAACTTTTTTTTCAATTGCTCCTGCCTCCTAATGGCTTGCCCTTGTGCTTGTCGTTGTTCCACCTCTGGAGCTTGTGCCTGCCGTGCCGGATCCTGCAAAATATCTTTAAATATTTGCATTTTATTACGGTCATAGAATGGTTTTATCTGGTCAATGTTTGCGGAGCATGTTTCACCATTCCTGGCTTTTAACACCACTACAGCCTAAGTTATTTTTTCTATGACATATGGTCCTTCAAATCGTGGAAAAAATTTGGCGGTTTTATCTTCTGGTGCTGAAGAAAGTGAATGCTTAATTTTTAATACTTCATCTCCTCCTTTATAAGTTACTCCCCGTTGTTTCAAATCGTAATAAAGTTTTTGTTTTCTTTGTGCTACTTCAGTCTTCTTTTTTGTTTCTTTAATTAATTTTTCTATATCACCCATTTTAAGTTCTGGGGCTCTTTGTTGAACATAAAATAATTTATCTAACGGCGTTATAATCTTTCTGCCTAAAAAGAACTCAGCAGGAGTTTTGCCCGTTGTATCATGTTTTGCGGTCCTAAGGGCGAAAGCTAATTCATTGACATAGTTATCCCAGCTTTTATGAAAATTTTTAACATAACTACGGATAATTTTCACTATATTTCTATTGACCCGTTCCGCTATATTTGATTGCGGCCGATACGGGACCATTTTTAAATGACGTATGCCCAGTTTTTTGCACATGTCTTCAAATATATTACTTACAAATTGAGGACCATTATCCGATATAACTTTTAGGGGCGCCCCGTATTTTAAAATATATTTATTTAAAATAGAATCAGTAACTAATTTCGCGGAGGCTCGTTTTAAGGGAACAATTTCGGTCCACTTACTAAAATGATCAACCATAACAAGGAGATACCGACTTTTATTTAACTGACTTTTTGGGAAAGGGCCCAATAAATCGATGCCAATTATTTCATTTGGAAAATCGGATTTAATACTATTTAGAAACCCGGCCGAGCGGAAATTAATATAATTAATTGCTTGACATGTTGGGCAGGACTGGACATACGCCCTTGTTAACTTTTGCAGTTCAGGAAAATAGACTGCCTCGCGTACGCGTTGGATAGTTTTTCGAATACCAGCATGAGAAGCTAAAGGGCTGTCGTGTAACTCCTGCAGGATATTTAATCTAAGACTAGCTGGGATAACACGTCGAAATTCGTTGTTGGAATTTGTAGTTTTTGTATAAAATAATAGACCATCTATTAGTTCGTAATGGGCCGCCCTATTTCTTATCGCCACAATATCTTGGTGGCTAAAATTTTCAGGATCCTTTAAATACTCATAAATGTTTCTAAATTCAGGATCCTTACCCAGTTCGGTTATTACAGTTTCTCGGGAATTTATTGTACATGCTGTGAGCATTGCCACCTTTACAGTATTACCTTCTTCATCTATTTTTATTCTGGATAGGGCATCTGCTACGATATTTTCCTTTCCGGGGGTGTGCTTGATTACCAGATTATACTCTTGTAACTTGAGTGCCCATCTTATTAACCTTGGGGATAAGTTTTTCCCTGAGTACAATCTAGTTACCGCCGCATGATCAGAATACACTGTTATTGGCGCCCTTCCAAAATAGACTCGGAACTTTTGCACTGCTAACAGAACTGCAAGTGCCTCTCTCTCGGTCGCGGAATAATTTCTTTGTGTTTGATTTAAAGTTCGACTAAAAAATGCGACGGGCTGCTGATTTTGCGAAAGTACCGCTCCTACCGCATAATCCGAAGCATCCGCTGAAATTTCTAAATTCTCATCCTTTTCAGGAAATTTCAAAACAGGGGCTTGCGTTAATGCTCGCTTTAATTTTTCGAAAGCACTATTGGCTTCGGCCGTCCACGAGAATCTTTCCTTTTTCCTTTTTAATTTTAACAATGGTTCAGCAATAGCTGCAAAATCTTTTATAAAGGACCTATAATATGAACAAAGTCCTAGAAAAGAAGAGAGCTTCTTCGCCGTATTTGGCGGCGGATACTTTTGCACAGCGATTATTTTTTATTCGTCTGTCTCGATTCCTTTCTGCGATATTTTGTAACCTAAGTATTTTAATTCAGGGGCTGCAAATTTGCACTTTTCGACATTAACTTTTAGACCGGCCTCATTTAATAATGAAAACACATGTCTTAAATCCTGTACATGTTGGTCCAGATTATCACTAGTAATAATGATATCGTCTAAATAGATAAATGTGGACTTTCCAAGAACAGGCCTTAGCACAATGTCCATACATCGCTGACATGTTGCCGGTGCCCCTGAAAGGCCAAACGGCATACGCAGGAATGCATTAGTGCCAGACTTGGTTATAAAAGCAGTCTTAGGCACGTCTTCCGGTCTAACCCTTATTTGAAAATAACCAGTCGTTAAGTCTAAAGTCGTCATGTATTTGGTAGAAGTTATGTTCCTTAGAATTTCTTCAATAATAGGTAACGGATATACTGGATATTTAGTCATGGAGTTTAATTTACGATAGTCAATCGCAAAACGCCACCTTTTTGGATGTGTTACTGGATAGTCATTGTTTTTCTTACATAAAACAACCGGGCTAGCATAACTACTTGAGATGGGCGTTATGATCTTTTTACGTAACATATCTCTAATGTGCCACTCTATAATTTTTTCTTTATTCTTGTCATACCGGTATGGTTTGTGGCGAACGGGCAGTGAATCTCCGGTGTCGATACTATGGTTAGTAACTTGAGTAAATCCTGGAATATCACTAAATAACGAAGCAAATTCACTTACCACTTGTCGGATTCTTCGTTGCTCTTCCTTAGGCAGGTGGTCAAGGTTTAACATTGGTGGTTCTGTTTTCTCTTCTCGAACTGGTTTCATCGTCAGCTTAAGGAACGCTTCGTTAAAATCCAGTGTTGCTTCTGCCTCTGAAAGAAAATCTATCCCTAAGATGATATGTGCTTGCAGATTCTTTACTATAAAAAACATAATCTTTACTTGTTCGTCCTTGATACGAACGTATAGCGGTAATTTACCTATACACTTGCATCTTTCTCCCTGCGCAGCTAACACTGTCGTATTATCCGAATTATATATGCGGTATTTCCGAAAATACTTCCTAAAAAAATCTTCTGCCACACAGGAACACTGCGCGCCTGTATCCAGGAGTGAGGTGGCTGGGATGTTATTCACCAACACTTCAATCTTTGGAAGAGTCAAATTTTTCACCATCACTGTATTTAACTTGAAGGAAGAGGGGTTTTCTTGGCCTTCGGATTTCTGCACCCTCCCGTCAGCAGAAATCCGTTTTAGTTTAAATCTTGTTTTTTCCTTTCCGTGCTTTCCTTCTTTTTCCACTGGCCTTCAGACTTTTTTCCTGGATTGCTATTGAACTGTCGACGTTCGCCGTCTGTTTTTGGATACTCGGGTTTCCTTGCCCACTGATTCGCTTTGCTTCCGTAGCCGTGTGCTTGACTTTGCTGTGGTCTTGGCGCACCAAATTGGTTTCGTTGCTCATATTGGCGTCTTCTTTCAATGTCCGCCGTTCTTCTACTTTCAAACTGGATTGCTAGCTCAAATAACTTTTCCAGTGTAGTCGGATTCCTTAATTCAATAAAGTCTTGTACTTGGGGAAGTAACCTCGGCAAAATCACTTGAATTATCTCAGGATCCGGACGGTTTCCATACAAGAGTTTGAAGACGTGAATTTTTCTTAAAATAAAGCTTGAGAGATTTTCAATTCGTTTCTGGTATATGCTGAAAAGTTCCGTTTCTAACTTTGCACGATCCCTTACGACGGGGAAGGCTTTTACTAGTGCAGTCTTGAAATTTTCGTAAGTATAGGTGGGACTTCCCGCTTGACCCAAGAGACTTCTGCCTATACATTTGAACCAATTAAACGCTTGGCCCCTCAAAGCGCTGGTAGCTAAGGTGACTTTCTGGAACTCATGCACGGGACACATCATGAAGTGGTCCTCCAATTTTTCCAAAAAACTGGTTACCGGTGAGTTTCCATTAAATGTTGCTTCTGGTTTCATCGATGCGCGCATGGTCTGGACGATGTAACCAAATCCTTCCAGGGCGGCAGCTGGCATTTCTGGATTCTGAGCCGCTTCTGCAGGCAGCACAGGTTCTTCTTGAAACTCGGCCATGTTTATTCTTCTTCGTCGGGCGCCACTATCAGGTTCCGTGTTCCTCCTTACTTGCTTCGGGAACATTACATGACCTGACTCGGAAAAGGGAGCTTACTAAAGCTATGTTCAATAAATGTGGGAAGTAGACAAAACACACAGGAAGGGTATACGAAACCCTGTATTTTTCTCTCTTTACAATGATTTCCGGACTTCGGAATACAGAGACCAACCACTTGTGGTCTGAACGTAAGAATATAAAAATATTAACTAAACTCTAACTAGACTTAACTTTGGATTAATAAACAAGTGGCTACTTGAAGATTGGCCGTAAATTAACAGAAAGGCCGTATGTAGTACAGAGAACTGTTAACACTACGATACGTTTAAAATTATCACGAGGATTAAACCTCTGGCCTTGGAGGCAACCAGCAACCGAGTAAAACTGCTATGGCAAGCGGCTTGCTCCTAATCACTCCTTCCTCTCTCTTGCTTGGCAAAAAGCCACAACTTAAGTACTTGGCGTTCGCAAGACAAATTTGCATAAATAAGTTAAAGCTTTTAATTCTGGCCGGAAGTAGAAAATAAGAAGTGATAGTAAAGATTTAAAATAAAATAAACGTTAGTAAAACTTAAATCCTTACAAGGTAGTGTTCTATTCACGGAGTATAAAGAAGGAGGGGATACTGGTATTACCACTTTTTCCAAAAATGGTCCACTTTTGTCGCATTATTTATAGAGGGCGCTGCAATCGTTAGCTTTTCGACTTTTCGTAGCATTTGACATAGGCAGTACAGAAAATATTGATTTGATATCAATTTCCATCATGAGTAATTCTTCTAATGCAACCTGCTTCGTCCCTGGGTGCAGCAGTGGTTATACATCTGTTAGGCAGAAGAATAAAAGCTTGGGAATCAAGAATTCAAGTATATTTAGAGCTCCAAAGGTGAGCAACATTTATATCATGCCTGATCACAGTCAGGCGAATTTATATAACTTCTGGATTGTTAGTAAATAAGAGGGCATTTAAAAAGTAATAGATTGGAAATTAGTTAAATATTTCACAGAACTTTAAATTGGAAATTAGTTAATTATTTCACATAACTTATGAGCATTTGCATTTCATGCATGAAAGCAGGCAATCCTGAGATGCTAAAGTTAAATAAATTTCTGAAATTATGCAAGAATGATGGAATATTTGCCTCTTTATTTCATTTACAGAAAAGTAGATTAACTCATTTCCCCTTCTTTTCCGTTTGAAGTAGGTTTTTATAATAAATGGAAATGAACACTGTGCTGCTTAAAATTAACTTCTTTCATGGTTGAGTGAAATTATTTTCATGGTTGAGTGAAAACATAACAGCAGATAAGTGTAATGAAAAATTGATTTTCCATGAGATAAATTCAGCATATTAATTAAGTTATGAATATTATGAAATCATGCCACCTAATCACATAATTGAATGGCTGTTAAAAATTAAGATTTAAATCTTGATGCAATGCACAGTGAGAACCATTATGCACAAGGATTTTAAATTTGAATGTGTAAAACTATTCAAGTGCTACGTGCTGCAATTAAATTTTAATTTGCCATTACTATTTTCAAATTAAATTTTAATCATTAAATATTAAATTTGCATCAAAGTCGCATTAAAAAAATTGCATACAAGAGTATTGTTATTTTGTATCTAACTGAATTCTGATATTTATACATACTTGTTGAAATATATTTTACAGGATCCTGTGCTGCTAGACAAATAGAGTCCTCGGGCCGACCGAATACTTTCAGAGAAGGATGTTGTATATGAGCATCATTTTGCAGAAAGTGATATAAAACGATTTTATGAGACCAAGTTGTCCGATGGCATAATATTCAAGTTGGAAATGGGCCACCCTAGACTCCAAGAAAGAGCAATACCCTCAATCTTTCCAAATCTGCTTTCATATTTATCCAAAACGTCACATAAAAGAAAAGTACCTGCTGCAAGAAATGTGTCTGTGAATAAAAAGAACGCTCCATTGGTTGCAGATAATGTTGCTGCTACTAAAAAGGATTTTACATTTCCACTGTTGACTGAAAGTCTGCAGAAGATTTCCAAACCGCATTGTTTGTGGACTGTAAATTCTGTAGTTGAATTCATTGTATGTGCTCGATGAACAACTAATTACATGTGTGAAAAAAGGATTATAATTGATAAAGATATGACTATAAAGGTTAGTTTTGTTTTGACACTTTTATAATTTCAGTATTGCGCGTCAAACTGCACTTGGTACTACTGTGCTGCACTTTCATTGCTTTTTTTTTTCATGTGTAATTTATTCTTCACTTATTTATTGTTATTTTTCAGATTTCTACATTATCTTTTCTGAATTTTTGAGCTATGAATAGACGGCATTTTTTTTTTTTTTTTTTATTTTTTTTATTTTAAGGAAATTGTCAGAGATGAAGATACTTGGCTGTAGTGTAATTTAAGGTTACATTCCATCATAGGTTTTCGAAAACTTTTTCTTCTAAATTAAATGATGTAAGTTATGTTATTTGTGCACTTGACAATGATTTTTTCTCAGCCGTTTATAATTCACATCAGTTGCCTTTGTTTGGCTCCTAAAAGATTCTTCCACACTTCAGTACACTTAATTTTTTTTCACTCATTTCTTGTACTATCATAGAACATTATTACAAGTTATGCAATATGTTAAATTAATATTGTTCGAAATTTATTGTTATGTGTGTCTTTTGTTGATTTTTTGATTGTATGAGCATAATTATTAGAGTTTAAGGCTTGATCACCCTTAAATATCATTTCGAGATTCAACGACATTATGCCTAATATATACAAGTGCATAAGTGTTTGATTTCAAAGCTTCCTGGTATGATGTGATTATAATGGTTCGTATTGTTTCTTCATCCTGTATGTGATTTATATAATTAAGTGTAACTGGAGATGTACAAAAATTGCATTTTGTTTTATCATAGAAATACTCCATTTACAATTCTGTACTGTGTACTTGCAATACGGTATATTCGAAAATTTTACGTACCATATTTATATCATGCACTTATATGTATTTTGCACAAAAAGTTGCTTGTATTGAATTATGGAATATTTAAATAAGTTGTTCTATGTTTTAATGTTAAAAATTTTGTGGTAAAAGTTTACAATTGGGTGCTCCTTGTTTTTTGGCGATTCTTTTTTTGACTTCAAGATCGGCGCCAGGAAGACACAATTTCAAGATGGTCGCTACACAAAACCAAAATAAAAAGTCAAAGAATTGCATAAACTCTGTGTCCATGTACATATCGATTTGTTTTCACTTAAAAAACATCCCAGAATTGCACAAACTAGGCATTGCGCACAATTAAAATTTTAATTGTGCGCAATGCTTTAATTAAGTTTAATTAAATTAATTTTATTTTAAATTTGTCCATGTACACATCAATCCATTTTTATTTTAAAAAAGTCAAGAGGCTAAAGCAAAGTTACACTATCATGGTAAACAGAAATAAAATTTCATCGCCAAAATTTTACAAAAAATTGTCGCTAATCGAAGGGGCACCCAATTGTACAGAAGAGCCAATTTTGTTTTTGTGTAGATGGCATGGTTTTAGTGATACCTAAATGAAAAAATCTTCCCATTTAAAATGTAATCTATGTAATGTGTATTTCAGTCTATTAGCTCCATAGTGATTGTCATGATT
Source organism: Stegodyphus dumicola (assembly GCF_044657685.1). Taxonomy (NCBI): domain Eukaryota; kingdom Metazoa; phylum Arthropoda; class Arachnida; order Araneae; family Eresidae; genus Stegodyphus; species Stegodyphus dumicola. The sequence continues at coordinate 165,804,152 of NC_140768.1, read as the reverse complement.
TTATATGAAGCCGGCACCATGATACCGGAATTTTTATTATGCACAGAATTAATTTTTCCTCTCCCCTCAAAAAGGGGTGAATATCTGATGAGGTCATATTAAGTTTATATCCATGGAATTATTACAGCCATCTAGAAACAGATAAGGGTTTTCATCTGGGGACAATATTTTTGCCAACAGGTTTGTTATAACATGACCAAGCTATTTCATCAGACAACTCATTTCAGTTCAGTTTGTCTGCAAAGTGAAAGAAATATTACGATTGGTTGTTCTCGCTGTGGAATATTTTCATTTTGTTTCTTATCTTCTGTATTGTCTGTACTTTTAATTTTATCAAGAATCGAGGAATTCCAAGTTTTTATTTCGCTATTGTAAATTATGATACGAGTGCTCTTTCTAAATTCATTCTGGTCCTTAATGTATTGATACAAAATTTAATTAAAAAGTCCTTCTTAAGTGTTTTTACCTTTTTTCTCATGTGAAGACTTTATTCGTTTAAAGCTTTTTGTTTTGGCTTTCCAAGTTTTTATCCTGTTAGATGAAACCCTCTTTTGATGATGATAAATTTTTAATCTTTGAAGATGTAAAGATAAAGGCTTCGTGCTAAGTACTCCATAAATTAAAATTCCTTGCTCTTTGATATTTTCATTGGTTGTGATGCGTAACTGTGCTAGCTTATAAATAGCGGGAATTAGTGAATCTCTTGGTCTTTTGGGCTTTTCATTGTTTTTTCGCTTCCCTCTGGATTTCTGCTGCGTGTACTCTTCTTGTTACAAAAAAATATGTCGTAGTTGGCTTTTTCGTGGTTGGCATTTCTTCGCCCTCTTTTGCAGTTAGCGGAGTAAGCACTATTATATTATGGTATTATTACTGGAGTACTATTATATTATGGTATGAGTACAGGATTATTTATATAATTACTGTATTAGTACTTTTTGTACCAAACAAAAAAACGTGATGCCGTTATTTTCCAAATTCGAGAGACAGCCCCTATACTTTTCCTTCTGGACTATGTTTGACTTTTTGTCTCCACTTACCATATGAGAGATGTTGAATGTTGTTAACGAAGGCTGTGAAACTACACTCAGTGCACTGAAATACAAATTTTTTAGGTGCCAGGAGGGATTCTACTGTGGCGGACTTCATGCAATCAATATGGAGCAAAGTCTGACGAGAATCGATAAATAAATTATCTTTGAAAATGTATCCAGGACTCTTCTTTTCCTTTTATTGGACAGCTCACCATGACATGGCAAATACATGATCCTACCTTGAGTAAGCCGCTGTACTAAACACTACACACACACACACCACGATAATGACCCCACAAAATTTCCAACTCAGACCAATCCTTAAAATTGAATTATGATTCTACGCTATAAACTGTTTTCAAATATTACTGAACAAAATTTCCAATTCAGTCTATAAATCTTGTTAATTAAAATTTTTCTTTTATGCATTTCATTTTTTTACATGTTATGCAATATTTAACAATATAATTAATACTCTGATACTCTATCCAATTTTCGAATATATGTAATTCTAACTTCCATTCATTAATGTTATTTTTTAAAAAATATGTTGTTCAGCAGTATATATACTGCACCAAAATTTAATAAAAATGTTGAATTAATTGAACTTACAATAATATGTTAATTAAAGATCTTGAAGACACATTTTTTTTTTTTTTTTTGTTTTTTTTTTTTGTTTTTTTTTTTTTTTTTTTTTGTTTTGTTATTTTTTCACATTTGGTTTGCTTTATTTTATTACACCAAACAACTTGCGGGCGATTTGCCTAAGGGTAAGGATACCTTCATTTCTAAAGGAAACTGGTTTGTATATATGTTTCACGTGGAAAGACCAGGAAAATGCCCATGTAACTAGCCTGTTGGCGGGATTTGAACCCAGAACCGAACCGGTAGTGTTTGGTGACTTTTGCTGCTCAACTGCTGGTGGGAAAGAACAAGGCACTTGCAAATTGAACACAAATTTAACAAATCACTCTAGCTTCCTATAGCTCACCCTTGTGTGTAACAATATAAAACAATACTGCTAAGATTGTTTCAAGATTATTTATATAATTACTGTTACATTTTTATTAATTTTTTGTTATTTAATTGAACTTGTTTCTTTCACTGCGAGTCCTTAATCGTTGAAAAAGAGATATTAAATTGAGAATAAAAAAGTAAATAATTACTGCAAGAGAAAATAGCCTTTAGTTTTATATAGTTAATGATATTTTTTAAACCGCAGCAAGCATACATTAGGTATTCTGATATTAAACTGGTAGTTTGCAACAAATGTAATTAGACTCTATTAGTAAATGATCAGTTCAATAAATGAAAATAAAAAATAGGGGATCTTTTCCAGTGAAACATAACACATGCAAAACATTTTTTTCAAAAAAGCTACATGTACCAATTTGAAACTTAACAGCGAGAAAATATCATAACATTATAACTGTGATAAAATTTTTCTGAACATAAGAAATTCATCTTTTAGGCTATTGAATAGGATAGAATTTTCCTCCTTTGGAAAGAAAAGAGGACGTATACTTTTAAAATAAAAAAGATCTGCATTATATTTTTAGTTAAAATACTGCATTTATTGGCATTTTATTAAATACTGCATTAAGTTAGTTCAAGCCGGACAAAATTAAAGATAGATTGAATTAGTTTCAATATTTTTTACTCTTTATATTTAATTATGAATAATATAGTTCAGCATAACCAAGTTGTTCAGGACACTTAACTGAAATCAAATCCGAATTCTATTTTAAAATCTTTTGAAATCAATTTGAAACATACTTGTCAAATAACAAAGATATGGAAACTTTTAACAGAAAACGATAAAAATATCAAAATCCAAACTGACATCTGATTCATTAAAAAGAATAACTTATTATGATAGTAAAGAAAATTTACTGACTGAAGGAAAAAATTCTATAAGCTTCATTAAAATTTCGCCACAGTTTATATTAAGCTGTGTATTTAAGCATTTTACAAAATGAGAGACGCGAAGAAACTATTCTAATTAAATTTAACATATATACAGCAAATAATTATACTAGTAATATGATTATTTTTCTAAGGGGGAGGGACTGAAAAATATCTTCAAATTAATCATTCATAAAAAGTACTACAAGCCTTACAGCATGAAAGCTGTAAATTAATTTTATAATTTTGAGGAGTAAAATACAATCATTAGCGAGTAGAATATTATAACGTTGATAATAATGCAATCCATTCAATTTTTTCATTCAGTAGTAAGCTTTGCCGCCTGACTACTCAATAAATGTTTACATTTGGAACTCCTAAGATGGAACAACAGCGCCATCTAGGGAACGCGACATTTTAGGACCGTTTTTCTACTAAGCAATGGAAGATACATTCAATCTTAATCCCACTCCGTACGACAATAACCATATTGAACGGGTCAAACAAGTGGTCAATAACTTCCTTAATACCCCTGCTCCGTACAACTTCACTTTCCTGACTACCCCAACCAATCGTTGCCAACACCATCAGCGCCTTACAAACGAAGAAAGCCCCAGGGCACGATGGTATCTCGATCAAAGCACTGAAGCATCTTCCGATCAACGCTCTTACCTGCCTAACTAAGATAATCAACAACATTATCAAATTCGCTCATTTTCCTAACTCATGGAAGCAAGCTATAATAATTGTTTTTGCTAAACCACAATAAAATCCAACTTTCCGACAGAACAATCGCCCTATCAGTTTACTTAGCCATCTGTCTAAAGTTACTGAGAAAATCTTACTTTTCCACATCCAAAAAATTCACCCTTCCATGAATTTTCTCCCAGAAGAACAATTCGGTTTTCGTAATCATCATAGCACTTGCCACCAGCTTCTTAGAGTTATCAACATTATCACTGGAGGCTACAAATGCAAGCTTCCGACCGGTGCTATAATCCTCGATATCGCGAAAGCTTTTAACAGGGTATGGCATCGAGGCCTTATTTACAAACTAATCACTCTCAATATTCCAGATCATTTTATTCGCTTAATAGCCTCTTTTCTCAGCAACAGAACATTCAGAATCAAAATCGGTACTGCTTACTCCACCATCAGGGTAATCAATGCTGGTGTGCCACAGAGGTCGGCACTTTCCCCGTACCTTTTTAATATTTATACACAAAACATCCCTAAAGACCATTCTGTTCATCTTGCACTCTTTGCCGATGACACCGCCATACTTACTAAAGCCTGCACCGTTGTCGCCGTAAGAAACAAACTCGAAAACTATCTCATAAAACTGGAAAAACAGCTCACCCTTTGGAGGATTAAAATTAACACTGATAAAACTAAGGCAATAATTTTCCGTAAAGGAAACATGAAATACTATCCTCCACCCCCTGAAATATTCGACGAAGAAATAGACTGGATTAATGAAACCAAATACCTTGGAGTCACCCTTGACCAAAAACTTACCTTCAGAACCCATTTCCGGTCCGTAGTACAAAAATTTAAAATCACCACAGCTACTATGCGACCTCATCTTGTTAGAAAAAGCAACTTATCTACTACAAACAAATTTATTCTATATCGCTCCATACTGCGCCCAGCTCTCCTTTATGCAGCACTGATCTTGGGACATGCAGCTAAAACCAATATTAAACAATTACAAATTCTACAAAGTAAAATTCTACGAGAAATTATCAATGCTCCTTGGTATATTCCCACCATCTATATTCACAGAGACCTTCGAATCGAACTTATTCAAGAGTATATTAAACGATTAGCGGTCAACTTCTTTTATTCAGTACAAACCCACAGTAATAGCCTTATTAACACTCTCAGACACTCCCCGCATCCCAGAGAAAAACATCGTTACCCATGTGACATACTACCCACATAAGAATTACAACCTTAATTGACTCATTCACGCTAAACTGACTCTGTGGTTTACCACACGCGGCTACATCTTTTAACGACACTGAACTTGCCAACCCCCTCTTTGTTTTCGCCGCCGCTAGTGCGGACCTCATTCTCTTTTTTCCGCCTCCCACACTTCCTTCCCAGGACTTAGAAGAGAAGGGCTAGCTCATAGAGCTTTTCCCCCCTGAAGCAGAAAGTGAGAAGTGATGACGTAGCCATGATGACACTGAGCGCGCCAATATAATTCACAGCTTGGAAATTAGCGTTTTGGAACCAGCGTTTAAAATGAGCTGTGTGTGAAAGATAGCTATAATTTGGAAGAGGCAATGTTACTGCTTTATGCATTTTAGACTGAACCATTAAAAAATTTAATAATGCTTACTCAATTTTAAAATAATAGATAAAATGTGATACTCTTTTTAACATAAAGTTCAGTGGTTTTTTTTTTTTTTTTTTTTTTTTTTTTTTAGTCCAAAGGGGCTTTGTCCCTGAAGGACTATTGTTTTCGTTTTGCGATTTTGCGTCGGACTCATAAACGTCGGTTCACTTTTCAAACTGTTGCCACAAAATGTTAGAGTCCTGCATTATATTTGAAGAAATTAAATAATGAAAAATCTGCATAAATGATTGTCTATTTCTCGCATTGTGATAAAACAATGGTACATAGAGCCATCGAATTTTGAATGACGAAATCCTACTGTGAATATGGGCATCTGAAATCCCAAATTTGGAATTTGTTTTATTATAGATTTTATATTTTGTAAAACTTTAACGAATTTTTGATTTACGAACTCAATGCTTTAAAAGCGAGAAATGGCAACGTTATATAAAAAAAAATACTTTTATCTCCAGCTCGCGAGACTGTGTATATCGGAAATTCTAAAGATATGCTTAATTTAACATTATTTTGCGATATTGCTCTTGAACTGAATTTTATGGTTTAAGTGCAAAGAACATGATATTTAATAAATAAAGGTAACACTCAAAACGTTAAAAAAACGCCCCTTTGGACGTAATTTAAAATCTGAAACATTTCAGATTTTTTATTAAAGAATTATTTTTTTTTAAATTTTTATTTGCAGGTTTTTTTTTATTTTATTTTTTATTTATTTAATGCACGTTTATTTCTAATCATTTCTTTATTTGCATGCTAACTGAGAGAATTTTTATACTACTTCTAAGATAACTATAATAGCAGCTATTTAAATTTACTCAAAAAACAACTTTACATCGACATAGGTTTAAACATATATGACATATATGGCAACATTTCTGCTAACCTACGTTTGATTTTTTGCCTAATTGTAAATTTTACATTGTTATAATTCTCTTCCGATTCAATATAATAGATATTTTTTAAATAATTTTGTAATTTATACTTATATCTATATTACAAATAAATAAATGTATATAAGATTGTTACCTTAATTTTGACAAAATAGCTTAATTCAGAGTACCTAAAACAGTTATTTAATTTTTCAAAAGTGTGAGTAAAGAAAGCAGGTCTTTTTATGCCAATTACTTTGATGTTATATACTATTATATTTTATCTAGAATGCTAATCTAGCACAAAATCTAATCAATAATTAGTTACAAAGGATACAATAAGAATAACTTTAACAAGTACTTAACAAAATTAGTTTGTTAAATACTTGTTATTCTTGTTGGTACTATTTTGGTACTATTCATAATACCGAAGATATTATCGATTAACTCATAGAAGTCAGATGCTTTCTGATTTCCTGTGGGGTAGAGTATACCTTTTGCGGTACCTTTTGAAAATAATGTTTTCTCTGGAGCGAATTTTTGTCTCTCGTTTCCCTTGACCATTAAATAATTTGGTTTTAATTTGTGACACAATTTGATTTCTTCTCAATCTCTATTTAAAAACCTCTTTAATAATATCAAAATTTAAAACAGTTACATCTTCTAAAACAAATCCTCTATCTAAAACGCGGTTTCTCAGTAATTTGAGGTCCCAGTAATGAGACCTCTGATTAAAACAAACTGCACATTTTGAAAAGAACCCCCATAGCACAAAACATCCTCAGGATGTCCTATTTAAGTCGCAATATCCCGGGACATACTTAGTATGTCCTAAGGATGTTGATTCTCAGATGTCCTGAGGAGATCGCAATTTAACATCCTGAGGATGTCTTATTTAAGTCGCTATGTCCCGGGATATGACAGGATGTCCTGAAGATGTTGATTCTCAGATGTCCTGAGGAGTTCACCAATTTCACATCCTGAGGACATTCATTCTGCATTGTCCGGAGGACTTTCGTTGTCAAACATTTTGAGGATATTTGTTCTCAAATTTACCAGTTTTAATTTTTTGACATTGCACATCTGAAATTTGCACATTATTTTATTTTTCATATGTATTTTACTAAGTTGTTTCTAAATGCTGTACATTAAAAATATTGATATGATTGATGATTTATTCTTGTTATTTTGTTATTAATTTTAACTGCTATTTTTTCTGACGTTTTTAAAAAATTTATTTAGTCATAGAAAAAAATTTTTTCAATGTATTAGCATTTTCTAGAATATTTTCAAAATTCTAAATAACATATATTTTTTTTAATAAAAAATGTATAAATTACATATATAATTACTTACAGATTACAAACCCTACTACAAATATGGGTAAAATTAGATATAATATATCAAGCAAGGTAGTAATTACAATTTTGAAAAACTAATTTTGGTCTAGAAAACATCTTGCGCAATATGCTGCAAAATAAGTAAAATATATATATATAAAATTAGATATATATATATTTAATTACGGAAACGAATTTTTTTTTAAATTTGGGTATAGAGACATTAGGTATTTTTTTGGAAGCAGGAAACATGAAAAATAAGCAACTGCCTTCGCCGGGAATCGAAGGACGGACCTCTGGAATTCCGGCCCAGTGTGCAGAACCACTACACCACGAAGACACGCTAGGTGTGGTGGTGGTGTATTTAATTATGGCAAAGAACACTAGGGCTATCTGCCTAAGGGGAGGGATGTCTTCGTGGAGGACTTTCTAAGGGAAACTGGCTCGTATACACGTTACACGTGGGAAAAACCACGAAAACACCCATGCAGCCAGCCCGTTCGCGGGAATCGAACCTCGGATCGCACTACCAGGGTTCAGCGACTTTACCGCTCGGCCGCTGGTGGGCCGAAGACACGCTAGGAAAGCGGGAGAAATACCTTATATTACTTCTCCTTTTAAAGGCCGACTTTTTTTTAAGGGGATCCAATCACTAAATCCTGGGTGTGGATATACCTCATCCAACACCTTTTTAGTTCGGGCGCCACTGTAGAGATATTAGGATTTTTTGGGGAAGACGTAGAGATGAAAAATTAGCAACCGCCTTCGCCGTGAATCGAAACACGGTCCTCTGAAATACCGGCCCAGCGTGCAGAACTATTACACCACGAAGGCACGCTAGGAAAGCGGGAGAAATACCTCATAAGGAAAATTTTTTTTTCTCTAATTATAGGACAGAAAATGTTTTTCAATCGCGCGATCTGTTATTGATATTGAATTACAGTCGCGCGATAATTTCGCAGTAAAGATACATCTCTGATGACTATCCAAGATTCTAGAAACTTTGGTCTTATATAGAGATGGTCGTCTTATAGAAATAATGCTTAATATCAATATTTATTTATAATCTCAGAACTATTGGTCACTTTCAGAAGTGGTCGTTTGAGAGGCAATATTCTATATATTTATTTACTGATACTCTCAGATTCCAAAATTTGTTTATATTCTCAGAAATATTGGATGGAAGGTGGTCGTCCCATACATGCAAAATTTTACATTTCATTAAAAATGAATTCGGCATTATTTAACTATTTCCCTATTAATTAATTAATTAGATAAAGAAAAAATTAGGAAATAGTACTGTTTATTACGGAATAATGTAGGATGTTCTACAGAACTATATTCTTTCGCGTCATTGCACATTGTATCCGGCAAACTACTAGTTAGTGCTGTAGAAGTAACGAGAAATTGTGTACCCGTATGTATTCGTTACTCGGTGAACCAGTACTCGTTACTATCGTATCGTTACTCGTTACTATCGTATCGTTACTAGTTACTTTCGGTAAAATCCATCGGTATCCGTATCCTGAGCCTATTTTATCGGTCTACGGCCCTAATAAGGGCCTTGAAACGTCGCATCGCATTGAATCACGTGAGCTTTTCTACCCCGCGGGAACTGGGTAGTGCTGCGATAGGGAGTTTTGCGTCACATTTTTGAGTAGAAATAATTCACTTTATTTTGGCTATTATTTTTTTGGTGCACTGGATATGATTCATTATTAAATTTTCTATTGCTGTCAGGGCTTAGTTTTTAAAGTCAGAAGCGCCTACGGAAGGCCGTCAGGAAAATAGGAAAAAATAAAGAAAGAAAGGAAATAAATATGACAATAATAACATTAATTAGTAATTAAAATAATAAATTAAAAAACTTCATAATTAAAATAATAAAAAATAGTGATTAAAATAATGAATAATTAAAGTAACATAATAATTAGCAACTGAAATATAAAATACTTATAAGTAAAATTTAATAAAAATGTAAAGACAAATAAAAATTTAAATAATTCTTAAACTTATGATGAATAGTAAAATAATAAAGTAAAATACCAGACCTTGTCTTATTGGCTTAGTACCGTTTCGTCCTTTCTCATTTCATCCAGAGCTCGAAAAAGTGTCATTTCGTTCGCTGCCTTCCCCCACCAATTCCTTCTTTCTCGTTTTATCCGCTGTTTGAAAAATAAGTGTTTATTTTACGATAAGACGAACGTCTGTTTACTTCAATTAAAATGGTTTAGAAGAGATGACTGTTTTTACTTCGACTTAGCTTTTGACTTCTGATACTATTTAATATTTTATGCAGACAAATTATGCTGAGCAGAATAATGAATTTCCGACGTGTTCAAAAGGTGTGTATCTGAATATAATAGGCCCACCAGCGGCCGAGCCGTAAAGACGCTAACACTGGTAGTTCGGTTCGAGGTTCGAATCCCTCGAATGGGCTGGCTGCATGGGCGTTTTCGTGGTTTTCCCCATGTGTAACGTGTATACGAGCCAGTTTCCCTTAGATTCCTCCACGAAGGCATCCCTCCCTTTAGGCAGATAGCCCTCGTGTATTTAGCCATAATTGAATAATCCAATCCAATCCAATCTGAATATAATAACATTTTTGTTATATAGTATCCATATTTTTAATTTCACACATTTCTAAAGCAACAGAACCACGGTATGACTATTTTGGCACACACACCAAAAACATGTTTAATTAAGATTAAAGTTACATTCTTTATTAAAAGTAATGGGTCCTCTTTAAATGCAACCATTCATGCTTTTAGAGCATCTTACATGTGGTGGTCTTAAAAATGTGATGTTCACTGCCAATGTTTGTTTATGTTCTCAAAAATACAGATTCCTTAGAAAGTGACCTCTTAGAGATGTCGTTTAAATAGATGATTTGCAATAATTATTTTCTAATAGATAATGGAATTAATGTAATTTTAAAAAAATGAGCGATTTATGGCTCTAATTTTTCTTTCGCAATTAGCTGTTATGCGAGTTTAATTCTTTTTTTATACTTTTTATTATACATAACTGAAATATTTACTTTGAGACAGGCACACACACACGTAATAATAGTAAATCCTACATATACAATAAACAAACACAAAAAATATTCTCTATTAAATTTTTATTTCAGCACAGCAGATTTAAATTATTTGGAAATTAATATGATATCTCTTTTTGAAAAAATCTCTACATATAATAAAAGAAAGTGTCTGTGTGTGTGTCTTTCGTTCGCGCTGCGCATAAGCTAATAGACCCACGGCTACGAAATTTGGCACATAGTAAGTGCATCTAGTTAAGAGCCAGTGCACCTCGAAGCAGTTTTTTCGAAATTAGAATTAGAATTTATTTTATTTTATGTTTTGTGACGAAATCGCGTCATTTTGAGACATAATGGGCTATAGGAAAGCGAGATTTTACTCTACACACTCCATTTTCACATCGTCATGAAACGTAGGCACTTAGCTATTTTACGAACTTAAAATAAATTCGTCTTTCAATAAATCGATTCAGTACGAATTTATTTAACAAAGGGAGCTTAACACCATTTCAACCGGATTTTTTATAAAAAGGTTTTTTTTTTTTTCTTTAAATGTACAGTTTATTTTTCTTTGATTTTTGGAAACATTAAACTTTCATCCTTGCAACTGCTTTTGCAAAAGAATTTTGGAAAAATAATAATATATTGTATTTTTAAAAATTTTTTTAAATGAAGCTTCCGAGTACACTTCTCAGATCTTTAAAAATGTGATTTTGGCAACAATTTTCCTGTCTTATTGTTGTTGATAGATTTTTGATGAAATCGCATCATTTTAAATTGTTTCATTTTTTTTAGAAATATGGGTTTGGCAACAATTTTTCATCGTATTTTTTATGGTATTTCATCGTTTTTAAGAGATTGGCATATTTCATTGTCATTTATATATATATATAATACATTTTTATTTTGCCCTGCAGAGTAAAATTCCGCGCGGATTTTTTTTTTTTTTTTTTTTATTTGTTGTTTTTTTTTTCATGTTATTTTTTGTTTATTTCATTGTTTGTAAGATATTGAAACGTTCCGCATGATTTTTTCCCTTCAACGAAAAGTTGAATAATTTTTTATTAGGATAATTAATATTTTTATTAAGGGATATAGCTTATTTCATTGTAATTTTTTCCTCTTGAAAATATAAGATAAAATATCATTAATTATACTTTGATTTTCAGAATTTTTTGTTTTTTGTATTCTTTTATGTTATATATTGCTCATTTCACAGTTTTTAAGATATTGAAAAGTTTTGAGTGATTTTTTTAGGAAATAAAGTTCTTAACCTCCTTTATACCATTTGAGTTCTTAAGATTTTGCAAAGGGAAGTTGGTTAATTTATTTATTAGGATAATTAATATTTGTATTAAAGGATATTGTTTATTTCTTTGTAATTTTGTTATACGTAGTAACTTTTTTTTATGAAGTTGTTCTGCAGAGTAAAATTCTACGCAGTTTTTAAATTTAACATTTGGTGTTCCCTTCAGCCATTTTTCCGGTACATTTAAAAGCCAGACGAAGGCTGGCAGCGAAGCTCCTAGTTAAAAATGAAAATTATTTTCTTCGAAATCTTTTCTCAACTTATATCCTTTCATACGTTGTTATAATAATAATTCATGTGCACACAATAAAGTTCGTTCGAATACAAAAAATTGTTTTTGATTACATTTTTATTTCGGCACAACAGATGTAAACGGTTAAAAAACGCAGTTCCTTTTTCAGAATATTTTTTTCAGCATAAATCATCTACTATTTTCTTGTATGTGTGAGGGCCAATAAGGGCCCGAGCGATAAAGTCGCTGAACACTGGTAGTTTTGTGCGGGGCTCGAATCTCGGTGGACGGACTGGCTGCATGAACGTTTTCGTAGTTTTTTCCATGTGTAACGTGTATGCGAGCCAGTTTCCTTTAGAAAGTCCCTCCACGAAGGCACCCCTCCTCTTAAGACAGCTCTAGTGTGCTCTAGTGTGCTCCTCTTAAGACAGCTCTAGTGTAACAAACCAAACCAACTAGTATGTGTGTGCGCGCCGAACGCACATATGATGACTTTTTTTCAAGTGTTTTTAAGTTTAACAACAGTTTACACTGAGCAGCGAATTACTAAAAATTTTCTTAAATGAATAAAACTGTGCTTATTGCATTATGAAATAGTACTGATTGACAAATTTTGAGCTTTCTGTTATCCCTAAAAAAAGGTAACACAAATATTTTCTTACCTTTTAAACATTTCTTTTTTTCTTGATTCCTACTTCATTTGTATATTTGCAAATGTGTGTATCGATGTTTGGTACATAGTTGACATTTGCTATGTAATGTTCCCTATGTCAAGAAATGTGCCTCTCAAGAACGACTTTTTGAAAGGGGGGTTGAATTGGGGGAAAGTCCCCCGTCCGTGAGTAGGGGTATTGATGAGGGGGTGTTGAAAAGCAGTGGACGAAATGGGAAATAAATTGTCAGTAGGGGTGTCTAAAGAGGGGATGAGGGATAGCAGCGAATAAACCGGTACGATTTTAATCACAGGAGGAAACCGGGAAATCTTCGTCATAATTGGGGATGTGGATGAAATTACAATTTCGCAAGAACTAAAGCTCAGCCGAGCATTTGCTAAATTTAGGCTCTGAATGAGCAAATAATATAATGACTCAAAGGATGATAGAAACAAAGACCATGATTTTTACGGCATACCAATGAAGAAAGGAAAACAATCAAAGCTCCACTAATGAGAATATAGAGAATGCTGGAAATAGTACTAGTGTGTGGATGGAAATTTGGTTACGTAGTCCTTTCGTCCAATTCTCCCCCATTGTCCTAATCTCAGCCCATGTGCTAGATGGAGAGAGAGAGATGGAGGATTTTTTTTTAACTCTATCTAAGTCTTCATTACTTCTGTTTTCTTATCTTTAACTTACTCTGATATCTACAGTTAGTAAACTATTTTTTTAAATGAGTTTCATTATTGTTAAAATACCTTGTTTAGATTCTTGTATTTTTTATTATTATCTTTTAATTTTAAATCAGTTATTGCTTAATTTACATATTTTGATGATTTATTTACATATGTAAGCGATTTTAGATCATAAGCGTTGATAAGAAACACAACAATTCTTACAATAAATAAGAATAGTAACATCCTTTTCATATATAAAATTTCCACATACATATAAAACAAAGTTAACTTTTATGCAATAACGAGGCATTATTTGTTTTTCATTCCCATATTCTCTCTATTCAATGTCAAACGCGATTACTGCAGAGTAATATTTCGAGAATGGTTATTATAGATATTTTTTGAGCTGGGGGAGAATTGAACTATTTGATTAGTGCAATGTAACATTTCCTGAATACCGAAAATTAGTCACTCACTGGGGAAAAAAATTACTAGACGAATATTATTTTGATTAAAGCCCTAAATAATAAGTTAGTATGCTAAAAATTTCTTTTCGTCTGCCTACATTTAAAGCAGAAATAGCTTAAAATTCCTTGCATCGAAAAAATTTGCATATTTTCATGCAAAGTAACTTAAGTAAAAGACTCGCAACTCGAGATTTTCCATATGCATAACGGGAAGACTATTCTCTTTCCGGTAAACAGCATTCTACGAATACAAATCTTCTGCTAGGCTGATAGTTTTCATGTATCCTGCAATTAATCAAAATTCAATCTTCCTCAAAGGTAGACACTCCAGTCAAAACTATTTTGCGCTAGTTCCCAATCAGATCCGCATTCGTCTTCTCAATTTATTTACTGTTATATCTTTATTCTTGAAATAAACGTAAGAAAACTTTGTCTGTTCAGGTAGTCATATCTAGAACGAGGTCGATCGTGAGCTACTAGTACATCATCACAACACTCTTAATAGCTCACATATAAATATTTTTTTAAGGTAATATAAAAAATAATATAATAATGAATACATGATTATATACTAAATTCAAATCATAACTCGAAAGTCGTGAGATAAACACAGCAGTTATATGACTTAAATGAATACAGAGTCGGCATTGCGCGACTCTCTACTCTACCAGCGTTCTTCTGTCCACTTGATATCTTTGCTTTGGTCTATACAGCCGAAGATTAATTTATTTGCGGCAGTAGTTAGAATTTTGGTCTAGCTTGTTAGCTAATTAATTTAGACTTATTTGTTATTTACTTAAGTTCTGATTTTGCGTTATTAGCACATTGTGTGCGGATGAACTTGTGAGGCCAAGTAGGCTAGCTTTGTTAAATTCTTCTTGTAAGTGAAAGGTTGATTTATGGCTTGGCAAGATATACCTGCATGCAATGAGTTAAACTACCAGTGCTCTACAGTATTATCCATTCAACTGCTGATGAACACTAATTATGAAAAATGGTAACAATTTGTCGGAGTCTGAAAGCTGTTTGTCTGTTTTATAGAACGATTTCCACTTTACTTTGCAGCAATATCTTTGGATAAAGTTACGATTACATGATGTATCATCATTGGTATTTTTTCATTTCAAAACTGATTTGGCAGTTGCATTTTCTTTCCTTTAGAAGAATTATTCATAGTAGTAGAATAACTATATAAATATGATTCTTTATAATTGCTTTTTTTCAAGCAGATTTAATAAACTATCATCATTCAATTCATTATACTATCTACTTTATCACAAATAGGTGCGTATTTGAGAATAACTATGCACTTAGTTACATAATTAACATTAATTTACTGCTTTACAATGGTTACACTAATGTTATGTTTTCAGAATATATAATGTGTTAAATGGTCTAAAGTCTATTTTGCTTGGTTTAAGGTTGCTTTCTAATAAAATTTAATTAATTTGTTAATAAATTGAGTGTGAAATATTAAATTAATACAAAACTACTTATTCGTACATAAGAAACAAATACTTGAAATATTCTTACTTCAGGTTGTATTTTGTGATTATACATATGACACCGTGTGCAAAATATAATATCTCTGCTGAAAATTTCTAAGAACAAACATAGAATACTATTATGAAAGTTGGTAAAGATAACATATGAAACCTTTACTAAAAATACTTCCTAAAAAGTACAGCAACAAATTTTTTAATAGAATGCTATATTATTTTACACACTGTAAATTTAGAAATAATTATATATAATGTTTAAAATATATAAAGAACATACATGACAGGCAATGTATTCATAGATTGGTTGTTATATAAAATAGTTAATGTGCATGTTACCTTGCTTATTTTAAATTTTATAAAATTATTTTAAAAAATCTTTCGCGGAGCCGGATTGATAGTCCTGAAAAAACATGCAATGAACATTTTTGTTTTGTTTTATTTTTTGAGATACAACACCGTAAACAACATACACTAATTTATTTACAAATGCATTTCTTTCTTTTGATCTCCAGAATTTTATTACCCATTTCACATGAGTATTCTACAGATTTTTTATTCACTTCGGTATCTTTTCTGAGAATAAAATCTAGAAAATTATTACAGAAAATTATACATTATTAAGTCATTTATTTCTAAATAAAAATGATAATATCAACTCAGATACATAAAGAGGCATTTGAGTGAGAGACGAATAAAAACCAACCCCTTAACTTGTTGATATAAAAAACTGCTCACCAAGAGTAGTCTCCGGCAGTGTCTTATTCTAATTGGGTCAGTTTCTTCAATTACCGGTTGGTTTTAGCAAACTTTGTACATATAAATATTACATATTATACATATTTTACACATTTCTGTATTTTGAACTATTCTTGTTTTGTTATTCTTATTCAGATCCCTTTTTATGTTGGCCTATTGATAAATCAATGATTATGATTATAATATGATATGTAAAGCATTATGTTTGTTCAGGTCGATCATAACAATTCCTAACATTGTTTTAAATGACATTCGATTCGACAACATTAGGAAAATTATATATGGACATTAAAAATTAAAAAAACTATGAAACATTTTATGCACATTTTAAAAAACTTACAAAAATAATTAAATTAAGCATTACAGAAAGAACAATTTCATATTATTTTTAGCGAAGTAATCTTTTGTTCATGTTTAAAAATAAAACTTTTTCCATTCGTTTTGGTTGAATGGAACAACGTTTTCCACTTTGATTTGCCCCGATTTCGAAAACGTTCTTTCGGATGGTCCCGAGGTAGCCATGATCGATAAATATTTCTCTGCTAAAATTGAAAGTTCGGGGTAGAGTAATGCCCGCGCCTGCCACCATTTTAATGGGCACTCATTCCTAGAAAGAATGCGTTCCTCAAAATATTGCCTCATAGTGACGATGCTGGATACAGTTGAGTTTGAGACGGAGTTTGATGTCACTCTTGCATCAAAGTCTTTCCATATTGAGTCCTCGTTAGTGTCAGTGAATATTGCTGGCGTGACTTTATTTGATTGCACTGTCTGCTGTTTGTCAACATTAAAATATTTTTCAAGTTCAGTTTTCAGCAGAGTTTTAGCACACTCATAATTTGATTCATCAGCTAGTCTGAATGCCAACTTCTTAAACCGCGGGTCTAATAGTGCTGCTTTAGATAATATTGGATTTCTATAACAATTTTTGAACCTGTATTTGAATTCTGTTATTATTTTATTAGATAGATTTTTTCCAATTTCTGTATTAATATTTAAATTTAAATTTTCAAACATGCTAATTACACTTTCAGTCGCAGCTAACACCGTTGAAACAGTAACCTTATTTTCAGACGACATTTCTTCGGTTAGCTGCTTAAATGGTCTTAAAATTTTAATTACATCTGGAAGAGCCTGCCAGTCACTTTCTGACAGATTTGCAACTGGATTGTGTAGGAGTCCAAGGGCCGCTTCTAGAGGCTCCTGAAGGATACACATTCTTTCTAGCATATCCAGGGTGCTGTTCCATCTGGTCACTATGTCCATTTTTAATTTAAGAGGCTTTTCGCCAGGCCTCAGCTGCTTTTGCACCTCAGCAAATTTTTTCGTTGCCAACGGACTTCTGTGAAAATGCTCCACGATGGTTTTTATTTTTTTTATGAGGCAATCTAGTTCAGCGCCCTGAAGTCCCGCACGCACAATTAAATTAAGCGTATGCGCGACACAAGGCAAATGTTCAAAATTGGCCAACCGTATGGCTGCTTTCATATTTGCTGCATTGTCTGTTACGCAGACAAATATTTTATTTTGTAAATTCCAATGGGACAGCAAGTTACATAATTCCTTCTTTATATATTCGGCTGTATGTCGCTCATGACATTCAAAACAGCCCAATAGTGCATACTTCAGCTCCCAATTTAATATATAATGGGCAGTAACGGCCTGATGTGAAGTCGCTGCTCGCGAAGTCCAAGCATCGGTCGTAATTGATACAAAGTTTGCACTCTGCAATTCTTCTTTTAATCTGCTTTGGACTTCAAAGTACTGAGCGTCCAGGAAGGTATTACTAAATGTGTACCTTGAAGGTAATTTGTAACCAGGTTCTAAATAATTAATTAGCTCTTTAAAACCAGTATCTTCAACGACAGAAAAAGGCTGTAGGTCTTTGACTATCATATTAAAAATTAAGTCATTTATTTTTTTTTCCCGTACTACACTTACGGGGCGTTTAAGGAAAGTACTCAGCGTCGTTTGTTTTAAATTTGTTTGAGATATCAGTTCTATTGAATGATTAATATGTTCAGTACTTGCTGCTGATGTTGATGACACAGGAACTTCTTGAATTATTGTATCCGACATGGAGCATAGAATGACGTTTTCGTAAGTTGACCTGTGTTTTTTTATGAGGTGTTTTTTTAAATTTGTTGTTGAGCCACCTTTTACTAAATATAGCGAGTGGCAAATATCACATTTTGCCTTCTCATCGGTAGCCTGTGTAAAAAACCTCCATAGCCGACTTCTCTTCCTATCCATTATAGATTGCACTGTAACATAAAATAATAAAAGCTCGTTAAAAATGTTAGTGAAAATAAGTATCAAATATAAATAATATATGCAGTCTATATAAGTTGAAATCAGTAAAATCTCATTCAGTCAGTCTTAAAATAAATTACTTATATTTGCATAATGAAACTCAGAATCGTAAGAAGTGAACGTGCGCCAAGCTATATATTGGCTAGAGACTGAAGGTCGTAAGATCGATCCTCAATTTGACTACCTGTATCTTGTATAGGCCTTACACCTACCTTGTACTTGAGCCAACGGTCTCCATCACTCAATATTTTCTCTTTCAGATACTGTATTAAATTATGTTCCTATTATTATTGCTAAAATAGGTAAGCCTGATGATATTTAGGCCTGATAACGAGTCTATGTAAGTTATTTTTTTAACACTTCGATTTGAAATGTCTGTGAAGATTATTAATTTAATCTTCGTTATACTTAAGCAAAATTTTTTTGAATAGTATTATTATTTATATTTTTAATTACGATTGTATATACTTTCTAACATCCCTTCAGGAAGCTATTAAAATTTTATTCAAAAATAGTCTATCTGATAATTACTGTTTAACTTAAATTAAAATCTTAAAATCTAGAATATTTCCTTACGTTGATACCGATATTTAATGACAACAGTATTACACTTAAGGAAATACATCTTATTGGCTGGTACTGCGTGAGTCAGTAATGAAAATATGAATAAGCATCTAATTTCTTCCATGTAATCTTTAAAGTAATTTTTAAGAGCAATGATATTACTAAACTAATCTTAATTTTCATTTTACACAATAGTTTTGGTTCTAGACACAACACAATAAAAACTTTAACATATAACGTAACAAATTACTTTTATATGCCATCAGAAATTCATAAACCCTAATTTTTATTGATTACACACGATATTGATCCTTAAGCGTTTGTTTATATTTTACTTTCCTTTCAGCCATCATAAACTTCTCATTAGTTCAAAAACCGCTCTATTTTCCTTGACCATAAAATTTTCGTTACCTTGAGAAAACATATAATGACGTTTTCATTAACTAAGCACAGTTCAGGACAATAAACAAAGGCCCCATTCAGATTCCACTCACTGATAAGGAGAGTTCCCCCCCCCCCGCAGTGCAAAACCCATCTAGGTAAGAAAGGAAGGAACTCTGCACTACAAGTGAAGCACTGCTCCGAGGCTTCTTTCTCCAGATCGGGGGGGGGGGTGTTTACATTCAGAAGCTTCCTTGACAGCGCTTTGATAGTATTTCGACACACGACAGTTCCATACAAATCAAAAAACGGAACACTTTCGCATAAAATAAACATTCATTGTGTGATGGATAATAGCAATTTGTACAGTTTAATGACATTTAAGCAAAAATCACATCTTGGTTATTTTTCGATAACTAACAACAGCAATTTTGATTATAAATTTGTTTTATAAAATTGTAAGCTGTTGAAGTACAAAAATATAGATTTTAGCAAAAATGTTCTTCTTAAAGAATGTGTGTGTGCGATTATGGCAAAGCCTCGAGGGCTATCTGCCTAAGGGAAGGGATGCCTTCGTGGAGGACTTTCTAAGGGAAACTGGCTCGTATACACGTTACGCATGGGGAAAACCACGAAAACACCCATGCAGCCAGCCCATTCGCGGGATTCGAGCCTCGGACCGAACTACCACTGTTCAGCGACTTTTCCGCTCGTCCGCTGGTGGGCCTGCTTAAAGAATGAAAAATACCTTACGTTACCTTTAAAACTGTATACGCCTTCTGATACCCTTGATAGAGTATTCGCTGCTTTTATTTTACGCTCCAAACGCCAAATTTTTTTAAATAAAATAAACTTTTTTGTTATTCACATATCATTATAACGTGTACTTTTTAAAAATTTTTAGAGAACAGGCTTTATAGTTGCTCATTTTGAACTCATCATTTTATTTTTATATAATTGAAAAATAATCACTTTGGGTTTCGAAGAAAATCTGATCTTTGAGTGGGTATTAAAAATAACGCATGTAATTTTCATTCAAATTATATCTATACATATTTCTTATGTAAAAATTTTGGGTTTATGCTAAATTATTGTCAATTACTTTACTCGAAAAATATAGTGAATGCACAGAAGATTTATACATGCCGGAAATGAAAAATATGAAATATGTATGGGTATTTATGCAAATGCTTGCAAAATGCATGTATCTGCCTTTAACAAAATACGTAAATATTTATCAAATTATTTATAAATGTGTTTGAAATTAAGGATTTTTTCATTCACAAACTCCTGTGAAAGTTACTGTGAAAAAATCTAATTATTCAATGCATCTAAATTTATAATAACCTTAACATTGAAATGTACAAATAAATTGAAATCCTGTTGACAAATCCGCTTATAAAACTATTTAAGCAAGAATTTATCGTACAGGAAAGCAATCTGTTAAAAGGTATTGTAAAGTAAATTCTATGAGATGCGTACTTAAGAAAGTAGTAAAAAAAAGAGTTTTAGAATATGTATTGTTGAAATTAAAGGTAAAAAAAAATCTGATAAGTATAATTAAAAGAAATATTCCTTTACATGTTAAAATAACTCTTACATGTTTTAAATAATATATAAAAAAAACTAAAGAGTTGGTTGCTTTAAGAGTTCCGCTTTAAAGGTATCAAAGGCATGTTGAACATCTTCTAACCATTTAAATTTTTCCTTTTTTTAAGTCAGTTTCGTCAGAAGTCTCTTTAAGCAAAATTTAGAATAAATTTACGATAACACCCAATTAATCTCAAAAATCTTCTAACTTCCTTTTTGTTTGAAGGGAGCTTATATTTTTGAACCACTCTTAGATTCCTATCGTCCGGTTGTATAATTCCTTTGGACAATTTATATCCCATATACTTCACAGTGAGCTATAAGAATTTGCATTTGTTGGTTTGAGGCTATGCATATTTAACCAGTCAAAGAAAAATTTTCAGTTTTTCTAAATAATCCTCAATGCTTTTGAACCATTTACAATATTATTGTCAATATAAATTCTTATTTGTAATGGGAACAAGCCGGACAGTGTCCATTAACCGCTGAAAGGATAGGAACTCGAAGCGTTTTTAAGACCGAACACCACTCGAGACCATTCTTAATGTCCTGTGGCAGCGAAAACCTATATTTGAAGATGCCCGACGGGTGCATCTTCATCTGAAAGAAACCTAAAGTCGAGGATAATTCAAACAGCCCCCCAATCCTTTCATTAACCATAATGTGTTCGGAAGGGAGAAACTATCTTCCACCGTCTTTTCGTTAGCTTCCTGAAATCTGTGACTAATTTGTGGGTATTTTCGGGCACTATAAGCAGAAGTGCTTTCCCTAATGATGTCTGAGATCTGTCTATTTAATTTATCCCTCAGGTGACATGGCACTTTG
Organism: Stegodyphus dumicola; assembly: GCF_044657685.1. Lineage (NCBI taxonomy): Eukaryota > Metazoa > Arthropoda > Arachnida > Araneae > Eresidae > Stegodyphus > Stegodyphus dumicola. Next base: position 165,782,333 of record NC_140768.1, on the reverse strand, counting down.
ACGCGCTGAAACGCTGTCGCGTAACTTAATGTTATGAAGAATAGCTAGACATCTCGACAATTCCAATACCGATAAGGTTAAAGATATGTCTATAACGACTCAATGGATCTTGCAGCTTTTCCTTCTGAGCTGTGGGTAAATGTGATAGATCAAAATCACTTCTCCAACTTTCAAAATCTTCTCCTACTTATTTGGATTTATTTTAATTATGGGAAAGCTTTTGAGGGCAGTCTGCCTAGGGGATGCCTTCGTGGAGGCCTTTTTAAGGTAAAATGGCTTGTATACACGTTACACATAAGGAAAACCACGAAAACGCTCATGCAGCCAGCCCATTCGCCTGAAATCGAACCCAGATCGGAAATACCAGTGTTCAGCGATTTTACCGCTCGGCCGCTGGTGGGCGTAATGAGAAGGACTTGTGATTTTGGAGAAGCAACAGCCTCTTGAGATGGGGGAACAGTCCTTGTGTAAAAACTGACAATAACAACTCCAGACGGTGTGCTTCTGAAATTGGATCTTTTTGTCTATCCAAGATTACAGATACGATAAAGATACAGATACGATACGATTACAGATACGATAAATTATACGATAAAGCTTCGACGCGAGCTGCATTTTGTCAAACTGATTCCCGAAGCTTCTGAAAGGCTTAGATCAAGGCTCTGTAAAGCGAATGCAAATTTTGAGTGGTAGAAAATCTATGTTTAAGAGATTCTAACACAAATTTTAAATCCGTTTTTCTTCGTAATCTGGGATTATTGCGAATGAAACTCACGACTTCTCCTGTTAATGTTATTCTTTGGCCATCAAAGTTTCTGAGTCAGATTACCCGATATGCGAATCTATAAGGTTAACTCTATCTATAAAATTTTAAAAATAACAATCTGAGTCGGAGCCTGAAAACTGTGGACTCTAATGGATCAAAGCCGAAAACACGACTGAAACGATCCTCGCTTGTTACCCCGAGTACATCTTTTTGTCTAACTCTTCCCATTTCTTAAGTTTCTGAACCCACATAGCACCAATACATATTTCTAAATATAATTTGTACTTAACTTTCTAGCAATGTTTTTGAGAACAACTCAGTACCAAACAACTAAAGCAAAAATCATTAAACAATAGCTAAAACACATATACATAAGTTATAAACCACTAATGCAATGGATTGAATAAGTAAATTCCTAGTTTTCAATAACATATTTAAACAGTCAACGCTCTCTCCAATTATGATGAGACTCTAATGTTTATCGCTTATTTTGGCGGCGCTCTTCGCACTACTTCATCACTACAAATGCTCAACCTAAATTAATACAAGCGAACAGCCATAAAGTTAGGTACTTGTTTCTAATGAGATGATTCAATTCGATATTTAAATAGGTCAGTTCTAAAGTTCAATCCAATATGCACTCGTAATAAAAATAAGTACTTGCAAACAATACACAAGTTATAGTAATAGTCATAACAATGAATGAACACGTTTTAACAATGGATGAACTGAATAATTAGGTAACGAACTTTCATTAAATTAAGTAAATAAATAACTAATTTTCAGTCGAATATTCATACACAACACAATAATCTTCATAAAATTATTTGTAATTAATTAAACTAACCATAAATTAATTTTATCTGTCCACTCAGATTTACATTTAACTTGCAAATCATATTCAGTCTGGTAATTAGGGACTAATATTATGGTGAATTTTTGGGGTGAAAAATATCAGTCACAAAATTGTGAAACATATTAAATCACTTTTTCCGAATGAATAATTAAATAATCAATTACAACTGGAAATAATTAACAAAAGGTTCTTTCACATCTACAATTTACAGTTCCTTACGGGAACATTGAAAGTTAGCATAACCGCAACATTACAACACTTTGATAAATAATATACAATTAACAATACGTTATTGTGTTGTAGTGGATAGAAAACATATTCTTAAATAGCCACATATCCTAGTTATAAATTATTCATTTTTATGTATAGAGTCCTAAATAACATATTAACACCTTAAGATCGCAATAAATATAGGAATAGAAACATTTCCTTAATCTCGGATTTAACTCTTTAATACATATTAAAATATCAATAATAGTTTATATATAGATCACTAAAAGTAAGAGGAAAAATTGTACATACCTTTTCAGACTTTGTTCCCACACAATCAATAAAATCAAATTTCTCAGCTCTGAAAGGTAATACACTAAGAGTCAGGCTATGGATGAATTTTTATATTAAGTCCTATATAATCATCGACTCATACAGTCAGTCTTTAATTGTAAGGCTGGTTCACCGCGGTCAGGAACTTTTATCGCTCAGTCGATTTTCAGCTGGAACTCTCCTTCACAATCTTTTTCTCTCCGTCTTGACTTAAAAGTCTATAAACAAGTACAATCCATCTTAAAGTCTATAAAACATGACATGATAAAACAGGAGCCTCTATGAATCAGTCTAATCTAAGTCATCTCTCCTTAAGTCATTTATTGAATATCTGCAAACCACCTGTAATCATTCAGACAGGAAACTTTACCAGTCCAAAACTCATTTCGTAAAGCAAAAAGGAAGAGAAGCCCATTTCACCATCTTTAAAAACTATATTTCTTGCGATTTTTTCAATTTTCTAACTCAAGGCCCAAGCAAAAGGACAGGCATCATTTTTCCAAAATCTTCCTATTTTCCTCACTTTTCAAGGTAAAGCGATATTTCATTTTCAAGTCTCCAAACCAAATACAGGAAGAAAAAAAAAAAAGAAAGAAAAACTCAGACTAAAAACTCTTTTCGACGAAATTTTTCCCTATTTAACTCCCGACCTAATTATTAATTAAAAGTCATCTTCTGACACACCACGCCTCACTTGAATTTAATTGGCGAATTCCAGTTTATCACAATCTACTCTAGGCCAATTATAACCCCGCAGAAATTAAAATTAGGCGTCGTGCAAATCTTCACAGTGTCCTAAAAGCGAGGGGCTAAAATTTTCCTCTTTTCGTTTGCCGTGGGAAATTCTCAGTGATTCCCGTTCTGACAAAATGTCTCTTTGAAAATAATAGGTTTGTCTATTCTTCTGTTTGCTGTTAGAGTAATGTAATATGGAGACAGAGTAAGATCCGATTAAACAATAACTGACGCCAACGTTAGATCAAGGTTTTTTTTTTAACAAGGTTGCCGTATCCGTTTACCTCCTCTTACGACGAGAGGCTATTTGACAATTTTACACATAAGAAGCTTTTTTCAAAGTACTCCTGCCCCCAAGAACAACCCTATGGTCAACTTCTCATTAACGGAGGAGCAAAGTTACTCTCTGTTGAAATACTCAGAAGAGAAAAGGGATATTTTTCTTTTATTCGCAATCTAATTGTTTAATTCTTACTGGCGCTCCCGCTCAGAAAAAAAACCTTTGAAGCCAAATTCGCGACATATCAGGGTAGGTGAGGATAATTAGGATCATAGTACTCTAGTGATACGTACTGTTTGTTGTCTGTGAGATTTTTACTTTCTTTTCATTCATTAGATGGTAATACTAATCAATAATAGGTTTGTCTATTCTTCTGTTTGCTCTTAGAGCAATGTAATATCGAGACAGAGCAAGGTTCTATCGTCCAAGGTCCGATTAAACAATAACTGAAGACAGTGCTAAATCTTTTTTTTTTTTTTTCTTTAACAAAGCCGTCGTATCCGTTTACCTCCTCTTAGGACGAAAGGCTTTCCGACAATTTCATACATAGAAAGCTTTTTTTCAAAGCGCTCCTACCCCTGAGGAAGAACCCCGTGGTTCATTTCTCATTAAGGAAAGAGAAAACTTACTCTCTATAACATACTCAGAAAAGAAAAAGGATCTTTTATTCCCAATTTAATGGTTTAATTTTTACTGGCGTCTCCAGCTCAAGCCCTTCCTTTGTCGGCCTTTCTTGTGGAGGAATCCACAACACTGAGGATAAACCTTGAAGCCAAAAGCGTGATATCACAGATCTTTTCCTCTTCTGAATTTAACAGGGTGGGTGAGGATAATTGAGATCATAGTATTCTATTATGATATATACTTTCTGAAACTTTCTTTCTATTCATTAGATAATAATACTAATAAATAATATTTTTTCATGTTGATTTTGCATTATCCACATGTTTTATTTTCATTCTCAAATACCCTTGCTCACTTGACATTTTTATTTCGATGTTTAGAAACATTTCATAGTTTATTTCATAGTTCTAGACTTTTATTTTATGTTTTAAAAACTTTATTGGAATTATATTAAATTGGGACAGCAAACATTATTGAATTTTGAGGAGGAAACTGATAAGTGATGATAGTTTCTTATGAAAGAGACTAAAGTGATGATTCTAATGTGATTCATATCTTGCAAGTTTGGGGAAAAATATTAGCCCAAAAATGCTGTTAGTCTCGAAACATTAATTTTGCATTGTTTCACTTTTCATTCGAAAACCCCCAAGATATTATTCTGTCATATCTAATCTGTTACTAACTAACAAAGATCTGATGTAAACACCACACAGGGCATCCTTGTAGAGCCTTTTAAATTGCACACATTTTTTGCTGCACTTCATTTAAACGTTTTTCATTGAATTAATCTAATATAATAACTGATCTCACAAGGCAAGTTAAAAATGACATCAAAAGCTCCAAATCTTGAAATTAAATAACATGGTCAATTTTTGCCGCACGGAAGTCCACTTTGACCACTCCCGAATTCATTTAAATGATTTTTTTTTTTTTTTTTTTTTTTTTTTTTTGGTGTGTGTGTGTGTGTGTGTGTGTGTGACATGTGTACGTACGAACGTAATAAAGATTCTTTCTTCCAAAATGGTTGTTAGATGAATTGAAAAAGAATTTTTTTCATGACGTCTGTACGTACGTATTCATGTATGCATAACTTAGAAACTATTAGTCGTAGAACGTTGAAATTTTGTATATAGGATTATTATAACATCTAGACGTGCACCTCCTTTTTTTATTGCAATCAATAATACCAAACGTACACACACACACACAGAGTCGTAGCTAGGGTTTTCAGCGCCCAGGGACAACTGAAGATTTCGCGCACCCTTCTGCTTGCAAGGATGGAAAACATTTAATTCTAAAATGTCGTAACATCAGTTTGGCGCCCCTTTGATTCTGCACCCGGTGACAGATGCTCCCTTGCCCCTCTTTAGCTACGCCCCTGCACACACACACACACACACACACACATATATAATGAAAGTAGAAAGATAACATGAACTATATATATATTCTCCCCTCCCTGACCTGGCTTTTATTTTCGCAATCGTTGGTCGTAGTCATACATTCCCAATTACAGAAGTGCTTTAACTCATGAAAATATTCATGATTTGCAATGTCAAATTAAAATAAAATAAATTCTGAGCAGATAACGAAATCTATCTTTTAATGCTGTCTCCCTATTCATATACTTATATTTGGGAAAATTTCATACTCGTTATGACAAAAAAAAAAAAAAAAAAAAAAAAAAAAAAAAGATGTTTGACTTCCATACGACAAAAATTGATCGGCATATTTTATTTAAAAATTTGCAGTTTTTGATGTAATTTTCAGCTTGCCTTGAGGGTCTGGTGAATTAATTAGAATAACTCGAGGAAGCAAGTTTAAATACGGTGCAACAAAAATGCAGAAGTATGTTAAATGACAAAAATATTCATATTTTGTCAATGTCAAATTTTAAAAAGAATTAATTTTGGACAAATTATGAAATCTAAATTTTAATGTTGTCTTCTGGTTCCTATATTTATATCTGCCAAAGTTTATACTCATTATGAAAAAATAAAAATACAAGAAGTTTGAGTTCCGTAGGACAAAGATTGGCCGAGAAATTTAATTTCAAAATTTGCAATCTTTGATGCCATTTGTAACTTGCCTTCGGGTATCGCTTAATTAAGTTAGAATAATTCGAGGAAATAAGTTTAAATGAAGTGCAGCAAAAATAAGCATAATTTAAATAGTCGTAGAAGGAAGTCGTGGTATCCATATCAAATATTCACTTTTCATAATGACCATAAAACTTTCCCAAATACAATACAGAAACTGGGAGACTGCATTAAAGATTAGATTTTGTTATTTGTCCGTTATTCGTTGTTTTGGTCGCTGCTTCCCCCCATTTCTTTCATCAGAACCGCTAATGACGAAAATGTGAATTTTCCCCGATTTACCCCCTTTCCAAAAACTCTTTGTTGAGACAAGGAATGCTATATGATAAATGTCAAATTGCTTTTTACACTTAACAATATGATCGATAAACACATTTGCACATGTATAGGTTAAGTACAAATTAATAAAGAACGTAAAAGAAATTTAGAAATTTAGAAAAGGTAGGAAAATTTTTATGTTACTTTATTAGAGATAATAGTGAAGCACTAAATATTTCAATCGGTGTTATTTCATAATATTATGAGTATAGCTTCATTCATTTAAGAAATGGCCCACCAGCGTTCGAGCGGTAAAATCGCTGAACACTGGCATTTCCGACTTGAGTTCGATCTCAGGCGAAAGGGCTGGCTTCATGGGCGTTTTCGTGGTTTTTTCCACGTACCTGCTTACAAGCCAGCTTACCACGAACCATACGAGCCGGCTTTCCTTAGAAAGTTCTCTACGAAGGCATTTTTCCTTTTAGGCATATAGTGCCAGTGTGTTTTGTCATAATCAACTAAACCAAATCATTTAAGAAATATATCAGTTGATCACTGCTCAGTGTACATTTGCTGTTTGCTTACAAAACACTTTGTAAAGACATTTCCATTATTTTGCTAATAATTCTGGAAGGCTCATAAAATCCGAAATTATTTTACACTAGCTAACAGAGAACTTAAGACTTAAGTCTGCTTAATGCAACAAAAATTTGCTTAACTTGCTTTCATGTCTCTGGGAAACTTAAGTATATGCAGAAATAAATATTAAAATCTATCACGCATATTTGTAAGGATGTAAAGCATACTGTTTTGGTTCACGATAATGATAAATATGCATCATGTTACGACAGTTTTAAAAGATTACAAATAACTATACATATGCTAGACTTCTAACAAAATTTCTGTTACAATATGAATACGCATTTATTATTATATGAGCCGATAAATTCAGTATTCGGTATTTTTAGATTCTAGGTATACGACAAATTTTTTTTTTTTTTTTTTTTTTTTTTTAAATTTTCGTCTTGTTTTTAAAAATTAATTCACTTCCTTTTCTTCAATTTATTATAAAGGAATAGGAGTTTAAAGTTTGATTTATATATAATATAATATAAATTCATCATTCATTAATAATATTATGTATAACAGAAAAATTATTATTAATGTTTCAAAATTTAATTTTTTAAATGATTTGTCTTACATTTGTTGTTTATTTGTTGAATGCGTAACTAAATATTTCAATTGTACACAATAAATATTATACAGAAAACAATTCAGCTAGCATAACAGCTAATTGCGAAAGAAAAATTAGAGTCTTATTGCTCTTAATTCTTAGTACAAGCAGCCATTTTTAAATTGACGTTAAAATAAATTAATTCTATTATCTATTAGAAAATAATTATACTCTATCATTTATTGACAACTTCTAAGAGGTCGCTTTCTGAAAGAGACCCGTATTTCTTGAGAACGTAAACATACTTTGATAATTGAACATCGCTTTTTTAAGATGGCAGAGCAAATGCACAGAGCTCCCAAATCATTCTAAAAGCATAGACGGTCACGTTTAAAAAGGCTGACTACTTCTAATAAAGCATGTATATTAATGTTCATTATACATTTGTCACAATTTTACTTTCTTTCAAAACAGCGATACTATGGTTCAATTGCTTTAGAAATATGTGAAACTAATAAAATGGGCCCTATCTTTTAAAAATCTAATTATATTCAGATACACATCTTTTGAACATGTTTGAAATCCATTATTCTAATCAGAATACTTTGTCTACAGAAAATATTGAATCAATATTAGAAATCAAAAGCTAAGATTAAAGTAGTAAGAATCATATCGTCTAACCCATTTTAATTGAAGTAAACAGGTGCTTGCTTTACCGTAAAGTGAACACATGTTTTTCAAACAGCGAATGAAACGAAAAAAGAGCCCAGCAGCGCTCGAGCGGTAAAGCCGCTGAACACTAATAGTTCGGTCCAGGGTTCAATTTCCGGTTAACGGCTGGCTGCACGGGCGTTTTCGTGGTTTTCCGCATGTGTAATTTGCATATGAGCCAGTTTCCTTTAAAAAGTCCTCCACGAAGGCATCCCTCTCCGTAGGCAATAGCCCTAGTATGCTTTGCCGTAACCAAATAAACCCAAACCGAAAACAAAAGGGAATTGGTGGTGAAAGGCAGCGACGAAACATCGTTTTAGAAGAATGGGCTACATAACCAAATTTTTATCCATACTGTGGTAAACAGTACATTATATGCTGATCAAAAGCCTAAATTTAGCTAATACTCGGCTTAGTTCTTAAATTGCAATTTCAGCTACAGCCCCCAAACAAGACGATGTCTGGTATTTTATTTCATTACTTAGTTATTCATCATTAATTTAAAAATTAATTAAATTTTCTTTGTCTTTAAATTTTTATTTGTCTTTAAATTTTTATTGAATTATAATAATAATAATTTAATATTCTAGTTGCTAATTATTTTATTATTGTAATAGTTATTTTATTTATTTATTTATTCATCTTTACTGATGGCCTTCCATAGAGCTCCAACACTTCTAATTTTAAAAAATAAGTCCTGACTGCAACCAACGATTGCGGTTTTTATTTTCGCCTTACTTGGCTTTTATTTTATTATATATATATATATATGTACTTTACATTTAATTATAGCCCACCAGCGGCCGAGCGGTAAAGTCGCTGAACACTGGTAGTTCGGTCCGAGGTTCGAATCCCGCGAACGGGCTGGCTGCATGGGTGTTTTCGTGGTTTTCCCCATGCGTAACGTGTATACGAGCCAGTTTCCCTCAGAAAGTCCTCCACGAAGGCATCCCTCCCTTTAGGCAGATAGCCCTAGTGTGCTTTTCCATAATTAAAATACACCACACATTTAATTATAAGGACATATATGTATGTACTTTACATTTAATTATAATTTATTTAATATATATATATATATACATATTTACGTTTGGTAGTATTACCGATTGCAATAAAAAGGAATGTGCACATTTAGATGTTATAACGGTCCCATATACAAAATTTCAACGTTCTACAACTAATCGTTTTTGAGTTATGCGAAATGCATACATAGGTACTTACACATCACGAAAAAATCCCTTTCAGGTATCAACTTAGAGTAAATGGGATTACATTTAACAATCCGTTTTTGGAGGGGAAAAAAAAAAGAGTCCTTCATTGTGTTCGTACGTACAGACGTCGCCAAAAAAAATAATTCACATGGATTCCGTAATAGTCAAAAATGGATATTTCCGTTGAAATATGATACCCAAAAGTTTCCTGGATTACAATACTTACTTCCTTTTTATTTCGTACAAGGAAGTAAAGAACCTATATTAACCTACATATTCTTATATAAACAATACCTCAGTACAGTATATAAATATTTCAAATCAATAAAATCTCACCATGATACGCTCAAGAAAAAAAAATCAATAATCATCTAAATTTTCAAATTACAAACATAATATGCACTATAAATCTTAATGTAAAAAGAAATACAAAATAACGCTTCACGCTATCAAAATTGCTCATCTTTTTAAATATCAACTAAATAATATTTCAACTAAAACACATAATGTAAACAAGAGTTTTCCCGATGCCCAAAAGAATTCAAAATTATCAATGAAAAATACGAGCGCATTGTGACGCAACTGTATCATTCGTATTCGAACAGCAACCGCATCATTCGTATTCGCACGATAACTGCATCATTCGTACTCGAATAAACCGCATCGTACGACAGATGCAAGTAACGAAAAGATGCGAGTAACGAAATGGATTTGTGTGTACCGAATCGGTACTTCGAGTCAACCGATGTACCCGTTACTCAGTAACGAATACATGCGGTTTGCTCCAGCTCTACTACTAGTTCCTCGTATTCTTCCGCAAATCCGTAAACATCTGTCTGATTTGAAACGAAATCCAAAATGGCTACCCCATGAGGTTAACTTGTATGGGTATTTTTTGTTGCATGAAAGGTAAGTTCAGTTGCAATACTTGTATGTTTACTTTTTTTGCTTTTCGAATTTATGTTATTTATGTCATTTTGACAGTTAAATGTTTCACAGCTTTATGAATTGTTACCATTCCGTCGTGAATTACGTGTATCTCAATGGCTGGCTGTCTTTTCAAATATCTAATTTGCCCTGCTATCCAAATGTTTATGACTGAATTTTTTTTAGTCTAGTTTATGCATTCAGTTTCAAAATAATATGTGTGATCAGATTGCTTATTATTTTATTGCAGCAATAAATTTATGTTAAATAGTTTGAACAATAGTATAAAAATAAGAGTTTGCATTGTTTTGTCCAAAATATGTATGGTTGAAACATTATCTTAATCTAGTTTGTAATTCAAGTTTTTTTAGGGGTACTGTACTGTTATTGGGACCAGAATCGGAAATGTATGAACCTGTGTTCGTAAGTATGTGCATAGATGTGTATATGTAGACACACAAACATACAAATATACAAGCATACATAAATACAATTCTGAACTCGGTCCTGTTAACAGAACAGTACCTTTTTTTAATCTTTTTTGAATATTTTATAAAAGGATTAAGCATTTTTCAAACTGCATATCATTTTAAGATTCGACTTGCAGGAAGACAAAATATGGTCATTCAATCAAATGCTTATGATTGCTTTTAACATTTTCTCATAAATATTGTTTGCATTTTTATTGTATTTTAGATACTTTAGTTATGTAAAGTGAACATGAGAATATTAGGAAAGCTGAAGAATATGAATAGCTACCATAATACATGTATTTTTTCATCGAGCCCATTGTTTTAGAAACCAATGCACCATTATTATATGCTGGCTTATTTTATAGTTCTATGCACTTTAATTTTATGTTCATGTTACTGTAGTATTGTCGTTATAATAAAAGTATTGATAATTTTTGCTGAATCTTGCAAGTTGCCTAACATTCAGAATTATTACTACCGAATTTTACTGATAGGTTTTTTCGAGTTGACATAATCTGCCTGATAAATAAAATAAACTGGTGTTTAAATTATATGCATTTCTCTTAATGTTTCATTGAAAGTGAGATGGAAATATAAATGCTATCCAGGAAAGTGAATTCTTTTTGCCTGAAATAACAAACTGTACTAAATGATTAATGTTTATATCATTTTAGAAATGTCAATATTAAAGTTTCTCCCCCTTCTCTTCTTTGATTTTGAAATAATTTATAATAAAATAATATATGCATAAGTGTAATTAATGTAAAGTGTCATTCAATAATACAATTTATTTTTACTGATATATTTATATTTCTTATCTGGGTTTTCTTTTGGTGTTAGAAGGAGGAAAAGACTGTAATGTTTTAATTAAGGAAATAATTAAAACATTACAGTCTTTTAAATAACAGTTACAGTAATGTTTATTGAAGCAATCAGTACTGTGTGATTGCCAGTGATTGAATAATGTTAAAATGCATTGTTCATAAGGAAATTTGCTTATCTTTGTGTTATAGATTTTATTTTGACACAAGCTGAAATTTGAATTATTGGAAGCACTTTGAAAACCCGAATTATTTCCTGAATCATTAATCAGGCCAATATATAACAAATTTTCATACAAAATTATTTCTTTGAGCATATTATAAAAAGCTCATTTAATTTTATTATTTGTACAAATTTTAGACAAAAGTAGCATGTAACAGTTAAAGATTTATTGAAGCCTACTTGTTACTTGTGGTAACAAAGAAGTGTGAAAGATATTGCCACATTAGCGAACATGACGATCATTGATGCTTAGTTTAGTAATTTAATAATATATTGAGAAATGCTGGGAACTTTCAGAAGTAGACATTTCGGAAATGATGGGCTTGATAAGAAATTTACATGGTTTTATTATTTATTCTTTAGTTAAGAATGGATTTTAGATGTTCATGTGAAAGAATTCTGTTTAATTATATGTGAAAGAATTGTTAAAGTTTGGCATTTAAAAAAATGAATTAATAATATGCAATTATCTTTTTATTATACATATATTACTATATATTTCTAATGCACTATCTAAATGTCAGTGCTAAACAATTGAGATACTATTGTCAGGACAATCTTTTCTTATACATGAAAAATTCTGATACTTTCTTATCATCTGCCCTCACAGCTTCAACTTATGCTAAAACAGAAAGAGTATGCACACGATAATAGCAAACTATGAATATGCTTACCACACACATGTATTTACATGCTTTATATTTAATCTTTATTTCTGAATAGTATTCCATTGGATGAAAAATATGTGAATATTAACCCAATGTATATATTTTTGTGTGTGTGCATCCTAAAATTTCTTGTTTCTTATAAAGTGCTTATTTGAATTACTACTTGTGAACAGAGCAGTAGATATGAACCATAAACTAACCATTTTGCCAATTTTCACAGCTTTGCAGATAGTCAGAAAGCACCAAAATTTGTAATAATGTTAAGTTTAAATGATGTTCTATACTTTTGTGTTAATTTTTCTATTCTATTAATTCTATTACTGTGTTATCAAACTTTCTGCAGGAATTTCAACTTGTTAAGATGTTATTACCATGTGGAGAAGAATTTGGTTTTCAAGCTAGAAAAAATTGCAGCTGAAGGATTTTGTAGAAGGTCAGTCAAAGTGGTTTTAGTTAATTATAATTTAATTTTGGGTGAAGAATTCTCAAATTTATTTATCATAAGTGTCTAAAGGTCTTCTAAGTTAAATTCTGCTTGTTTTTGAAATTTTTCATGACATTCATTCTTTGATTATTATTATTATTACTTTTTTTAATTTACTAACTTATATCCAGGCACATAATGTTGCATTTAATGCCATACCTTAAATATTGTAAAATGTTAAAATAATACATTTAACTTAAAAATGTGGTTGTGACAGTAAATTTTCTGTTACATTTAATCATATTTATAAACATTGGTATACATCATTTTTCAATAATCTGTATATTATTTTGTGCATTTCTTTTACATCCAAGATCTGGCATATGACTTGCTTTTCAAACTGATAACATGGTGTAATAATGTAATCTAATGGTAAAGTTTACTATGGAATGGGCCAAATTTAATAAATTATTCTTTGATAGAAATTTATTCATGTGTTCAGTGTGTCTCATCTCTTTAAATTGCTGAAGTAAATTTTATGTACTTGCATTTAGGAATTTTGACTGTATCAGAGTAATTTTGTTTCAGTTATTATAACATGCAAGGGAAAAATATTCATTCATAGCTCCGTATTTAAAATTAGTTAATTAAAGTCCTTAATAAAGAGGGACGTTTTGTTGTTTTTAATGTCAATAGAGTTTAATTCAAAAATATGCCACATTAAGGGTTACTTTTTAACCTAATTTAAAATTTTCATTACTTTAACATGTCCAATAATTGTTATTTTAACTCCGATATTGTAATAATATCAAAATTCCTTACTTTTTGATAGGTAATCCAAATGTAAAACTTTATAAAATTAACTTTAATATTTTGTTAATATTCATATTTATATTTAAATTTCTTTATGCTGAATGGCAACTAGTTCTAGTTCTGATTCATGATTGCGAGGTTTCGGTTTCAAAACGTTGCTCGTAGCGTCGCATTTCGATAGCTGGAAAATAAAATGCAATAACTTAGCTATTTGTTTATAATTCATGCTGTTAGTAGTCATAAATTAATTTTAAACATTAGTAGCCAAGGCTACATCATGGTGACCCTGATTAATTTTCGAAATGTCAACAAATGACTCTTCTGAAACTGCTATGAAAGATACGATGCAGTCACCGGAGCTTCATAAGGTGAGTGTAAAAATACCACCTTTTTGGATTGATAAACCGGAAATATGGTTTTTTCAAGTTGAAGCTCAATTCAAACTTAGTAATATCGTTTTAGAAGAAACGAAATTTAATTATTTAGTTTCACAGCTTGAACCTAAGTTCGTCGAAAATATTTGGGACATTGTAACGAACGATAGTGCCACAAAATATTCAGATGCTAAAATTAGGTTATTACATTTATTCAAAGAAAGTGAAAATGTACGGATTAAACGTTTGATTACTGGTATCGAACTTGGAGACATGAAACCAAGCCAACTTTTGCAGAAGTTGAGATCAGTTGCTACTACAGATGTGTCTGAAAATCTAATCAAAACTTTATGGCTGGAGAAGCTACCTGACTCCATAAAAAATATATTATTAGTTAGTGATGAAGATGTAACCAAGTTAGCGTCTATAGCAGATAAAATTAGTGATATGAATCGGAAACCAGAAGTATTTAGTACTAATGCTCCTTCCGTTCCCGCAAATGATTTGTTGCAAAGAATTACCTTTCTTGAACAAAAAATTGATCAAATAACCATTCGCTCAGGACGCAGGGACTCGGATTTACGTAATTCACGTTCACAATCTCGAAGCCGATCTCGTAAACGATATGACCCTACTGGCAAATTTTGTTTTTATCACTTTCGTTTTGGAGCAAAATGCATTCCAGAGAAATGCAAGCCTCCGTGTGCTTGGGTAAAAAACGATTTCAAAAACCAGGAAAACTCGAATCTGCAGTAGGTTCAGCGGCAAACGCTGCTGCAGAAAATATGAAGGATTGTCGCAAATTTCGTTTATTCGTTCGTGACCAAAGATCAAATTTGCACTTTCTTATTGATAGCGGAGCTGACGTAAGCATAATTCCTGCTACTTCACAGAATAAATGTAAAACTGAATATAAACTGTATGCAGCTAATGGCACAGATATTTCCACTTATGGCATAAAAACGCTAACTCTTGATTTGGGATTACGTCATGATTTTCAGTTTCCATTCATAATTGCTGATGTCACAAAAGGTATTTTAGGAGCTGACTTTCTTCACAAATATAAATTGCTTATCGATATAAATAAGAAAAAATTAATTGATGGCGTAACACAGCTTTGTGTCCAGTGTGATGTCGCTGCTATTTCCAGTGATTACTCAGTAACCACATTAAATAAATCCATAAAAATTTTCGATTTACTGTCGAAATATCCCGAAATTTCTAAACCTAACCTTTTTCCTACACAAATTAAACATGGTGTTACACATTTTATTATGACTGATGGTCAACCCGTTTATTCAAAGGCACGACAGCTCGATCCAAAACGCTTAGCTATAGCTAAAGAGGAATTTAAATTTATGCTTGACAATGGAATAATTCGTCCATCAAACTCCCAGTGGTCAAGCCCCTTGCACCTTGTTACGGAAAAGGATGGTTCGTATCGTCCTTGCGGAGACTACCGACGATTGAATGCTCAGACGATACCTGATCGATACCCAATTCCTCGCATTGAAGATTTTCATCATATTTTAAGAGGTACAAATATTTTTTCTAAAATTGATTTATTCAAAGCTTATTTTCAAATTCCCATTGCAGAAGAAGACAAATGTAAAACGGCTATCATCACTCCTTTCGGTTTATACGAATTTAATGTAATGAGTTTCGGTTTAAAAAATGCTCCTGCAACGTTCCAAAGATTTATTCATGAAGTCTTTAGAGGATTAGAATTCGTTTTTCCCTATTTAGATGGTATACTCATTGCATCCAGTACCCATGAAGAACACGAAAATCACCTTAAATTAGTTTTCGAAAGATTACATACATTTGGGTTAAGAATTAATGTTTCAAAATCTGTCTTTGCTGTTCCCCAAATCGAGTTTCTAGGCTACCTAATTACACCTAAGGGTTCCCGTCCTTTGCCAGAAAGAGTTCAAGCTATTACTAACTACAAACGACCAGAAACAATTCATTGACTTAGAACTTTTCTTGGAATACTTAACTTTTATCGTCGTTATATAAAGGACGCAGCGAAGAATCAAGCATTGTTACATGCGTATCTCAAGGGAGCTAAAAAGAGGGACAAACGTAAAATCGAATGGACTGAAGAAGCTGAAAAACAGTTTGAAACGTGCAAGAATGACCTGGTGAACACGGCACTGTTGTCTTTTCCCAATTCTGAATTACCTCTGGCGTTATTTACAGATGCTTCAGATACGGCAATTGGCTCAGTGTTGCAACAATATGAAAACTCCTCGTGGAAGCCAATAGCATTTTTTTCTAAAAAATTAAGTGATACTCAGCAAAAATATAGCACCTATGATAGGGAACTATTAAGCATATATCTTTCAGTTAGACACTTTAAGCATTATCTAGAAGGAAGAGTATTTACAATTTATACAGATCACAAGCCCTTAATATTCACCTTTCGTCAAAAACTCGACAAAGCAGCACCTAGACAGGCTCGCCAACTTCAATACATCTCCCAGTTTTCGACTGATATCAAATATGTAAAAGGTGAGAATAATATTGTGGCGGATACATTATCTAGAGTTAATGAAATTTCATCAATAGATTATGATAAAATAGCTGATGAACAAACTCAAGATGAAGAACTGAAGAGTTTGCAAACCACTACTTCCTTGAATTTCAAGCAATGTTCTCTACCTTCGGGGAAATATTTGTGGTGTGATACATCAACTAAACAGGTTCGGCCGTATATTCCTCAGGCTTTCAGAAAACACGTCTTTCAACGAATTCATGGTTTATCACATCCAGGAATAAAATCGACTATGAAATTAATGACATCAAAATTCATTTGGCCTAACATAAAAAAAGATGTACAGTTGTGGACAAGAACCTGCATTCCTTGCCAAAAAGCTAAAATCAGTCGGCACACCAAAACAAAATTAGGTGAGTTTGAAGTACCACCAGGAAGATTTTCTGTCATCAATATCGATCTCATAGGACCACTTCCACCATCTAAAGGGAATATTTATTGTCTTACTTGCATAGATAGATTTTCGAATTGGATGGAAGCAATTCCTTTAGAAAATATTTCCGCTGAGAACGTCGCAAGAGCCTTTTATAGCAACTGGATTGCGCGTTTCGGAACGCCAAGTAAACTCATTAGTGATCGTGGATCCCAATTTAAAAGTGATACATTACGAGCTTTGTCCAAAATCTGTGGCATCAATTTACAACACACTACTGCCTACCACCCCTCGTGTAATGGCAAAGTTGAGCGCCTTCATCGAACATTAAAAACAGCATTAAAAGCCCACAACAACATATCTTGGACAGACACGTTACCAACAGTACTTTTGGGTTTGCGTACTGCTATTCAAGAAGATACCAATCATTCTATCGCGCAAGTAGTTTATGGCCAGAGTCTCAGACTTCCTGGAGAGTTTTTCAGCGAACCAAGTATCCAGACAGCATTGGAATAAACTCCAGAAACAGATGGAAGTTGTTGGACCAAGACTAATTCGTAAAAATTCATCTGAACAGATATTTGTCCATAAAGACTTAAAAACTTGTTCTCATGTGTTTCAGCGAATAGATCGGGTAAAAAAACCTTTGGAACCTCCTTATGAAGGACTATTTCCTGTTATTGATCGCAAGGACAAATATTTTACTATTAGCATAAAAGGAAAACATGTTAATGTATCCCTGGATCGCTTGAAACCAGCATATATTTTAGCTGAGGAAAATTCTCAGTTGATACAACCTGACTACACTAATTTGCAGAGACCGGACTCAAATTCGGATGTGAACAAAAACATTCTCGCACAGGCAGAACTATACGTTTACCTGTTAGATTCAAGGACTGACTAAATTATTTTGATAGTTGTTAACACTGCAATACTAGTTACTACCTATTTCTCCATCTTCGTAACGTAACTTAGTTACTGGTGGGGGAGTAGTGTAGTGGCCCAGTTAGTGCATGAGAAATAATTATTTTTTATTTCATATATTTGTTCATGTGTTTAATTATTTTATAAAATTAACTTTAATATTTTGTTAATATTCATATTTATATTTAAATTTCTTTATGCTGAATGGCAACTAGTTCTAGTTCTGATTCATGATTGCGAGGTTTTGGTTTCAAAACGTTGCTCGTAGCGTCGCATTTCGATAGCTGGAAAATAAAATGCAATAACTTAGCTATTTGTTTATAATTCATGCTGTTACTAGTCATAAATTAATTTTAAACATTAGGAGCCAAGGCTACACATACCTGTAACAAATAAAAACAACACAAGCACTTTTTACTGTCTATCTGCATAGTGTGGCATGTCCCATAAGACTGAGATTTGTATGGTCAAATCCATGTTTCAGTTAAAGAAAAATTCATGCACAGTCTTCTGATTTTCCCTTCGATTAAGGATTCTGTATATACGAGCATAAGAAATATATTAGTTAATGCAGTGTTATACATCAATATTTATAGACAATTATTGTGGCTATGTTTATTATAATTTTGTTCATTGTAATGGCTGGAGTGCCTAAACCATCATGCTGTGTAAACAAAACTCAAATCTTCATCTCTGCATACTGCTCCACTAGTGTTTAAACCACTGAAATGGTGATTATGGTAGAACATCTTTGGTAAAAATTTACTCTACTGTAACCCTTGGCGAATCGTTTCTTTTTTTTATATCAAGATCGTCACCTGAGAGGATCGGCACCAATTTCAAGGTGGCCGCTACACAAAACCAAAATAAGAAGTCAAAGACATACACAAACTCTGTGTCCATGTACACATCGACCTATTAAAACAGAGAACTGCACAAACTGGGCATTGAGCACTGCCTTAACTTTGTCCATGTACACATTGATCTATTTTCACTTTAAGAAAATCTGAAAGTTAAAAATATCATAGTTACCAGAAAAAATTCACCACTGTCTTAACACACAGACAACCAAAAATACACAAACAGAGAGCAATAAGTTACCAAAAATACATATTTCCTAATATAAAAACAGTAAACAACAAATCTTCTAACAAAAATTAACACACAGAGACAAAAAAATAAATGAAACGTCTTTTTTTAACATACCTTTTTCACATGCATATGTTTAGGCTTCCCACCACCATCCTCCAGGTAAGCAATTCAATTAAATTTTTCGTCTCTTAGTCACCTCAGAGATACTCAAACGATGGTACCCACACCAAAATAATAAATAGCATGTTCAAAATACAAGACCATATCACTTCCGTGCAACCAAACACAGCAATTGAAAAGAATGGTAAGAACCAAAAACCTGGGACCGTACAAAAGGTTTACTATTAAAAAAAGTAGCCCAAAACTAAATTTATCACAGCACATTGGCAATATTTGCAGAAATAACTACTTTTTATTGACAAAAAAAAAAAAAAATTTTTTTCCAAAGGCTACTTTCGCCAACATTATCAACATTAGGGTTACCGAAAAACTTATTTGACGCAATTGGCTTCCACATTTCACAAACAACCAATACCACTTTGCGATTTTTTTTTCAGACAGAAACCAAGGTGTACCATACAGTAAAGATTAGCCACATCTTCATTTACTACTGTTACAAGTACTTCTTTGGTAAATTTCTGCGGTTAAATTCAAAAGTTTAAAATTGCATTAACATGATCAGATTCAGAGTCATAGCTAGGGTTTTCAGCGCTCAGGGACAACTGAAGATTTCGCGCCCCCTACTGCTTGCCAAGGATGGAAAACATTTAATTCTAAAATGTTCTAACATCAGTTTGGCGCCTCTTGGATTCTGCACCTGGGGACAGATGCCCCCCTTGCCCCCCTCTAGCTATGCCCCTGATCAGATTTTATTTTCTGCACGTAGCTAACAATTACTTATGTGTTGTCAAATAAATGTTACCAGATGCAGTTAATTATTTTTTACTTGCCAATCTCATGAGACAAGTTTTTTTTGCTCCTGCAAGACTTTACTTTGTGTTGCAAAATAAATTCATTCTCACTCTTTTTGGACTTGCCTACACATTAAATTTAAAATCGTTTTATGAATAGGTAAGATGTGATTATCATAATTTTGTTTCTCTCTTTATCTTGGCAACTTTATATGTTGATTCAGTATCCAGGTTACCTACCAGTGGCTGATTGATAAAACTGCTCATATGTTCAGCTGGTGGTTTGAGTTTATTTTCTGACATAAAAAATTTTAAAAGGCATCCCCATGGGTATTTTACTATAATCGAAAGAAAAATCAAATAATTGCTACTCTGTTTATAGGTACTAAATGTTAAAATATTTTAAATGCTTACTTTAATTTGCATTCTAATAGTCATTTGTTTAAATTTAATTATGAATTATATTCACATATAGTAATTGTGAGTGTTTTTTTATTTTAGGTGCTGTGAAAGGCAATGACAGAGATCCAATTTATCAAGAGTTCTTATATACATAAGAATACATTGATATAAGATTGTTTTTCATGAATTCAAATAAAATGTGATAAATTGGATTAATAAAAACTATTTTGAATTTTGAAAAGTGTTTTTCCTCTGTTAATCATAGTATAGTGCCATAAATTTCTGAATGTGTTTATTTTTCATCCAAATAAATAGCTTTACAAAAATTTGTCATATTAATAGATATTGCATAATTTAGCATTATTATAAATATTTATTATAGCAGATTTAGCTGAACTACTTTTTTAGTCTCTTTGCAGATGAAGTCACAAAGGTAAGTGGTTAGATATTTTTCTGTATTCCCCATTAAGTAATTTTATCTGGTAAATTACCATTACTTATATACTAAAGGTGAAAGAATAAGCTTTCTTTGAAGATACAAAAATTTGCAGATATTTCAAAAAATTGGTATACGTAAAAAAGTTCTTAAATTGCCACATATGCGAAACTGAAAATGTTATATATGAAATAGTTCAGAAATATAAATATTTTCACTATTTTTTTAACTATAATTCACTGCATTTGTTATATATAATCACAGTTTAAGGTAGCAGTACTTTTCTCACTGTGATTTCTCATGTATTTTGATTCATAAATACACGTACATAAATCCACGTATTTTGATTTCTCTTTTGAGACTGAATAAAAAATGAACTAAACATTCTCGTTGACATTGAGAGTTGAATAAAAGCTCACCTCAAAATAAAATGAATTAATAAATTTATGGAAAATTTTACATTGCATATATTGAGCAGAAAGAGTAAACTGAATATACTTAATGGAATTAATAATTGGTAGAGTTGATAGCAGAATAAAATGCCTTAATTGCATGGTAAACAGTAGATCTTTTGAAGTTTTTCTATGTTGCGTAAAATGCAGATTTAAATTTTTGATATTGATTGTCATATAAATGGCAATTACTGTTTTATTTTGCTCTGAAATGAATGGTTAGTAATAAAATTCTGGATGAGACAACCTTTAACATGCGCTAGAATTTACAAAGTTTAATTTGGTGCTGATTTCAACGGGTAACTTTCATTTTACTGAATTTTGCGTAAAATAGTACCAATGAACCATTGCAAATTATTTTCAGAACTTTTTTTTTTTTAATCTAAAAGGGCTATTAGTTTTGAAATGTGACTTCATATCGTCAGTCGTAAACTTGTTTCACTTTTCATTCAAGTCTTGCCATTTGGCAAAATTTAACATATTTACCTTTAAAATCTAATATATTATTGACTAACAAGCCAAGCTATTTAAAAGCATTACACACAGTTCTTAACAATGCTTTTTTTTTAATTTTTAATCTGTTTGATTTAAAATGCATTTAATTCATGATATATCTAATTGAAAACATTTTAATATTTCTACATAATTACATGATATATTTCTTCATTTTTCAAATATATAGAAGATATATAACTTTCTGGTGTCAGTATCTTATAAAATGTTTTGCTACTTCCACTGCCCCATCTGTATTGATAATCTATGCATTCATAAACTTTTAGCCTCTTTGAGTGACTGCTAAAATCTGAGACCTTTCAGATTTTTTTTTTTTTTTTTTTTTTTAAATTGTGTGAGCAGAAAGATAGAATTTTAGAAGAGCTTCTTGAGTTACCTTTTGAATGATATAAAGAATTGTTAACATAATGTCAAATTTTTACATCTAAATATTAAATATATAAAAAAACCTGCAGCATTCTCATGTTACGAAAACATATTTATTCTGAGGCTAGGAATTGATTTAGTTTTAAAAATACAATTTATTCCTTTTAACAATTTCCCAACAGTGTCATCAAAACACTATAAATTCCTTACATGTTTTAAAGAAAGATGATTCATTTATGTAAAAATTATTAAATGGGTAATTTTATTATTCAATTTTTAATACAAATTAACTGAAATTAGAAACTGATTTTGTAAAATAATTTAATTATGAATAATTCAATTTGGGGGCTATTGGATGTTTAAAAATGATCAAAAGATTTTTAATATCTTAAAAATAAAAGCAAAATTTTCAGTTTTAATATTTTGTATTAATAATTCATTTTAATTTCCTTGCTCAGTTTTAATATTTATTTTAATTCACAAATTCAGATTTAAAAACAAAATAAGTTGTATAAATATTTTCAACATTTCTGATTTTTCCATAGTAACCATAGGAGAACGATTTGAGACTATCTGTGTAAAAAAAAAGTAGGTTTTAGATCATGACACCTTCACATACTTTCACTGGAATTTTCCTCTGTATATATACTGGGATGTGACACTAAGCAGTTGATAGTATGTATTTAAGAGGTTAAAGGGATATTGTAACTAGTGTTTCAAATCCTGATAACATCCCATACGCTGTCGGTGGGACGTAGATAGGATGTCCTAAGGATATACTGGGATGTGACATTAAGCGCTCAGGAGGATGAGTTTAGGAGGAAGTTGGGATATTACGGGATGTCCTGAGGATGTAGTAAGTAGGACTTTAAATCCTAATAACATCCCATATGCTGTCGATGGGACATAGATAGGATGTTTTTAGGATATAATGGGATGTGCTTAGGAGGTTTGTGGGAGTTCATATCCTAATAACATCCCGCACGCTGTCGATGGGACTTGGTTAGGATGTCCTGAGGATATCCCGGGATGTGACATTAAGCACTCGGGAGGAGGTTCGCGGGATATTCCGGGATGTCCTGAGGATGTGCGCATATCCCGCGAGCAACATCCTTGGGATATCCCAAGGATGTTTTTGTGCTATGTGGGAACCAACTTAGTCCAGTTTAGAGTCATAGCACAGTTTTCAATCTATATGCATCTCGTCGAAACAGAACGCATATTTTTTCTACAGAATACAAATATTCGCCTCTTTCCTTCTTTAGAGTAAGAACATGACTTTGAATTCTTGGACTATACTAAAATTTAGAAAACACTAAAAAATAAAATAAACACCATTTCTTTAATTTGATAATACTAGGTAAAGATATTCCAATCTTTTTCTTAATTTATTTTCTTTCCAAAAATCATAGCTTTAAGATGACAGAGCTTTTATGACGATGCAATGTGAAATATTTTCACTAGTCCACCTGATTTTTTTCTTCTTTTTCAGTAATGCATTAATCTGCGTCTTTATAAAAATAGGCTTTAGAAATTTTTCCAAATTCTCCGATTTGTGCTCCCCCGCCCTAAATTTCGCTATTTGAGATTTTAATTTCTGTCTAGATGTCGTCCACCTTCTTTGTCGCTGAACAAACATTCTAAAATTGTTCTTTTCTCTATTTTTCAATACTTTAATACAATTTTCTAAGGATATTATTTTGTTCTTCAAATTATCAATGCATGCTTGTTTATCCTTAAAAATTCAGGATGATCTACATTTTGATTTCTGAGTTTTATTTCAAAATCATTAAAATTTGATTTATTATTGTCATCATCAATTTCGATTTATTATTGTCATCATAATTTACTTTCGGCACAGCATTCCTATTCAACAGTTTCTTTTTGTGGCTATCCAAACAAGCGATTTTTCATATCATCTGCATAAACACTGTATAGAAAATGTTCGCTGCAGATTTTTCCGCTCTTCACATTAATAGAATCTTCTCTTTGACATTTGTGTATCCATTCTTTCGTCAAAAGCAAACTCTCATTTGGATCCTTTGGTCCCATGAAATAAAATATCTCATCCTTTCATACTTCTGTAAGTGCTACGACACGTTACTGCAGCGCAAAAAGCCATATTACGTAAACGATACTTTACAATATAGAATTTAAAATAAAAACTGACTAAAATTACACATATTTAAATTATTTTAAATATATACATTATTAGAAAACAGATATATATATTATTAAAATTAATTTGGGATATGTAACCTCTAGAAAATCATCTCGCAGCTCAATGAAACTACTGTTTTAAACGCCGGAAATCAGGACAGGTGGCATCACAGTGACGTCAGATTATTGCCTGTTACGTCCCTCCATTAGGCTCGCGCAAGGCCAACTAGATATCTGCAGGCCTGCTCCAATCTGATGATCACATGATCTGACGTCATAATCTTAGTCTTTCAATTTTGTAAGTTGACATTGCTTCGCCGTAGGACTAGTGCTAGTGGGATAATTGTTTACATGTGTTTTTTCTTCTGAAAAATTTTGTATTTTACCGGAAAGTAAAATATTATATTGTGAATTTGAATTTATAAGAAAAAGTGTGTTTTAGAATGCCAAGAAAGTGTAGTGTACCTAAATGCCGATCAAATTACGATAGCAGTAATGAACATGTGTCGAACATGTTCAACGACTTTCAAATTTCCTTCGTATCCTGTACTCTCTCAGAAATGGATAAAAAATATTAATCGCAAAGATTTTGTAGCGGGCAAACACAGTAGTGTATGCATTAAGCATTTTGAAGAAAAAATTTGTCTTTCGAGAAGATAAAGCTGTTCGTGATGATGGAACGGCATTAGTAATGGTTTTGCAAGAAAAATAGATCTTCCCTCTTCATGGATATTCATAACCAAAGGTAAGATCTTTTGGCTATCGAAATTAGAATTTTTAAACTGTTCAAAAGTGCTTGCATCTTTAAAAATATTGGACGATTTAAATGTAAGAGTTTTTTTCAATGAAAATGAAATTCCCATTGAAAAGTTCAAATGGATATTTGGAGAAGAAAAACTATGTGATAAATGGTTTAAACTTGAGACAGTGATTAGCCATTTGGATGGTTTTTCTGCTTCTGATATTCATGATGACTGCAATTTAAATTTAGATAAAATATCAGAACTACTGTTGAAATGTGCAGAAACAGAAAATAATCCACATTCTGACAAATTTAAGTTTTTGTATGAACAGATTCAATTAATGCAAATGACACAGCATTCGTATAGTGCAGAATTCTTTGCCTGGTCTTGTTATATATTTTATTGTAATCCAAACAGCTACAATATTATACGTAACAGTAAGTATTTTATATTGCCTCATCCGTCATACTTAAGGAAGTTATCTCTGAAAATTGGCCAAGCAGATTCTGGATTACAAACAAGTCACTGGATGTATTTGAAAAAAAAAAAAAAAATGTGAAATTTTAAATGATTCTGAAAAAATTGTCAATTTATTATTAGATGTGATATATATAAAATCACAAGTTTCGTATAAAAGTGGTCGTGTTTTAGGTTTTTCGGATAATTCGCAGATGGAGGCCACAACTCTGCAAACATTTATGATAAGCTATATTAGCAAAAAACAGAGATATTGTAGCAATGTTTCCCGCAAAAAAACTTATCATCACATCAATTATTAATATTTACAAAACAAGTAATTGACCATGTACAGTCTTGTGGCTATCGAATCATAACTCTAATATAAGACAATAATAGAATTAACAGAAATATGTTCAAAATGCTTTGTGGTGGTGCATTAAAATCCTCATTTATAAACCCTACCATGCATAATCTTCTAATATTTACATTATTTGATACAGTTCATTGGTAAAAGTTTACAATTGGGTGCCCCTCGTTTATTGGCGATTCTTTCTTGACGCCAAGATCGGCGCCAGGAAGTCACAATTTCAAGATGGCCGCTACACAAAACCAAAATAAGAAGTCGAGGAATTGCATAAGATCTGTGTCCATGTACACATCGATCTGTTTTTACTTAAAAAAACATCCTAGAATTGCACAAACTAGGCATTGCGCCTTAAATATGTCCATGTACACATCAATCTATTTTCATTTAAATAAAATCAGGAAGCTAAAACAAATTTAAAACTATTGTGGTAACCAGAAGTGAGGTTTCATCGCCAAAATTTTTTAAAAAATGTCGCCAATTGAAGGGGCACCCAATTCTACACTAAAGCCAGTTCATTTATCAAAATCTATACGAAACAACTGGTTCAATCAGAACGATTCAAACCAAACATTTTTTATACCGTCATTTGAAAACTCAAATATTGTTTACAATTCCAGTGTTCTACATTTAAAAAAATTGTATAAAATAGAAAAAAACGATAATATTAAAATGGCTCCAACTTTATCAAGGAAAGTTTTATTTCCGTCTTCTATAGAGGAACAGAATGTAAGTACTGCTATTAAACTTTTTGATGAAAAGACTTTAGCTGCTCTGCAAATTGAATCGCAGAATAATAGAACTCGGTATGGAAAAGATGTCTCAAGAACTAAACATTTTATTGATGTAATTTTAAAGTGGTGGAAAATTGTGAATGTTAAACACTCTAAAGAGGCCTTACAGTTTCAAGATGTATTTATGCAGCCTATAAGGACAACAGAAGATAAAAGCTTAGAATGTTTATCACAGTTTTGTTCGTGGCTTATATCATGGAACGATTTTTGCCCAACAACAAAAAATTGTAAGTCACAAATTGGGAAAACTGTCAAAAGAAGCCCAAGTTGCTCTTCTCCATACAACAGCAACATTGAATGAACTTTCAAAGTATTTGTTAAAAGAATTTAAATTACCTTTTATTCCTTCAGGAAAATTTCAGACAGATGACCTTGAGGGATGTTTTGGTCAATTTCAACAAATGAGTAGCTGTAATTATAATGTATCCTTACAGCAGATTATAGAGTCGGAAAGAAAACTAAAATTAATTAGTTTGCTTAAAATGCAATTTCTGAGAAAGGTTCATTTATTTTACAACATTTTTCTTGTAATGATATTGAAGATTTTAATGATGATCAACTTATTGATAAGGAATTTGGTGATGTTTTGCATCAATCCAACGATGTTAATGTTACAGAAAAAGATACAATGTGTCTAATTTACATTTCTGGATATGTTTGTAGATCTGTATTGAAGCATATAAATTGTAATCTCTCCAGGAAAAAATTAATTCTTGACAAAGAAATGATAGTTGAATATTGGGAAGATTTTGCGTACTTAGCTGCTATTGATCGAGGTGGTTTATTTTGGCCAACAGAATTCGTGCTTTTCATTAATACCTCTGCATTTAAAATATTTTTAATCCTAATATCTGAAATGTATGAGAAATTATATATTTTATCAAAAAATCAACATTCTATATTAATAAGTCTCATCACAGAGAAAGTTGAAAACAGGATTATTTGGAATGATAGTATTTGTGAATGTGGCAAATCATTGCATGATTTGTTGAAAAGTTGTGTCACATGCATTTCCAATATATTGCAGAATATTTACTGTAAGGTTAAAAATAACAATTTAAAGGAAACCAATGACCAAAAAAGAAAAATGGGTAAATTAAATAATTCTGGAATTTAGGTGAATTTTTTATGTAATTTTAAAGTTAAATAATTAGTATTTGCAAACTGTGCATAACTGAGCCATAGAAACTTGCTGCTGCCTACTAGTGGCTGAGTGGTAAAATAGCTGAAAACTGATAGTTTGGTCTGGAGTTCCAATCTCGGCAAACGGGCTGGCTGATAATTACCTTATACGGGCAAATAGAATTGATAATAACCTTATATGATCAAATAGAATCAAAAGTTAATTAAGTTTGAAAATATTGACAAGTGTGATAGAAGCTGATGAACCAACAAAAAGGAAGATGTTAATTTTAAAAGTGAAATAAAAACTTGGAAAATATGGGATGATAATGCGATAGCAAGAAATCTAATGAATTAGACTGTGACAGCTCCATAAGCGTTAAAATATGTGAATGAACAGAATACAAAGAAATGATGGGAGAAAATAAAAAATGAAATGGCGGCAAGAACAGAAGATATTCATATCAAATGTAGAAAGAATTAGCTCAGCTGAAAATGAGTCAAAACGAATCTGTAGATGCTTACATGAATACAGCTGTAATTCTGAAAAGTAAAAGCATTCAAGTTGGGATGAAATAAGAGATAAAAAATTAATTTACCTCATACTAGAAGGACGTTAAAGTTGATTATTGTTAAAATTATCAAAAGTAATAAAGAGAAAGATATAGCTTCAATTATACAAGCTTTAAGATAAACAAATTGTAGGTCATGATTTAAAAGCAATTTTTACCAAAACTAAAGCAGAAGAAAAGACAAGCGAGAACAATGAAAAAAGATTATGTAGTATGATGTATGAAATGATAGAAGAACTAAGTTCAATGGAGGCTCATGAAGTCTGGAAATTAGTTGAAAGATCTATCAATAAGAAAATTACGATGTTTACGAAAACTACAAAATAAGATTTTTGATGTAAAAACTGCATATTTAAATGGATACTTGAATAAACCAATTTATATGGAACAACCACCTGGATTTAAATCAGATTCAGACTGTCAAGCATTAATAGATTGGATAAAAAAAAAAGTAGTAGTTCAAGGCACATTAATCGAAATCCTTTGCCGTAAGCCAAATCAACTAGCTAAATCATGTTTATTTTTGTAGACCTCAAATCAGGGACTACAATGATAAGCCTGTTTTGGCATTCA
Source organism: Stegodyphus dumicola (assembly GCF_044657685.1). NCBI lineage: Eukaryota > Metazoa > Arthropoda > Arachnida > Araneae > Eresidae > Stegodyphus > Stegodyphus dumicola. The sequence goes on along the minus strand of NC_140768.1, from coordinate 165,753,540 downwards.
TATTTCAAAAATTTGAATGGCAAACTTTTTGTTGATGTGAATTAATGATGTTTAACTTAATAATTAATATCTTATAACATTGTAATGATATGCTGGATTTTTCATTGCTTAATACTGCATGCATCTTTTACTATTTGTCTATTATTAAATAAATTTACAGTGTATATTTAATCAGATGTTCTTTCATAAGAATTTTTTATAGCATGATATGGTGCTCTTTGGGGTAGATTGCATAGTTATGATCTCACTTTGTTTTCAGGGAATTTTATAATATATTTTTGGATATGCTACAAGATTTCTCGTATAATGTTCATGCTTTAAAACATCTTTAAAATAAAACTTTTTTGTCATATATTTCCCAAAATGTTCACTTGTATGTTTATAATTAAAAAGTACCTTAAGATATTGGATTAAAAATGTTGAAATGTTTTTATGAGAAAGGAAAAAAAAATGGCTTTTGCTTCAATAGAATTGCATGTAAAATTATAAATGTAAATCAAAATTTTATTTAAATTAATATGTTTATGAATTTTGTTATGAAATATCACATATCTTTTTAATATTTAAGCAGTATAAATCAATCTAATTAATTTAAGCAATACAAATTAATGTAGTAGTATGTGGTGTATAAAGAGTTTAAATATTTTTAAAAGAAAAAAAAAAGAATGTCTAAATTAATTGAATACTAAGCATCTGTAAACTATATCCATTTTGGTATATAGAATGATATAGATGATATATTGTAATATCAGTGAGTCGTAGAAACTTATTCAAGTTTATGAAGTTTATTTTTGTGGACCTCGCATCAGAGTCTGCAAAATTAATGTTCCATTATTAATATTTAAAAAATTCAAATGACAACTTATTGCAGACGTGAAATGATAATTTCAACTGGCTAATCAGTATCTTATACTATCTTAATGACTCGCAGGATTTTTCATTGCTTAATATTGTGTATTTTTAATGAGATGTATTAAGAGCGTTTAATACCCCTTTCTCATGTCGATTTTTAATAACAGATGGCGCTACGAACGTTGAGCGATAAAGACTCAAATCTGTAAGACTACCTACAGCCTGGTTACTATGGCAACGACGCTTCCTTCCTCTGTACTTGTTTGGCGGGAAAGTGAGTAAGCCATAAAACACATCCCCTCAGTTGAACAAAAGACCTGCTGTCATTTCTTCCGTGTGTGACTCAGACTGCAGGGTATGTTTTGAACAGGAATAGAACTTTTTCACCTTTGTGTTGAATGAAAGATATCTGTGAGATACGTGCAGCAGTCGCTATTTCTTTTCGCAAAATTTGTTCATCACGCTTTTCAATGTTGCGTAATGTTTCATAATTTGCCGTTATTTTGCGGAAGAAAACAAATTTCATCGCGACATAAAAATTATATATAAATGATTTTATACTTGATGATATGTGTATACATATATAGCACGCACATAATATTCCATTTACTCATCCATCCATAATATTTCATAAATTACCATCCATAATATTCCATAAATATGTGTTAGCACTTTCCAGAGCTTTATATATATTTTTTACTTGTATTATAAAATCGTATAACACTCCTAACTATTATTTTTTTACTTCAAAAGTGGATAAATCATTATCAAATTTTTCTAGTACACGGAGAAATGGTCTATGTATCCACACACATAAACGTAGTAAAAGATACTATTGTTGATTGAATATCTTTTGGCAGCAATATCAAGATGCAACGAAAATTAGAAATCAATTAATAACATGCATTTTATTACAAAAACACTAGCAGGACGTATTATTTGCACAAAAAACTTAGTGTGGAAATAATTTGCGGCACATTATCTGAGATCCGCTTTGAATGAATACATAAAGTGTTATAATGAACAATCAGTTTTAATATTTCACTTGATACTGAAATGCATAAAATCAAATTGCGTTTCTATGTTTCAGGTTTATAAAATACAGCTGATAATTGAAGGGGTATCAGGTTTATAAAGTACAAGCTGATAATACATGATAAGGGAGAAGAAATTCCTAAATTACAAAATTGAATATTATATTTTAATAAAGTAAAATGATACATATTATAGATACATCCTAAAAAACGATAATATATATATATATTGTATATCGTTGTATACCGTATATATATATTATGTATTTATATGTATATCTACTCTTTTCCGGATGTAACTGTAATTACGTACTGTGCTGGTTTATCATCTTCCTGTAGCGATGCATTTGGATTTGCTGTGTATGAATCTGTTTCATTGAACAGGAACAAATAGGAAACAGAATATTGAAAATTGAATTTTTTTAAAGCATTAGTAATTTATATATATTAGATTGACTAAAAAGAGTATATTCATGCATAACGTATAAATATGCGAAGTGAATACTTTTTGGCAATCACCTTTCTAGGATGATCATTTTTAAAAATAACCAGTACTGTTGATAAAATAAACACCGGTACGATCTACCTGCCTAAGGGAAAGGATGCCTTCGTGGAAGACTTTCTAAGGGAAATTGGCTCCTAGACACGTTACACAGGGTAAAACCACAAAAGCGCAACCAGTCCCTTCGCGGGATTCGAAACTCGGACCGAAATACTGGTGTTCAGCTACTTTACCGCTTCGTGCCTCATTTCAGAGCGGATTCGCTATATATGAAACAGAGTAATGTGCTGTTACCGTATTTAGCAGCCTGCCTTTTTCCTTGACCTACCATAAAAAAATAAAATAGCAAAATTATAACAGCGTCTCTAAAAAGATGCTTTGCTATATTCTCATTAAATCTTTATCATTCTGCGCTACTAAAAACGAAGTACGATTATTTCAAATTCAAAATTTTATAACATTACTTTACAGAAAGCGATCTCATGTCTTCTAAAAATAAAACCCAACATCTGTTTCTACTCAAGCGCTTACTTTCTAGACAAAGTAATTTCAGTGTAACGTACGTTCAGTTTTATCTAACTTTGAACGGAAAAAAAAAAAAAAAAAAAAAAACTATGTACATAACAGGCAAAGATATTAACAGCACATAAATTTAATCAATTATATTGGATTACCAGAGGAGAAAAAAATAATTCGATGAGATAATTCTCTGAGAATTCATAAACGCTAAATTAAGAATAAATTTTATAAAATGTTTACTAATGAATACATGTATTTGCATAGTAAGTTTCCTTTTTTAAAAAATTTTTCATCTTTATCACGTTTATCGGAGTGTCGTATTTAACTTCACAATTATGCTCCGAAATTTCATTGCTGTAGATTGGATTATTACCAATATATAATTCTACTAGTAACCAGAGCCAGTATTAGAGGTTTTTGCTGCTCACTACAATATCTGTGGCTCTTACTTCTGCCACGCGCCGCCAGTGGCTGAGTGGTTAAGAATATTGATTACTGGAAGTTCGACCTGGTTTCGGTTCGATCCCAGGCGAACCAGCTGGCTGCATGGTTTGTTTTCCTGTTGTGCAACATGAATACGACCCAGTTTCCTTCAGCAATTAGGCTCACCCGCGGCCGAGCGGTTAAATCGCTGAACACTGGTAGTTCCGACCTGGGTTCGAATCAAGGCGAACGGGCTGGCTACATGGGCGTTTTCATAATCTTCCCCGTGTGTAACGTGTATGGGGAGCTTTGCTATAAACTAAACTAAGCCTTCAGAAACTTCCTCCACGAAAGCATCTGCTATCTGCCACCTCGTGGCTTTGCTATATTCAAAGAGCCTAACCCAATTCTAGCACTCAGTTCCTCTCTAAATTCTAGCGGGCGAGCGCTAAAGTCGCCTATTACTGGTAGTTCAACCTCGGCACATTATCTGAGTTCAGCTTTGAATGAAAACAACATAAAGTGTTATAATGAACGATTAGTTTAAAGATTTCACTTGATACTGAAATGCATAAAATCAAATTGCGTTTCTACATATCAGATTTATAAAGTACAGCTGATAATTGTAGGAATATCAGGTTCATAAAGAACAGTTGATAAATACATGAGAAGTGGGAAGGAATTCATAAATTACAGAATTTAATGGTTGTAACGAAAATTTTAAGCACGAACGTTCTTCATAAAGTTATGAAAAAAAAGCAGTCAGTACCTTTAGTGCGGATAGTAATCACTACCAAAAATCTATGCTTTTCTGCCAATTTTTTGGTAGTTTTTCAAAACCTTCGGCTCGGAAACTTGGTGGCCCGAGTCCAAACACAGGTCAACCTCATTTCGGACGTCTTGTGCAGAAGTGAAGATAGGACCAGCAAGATGTAGCTGAAAGTCCGAACGTGCGATGTCGGGGTTATATGGTGCATGTGGTGAAAGATCCCTTTCGAGTCCGTACAGAGGCTAGCCGGTGAATGCAGACACGTATGGTATTATCTTGATGGAACGTTACCTTTCTGCGCCGGAACTCAATTCGACTCTTTTCCTTGATAGCAGCGTCAACATGCACTAGCATCTCGTTGTATCCTTTACTGTCAAGGGTTTTACCTTTTTCCATATACTATTTGTGATTAATACCACGGCAATCCCACCAAATACAAAAGAATGATCTTTTTGTTAGTCAAATTACGCTTTACGATGCTGCCGACGGACTCACGGGCGCAGATCAACTAAATTTTTGGCCTATGTTGTTGAAATAAATTTATTTTTCAACACAAGTGACTATCCAGATCACCAGATCCAAAGCATGATCTTTTCGTTAGTCAAATTACGCTTTGCGACGCTGCCGACAGGCTCACCCGGCGCAGACCAGCTCCCTTTTCGACCTATATTGTTTGTGTAAACTTGTCTAACTTTGAAAGAAAAAAAAAAAAAAAAAAAAAACTATGTATATAACACGCAAAGATATTACAGAACATATACCACGTTTATCGGAGTGTCGCATTTGACTTTACAATTAAGCTCCGAAATTTCCTTGCTGTAGATTGGATGATTACCAATATACTTACAATCCTACTAGTAACCAGGGCCACTATTAGGGATTTTTGCTACTCAGTACATTATCTGTGGCTCCTACCACACGCCACCAGTGGCCGAGTGGTTAAAACTACTGAATACTGGAAGTTCGAACTGGTTTGGGTTCGATGCCAGACGAATCAGCTGGTTGCATTGTTTGTTTTCACCGTGTGTAACATGAATACAAGCCAGTTCCCTTCAGCAATTAGGCCCTCCCGCGGTAGAGGAATTAAATCGCTGAACACTGGTAGTTTCGACCTGGATTCGAATAAAGGCTAACGGGCCGGCTGCATGGACGTTCTCATAATTTTCTGTATGTGTAACGTGTATGGGTTGTCAATTTCTCTAAGAAAGTTCAACATGAAGGCATCCTACTGTGCTTTGCCATAATAACCTAATCTAAGCCTTCAGAAAATGACTCCACGAAGGCCTGCCATCTTAAGAAGGTAACCCTCGTGGCTTTGCTACATTCAAAGAGCCTAACGCAGTTCTAGCAAGCGAGCCGCCGAACACTGGTAGTTCATCCGGAGTTCAAGCCTCGATAACGAGTTGGATGCATGACCGATTTTGGTGTTTTCCAAATTCACCTGCTTTGGCGTAATCAAACTCTATAATTCTAAACAAACTGACGTTCGGTTCGGCTCCAACGGCTCTAGCACCACGTTCCAAATTATAACTACAGTTCAACAAATAAATGTCTGGCGTATACATTCGAATAACCTAAGTAAAAAAAAAAAAGGGGGGGGGCTTTTTAATTTCTTCCACAACCAAGCATGCATGCATGCACATAAAGCGAATAAAGAAAAACTTATGGAGTGCAATAGGGTTCTAATCCATAACATATTTAGTTAGTGATCGCCATCATTGGGAGCTATAAATATGCTATATTGACGGGAAGGAGAAAATTTTACTTCCTGAGTGAGCTAATTCAGAACTAGTCATTATTTCATCTGTCATCTTAAATTTAGGATGTCAAATTACGTGACTAACAAAAACCTAGTATTTATATGAAGCTTGATAAAAATCAAAGTTTTGAAGACGGTATATGTGATCATGTTCGGTTGATTACCATTATGATCAGCAAATAACAACAGCAATTTACTGATGTCTTTCTTATCTTTATATTCAGATGTAGTTTTCAGGGCAACTAGAGAAAATTTATTAATTACTTTTATTATTTTTGATACTTTATACGTACGAAGATACATACTTGTAGGAAGAGAGATATAAATATCACATTCGAACAAATAAAAACAAATCGTGACTTGAAGACCCTAGAGATACGGCTTCTGATTGCTTTTCAAATTTTTACCATATTAGTAACGATATAATCGAATAATCTTTCAAAGATTATTGTTTACCGATTTTAGGTAACAACTAGAAAACATTTTTTCGAACTTATCCTCAAACAAGTTTGCTATTGGTAATGAATACTGCTGTATCATGAATCAGGTACGGCGCTATGCATTTTGCTGACTTTGTACGCAATAAATTCTGTTGTCAAGTGCCCTTCCCACAAAATTCTAAAATTTTATTGCTTGATGCTTCGCTGAATTTTACAATTTTGCTGTACGTAAATTCTGCCGTACCGGCAGTGATCATGATTTCAAATTCCCCCTCCCCGAGATTTACTGTGTTATCTGAAAAACAGCTCACAAGTTGCTAAAAATAGCTATAAAACTGGTTCCACAGCTTTTAGCAACGGCCTCCCGTTGTGCGTTTGGAAACTCAGCTTTTGAAAGAAAAGGAAGGGGAATAATTTCTCTCTGACTACAGTATAGATGAGGTCCGTGACTTTGTTTGAGCTACTGCAGAATGTTCTGAAGTACTTTTTTTTCTGTTTCGGCAACATTCATCTTGAGAATTCAACACTTGTTCATTAGCCCTTAGTAATTGACAGAAATGCTTTTAGAAAGTAGTGGGTTCATTGATACCAACAAAATGGTTGGTATCAATAAACTGGGGATACGTTAGTTTCAGTTGTTGGGTTCAAATGAACCTTTCAAATACTAAAAAAGTCCTTTTGCATAATCGAATCCTTTTGCATAAAGAATTTCATCTGAGAATAATTTTTCTACTTAAAAATGAGTTTTGCAGTACTTTTTAAATACTACTTGTATTTTTATTTTCGAAAATTTTCATAAATATTGTAATTAATTATTTCCAATTTTAATAACTCGCAGAAAAAACACAATTTTCAAGAAATTTTTTTATTATGGTTATTCAAACTTATACTAATATACAGCATCTTTTATATTCCTTATACATTTGACACTGCATGCTTCAACCTGCATGTAAGTTTCTCTTCCTTAGTAACTCCTGACCCAGAGACGTCTCAATGAAAGCCAAATCATGCACAAAATTTTCACCTGAAAAGAAAAAAAAAAAGAAAATGATAAAATATTTTTAACACCATATTCTCGACCCCCCCCAAAAAAAAGAAATTGCAAGAAATACAAATTTCTAACAGAAAAATGCATTTTCAAGCAGCTGAAATTGTTTCACAAATTAATAATGCAGATAGCAAATGTAACATATGGCACTACTGCCACTCAGTGCAATCTCTGCATATCCTAAATTCTGCTGGCTGATGTCTTCGTAAGTTCTGAACATTTTTTAGCCTCTAAATTTTGCTGCTCAGTGCCCTCTGCTAAATTATAAAATTTTGACTACCACTGGTTGCACAGGCCCTGATCAAAGCAAAGAGGCAAGATGCTACCTGCTATTGATAAACTGCCTTATAAATACCACAAATCTAAATAAATATCAGTTTTATTTCCAAAACAGAATTATCTCACAGCTAAAGCATTGCCTTTGCAGAAAATCTTCTAAATGGAAATAGAATTGCATCCACATTACATGTGCAGAATCCCAATAATTCATTATAAACAGTTCCAAACCATAGTTAGGCTTAGAACTCACAACAGTATTCTTCTTGGAAGTCTTCCTAAGGAAATGGTAGTATATTCAGGGAACATGTGGGCAAAATCATGACAGTATATCACAAGCCTAATTCTTGACCATACATACTAGAAAGATCACAGAAATTCCTCACAGGAAGCTAGATTCATATAACAAAATTTCATGCAACATATGGCATATGGGAAAAAGCAAGGACATTATAATCACTAGCATAGTTTATACCCAAATGAGTTGCAGATGGTGCACTATGTGCTCACAGCTGATTATCACTAATGCAGATATATATTTACTAATATTTAGAAGATGATGAAGTATAGCAAAATATACAAAACATTAGTCCTTAAATCCAACACATTTTCTGATTTTCATACCATCTAGAATAATAGATTTGACGTTAGGTACAATATCAGAATTTTGGGTACATGAAATGTGAAATGGTTTTTTATTTTTAGTCACTGTTTCTAGTAATTTGTTCGAAAGTAACAAATAAGCTGGTTTCAGTCTGTCAATGAAATGTTAACTTGTCTGTCCTTGATTAAGACTCGGAAATATTTATCATATTTTTTCACCACAAAAAAATGGTCCCTCAATAAGCAAATTCAAGTGCCTTTTTCACACGATCAGTTCTCACAAACACATGAGAACATGATCTCAAGTCTTTATGCATAAATATTTTATGTTTGTTAGCAGTTGATAAACTGGTGCTGATCCATAAAAGACAGTAAATTTGTTACAAATGGTTCAGGTTTAGTTTTAGTGGTAGGTAGTTGAAAAACTCACATGGTAACCTTATTTGCATAAAATATACCATTTGAGCTACAGAGTGATTAGTATCAGGACATATTGCAACTCTGAATCCTAGAAGGATTTCTGTCCATCTGATGTTGCTGTGAGCCTTTATTGCATTTTTTTAAGTTCTGAGAAACTGCTCAATTTTCCCACTGCAATGTGGGTGGTATGGAGTGGAACGTAAAACTTTAGCACCACATACTTTTGCAAGGCTCTTGAAAGGCTGCGACTCAAACTGTCTTCCTTGATCTGAGATTATGGAACTAGGCACAACAAATCTGCTAATCCAATGATTGTAAAATGCTTTGACAACCATTTCTCTTGTGATATCTGGTAAAGAAACTACTTCTCCCTAACAGGAAAAATGGTCAATAAATGTCAGATAATACGTCCTACCAGCAGATGGTGGTAATGGCCCAATCAGGTCAACTTGCACAATACTTAATCTAGCATGAGGTGCTTGGAACTCGGCTATTTTAGATTTTGTATGCCTGTTGACTTTGCTCCTTTGACAATTAACAGGACTTTAAGTCTATTCGTGAATTTCTTTCTTTATATTTGGAAAGACAAATTTTTCAGTCATCTCGTTGACAGTTGTCCTGATACCAGAGGAGCAAAATTATGAATTTGATGAAACATTTGTTGTCTAAATTGCTTTGAAATAAAAGGCCTGATACTGGTTGTTGAGCTGTCACATCTTAATGTTTTCCAAAATGCTAATGTAGATGATTTAAATTTCAGTGAAGCACTACCTGTCATTAAATGTTGCAATTCTTCATTATATTCTTGAGCATCTGCTACTGCTTCATAGCCAGTAACTGAGACTACTTCAACTGCAACTAAATTTTCTTTGGCATCAATATGCTGAATATCAGTTGAAAATTCCGATATATACTGAAGTTGGTGTTGTTGTCTGGGTTATGCCTTCCCATTCTTTTGCTTCTATGCATATGACAGTGGCTTGTGATCAGTAAGTATGATGAATTTGCGTCCTTCCGATACATGTTTAAAATGCTTGACAGAAAGATATATTCCTAAGAATTCTCTGTCATAGGTACTATAAACCTTCTGTGCATTATTTAATGTTTTAGAGTAGAACACAATAGGTTTTCAGTCTTGTTCTTGTTCTTCCAATTGCTGCAATACTGATCCTATAGGAAAGTCTGATGTATCTGCACACAAAGGGTAATCCATTGGGAAACACAAAAGGGCACCATTGACTAAATCAGATTTGCACTTCTCAAACTGGTGAATTCCTTCATCTGTGCAGGCCTACCAGCGGCAGAGCGGTAAAATCGCTGAACACTGGTAGTTCGGTCCGAGGTTCGAATCCCGCGAACGTACTGGCTGCATGGGCGTTTTTGTGGTTTTCCCCATGTGTAACGTGTATATGAGCCAGTTTCCCTTAGAAAGTCCTCCACGAAGGCATCCCTTCTCTTAGGCAGATAGCCCTAGTGTGCTTTGCCATAATTAAATACACTAAACACCTTCATCTGTGCATGGAACTTTACAATGATCTTTTTTTATCACCCTTTAACATTTCGTGTATGACTCCTTGAGTTTCTGCAGCATTTTTCAAAAAGCATCGATAAAATTTTATCATGCCCATAAATGAACAAAGCTCATGTATTGTTGATAATTTACATTGCAGATTACTTCAACCTTTTCTGGCAGCGAACAGGAACCTTCTGTAGTTATGAGGTAACCCATAACTTATGTTTAATATGTAATACATAATGTAATATCCCACCACATTACCCATTTCCAATCCTCAGATGTCCAGTGTCTTTTCTCGACACCACTGAAAATGAAGTCTTGCATGTCGGCAGAACTGAGTGATTTTCTTACAGGCACCAAAACTATGCATTCCTATCCCTCTGCAATTCGCTGCGCATAGTTCTAGCTGAAATTTGTTGGGAAGAGCCTTGGTTGACGATTTGTGATAGTTGAATCCGTGTTCTGCCGTACAATTCATCGGAGATACCGCCGATCACTGTCTTTGAAAACTATGCTCGAACTGCAGTTACATTTTTTAGAGAAGGATTCGAAATCAATGCCCCCACTAAATGTGCACCAACAATAAGCCCCTTTTTCAAATGGTGAACGATCTGCCGCCTTTTTTCCCCATTTTACTTCATTCATCATGAAAAGCACTCTTACACCTTACTTATACTGGCATTTTAACCAAGTATAATCCACATCATAGAAAAAATTTGGATATTTCATCCCTAGCATGCATTCAGATGAAAATCTGAAAGGTTTCTTATTGATTGGCCAGTGTGTGTATTATTATATTATGCAACATGAGGCAGCATTAACATGTGGAGCTGGGAAGGCTTCTAATGATCACCTTTCTCTCTTGTGAGAGCAGGATGCACTGAAATTTGATGTCCTTATTTTTTAGAATGGTTATGAGTTTTGTAGACAAGTGGATCATCTACGTTCAAGATATAAGCAATCATCTTTCCACAATACTCAATTTTGTATGTCTTCTTCTCAAATATCATTGTATGGATGTCCTTCCAGCTGAATCAGGAGCAGTGACTTTGTGGAGGTTTTCCTTGGAGAAATGGACTTATATTGGAGTTACACATGATTCAAACCAAAATACTTCTTTACCGCAAGTATTTAAGTTCAGAGGTGTAACATGTTGTGCAGAAAATATTCTCAACAAGTTATCAGCTATGGATCAAAGCACACAAGAATACTTAGAAACAGAAGTGCATGAGGAAACATTCAGAAAAGAGATGACTTTAATTTTTTCCAATGTTAGTGCAGCACAGGTGATGCTATTTTAAAAAATTATTTATTGAATTATGACAGAGGTCATCAAACTTATTTTCTTTTTCACAGAAACTGTGACTTTATGGAAGTCTTCTTTGCATAAATGTAGTTTTACCAAAGTTACTGATGATTAAAACCAAAATATATGATTGCACGCATTATTTACACTGCAAAATATAACATGTGGTGCAGAAAATGTTCACAACAAGTTAGCAGCTATAAATGAAAGCACACAGGAATATTTAGAATGAGAAGTGGATGATGAAACATTCAGAAAAGAGATGCAATGGCAGTGCAGCACAGGAGATTCTAGCTTCAAGTATTGATTACAGAATTATGGCAGAATTGATCAGACGTATCTATTACTGAAAGCAGAGACTTTTTGAACATATTTTTTTTAGAGAAATGGGGTAATATTCTAATTAGGTATGGATTTAATCATAATGCTTTGTCGCAGGCATAGTTTTTATTCAGACGTAGAAAATGTTACGGTGTGCTGGCTTGGCTTGTTACTGATTACAAATCAAAAATAATTTTTGGTTTCCTGATTCTTTTCTCTCCTGCATTCTTTCTAGGAGATGAAATAATTTTATCTGCTTCTGAAATTTCAATTTCTCTTTTTTCTTGTGTTTGTTTTACAGAAGCAGTGGCCTGTTTTTGTTTCTCATTCTGTGCTCTAGCATCAACAATATACTTCGGTTCTCTAAGAGACATTTTTCTTGGTGCTCTTGGATCAACAAGCTCAGGAAGAATACAATTCACGTAAAATTTTTCGAGTTTTGGAACTAAACTGATCCAGAAAGTTTTGTCTTCGGGTATTCTTAATGTGATTGCATCTTCTCTGCACCACATACATAAATCACACCAATTCCTCTCTGTTATGGCTAACTGCCCTTGAATTTGAAAATAATATTTGTGGCTTTTCGGTAAATAAAGATTATTATCAGCATCCATCCGAAGACCAACAGAATTAGGCTTGCTGAAAAAGTCTGACAAGTCTGCTGAGAATCTGGCTGTATAAGGACATTTTATTTCAAGTAATCCATCTTCGTCTATCAATCCATCTGGCGAAGTACAAAGAAAGGGATATTTAGGATCAATAAAAAGGCCACAACGTCTGATGTTTTTTCCCATGTGCTTTTCCTTGTATTGATTTAAGGCTACTGCTTCGTTAGCCAAGCCATACTTTAATGCTTTAGTTGAAACGTTATCATTATATATGATACGTTTCACTAAAGCAGCACTGAGTGTTGTTGGACGCCTATCAGCAACATCTTTGAAAAAGGATGATGATATTCTTCTTGATCTTTCATGACGCCATCTTTCAGATGATGACTGTCCACGTGTTACGGCCTCAAGAGAATCTTTTTTTGGAACTTCAATTGATATAAAAAAATTTTTAGCTGCCAATTCATATGCTTCATCTGATAGGTCTGGTTTCTCAGGAAAATCACCATAAGAAATATCCCCACCTTGCTGAATATGTCCTGCTTTCCTCATATTTCTCTTTTTCTTCTCAGTGTCAAAAAGTCTACGTCTCTCAAGACGTTTTACATGGCGCTTATTTCTGGAAGCTAAGAATTTCAAAGTTGGAGTCCTGGGGCTACTTCCTGTTACAGCTTTTTGTGCATTTTTTTGCCACTGCTGTGCTGGATTTTGATAGGCCATGACAGCAATACTCGCACGCCTGTTCATGCCACCAGCTTTGGAAAAATCAACTCTTTTTCCACCAGATGTTTTACACAGTTGACTCATGAAGCTTTCAGCAGGATTATTTGTGGCATTCCAAATAAGAGTACTGCTACACGATATCAGTACTCTTCCCACTTCTGCTTCAATAGCTTGCAACATACCCGAGGAAAAAATTTCATTGTATGTGCTGTCCAACTCTGCACCTTTCTTTGCACAAAAAGCACTACAAGCATCATGCTTGCCAAATATATGATGTGGCCCATTTCTCAAGTCAGATACTAATGCATCAATAGCTTCTTGTGTGTGCTGATAATGGCTAGGTAAAGCATGAGCTTTTATAGCTACTCTAGCACCTCTGACTAACAGTGGCATTTTAATTTTCAGCAATTTACGGGCAGCAATTCCTTTAGCCCCGGGGAAGCGTGCAGTATTTTGCTGAAGTTTCTCAAGAGCTCTGCGATATCTTTGAACAGCATGGTTAGCACATTCTACTTTGATCACCCGTCCTCCATATGAAACGCTTTCTTTCACTTTGGCCATTGTGTTAGCATCTCCATCTCCAACAAGTCGAGTACAACGTATTTTGTGAACACACTGGAGATAATTCAGACCTTCCACAATGGCACTGCTTTCCATACCTGTAGAAGGCCCATTCCAATTTCGCCAACAAAGGTGCACTTTATTTGGCATCTTGCCATCTTCAATAGCACTGCATATAAGGCACACTTTGTTGCGAATTCCAACAAAAAAAATTTTCTGGGTGACCATGCCTATAATAACAGATATGCCACTTGAAGCATTGTAACCATGCCCATAGCTTCTTTTACACCAACCTCCATCAACAATGACAGTTATACAGTGATAACCATCATTATCTTTATCATTGCGAAGTTCTGCCTGCCCTTTTTCCTCTTCTATAGCAGCACACATAGTTTCCTGTGCACATCCCTGTATTATTTTGCCAGTAGTTCGCTCACAAGAAGCAAAGGTTGAGTTGCTCATATACGGAATTTCCATGATGCTAAACTTTTCCTCCTCTTGTGAAAATCCACTGCCAGTAGATAACGCACCTAATACTGCAAGCTGATTTAGGCTGCTTTTCTCCATATCAGAACAAATTGTTGCCATTTCCCCACATAAAATTTTATCACATACATAGTTATATGTAGTGACAAGACCACGTCGAATCACTTTGTTAAAAATAAATGATCCTCCAAATTTACAATTTAGGGAATGTTGCTCTAATGTCCTAGCCTGCACTATTACAAAAGACATATTGCAAATTGTTCTGCCAGATGGTAATGGATTTGCCTTTCGTCGATCTTCCCTTTCGATAATTAAAGGTGAATCAGGACACAGAAATTCATCATTAAGGTTCTCCTGAAGAGGCTCAGACTCCAAGCTAATATATATATATATATATACAATATATATACATATATATAATTAATATATATAAATATTACAAATTAGGTTTAAATTTGGCTTATTTGATGACAGCAAAGCACTTGATCTTCCTAAGAGGAGGAATGCTTTCATGGAGGACTTTCTAAGGGAAATGGCTCATATACACGGGGAAAACCATGAAAACGCCCATGCAGGCAGCCCATTCGCAATTAGGTTTAGGAAATTTAGGCAACAGATAGCAAATAAATTAACAATAATAATACACTGGATTACCAGTATATTACTACAAGAAGATGAGTCATCTTCACAACTGCTGCTTCCATGCTCACAGTGTCATTTGCTCGTGCAATATTAGTCACTACTTTGTGTGCCGGAGGTTTCACATGAAGGGCCTCTACACCTGAGTATAAAATGTTCGTGTTCCAGTAAACACTGAATTCAGAGGGGCAAGAATAACTCTTTCATGGTGGATAACTCAGTTACCAAATGGCTTTCTAAGGCTCTATTCAAGCCGTTGTATAAATGTCATAATTCCCAACTAACAACGCTTTGTAGTCAGACCTTGCTATGTCACAAAAACTAGTTTGGGCATTAAGCTTGAAGTTTTCAACTTTGTGCCGACTTGATATAAGAGTCGGCCAATCAGAGCATATACATAAAACCTATTGAGAGAGAAAGCTGTAGACACATACATGCATGCACAAATTTAGCTTCTCTAATTGGCTATGGCTTAGACCCTCTCTCGCAGGTGTGAATGGAACTCCCACATTTTGTGCCTTATGATTATGCGTCTATGACATTTATACCATCATGTGAACGGAGCCTTAGGATGGCATACTAAGAAGATGCACTGTCTTGTGGGGATAAGCAATTTATACTCCTAAGAATAAAAAAAAAACTTGGAAAAAAAAGATCACGACTTAAATTTGTTGTCTAATTGCTCTAATTTGAGGCACATTATGAGAGGAAAGCAAAGGTAGTAATCAGAATTATTTAAAAAATTTTATCCTTATATTTTTCTTAAAAATTCTGTAAAATAATAAAATTTGTGGTTTTCCTCAAATAAATATATATGGAAAAAATAACAGCCACATAATCACAGATTTCATTTTGTTATATTTTATTAACAAAATTTAAATTATTAAAATCTCTTTCATGAAGGGAACATAAAACATCATGAAAACAATGAAAAAGAAGCAATATTTAAAAAAGATAGTAGGCTTATTGATGAGGCTCCCATCAAAAGAATCAAACCCCAAAATATTTTCATTTGCTTCAGTGTCCCGACTGAAAATTTCACTGATTTCAATGAATATATTTTTAAAAAAATCTTTTATTTTCAAGTTCTTTCATGCAAAACGTCCAAATTTGGTACAAATCAAATTCATCCCCCTCTTTTTGATAGCTACAATATTATATTTAACAGTTTTAATAGCTATCAGTATGTAAACAACATAATGTAACACCATAAAAGAAAAACATAAATGATGACATTTTAATTTTGGCATAGAGAAATACATATTTACCCCAAAAGAGAGCTTGTATTTCTACCTTCTACGTCAGAGTCAATAACTGAAATGTCCAGATCAGAACTGAGAAGAAAAGAACCATAATTAGTTTAATTAAGATACAATAACGCACCGACCAAGTATTAATTTGAGAGTCAAGCAACAAAAATCAGCATCATATTTTGAAATATTCACTATTTGAAAATATAACGCTGATTTTGGTTGCTTGACTTCTAAATTAATACATAATTAGTTAACCATAATTAAGTAACTGTAATATCATGCACAGCTAATATCTATTTTAAAAATAAACCAACTTACCTCAGGAAAGCCTGGTTTGTCTTAGGAACATTAGCTGTAACTTCTGGCGTAGAAAAGTCAAATTTTTCACTTCCGGACCTAAGAATGAAAGAAATAAACTGCTATAACATAATAAAAAAAAAAAAAAAAAAAAAAAAAAAAAAAAACATGAATAAATAAATAACACATAACAAATTTAAGCATTAAGCTACGTATGACTACCACCCATCTCAGACAGTGCGACAGATATTGCTGTATACTGTTTCGCCATACCCTGTGTAGCTATTATATCATGCTGTATAACCACAGTTTAGAAAAATTACAAAATGTGTTATTTATATCTATCTAAAATGGTACATTACTACATGATTTGTAAGAATAAATTAGAGGGCTCTGCGAATGAAATTCCTTCCAATTAAAAAATGTAGGAAAAAAGAAAATGCAGGAATTGCAAATGCAGAAATGAAAAAGGGGATTATATTTTTTGTACAGAATACAGATGACATATTTTTCAACATTTTAGAAATTTCAATATTAATTTTAGGGCCATAAAATATTAGGCCCCTAAAAGCAGAATATAGTTTTTAAATGTTCAGATAATCTTCCTATGAGAAGAATTCCTTTGAGAAGTACACATCTGAACCACAATTAAAAAACATGTACAAGAACACAGCTGAGGACTTCTGTTTGCAGAAAGTCTGTCACATAACATATGAAAAGTTTCTTATTGGTAGATTTTTGATCAGACGGATATTTTAATGTTATACAGAGAAAGCATTCACTCCCTTTATACTGGAGATAATTCAATTTGGACAATGGCAAAAAGGCTAAGCAAGCCTGAGTGTATTGGTCCCATTCTTGGCACTAGTTTGGTTTACGCTCAAAATACACAGCAGATATTTTCTAATTACCTGCATCCCAATATCAATTCAATTCAGCTTTTGGTGGAATTTAACATTTGTGACATATTTTTCAAAAACTACACTTCACAACATGCATACATGACAAATACACAGAACCATAAATAAACAAGCAATAATATATATTTATATATAAATTTTACTAAATGATCATAAAATGTTCCAACGCTAAAAGAAAGTTTTAACATCCAAGTAAATGACATAATAAAAAAAAGCAAGTTGAACAGCGAGCACATGAATAAATGTACATACACCTGTTAAAATATACCATAGGTAACTGACAAAGCATTTCGTAGCAAACATATGACTATAAAATTTCCAATAATACATGTAATGATGGTGAATTCAATTTAGATTGCAAGAACATGCTCATACTTTTGAAAAGATTCAATTATTTCAGCAATTCCTTGTGAATTGGAATTTACCCTTTCAATATTTCCCAACAATTTAGTGTGAATGGAGGAATAAATTATTATAACAGAATTGAACAATTATTAGCATCCCCTCATACACACACATACAAAAAAAAAAAAAAAAAAAAAAAAAAAAACTTACTTTGTAAAAAAATCATCCGGGCAATGATTCTCCTTTGACACAGATGCAGTTGTATCAATAATTTCTGACCTTCAATAAAAAAAATACGCATATTTTACTTCGGAATTAACTTACTACGAAATCATAAACACGGGGTAGTCGATATAAAGAATAAATTATTTCTCACCTTTCGAAAACATCCGCTTGTTCGGAATCTTCCACATCTCGGGAATTTAATTTCATATTTTTTTCTTGAGCTCGACGTTTACGCTGAATTCTGGATCTTTTATTAAAACCAGGATGTTTTTTCGGTCGTCCTTGATATTTTCGCATATTTTTTTCAAACTGACCACAGTACAAATAAATGTAAACAAAACGAGTGCGGAATAGCAATGCATTAGGGTTGCCGTAAACGTCATTCTGCTGACAGCTGACAATGTTTAGTGAAAACTGTGTATAAAGGAATATATGAAACGCTTCTAAATATTATTTAGAAAAAAATATGATTTATAACTGATATCAAAATCAATTACTTCGTGAATTTTTGCAGAAATAAGATTACAATGTTAAATTTTAACTCGTAGCGCCATCTATTGATGGCTTTCCAAACTACACATTAAAATTACGTATTTCAAACTAATTTTTTTAAAATATAATATTTAAGTAAATTTCATTTCAAACCTGATTCTAACATTGTGATTCGAAAACTGACCTATTGCTTTATATTTCTGCCAAATTGCACGCAACATAGTTTCTTAATTAGCGATTCTGCGTGTAAAAAAATTTTTAGTATTGTAATGCTGCTGTAGTAGACCACCTTAAGAGTGTATTTTTAATAAGATTTTCTTTCATAAGAATTTTTTGGAGCGGAGCATGATATGATGCTCATTGGGATTGATTGCATAGTTATGATCTTGCTTTTTTTAAGAGAACTTGGAAAATATGGGATGATAATGCGATAGCAAGAAATCTAATGAATTAGACTGTGACAGCTCCATAAGCGTTAAAATATGTGAATGAACAGAATAATAGCTCTGCTAAATTTACAATATTTTTGAATATTCTGTGTAATGTTTTTGCTATAAAACATCTTTAGAATGAATCTTTTTTCAATATGTAGACTAAACTTCAGATATACTTTTAATATATTAATAAGATTTATGTATTTCACTTAATATCCACATGTGTATTTATTATTAAAAGGCATCTTAGGATCTCTGATTGAATCTTGAAAAATCTTTATGGGAATAAAGAAAAGAAAGAGTTCATTTTGCTTCAATATCATTGCACCAAAAACAATTATAAAGCAATATTATATTAGAATTAATGAATTGATATTAATTTTATTATGAAATACTATATATGTTTGTTTACTATTTAAGCAGTATAAATCAGTCTTCATAATTTAAGCAATATAAAATCATCTGAGAGCTTTAACATATTTTTTCTTTTTATTACAAAATGAAAACATCTCATGTTTAGTTCATTACATATGTTATATTTTCATTGATATTATCATACCGTATAATTTTTATAAATAATTTTTGTGTCCATTTTATTTCCGTATAAAAGTTCAGATATGTTTCAGTTTAATTTAAATCAGCTCTGCTAAATTTACAATATCACTCAAATCTTATTTTTATTTTCTGTTTAATAAATCGGTATTTAGTATTTAAATATCATTACGATATAACATAGTACATTATTATTCCTAAAATTCGAAATATTAGTTGTAAAAATTAATTTGACTTGACTTTTGTGTTGGAAATAAAACGCTGCGCACTACATAAATGAAACAGTCGGCTGCGTCTACCGTGGGAACGATCGTCTTCGATTGTGACGTCACAAATCGGTGGAGCAGGCCTGTAGATATCTAGTTGGCCTTGGCTCGCGTCGGCGAGGAGTCGAACAAAGAAATGAGCTAGCCCTTCTATTTATCCCTGCTTCCTTCCACCCTACTCTTTCTCCCCTCACCCGATCCTTATCGGAAGTCGAATAAAACGATGTTTCTACACAGAGGCGTAGCTAGAGGGGGCAAAGTGGGCATCTGTCCCAACGACTTCAGTTGTTCAGTTGTTCCTGGGCTCTGAAAATCCTAGCTACGACTTTGTTTCTACATCTTGACACTAGAATAAAATACGAACTCTGGGTGTGTCTACTAAGCAGTTTCACCTCCTTCATTATACTCCGTGGTTCTACTTCATTGGTTTTTTGAGGCCGTCTTTGTCATTCTCCATATCTTTTAATCAGCTCTTTTCAAGTTTATACATTTCTTTAGAATTGCCAGACTATCCTTCATATGTTTGGCTCTTATTTTACACAGCGATTCATTTTTTTCCCTTCTTATTTGATTTTTTTTTTCTTTTTTCTTTTAAATGTCTCCTATGAATTTCGGGTGAAGGAGGTTTCCTTCCTAACTTCAATAAAGGTTGGCAACAGCATATTTCCCCTTGCAGGGTTTGCCGGAAATGAGATTACCTGAATTTTGATTGACATGTGTCATATTGTGTATATTGGTGTAATTACTTGGTAATAAATGTTAATTCGAATAATCTTGAATAAAAAGACCATTTAAAATTTTCATTCATTTTTATATTTCATTAAACAAAATTTAATATTTATCACATCTCTTGTAAGTATATTTTACTGTTTTGATATGCAGAAATCTAACTTTAAAGAATTTTTTTATTAACAAATAGCAAAATGTCATTAACTATTTAGTGCTTTAAATTTTCTGTCAAAATAATATATTAGTACTTGAAGTAGATTAATAATCTAATGTTAGAACTTTTAATTTTTTGAAGCCCTATATATTATACCGTAGAGAGTACTTTAGAATCGCATGTATAGAAATAAATTTGTCTTTGGTGTAGTGATTCTTTAGTCTTTTACACAAAAAATTGAAATTGAAATTTAAGTAAATACTAAGAGCAATATGCTATAAAATGAAGTAAAAACATTAGTGAAACTCCTATACTTCTCATTCAGTTCTTCTGATGCTTCTGAAACAAACCTGCATGTTTTAAGACTCCTTACAATCTTATCCGTGTTTTCGAAATTAAAGTTTCCAGAATTAAATATTCTATTATTGAAGGTGAGATAAAATAGTTTTGGCTGCATCATATAGCTGGGAAGCCACTTTCTATCTCAGTGTTTACAGTGATAAAAGGGTAACAAAATGATACAAACCTCAGGATTTCTTAGATAAGTTATGATGAACAATGAAAAATTCTTTAATTCTTATGAATGATAGCTTATTAGAAATGAAAGAAATGATCCCAAGGAGTGCTTTTGAGGTTATTTCTAAGGGTAAAAAAAGTGTTTGTATAATACTGTTAATTGTTGCAAAATCATGTATTTCTTAATAAACATAGATCTCAATTCTGTAGACTAGCAGATAAAATGGACCATTTATTGTGAAGACAAGGAGAAAAGTACTTGAATATTGCTAAAATTAATTTTTTTAATGTTTATACATTCTTATTAAGGGTATTTAAGCATGTAAAATATAATTTCCTAAACCATTTTTTTAAACTGATGCTGAGTAAAGAATCTAATAAATTCACACCACATATATTATTGTAAGAAAGATTGCATATTCATACAATATCATGAGCTGTCAAATGTGGCAAGCATACAGTAATACACATTGGCATTGTAAGTTAGCATTAGTGTATGAATCAAGGTTTCATTAAGCAATATCAGTCACTAAAATGTCTGATCTTTTTCTGATTTTGAGTGTTTGGTGAAATATTTATATATGTCTAATATGTCTAATTTTAGAAGAAAAATACAAATTTAAAATAGGAAATTAAAATTTTGTTTTCTTTTTGCTTCTAGTTTATATTTTTAAATCTAGAACTGAAATATATATATATATATTTAAAATTTTACATATTTTTACTATTGTGGAATGATTTGGAGGTATCCCTAAAATCAGAAGCCATCACTAGGCATTTTGCTATTCAGTGCAATGTGTGCCAGTTTTAAATTCTGCTGCTCGGCACTCATTAAATTCTGAAAAACTTTTCCATCCCCAAAATTCTACTGCTCAGTGCCCCCTTCCTTTCCCAAATTCTGAAAATTTTACTGCTCCGGGTAGTATTTCTGCTATCAGGTGGGGCTGCACAAGTTGAAATGGATCAGGGCCCTACCAACATGGAATTGAAATATAAAATTCTTAATGCCAATGTGGTGTCCTTGCAGTGAAAGCAGTACAACTTGAGGGTGTATGGCAGTAACTGAAACAAGATATTTGGAATTTGATGACTGCAATAAAACAGTATACATACTGGTGGGAATTTTGAAAAAAAAAAAAAAAAAAAAAAAAATACTCAAAATTACTGAATTATAATAATTTTATTATTATTATTTTTGCCAAAGTAATAATCTTAAATAGAATGAAGTAAGTACTAAATTCTGGTATTTTATTCTGGTGTCTACAAGTGCTTGAAGTCTTTAATCAGTCTCAATAAATAGATATTAAGAATTTCTAGTGTTATTAAAATTAGTGTAAAAAAACAGTATATGAAATAAAGTTAATTTGAAAAATGGATATTAAAGTCATAGGAAAATGTCAAGCAATTTTTTTGTGGAAACTAGTTTAATCAATGTCAGAATGCATATAATATATCAAAATAAATAAATGTTATCTCATCAGTTATTTTATGGGAATTATCATTTCTAAAATTGTTTATTGCAAAATCATTTTGTAATGTCTACAATTTTTTTATTTTATTTTTTTTATTAAGTACTTTGTGATTCTGAAAAATACCTAATAAAAATTTTAATAGCTTATAGTAAAACCTTATTGAGGCTATAAATGTTATGAAAATATTTTTCTGTTAGCATAAGAACACTATGTTAAACATGAACATTAACACAAAATCTAATTAAATGGCAGCAACACTTACCAAGGATAAAGCTTCGTAAAAAGAATGACTAATCCAGAACACATACAAAATAGATATTATTAGATAAATTTCAGATTATACAGTTTAAAACTGCCAATTTCATTTAATATTGCCAAAAGCATTTAAATTTATCATGCAATCATCACCATATGAATTTAATGTAGTAGATATCTATATGGTGTAGACCAGTGCCACACTGATGTTTATTTCGTCATTTTGCATACAGCCTTCTTTATCAGGATCAGTAATACAGTCAAAAGTCGTTAATCTGGAATGATCTATAATCCGGACCTCAAAGCTACAAACTTTCTTCGCATGCGTCAACGCATAATGCATTCACCCATGCGCATCATATGCATTTGTGCATGTGCGTAATACCTTTATGCATGCGCATAATATGTATAATGGACGGTATAAGCTAAGCTAAAATTGTCTAATTATCTATTACAGTTAATGTTGCAGATTGCATTGTTCCTTAATCTTCGAATTGGATCTGGCTTATCATTTTTTGCAGACTGTTAGAGCAATTTTATAAAAAAAGCTTGAACTTTCGATTATGTCAAATAGAATTTCCAATGCTGGAGCTGCCAAAGGATCTACAAAGTGAAAGCATGTTTCAATGTCCATCAAACAAAATATGGAATTGCTGCAAAAACTGGATAAAGGCATATCCTTTGTTTCTCTAACCATTCCGAAATCTGTTTATCAATTTCACGCTGCTCAGGAGGGAGGGGAACGTCGCGGCGCGCAATGAACTGGAAGTTGATCTGTCAGCACTATCCTTATCTTCAGGGCAGATGTTTTTATTTTATTCAGCTTATAATTCATTACTAAATGTAGTACCTTATTTGACGCAATATAAGACACACTTTTTTTCCTAAATTTGGTTTCAAAAAAGTTACCTGCGTCTTATACGTGAAGGTAATTGCATTCAATAATTGTTTATTTGGCTTTTACGAAATGTGAGAACTAAAAGAAACCACGCTATTGAAACTTTTTCCCCTTGTGTGTGGCCGTCTAAATAAGGGTGCGTCTTATATGCCATCAAATACGGTATTTCATCTTGATGTACTCTGTCTTTGATATGATTTAAATCAAATTCATTATAAATACGAATACACATCAAATAGTTTTCTGGTTGCAATTTTCTAATTTCGACTATGCGTAATGTATGTTTTACTCATGCGCACGTTGAGAGAAATGCTTAATAAAGTAAACGAATAAATATTAAGCTTTTTTTCTTGTAAATTTTGATACCCTTTTTTAGATCATAATTGTTCTTTATTTCATAAATTACGGTTTCGTATTTTTAATTTTATAATTTTTGCATGCTATCTTACCAGATTTAAACTGATGATATATAATCTGGAAAAATCGATAATCCGAAATCGCCGAAGTCCAGACGAGTTTGGATTAAAGACTTTTGACTGTATTGTGTTTGTGGTTAACTTGCAGGTTTCGTATCTAATAGTTGCCATTTGCTTAAGCCTCTGGAGATCAAAATTCCTTGATTGATGTTCCTTGCCTGCTTGTTCCTAGCAACATCACTTCATAGCTGTTCATGATGTGATATAAATACTACCGCATTTTGCAACTGGTGCCATTTTTAATAGAATACTGTCATTACGTATTTATAAAAACCTTAAGTTTTTAGATACAGGAAACATGATAAATCAACTTTGCCTTTCTGAGATTTTCCAGTTGTTAGTTAACTAACAACTAACTATGTACACCACAGAAGCATGTATGGAGGAATGGGTAAAAGTATATTTACGGGTACCCCTTGCGGATTTTTGGCGGTACATGGATACCGAGTTTGTGCAATTCCATGACTTGTTATTTTGGCTTGTGTAGCGGCGATTGTTCTGCCAAAAAATCGCCGCTACACAACTTTGGTATCCATGTACACATCGACCTATTTTCACTTAAGAAAAATCCCAGAATTGCACAAAAATGGCATTGCGCACTCCCTTGACTTTATCCATGTATACATCGACTTATTTTCACTTAAAAAACATCAGAGAATCACTCTCTTGACTTTGTCCATGTACATATCGAACTATATTCACTTAAAAAGTCAAAGGAGCAGCCAACAAATATATATAATCTCAATAAACTACATTTTAAATCAAACAATGGAATAATATTAAAAAGGAAATTCATCTTTCCACTACACAAATGAACGATTTACTTACCTTATTTACGAATTAACATGTCTTCAGTCAAACAAAATTCCTTAACAGCATGCAAAAACTTCCTAAAATTATCTGAACTAGAATCTGTATATTGGCTTCCCTACATAAATTCATAAAATAAGAGTAAAAAATATACTCCGTAGCAACATTCGACCGTACGCATTTCCTTCCTACAAACAGGACATCTAATAATGGCTATTAAGTAAACCTTCATTTACACAACAGTCGGTACAGAAACTTCCAAATTAAGCTTACTGCATTCAGCCATTTTACCATCTAAACCACAAAACAAGCAATATACTTCCTAACCAACACACACACACCACAAGCCTTTACGAATTTACTGCAGTCGTGTAACCATTTACTTCATAATAGAGTTTCCATAACATTCAACTATTCAGGCTACCATAAATGAAACAACAACTTTGCAATAATACAAGGAGTGCCCTTTTCTCTACTCTAACTGGAGGAATGTTATAATTTCTTATTTTTTAACCCACTTAAAGGATGATTAGGCAGGAGCATGATACTCAGTCGACCAAATCCAAGTGGTGATGAGTTATCATCCATCATATTTTTTGTTCAAGTTAGATTTTTGAAAGTAGAAAAGTGATAAATCAACTTAATCTTTGCTGTGATTTGAACCATGGATCTTGAAATTACCAACTGGATGTACAGTCAAAAGTCGTTAATCCGGACTCGTCGGGACTTCGGCGATTCCGGATTATTGATTTTTCCAGATTATAGATCATCAGTTTAAATCTCGTAAGATGGCATGCAGAAATTCTAAAATTAAAAATATAAAACCGTAATTTATGAAATAAAGAACAATTATGATCTAAAGGGTATCAAAATTTACAAAAAAAAAAAAAAAAAAAAAAAAAAAAGCTTAATATTTATTTGTTTACTTTATTAAACATTTCTTTCAATGTAAGTTGTTTAAGTTACTTCGTTTTATGTGATAATACTTTCTCTTTAATTCTATACACAGACATAATTTCTTGTTCAGTTACAAAGTTCCGCTGTTCAATGCTCGTTAATTGCTGTGCCGGGAATACCGACTAACTTTTCAATCGAAATTTTTTCGTTTTCACTAACCTCTCTGTCACATTCTTCATGTCTTTATCCATTTTTTGCAGCAGTTCGACTTTTTGTTTGATGGACATCGAAACATATTTTCGTTTTGTACGATCCTTTGGGAACTCCAGAATCGGAAATTCTATTTGGCATAATCGAAAGTTCAAGTTTACTTTTATAATATTGCTCTTACAGTCTTCAAAAAATCATCAGCCAGATCCAATTCGAAGATTAAGGAACAACGCAATCATCAACATTAACTGAAATAGATAATTTTAGCTCATACCATCCGTTATACATAAAACGCACACGTGAAAACATATTCTGTGCTTGCGCAAACGCATATGCACAGTCGTAAAAGGTCTTACACACACGCATAAACGCCTATGCACATGTGTCAACACACCGCATGCGCATAAAGTTTTTAGCTTTGACGTCCGGATTATAGATCATTCCGGATTATGGGTGTCTGAATTAACGACTTTTGACTGTACTAACCAGTTGCACTGCAAGAGTACATACAGGTGAAATTGATTATTCCTTGTAAGAGGAACAGATTTCAATTTCAATCACATCATGTTTTTCTGTTGATAAAGATGCTTTTTATTGTACATTTATAGCAAGCAAAGAAAAAAATAAAAAGGGAAAGAAATTGTTAATTATGTTAAATATGAAAATTATCTGTATTTTATTAATTTTTCTCATTTATTCCATTTCAGAAATAAAACAATTATGAATGTATTTACAAAACTGCGGTCTTCAAAAAAGTCCTCAAAGAAGGAACAAACACCCTCAGAAATTGGAATACCTTTCTCTGTGAAGCACAATATTCATGTTGAGTTTAATCAAGATACAGGAGAAATTGAGGGGCTGCCTGAGCCTTGGTTGCGTCTCCTTCAGCAGGCAAATATTAGGTACTAAATAATTTAAACTTTATTAGTTAATCTTTAATGTATTTGTCTAGAATTTTATGCAGAATGTAAATGTTGAATACTTTTGTAATATTTCACTTAAAATTTATGTTTCCTGTCTACTAAATGGAATTTCATATTAAAGGTACTATTAACAATAGAAAAATATTTATTTTAATTGTCCGTTAAAAATTATCAAATAACTTGCATTTTCCCCCTTTTCTTTTATATAAAAACCAATTAAATATTTGAAAATTTGTAAATTATTGCTATGATTTAACATTTTGTTTATGTATCATACTTAAAAGTTCAAGAAATAAACTGATAAAATTGATAATCATTTTTTAATTTCTAAAAATACTGTAATTTTCTCCAACTTACAGGAAGTTTAAGCATATTTTGTCTACTACAGTCAAAAGTCGTTAATCCAGACTCGTCGGGACTTCGGCGATTCCGGATTATCAATTTTTCCGGATTATAGATCATCAGCTTAAATCTGGTAAAATGGCATGAAGAAATTATAAAATTAAAAATATGAAACCGTAATTTACGAAATAAAGAACAATTATGATCTAAAGTGTATCAAAATTTACGAAAAGAAAAAAAAAAGCTTGTTTAAGTTGCTTCGTTTTTTATGTGATAATACATTCTCTTTAATTCTATAAACATACATAATTTCTTGTTCAGTTACAAAGTTCTGCTGTTCAAGTCCTATAATTGCTGTTTTGAGAATACCAACTAATTTGTCAATCGAAATTTTTTCGTTTTCAATAACCTCTGTCACTTTCTTCGCTATCGAAAGCGAATTATAATGACAAGGCATTTAATTTAAATTATATCAAAGACAGAGTATATCGAAATGAAATACTACATTTAGTAAGCAATTATAAGCCAAATAAAATAAAAACATCTGCCCTGAAGATAAGGATAGTGGTGACAGATCAACTTCCAAGTCATTGTGCGCGGCGTTAAAGATAAGCAAAGTTTAGATAAACAAAGGATATGCCTTTATCCATTTTTTGCAGCAATTCCACTTTTTGTTTAATGGACTCCGAAACATACTTTCGCTTTGTAGATCCGTTACATATTAGTAAATATAAATCGGAAATTCTATTTGACATAATCGAAAGTTCAAGCTTACTTTTATAAAATTGCTCTAACAGTATGCAAAAAATAATAAGCCGGATCCAATTCGAAGATTAAGGAACAACGCAATCTGCAACATTAACTGAAAGAGATAATTAGAGCTTAGCTCATACCGTCCGTTATACATTAAACGCGCATTCGTAAACGTATTTTGCGCACACGCAAATTCGCAGCCGTAAAGGTCTTACGCGACGCATGCGCAGAAAGTTTATAGCTTTGAGGTCCAGAGTATAGATCATTCCGGATTATAGGTGTCCGAATTAACGACTTTTGACTGTATACAACAGCTTGTGAAACTGGTGAAATGTTAAGTATTATAGCAACAATAACAAGCCATCTAGAACTGTATTAAATATGTCATATTCTTAAATTATAGCTGTATACTCTTAAAATTAATAGTTTCTAAATTTTTTTTAATAATAATAATAATGCAGTTACAGAAGTTCTAAAGTTATTTCAGAATTAAAGTAGCCACCTCAATCAAAACTTTAAGGTTAATCACCAAGCTTGGTGATCCAAGTTCCTCTTTAAGCCGCGATTAGCACCCAGTAATTACATGCTGTCTTGATTTAGATGCTACTAAGAACACTGCAGGTAGGGAAATGCTTAAGCTGGACGGTGCAGGGAGCTGAGATGTAGAAAGGGGTGTGACCAAAGTCACGTGAGCTCTGAGATGACATCTGATTGGTGTTGAAGTATTCGTCAAAAAGTAACATATATAGAATACAAGAAAAATATAAAATAAAATGCAGAATAAATAGTTGAAAAACAATATTCTAGGTTAAATACAGATCATATACATATGTACATAGTTTCAGGAAAGCTTGATTGCAGGAAAAATACCTGAATAGCGGTGTGCACAGGTCACATGGGACACCACCATCCCAAGTGCTGGTTCTGATGAATGCTGCTTTATAGTGGACTTAGAGTTCCAATAGTCACTAAATGAAATAGATAGCAATTACGTAGGAAAGTTCTGATTGCTATCCAGGATGAAAGCAGCAAAAGGACGGAGATGTCTGTCTTCGTCTAAGATTTCATAATGAAATAGATTAAATAAATTCAGATGTTCATAGTCTTTAGCTTTCCTGAAGAACTTGTCATTTGTTTTACGTAAGAAAGTATTTAGTGGCTCGATTTTTAAGTCCCTGTGGAGTACTTCGTTCAGCACAAAGTAATGGGCACTAGTTATCAGTCTTAGAAAATGATTTTGCACAACCTGAAGCTTGTTTAAGTCAGTTTTAGTCACAGTAGTCCAGGCTGGTGAGGCATACATCATGATAGGGCAAATAGTTGAGAGATAGATTAATCTCTTTTTGGTGAGATCAAGTTTTGAAAAGCGTCCTAACATGGGATACAAGCATTTCATTACATAGATGGCTTTATTTCTCACATTATTAATGTGGTTAGTCCATGTCATTTTACTATTCAGGGTAACTCCTAAGTACTTAGCATGTTTCACAACAGGTATGGGTTCATTAAACAATAGGAGTTGCCTCTTGAGGTTCTTTTTATTTTTCTTTTTTCTGATGATGAGCAGTTGAGACTTGGATGCATTAATTTGTACTTTCCACTTTTTGAGACTTAAAATGCTTTCACCAACCATCTCACTTCTATTTTGAACATAGAAAAACATTTCAACCTTTTATACAGTGAAATTAAATACTATGTTGTTTATTTTTATTTCAACGCTCTTTCTGCGTGGTCGTTATAGATTCAAGTTAAAAATTAATTCTGACACTCTTGAAAACAGGAATAAACTAATGAAAAATAACTTGAGTAAATTTATAGCAACCTGAAAAGAAAAAAACTTTTATAAATGATGCTAATAACCAGGATATGGGGCTAAGAACCACATAAAACCTTTTCTGTGGAAAGTACTTGAATGTGGGGAGTACTAGCCTACCTGATTTTCAGAACAGTAGTTTGAAGAATGTTGAATGTGAGACTAATTAAAAATGCTTATGTAGGTCAAAATTCAATACTAAAATTGGTGAACGATATGCACAGGAAAGTGATAGATGAAGGTTTCATTTAATTTTAATATGGAAATATACTTACTGCACTTAGTTTAAATATTTTATCTCATAAGTAAAATATTAGAACATGTAAATGACTGTCTATCTCTCTCTCTTTCTTAAAGTAGATTTCATTTCTTGTAAAGTTTAGTGTCTTTAAAATAAAAATGCCTAATATATTAATTTCTTAAGCAAATGCAAATAATTAAATATACTTGTAGCAAGTCTGAGCAAAGCCAAAATCCTACAGCTGTTCTGCAGGCTTTGAAGTATTATGTACATTCCATTAAGAAAAAACCAGGTGAAGTTAAATTTATTACAACAGCAAAGACTGCAGATGAAGAATCACAAGAAATAGAGGATTCTATTGCAGGTAATAATTTTAAGATGGAGTCATCTCATTGCAACTGAAAATTTTGTTATGCTCTTTCTGTTTTTGGCAAGAATACAGATTTCTTTCTATTTTCCCTAGAAACAGATGGAAATGTGCCAATTTCTGAAAATACAGTAGTATCTGAATTTACAGATGGAATCCTTGAAGAAAAAGAGGTATTAATGAAGTGTATTTTATGTATTTTAGATAAATAAGATGTGCATCTTTAAAATTATTAAATATTTTGTTAAGATCAGAGTATAATGAACTCTTATCTAAGATACATGGTCGAGAGTAATTTCGGTCTTCTGTAGAAGTCAGTATCCTAGGAAGAATGACTATCAATGATGGCAATTGTCATAATTTGCATAATAAATTTACTGTGTTTGAAGCTCTAATCTAAAAGCCAGTTAAAGAAAGATACTGAAGTGGAATTGTGTTGCTTCAGATTACTGATATCATAATTTTAATCAAATTATATAGGAGAGACTTGTTTAATACTTAATTTTATCAAAAGTGACTAATATTTTTAAATGCAGAAAACAAGTCTTATATGTAAGGTGTAAAAATTACAAAAATCTTCCATCGTGATCTTTGGTTAGTAATTTTGAACATATTCACTGTTTGTAGAATGATATTTGCAAACTTGATTTTCTCTTTTGATTAATTACTTTGCTTCTAACAGTTTAAACTTCATAAGTAAATCAACAGTCATATTATTTCTAAAATTATAATTTTGTTTTAATATGTTTAACAGGATTTACGACTAGAAAAAATATTATTCCCATGATGTAAGATTTTTAATTTGCACTCTATTCCATTTCCAGTTTAACCATACTGGGCATTTTTTAAACATCTCTGTCATAATGATTTGTAACATGACTGTCACTTTGACACACAGCTTGTCTGTCACTTTTTCTTTCACGTTTTTAGTACTTTGCACCTTGAAATATCACTGATTTAGTGAATACTGAGCAATTAACTAAGACCTTTCTTCTTATTGACATTATAAATGTTCTTGAAATCCTAAATTTTTGTTAGCTATGAGAACAATCTATGATATCAGTCTGCATGTATAGGGAATGGAAAAATTAGTTAAAAAGGTTAAAGAACAAAGTTTGAGAATCCTTCCTAAAGTATAATATAACATAGTTTGAGAAGCCTTCCTAAAGTATAGTATAAGGGAAAAAGTGTATTTTCCCTCTTCATTTATATATTTTGAAATTCAGATCTAATATTTTGACATTTTGTTTGAATCTGTATCCCCTTATTTAACCTTAGAAATTCATTTCTAACAGTTTTTATTGTCTATATAAAATAATAAGATGTATTTAAAATAATTTTATAAATAATAATTTCATAAAATAAGAATTTACTGTAGTCTTTCGAATATACTAAATGCTTGTTATCTGTAGTCAAAAGGAAGATGATAGAAATTATAGAATTTAACTTGTTTTGCTTGAATGCAGAAAACCAAATGAAGTTTTGCTTGCTCATTGGATTTACAATCTGTAAAGGAAAAAGACAAGGTCCACATGCCAGTTTTTTGTTTTTCAAGGGTTTAGAAAAATGCCAGCTTACAGCATGATATTTAGTAATGAATTCAAGAATCGTTTTTCTCCAAAAGTTGCAGTTTACTTAAGATGTGGAAACATCTCTAGAAGTTCCTTTATTAATTTATAATACTACAAACCACACCCAGTCTTTGAAACTAAATCATTCAGATGCTGTATGTCATGTTTTTGACTATCAGATACAGCCTTACTTCTATAATTATATAGCTCTTCATAGATCTGGTGGTGATTGCAGTTATGAAGCACTAATCACATTGGAAAAACTTTGTTGCCTATAAGCCAATCAGGATTGATCGTGGCATAGAACTGGATAAGTTATGACACTGCATACTGTCTTATTAATATCAAGGAACTGATTATGGGTAGTTGCTATTAACCTTCTACAATAAATGTTTCTTGGATGAAGCTGTTCAAGCATGTTAGGCAGGTAATGAGTACGAAGTAACAAACAACAGATCTATGGATATGAATGCAACTGGCTTGCAATTGAAAGATTATATTTACTCTGTCAAATAATTATCAGCTATAAATATTTTTAATAAGCCTTGTGGGCTGATTTTTAAAATTAATTTATGAATTGTAGAAATTTAATTATATGAAATTAACTTTCTTTCATTACTTACATTATTAAAAAATTTTACATTTTCTTACATTATTAAAAAATTTTATGTTAAATTTATATGGTTTACATCTGGACTAAAACATATTATAGATATTGTTATCAGAAAAAAATTGTCAACAATCAGTGGGAAAATATTCAATAAAAAGTTAGTTGTAGATGTTATCTTACACCATTCAACAGTATTTTTGTGCAACTGGGTTAGTCTTGTTTACGATTCTTGTTTTTAACTGTGGATTGAACCTTAAATGCTATCCAGTCATTTAATCATTTTAGTGTAATGTATTTTTCATATAATAGCTCTAAACTTTCAAATTTCGGCTAATAATCTTCTCAAATATTCAGTTTAACCTCTTCATCAAACGTAACGCGTTTAGCACATTCAAGTGAAACTTCCGCAGGGCGGCCGTAACGCGCTTCAAGCGTTCTTGTGCATTTTAAAACTTTTAAATGTTTAAAACACTTTCTAAATGTTTACTTATTTGAGTTTTTATTTTTGTTTGTTCTAATACCTCCTAGAGGGTGGCACTGATCAGGCATTCTATTTCTAATCGAATTTGCTCCGGGTTTTATGAATATTCGCGCCATTTTACATAAGATACAAGACAGTGAGAGATGGCTTAAACGTCTACTCAGCAGAAAAAGAGAAAAAATAAGGTTGTGAATTCGAAAGACAAGAAGGACATATGTTTGATGAGTACAGTCCATAATAACTCGATGCTCGATGATTGATGTTGGAAAAGAATTGTAAAATAATAATAATAATAATAATAATAATAATTATAAAAGATTACAACAATAAAATGGGAGGAGTGGACTGCCTGGATCAGATGTTATCAAATTATCCTGCTGTTAGAAATAAGCAGAGATATTATTATTTTTTTCCATTATGCTTTATTTCCTTATAATTTTACTTAATATTCATTGACATTCATCCACTACGAAAGTTATGTATGGAAAGTTATGATGTACAGAGAAAACAACATTACACACTATGAAAAACAGACGGCCGCCGGGGGGGGGATTTTTGCGGACAGGGGAGGACGGTGAAAGGGTTAAACACCTTTATTTTTTATAATATAATTGTATATAACTGTGATTCAAATAAATTAAATTAATAACTAAAATTATAATTGTGTATAACTATCATTAAAATGTTGAATTTCATGTGTCTAGAAAGTATTGAAGAGAATTCTTTTATTTTCTGATTTACAGACTGATGATGAAATTGATAAGGTTACCACTGATCTAGCGTATCTGAATGCCCTTGAAGCTCCCCAAATTCCTCCTGTTTTAAGGAGACGTCCTGAAAGAAAGAAATTGACTGATGAAGAAGTGATGGCTAAATTAAGTAATTTTTACTTAAATAATTCTATAATGATTATTACAGATTTCTTCTTTTTTGAAAAAAAAAAAAAAAAAAAAAAGAGTATTATATTGAAGATAATAAGCATAGTTATTTTACAGTGAAACTACATAAATTGTAATAAAAGTATATATGTTAGTGATGCATTACAAAATAACAATGCTTAGCATTCCCTCCCTAAAAGGAAACTGTGCTTGCTATTCTATGATGTCTTTCATTTGTTTCTTGCTATTAAAATGCCATTGAGATTAAATATTATGAGAGTAGATCCAAGTATTTTGCGAATCTACGAAGTTGAGCTAAGTAAAGCATTCATCACTATATAATAATTTTTGCCATTTAAAAAAATTATAATATATTTAGTATAGTTTCCTCTTTTTGAAAGCTTGTTCTTCAATATATTTTTGTAAAATGTCTTTCTGTGGCAATATCACCAATTTTATTGAAGAATACTTTGAGAATAAGTATGGCTTCTGTAGCTCCTTAAAATGCTGCATTGCATTTCTGTAGTTGCAGTTAAATTTTTTTTTTTTTTTTTTTTTTATTATTATTACTGCTGTCTGAGAATATCATTTAAAATTTTTTTTTAAGCATTTCAAGAAAAACAAAGTATAATTTTCAGTTTTGATGAATGCATGATAGGTAAGATCATATTACATTGCTCAGTTCAATTTAAATTAATCGTTAAAAAATAATTATAATCATTAACAAGATTTTGTAATGTTATTTTAAACCATAAGTGTTGTAAATAAAATAGCTTTCTAATAGCAGCCTAGAAATGGTGAATTTCAAAATTTCTGATTTGTGTCCAGTATCATTTGCATTCACAATAAAATGGAATTATTATAAGCTCATAAGATTCATTACTTCCTCTTACCCTGAATTTCAAAATTGTCAAGCATAACATCAGCTTTGAACAGAGTTCTGTCTGGCAGCTCAATGAAAGAGCTTGAATAGGATCAAAGAACCCATTAACATTTTTGGGGGTTCATTAATCATGTGCACCATATGGTGTCTTAAGATATGCTTATTGTATCCTCATTCTGCTAAAGTTGGATGTCATATATGTCTCACATAGCATTTGTTAAGAACACAGAGAAAAGCAGAAGTGAAAATGAAAGAAAAATAATGTAAATACATTTTCCTCTATGCACGAAATATGGATCATAATATCCAAAACTTGGGTGATTTAGATTAGTAATTTTTTCAGCAAAACTTACAGAAATTCTGGAAAACATATAAAAAATACAATAAAAAGTTTCAATCAAAAGTATCCATGAAGCTTGTTGTATCCAATTTTCATACTCATGGAGGTTCATTATAACAGTATAAAATAACACTTTATAGGAAACTGGATTCGATCAAAATGTTTGTTTGTTATGTATCCATAAAGTTTTTTTATATCCAATTTTCATACTCATAGAGGTTCATTATAAGAGTATAAAATAACAGTTTATAGGAAACTGGATGGGACCAAAATATTTGTTTGTTATCAGATGGGTTTGTTATATCAAGATTTGACTGTACATATTTTTACTGTTTTGATAATCTTCTGCTTTATACTATTTTACATTAAAAAAGAAAGAGAGAGAAACCAAAAACTAACGTAGGACTGTTTAGAAGTTAAATTTGCTTTGAGAAAATTTCATTTTATTCAATAGTAAAGGTTTTAGTGTATGAGACTGGCAACAGTACGTATTTGAGAAGAAAAAAGAAATCTTTATATAGAGTATCATTTTCTTTTATTTAACCCTCTTAAGTGATACAGCTTTTTAAATTGCTCATGAAGGCCTGTATTTAAACAACATGTATTACCTAAATTTGCATAATTATTATTAGTCTGTGTTTCATAAATTTAAACTCATTATGATGATATTTACATCATTAAAGAAAATAAGAAAGCAAAATACTTTAAATTATAAACTAATATATATATAACTAGCTTTACCTGCGGATTCACTCATGTTGATGTCCTTAAATAAGTTTCAACTCCTCATGAATTTTAAAAATACACTCCGCATAAAATTTCAAAATGAAGAACATTTGAGCGCCTTAAAATGATAAAACAAAATTTTTTATTGCACACAGTAAAATGTAAATGCAATTTGTCAAGCAACAATAGCAGAAATATATAACACGAATGAATAGATCTTTAAAAAAATACAAAACAAAACATTAAATATATCACAAAAGTCAAAATTTTGATAATAGTTTTAAGTCATTAAGTTAATTAGATGTTATTAATTTAAAAATGATTTTCCACGTGTAAATCCGTAAACTTTGACCTTTTTGCCAACCCAACGGTCGACCGGATACCATCTCCTCCCCTCCGTTGCTTTCGAATCACAGCCTGTCAACAAAGAGTTAACAATAGCAAGCAGAGTATTGTTTCATCTATGATTAAGCTGGAAATAATTAAGTAACAAAAACAGTTACGCCACCATTATTCCTATCATTCAGAGAGTGACACAAGTTTATAAATTTCCAGAAATTTGGATAATTAGATCAAAAGTTATAATTTTTATCACCAATTTATTGGACCCACACGGGAAGACTCATGAAAAAATCCCTAATGTTGCTATTGAGTCGCATTCAAATTAGTGTTTTCAGAGTTTTTAATTAATTCTCAGCTGTTTAAAGTCGTACGAAGATGAGAATGGTATCGATAGGTTCCGACAAATTTTTTAGATCAGCGGATATGTGTTTCCAAATTCAATTAATCGCCGTTCCATAGCTATTTGTGAAAGTAGAAATTGGCGCATAGCCAAATCCCTTTAATAGGGAAAAACCCAACAAAGTAAGTGAAAAATGTAGGGGAAAGGTAGTTTTTAATTAATATCTTGGCTTAGTTAAAGTCGTAGGAAGACATTTTATAGCTTTACTATTATATCAAAAATATTTCTTGAAAATTTCATGATGATCAGTTAAGTAATTAAGGCGTGAAAGCATAACAAACAAACTTGCATTCACATTTATAATATTAGTAAGGATATACATGTGATAAAAAAAATCTCGTAACCAGATAAAGGTGGTCTTACCGCTGTACAGAAATAAAAAGATTTTAATGATAAATTATTTGTTTTTAATATTAAATTGTAATCTGAAGTTTTCTTCTTTAAATCTAGTTTGAATTCCATATCACGTTCATGAAACCATTATTTTTGCTTTTGATAGTATTGAGTGCAAGTAAATTTCCAGTGCTCAATGTAGTAGAAAATAGCAGGAATGAAAAGGAATCATTTATAAAAGTTCTCATTCTTGGCCTGTTTTTTAATGTATGTATGTATGTCATAAATAAATGTTAATTTCAAGAACATTTTTGTTTCCTAAACTGCGTGATATACAAATATATGTTTTATTATTTTTCAGTTAAATGATGATTATTTAATCTGTAAGTTAATATTAACTTTATGTCTGTCTGTAGTTCCCACTTGTTAATTTAATTACAAACTTTATTATTTATAACATTATAATCCTCCTATATGCTTTATACTAGAGTTTCAAATCATATGCTATCTATTCTTTTATTTCAAATTTTGGCTAATCTTTGGAATATAGTAACAGGTAGTTTGGCGACATTTTGGTAAGGCGATAAAGGTTAGGACTTTAGCAATGTATGTGGATAAAGTCAAGAGTGTGCGCAATGCCATTTTTTTGCAATTCTGGGATGTTTTTTTAAGTGAAAATAGGTCGACGTGTACATGGATGATACCGTGTATGTGCAATTCTTAAAAACGCGGCAAGCAGTTTGCGATTCTGCACTTTCTCCCAATTTCGCACCTAATCTTCATCATGATTAAGCACTTTTGTTCCATTAAAGTTCTAGCATAAGCGTAATTCGGCTATCAGATTTTTGGAAAAAAATGTTGAGTTTAAAAAAAAAAAAAAAATCCTTTACTTCGTGAAAACAAAATGGCGTCCAAACAAAAACTAGCAGGTTGCTGTAGCAGGGTTGGTCGCCAAATTTTCGCCAAAAAATCGGCAAGTTACCATAATCCAAAGATTAACTCAAATTTTAATGTATGTGTTTTTCATGATAAAATCTTTTCCTTTTTTAGAAGCAATTGTATCACCTGGTGATCCTCAGAAGAAATATTCTCTTTTGAAGAAGATTGGTTCTGGGTGAGTACGACTTAAAATTACCATTTCAGTAGTTAATACTTACCTTAATACACTGAATATTATCAAAATATTTTTTCATTATAAATTTTATTAAAATATACATTAAAAAAGGGTAAAAAAGTATATCTAAACAACAGAATTTTACGAAGAACATGTTTACCTTGATTGAAAGTTAACTTCATGTTATATGGGTGCTTGTTGGAAGAACTATTGTTATTCAATAAATGTATTTTAGAGGAATTACAAACAAAGAAATTTATTAATTATCATGTGCATTTGTAATCAATGTAATGAAGCAATGGCATAAAAATGTCTCTTTTAATAAACAATATAGTACTGTATGAGGTGGATTTGTCTTTGTGTTCAAGAAATTGAACTTAAATTTTCTTTTCAATCATTTATTGCATAATGTAATATGTACAAGTTTCTGTTTTCTGAAATACAAATATTTACATAAACATTTTATGTGTTCAAACAGTATATCTGTTAGCATTCATATTATATTGGCAGCTTTTTATTCTATCACCAAAAAGCATTCTGAATACACAAGAAGGATTGTTATAACCTTTCAGTCCTTTGAAGCATTCGAAATGCCACTATAAACTTCAAAGTATTCCACGGTGGGGAAAGGAGAATAATTAAACATGTTAATTATTGACTGGTTCTGAGACAACTATAATTTTATTCATCAGATTTTATAAAAAGATCACAAATTATTTTGCAAAAATGCTAGTTAAGTAATTAACATGTTAAATAAAACAACCCATGTAGTAATTCATTTGGTGGATAAAAATTACAATTTTTATAGGCTTTTATATAAATTTCAATGATGAGATTGAATTTTTTTTATTTGGTAAAATGAAATTGATAGTGAAAATAAGTAAAATGCCTAAGTTATATTGCTATCGTATACGTTATGGTTACATTGATAAGCAACTCCATGATAGCTATCTTGCCAGTAACTAGTATTTGTGGCATGTGCTTCACGAGATAATAGAAGCAATGGAGAGCCATACTGACTGACCCATGTGTGTTACACAGCTCACCATATTGCTCATACAGATAGCAATAACATGATTTAGTGTCAGGCTACTTCATAGTTTGACACTCACCGTATCCATGGAGTATTTGTTGAACTATTGAAGAGTATTCATTGTACATTTTCCCTTTTAATGGAAATGTTGCTTAAGTGTTAAAAGAATTTTAAAGCAATGTATG
Organism: Stegodyphus dumicola; assembly: GCF_044657685.1. Classification (NCBI taxonomy): domain Eukaryota; kingdom Metazoa; phylum Arthropoda; class Arachnida; order Araneae; family Eresidae; genus Stegodyphus; species Stegodyphus dumicola. The sequence continues at coordinate 165,714,199 of NC_140768.1, read as the reverse complement.
AATAAAAATTATGACAAAACTTCATCTAAAAAATTACTAATCCAGTCATTAAAACATTTGTTAAATCCATACATTTTTCTGTTTTAATTGCACACTCCTTGATATATATAATGTACAATGTTCAATGCTGTCTACATAATATAGTATTACTGAATTGGAAAAATGTGCTTTTTATATTAAACATTTAAATGAAAAAAATATCTGTTACATCAATTAGATGCATTATTCTGTTAATATATGCCTTTTTTTTTTTTTTTTTGTTGCTTTGTTATTATTTTGCTGTACTTTTTTTTTTTATTTTGAAAGACTTATTTTACTAAAACAATATTTTACCTTTTGTCTTATCATTTAGAGAAAAATAATTATAGAGAAATCTTTTCATTATTTTCAGTACATGTTCCAAATTCAGACAGAAAATAAGAGCATTAGTTTGAAATTGTAGTTTAATTTTGAAATTCTTCACAAATAGACCTATAATTAATTCATAAATATGATATCAGATTGGTCTTTTATATCCTGAAAATTTTGCACTTGTTTTTATACATTTAGATGCCATATCCACTAGTGTGTGAAACTTATGCAACAAATTCATTTTGCAACATGCAACCATGAAATTGTTAAAAATGGCTTTTTGCCATCAGTGCAGTGAAAAGCCAACTCAGTAGAAAGTGACGGATATGCAGATATCAGCACTGTGGCATCAGAGGGTACATCAGGACATGAAAAACATGAGGAGTCAGCATGTGTAGTGCAAGGCAACTTAAAAAGAAAAAAGGAAGGCACATGTCCAAGCATTTTACTGCAAGTGAAAGTGTGATTATATGTGCAGTATGGCTGCACGAAAACAAAAGGATGCCTTTCTTACATATGGTAGAATGATTGGCAAGTTTGAGTAGGGACATAGTTTGATGTCAGTCACTCAAGAGTTTGAAATTGTTAAAAGTGTTGTTTTTCATAAACTTGGAAAACCATTCAAAAAAACAGCTACAGCTATAAGAAAGGGGTCAGCCTTTCTTACAATAGTGTTAAAAACAGTGGCGATTGATGACTGATATACTATCACTCTGCAGATGAAAAAAAATGATTGAAACAAGACATCGGCAACATTTCTCAGCACGGCAATTGGACGACAGGTGTCCCAGTTTACTTTGGCCACACGACTTCATAAATGTGGCCAATTCGCGTGCTGTACTGAATGCTGCGTACCATTAACAGTTGTCCATTGGCAGCAGCCATCGGCAGTGATGTAGAGAACACAAAGACTGGACACCTCATCAGTGGACTCAACGTCATCTCTATAAGAGTCATTTTAGTCTGAAGTAATTCTTGGCACCATTTGGAGAGAAGTAGACACATGCTTCATTCCACTAATATAGAGAAAGGAAGTGTTGGGGTAGTCCTGTTGTGCTGTTATGGGGAGACATTATGATGAACGGGCTGGCAGAGTACCATATTTTTGACAGAGGTTCACTTACCAGTGATCATTATTATAAAGTTATCCACTCTCCATGTGCATCTTTTTTTGGGTGCCATTAGTCCTGACTTTGTTTTTATGGATGGCAATGCACAGAACACATGCTGCTGAGGAGCTCCTGAAAAGTGAAGATATCCTCAGAAGAATGGATTGGCCAGTTTGCTCACCTGATTAAATTCCATTGAACTTGTATAGGGAATTTTAGGGAGATGCCTAGTGGCATGATCACACCCTTCAGAGAACATCAGTCAAATGTCCCTTGAAGAATAGGAATTCTTACCCCAAGAATTATTAACTAATCTGGTATTGAGTTTCGACAGATTATGCAATGCAGCCATTGCATTTAGGGCTGGTCATATTCCATACTATGGTTCCTTGGCTTTGTTCTACCTCTTGGCTGGACAGTTTTTTGTGTCAACAACATTCTGTCAATAAAGGTTTTTCCTGTTGAATCTATGCTGTCACTTAAGTCACTTAAGTTTCACATACTGGTATATTATCAAGACAGTATGACTGATTGTTTACAGATAATTTTGAGAGATGTCATCAGATGTATTTAAAATTTGTTAAACATATGACCATGATTAATTACATTATAATTGTATGCAAAATTATTTTTATATGCATAAAACATTATTCGTAAAAAAAACTCTTGAATAAAATTAAATGAATATATTTAAGAGGATACATAGCATCATAACACATAAATGCACACTATATGAAACAAAAACAGTATAACTTCTCTAAGGTGATTTCTGTATAGGGTTGAGTCACATTAATATAACCATTTCCTACATTTGACATCAGCCCTAAGTGAGCAGTGACATAAGGCATGTTTCAATTGTAGAGTTGGTGAGTAGTTTATTATAGGCATTTGAGAAACATTTCAGTTGCTGTTTTCAGAAATATGCAGAGTGATTTGGCAAACTTACAAAAAGGAATGATTATTGGCTTTCGGGACAAGAGTGGCAGCATTTCAGGCAATGCACAGTTTGTGAACTGTTCATGTGCTGCTGTAGTAAAAGTATAATATGAATAGCAAAATGGCACTACATAAAATAAGTGATGTGAAAACTGCTTGTGGCTGTGGCTACAGTGGAGCAACTTTCTGTTCAAATGAATTTGCGTTATCACAATTGCTCATGACACTGAAAATGTTAAATTCTAGCATGATAAATGGGAAAAGGAGAGGGGGAAATAAAGGTTAATAAAGTTCTAAGATGTGGGCTTTTACGTTCTATTTAAAATTCTTCTTTAACCCCTTACTCGTCGTGCCCATGTCTCGCATGGGCAACTAATACGAATAAATTTTATCACACCTGTATCTCACACGGGCTCTGCTTTTGCAAAAAAAGGTCAAGGAATACCAATTTTTATCGTGCCTGTATCAATTATATTTACACAGATGGTAGCATAATACTTGTAAGTTGATTAGATAAAGGTAGTATGCAGATTTAGAATATTTTCCCCATTAGAACATATTTTGAAAGGATGCAGTTTCATTGCTCATTGCTTTTCGTGTTTAGTGTTTGTAAAATGAGTAGTTCAAGTGAACAAGAGGATTTAAATTTTGAAGAATCGGAAAGTGATTCAGAAAGCAGCTTTTTTTCAGGTGTTTCTGATTCTGAAGATGGTAACGATCCCGCTCAACTTCTACCAGGGCGCCAATGGAACCAAATTATGTCGGATGTCCCAGATATTTGTCCTCCACATTTTCAGTTCAAATTGTTGCCTGAAGTGAATATTTCATTTCAAGCCAGTGCAGGCGTTTTACAATATTATGAACATTTTATAAATGATGAAATAGTGGATGTAATTGTGAAAGAGACTAATCGTTATGCTGAGCAATCAGGTAATGTTGTTGGGAAAAGGAAACTGAAAGGTAGAAGAGAATGGAAACCTGTATTGGCACATGAAATCCATTTGTTCCTTGCACTTTCAGTTTTACAAGGTATTGTAAAAAAACCTGAAGAAAGCATGTTAAGAAAACATCAGTAGATACTTTTTTCCATAAGATAATGTCATATAATCGATACTGTGAAATAAAAAAATACTTGCATTTTGTGAACAATGATTCTTATGATTAAAAAAAAAAAAAATCATCCTAACCTGAAACTCTACAAAATTTGGCCTAATTGTGAGCATCAGAATAAAGTATATCAGAAAACAATTACTCGAGAAAGAGATATTACCATAGATGAAATGCTGATGTTGTATAAAGGACGTTTATCATGGCGCTAGTATGTACCCTTGAAAAAAGCACAATTTGGTATCAAAACATACATGCTAAGCGAATCTAGTTCTGGTTTTATATAGTCATTTATCATATATACCAGGAAAAATACTTTGTTTCATCTTAAATTCTGATCTCTCTCGGTACCTTCACAAGTTGTTATGACTCTGATGATGGCATTATTGAAACAAGGTTACTGCATCACCTTAGATAACTACTATACGTCACCAGAATTATGTGATATCCTTTTGACAACAGATGTGGTTGGAACTGTTATACTAAACAAAAAAGATTTACCTTTAGCATTGAAAAATAAAAAATTAAAAACTGACAAAGTTATATCATTTAGATGCAGCAAAATCCTCGCTCTCAAATGGAAGGACAAAAAGGAAGTAACAATGTTATCATCTCTTCATGATTCTGAAACTGTCAAAGTAATGACCCAAAGTAAAAAACTGAAAACAAAACCAAAGGTAGTAATTTACTACAATAATACAGTGGGAGGTTTGGATCTTGTAGATCAGTATCTTTCTAGTTATCAAGTAGCAAGAAATGGTGGGGGAAAATATTATAAAAAATATTCTTTCACCTTTTAGACCAAGCCGTTTTCAATGCTTTTCAAGTTTATAAAAAAGTAGGTGGAGAAAAGTCACATTTAAAGTTTAGACTGGATTTAATTGATGAAATAATTGACAAATACCATACTTTTATCAATTTTTCATTTATTTGAATGACAATTTTTGAAGCCTACATAACCTACTGAAAAAAAGAAAACACTTCCAGAGAATGTAAAGTGTGTTCATCAAAGAAGAATGCAAATGGAAAATGAATTAAGAGAGAAACAAGGTATTATTGTAAAGATTGTAATGTAGGACTGTGCATACCATGTTTCAAACTTTACCATACCCAGAAAAATTATTAATTTTTTGAAAAAATATTACAGCTGTTATTGATGTTAAATAAAAGCCAAAGCCTCACCATTTGCAGTTAATAGTGTATGTTATTTAAATGTACGTGATTTTTCTCTCTCCAAAATTTACGTGTAATCTTAAAGGCCTGTATTAAAGCTTTTCTGCCAGCTTGGGTGTAAGAGGAAAGCCAAATATAAAGTAAAACAAGTTAATAAAAAATTGTACATATTTAAAAAACTGTTAAATTTAACGAAAAATAGTGTTTATTATGTGAGTTTATTTTAAATTTCTTAAGCATTAAAAACATTAATAAAAAATTGATGATTTTTGAATAAATTTTGTCAAAATTTTGCGACAAGTAAGGTGTTAATAAAAGCTATACTATCTCATGGTTTGATGGTCATTTTTTATACGAATATAATTTGAAATGAAAAATGTTGTATGTTGTAACAATAACTAATATTCTGTAACAAATGATTAAATAAAATTTTGTTTGTAATGTAAAGTAAAATTTTTGCAGGGCATCAGGTATGGTTTATACTGCTTTAGATAAATCAAGTGGAGAAAAAGTTGCAATAAAGACCATGGATATAGATCAGCAACCCCAAAAAGAGTTGATAATAACAGAAATTAAAGTGATGCAACAAAATAAGTATGTTTCAGTTTATTGGATTATTCATTATTTGCATTTCCTGCAAAGTACATTTGGAATCTTAATTAAATGATTTTTATAAATAAATGGTAGATATCTGACTGACTGTGATAAAGCATGGAAGAATTATCTGTTATTTGCTGATATCTTCCCGAAAAACTTTCTGAAGACCCATAGTATGTAGTTGCATTATAAATAAAATGATCATAGTTCTTTGGTTTACTTGGTTATGGCAAAGCATACAAAGGCCGACTACTTTTTTATTTGGCTACTGTGGGATCATAGAAATTGAATTGGTTATATATATATCACAATTAGCATGGAAGATATACATTTTACTATATTTTTCCTTTTTATTACGCACTTTTTAATACCATTTTACGACATTATTATTAATGTCGTGGCTTTTCATATGTTTTACTAAGAAAATTGGGATTAAAAAAAAAAAAAAAAAAAAATTCCTCAACAAGTTTTTTGAGGTGAAGGGGGTTCTGCTGTAGTATTTCTGCATATACTGAGTCATATAAAATGTCTTCACATTTTTTTGCCACTTACTAATATAATACGCTTTAGTGCAGGTTAGTCATAATTTTATCGTGCAAAATACGGTTCAGTAAAATCACTCAATATGTGAACACATCAGCACATGCACTAAAACTATATACAAAATTTATTTACAAAAATTTTAACTATTCTAAATTACTCTAAAACAAGAGTTCAAATCATTGTTACCGGGTCAGTCGGTACTTGCTACAGTTCTTCAGAATAGAGTGCAACTACAGGGTTACCAAAAAGTACAAAGTCTAGTTAGGTGCTTCAGCGCTAACTAACGGCAGTCACACCACCACTAGATAGTGTTGGTGTCTATATATCTGCCAACACTCACCTGATTGTCTCAAATAAACATGTGCTTAAAAAGTGACATTCAGCTTCCATTGTTTGTGAAAATAGTTTTCTAACTCGTTGATCATGTAAAAAATTATATTGATTTTAAAATGAGTCAAATATCGAAGAAATACACTACATGATGCTTTTTTACTATAAAAAATTTACCTTTACTATAATAAAAGGTAAAAATGTTGCAAAAACATGCGAAAAATTTGGGAAGTGTATGATGAGAATGCTGTGAGTGAACGAAGTACCTAGGAGAGGTTTCCTCGAATCCATTCTGGAAATTTTGGTCAAAGATGCAACTCGCTTTGGTTGGCCAGTCACTGAAAATGGTCAATCAAATTTTGCAACTGGTGGAGCAAGACCAGCATGCAAGCTGTCAGGATATACCAGGGGCACTAAACATCAACCACATGACAGTTTGGAAACATTTGAAAACAGCAATTTACAAAAAGAAGCTTGATGTTTGGGTGCCACATGAATTATCGCAAAGAAATTTGATTGACCGAATTACCATCAGTGAAATGCAACGAAATCAATGCATTTTTGAATTGAATCATTATACAGTGGCTCTCGAAAGTGTTTGTACACTTATGATTTTCATTGAAATAGGGCTCTATTTATTAATTAAAAGTAAACTTTCTGAATGAGATTTTAATAATAAGATCTATAATTTATTCGTAACAAAATTGCATGAAATATTTTTAAAATATTGTGAAGCTTTATTTTTAAGAAATTATTAATAAAAAAATGACAAACATTTTATCTCGCAAAAGTCTTCGTACACTTCAAAAAAATGTTGGCATATTAGTAAATATTTTCATTTTTCGTTAAATGAATATTTAGTAGGATATCCTTTAGCATCCACAACAGCTTTTAAACGTCTGGAATAGATTTTACTACTTTTTTTGTAAATTCTGTATCGATGTTCATCCATTCTTTCATCATGACTGTTTTCAGTTCTCTTTTCGTTTCGATGTCGTGTTTTCGCACTTTAACCTCCAGTTCTTTCCAAATGTGTTCTATGGAGTTTAAAATCTGGCAACTGAGGTGGTGTTTTCAAAACTTGTGGACAATTATAGAGACACCACAGGCAAAAGTTGCGAGCCGTATGCTTAGGATTGTTATCATGATTAAAAATAAAGTTGTTTCCAGTACCCAAAGTTTGGGCTGATAATTTTAATCCTCCGAGCATTACGGGTTTAGCTCTAAAATTTCAAAGTTCCTCAAAATGTCATGAATAAGTGGTATTTTCTTGATTTTAATTAATAAATGACTCTCTCATTTTGTACTTTGATTCCTTTTCTTCCAATAAACCGAAAGGTTTGGATGTATAATTACAGATACATTAAAAACTAGCAGAAATTTTCATGTATAATGAATATAGAAGGCAGCCTTCTATGCGAAATTTTCCGGCCGTAATGCTGGGAGGGTTAAATTGTCTCTAAAAATGTTTAAATAAAGAGAATGATTCATTATGCCATCAATAAATACCAAATTACCTAATCCTGATGCACCCCCACACAAGCCTCTACCACCTGTTCCAACTAAGTTCTTAGAATAATGTTCCTCATTTTTTCTTCTTCTTCATACAGTTATATATACGGAACCAAAAATGTTAAATTTGCTTTCGTCAGCAAATAGGACATTATTCAATACGTATCTGGTGTATTTATCATTGATTTTAAGAATGAAAGTCTAAGCTTTCTGTTTTTCTCACTAACAAAAAATTGTTTACGGGCAGAACGGCCATGTAATCCAGCTTCTGTGAAAACTCATTGAACAGTTTCAGGTGAAATTGCAGAAACTTTGCATTAAATTCTACAGAAACTTTTACAGCACTGAAACATGGTTTTTTTACAAATTTTCTAATAATAAATCTCTCATCACGTTTAGTTAACTTTCTCAGTTGAATTTTTCTTGCCTTGTTTTCAATCTGATTTTCTTCTTTGAAGCGTTTTATCACATACTTCACCGTAGAATGGGATAAATTAACTAATTTAGCTATATTTCGAATTGATTTACCACTACTTTGGTGAAAAATTATAAATTTTCAAATGCTGTTTGTAATTTCTTTATGACTGCGACGAATTTTTCAATAATAAATAGAATATTATGAAGTTAAACAATAAAAAATTAAAGTATACGATTTTTTAAATGCCACCACAATGCAAAAAATTTTAAAAAGCGGCAAACTATAATCCTAATTTTGATTTTATCCAAAAATATTTCAGTGAACGAAAACTTTTGTGAGATAAAATGTTTATCATTTTTGTATTATTAATTTCTTAAAAATAAAGTTTCGCTATATTATTTTAAAAAATTGTCATGTAATTTTGTTACAAATAGATTATAGATCTTATTATTAAAATCTCTTTCAGAAAGTTTACTTTTAATTAATGGATAGTCCTTTTTCAATGAAAATCATAAGTGTACGAATACTTTTGGGTATGAGAATAACAAATGCAAGCAATCATGGTCAAAGGCTAGTGATCTAAACATGACTTCAAAGCCTGGATTATTGCCAAACAAGGTTATGTTGAGTGTTTGGTGGGATTGGAAGGGAATTGTCCATTATGAGCTGCTGCAACCTGGTGAAACCATCAATTTGGCCCTGTACTGTGTACAACTCGACCGTTTGAATGAAGCAATCTAGAAAGAGCGACAAGAATTGGCCAACAGAAATGGAGTTGTGTTCCATCATGACAGTGCATGGCCACACACATCTTTGCTGGCTTGGAACAAATTGACAGAGTTTGGTTGGGAAGTTTTGATGCATCCACCATACAGCCTGGACCTTGCACTGTCTGACTACCATCAACTTTTTCAACAATAAACGACAGAAGTACTACACCAATACAATTATGAAGCTACCTGAAAAATAGCAAAAGTTCATAGATAATAATGGCCAATATGTACTTGATTAAAATATTGATTTTCAGTAAAGAAAATTTTTGTTCAAAAATGTACCAAAAAACTGCGGAGACTTTTTATGTAGCCCAATATTTTGTAGTGCTGTGAAAAATAATTTAAGCATTATACTTTGTTACACATTCATATATTTTGTTTAGATTTATATAGTCAGAAAAATAAATTAATTTTTTAATGGATCTGCTTATTTATTTCTGATTCTGTTTATTTCTTTTCTTAAAAAAATGCTGGGAGTTAAGCCAGATTTTCTTATGAGTCATTAAATCATGACAGGTAACTACACTGAAGTCATACTAAAGCAGATGAACTGTACTTATAAAGGAAGATTTTTGCTCACCTTCTTTTACTATTATGATTGTACCCTTAAAATCAGAATAATGGGAGGATAGAATTAGGACAGTTATTAAGATTAAGCTCCTTTCATGATTGCTTGTAAATAAATAAATACTTTGTGTTAACAAAAAAGCATATTTTTTGTTAGTTTAATCTGTGCCATCAAAAACGTTGTGGATGCTTGTTATCATAATTGTTGCCGAGAGAATTTAACATCATTCGCAAATTTAAAATGTATTATAGACATTGTGGATGCTTGTTATCATAATTGTTGCCGAGAGAATTTAACATCATTCGCAAATTTAAAATGTATTATGAATTTAGTATTAAATCTAACACTTATTTCATTCTACTTTATGAGTTTTTAATATAGTTTTTTTGTTTGTTTCAAATTTCATTGCCAGAAGGGAGTTCTTTTTTTAATTTTTTTTTAAATTTCTATTATAGGCATCCAAATCTGGTTAATTTTGTTGAAAGTTATTTAGTAGATGGTTCCTTGTGGGTAGTAATGGAATATCTAGAAGGTGGACCTCTAACAGATGTTGTTACTGAAGTATTCATGCAAGAAAATCAGATAGCTTCTGTGTGCCGAGAAACGCTTCGGGCCATTGCATTCTTACATTCTAAAGGCATTATTCATCGTGATATAAAGAGTGATAATGTCTTGCTTGGAATGGATGGTTCTGTTAAAGTTACTGATTTTGGCTTCTGTGCACAGATTTCTCCAGAAGAAAAAAGGCAAACTGTTGTTGGAACACCATATTGGATGGCTCCAGAAGTTGTCACCCGCAAGCAGTATGGCAATAAAATTGACATATGGAGTTTAGGTATTATGGTTATTGAAATGATTGAAGGAGAGCCACCATATTTGAATGAGACTCCTCTGAAAGCATTATATTTAATTGCTACAAATGGAAAACCCAACATAAAAAATAAAGAAAAACTGTCCGTTGAATTACGTGATTTCCTTGACAAGTGCCTTGAAGTTGATGTTGAAAAAAGAGCAACAGCTGAGGAACTTTTAATGCATCCTTTTATGTGTAAAGCAGAGAATCTTTCTACAATAACCCCTCTGATCAGAGCAGCAAGGGTTCTTAAAAAATGAGGTTGTTGATAGTGTATTAATTTGTTTCAGAATCTATGCCTTTTTCCTACTTCATCTGTTAATATGTTGTTATTCATATGACCTAGTCAGAGGAAAAGTATTTTATTATTGCATGTTTATATTGTGATGTACTTAAAATGTTTGTGGATTTATTTTTGAAAAAAACTATTTTAATTGTTTTAGATATCAGCCTCAGTCTGCTAGAAATGTAATTGAGGTATATTTAACTTTTATAGTTTTATAATTAGAGAACTTTTTAAAAAAGAGTGACAAATATTATATAGTATGTAAAATTTTATATATCCTCTTTGCATTTAAAATCATTCAAAATATTTTGGAGGCCTTTTTTTTATTTGTATAAATCTGTATTCATATGATATTAATAAATTTTATTCTGTACTGTGAGGATATTTACACAGTCATGGCTGTATACTATTGCATTTATACATATTACAGTTACTATGTCTGCTAATTAGATATTCATGATTTATCATAACCAGTAAAATTGAAAATTAAAGAAATAAAAAGTTCATAAAATATGTGTGTTGAGCAGGAATAGGTGTAATTTATGGAAATATAGTACTCAAAACCAGTTATCCAGTGACAATTTTATCTGAGAGTATTAAATATTGCATTCTTAGTTCAAACAAGTGTTTTATTACTTCAACAACAAAAATGATGCTTTATTATCAATACTTTCCAAGAGCGTTGACACAAAGCATGAATTTTATTATTCTGTCATCTGAAGAAACTGAGTAACACTATGCAGTAAAGCAACATTTTTTTTTTTTTTTTTTTTTTTTTTTTTTTCCCATTACTGCATCACTATTGAGGATTAGGCTAAAACACTGGGAACTTATACAGAAAAATTTTGATGATTGGCATACAGCACAATCGAGGGTTTTGTAAATTTACTGATCATGCTTTTCCGAGTGTTGTTAACATCTTTTCCTTTCCAATTATTAAATTAAATCTGGATTCTTTGCACATGCGCAATTAACTGAAGTACATTCATGCTGTAGGAATTATTTGATCAAATTTCATTCAGTACAAAAGTAATCACATACAAAAAGAAAATAAATAAATACATAAAAAAAAAAAAAAAAAGGTCAGTGCAAGGAGAAAATGTGGTGGAGAGAAAAAATGGTGAAGTTTTTTGATAAAGAACTCTTTTTGTAAAAATGCATCAAAAAATTTATATATCTACTAATGAAATTACTATTTAAGTAATTCGCTCTGAAACAAGGGGAGGATTAATAAATTAAAAATTATACTAATAACTTCAGCACTGTTGATTTTCTTAAACTGAATTCCTACCTAATTCTGCTGTTATGTTCTATGAAGATGCAGTTAGATCAATAATGGTACAAAAAGTTTTAGAATTGAAATTTTTAATTTATTAAAAGAAAGGTTCTTAATCCCCCCTTTTTACCTTGTTTTCTGTTAACTCCAGAAAAGTCTTTAGAAGAGAGCTAATTGCAATTATATGATCCATATCTGCTGTCAACATGAACAGGCTTGCTTATTTTGCAGAATACTAACTTACCTGCTATGAAGTGTGTCTAAGTTGAAGCACAGTATTTGAAGATTCTGGAAAAATTAATTCTCAACACATGCCGAATAATTCCTGAATGAATTATCTAAATAAATTCAAGGCAATTTTAAGGCGCAACAGAATACACACTCAAAATTAGCGTTTTCGTCTAAAGCACAAAATTTGCAGATTCACAGTCCCTATTTACTAAAAAAAGAGAGTGTGGATATGGAAAATACTAAATACTGTCAATAATAAAATTTTGATAAATCTCCTTTTCCAATCAAAATATGTTATATTTTTTAGAAAAGTTTTTTCACGTTAAAAAAAGGGGTAAATTTTTTTTTTTAAATTCATTGTGCTGAATTTGGGGGGGGGGTAATTTAAAATTGAGTGCATTACAGGCATTTGGTAATTAAGTGGATTTGGATTTTTAGAGTTCTTTAATGCTTTTATACTTAAGAGAAAATATATTGTAAATGTACAGTGTGACATATTCTGAATAATATTGTAACTATATAAAACATTGATATACTTTTAATACATGGGACACTATGTATAAAAGAAATTTCTTAATAATGAGCAGTTTTATTTTTATTCAAAGATTGCATTTTATATGTTGTTGTACGAAATTGCTGAACACTTGTAATTAATGCATTCACTGGGAATGACCAATACCCATTGGTCATACAGCCACCTCATTACCTGCATCACTAGAGATGAATGACTTAGTCCACGAAAGTGGAGAAGTTCCACCTTTTGATAGATCGATGAAGCTTCCACTGCTCCTCTCCTATCCCAAATCTCGAGAGAGGATTTTAGATTCACAAGTTTTTTAAGTGTCCCCATGTCACACAGCATGCAGTTATGAACATCCAAGCCTTTTCTAAGATTCGAATCTGAAGAAGATATGGCAGCCAGCCATGCTAACCACTATACCAATCAGGGTGGTGCATTTAATGTAGATTTAAATACTTTTTTAAAATGTAGATGGGAAAGTGCATGAAAATTCAATTTTATCGATGAGATGCAGTAACAAACAGTTTGTAAACCAATTTGTTGTTTTGTGGTTTTTATTTCTTGAATTTCTTTTCACTCATTCTGAATCAAAGAGGTAGTAGATACATCTTATCTTATTCATTGTTATTTAGTTTTCATGTTTTTTATGTTTATATTGTAAATATGATTTAGAGCAGTGTTTCTCAACTGGATTTACTCCAAGGACCGGTAAAATATTTTGGTACATTCTCGTGGGCCGGTAAGTTTTAATAATTCGACACATTGGCACAATTTTGTGACATAAAAAAATCATCATGGATAATATTATTTTCTAAACTATAAACTATTGTTATTGTAATGTAGGTGTTGTTGTAATATCGGTTGTCGGCCAATGGCACTTCTGATTTTGGTCAGATAGCTTGATATTTCGTGGACTGGCAGTTAAGAAACACTGATTTAGAGTATCTAACTGCAATTTGCTAGAAGCTTATTCATCTATGGAGATTGTGTTTGCAAAATATTGAATATAACATAATCAAAATGAAGATAGCAGATAAATTTAGAAAAGTAACCTATATATATGTTAAATATTGTTCATTTTTATGCTTTACATTTCATTCCTATTTATACTTCTTTTTTAATAATTTGTCTGTGATCAACATTTTTACTTAGTAATTTTTTATTATTTTTATAGGTTTTTATCAATATAAAAAATAATGCAGAATAATTTGTATTAATCAAAGTCTTTTGTGTTAAAAGTCATGTCATTCCTTCATAAAATGTTAATACCTTGCTAAAGTTAAAAATACTCATTAAAATTTTATATGTGACTTAATCATAAAAGTGCTTCTTATATTAGAACTAACATATTTAGAATAATGTAATTTATGATATTCAAGTAATTATTTTATACCTTTGGTGTGATAATTTGTAACAGTGTTCCCTTCTTTTCATTATTGGGCAGAGAAGGAATGAACAAAATTTCAGATATTGATTTTGGCTATTTGTTGAGATGCATATCTTTAGTACTGATATATCTCATAGTAATCTTTGCATCTTACATAATTTTAAATAATGAATTTATTATTATTTTTTTATGTTTACTTTATTAACTAAATGAATTGCATCATCTAAGCAAGCATTTATTTTTGATTAAAAAAATGTTTTATCATACAAATTTTAAATTACATTTGCTGCGAGTCTTTTTGAAGAGGTGTTGTTATTTATTTTCATGTTGGTTAAAATACTAATGACACAAACAAAGACACCAGCAACTCGGCAAATATTGCTGTTGCACAAGACATAAAGTCTTTATTTTTCATACAACTGGCAAAGCCTGGTTATGAGATAAGATCTTTAATTTATTTTTCATACTGTATGTAGTTGCATAACAAACTGAAATGGTATAAAAACAATAAACAAACTTCTTAATAATTATATTCTTATTTTTTAATAACATGCCTAAATTTACATGCTATTTTCAATTTCTATACCCGATAATTTTTAAGAATATATGCTGCAATGTTGTAATTAATGAAATTTTTTTAATTTTAATGCCGTGCATTATACACCTCGGTACAGACTAATCATTATGTTTTCTATTTATATATTCCACTTGATGTTTGGATACAGGCATTACATGAAAATAGATATACTTAAAGGCAATTACTATATCTACCATGTATCAAATGATATAATTTATCTTAAGTTGTAATTCATCTTAAGTTACTTTCGGTATATTTCTAGACCAATATTGACATTTGATCCCCTCAATTAGGTTGTATTCACAATTTTTTTTTTAAATGCCAGTCTACATTTCTCAGTTTTCTAATAGATAAATCATCCCTTAAAGTGTCACTACTTTTTTAAATATTTCTTAAAATGGTATGTATTCTGTCATTTATTTAAAGCATTCATCGGAAAAACTCAGTATGAAATCAAATGCTTAGGAATAAACTAAAAAGTCTTTGAACCTTTGTAAAATGTTGTGCAGAATCTTGATGGATTTCCATTTTTAAGGATATTACCAGAAAACATATAGAACTTCATTTATATATAGCAAGAAAGATGTATTCATGTATGGTGTCTGATAAGTAGAGTATCACAGGGTTAATTGCCACTTTTAAAGACACTGGATAAGTTATGAAGGAAATAGAGTAACTTAGATGCAGGATAACTTAACTTTAATATAGGGATCAGTTACAAGTCATCGTTTACAAGAAAAAGATTAATGGCAAGAAAGAGCCATCATTTTTATCATCAAAAAAGTATGTTATTAAAGTGGCAGCATGAATTGAATATGTGTGTTGCAAACAAGGAGACATTGTTTTGAACAGATTCTGTAAAATTTCCTGTGATGTGCATTTGATGAGCAAACTCTTTTTTTTTTTTTTTTTTTTTCTGTATATAAATGACTTGTAGATTCTTCAAATTTTTTACCTTTTCATTAATCAATTAAAAATTTCAGTGAAAGTTATATCTCATTTATTGTAATTTTTTCATTGCATTGTATTATTTTATATATAAGCCAATAAAGTGATCTGAAGATCTGTGTTCATTCTTAAGATTATAAAGAACATTATAAAATTGGACGACATGCTTGTTAAGAATTCATTATGCGAGTTGATTCCTTAATGATTCATTCTGTTTTCTTTATTTAAATTTTTTTTTTTAAATTTTCTGAGTATTAATATATTTATATACATGTAGTTGTTCAGCTTAAAGGTCTTTGTGCTTCACTTTACCAAGAATGGCATGTTAAAGAGTCATGTATATAAGAAATTAATTTTGATTTGGTAATAATATATAAATATTTATATATTTAAAGGAAAACAATACCTTTGCATATACTTGAATTTTTACTCTCATCGTAAGTTTTTCATATTGGAACAAATTACCAAGTATGATTATTTAAATATACAAATATTGGTAAATGTTATGGTTCATGAAGATATTTGGAATACCAGGTCAGACAATTAGGAAAATGTGAACTGTATGGTAGTTTCAAATAGTAACAATTTTTATAAATGAAAATTATAGTTAAAAGGAGAGACAAAATGTAATGCAATGTAAATTCTCCTGAATGTAGAAATATACAGTACTACACTGGTAATATACAGTAATGAAAAAATGACAATTACTCAAAAAGTTGCTTGTAGAATTTAATGAGACTGATCCACATTATAAAACACATAGTAAGGTATAAAATAGCATGAAAATTACCAGACGGTTATGGTGTTACAGAAATTAACATACTTGTATATATAAAATGAACAAACAGTATGCTTCTGTTTGATAGAGGAAAATTACCTTCAATATGCAGTATGATCTCCCCATACAGTGATGTGTGAATGGTGTCAGTTATGCAGTCTGTCAGTTCCGTAGGAAGTGAGAGCCATTGATCTTGCAAAGCAGTTACAAGCATGGCAAGGGTCTGAAGAGAACTGAGAGCAGCTATATGACTTCCTAAAGCATCCCAAACATGCACGATAGGATTCAGACCTGGTGATCGAGCTGGCCACTCCATTTGCTGAACTGTCTGCTTATGAAAATAAACATCTGCAATGCGAGCCCTTTGAAGTCTAGTGCCGTTGTTCAGGAAATCATCACCTATTGCCCCAGCATAAGGGTGCATATAGGCATCAAGGATGTCATCTCTAAGCCTGACCACTACCGCTTCCATGTGGAAAGACATGGAAGGTCCGTGCACCCACTCAAAGAGATACCACTCCAAACACAGACACTGCCTCCCCCATATGCAACTCTTTCATGGATAGTTATCAGTTCCAGGCTCTCTCCAAATCAAATAACACCTACTGTTGCTTTGAGGCTAAACCTGGACTGATCTGTAAAGAGAACAGCCCACCACTGAAGAGCCATCCAGTGGACATGTTAACATGCCCACCTCAAACGTTCCATTCTCTGACATGGCATGAATGGCACTCAAATGGCTGATTGCCTCGCATACAGACCTTCTATGCATAGTTGATGTTGACACCAACCTTCCAGTGGCTGCAGCAAGGGAAGATCGGAATTGAGTTGGAATTGCGGTTCTGTTCCTTTGTGCGCGTAACAAGTATTGGTCTTCAGCACTTGTCATGGCAGTTGGCTGTCCTTAGCTGAACATCCTGGATGCTGAATCTATGGTTAGAAATTGTTACCAGTCTATGAACCACAGAATGACTCACATTAACTACTTCTATCTGACATTGTCCTGCCTCTAGTCTTCCTAATAGCTGTCCATCACAGTTCTTCAGGCAAATGATGCCTGGAAGTAATTGTTACAAATTGGCTATACCAGATTTCTTATCTCAGTAGCACGGCGAAATTCACAGGCTTGCTCTGAAACATGCAATTTTATGCTCCTTACAGATAATGTATTCTGATTGCAGCACCACAAATTTATACTCGTATGTAGCTTTTATTTGATAACATATTCAAATTTTATATGAATTGGCTTATATTTGAACAAGTTAGTTTTGTGATTTTTCCTTAAATTTTGGAAACCAGAGTATTTCATTCCTCAAACTGTAGGATCACTACATTTGGAATTGCACAACTTGTAAATTCTAAATTCACTCACAAAGCAAACTAGAATTATTAGTAAACTCAATAGCACTTTAGCCTAAATAAACCTGAGCATTTGAGATGCTTGTCTGCAAGCTTCTCAAATGCTCGTCTGAGCTTCTCATATATACCATGGCTTTGCCCCTTGGACATTACTTGCCCACCAGTGGCCGAGCAGTAAAATCGCTGAACACTGGTAGTTCGGTTCGAGGTTCGAATCCCGCGAACGGGCTGGCTGCATGGGCGTTTTCGTGGTTTTCCCCATGTGTAACATGTATACGAGCCAGTTTCCCTTAGAAAGTCCTCCACGAAGGCATCCCTCCCCTTAGGCAGGTAGCCCTAGTGTGCTTTGCCGTATTCTCAATACACCATAAGACAAAAACACCATGGATATTACGACAAAAACTTGGTCTGGTTTCAGAAACATGTTTTCTGGAAATACCAGAAATATCAAGATGGCGAAAATGTCAAATGTACCTAGTACCCAAAAATCAACAACAGCCTATACCACCAGTAATATTTTATTGGTCTCTTTTTATTCACAATACAGTCTTCCACATCTTAGAGTTAGCTATACTTCAAGAGTATGCATACATTTTTAAGCAGATCTACAACCAAACCATGCTTCCTTTTTGAAAACAATAGTTTAGTAAGAATATCTTTTTACAGTATCTGAGAAATGTTTTATTGGATTTGGATTGTTCCAGTCTCATAGTTATTCAGGATGTTTAATATTAGAATTTCATTTTTAAATCCATTGCCGTAATAGATATGTAAAGTGGGATACTAGGCCTGCTGTCAAATATGGTGGTAAACTTCTCATAACAGCTTTTGAGTCAATACAGAACAAGTTGAAACTACTCAAAATAATGCCCTGAGGATCATTACTGGTGGAGCATTTTCTGCTTTTATCCAGGCTATGCAATTGCAAACAAGTACTGAGCCTCTGACTTATTGAAGAAAAATAAGTGCTCTCAAGTTGCTTGAGAGATTGATGAGGTGATGATTTCTGAAAGATGTACAATCCTGCAGAGCATAGGTTAAAATCCCAACCTACCTTTTTACATGTGACAGTGATTTGTCTGATGTTATGATATCCCTTCTTTTAACAGACAACTACTATGTGAGACGTGTGTTTCTAAGACACTTGAACTTAACAAATTATAATTTAGACTTGGTTCTGCTGGCCAATAAAAAATTCTACATTAAGATTGAATTGAGGATGGCTGCTTTGGCCACTATTGGAGAAAGATTTCCAACAATGCACTGGTTGCATGTATACGCTAGTAGTTTTGCTGTTGGGGCTAATAGCAATGTTGGTGCAGGAGTTTACTATCAGAACTTTAGCAGGACTGTTGGTGCAAATTTTACTAACTATGATGCTGAAGTGGTTACTGTCCAATTGGGCTTCACCGAAATCAATAAAAGAGATGATCAGAACATTGTGATGTTTATTGATTCAGAGGCACTATTAAAGCTATTTCTTCAGTCATATTTTCAAACAATGGGTCTGTTCTTAATTGTCAGCTTGTGATAAATTCTATAATAAATAATGGTCGAAATGTTATTCTGCAGTGGATTGCAAGTCGTGGAATTATGGGTAATGAGTTTGCTGACAGCCAAGGATATGCTTTTCCTCAACAACCCAGTTCTCCTGTTTTCTATCACAGTGCTAAGAGAATCATTGGAGCCAGATGTGGAGCTCATCTTCGAGAGAAGAATGGAAACACTGTGAAGGAGAAGATTTGGGGTTCGCTAATGGAGTATCCCATTCCTTGTGACCTACCTAGACCTGTTGGTGTCTCTAACTTTAGATAAAAAACTGGACATGACTACCTCATGAAACACACAGATTGGATTTAGCAGACTCTCCAGCCTGGCCATTATGTGATGTTGACGACATGGCGGTGACCATTTGGACACTTGTTATGGACTTAATGACGTGGCAACAGCTTATGCTGACAGTTTCTGAATATTATTGGGCTGCTCGTGACAGGCTAATGGCAGTCATGTCTAGGTCTCGTGTAGGATTTAAAAAAGAAAAGTAGATGGGAACTTCAGTTCAGTATGTAGTAAATTTGGGTTCAGATTTATTACCAGATGATTTTGATCACTTTTGAGAAGAGCAGCATCACCTTGTGGAATAAAGTATAGCATCGTGAGGTTTGCAAGGTTAACAAACAGAGCATATTTGCTGTGGTTTTACTTTGTGCCAGCACCACTGATTTGAAGAATAAATGACATCAGATAAATAAAAGGAACCTCTTGTGTTAACCTTTCTGAAAGTAGGCAGTATTTCTGAGAACATGAATGAACATCTTCTGTCTGAAGCAACCACCTCTGCCAAAGACCAAAATAATAAGGAACCACAAGAGGCATCTTTAGGAGTTTCTTTATGTTTTAAATTTTTATAATCTGCATAGTTAGTCTGTTTATAAACAGTGTGTTTAACCTATGTATGAGCTTTGGCAGCATTTAGAGGGAGTCATATCCGATTTTAATTTCTATGCTTTAATAAATCTAAATGACGTTATTAAGACAATACTAAAGTACAGTACAAAGTTCGTAATCCGGACTCGTCGGGACTTCAGCGATTCCAGATTAGGGTTTCTTCCGGATTATAGATCATCAATTTAAATTTGGTAAGATGGCATGCAGAAATTATACAATTAAAATATGAAATCGTAATTTATGAAATAAAGAACAATTATGATCTAAAGGGTATCAAAATTTACAAAAAAAAAAAAAAAAAAAAGAAAGAAAGCTTAATATTTGTTTGTTTATTATATTAAAAATTTCTTTCAATGTAAGTTGTTTAAGATGCTTCCAGAAAAAATTCAAAAAGTTCCTTTTTCTTGTGTCATATATATTCTAATGCCATACTTCTCGCATAATTTTGAGACGGATAGGCCTTTATCTATTTTTTGCAGCAATTGCACTTTTTGTTTAAATGGACATCGAAACATGCTTTCACTTTGTAGATCCTTTGGCAGTTCCAAAATTGGAAACTCTTTTTGACATAATCGAAAGTTCAAGCTTAATTTTTATAAAATTGTCCTAACAGTCTGCGAAAAATAATAAGCCGGATCCAATTAGAAGACTAAGGAACAGCACAATCTGCAACATTAACTGAAATGCCATAGATAATTTTAGCCTAGCTTATACCGTCTGTTATACATTAAACGCACATGCACATAAAATTTGTAGCTTTGAGGTCTGGATTATGTATGTCCGGATTACAGACTTTATTTAAAACATGTCACTTTTATTTAAAACATGTACTTTATTTAAAACATGTCAAAACCATGGGATTCATAATAAAATCGACATGTTTTAATCTTGAAAAACTATAAATTTTCCCGATTTTCTTATGTCATGGGTTTCACTAACAAGATATTCATACTTTTGTTCAAGTTCACAAGCAGCTGAGTAATACAATTGCTGAATACTGGTAGTTTGAATCTTCAGTATCTTGGGCCATCACACTGTCATGCCCCCTTAAGTTATTACTGCTTGGCATAATAGCAATCTCACTTGACCATGTTACCCACTTTGTCAAAACTAATATACCAGCAGCAGTCTCTCTAAAGACTCTTACTATAACAGAGATTTAAAAAGGTCTTTCTTAGAATACAAATAGGTTTGTCAATATCTGGCAACAATTCGTGAACTTTTCACGCAAAGCATTTACGACTCACTTCAGATACAACATTTTGAGAAGTGTTTCATCTGCCTTTTTCATACGTATGGCTGCATCATTCAGAAAAAAATGATGTTGTCATGTTTAATTTCATCAGGCCTGATGCAAAGTCTAAAATACTGGAACTGCTGGTTTTTCCCACATCTGCTATAAGGAGAAATAATTTCAATGATATCCTGGAACTGGAATTATCCTAAGGTACATATTAATTTGTCAACAGCATTGGCTATTTCATAAATGGAAATGAAAATATTGCTTTTTCCATTCCCACTTCGGATATTCTAAATTGCACTAATGTATACAGCATTGAATGAAATAATGCTGTATACATTAGTGCAATTTAGAATGTCCATTTTAAGGTAAATTTGCAGAACATAATTTCATATAAGTTTCCAAACATCTTTTCAGAGATGGACTTTCTTACAAGATTCAGATAATGAAAATCTATTTAGTGATCATCAGTCTGAATCAGAAAAAGAGTGTGACTCTTCAGAAGACATTCCTTGAGATCAAAGTGACTATTTTGTACAAAAAGATAAAACAACAAAATGGATGAAAGAACCCTTTTGAATTCAAAGACACATGGCTTCCCATAATATAATAAAAAAATTGCCTGGCAATACACATATATCTCAAGATGTGGCTTCACCTATCGATGCATGGAAGCTAATACTTGATGACACAATGATTGAAATGATTGTGAGATTCTCTAATGTTTATGTAAAAAATATTTCGGGAAATTTTAAAAGAGACGCTAAACCTATGGAGAAAGAAGAGTTTCTTGGTTTTTTAGGACTCTTATACATAGCTGGATTGCACAAATCCTCTCATGTAAATGTTAGAGAATTATGAGTTACTGATGGAACAGGATTGGATATTTTTCGTAAAATGAATGAACTATAAGCGTTTTCTTTTCATTCTTCGTGCCTTACAATTTGATGATGTCGGAACACGGGATGGCAGAAGAAAGAATGATAAATTAGCTCCAATAAGAAATTTGTTTGAAAATTTTGTCAAGAATTGTCAGAAATTATATCATGTAGGAGAATACATGGCTTTGGATGAAAAGCTAGAACCTTTTCGAAGACAATGCTCCTTTCAGCAGTATATGCCTAAGAAACTTGCAAGATATGGTATAAAGATATTTATTGTGGTTGATTTTAGAATCTTCTATACTTTCAACATGGAAATTTACTCAGGTCAGCAGTCAGATGGGCCATACAAGAAAGTCAACAGTTCTTGTGAAAAAGCAAAGCACATCCTAGCTCCATTATACAATTCTGGAAGAAATGTTACCACAGACAGTTGGTATACCAGTTATGAATTGGCCAATTTCTTACAGAAAAATGAAATTTCTATCGTTGGAACAATATGCAGGGATGAGAAGATTATCCCACCTGAATTTGTGTCGAATAAGGACAGCATTCAACCCTCTTGGGGTTTCAAAAGGATATAATGCTACTTTCTTATATGGCTGAAAAGAACAAATGTGTTAACCTTTTGTCAACTATGTACAATGATGTTCATATTGATGAAAGCACGGTTGATTTCAAGAAATCTGAAGTAATTGTATTTTATAACATGACAAAAAGAGCAGTTGATATAATCGACGAAATGGATGGCAATTTATTCCGTGGCCAGAATATGAAACCGATCGCCTATAGGCATATTTTTTTCGCTATTAAATATTGCGAGCATAAATTCAATGATCTTGCTTTTATCTACTAAAACTCCACCAGAGAAGTTCAGGAATAGGAGGCACTTCTGATTTGGCCTTTGCACTTTTAGATCATTTGAAATCACGACAGAAACAGAAGGAATACAACAGAGATTCTCTTGAAGATTCGCAAACAAAGAAAAGAAAATTATGTTACCGGAGATGTTACATGTGCTCATGGGAAAAATAAAATCAAAAACTGTATGAAGTGTAAAAAAATATATGTCAAGAACACTGTGAAATGGAAGCTTCATGCATAAAACTACAAAATATCTAATTCTTCTTGAGCCTAATTGATTTGAAAATTAATTATATTACTCATTGTCCATGTAATATTTCTGTATAATATGGATTATAATTGTATTCAAAAATAAAAAACACAATTTCTCATAGAAATCAGTGATTCCTAGTCATCTGAAGAAAATGTAAGTACTTTTGATTTATTTGTTATTAATTTTAAAATTAACATTATTTTAAAAATATTTTATATAATAAATGTTGTGATTAATACAGAATGCATTATTTTACTGAACTGTAATAATTTGTTTCATTTACATGTCATTTAATTGCGACGCGCGTTCTCCCGGGTTATACACCGCTAAATGTCATTATTAACCTATTTATTTTGCTCCTATATGCTAAATATCTTATAACTTGACTGTACACCGCTAAAATCATGACTTCCATATGATAAATATCTTGACTATACACCGCTAAAATCACGGCCGATTAGCCGTTGGCGAGCTTGGCGAATAAATACGCACCGGCGGCCAACGGATCATTTTCGGAAGAAAACCACTTACAACTAGCAATACTTCATTTATCAGATTTTTATGGCAGGGGCGTAGCTAGAGGGGGGCATCTGTCCCCGGGCGCAGAATCCAAGGGGCGCCAAAATGATGTTACGACATTTTAGAATTAAATGTTTTCCATCCTTGGCAAGCAGTAGGGGACGCGAAATCTTCAGTTGTCCCTGGGCGCTGAAAACCCTAGCTATGACTCTGTTTTATAGCCTTCAGAAAGAGCTCCCCTTTTTTCAAAAACCTATGCCATTAAAAATATATTGCCGGAGACATATTACTCCAAAAGGATATTTAGCTGCATTTAAAATTTCCATGAATGGGTCTTGTTGTTGTGTTTAACTTAACGCCGAAATAGGTAAGACACGATAACATGCCCAACAAATACTAATTCAGAAGTCAAACAACAAAATAGGTATTCGTATAACGTGATCAGATGGATTTTCCTTGTAAAAAACCACTTTTCGGTCCAAAGGGCAATTTGCCCAGAAGGACTATTAATTTTGCGTTGAATCACTTTTAAATTGTTGCCACCAAATGCAGGAAATCTGTATGGTATTTAAAGAAATTAAATAATAAAGAATGTGCATAAATATATGTCTGTTTCTCGCATTGTGATAAAACCTAGAGCCATCAAATTTTTAATAATGTAAGTTTCCACCCGAATATGAGCATCTGGAAGGCCAAATTTGAAATTTGTTTTCTTATCTATTTCATATTTTGTAAAATTTTAACGAATTTTTGTCTAACAAACTCACTGATTTCAAAGAGAGCAGTGGCAACAATGTACGAAAAAATAAACATTTTTATCTCCAGGGCGCGAGACTGTGTATCGGAAATTCTAAATATATGCTCATTTTAGCGTTTTTGCTGTTGAACTGAATTTTATGGTTTAAGCGCAAAAACATGATATATTTAATAAATAAAAGTCACACACAAAACGTAAAAAAAAAACGCTCCTTTGAGCGCAATGTGAAAACTGAAAGCTTTCAAATTTTTTAAAATTTTATTTTAGAGGCCACCTTTTTGTTTCTTTAGACTGAGTATATGCACCAGTTGCCGGATTAACCAGGGATAAATAGAAGGGCTAGGTCATTCCTTTGTTCGACTCCTCGCCGACGCGAGTCTCATAGAGGGGGGGGGGAACCGGAAGTAATCTGACGTATCTCTGTTGCACCTGCTCTGATTTCGCGCCTTTAAAACTGTAGTTTCATTCAGTTGCGAGACGATTTTCTGGAGATCGCATATCCCAAATTAATTTTAATCATACATATTTGTTTTCTAATAATGCAAATATTTAAAATAATTTGTGTATATATAGTTTTAGTCAGTTTTCCTTTTAAATTCTATATTTAAGTATCCTTTATGAAATATGGCTTCTTGTGCTGTAGCAACGTGCCGTAACACTTATAGAAATACGAAAGGAAGAGATATTGTATTTCATGCTTTGCCCAAGGACAATTTGCTTTTGACGAAAGAATGGATACATAAATGTCGAAGACAGGATTCTATTAATGTGAAAAAAGCAAGAATTTGCAGCGAACATTTTCTGTGCAGTGATTATGAAGATGACATGAGAAATCGCTTGCTTGGATTGCCGCAAAAGAAACTGTTGAAATGCAATGCTGTGCCGAAAGTAAATTTATCGTGTGCAGTAAACAAAATAACACCAAGAAATCGGAGACATTTGAAAAAACTAATGCAGAGTGCTTTTGAAAGACTACATGAATTAAGCCCAAAGAAAATTTATTTTGAGGCCGAGAACGAAATTGAAGCTGACAATAATAAATCAAATGTGAATGATTTTGAAATAAAACTTACAAGTGACAATGCCCTATGTGACAATATCCCTGAGTGCCCTAAGTGTAAAGATAAACAAGAATGTATTGATAATTTGAAGAACAAAATAATATCCTTAGAAAATTGTAATAAAATATTGAAAAATAGAGAAAAGAAAGATTTTAGAATGTTTGCTCAGCGACAAAGAAGGTGGACGACATTTAGAAAGAAATTTGTATCGGAAATTCAGAAATTAAAATTCCAAACAGCGAAATTTAGGAAAAAACAGAACAGATCGGAGAATTTGGAAAAACTTCTAAAGCATATTTTTACAAAGACGCAGATTAACGCATTGCTAGAAAAGAAGGAAAAAATCCGGTGGACTAGTTCACGTTGCATTGTCATAAGAGCTCTGTCATCCAAAAGCTACGATTTTTGGAAAGAAAAAATGGGAATTCCTTTACCTAGCACTAGCACATTAAAGAGATGGTGCGCTAAATTTTTATGTAGTCCAGGAATTCAGAGTGATGTTCTTGCTGTAATGAAGGAAAGATGCCAATATTTGAATTCTGTAGAAAAAATATGCGTTCTCAGTTTCGACGAAACGCACATAGTTCTAAACTCTGCTATGACTCTAAACTGGACCAAAATCGGTCCTTTTCAAAAAGTGCAGTTTGTTTTAATCAGAGGTCTCATTTCGCAGTGGAAACAACCAATGTTTTTTGATTTTAACACTCCAATGAAGAAAAAACTTCTTTTTTCACTCATAAGACATATTCAATCATCTAGAGTAGAAGTGAAAGCAATAGTGTCTGATTTAAGAGGAGGGATGCCTTCGTGGAGGACTTTCTAAGGGAAACTGGCTCGTATACACGTTACACATGGGGAAACCACGAAAACGCCCATGCAGCCAGCCCGTTCGCGGGATTCGAACCTCGGACCGAACTACCAGTGTTCAGCGACTTTACCGCTCGGCCTCTGGTGGGCTCAAATTACTGAGAAACCACTTTTTAGATAAAGGATTTGTTTTAGAAGATGGAACTGTTTTAAATGTTTATATTATTAAAGAGAATTAAATTGTGTCACAAACTAAAACCAAATTATTTAATGGTCAAGGGAAACGAGAGAAAAAAAGTAAGTATATATAATATGTTTTGATTTGAAATATTTCTAGATTGCATTTTAGAAGTTAATAGCGTAAAGCATATTTCAAATGAGAACTAATTCTGTTAAGTTATTGTTACAGTTATTTTTATTGTATCCTCTGTTATTATTGATTCGATTTTGTGCTAGCTTAGCATTCTAGATAAAATATTTATAAAGTATAATATTAAAGTAATTGGCATAAGAAGACCTGCCCCCTTAACCCCCACTTTTGAAAAATTAAATAATTATTTTAGGTACTGTGAATAAAATTGTTTTGTCTAAATTAAGATAACAATCTTACATGTATTTATTTAAATGAAATATTGATGTAAGCCTAAGTTACAAAATTATTTTTAAAAAAATATATGTTATTATAATGAATCGGGATAAAAATATGCTAATGTAAAATTTACAATTAGGCTGAAACTCAAACTTAGATTAGCAGAAATTTTGCCATATATAACCATACACGTTTAAAACTATGCCAATTTAAGGTTATTTTTTTGATTAATTTTAAATAGCTGTTATTATAATTATCTTAGCAGTAGTACAGTTCTCTTAGTTAACATGCAGATAAAGAAATGATTAGAAACAAACAGGCATTTAAAGAAAAAAAAAAAAAAAAAAAAAAAAACCTGCAATTAAAAAAAAGAACTTTATGCTAAGAGTAGCGCATTTTATCTATTATTTTAAAATTGAGTAAGTACTATTAAATTTTTTAATGTTCAGTGTAAAATGCATACTGCAGTAACATTGTCTCTTCCAAATTATAGCTATCTTTCACACACAGCTCATTTTAAACGCTGATTCTTCAAATTTAAAACGCTAATTTCTATGTTGTCAATTGCATCTCCGCGCTCAGTGCCATCATTGCTACGTCATCACTCCTCACTGCCTGTTTCAGGGGGAAACGCTCTATGAGCTAGCCCTTCTCTTTAGTCCTGGGATTAACGAAATCTGTGGAATGATTAACGAGTCTGATGTACATAACACCTATGTCTATGAATCAGTCATAACAATTGTTCCCTTTGCTACGTCCTTCTTAATGAGCGATATTAGATTCTCCCGTGAGCTGCTCTGTTTGATGTGAACATGCTTTCGATGAAGGTAATAATCCTTCCGAGACGTTCCTCTGTGTTAAAAATGTATGTAAATGTGCCAGTCCCAATATTTACTTTATGAGAATTGGCAACAACAGTTTTGTTGTCATTCTATCCCTGTCTGGTGCGCATAGCTGTGGTTGCTTATTCCCATGTAACCTGATATTCCCAATATATTTTTATTTGTTCGACCTGGACTATGTCATTTCTTTAACCCACGACTAATCTCGATTTTTATCACTCTGAAGACAAGCATCTGTCTCCGACAACTTCCTTTACTGAACGAAAACAATTCCAGCTATTCATAATTAAAAAATTACGAGAAGATAGCGTATAAATCAGATAAAATAATAGTGCCTAAGTGAAGAATAAATTACACATGAAAAAGCGAACAATGTGTATGACGTTACAACATCCAAAATTATGAACAGCAATGTAAATAACTAAAAACAACGTAGGTTGTATCAAGTACCTCCGAACATCCGAATCCGTTCGGTTACCAGATTTGATTTATTACCAGCATTTGTTGGCAGTATTTACATTCACCGGGTTCTTGGTGGAAATGCTTTTTTTTAACTCTTCCGCAATAGTAAAATTAATTAGAAATTTATTTTAATAATAATTACACTAAAGTGCTTCACATTTTACTTAATCACACTTTATTTTTATGCTAATTTTTATTTACATATGCTTACTTTAATGCTATTTTGCCAACATTAATTTAATTATACTTAATATCATGTTTAACCAGTTAAACGTTACTTACAAAGGTTTTAGGCCTCATTCAATTCGAGGTTTGCAGATATATGCGACGACAAACGCTGAGAGTTTACGGAAGTTAGCGGGTCTCACGTGACAGATGGCAACACTAAGAGGTTACCGTAATTTGCGCCAAAATTGAAAAATGAAGCCAAATGTAATTTTTCGAAGTAAGCAATACACGTTTTCGCCATTTTGCTTGCACGTGCTGCTGTGGGGGAAGCAAGGTACGTAGTATTAGCGCTGATATTTTGTGTTTTAATTATCTTATTTTAGTTATGTGTTTGTCTAACCAATCTGAAAAGATGAAAATACTCATAATCGGGGATTCTATGATTAAATATTTACAAGAATATTTTGTCTGCGAATTTACCTGATTACGAAGTTGATTTTCGTTGCTTTTCAGGAGCTAGGATTGAAAGGTTGACACGTGAGATTGCCTTTATGAACAATAGAGCTGGAGCAAATCGCATGTATTCGTTACCGAGTAACGGGTACATCGGCTGACTCGAAGTACCGATTCGGTACTCACAAATTCATTTCGTTACTCGCATCTGTCGTATGATGCGGTTTATTCGAGTACAAATGATGCGGTTTCTATGCGAATACGAATGATGCGGTTGCTGTCAAGGTTCTTTAATATACTAAGGTTAGGCCAGGAACGGAAAAAGCGTGCCATTGGTTGCTGGTAGTGACGTCACCCGGGAGACAAGACGCATCGGCCGACGCGTCTGCTACATGATTTTCGTAATGGAAGTAATGTAAACTAAAGCAAAATAATCATTTTAAATGTGGTAGATACACCGGAAATACCGGGTATATACTTTCCGATAAAGTATTTTGTTAAAGCAATGTTTATTTTATGCACAGAATTCGTACGAATGCTGAAAATAATTGTAAACATTAAATTCTTATCATAAAGGTAAGCATTAGGAAATGAAAAACGATATTTAAGTTAATTGAGGGAAATAAATATTGTAAAACAAGCTATTTTTCAATATTTTTCGTAGTATTGTTTGCACTAAAGAAATTTTGTTGAACAGAACACATGATGGCATAATTCCTAAGACCATGTTAAAAACATAATCAAAAAGTATTATTCTATTTAATTTCATTGCTCATGCATTTTTTTTTAATACAAATGAACTTTGACATTCCATGAGAAATATATGATCGTGATTTTCAGTTTAATTTACATATCTCAAGCAAAAATATATATAAAAAGATTTGACATAACAAATTCATATTTAAATACCATAAAATTCTACAAATTTCTTAATATTCGTCATTTATACTTTTAAATAGTATACTTATCACATTATTTTTAAAGTCACTTCATACTGATTCACTTCAGATTTTAGCAGAAGTGCACATATTTTCAGTATAATCTAAAAGTACTCTTATAATCCCTTACACTCCCAAGATTTCTATATAACATTTATCCTGACCGTGATTATTTGCTATGGTAAATAATCTTCGATATTGGCATCCTATTCTTCCTTCCATACAATAAAAATGGAACAATTAAAATACATTTTCTTACACATATACGCACAATAATAAACTTGCCCTACACCTTAGTGTGTATACGAGCCAGTTTCCCTGAGAAAGTCCTCCACGAAGGCATCACACCTATTACGCAGATAGCCCTAGTGTGCTTTGCCATAATTAAATACACCACCACATGTTAGTTTCAATTCAGCCTGTACACAAATTAAATATTTTTAATGACTAATGTATTTTTAACAGGTTGTTTCTTAAAATACTTTTGTTATACTCAAAATATGTGTTCAATATTGAATTATTTTTCTTTCTCTTATAATTAAAAACTAGTTATATGGAATCAAAATTAAAACATATGCAGCAGTTAAATAACACTGAACAGAATATCTTACTTACTCTTTCGCTATTTGTATTCCAGCATTATACACAGATTTGTTTTCCTTCAGGGTCAGGTATGTGTAAGTTCACTTAGTTATATCAATTAAATTACATCAGGCATATGCATCAGTTAAACAACATTGAAGGAAATATGTCGCTCGCTCATCGATGTTTGCATCATAGTGTGGCCGATAAATTGTTCTTTCTTCTGAAGCATGTATCAGTTTACTATGTCTCAATGCTTAACCCAGACATTGCTTCAATACATAGAATTACTTTTGGGATGTAAAGAAAGTAACCAAAGCATGTGAATTAACTTAGATAAGCAAATTTATCAACTAATCATTCAAGTAGTCACTATTGGTAAACACGACATTGAGATTAAATATCTCGCTATAAGTCTACTTCATAAAAGGAAAATTATGATAAAAAATTAAAATAGAAGTAAAATGAAAAATAAATGTAAAATTACATAAAAGTTATGTATGAAAACTACATAAATTCATTTAAAAAATAGTCAGTTATTTTATCTGGTTGTAAAGAAAGTTTTCCACCAAAAACGTTCTTCATAAAACTAGAAAAAAACAACAACATGAAGGTAGTATATATAGCACGGGTACAAATCACCAGACAAATCTATGATTTTCTGTCAACATTTTGGTAGTTTTTCAAAATCATCGACACATAAACTTGGTGGCCACGAGTTCAAAAGCAGATCAACTACATTTTGGACATCCTGCGCAGAATGGAAGATAGCACCAGCAAGATGTGGCTGCAGGTGTGATTAAGTAATCTCATGCAGTACCCAGTAATTGAACTTGTGCGTCAAATCTACGAGATACTCAGCGCAACTAATGGACATGGCACTAATGTCTAACTCTTCAGCTTTCACTCTCTCGAGACCATACGCAAGCCCTTGAGTGGTTACATATTGATATTCAACAAGTTCTCGTAGGTGGGCCTCATCAACATCAGTAGGTTGGCCAGAGTGATCTGCTTCTTCAGTATCATAAGCCTTGTTTTTGAACTTTAGGTACCAAACCTTCAGTGTCATTTGATATAACATTAGCACATAAAGTTGTACACATGATTTGGCGAAATTTTGTAGCTGACTTTTTGCAAAAGAACTGGAAGAAAATTATAGTTCTAATCTGGTAGTGTGATAGTTCCATTTCACACACCTTGTACTTAATGGTATTTTTTTATAAATTTAAGAGCACACCGTTCTAAAGCAAGTCTCTCTTTTTCAAATACATTTTGCAATACAGTGTTCTAAAGCACGTTTCTTTCTTTAAAATGCATAATCTTTAATCATATATACAAAATATGATTCGAATTTCAAATCTTTCTTTAATCCTATATACGGAATATGATTAAATATGCCAATGTGAAATTTCGCGAAGAGGATATTTGAAGTGGCAGGATACTTTCATTAAAACTCGAAAGCTTACTTTAATTGTTGGGAAAGACATTTCATGTCATAAGAAAACACACATCTTTTTAATGCATGAAAAATATTTTCTGGTTCTCTGCTCCTTGAATGTCATAATCCTTGTTTTTGCATTTTCGGTACTAAACCTTCACAGTTTCATATGACATTACATTAATACCTAAAGTTTTACACGCGATTTGGTGACATTCTGTAACTGACTTTTTGCAACACAAATGGAAGTAAATGATGATTCTATTCTGTAGTAGTTAAAATAGATGTAGTAGTTAAGTAAATGATTCTATTTTGGAGTAGTTAAGTAGATGATTCTAATCTGTAGTAGAAATAGTTTCATTTCAGACACCTTGTATTCGATAACATATTTGTTTTATACATTTCACAATACAAAACTCTCACAGTTTCATATGACATAACAGTAGTACCTAAAGTTGTACACATGATTTGGTGACATACTGTAGCTGACTTTTTGTAACACAACTATAGTAGAAATAGTTTCATTTCAGACACCTTGTACTCAATGATAAATGATATTTCTTTTACACATTTCACAACACAGTGTTTTAAAGCAAGTTTCTTTCAAACACCAAAATTGTTTGACAAAATATGATTAAATATGTCAATGTGACATGTTTGCGAAGAAGATTTTTGCAGTGGTAGGATACTTTCATTAAAACACGAAAGCTTGTTTTGATTGTTGGGAAAGACATTTCATGTCGTAAGAAGTCTCACATCTTTGTAATGCATAGAAAATGTTTTTTGGTACACTATTTTCTAGTACTATGCTTCTTGAGTGTAATAGTCCTTATTTTTGAATTTTCGGTACCAAACCTTCACAGTGTCATATGATATAACATTAGTACCTAAAGCTGTACATATGATTTGTTGACATTCTGTAGCTTACTTTTTGCTACATATCTGGAAGTAAGTGGTGGTTCTAATCCGGTAGTGTGATAGTTCTCTTTCTGATACCTTGTACACAATGATATTTTAATACAATTCATAACACACTGTTCTAAAGCAAATCTCTTTCTTTGCCAAAAATTGTTTGAGAAAATATTAGTAATCCTTGTTTTTGAACTTTCAATATCAAACATTCACAGTCTCATATGATGCAACATTAGTACCTAAAGTTGTATGCATGTTTTGTTGACATTCTGTAGCTCCCTTTTTGTAACATATCTGGAAGTAAATGATGGTTCTAATCTGGTAGCATTACAGTTCCATTTCAGACATCTTGTACTTAATGTTAATGGTATTCACTTATAAATTTTACAACACAGTCTTCTAAAGCAAGTTTCTTTCTTTAAAATGCCAAAAATTGTTTGACAAAATATTATTAAATTTGCCAATGTGAAATGTTTGCGAAGAGGATATTTGCAGTGGCAGAATACTTTCCCTAAAACACGAAAGCTTGTTTTGATTGTTGGGATCATGTCATAAGAAGCCTCACATCTTTGTAAATGCATGGGAAATGTTTTCTGGTACACTATCTTCAAACTCGACACTGTGTAGTAAAGAATCATATGCATTTGACTTAACTGGCAATGATATTTTACACTCATTTTCATTAACATTTTGAACTTCTTCATCATCATCAATCGCTGTCCTGGCTGCTATTGAAAAGTATCTTCATATATGAGTAGGATGTAATATGAGGAGGAGTTATAAAGATGATGCAATCCACTTCTGTGCCTTTTTCATATCAGCCTTATTTCTTTTCTTCTTTTTCATTTCTGTATTCAAATACCTCAAGCGTATAAATCTTCGTGTCTTAACATATATTTTAATGATTTCATTATGCACATCAGGAAACTTTTGTGCAATTTTTTTACACATAGTTTGCATAATGTTATTATTTCTTGAAAGACCATCTTTCCCATGTTCACTTACAAACACTACTTCAAATTGACTTATTTTTTTTAACCATTCCTCAGATGGAACAAGTAAACCACCACGAGAAAGCGTTTCTATCCAACCAACGTGTTCATCTGAAGGCAGATGGAGCAATTGTTCTGTAGGTGTTCCCAAAGAATGGTCATATTTTCTTCCACGGTAGGCTATGTAGCCTGCAAGGTACCGAAAACCCTCTACAGAGCAGTCAGCTGCAGGTTCACTTGCAAGGGTCAATCTAGAATTATCAAAAACAATATCCCTCATCTCAGTTTCACCGTCTAACATCTTCAGAGCTTCAGTCATGTCAGGTAAAATATTACCAAAAAAGTTGGAAGTAATGTATGCATCTTCCTCCTCATCAGGAGCAACAGAAGATGTGTTAGAAAGTGAAATCTGGTAGGAATTATTAGTTAACAATAAAAGACACATTCGATACTTCACGTCTACGGGCAGTGGATGATCATAGAAATGGCCAAGACCGCGGATTCGGGAAAAAAAATTTTCCAGGCAATCTTGATTTAGTCTGGAAGTTAAAAGGTATTTAACTCCTAATTGTTTCAAATCAGAAAATAACCCCAGCAGTGATGTAATCGACATCATAAATCCTTTCTGAAATGGTAATAGGTGCTTTGCCTTGCCCACTCTCATGTCTTCACAAAAAGCATAAAATTTCTTTAAGGTTCTCT
The DNA here is from genome assembly GCF_044657685.1 of Stegodyphus dumicola. Lineage (NCBI taxonomy): Eukaryota > Metazoa > Arthropoda > Arachnida > Araneae > Eresidae > Stegodyphus > Stegodyphus dumicola. The sequence continues at coordinate 165,679,659 of NC_140768.1, read as the reverse complement.
CCTGGATTTCTTCATGTATCCCATACGCACAAGATAACACTGTATCAGAGACAGGTTTCCTGGAGTTAAGAATATCAAATGAATTATTCACTAATTCAAAAAAAATTGCAGTTTCCTCTTCTTCTGGTATAAGATAGCGGATACCTTGTGCAGTATGGTTTGAAAATAACTGCGCAGCTAAATGCACACGCTGGCGTTCATTACCTTTAACAGAAATGTGACTTACGGACAACTTTGGGCAAATTTTCACTTCTTTGCAATCCATCGATATCAATCTTTCGATAGGTTCTTTTGTAATTAATTTATTTCCCGGAAGCATTAATCAGTCATCCAAAAAGTGATTACGAAGAAGTTTCAAAAGGTGTGGCACATCAGCAAACACCCACGCACGTTTACTAGAGTCCTGGGGATGTGAAAAGCTGCTGTTCAGATGAGTAATCTGAAGTTTTGTCCACACAGCACGATTTCTACCACCCAAGTCAGCTACAGCTGCAACTACATAATATCCAATTTCTGCTAATGTTATTATTATATCTTTCAATATTTCTGCCGTCATTTGCGTATCAAAGTCGAAATATATTGGCTGCTTCCAGCTTGCAAGAAGTCCTCGCACCATTACTACTTGAACATTTCTATGTGGGCCAACAATCTTATCTTCTGCTTGGTCATAACAGATTCTACTATCCACGTTCATTTCATCGAATGAAAGAACACACATACATTCTTCGTCTGTCATCTGTAATGCCCCAGCACGCATAACATGAATTACATCGTGTAGCAAACCAGGAGAACAGCGAAATGAACAAGATACCCATCTCTTCAAAGTCGAAATGCTAGGAAATGGAAATCCCATTTTTTGTCTGAGATAGTTATAGCATCTTTTGGATACTGCCCTAAGTGTTGCAGATTTGCAAATGTCATCTGCATTTCACTTAACATATTTTTTATTTGACATGAGAAAGCGAATTTGATTGTCCGTAAAAATTGTCCCTAAAATTTTTTTAACTGCACTATGTACTTGTTTGCTTGTTACTTTCCTGCTCATTTTCTGATAGCTACGCAATTTTCTACGAGAAGCAGTAAGTTCAGTAAAAATAATTTTCTTTTGCATTTTCAATTGACTGCACAACACATTTAATCTCTTATTTTCCTTTTCTAAGATTTGCACACGCTCAACTAAATGAGATGTGTCACTGGATGTAAACTGAGTTGCACAGTCTATCTTATCAGCTTGTAGTTTTTTCTTTTTGGGGGAAAGGGAAGCTAAATTTTCCAATGCTCGTTTCCTTGTTCCCCGAGCCTGACACCTGCTTGCTCTATCCCTTTTTAGCATAAATTTAGATGACTCATTCCTGTTAGAAAACGTTCTCTCCAGATTAGGTTCAGTTTTTGAAGCACAACATATATACTTTATTGATGAGTTATTTTCACATGATGATGACGGAAGATGTAAAGTGGGAACAGCATTGGCTTTCAGCACCCTTTTAGGAGTTGAACCAAGCAATTCTGCCTTTAGATCTCGTACGTAGTCATCAGGTGTAAAATGAAGAGCACATACTCTGGCATTTTCGATGTTGAAATTATCTGCTCTTTTGCAGCGATTAGTCCATAACTTACGAAGTTCTGGATCACTTGGAAAACGATGGTATGTGATGCCTTGACTTTTAGTTTTCCTTCTATAATTCTGACACAACGCTATAGCACAACTTGCCATTTCCGACTACTTATAAAAGCAAATTAACAACACAAATCAAATGTATCACAGATCAAATGCAACGAATGTAAACAAACGTCGAGAACTAACGACTGTCACCCACATGACGTCATGCGCAGGTGGCAAAATTTTCTCCCTGCACTACGCATCGCTCGTGGGCCCCCCCCCTGGGTTGCTGTTCGAATACGAATGATACATTTGCTAACAATACCCGTGTGCCACATTTTTCATTGATAATTTCGAATTCTTTTGGTTAACTCATCGGGCAAACTCTTGTTTACGTTATGTATTTTAGTTGAAATATTGTTTAGTTGTTGATATTTAAGAAAATGATCAATTTTAATAGCGTGAAGCGTTATTTTGTATTTGCTTTTCACATTTAGATATATAGTGCATATTATGTTTGTAATTTGAAAATTTAAATGATTATTGATTTTTTTCTTGAGCGTGCCATAGGGAGATTTTATTGATTTGAAATATTTATATACTGCACTTAGGTATTGTTTAAATAAGAATATGTAGGTTAATATAAGTTCTTTACTTCCTTGTACGAAATAAAAAGGAAGTAAGTATTGTAATCGAGAAAAATTTTTGGGTATCATATTTCAACGGAAATATCCATTTTTGAAGATTACAGAATCCATGTGAATTATTTTTTTGGATAACGTCTGTACATACAAACACAATTTTTTTTTTTTTCCAGAAACGGATTGTTAAATGTAATCCCATTTACTCTAAGCTGATACTTGTGACTAATGATTACGACTCTAAGTTGATACTTGAAAGCGATTTTTTCGTGATGTGTAAGTACGTATATATGCATTTCGCATAACTCAAAAACGATTAGTTCTAGAACGTTGAAATTTTGTATATGGGCCCGTTATAGCATCTAGATGTGCACCTCCCTTTTCATTGCAATCGGTAATACTACAAAACGTAAATATGTATATTTTAAATAAATTATAATTAAATGTAAAGTACATATATATATATACTTATAATTAAATGTAAAGTACACACATATATATATAAATATAAAATAAAAGCCAAGTAAGGCGAAAATAAAAGCCTTGGTTTTTATTTTATTTATTTATCACTAAGTTACTTGGCTTTTATTATTTTACCAGAGTATAGATAGAAATTTGGTTATGTAGCCTATTCTTCTAAAACTACGTTTCGTCGCTGCCTTCCCCCCACCAATTCCCTTTTTTTTTTTTCGGTTTCGGATTATTTGGTTACGGCAATGCACACTAGGGCTATTGCCTAAGGGAAGGGATGCCTTCGCGGAGGACTTTTTAAAGGAAACTGGCTCATATGCAAGTTACACATGGGGAAAGCCACGAAAACGACCGTGCAGCCAGCCGTTAGCCGGGAATTGAACCCCGAAACGAACTATTAGTCTTCAGCGACTTTATCGCTCGAGCGCTGGTGAGCTCTTCGCTGTTTTCAAAATAGGTGTTCACTTTACGATAAAGCAAGCACCTGTTTTCTTCAATTAAAACAGGTTAGACAATATGACTCTTACTACTTCATTCTCACTTAGCTTTTGATTTCTAATATTGATTCAATATTTTCTGTAGACATTCTGATTAGAATAATGGATTTCAAACATGTGCAAAAGGTGTGTATCTGAATGTAATTAGGTTTTTATAACATAGGGACCATTTTATTAATTTATAAAACAATATTATCGCTGTTTAGAACCACATGTTTTGAAAGAAAGCAAAAATGTGACAAATGTATAATGAACACTAATATACATGCTTTACTAGAAATTCACCCTTTCGTCATTAGCGGTTCTGATGAAAGGAATGGGGAGAAGCAGCAAACGAAATAATGAATAACGGACAAATAACGAAATCTAATCTTTAATGCCGTCTCCCAATTTCTTTAGCCCACCAGCGGTCGAGCGGTAACGTCGTTGAACACTGGTAGTTCGGTCTGAGGTTCGAATCCCGCGAACGGGCTGGCTGCATGGGTGTTTTCGTGGTTTTCCCCATGTGTAATGTGTATACCAGCCATTTCCCTTAGAATGTCCTCCACGAAGGCATCCCCCCTTTAGGCAGATAGCCCTAGTGTGCTTTGCCGTAATTAACTACACCAACCCAGTTTCATTATTTGTATTTGGGAAAGTTTTATTGCCATTATGAAAAGTGAAATTTGATATGGATACCGCATAACTTTTTAAATTATGCTTATTTTTGCTGCACTTCATTTAAACTTATTTCCTCGAATTATTCTAACTTAATTAAGCGATACCCGAAGGCAAGTTACAAATGGCATCAAACACTGCAAATTTTGAAATTAAATTTCCCGGTCAATCTCTGTCTACGGGACTCAAACTTCATGTATTTTTATTTTTTCATAACGAGTATAAAACTTTGCCAGCTATAAATATAGGAACCAGAAGACAACATTAAAAGTTAGATTTCATAATTTGTCGAAAATTAATTCTTTTTAAAATTTGACATTGACAAAATATGAATATTTTCGTCATTTAAAATACTTCTGTATTTTTGTTGCACCGTATTTAAACTTGCTTCTTCGAGTTATTGACATTAAATTACATTAATTCCGTTATCTATTAGAAAATAATTATAGCAAATCATATAATTACGACATCTCTAAGAGGTCACTTTCTAAGAGATATGTATTTTTGAGAACATAAACAAACATTGGTAGTGAACATCACCTTTTTAAGACTACGACATGTAAAATCCTCTAAAAAGCATGAATGGTTGCATTTAAAGAGGACCCATTGTTTTTAATAAAGAATGTAACATTAATGTTAATTATACATGTTTTTGGTGTGTGTGTGCCAAAATAGTGATACCGTGGTTCTGTTGCTTTAGAAATGTGTGAAATTAAAAAAAATGGATACTATATAACAGAAATGTTGTTATATTTAGACACAACACCTTCTGAACACGTCTGAAATTCATTCTTCTGCTCAGCATAATTCGTCTGCATAAAATAATAAATAGTATTAGAAATCAAAAGCTAAGTCGAAGTAGAAACAGTCATCTCTTCTAAACCATTTTAATTGAAGTAAACAGACGTTCGTCTTATCGTAAAGTAAACACCTATTTTTCAAACAGCGGATAAAACGGGAAAGAGGGAATTGGTGGGGGAAGGCAGCGAACGAAATGACACTTTTTGGAGCTGGAATGAAATGAGAAAGGACGAAAAGGTACTAAGCCAATAAGACAAGGTCTGGTATTTTACTTTATAATTTAACTATTCATCATAAATTTAAGAATTATTTAAATTTTTATTTGTCTTTACATTTTTGTTAAATTTTACTTATAAGTATTTTATATTTCAATTGCTAATTATTATGTTACTTTAACTATACATTATTTTAATCACTATTTTTTATTATTTTAATTAATTAATTAATTTATTTATTTTATTTTATTTTTTTCTATTTTCCTGACGGCCTTCCGTAGGCGCTTCTGACTTCTGACACCACAAAAAGAGGTGAATTATTTCCATCCAAAATTACGACGTAAAACTCCCTGTCGCATAGGGCCGTATACCGATAAAATAGGCTCAGGATACGAATACCGATGGATTTTACCGAAAGTAACGAGTAACGATACGATAGTAACGAGTACTGGTTCACCGAGTAACGAATACATACGGGTGCACAATTTCTCGTTACTTCTACAGCACTAATGAACAACCATTTTCATTTAGTTTTTGTCCACGTTGGTACCAATAATTCAAATGACGATTTAGATGAAATTCATCGTAAATATGGTTGTCTATATAAGGGAATTGAACGATTAAACCCGAAGGTCATTCTGTTTTCAGGTGTTCTCCCACGATGCCCGGATTTATATCGAGATTGTAACACGTATCACCTACAAGAACTTAATAGGAAGATACTAAACATAAATTCAAGATTTCTCGCAACATACGAAGGTAAAGATGGGTTTTTCTTTTGCAGCTCTTTTGACTATTCTTGGAGTACTTGTTTATCCAGAGACGGTTTACACCTAAATCGGAGAGGTAATCAGCAGCTGGGGAAAATTTTTGTAAAAGATATCAGGATAAGTTTGACTGTTGCAGAGGTAAGTGCACCATTTTGTTCTACATCCCTTAGCAGTTTCCCAGCATTAACCAGTATTCCTTCTGTTCTGAGTACTCATTTGGGTAGTAATCTTGGTGCTTCTGTTTCCAAACCACTCTTTTCAGATGTTGTGAAACGTTCTTTAGTTTCCAGTGTTCGGGTTTGTAATTCTAGAGATTTTTTGTGCCATGTTTCTTCTTCTAAACCGCTTTATTCAGATGTTTTAAAGCATGATGCATGATTGTTTTACTAGCTCTGTTTTGAATACTAATCCCAGTATTCCGAGTTTATCAGATTTTCCACTTCTTGAATATTCACTTGGCACTAGTGTAAATTTTTTGGATCCACCTCCTAAGCCACTTTACTCAGATGTTTTAAAACACGGATTTTCTAGTATGATTTTGGATAGCAGTTCCAGTGTTTTGGATGTATTGGATTTTCCAGCTCTCGAATGTACTGTCCACACTATATCAGGTGTTTTAAATTCTACTGGATCTCAACTTCCTGATACTGCAGCTATTTCTGAACTTCCTGGAAATTCAGTGTCTAATTCTCAACCTGCAGGCTCTTCGGATTCCAATTCATCATCATCTCATCTTGGTATCAGTTTCAATTCTTGTACTTCCATATCTAATTTTCCAGTTTTTAAGGGTTCATTTGTTTGCTCTGATTCAGATTTGCAGAAGGCTACTATATCTGTATCTAAATTTTCTTTTATGTCGTTAGTCACTTCTCAGCCTACTGGCTTTTGAGGCTCTGTTTCATCTACTCAGCTTGTCACCAATTCCAATACTTGACCATCAGTTGTTGGTTCTTGTGCAAATTTTAATTCTTACCATCCATATTTTCATTTTAACAAGTTTTCTATTCTTAAAAATTATTCAGAATGTTCTAACATTAAGTTTGGGGGTGCAAATGATTCTAATCAGGGTGAAAGTAATGTACAGAAATCTGAAAATGGGTATGTTGAAGAAAACTGCAAAGTTATTACCTCTGTTAACCCAAATATAAAGACTATAATTTGTCCATGTTGTAAGAAAGATTTCTCTTGTAAAGAAACTTTATCAAGACACAAACGTAACTGTAAAATTTTAAATAAGGATAATTTATGTACTACCATAAAGAATGATGAAATAGAAAATAAATATCCAAGAACATGCGAGGTATGCATGAAATCATATACTTCAAGACAGTCATTTTTTAATCATAAAAAAAAGGTGTAAATCTGTGTCTTCTGAAATTGATTCAAAATCATATATTTGTGACAACTGTGAAATAGACTGTAAAACCCGCAGTAACCTTTTCATCATAAGAAGTTTTGCTGTTCTAAAAATAATTTAAATATTCGTAAACCATGTGTTTTTCCTGATTGCAAGGCATCCTTCCAGTTTATTAGTGATCATAATAAACATTTAAGGAAACATTCAGTTCTTTTAAGAAGTGTTCTGGAAGTAAACATAAAGTTAATTAAGCATACCATTATTATTGTTGTCACTTCACTGTAACACACACACAAAAAAAAAAAAAAAAAAAAAAAAAAAAAACCAGTGCCAATTTCAAGTAGAAAAAATCTTAAAGGTTCTTTACCATTAGGCTTCAGATGTCCATCCAGAATTTTAGTTTCTGAGGAACAAGATCTTGCGACAGCTATTTTTTATTCAGGTCACAATCATGAGCTGTCGTTTGAAAATACCAAATTTCAACAGCTTAGTCAGAATTGTCGTGATCAAATCAAAACTTATGCTCAGTTAGGTGTATCACGTGATAATAGAGAGAGCTTAAGTATTAAAGATAATTTTCTAACATGTAGGACTATAAATTACTATGTAAAGCGTGTAATGATTTCTTCTCTTAGTGATGATTCGCTTTCTGTTGCTGCCATAGTTGAGAAATTTAGGCAGGAATCGTATGACCCTATTCTTATTTACAAACCTCAAGGAAAACCAACATTGTATGGTCCGAAAGGCCTTGACACACTGTCTTTTGCACTAGGATTGCAGACAAAGGAGCAAAAAGAAATGATGATTAAAGGTTGTAGCAGGATTTTATGTATAGATTCTACTCACAAAACAAATCAGTATGATTTTTTTTAATTTGCTAAATTTAATTGTCCCAGATGAATTTGGTAGTGGTTACCCCGTAGCACATTTTATTTCAAATCAGTTGGATCAGGTTATTTCTTAGTATCAAATGTGTAATACCTGAGCTTAATATTAATTGTTTAATGACAGATGATGATAAAACTACACATCCTGCATTTGAAAAATCATTTGGTCCAGGTATTAAACATATACTATGTAAATGGCATGTACATCGTGCATGGCAACGTAGTTTATTTCGAATGGTTTCAAGTCAAAAACTTAGGGATGAAATTTATTTTAATTTAGTTATATTGCTTGAAGAAACTAATTCTTCTTTATTTATTTCTATGATGGATAATTTCCTTCAAAAGTTTCGAGCTGTTGCACCATCGTTCGTAAATTATTTTGAGGAGTATTATTATCTGTGGTCAATGGCATGCAGAAACTTCCCTCATGCATTCACAGATACTAACATGTATTGCGAGTCATTTCACAATAAATTGAAAACTATACTTAAAACGTAAATTTAACAGACGCCTCGATAATTTAATTAATGTGCTTTTAAAAATTGAAGAAGATATTTACATGGTTTATAAGTATAAAGTTGAAATTAACTGTAAAGAGAGCATCTACCCACCAACCTATAATAAATGACATGAATCTGGAATGAAAATACCTGATAGTGATGTAACAGAAACACATCCTTGTTTGTGGTCTATAAAATTACAGACACGTAAAAATATTCAATATACAGTTAAGCGGTTGCATGAACTATGTTCAGAAACAGATCATTGTTATTCAAAGTGTATTAACCTCTCCTGTCTAAATCTGTGTCATCATTTATATAATTGTAATTGTCCAGACTTCAGCACACTATGTAAACACGTACATAAAATACACTCAATTACATACAGGCAACCAAGTCCTTCTGTAATTGCAACAGATATCCTTAAAGAAGAAAACTCCTCCCCTCTAGAATTGATTAAAAAACTAATGCTATTTCAGATACTGTTGTGTGTAACACTGAACCTAAAATTAACACTTGTAAGACTTTAATGTCTGAATTATTAGTTATGTTGCCGCATCCATCAAAAGATATTAATACCTAGTATAACAAAGAATTTAAAAGATATAGTTTCTAATTGTAAAGGTGCAATAAAATCAAACCATTTGAAAGATTTTTTTGATAAAATGCCATTTACTCAGATTGCTCCAAATTTAAAATTATCACGTCAAACTCTGTTTCGTACAACATCTGTGAAAGGTATAAAACGTAAAATTCTAGATTATCCCGATACTTATAATAAAAAAAATGTCACGGAAGGTTTGTTAGGGTTATCAAATAATATTAATGTGAATGATCATAAATCATCACAGGATACCACAATTAAGGTTAAGGGTAGCAATTTACTTAAATATAATTCTTTTACCTCTGAGCTTAATGTATCCGATATTTCAAAATGTGTTCTGCGAGCTGGGGAAACACTTCTAACATTTCTCGATATAAAATCTCTTGATCCTTATATTTCAAATGAAGAAATTTTAGCCCTGAAGGCTGTAAATAATAATTTTCAGCTTGGCTGCCTTAGTGACAATATTATTGATGCTTTTTGTTTTTACTATTCTTCATAATACTTCTTCCATAGCTGTCAAATGTTACCATACACCATTTTTTCAGTCAGGTAATAAAACTCAAAATGTATGGAAAAAAGCTGATTTTGCATCTGTTGATTTCTTTTTTATTCCAGCTCTTATCAATAATAATCATTGGGTTTTACTTGTTGCAAAGATTAGAGATAGAATGTTTCAGTTTTATGATCCACTTGGTTTTAATGCCGTTCAAAATTCTGTATATTCATTAATTCATTTGTGGCAAAGTATCCTTAATAATGTTTTAGATATATGTGATAATTGGTATTGTTCGTTTCCCAATCACGCTATTCAGAATGATGGCATGAGTTGTGGAGTATTCATTTGTTATTATGCCTATCAGATTAGCAGAAATTTAGATGTTAAACAGGCTTTCAATTCATATGAATTTAGGAAGTTTATTTTTACACAATTAGGTGGAGAGATTGTGAAAATATAGATGTTAAATATATAATTCATTTGTTTTAAATATTATTTAATTTTTGTTTTCTGACCTATTGATATAGCATTAAACTCACGTAGGTAGTATTTTATCTTGTGTTTCCTGTGCCCTAAGCTTTTTTATATATTTTACTGTCGTAACTTGTAAATTCAAAGACTGCATTTAGTATGAATTTTCTTTTTTCTTGCTTTAAACCTTGAATTGAGTGTTTGTAAAATTTAATTCCGAAATGTATTTCCCGTATTAAATTGGTCTTGTCTTGTTATTTTTAGTAACACTTGATGGTACTTAGCTTCAAAATTGGCTGTTTAAAGCCTTGTAACATAGTTTTTATATAGGCCTTAAATTATCATTTTTCTTTCAACTAGCTGATATAATTTTCTTTGAATGTTCAGAATTGACGTTACCAAAAGAGCAGCTATGTAAAAATGTTAGTTTAGGGGAACCAGCATGGTAACGAGCTTGCACAGTACCTCTTGGGTGGCATGGAAACCATTTGAAAGATTACCATAAGATGTGTATTTTTATATTGTCTCAATGGATTTGAAAAAAAAAAATTAAGTATTCTTTATAGTTAATGCTTAAGTTAGATTTTCACAATGTGTTATGTGTTAAAATACTGTTTTTATGCTTTTCTAGTACTATAACCTTTTAACAGTGACAGGAGGATAAAAGCACCAAAAATAAACCCACTGTGGTCATTGCCTATGCGACAAAAGTAAATTCTTCTAGCTATTGCCTATGATCTAAAGTGATACTTCGGTTCCTTTGCAAAGTAGTATAAACACAAAGTAAAGATCCAATTGTAATTCAAAAAGTAAAAACTCAAAATATATGAAATACTAATTAAGAAAGTTAGAAAATGGTGAAAGCTTAACTTGATTCAAAGTTAAAAGTTTATATGTATGTAGAATAAAGTTTAAGCTACCTCAAAACATATTAGAAAAAATACTACAAAAAATGTTAAAAAACAAAAACTACTACTAAAGCAGCGGTAAATGGGAAAATGCAAGGCGACGCTGCTTAGCTGTAGTTTTTTTGGGAGGGTAGTATTTTTTCTAATGTGTTTTGAGATAGCTTAAACTTTATTCTACATATTAACTTTTAAGTTTAAATCAAGTTAAGCTTTCTAATTTTCCTAACTATTATTTCATATATTTTATGTTTTTACTTTTTGAATTACAATTGAATCTTTACATTGTGTTTATACTACTTAGCAAAGGAACCAAAGTATCACTTTAGCTCATAGGCAATAGCTAGAAGAATTTACTTTTTAAATTTTATTTACATAAATATATTTAATGTACATGTAAAATTTCTTTTTCATACATTCTTAATGTTAAATTTTCATTTTTGTCTTATGAGAATATGTTTTTGTACACTTGTTTTTACAAAGTTTGCATTGTTTTTAAATAATCAAAGGCAGAAGTGTCATAAAGCAATTTTTTCAGGTAAGAAAATAAAACTTGCTCTTATAAGAATTATATATTCCGATTTGAAGATTGCATTTCAAGTTTGATAGAATGACCAGTTTCTGTTTTTTTATGAGCAATTTGAATAATTTTATTAAACAGCTTTTTAAATCTTGATTTTTACTGGAGAAAAAGACGAAACTCTTTCGCATCTATTAATTATAAAAGTCAACTAATTTCTGGTCAGGACAATAATTACTTGGTTTGTTGATTGCACTTCGCTTTTAATTCCATTTTAAATATGTTAATGAGTAAATTCATTCCTTTTAATAGAATTCTATTTTTATTTTTCAAAGAAGAAAATGTATTCAATAATACCCCTGAGAAAATTCGTAATATCTCAATTTAATTTTTATTATTACTAATATTGGGAGAGTCAGCGGTGGTCCTAAACTGACTGAGTAGTCTTAATTTTTTACTTGTCAGATATACTTTCTTTACTCATTAGCAGATGTTATTTTGTTGACATTTTTAAATTAAGACAAGTTGTTAATCAAATCTATTATTTATAGCTATATATCAGAAGTGCATATACTAGTTTCAAATTTTTTTTTTTTTTTTTAAATGAACCATTAAAACCCAGCAGGTAATCGAATATATGTTTATCAGTAGCTATCTGTAGAGTGAAACAGTAACTGCGTGTGAAGCTAAAACACAACTTTTAAATGTTTTAATTTTAATAAAATACAATAAGGTATTCGTATTTGCATAGAGTTGGGGATTATCATCAAGATAAAAAATTTGGCAATTAGGGCATTAATGTTTTAGAGCTTAGGATAAAAATGCAGATTTAAAATAGTTAATTTTCATGGTGTTCCAAATGGAGGAAATGTAGATTGTATTTATAAAACTACCTTTTAATACATTTTTGAATTGCCACAAGAAGGCATGCAGCTTCTCTTAAAAGATCACAAGATAAACTATTTCGTATTTCAAAATTTCACAAAAGACATTATATGACCTCTAATGCAAAAGGATATTGTCTGATTTTAACTTAGCAAGAAAGGAAGGTAAGAAAACAGTTATAAAGCAATCCAAGAAAGGGCTAGCTTACCAAAAATTTTAGTTCAAGGAATTCAACTTTCAAAAAGGATGACTCTTAGTTTGTAATAAGTACTATTTTCACAATAAAAACTTCTTAATATTCAGTTAATTGATTAAAAAAAAAGCATACAACTGCTGTCACAAACATCCTGAGGGTAGTTGACCCTATCAGTTTTACCTGTGGCTAAGTGAATAAAACAGCTCTAAACTTTTATCACTTAACAAAGGTTTGAATGCTGGCAAAGAGGCTAGTTTCACACTGCTTTTATAGCTTTGCTCATACTGTGTATGTAAATATGAGCCAGTCTTTATGAAGTCCTCCATGCTGTGACGAATTCAGAAGGCAAGAGGTAGTGTAAATAAATTTATTGGGGTTCTTTCTAGGCTATATGCAAAAATAAATAAACTCACTGCAGGGTGAGGGGGGGGGAGAACTATAACAACCAGACATTGTGAATAAAGTTTCCATTTAGCACTGATTGTAGATAAAAGCTCCTGTTTCAAAATAATTCAAGACGAGGCTGTTTAGAATTAATCGTCTCTCCAAGTCAGTGGTTCCCGGACTGAGTTGGATACTGTCTGGTAAGGTAACGCGAGCCCGGCTACCTCACTGTAAACTCTTGGCAGAGATACTAATGCGTAGTACTAACTACGCAGAGCGAAATAAAATTTGTGCATGGCCAAGCTGGAAAAACCAAGATAATGTTTCTCTCTTCACTTACTGTAACTCACTCTCACTCCTTCTCTAAAACTGTGTTCCGTGATTTTGTTCCATTTGTCCTGGGCATGTTGAAAAAATATTGAGGATCCTCATTTGTTCGTAATTTTAAAATGCCTCTTGACTGGCAAGAGGACCTTGATTAAAAACCGGATATAATGAAGACAGCCTGGGGACTCAAACCAGGTGGTCTGAGACAACGCACCTATAAACTGATGAAAGGGAACAGAACAATGTCTCCCTTCGGACAACTATAAGAGGAACAAAAACTTGAGTTTGTTTTGTGGCTGCTGGTCACTTTCTTTCTGAGAATTCGTTAAGAAATGCTCTGTCCATGGGAACTTTCAAAGCCGCCATTCTTTTTCTCAGAATGTTGTGGTGGTCGATACAATAGCTTAAGCCGTTGCAATGCCCTGTTCTGTTAATCAATTAAACATTAACTTTTGCAAAGTTCGAACATAGATAGAATTTTTTTAAACAGATCAGTGCATATTTTGCTGATTGGAGATTTTCCTCTCTGGGAGCTATAGAAAAAGTTATTTTTTTAATCAAAATCCTCAATGTCTTGGAGTCAGTCTTCATCTTATTTTGAAAAATTCCATAAGTGGAAGAATGTATACATAGGGTATGAAGAAATATGCTCTGTGTAAGTAAACTGAAAGCATTTTCCCAAATAACTTTAAAATAAGAATCACAAAAAAAAAAAAAAAAAAAAAAAAACACTTCTTGAAGTGTTACATAGCAATAGGTAATAAAGAAGAAATATTAAGAATTATTTCCTTCAAGATTGAGCCAACTTGAATAAAATGTAAAATTATTTACTTCCAGGCATTTTTCCTTTCAAAATAAATCTGAGCATGTAAGTTAAATGAAGATTAAAATATCAAAAAATTCAGTACATAAATGAAATAAAATTTGTATATTCAGTAAGCATCAGGGATGTAATTTTTAAGCTTTCTCTTTTATGTAGGCAACAAAAAAAAAAAAAAAAAAAAAAAATCTATCCCTAACTAAAGGAATATGTGAAAATAATTAAATTTCAATGAAATGGTAAAATTTGGTTTAACTGCAGTAATTAAGTTTGTATGATTTTATTGCTATTTTATTTGCACATTTACTAAAAATTTGTATATTCAGTAAGCGTCAGGGATGCAATTTTTAAGATTTCTCTTTTATCTATCCCTAACTAAGGAACAAAAAAAAATCTATCCCTAACTAAAGGAATATGTGAAAATGATGATAAAATTTCAATGAAATTGTAAAAATCGGTTTAACTGCAGTAATTAAGTTTATGATTTTATTGCTATTTCATTAGCACATTTACTACTATAATAATACATATTTTGACTCTCGTATATATTACACAGTAAGAGATGGACTATGAAATGCTTGGGATATGCAAATTCTTGATAAATAAAATTTCCGGATAATAATATATAAAATGCAATTGGCAAAAAGTCCTGTTAATGGAGAAAGAAATTTCAGGTCTAATACTATAAAAACTGTCTTCTTATTTGTTATCAGCTTCTAATCAAAAGCCTACAATTAATTATGTAACGTTTAAAAAAAACTTCACACATAAATTTGTATGTATTTGCTATGCTTTTGGCATATGAAATTAAAAAAACTTCTTATTAAATGTCATCATGAAAATTAAAGGAGATGTTGCCAAATTTGCACCATTCATTCCAGTGGGAGCTTAAAGAAAATGGCCAATTTTTATTTAATATCATGATTCAAGTTAAGGATATAGCATATCAAAAACTTAAATTTTGTATGATAATTTTGCACTTTGTATCACCATTGTTCATTCATTTTTTCCCAGTTTAATGTCATAAATTATAATTAATCCGATGCTAAAGTCTTTCATTAAATTTTGCTTGTTTTCACCTTTTTCAAAACTTAATTATTTTGTTTTTTATATGTTGAAGAATCTTCCATTTTTGCAGTCAAGTTCTGGCAAAGATTTTCAGTCAGTAGATAGATAATTAATCAAAATAGATACAATATTAATTTCCTGTCACACTAAAAGATGTTTAGAAATTGTTACCTATAGCCTATTCAACTTGAGGACCAATTTAATGAAAAATCTGTTAGTAAAACAGGTGAAAACAATTTCTGATAGAACACCTGTGTTCAAGTGCACTTCCAAATTCCACTCTATGCAGTGACCTTGGTCCTTTTTGCTCACCACAAGAAATCTATGTTCCCCTCTAGTAGTAACAAAGGACTTCTAATGGGAACTGAACTATGTAACTTCCCACAACTGGTGAGAAGAATCAGAGCTAACAATAAGGACTATTATAGTTACTGTTAGCCTTGGGTGAGGCCTATTCTCTGGAGGAATTCTTAGAACAGTATGATGAATATAACAGTGGGGAAGAGGGAATGTAAGAAAGGTGTGTAAATGTAAATCTGTTCACAATTTAGAAGTTATCAGCAGGGTTTCTGGAGGCCTGTCCCTGCTTTATATGTCACTTAAATTTTCTGAAATTAAAAATTTTCCAGTTAGTTGATAGTCCAGCTTTTACTGTATTTTAACATTTAAATGTTATGGATATATAATACTGCTGTATTTAATAATTATTTAAGTAAATTATATTCATAAGTGTGTCACTGGCTGCTATCCACATAGGTATTTGTTGCATGGGCAAGTATCACAATGGGATTTGTCCAGTGGTCTTTTATCTGGGAACCTATTTTAACTTGTTCTGGAATTTTCAAATATATTTTAGGAAATGACTGAAAAGAATTAAGCATAATTTCCTTTTTATATGAAAACCAGATTTCTATTTTTCGGTAACTTATTGGGAATTTCTTCTTGTATGAGTGGTTTCATAAAGGCTGATTACATACAAAATATACAGATGATTGATGAATTAGATATTAATGAAGTTTTTAATTTGGTTTCATAAAGGCTGATTATATACAGATGATTGATGAATTAGATATTAATGAAGTTTTTAATGTAACAGGATATTTAATCTTGATTGTGCTGTTATTAAGGATTTAAATTTTGTGTAACATTAAAAGTGAAATTATAAATTTAAGTTTTATTATCTTTATGTAACATATTTTTTTATGCTTTAAAACACTTTTTTGTTGAAATAATTTTTTTTTAGTTGCATGGTAGCTGAATGATCTCTTATATGGATGGATGCCATGCCAGTATAAGAAGAGATTAAGTCCCAATGGCAATTGTTTTTGTGATTGACTGTGCAATATATTTGTAAAGCTTTCAGAAAATAATTGCTTTTAGGACATATAAAAATATGTTCCCCATATAGAATTTAAAGAACATCTAGTAAAGTTACATTTGAATTCTTGTTAATTGTTAAAAAAGCAGATGGTATATTTCACAGAAGATGGATGATATGTTTCACTTGTTTTTATTCCAGATTTCTGTTATTTTCAAATATTGCAACTATAAATATTCCTCAGATTTAAGAAATGTGGCCAGCACATCTCTAACCATTTTGAGACGTGGAATTGACAGAATAATAACGAGCTTTAAGTGAACTATCAGTATCTAGTTGATCATTTATAAATGAAATCTAATTAATTTGTTAACTTTATGGCTCAGTCTTAATTATAAACACTAGTCATTTTTTAGTATTCATTCCTCCCATCAAATATTAAAAAAAAATAATGATACATGAAGTCATCCTGTGGTCATATATGGTTTCGGATTCACAAATCAATGACTTAATCATATATTTTTTTAAATCTTTAGAATTCTCAATATAGTGTCAACTATGTCAGTCCATTTCTTTGTGTAGTTGCTAAATTATATCCTTAAAAATAACACATAACAGTAACATTTGGTGGAAGCATTTTTATTGGAAAAGTGAAATAAATATGAAATTATGGACTAAGGCTAATACATTTAATTGCTTCATAATGAATTTATTCTCATAGCTTTTAGCACAATTCCAAAATACATTTAACGCTTGTAAATATAATATGTTGTTCTCAATCACGTACCTATTTTAAATACCAAATTTCAGAAGTTTCTCTTGTCTTTTTACAAAAGCTTGTTCCAAGTGTTAAAAGTATCACTTCCAGTGTATATTAAGAAAAATCTAGTTGTTCCCATTGATATAAAAGTCTTAAATACCAAAACTGGAAAGTAAGAAGATGCAGATTTGATATGGTATGGAGAAAAACTGTAAAATTAAAAAAGATATGAATGGGTGCATTAAATACAAAGTAGTGGTTTTTGCTTATTATTAAAGCAAAAAGCATTACTTTGTATTTAATGCATCCATTCATATCTTTTTTTAAATTTATCTTTTTTTATACTAAGTTCCAATACAGCTTGCAAAAGAATTTTTTTCCATTAAAAGAAAAAAAAAAAAGATAAGACCGAATTTTAACCATATTTAGGCATAAAACTCTTGAAGCAGTTCTAATTGAAAAGTTAACCTTTTAACTGTCAAGTTATTTTGATGATTTGGGTACACAAATTGTCAAATTTTTTTATTGGAAAAACCAAATGTACCCGAAATAAACATCTCCCGATATATATTCGGGTATGACAATACGATGCACTCAAAAAAAAAAAAAAAAAATTACCCTAAGAAATACTCGGGCATGACATTTTTGAACACCAGTGCTCTCGGGCATGACAGTTAAAAGGTTAAATATAATGGGAAAAGAAACTTTATTTAAAAAATTCCATAATTTAGAGCTTAATCTTACTAAGCATGCTACCTATAAATATTTATATTCATTATTTGTAAAGAAATTATAAGTAATTTTATCATCATTATATGTACTATTCTTTTGTATCTAAAATTCAATTTTTTTTTAATTTTATTTTTCTGTAGAAATCAGAATTCAGAAACCTAAATATATATGATTTATGGATTCTAATTTTCTCTATGATTATTTTTGATTTAAAATATTTGCATCAATAATGTTTTAGTAAATTTTGATATTTCTGCTTTAATAAAAGGAAAATTTCTAATAAAATATGCATATAATTTATAAGATTTTTATTTATTCAATTTTATATAGAGAGCTATTTTAAGCTAATCTAATTAAATGGATTACAATTAATGATTTAATTAAAAATTAATAAATGGGTAATAAAAATATGCTTTATATGCACATTTTCAAATTTGTAAAAATGTCATTCACACATTGACTGCTGACAAGTTTTGCTCTTGGTTGGAGTATATGTAGTGTAAACAGGCCTTATGAGCTTCAAGCAAAGTACCACTTCTAGTTGTCCAATTTTGCCCAAAATCTAATCAACTCTTTATGTACGAATGTAGAAAGCTTAAATATGGAAAATGGGAATTTTTGGAAGTTCCAGCAAGCGTTATTGTTGATGGAAAAATTTTCACACACAAACAGACATCATTCTAAAAACAGCTGAAACATGTTGTTGAGTTCCCTAATTCGCGCTTTTTCGTGGAAAACATCCTTTAGAACAGCGAAAAAAAGGTTGTAAAGCCCTTTAGAAAGGCACGATCCAAATCACTTTTCTGCCCTCCTTTATTACTGTTCCCTAATGAGAAGAGTCATTATAGGGGCCCACCAGTGGCCGAGCGCTAACACCGCTGAACACTGGTAGTTCGGTCCGAGGTTCGAATCCCGCGAACGGGCTGGCTGCATGGGCGTTTTCGTGATTTTCCCCATGTATAACGTGTATACGAGCTAGTTTCCCATAAAAAGTCCTCCATGAAGGCATCCCTCCCTTAAGGCAGATAGCCCTCGAGTGCTTTGCCATAATCTAATAAACCAAACCATTATAGTGGTTATTTGTGCCCTCCCCATGAAAGTAGTAAAATTTACAGAATGAAAAACATTCTAAAATTTCATAACATCAGTTTGACACCTGAAGAGATATGTAGCTAGCCACTGCTCAGAAAAATGAAATGTAAGTGAAATATAAACGCATAAGCATAGGGCCCGTACGCACTTGGGGCTATAGGGCGTATGCACTTGAGGTTACGCATGTGTTCCTCAGCGGACACATGCGTTAAGACGGCCTTGGCATAACTACACTGAAGTGCAAAATTAAGAAAATTTGCAAATTATGTCTATTTTTACAAAAAGTATTGAACCAAAGATACTAATTATGGCTCTAAAGAATTATGATGAAACATGTCGAATATAAAGCGTACGCATATCTGCGGAGGGTATCTAGGCCGCACGAAGGGTTTTCGGCGATTTGTGTACTTGTACTTCTTCACAACATTTGCTGTGTTTCTCGCAAGAGTGGGGGTAAATTTTATGACGTATCAGGTAAAATTAGTAGCCAAGAATGTATAGATGATGGAATAAGGGGGGGGGATTATCAGTAGATTGGAGATAGGACAGTCAAAAGCGCAGATGGCTGCAATGTAAAGTCCAGTGTCATTTGCAATTTCCGGAAGTAGTTTCAGTACAATGGATCTATATCGTTCCTATTTTATATGCACTTCCGAGAAGTACACAATGGATCTATATCAAGAAGACCTGGACAAGGTCCACAAACATTTAAAACGATGAAAGAATCATAATTTAGCACATTCAGGGTGGCGACACAGGACCGCTACAGCTGTTACGTGAGATGTGTGCCGTCAATGTAACTCGAGGTTTACGGTCTACAGTTGCCTCAAAGCTTCGTGAGATAGGGCTGTATGCCAGGAAAATCTCTGGTTGCGTTCTGCTCACTGCAGCACGGAAGAGAGCATGTTTAGCATAGTATAGATGACATGTGCCTTGAGCCAGATTTCAGCGGAGCAGCGTGCTTTTTCACAGGTGAGCCGCGATTCATCCTGGGGCACTGATTCTTAGCGTATCTTTATCTGGAGAGAGTATGCAACAAGATACCACCCCCTCTTCATCAGAAAAAAGATCATTATGGTTGTGGAAGTGTAATGGTTTGAACAGGCATTATGTTGAATAGCCACACACCCTGCATGTGTTTGACAAATGCTTCCAGACTATTACAAGGTACAGAGAGACCTTAGAGCTCTCTTTTCGACTTTCCAGGAGCGCAGTTGGTGGTGGGTTCCTGTTAATAAACGATAACGGTCGTCTATAAAGGGCTCAGCTAGTCAACCATTACTTGTAAAGTAAAGTAAGTATATTTGTCAACATAGACTGTCCTCACCTTAATCCTATAAAACATGTCTTCGACGACGCTTTTGGTAGTCCAGTTTAATCTCGCCATTTCCCCCTCCAAGAACTAAAGCAAAGTTGAAAACTGCCTTGCTGTAGAAGTGGGATCGCCTGACACAGGGATTCCTTAACTGCCTCATGTCCAGTATGGCGTCACCTTGCGCGACCTGTCTGGCTGTGAGAGGGACACATAGCCCATATTACACTTATTTTTAGTTCGATATCACAACGTGGATTTTCGACATCCTTGCATCGTGAACTTTATTGACAATCGCGCATATATGATATGATTTTTGAATAGTACATCTCTTTCTCTGTTATAAATGTATATTCATAGCAAATTTCGTTAAAATCTGCTCATTAGTTTTCAGAAGTTCATTGCTAGTTGCCTAAAATATGGATACTTTTGTGGAGGAACCCACCAGCGAAAGAGTGGTAAGATCGCTGAACACTGGTAGGTCAACCGGGGTTAAAATTCAGGCGAACATGAAAGGTTTCATGGCTTTCCTCATATAAAACGTGGATGTGTGCCTGCTTTCCTTAGGAAGTCTTCTACGATGGCATCTCTTCCCACACAGATAGTCCTCGAATTTCTTTAATTAATTAATTTAACTTTTAAGTTCGTCGAAGACTTCGAGAGAAAGCGGCTTATAAATCACGTTAGACACGAGGGAAAAGCAACAAGCTGCAATTTCGAGTTTTGACTTCCCAGCAGCTACACTGACTACCAATAAGTATTTTGACACCTGTGATAGAAAAGAAAAAATAATTTTATTCAAAATCAATAATTGGTAGAGCCTCCACAAGAGGTAATTACAGCGTGGACCCTCCAGGGCATACTTTTCACAAGTCTTTGTATGACAGCTAGTGGTATATTCTTCCACTCGGCTTGGAGAAGACATAGAAGTTCCTTCGCCAATTTTGCACGGGTATTGCACCCCTGAATTCGGCGATGCAACTCGTCCCAGAGGTTTTCGATAGGGTTCAGGTCTGGACTCTTGGCAGGCCAGTCCATTCGATGAACTCCATTGGCACCATACCAAGCCTTGGTTAACGTCGAAACATGACAACTGGTATTGTCGTCCTGAAAGTAACAGGGGTCCAACCCGTAAAACTGCCACAACGTAGGAAGCGCATTATCATCCAAAATAGTGCAGTAGGCATCGGAGTTGAGCTTACCATGAATGGGGACCAAGGGTCCCAGCCCATACCAGGAGAAACACCCCCAGACCATAATTCCACCTCCGCCGAACTTGACTGTTGGCACAATGCATTCTGGCAGGACACGTTCTCCAGGTAGACGCCAGACCCAGACCCTGCCATCCGAACGGTAAAGGGTGAACCTTGATTCGTCACTCCAAAGAACCCGTTTCCACTGATCTACGGTCCAATTTCGATGTGCTTTGCACCACATTAACCGAACAGTGCAGTTGGACTTTGTGATCAAAGGCTTATGGGCAGCAGCACGACCATTAAAACCAAGCAAATGTGCTTCCTTACGGATGGTATTCATTGAAACAATACTCCCGGATGCCTGTAGAAACTCCTCGCGGATGAGGGACATTGGTTGGGTGTGGTTCTTCCGAATTTCTCTGGACAGCACTCGTCGGTCTCTATCTTCCAGTTTCGTTGGTCTGCCGACTCGGGGCACATTCCGACAATCATTGCACACCTTGCACTTCTTAATCACATAGGCCACTGTCGATGTACTTCAGATCATTAGATATGTCCCTTAAGGATCAGCCCCATTTGTGATACCCGATAATTATACCTTTCTCGAAATCAGAGAGCTCCGAACTGCGAGGCATCTTGCACGCGACTAAAGCCGATGCTGTTTCCTACACGATATATACCTGCGGAGTCCGTGACGTACCTTAGGACCACAGATATCATCATTTGCATAGGTGTCCAAATACTTATTGGTAGTCAGTGTATAACCACTAGATTATGCATATGAATCAACATGAAAATGTCAAGCTTATTTTTCCAGCGTAGAGTTGTCATCCCATTTGTGAAACGTACTGTTCGTTTCTCCTCTATTCAGATATTTTTTCCCTTATATCATTTTGGATATGCTTCCTATACAGAATAATAGTTCAATATGCATTTGTTTTATTTTCATTTAATAAATTTTAAAAAAAGTTTGGGGGATGAAAAGAAATTACCCATCAATAATTTATGGCCTTTGTTTTTAAGTGCCACTCCTTTCTTTCACGACATTATAAGATACCAACAAAATGCTTCGTAACTTGCCCAGAAATATTATCAGTAAATTTGCCAGCATACTTAACGCCTGTTTCACACTAAATTACTTTCCTGATCTCTGTTATCAAGCAAAGACCTTTCTTCTCCCCAAATCTGACGGATATCGACCTATCAGTCTGTTATCCAGCCTAGGAAAAGTTTAGGAACGAATTATACTTACAAGAATCGAGCCATATTTTCATCTTTTACCTAACAATCAATAAGGCTTCAGAAAAAATCTTAGCATGACTTGCCAACTCGTGAGAATTGTTGAATTCGTCGGATCTGCATTTCACAATAAGTGTTGCGCTCCTTATGCTGGACGTGGCAAAAGCATTTGACCGCCTCTGCCATGAGAGGCTCATCTTCAAGCTTATCAAACTAGGACTTCCTAGAGAACTTATTCTTCTGATCTTCTCCTTTTTGCAAAACTGTACATTCTTCGTTGCACAAGGAAATGAAAAGTCAACTCCAAGACCTATAAGATCCAGTATCCCGCAAGGCAGTATCCTTGGTTCTGAGCTTTACCGCCGAATTTCGTGTTTTTTTAGGGATGCATGCCACTCCAAATCTGCAAGAGTAACGATGATTTTCGCCAGCTAAACGCTTTTACTTACTGCTCAACAACGGCCTGTATCCCCTCAAAGCACACATATTCCATTACAAAATCTCTTTATTTCATCCCCTCTATCTGCCTTTCATTTTTGGCTGATATTTTTTAATCACTTTGTATATGTGTATGTTTGTATAAGATAAAAATTCTATTTTTATTTCAGGCCCTTTAATTTTTAATATGGAAATTCTTCCTTTTTGAACTGCGTTATACACCAGGCTCTGTTTTATTTCAAATAAAATTTAAGAAGTAAACATTATTTGCCGATAGCTTTGAGGGAACGCTTTGATGATTCAAAATGTCCTATTGCAACATAATCTCTCTCAAAAAATTCAAAATATTTTAAAACGCGGCAAACTCTTCCAAGCCCGCATCTGTTAACATAATTAGTACCTAATTTACCTGCTGAAATCTACATGTGCGTGCAAATTAAATGCCCATCACTTGAAACTGTACGTTGCTAAAAACGAAGGATCAAATATTTCGAATCATAAATTAGTCACAATCAAGAATAACGCCATAATAAAAAAAAAAAAAAAAAAAACCTGAATGATTTTTTTTTTTTTTTAAAGTACAAATTTGGTAAATTACTTTAGAAGTTCCAAAAACTTTTGATTTGGAATATTATTTTTCGTCCTATCTAACGGTACAAAAATCGAAATTCTGCACTGTTTAAAACATGGATATGAGAGAAAATACATTACCCAACATTGGAAAATGCAGCACCAAGCAGGACAGGCCTAAAAATTACGCAAATTTCAGGGCAGACGCACCTCACCGAATTATGCGAATGATGTGAGATGTGCAGCTCTCCAACGCACGTTGAAAAAGATATAAGGGAAGGAACCTGCAGAATGTTCAACTTTAGTGCCGTTATTTCTGCTAGGGAAATCATCGTACAAAATTTGTTCTTATCTTAGAGGACGCGTCTAATAGCAGAGAATGCCAGGCCGTCAACGGAGGCAGTTACAGCAGAATTTAAGAGGGGCATGGTGATCGGACTGAGAAAGGCAGGTTGGTCCATACGGCAAATCTCAGCTGACACACACCTTGATCCGTCCACAGTACCAGCTGTGGCAACGATGGTTGGAACAAGGAAATGTGCCAAGTTCGACGGGTGCCGGTGCAGCCAGAATGACGTCAGCACGTATGGACCGACGCATTCGACGACAGGAGGTGGTGCACTCGCAAGTCACTTCTACCTCCATTCTGCAGCATGTTCAAGACAACCTGCATGCTCCAATATCGACCAGAGTTATTTGCCGTCGATTGGTGGCTAGTGGCCTGCATTCGTGGCGTCCGCTAAGAAACTGCAATTGACCCCACATCATACACTCCAACGTCTGCAATGGTGCCGTGCTCGAGCGATGTGGACGACGGAATTGGCACAAAGGTCGTGTTCTCAGGATGACACAAGCTTCTGTTTCTCCAATGATAGTCTCCGCGTACGAGTGTGGCGTCGATGTGGAGACAGGTTCAATCCCGGCAGCAATTGTGGAACGCTCCACTGCGCGACATCATGGTTTGGGGGCCAACTGCTTACGATTCCAGGTCACCTCTAGTTCGTATTCAAAGCACTATGACGGCCCAATGATACGTGGATCATGTGCTGCGGTTGCTGACACTTCTGTACCTTCAGGGCCAATGCCCTCTATCAGCAGTACAACGCCCGACCACACACTGCTCGCATGAGCCAACGTATTCTGGAAGGTATCTTTTTGTTAGTCAAATTGCGCTTTGCGACGCTGCCAACGGGCTCACAGGCCACAGAACAACCCTCTTTTCGGCCTGTGTTATTCAAGTAAATCCACTTTTCATCACAAGTGACGATCCGGTCCAGAATTTTGTCCTTGCGTTGATATTCGAGCAGATTAGTGCAGGCCCGAACACGTATATCCTTATCTTTTTTAGACAGTTCATGTGGCACCCAGCGATTGAACTTATACGTCAAGTTTATGCGACGTATAGCGCGGCTAATGGATATGGGACTAACGTCTAACTCCTTAGCAAGTTCTCGATGAGTTCTATACTGATTTTATTCTACAAGTTCTCGCAAGCAGGCCTCATCAACGTCAGTAGGCCTGCCAGAGCGCTCTGCTTTTGAGCCCAGTCCTTGTTTTTGAACTTTCGGTTCCAAACCTTTTTAGTGTCATATGTTACGACATTAGTACCTAAAGCTGTAGCACATGATTTGGTGACATTTTGTAGCTGATTTTTTGAAACAGAATTGGAAGTAAATGATGGTTCTAATCTAGTAGCGTGATAGTTCTATTTCAGACACCTTGTACTTAATAGTAATGATAATTTTTTACAAATTTCACAACACAGTGTATAAGCTAGTTCTCCCGCCTTATTAGCATGCATTCGCAGTTTAGTGGTCAGCACGCTGGGCGCGTATTCCATAGGTCCGTGGTTCGATTACCGGGGAAGGTGTTGCTCATTTTTAACTTCTCCTGCTCCCAAAACATACCTAATATCTCTACACTGGCGCCCGAACTAAAATGGTGGTTGATGATGATTCTCCACACCCAGGATTTGGCGATTGGGTCCCCTAAAACCCCAGACGCCCTTTAAAAGGGAGAGTATATAAAGAATTTCTCCTGCCTTTGTAGTGTAGTGGTCAGCACACTCGGCGAGTATTCTAGAGGTCTGTGGTTCGATTCCCGGCCAAGGTGTTTGCTAATTTTTCCCTTGTTCTGCTTCCAAAAAATACCTAATATCTCTATGAGTGTTCTAAAACAAATCTCTTTTTTTCAAATGCCAAAAATCATTTGACAAAATATGATTAAACACGCCAGCATATTATGTTTGCGAAGACGTTATTTGCGGTGGCAGGAACGTTTCGTTAAAACCCAATATTGATGTATGTTATTGATTCCCCTTAAAAAGTCGGGATCTGTCCATGGAATCAGCAATAATTCTTCTGCTTTACTCTATTATTTAGTTTTTATTTACACTGCTGTACCTTTATTTATAATCTGGTAGCTTATATTCAAATCTAAAAATGCTTTCTTAATTGCCAATTATTACCACAATAGCCCACTTTTGCATTCTAAATTTCATTTCGAATTTCCCAGGAGAAAATTTCCTTTATTTTGCTTTGTTATTCTCCCTCCTTTCAGCATGCCTTCGTGATGTAACGGTTAGCACACTCGTTTCGTATTCGAAAGGACGAGGTTCGAGTCCTGAAGACGAGGGTATTTCTCATTTTCCATATCCTCTTGCTCGAAAATAACCTAATGACTCTACAGTGGCCCCGACCTAAAAGATGGTGGATGATGATTCTTCGATCAGGATTTGGCGATTGGGTTCCCTAAAGCCCATATCACATGGCGTTTGTTTCACATGAAGAACTGTTTCGGACAATTTTTATGCCTGTTTTACTATTGAAAGAAAGACGTGCGACTTTTTCCTTCCTTTCGAAAAAAGTTGCAAGTTGTTCGTTTTCAACCAATCAGCTATCAGCGCCGAACGCTGCTATCTTGTTTGCAATGGAGAACCAGTTTTCCCTGTGTTAACCCCAAAGCGAGCTGTGGTGATTGGCTGTTGTGACAAAGCAGAAAAATTGTTCCAAACAGTTGTTCTTTCGAAACAAACCGACGTGTGATAGCAGCCTAAGGTATTTTCCTTCTCTTTTCTGCATGCTTTCGAGGTGTAATGGTAGTACACTCGGTGCGTATTCGAGAGGTCTAGGTTCGAGTCCCGGCGAAGGCATTGCTAATTTTTCACACCTCCCATATCAAAGAAATCCTGACAATCTACAACTGAATTGAATTATTTATATAAATATAAAAAAGAGGGATTGTCATTGATTAGAATGAAGACATAAAATTATTTCTGAAAACATTTTTTAGAAATTTGATAATTAGCTTTAAATAAGTAACCTAATCTGAAGAGAAGGTGAAAATGTAATAAATTGATAAAAGAACTAATTTTGTAGGGGGGGGGGAATTCTCGTAGTAGAAATGAAAGAAGTAATATACGTTTTAATCTTACAACAACAACAAACAAACAAACAAAAAAAAAAAAAAAAAAAAAACCTGAGATATGTAAATTTAACGAGTTATCTTTTGACTTTCATTTTCTAATCAGTGAAAAATTAACATTAATAAAATTTAAGCTATCCAAATGAAGAAGCTTATAATTTAGCATTTAAATACCTAAATGATATACAAATAAAAATTTCATCACAACTTTCTAGCTTTAAAAACCAGTTATTTGAACAGTAAGACCGCTTTAAATATTTTGAAGATAATTCTCTAAATACAGCCTAGTTCAATTATAATGAAATTTGAAGCTGAAATAAGGCTAATATTCCCAGTTACTGTTGCTGATGGTAAGAGCAGCTTCTATAATCTTAAAATAAGAAAAAATTATGAAACATCTTCATCTATTCTCTGTATAGAATATGAATTAAGCTATCAAATTTTTTCTGGAAAAAATATTGATGATTTTGTTCTATAAAGGTAAGGAGAATTAAATTATATACAGCCAAAAGTCTTTAATCCGGACTCGTCGGGACTTTGGCGATTCCGAATTATCGATTTTTCCAGATTATAGATCATCAGTTTAAATCTAGTAAGATGGCATGCAGAAGTTATAAAATTAAAAATATGAAACCGTAATTTATGAAATAAAGAACAATTATGATCTAAAGGATATCAAAATTTACAAAAAAAAAAAGCTTAATATTTATTTGTTTTTTTTTTTTTATTAAACATTTCTTTCAATGTAAGTTGTTTAAGTTGCTTTGTTTTATGTGATAATACTTTCTCTTTAATTCTATAAACAGACATAATTTCTTCTTCAGTTACAAAGTTCCGCTGGTCAAGTCCTATAATTGCTGTGTCGAGAATACCGACTAATTTGTCAATCGAAATTTTTCCGTTTTCAATAACCTCTGTGTCACTTTCTTCACTATCGGAAGCGAATTATAATGAGGAGGAATTTGATTTAAATCATATCAAAGACGGAGTACATGGAGATAAAATACTGCATTTAGTAAGGAATTATAAGACAAATAAAATAAAAACATCTGCCCTGAAGATAAGGATAGTGCTGACAGATCAACTTCCAATTCATTGCGCGCCGTGTCGTTCCCTTCCCCCGCAGAGCAGCGTGAAATTGATAAACATATTTCGGAATGATTAAATAATCAAAGGATATGCCTTTATCCATTTTTTGCAGCAATTCCACTTTTGGTTTAATGGACTTCGAAACATACTTTCGCTTTGTAGATCCTTTACATATTAGTAAATATATATCGGAAATTCTTTTTGACATAATCGAAAGTTCAAGCTTACTTTTATAAAATTGCTGTAACAGTCTGCAAAAAATAATAAGCCGGATCCAATTCGAAGATTAAGGAACAACGCAATCTGCAACATTACCTGAATTAGATAATTTCAGCTTAGCTTATACCGTCCGTTATACATTAAACGCGCTTGCGTAAACGTATTATGCGCATGCGCACACGCATATTCGCAGCCGTAAAGGTCTTATGCGCATGCGTCGCTTTGACGCATGCGCAGAAATTTTGTAGATTTGAGGTCCGGATTATATATCATTCCGGATTATGGGTGTCCGAATTAACGACTTTTGACTGTATATAAAATTACATAATTAGTACAGCATTTTTTTACATTGCTATCTATTCTGTTTCTTTGATATTTGCTATTTTTTAAACATTTCTCAGTTTATAAATATAGATCATTAATTGTAACATAATTTTTCTGAATATATAAAGCTATGATTGAACATGTTATAAGTAATAGAATGTTGTGATTTGAAATATTTATCTTCAATGAATATGAAAGCGTATAAATATCATTAATTTCAATAAACATATTGGTATGCCTCTGCTTAAGGCAAAAAAATATCTATGTAATGCTCTACTTAGAGTCAGCATTGCAATATATGTTTTAAAAATTCCTCAGTGTAACCTCAAAAATATGTATTGATATTTATAATTATAAAAACACATAATTTCTAGACCTTTCACCAGAAAACGTTGAGGCATTATTTCCAATTCAATCAGTTCTTATGATTCAGAGAACGTAAAGAGATAATATAAAAATCAGCTCTGTGCTTCAAATCCCTAATGCATTATTTATGGAACTCCTAAATGTATTCTTTTCATGTGGTATCTATTGTCATGACTTTGAGCACACATGTTTGGGACAAGAATATTTGCATCTGATAAATGTTTGTTAATATAAATATTCAGTTTAAATTGAATTTTCAGAATATATTTTCATATGTGAAATTTTCAGAAATTTTTATACATGGAACATACCTTCATCCACATTAAGAAACCTTATAATGTATTTTGCTTATATCATTTAATGACTATTATCTAAAAATATGTCGCATTACTTAGCATTCCTGACTGCATAACTTTTCTTCTGTTTTATCTTCTCAGAAACAAAATAAATCATTATATTTTAATGCTTTTCTGCATAAATTATTTCCTTTTATTTAGTCCCAGAAATAAAATAAACCAACTTACTTTAATGTTTTTTTCTGAAATAATTTAAAGTAGTCTTTTAGATATTTTCAGTAACAATTTGGATATAAAAGTTCAGCTGAACTTTGGGAAGTGGCCATTACATGTTTTGCTATGCTTTTGTACACTAAAGCCTACATTTAATAATTTTATTGCATCGAATCTACTGTCTCTTATTTTAGATTACAAGTGAATAATTTCTTATGGGATTCACGATTAGGCCTTTTCAACACTAGATTTTTTTTCCACTTGTTGTAATCTCAACTATTTCTAAATGTTAGGTTAGGTTATTTAACTATGGCAAAGCCTTGAGGGCTATCTGCCTAAGGGGACGGATGTCTTTGTGGAGGACTTTCTAAGGGAAACTGGCTCGTATACACGTTACACATGGGTAAAACCACGAAAACGGCCATGCAGCCAACCCATTTGCGGGATTCGAACCTTGGACCGAACTACCAGTGTTCAGAGACTTTACCGCTCGGCCGCTGGTGGGCCCCTATTTCTAAATAATGTCATCTGGTGTGACCGCACAGATTCTAGTGCCAGCTCTCATGAGGTTTCAGGTGGTTTATAGACGTCTTTTATTTCCTTTCAGAGGCAGATGTAAATGCTCCAAGTCCTTATATGCATCATAAGAGAGTGATTTTTTATTACTGAAAAACAGCTAAAACAGAAGCAAAATGCATGGTCTTTTTCTTCACTATGATTAATTAATTATGATCTCCATTGTTCAAGTCCCTGATGCAATGATTTGGTGAATATTTTCTAAAATAAAATAATTATCCCCTTTCTCTAGCAGATCTTTCAGTTCTTTGGCATCACTTACAGAAGGATTCTATCTTATCACATCAATGTTGAAGTACATTACTCAATTTCTTTTATGAAGAGAAAAATGCTAAAGCAATGCAATTATTGCTCTCATTATTACTAATGTCAAAATTACTAGGATAACACGTCCTGATTTTGGTGGGACAGTCCTGCTTTTTGGAGGACTATCCCGTGCCCCATAGATTTTTAAAAATGTCCCGCTTTTTTAGAAAACATCTGCATTTCTTATTTTAAATGTACTGTTAAAATATATTACCTATTATTTATTAATTATTATAGTAAATATAAAGAAATAAAAAATACATAAATAAAAAAAACACATAAAATGTATGCAGAGTACACTAAAATAGGCGATGTAACGAGTTAGATTTACTCGGTGGTGTTCGATCATTGTCGTTACGTCTCGTCAAGGAATATCTATTGTTAATGGAGGAACAGCTAGCATTAGCTCAAGGGCTATTTGCTTTCTACACTATAAACCAAATCAAAGTTTCAGATCAATTGATTGTACATCGTAAATGATCAAAACATTGTACGACAAAAAATTTTCAGAAGCAACGACAAAAACTGAAGCAATTATTTGTAATGTTTTTTCACTATATTCGTTTTCACAATTGCAGAAACAATTAGATTTTAAATGCACATTTATATCCATATATTATGATGCTTCCAACCACAAAAATTTTAAATTATTTTCCACAATTGTTAAACTTTTTGATCTAGAAACAGAAATTAAAATTAGAATATTAGATTTTATTTCACTGCCGGGTGAAACTTCAGAAATAATTTTTGATTCAATAAGTACTATTTAAAAAAATAATAATTTAAACTATAAAATCATTGCCTATTGTGAAGATAACACTAATGCAAATTTTGGTGGAAAAGCTAGAAGAAGCATCAATAACGTTTTTACGAACTTAACGAACATTTGAACCACAAAATTATTAGAGTAGCTTGTTGGAAAGAAGGAACGGAAGACCCTCAGATGTATCCCCAGGGGTGTTCTCTATCAAAATTTGGATGGCTGCAGCATTAACGTAGTGGAATTATACCTGTATTACCAACAGTTTAATTTGCATATTCCACCACATGATGAAATGATGCTTGGTAATGAATTTGGAAAGAAATGAAGGACAGAAGATATGCTTCTAGTTCCATATAATTTGATATTAGTCTAACACTGACATACAGTGTGTTCATTTTAAAGCAGATAAGAAACAAAATCATTATTTCAGTCTTGTATCTCTATTATTACAGTTGTTTTAAAGGGAGAATCAAGTAATAGAAAATAAAATAAAAAATAGAAATGCAAAACTCAAATAATGATATTTTAAATGATCTGTCTTATAATAAATGCACTGTGTTATGAATAACACAACATATTGCATTACACTTTACTCATATCTTATCACAGCAACTTCAGTCCCGTCTTCCCTAGGATACTATGTTCAGCTGTTTCTTTGTAATATACATGTCAATAACCTTATATTTATGTTAGAAGATAGGGATGTAAATGTATTGATGTATGCTGAAAATTTGGTGACATGGTCTTCCATCCTCAAAAAAGGTACACAGAAATAGTTAATTAAATGATGTCATGAAGACTTGAGTACTTGGTGCCAATTAAATAACATGCATAGAAACAGAAAAGCCTGCCTGTATAACTTTTGCATTGTGTCACAAGCCTTTTGACTTGGAGTTTTATATAATAATATCCATGTGCCTCAATACTAAACTTTTAACTAAATGGGAATTGTCTTAAATAGAAATTTGTCTTGGAATTAATGGATTGGAGGAATTATCATTGAAATAATTGTTTCTAAACTTTTAACTACATGGTAATTGTCTTAAATAGGAATTGGTCTTGGAATTAATGGGTGGAGGAACTAACGTTAAAGATAAATAATTTTTTCAATGTAATTAAACAACAGGAGTAAGGTGGGGATATGCGACTTCCACTTTATTTAC
The DNA here is from genome assembly GCF_044657685.1 of Stegodyphus dumicola. NCBI lineage: Eukaryota > Metazoa > Arthropoda > Arachnida > Araneae > Eresidae > Stegodyphus > Stegodyphus dumicola. Next base: position 165,647,189 of record NC_140768.1, on the reverse strand, counting down.
AACTTACAAACCTACTTACTGTTATGAAATATTCCAGCACTCAATTAATAACTGCCTTTGAGGATTTGAAGAACAAATTGGAACAAATGCAAAATCAGATTCTTCACCTTGACTAGCATTGAAAAAAACAATTCTAAGAGTTACTTTTATACTTAACTGGACAACTGTGCATGTCTCATGAGATACAAATTTCCAACTCAAGTTTCAACAACATTCTTAGACTTTCATAGATGTCTCGGATAAACTTTGAGCCACAAAACTTGAAATTCAGCAGGGTTTTGTTTAATTTACATTGAGGGAAAAACTCAAGGATTTTGATGATTTACTAGACTGGTGCCCTTGTGAAGATACAATAGTTGTGTTTTGATTAGCAGTGGAATATCATTGCTGGGCTGTCCACATGAGTAAGACTGGAATTTTTAATAGTCTTGATTATCTCTGCCATTCTGGCTTTATGGATAGTGATCACTTCCTTCTTTGTCCTGCTCTAATAAAGAATTCTCTACTTAAACATAATTGGGAAGCTCGAAATAACATGAGACTTTTTTCACACTATTTTAAACTTTAGTAATTTAAATTTAGCATTTTAAACTTTAGTAATTTAAATTCTGGCTTGGCTATTGAATTCTAATTTTATGCTTATATGCTATATTTTAATATTGTTTTATCACCTAAGGACAAATTTTCAAAGGTTTTTCTTTTCAAGTATATAGTTTACGAAATTTAACTCATAATATCCTAAAATATGATTTCAACTAACAAGGAATAAATAACATTTTTATGACTTGAGTATCAAGTATAATAACTGAAATTCAAATATTTCTTATTCGTAACATATTTTACTTGTATTCACTATCAAACATGCCAAACTTGAATAACACTGAATCTTGAAGGATCTTAATATCCAGTACTGTAAGCCTGAATACAGATGATACTGTAAGCAGCTTCTGTTTTATTACTTGATAAATACAAAGTTCTAAGACTGAAAACGAGGGGGAAAAAAAAAAAAAAAAAAAAAAGATTAAAAACCTAGGAATTGAAATACCACAACATATAAGGGAGAGTTAAATAAGCACGTAACTAAAAAAATAAGAAAACTGTAGCATGTTTTTCTTTAGTACTACTACTTTAATACATTTTATTACCTGTTACAACAAGTTTGATTGTTATGGCATTTGGATTTACAAAGTAGATCAGCTGATTTGCACAAACAGATGTTCGTAGTACACTTTTTTTAACAGCTGCATTTTCTAAGTCCTTGTACCCCAACTAAAGAATTTTTTTTTTTTTTTTTTTTTTTTTTTTTTTTTTTTTTACTATTTCACATACACTTACTTCTTCTATACCAACTTCTTCAATGTTCAAAAAATTTTTCTTTACAAAAAATAAACTGCTTTCCTGTTTACAACGATTTTAATTTACCGAACTTACTATCAAAAACATAAAAACTCATCATCTTAAATATATCTAATAACGGCTATTATTGATTTTGGATCCATTTTTGATCTATCAATATCAGGTACTTTTATTTTAACATTTTCCCAAAAGTATTTGTCCAAATGTAGGTTTCGGAAAGTTTTTAGTAGACACAGTCTTCATCTTCTTTGCCTGCTTCTGAAGTCCTTCCTTAACTGTCTCTCGAAACACTTTCACATTTTGAGTTTTCTTGATAATTGCACCCGTTGTGTCAGAGCATATATCTGGTTCTTTCATTTCAATTCAAACTTTAGTATCTGCTTCCATTGTTATGTCTGATTATTTTTCATATGCATTATTATTATCTTGCAATTCTAAATCAACTGTTGATTCGAGATTAGTTTTCCCATTTTCTGTATTAATCACACATTCATTAGTAATACATACTTATAACTTTTTTCTAAATCCTGTTCAGTGGTCATGTTACTAATCAAATTATGTGGCAAAACTGAGTTAGCAAGTCCTAGCTTCATAAGACAACTTTGCAGGACATCACAGGATAGCTTCATTAAGATGAACATTTGAATCCTTCCTGATATGCTTTGTTTTTTATTTTTGAACAAATTTTAATCCTTCTGACCAATTTCCTATCTTATTTGTTTCCAACATGTTCTCAACATCTTGGTTCACCCGTTCGACAGAACTTTGTGACTGACTGTGTCTCGGTTTTCAGTGAGCTATTTTTATATCACTCCACATTTCACATAAACTGTTTATGATTTGATTTGGTTGCAAAATTCCCTCCTATTATCAGAGTGAAGAATGCTCAGGGCTCCAAAAGCTATGAAAATATCCAGAAAGTGATATGCTACTTCAACAATTCTTTTACTGTGTAAACATCGGAGTAGGACAAATTGTGCAAGATGATCTTGATGCACTCAAATGAATTTCATATCATGATCAGTATTGGACTGCATATCTATTAGGTTGACTTGGCATCGAGAATTCATTTCACTATGCACAACTGATTTAATTACAATCCCATCTTTCACAGTTTTTTGTTTCTTCTGACATGGTTCGCATAGTCTTAAATATGTGAAAATAGGTTCTACTGTTACATTCTTGTACTTACGATTCAGTTCTTTAATCATGCAAGTTCTTTCACCATGGCCAATTGCAATATGAGTGCTGTGTTGAATACTTCATCAGTTGTAACATAATATAGGATTTTTGCAAATAGTGATATTATAAGTTTGTCCTTTCCTCCAATTAGAATACGACAACGTTTCAACCTTCTGTAATGAACTGTTTGTTTCTCCATCACATATTTCTCACTTGTTAAATAAAAGCAGTTATCAGGCTTATTTTTTACAAATTCAGACAAAATGTCATAATCTTTTTCTGCATAACATCACTCATTTCCCATCAGCAAAATAAAAAAAGCAAAGTATGTAAAAATGGAAACAAACTTCAGGGAAAGTGCAGAATCACCCCTGTTTAGCGCATTTCTCAAAATCGCCAACTTGAAAATAACAAGTCTAAGAATTGCACAAACTCAGTGTCCATGTACACAATGACCTATTTTTGCTTAAAATAACATCAGAGAATTACACAAACTCGGCACTACGCACTCCCTTGACTTTGTCCATGTGAACATCGATAAGTGGGCGATTCTGCACTTGCGCCCAAACTTCTTCTTTTTTAGATCGTAGCTGCTTACACTTGTTTAAATTATGTCCAAGTTAGACTGCGAATGGTGCAAATAAGGAGAGGCAGGAACAGAAAAGTGTCATGACGGAATTTGCGTGCGGAGGCTTATTCAAGGTTGATTTAAATCCCTCGTTTCAGGATTTTACCAGAAGGCATTGGTAACTCCTCGGTTTTACCTCAAAGGCTGAAGTGGAATCATATTAAAGCATACTTTGAGCTTTTAACAAGCTACTTTGGTAAAAGCTAGGATTTACCAGACTTTAGGATCTTACAGTAACATATCTCCATTCATACTGCGTATAATATTTTACTCGTAAAATGTATACGATTCTCTTATATTCTTATATATATTGATTCAAATAATGAATAAAACTTAAATGCAATAATGAAAAACAAGTGCAAATGATTTTTTAAAAAGTACATAGCTTTTTCATAATATTTATTAAATTATAAAATGAACAAATATAATTTTTTCACAATTTTTATTTATTAAATTATAAAATGAATAAATATCATTATTTCACAATTCACAAAATTACACATATATACAATAGTTAATATATATTATTAGTAATCTTCCTTTTACTTACTGTTTATTCCTAACCTATTTTTTTTTTTTTTTTTTCTTTATTACAGATACTTTAATAATCCCATTAAAATATTCTCGTGCTTTCATTTTAAATGATGTTATGATCATCAGTTATGTTATGATCATGTTATCAAAAACAGCAGTAATATTAAAGAATATGAAGATTTAAAAATTATTAGAACACTGCTCGTATTTTGTTATACTTCTAACTCGGAAAAAAAAATCTTCCGGATTCTACAATTCTGAAGTTTTAGTTACATGCTCCATTACATAACGCATTTGTAATCTAAGTTTGTTTTATTTGGTTATTAATGCAGTTATATGTAATCATGTCGAAACATTTATCAATACGTAATGGATGTAGTTACCAAATAATTTTTTGCCATCGGTGTTTGTTTACATCATGATATTAAGGATTTTCTATAAACTAAACTTCTCGAAATTCACATAAAAAAGTGGAAAACAGCCAATTATAGTAACCCAGACAAATAGTTTGTGACGTATTGTTGCCACCAGTCACGTGAGACTCGCTAACTTCCGTAAACCGTCAGCGTTTGTAGTCGCATAATTGTAACGGACTTATTCAATTCACTCAAACAGCGATCGTTATCCAGCATTAGCGATCATTTTTGAAAACGGGGAAAGTGCAGAATCGCCCACTGCTTGGTGCGTTTTTAAGAATTGCATATACTCGGTATCCATGTACACATCGACCTATTTTCACTTAAAAAAAATCTCAGAATTGCACAAAAATGGCTTTGCGCACTCTCGACTTTATCCATGTACACATTGACTTATTTTCACTTAAAAAGTAAAAAAAAATTGACAAAAATCCAATCTTTCTTACGCTTGTAAAAAGCGCCAAACAAACGCCAACCCAAAAAAGTGGGCGATTCTTCACTTTGACCTTGAAAAGATGCTTTTCTACTGACCTGAATTTATATACATTAAATTTCATGTTTATCCAGCTGATTTCTTGCCTTCATATGCTTAATATCATGTTTAGAATGCTAAACATTACTCAAACATGAGTACTACCACGTCTTACCTGATAATTTAGTCGTATACCGCTTGAAACCATCGCCGGTAGCACGCTTGGCGATGAAAGAGGCTCTACACAGACTGGGCAACATGTAAGTCACCACTTGTAACATGATGGTGGAAAAGGTATGAGCACCTGAAAGACCTACATAAACAATGCTCAGGACACCGTGTTCCTCAATTTTTTGTACATAACGCGGAGGGGGAAATTCTCGCCGCCAAATTCCTTGGCGAATTTTTCCCTCTGCTTTCTAGCGGTGTTATAGCAAACTGGTTTACATCACGTCTATCGAATCTTGCTTCTGGTGTGCAGTAAACGCGACAAGGTCATTTTGGTCATAAAAGGGTCATTTTGGTATTGGCTATAATTTTCAAAATCGCGCTAAGGCTGCATTGTATACTAGGATTTTACCGCTCAGGATCCATTGGCCCCGAACAGATCCTCTCTTTTTTTTTTTTTTTGTACAGCTTTGTCTATTACCTATCCTGGAGCTATTTCTGTATTAAGCATGCATGGCCTCCGAAGACAAAGGTCATCTTTCTCCTTCTTTTGTTCTACTTTCATAAAAGTGAAATCGCAAGCTAGTTTCCAAAATCATTTTTCACATGCAAGTCAGCGTGTTGTTCGTCAGCAAGTAATGGCCCCAATGAACGGTAAGCACTTCATGCATTGAAATATCAAGGTACTGGCCGCGATAATAGCCAAACAGTTACATTAACTATCAAGCTGCCGTCTAGGTTCACAAGAGGTTCAAAATTATTAAATAATTACCATGAAAATCACAGTAGTTTAACTTTTCCGGATTAAATACAACTTGTGGTTAAAGTGCAGAATCGCCCACTTGTTTGCTTGGCGCTTTTTACAAGAGTAAGAAAAATTGGATTTTTGTCAATTTTCTATGACTTTTTAAGTGAAAATAGGTCGATGTGTACATGGATAAAGTCAAGGGAGTGCGCAATGCCATTTTTGTGCAATTCTGAAATTTTTTTTTTAAGTGAAAAAGGGCCGATGTATGGATATCGTGTAAATGCAATTCTTAAAAACGCACCAAGGAATGGGTGATTTTGCACTTCCCCGCAACTTGTGATGATTGTTGAATAAAAGATGTATTTCGTCGTTTGATTCTTCTGTTTTAGTATCCTAAGGATACCAAGACTACTACTATCCTAGTATTTCCCCTTTTTTACTCTGTTATTACAAGTATATTTCATACTAATATTTTTCATCAGATTCTCAGTCTCAACATCCCATATAAAGTTTACCAGAGGACCGTATCGTAAATAAATACAAATTTGCATAAAAACATCCATGTAAAATTTTATCAAAATAATTACAAAAGATGATTTCAAAATTTGTTATCTAACCTTTACATCTCCTCTTCTCATGTTCACATGTGCACTTTTTACCAACTGTCACAATTACCCCCATTGTTGCTTTATTTGAATATTCATTTTATTTACATTCGTACCATGTGTCTGTGCTTACTTCTCTATAGCATACTACTTGAATGACGGTAAGTGCAGGAAATATCCCGTTAGGACTAAAACTGTCTACTCTTTTGATTGGTGCAAATCAAATTGCGATGATACCAAGCTGGCGAACTTATCGCCAACTAAAATCGCACATGAAACTAGAGGGCAATTTTTTTCCTAATATGAGATAGGACTTGCCACGGAAGTGATTTCTGACAGACAGACAGACAGACAAAGTAGACAGATGTCTTGTTTTGCACCCGCTAAGTCTTTCTGCACCGATGGGCGAAAAATCAAGCATAGGTGCGAAGGAAAGGTATATAGAAAGAGGGGCAATTTCGTATTTGAAGAGAGTAAAAAGGAACTTCGTACATTTTTTACGAGTTCAAAAGGCCAGAAAGAAAAGATGGAACAAAATAAAATTTAAAATAAATGGCCCAAAAATAATGGAGGAGAAAAAAAAAAAGGGCCTATAGAAAGAAAAGGAAAAGAAGTAGAAAATATCCTAAAATACGATTGTGTCCATGAGTGTAGTTAAGGAGTTCATCTGCAAAAATTAGTGTCTTTAAGAAGCAAACTTTAGCTAAGTTAAAAAAAAAAAAAAAAAAAAGAATGAATTCCTACATGGTAATGTGTATGCCCTTATCTTGAGACCTAACTAGAAAAGACATATATCATCACAGAGATGTACATAATATTTTAACTAAAGTAACATTAAATATTACCGTTCCCAAAAAATTCATGTATATTTCAGAAAAACAGTAATTGACAAAATTATAAATCCATCATACACAGTGTGAGAGCATTTCAGCAAAAATAAATTATACAGTTTATTTTTCTTAAATATTAGTTAAATATAAAATTAATGTATTAATTTAACCGTTGAAATTTATTATAGTACAAGTTTAACAAATTCCGTCACTGTATTTTTATTTGCTCATAATTCTAAGTTTGAGACCTGAAAAAAAAAGTCGGGGATCTTTGTTACAAAAATCACAATCTATACTCATCGATGATCAAGAGATCCCCATTTTTCCCTCACAAGAAATTCCTAAGCACGAAAAGGAGGGCCTCCGAAGGGTGTGAGTTGCTGATAATAAGGCTCCTCTAAATAAAATTTAAAATAAATGGCCCAAAAATAATAGAGGAAAAAAAAAAAAGGCCTCTAGAATGAAAAGGAAAAGAAGTAGGAAATATCCTAAAATACGATTGTGTCCATGAGTGTAGTTAAAAGGAGAAGAAACTGTCTTCATTTACAATAAATAGTGTCTCACATGTGTGTTTGTGTAGTGAGTGTGTTTGGTAATGGTGAATAGATGTGTGACTGGGGAAAAAACAATTATTGACGGTGTTAAAATGCTTCGTATCAAGGTATTTAGCATGGAATATAAAGTAATATGTACGCTTGCATCCTGAGATATCAACAAAGGTCATCAAACAAAAGTATATATTAATTTAACCAAAGTAACTTATGCTACTTTCATTCTCAACATTTTCATACATTTTTCAAAAAACAGCATCAGACTAACAACAGAGAACCATATACAATATATACAATACAAGACCACAATCGCACACACCAAATATATATATATATATATATATATATATATATATGTGTGTGTGTGTGTGTGTGTGTGTGTAAATTACTGAGTATATGTATTAAAAACACAAATTAAACAGTATTTATTAATTTAACTATCATAATTTATTACAAGATTAATTATTTTACTATCATAATTTATTACTAGTTAAATAATGTTAGTATAACACAATGAGGCACACTGTTATTTATATAAGCTCATAATTCTAAGAATTCATTTAAGGCGGTGAAGAATAAACCATCCCTTACATATGGACATTTAACAGATAGCAAAGAACAGTATGAGAAAAAGTCGGTGAGGTATAATATTTTTTAAAGGCGAAACTATATTCAAGCGATCTAGAAAGAAATGAGAATCCAGAAGATCCGAGAGGGAAATAGCGCGATGCCCAAATTATCCCTCTCATCCCCAAATTTTCCCTCTCTCGAGATTCCTTAAGGGTTTTGTAAGTGTTGACACACGTGAACTGATAACGCTGGCGTCTGTTTGGAGTTGATACACAAAGGAAGCCACAAGCAATGGCAATTTCAAGTATTTTTTAATGCTTTAAACTGATGAAAAATTAAGATTTATTTATTTAAATGCACTTATTTAAAGAAATTTGATTTAGTTTAGATGAAAAAAAAGTACTTATCTTAAAATTCCAGGCTTTTGGAGTATATCCTTACATTGTCCGCTGTTTTATTCTCGTCAACATCGGAGCCGAAATTCATTGGAATGATATAGGTGTTGTAGGGAAAAAAACATTTTTCAAAGAAATTTAATTGATAATCACCAAGAGGAAAGGAAATATTTTCACTTTTTTACGGAGCGCAGCGATCGTGCTGCCGCTTGCCTCGGTGATCGCAGACCATAACGTCAGATTAGTTTAAAACCTGTTACCGAACATTACTACGGTTATAATTCTTCTTTCACGGGTTTTTTTTTAAATGTTATTTATATAAAGGGGCGACTGTAATAAATCAACTTATAAAATAAAAAGTTATAAAACATTTCACATACAAAAAATTTTTTTGATTTTTCTTTACCGTACCTGCTTGTGGTAAATATTTCAAGAAAGAATGGTACAAAATTATTTATTTAATAAACAGAAAATTTAAAAAATTACAGGCATATTTTTTTTTTATATTTGTTATTTGTGCCTTAGGATAATTTTTTTTAATGCTCTAGAAGTAATTTTTATATTCTTTGGATAGTGAATGTTTATATGAAGTTAAATCCAAAAGTAATTGCCCTACTTTGTGTCATAAATGCACATCAGTTGACTTATAATGCTAATTTTGCTAAACAACGGATCAAAACGAGTAATTAGCAGTGAACTACACACACACACATAATGCTATAAAATGGTATCTAGAAGTTTCAAGAGTAGTTTGTTATTTAATACATGAACAGATCATATCACAATTTGTTTTTAAAGAAAATACGAACGTGTTTGATTAATACGAAGTCAGATCCAAAAGAAATTGCCCTACTTTCTGTTATAAATGCACATTTCTTGACTTATAATACTAATTTTGCTAAACAACAGCTCTAAATGAATAACCAGCTGTCAAATATATAAGTAAACACTGCTCTCAAACCTTTTCACTACATATTTTCCCCTCCTTCCTAGATACATAATAATACCATTTCCATTCCATTTCATTTACCGCTGTAATACTGCGTGAATTTGCAGGGTTTAATAATACATATTCATTCTTTGAATTTACTTCCTTAGCATGTTGGCGTAATAAAATATGGCTTACATGCATAAAGAAGCCAAATTGTCATCACCTAAGGCTCCTATATACCAGGCTGAATCATCAGGCATTCGCGCTCCCAAGTGGGAGATTTAATGGCGGCTGTGTAGTTACGGTGCAACAATTTTTTGTGTTTCTTTTGTGTAAAATGGGCGGATGTACAGCTGTTAATTGTTCAAATCATTCACGGAAAAGTCATACATTGGTAAAATTTCCTAAAAATGAAGAAAGAAGAAAAATATGGGTAAATAATTGCCGAAGAGACAATTGGAAACCTGGTCCAGGCGCTGAACTTTGCTTAGTAAGTATAATGTTAATTACGCCTTCATTTAGAGTTTATATCTTCTCTGATGTTTATAATGTGCAAGTAAAATGAAATTCTTGTGTACAATAACCTGAGTATTTGCTAATTTCTGTAATAATAGCTATAATTAAATTAGTCTAGGGTTAATGTACCAGTCGCCAAACATCGCCAATGTAGATGTTTTGAATGTGGAAAAGAAATTTCTCTTCTAATATAAAGCGCGGATTTTGTTTTCCTGTGCTAATTGTGGAATTTATACTAATGTAACATGAAAATCATTAGCATATTGAAATTTATTAAAAAATAAATAATAATTTGGAAAGTCAAGATAAAATCTGAATGTTTGCTAAAGATATATGTAACATTACACTATAGTTGCAATATCGTTGGAATGATATATAATTTTTTCCTTTATTTTATAATCACTATTGTTAAAAAGTTAGATGAGTTGTTTATGCACGGAACCCACTACTGTTTCTTGGTTAAAATAACTTCCAGAATTTTGACATTGACATCTGAAGTCAATAGAATAAATTGAATAGTGTGAGACAAAATATATACAATCTGACTTCAATAATTGCAAGGATTGTGCACGTTTATTTATAATCACAGTATTATACAATTTGGCAATGGAGTAAAGATTTAGAAATGAATGCAGAACATTCAAATTAGTATTTTCTTGTTTCTAATATATAGAAATATAGTCTATTTTCCAGTATAAAAGTTTTACTTAAAAGTATGGGAAAGCAGATTTGTTTCATGCATGATCTTTATAATACTGGTATGAAATGAATGAATTTTAATCTGTAAACAATTTTTTGTTAATATTGAAATGCGTTTCTTTGGGTACATTTTTAGGCACTTGTGGATCATGTCAGACAATATGCAATAGAAAAAAGATGTCCGTGTGCATAAATTTTCCCATTGTGTTACTTCATTTTATCTAAATTTCAAGGGTAATTCTTTTCATTTTTATATGGCATGTTATCAGTATAAAGGCTAGTGAAAATAAATTGGTATGTGTATCTGTTTTTGAAGTGTAATGCTTAAATAAAAAGATGGTGTGTGTTTCTTCATTTAAACAAAATTTCAAGGATAGTATTTTTCAGTGTTTGTTATTTCTCAATGTAAAGGGTAACAAGGGGAAAAAAACTGGTATGGTATATCTGTTTTTTAAGCATGATAATTTTATTTATTTCTTTAGTGATGCATATATAGAGAGAGAAGGTGTTTGGTCCAATTAAAGTTATAATAAATCTAATTTTACTAGATCTCTCCCTCCCCTCAGGTGTAGAAAATTTTCAAGTGCAGAAAGTTTATTTGCAGAATTAATTCATTTCTGATAAACTTATTATCATTAATTTTTTATATAACATGTTATTAAGTTACACATTTGACTACTGTGTAATAAAATTGTATTTAGGGCAAAAAATTAACTATAATTTTGCATCTGGTGACTAATATCATATGCTTCTAAGAATATTACTTTAACTTTTTCCATAATTTTTGTATTTCAGGAACATGAAACTGTTATTTTGATATACTTAAATAATAAAAGTGTGTATCTGAATCAATTAATGGATACAAATATTTTACAGTTATTTTTAGAAGATATTTGCCATATCGCTTCTAATAATTCATAAAATATGTTAAAATATAGGTAAATAATTTGGTGCAGAATTCAAATTTAGGGTTTAAAATATAGTGAATCATAAGACTAAATGATTTTTATTGTCATGATTTGCCTGGGCTTAAGAATGTACTTTTCGCCCGGTGGAAATTGTCATCAAACTGTCCTGAACAGGCTTTTTGTTGATAATAACTTCCAGGCTTATCAGTACCTCCTTTTGAGTGGAGGGTATGCAAATATAGTACCCAATTTAAATTACATTGTGATTGTAATAATATTGTGGTATTAAATAAGTGACTATAATTACAATTTAGATAATTGCATTGTAATTATATTACATTGTGTCTGTGAACTCTTAATTTCATTACTTTATGCAATTATGTTGTAAGTGCATAATCTAATTGCAATAATATAATCTATTCGCAATTACAAAATAATTATAAATGCAGTTACATCTTAAATAGAGGCCATTTTAATACTTTTAAATTTTCGCAAGATAACTTCCCATTAAGGTTCATTTGGAGGAAACTATGCAAATACTAAAAAAGAAGTTATGCTAAATTTACATATTTTGTACAGTACTTTCTTGTTATAATGCTGTTCAATATATCTTCAATACTTTTGTAAATTTAACGACATTCTTTGCAATCACTGTGGTGCTTTAAAAAGAAGTTTCTTAGTTATGCTTTCTAATAAGAATGGGTTTAAAATTAAGTATTATGTATAATAACTAGCAGTTAAAAAAACTTGACTGCATGAAAATGCTGTTGCTGTGTAAAATAAAAAATAAGCTTTCTTTTATGCTTTGAAATGAATTACATTTGATTAAGTCGTCCATTTACAATTTAAGAATGTGGTTAACACACATTCTTAAATTGGACAGGTTTTATCTAAATTATTAGTATAAAATATATAAACTATGAATTATTTTGTAACATAACTCAAATTACAAAATTCATTCTATATACGTTCAAAGTTATTATCTTTTATGGAATAACTGTTTTTTAATTTAGGTAAAAATTGGATTTTTAGAAGTATTACAAATACAATGCAACACAAAGGTGATCTGATTGAAGAGGAAGGACTTTTTATTACGGTTTCTAGTTCGTATTTATATTACATTTGATGAAAAGCATCCAAAACAGAGAATGCTGTACTTTCTTCTTCCATATATGTTATGAAATATTTCACACATTTAAAAGAAAGTGTTTCTTCAGAATCTTGCACAATTATTTCCATATACCTCAGACTTAAATGACAACATATTTTTTTAGTATGAATTTACAGTGTTTTTATGGAAATTTTTGTTAAAATGTCATTAAGATAAATTTATTTGCACACTCTACGCTTTAACTATTTCCCCATTTGACACTATTGAAAGTTTTTATTCATATCTTATTTATTTTAGTCTGCTAACGAAACTGAAACATCTAAAGAATAAGTTATTTTGAATATGTTTACAAAATATACGCGAAATTTTTATTTGAGTGAAAACGTCTATATACTATTCGAGAATTAATAAATTATCCGAAAAGTTTATATGAGCTGAATGCCGCGCGTCTATAAAATAAATCTTTAAAAAACAGCAGACATTCAGCCAGCGTGTGCGATAAACGCGCCAAAATTGGCAGCGCGTTCACTCCCTCGCCAAGAGAGAAAAGTTGGTGATTCAGCCTGGTTTAGAGGAGCCTTATCATCACCAAGGCTCTCCGGAGAGCATATAAGCAAAATGTACACTGCTAGGACAACGGCTTGAATTTGGCCAATGACAGTTCAGATGAGGGTCCCATTAGCTCCGCCCACATGAGTGACGTCATATTTCTGACGTTTGTTTACATTCTACTGTTCGGAGCGTACATTTAGTTTTTCGGAATAAAAGTGTATATATATGCGTATATATCTGTATATAACGATTTAATGTTTGTTTCGGAATATTAAGGATGATTCTACTGTTCCAATACAAAATTAGGTCTAGTCAGATAGAAGTTACTGATGGCTGGAAGATACATGTAAAGTGTAGTTTACAAATTATACTGCATATTGATAATCAGAAACTTTTAAGTGATAATGACTTAAATCATCTACTATATAAAATGTACCTGCGGGAATTCAACCAAGTGAAGTTAATGTTAAGTTAGTGAATCCAAGTGCTATTTTGTGTCAGTAATTAATGCAGTAAATATTTTGAATCAAAATGCCACCAGTAACTATTGCAATGAATTGACATAGTGTGTGTCAAGAAATCCTTAAAATACATTTCATATATATCTATCTGAATATTTACAACATTAATTGTGCTTTGATTAAGAAATCAATATGCTTTACAGGATTCAATATGCTTTCTTAGAAATAAACTTTATTTCATCATTAGAACATAAAGAGTATAAAAGAAAATAAACTTCATTTCATTATTAGAAATAAACTTCATTTCATTATTAGAACGTAAAGAGTATAAAAGATGAAAGAGTGTGTCCACTCTAATGAACATATTGGAATGTAATTTAGCTGTAAAACTACTGAAGTTAAATGATGAACATGTTATTTAATAAGAACTGAATATATTTAAGATATGCTACCAGCTCTGATATTTCAAGACTGTTGGATATGCTTATCTATGAAGATTAAATCACTATTAACTGACAAATTATGGTTCTGGTAAAGCATATATCATATTTGGAATCGTAGAAAGGAAGTTCATTATTTTTCTGAAATGTAAAGAAAATAATACTGAATAACTGTAAGTGCTTAGTGTTATAGACCTACTAAAATCTAATTTAGCTATAAAACTGCAAATGCTAAATGATGCTGAACAAAATTTAGCAAGAACTGAATTTAGTAAGCTATGTTACCTGTAATGATATTTCAAGACACTCAAAAATGCCTAACAATGAGGTATCGTTACCTGTTCTAAGGTGTAATGCTGAATTGAATAAGTATACTTTTATTTCCAGGAAACATACCTTCAAGTGAATTGCTTGAATTAATCAAATTCAATTTAAAAAAAATCATTATTAACTGACATTATAGTTCTGGTAAAGCATATATAATATTTGGAATTTTCATTGTTCAGTATGCATTCTTAGAAAGGAAGTTCATTGTTTTGTTGAAATGTTAAGAAAATAATAGTGAATAACTGTAAGTGCTTAGTGTAATAGACCTACTGAAATTTAATTTAGTTATAAAACTGCAAATGCTAAATGATGTTGAACATAATTTAACAAGAACTGAATTTAGAAAGATATGTTACCAGTTATGCTATTTCAAGACTATCGAAAATGCCTAATAATGAGGTATCATTATGTGTTCTAAGGTGTAATGTTGAAATGAATCCAATAAGTATACTTTTATTTCCTGGAAACGTACCTTCAAGTGAATTGTGTGAATGTGTGTTTATAGTTCTTTACATCTAGTTATATACAGTGATACTTACATAAGCCAAAACTGAATGGATTAAAAAAAATTATCTTAAAATTGTATTTCAAATTTTACATTTTGTCGTATTAAAGACTGATTACCTGGGTTTCCACTGATGGTTGAACTTAATAAAATATGTCTTGAACAGGCAAATTTTTTTTTTCTTTTGAGAAAAAGCATTTAATATTGATTTTCTTACATTAGTATGTATTTTTAACTGTGAAGTTTGTGCATTTAAAAATTGTAATGACATGCAGATTATTATATTTTCATTTATTTCCAATTTCATTAAAAGTATTTTTTTACAATTTACTGCCTGATTTTATACATTATATGTATGAGTAATAAATAATTATTGTAAATATGCTATGTAACTTATATTGTGATCTTTATATTGAAACAACTTATATATGTATGAGTCATGCATCAACTCATGGCAATTGAAATCAAATTGTTAGTAAGAAATTAATGATAATAAGATGCATTGATGTATCTAATAAGATGTATTATTGATGACAGTACATAAAATTAATCAAAATGTAAACTTGTAATATTGAAAAATTTCTCTCTTAAGTAAAATTATTGCCACTACATAATTTCAGCACAAACTAAATATTACAGTATATAAAAGAATACAGTGTATTGCCTGTAAAATTAATGATACTTACAGATTAACACAACCACCTTAGCTCAATTTGGATTTAACACATGAAAATGTAAAAATTATTCATTGGGTGCAAGTTGATGGTTTTCACAACTTTTCTTAAATATATACCCAAATTATTGATATTTATCATAAGTTGGCTAAGATTATCAAATTATGAAAAGAAAACATACTTTAGAATTTGAAATATAAATTTTAATTATTAAATAAGGAAATAAAGCACGTTCATCTCCAAATCTTTCTGTAATTGGTTTGCCCTATTCTTTTCCCCAAGCAGTTTGTTTTTGCTTGAAAAAAAAAATTAAATAATTTCAGAGACTCGGCATCACACAAACTTCAGCAGCATCAGCTATCTACCAAATGCATTTCCTTTTTCTTTCTTTTAGAAATTTTGTATTCCTGTAGAGTTTCCACTGTAGTTTTTTCCATTGTTGATAAATTCCAAAGAGCATATTTTAAAATTAAAGCAAAAAATATCACAATTTGTTGAAACTTTAAAAAATGTTGAAACTTGAAATACAACACAAAGAATGTTTACAAAAATGGCGACATTGTGCTATTAAAGGATTGTTATGAGCATGGTTGCTAGAGTTTGGCACATTTTAAAAATTTGACGAGTTCTACTGAGGTGGTTGCAAGTAATAAATTAATTGCATTGTAATATGTGCATTTTTACTGTTAAAAATATAAAATTTTTGCTTACAATAAATATCTGAATATGCTAATTATTTATTTGCCCTCTTATGTAATTTTGATAAATTAGACACTATTTATTTTACATTATGGTGATTTCCTGTTATGTTTTTACCACCAATCCTCAAATTCCATATCACAGATTATGTTCTTACTGCATTAATATGAATATTAACAAGACATAGTGCATAATAAAAATTAAGCTTTATTTAGGAACTTCGCGCACACTGCCCGACAGCCTGCCTGTTTCGCTCTGCTCGCTACTCGTAAGAAATTTCTCCTCTAGGGTTGCCACATTTATCGGAGGGCGCAAGGCACGCTCCTTATCGCTATCACCACAGAGTTTCCCCCCCAGTTCCTTTAATGACTATTCAAAGGAACGGCATAGGTTATGAAATTATCTCAAGAGTATCCGTGCTGTCGGGTATTTTTTTTATGATTACAAAATTAGAATATAAAATTAGAAAAGATCAAAATGCAATTCAATATATAACAAGGTATTGACACATATAATAAACATGAAATAACAAGAAATATTAAGATATGAATTTAAAAAAAAAATGTTTTAAATTGTTACGTAAGAAGCAAGTTTCTTAGGGAAGTGAACATGTCTTCCCGATCTGGTGACAGTTTGTGTCTTAGAGAGTTCGTTTGCAGATTTATTCTGCTGAACTGTCTTTAAGTCTTTATTTGTTTTCAGTTCAGGCAAATTAGAGTCCGAAAGCAAATAGACTGGTTTCACACGGTCTATAGACACAGTAGATTTCAGACCGTTAACATCAATTGTGAAAGTTTTGTTCGTTCTAGAAAGGACTTTATGCGGACCTGTATATGGTTGGCACAGAGGTGGCTTTACTCGATCGACACGTAAGTATACATGCGTACACGACTTTAAGGTAGCACTTACGTAACATTTTTCTTGGCAATGTGCAGATGTTGCTATTGGATTCAATTGTTGCATTCTATGCCGAAGATTCGTGATAAATTGTATGTCATACGGAGATATCTTAGATGACGTTATCATATCACTAGGCAGCTTGAGAGTTGTGCCGTACACCAGTTCAGCACAAGATGACTGTAGATCTTCCTTTACGGCTGTCCGAATACCAAGCATAACAACTGGTAGTGTTTCAGTCCAGTTATTGGTCTCGTGAGCCTTGAGAGAAGATTTTAAATGTCGATGAAATCGTTCAACAATGCCATTGGACATTGGATGATAGGCTGTTGTTGTGATTCTGTTCGTACCCAAAATGCGCGTGAATTCTGCAAAAAGTGTGGATCTCATTTGAGAACCTTGGTCTGTTGTTATGATCGATGCGCAGCCAAAATGAGATATCTAACAGTTGAAGATGGCTCTGCAAATGGTTTCCGTTTTCATATCCGGGATGGGAATGGCTTCAGGCCATCTGGAGAATCTATCTATGAGAGTTAAAAGGTACACATTGCCTTCTGATGGAGGTAACGGTCCGACGATATCCATATGGATTTCTGAAAAACGTGCATCAGGAAGAGAGAATTTTCCCAGTGGTGCTTTAGTATGCCTAGTAATTTTCGATGTTTGGCAAGATTCACAGGATTTCACCCAATTTTTGATATGACGTTTCATGTCGGGCCATACATAACGAGAACAAATAAGCTTCATAGTAGCTGCAATTCCTGGATGTGACAGATTATGCAGATGATTAAAGATGAGTCTGCGAAAGGAATTTGGAACAAATGGACGAGGAATGTCCGTTGATATGTCACAAAGAATATTACCATCAGAATATTGGCACGGTTTAAATTCCAGTTTCAAAGATGATGTGTTGTTTTTGAGAAGGTCTTGTACCTCCGGATCACGCCGTTGAGCTTCCGAAAATTTTTTAAAATCCAAAAATGGAGATTTTGTTATGGAATCAATTTCGATTCTTGAAAGAGCGTCAGCAACGACGTTTTTTGAACCTTGCACATGCCTAATATCAGTAGAGTACTGAGAAATAAAATCTAAATGGCGCAATTGTCGAGGTGAACATTTATGAGGGTTCTGTTTAAAAGCGTATATTAACGGTTTTTGATCTGTATAAATTATAAAATTTCTGCCCTCTAACATGTGTCGGAATTTCTTAATTGCAGAATAAATTGAAAATAATTCCCTATCGTACGCGGACCATTTCTGTTGATTTTTATTGAGTTTCATAGAGAAAAATGCTATAGGTTCCCATGTTTGTTGAGACAACTGCATAAGTGTGCCGCCTATTGCGACGTCTGAGGCATCTACCCAGATGCTTAGCTGGGCTCCGGGAATAGGGTGTCTCAAAAGGGTAGCCTGAGCAATGGCATTTTTGGCAGCAATAAAGGCTTGTTCAGCAT
The DNA here is from genome assembly GCF_044657685.1 of Stegodyphus dumicola. Classification (NCBI taxonomy): domain Eukaryota; kingdom Metazoa; phylum Arthropoda; class Arachnida; order Araneae; family Eresidae; genus Stegodyphus; species Stegodyphus dumicola. The sequence goes on along the minus strand of NC_140768.1, from coordinate 165,628,560 downwards.
TCTCGTTCCAATTTAATTGTGGGGATGAATCCTGAACACGAGAACGAGATTTCGTTTTATTAATATAGCCTTCTAACAATTTTATTAAAGGAGAAAGAATATGTGCTGCTTTAGGTATGAAACATCTGTAAAAGTTAAACATACCTAAAAATCGGCAAAGCTGAGTGAGAGTGGTAGGTTGAGGAAAATCTAAAATACATTTGACTTTGTCAGGAAGAGGTTCAATTCCGTTTTCACTAAGGTGAAAACCTAAGAAATCAATAGACGTTTGACCAAAGGTGCATTTTAAAACATTTATACAAAATCCATATTCCTGAAGTTTGGAAAATAAAGCTTTCAAATGCTTGCAATGTTCCTCAGAATCTTTAGAGGCTATGAGCAAGTCATCGACGAAAGCGTAAACACCTTCTAAATCCCGCATGACTTCATCTATAAAACGTTGAAAAGTCGCGGATGCATTGCATAAGCCGAATTGCATACGGGTACTTTCGAATAAACCGAATGGTGTGCATATGGCGGTTTTGTGGATGTCGGCTGGGTTAATTGGTATTTGATGGTATGCCTTAATCAGGTCAACATGACTAAAAATTTTAGTACCGTGCAATGCAGCAGTAAAATCGGCTAAGCATGGAATAGGATATTTGTCTTTTATTGTTTGAGCGTTCAATGCTCGATAATCTCCTACAGGTCTCCATTCCAGACTTCCCTTTTTTGGAACCATGTGAAGTGGGGATGCATAATTGCTGCTCGAAGGTCTCAAATGCCCCGATTGCATCATAGTTTGAAATTCTTGTTTTGCTATTTTTAAGCGATCTGGAGCTAACCGACGAGGTTTTGCAACCACAGGTGGACCTTTAGTTATGATATAATGAACGGTGTTATGTTTAACAGGTTGGTTAGGATCTGGTAATCTAGTAACTGAAGGAAATTCTTTTAAAATTTTGTGATATGGTGTATCACTAAATACAGTTTTTACTGAATAAATGCTTGCATTTTTCACGCAACCGACGGTTTTAAAATGCGTTTTTAAATCTTTGAGACATTTGTTTCTGAGATCAGGCACCAATTCAAAGAAATGGAGAAAATCTGCTCCAAGAATGGGTGTACTAACATTTGCTATAAGAAAAGTCCATGTAAACTGTCGTCTTAATTTGAAATCCAAAGAAAGTGTTTTTTGACCATAAACATGAATAGTAGAAGAATTAGCAGCGAAAAGTGTTTGTTGGGACGAATTCCGTTTTTGAGAATTATTTGCTGGAAGTAAGGACACGTCAGAGCCGGTATCGACCAAGAACGAAAGGTTTGTTCTACGGTCACGAACAAACAGGCGACGTGAAACTTGAGGCAAAGAATAAGTCGCCTCTATTCTTTGCTGGTTTCGTTTTCCTGCCATGAACAAGGTTTTGTACATTTGTCTTCTCTACACTTTTTCCCAAAACGTCTATGATACCAGCAAACAGAATAATCTCTCTTTTTGGAATTGCTTCTTTCCTTATTGCGATCTCCGCGATTTGGCGAGCGACCACGAGAAAGAGAAATGCGATCAATACGTTTGTTTAATTTTTCTATTTGTTTAAATAATTTATCCTCAAGAGACTGATCGACTGTGCGAGAAACGGCACAAGTCCCTGGGGTTGGATTTACTTCGAAAATTCTGTCCGCAATTTCTGCAGCTTTATCTACAGTTAAATTGGAAACCGCTGCCAAAATAGACTGAACAGTCGAAGGCAAACGTTGAAGGAATAATTCTAACATTAAGTTATCAGGAACATTTAAAGATTCTGCTCGATGTTTCATATTTCTAAGCAAATCGGAAGGTTTTCGAGAACCTAATTCTTCTCCAGATAATAACTGGCGAATTTCTTGCTGAGAAGATTCTCCTGAACGATTTATTAACTCAGTTTTGAGCTTTGGATATGGATCAATAGGGTCTGGTTTCATAAGTAAATCCTGTACTAGTGATGCGATATCTGGAGGAAGATGAGAAACTACATAATTATATTTAGTAATGGATTCTGTGATAGGTTTGGGGGTGGCAAGAGCAAAGGTACTTTCACACATAATAAACCATAAAGATGGGTCTGATCGGTTATAAACCGGAATTCGGACGGCATGAACATCAGACATTGTGCAAGGTTTTTAAGCCAAAATAAAAGCAAAAATTTTAACTAAAGAAAATGAAATTAAATGATAAGTAGAAAACAGAATTATAAAATTATCTATAATTACTACTCATCTGTGATCCGGAGGACGAAAACCGATGTAATCCATTACTTCTGGTTTGGAGATCTTGAGTGATGGCTTGTAGTCAAAACCGAAAGTGCTTGAGAACTGTTCATATGATTTAACACAGTCCGGGTTACCATTATGGTTTTTTCCTGTTACGTTTTTACCACCAATCCTCGAATTCCATATCACAGATTATGTTCTTACTGCATTAATATAAATATTAACAAGACATAGTGCACAATAAAAATTAAGCTTTATTTAGGAACTTTGCGCACACTGCCCGACAGCCTGCCTGTTTCGCTGTGCTCGCTACTCGTAAGAAATTTCTCCTCTAGGGTTGCCACATTTATCAGAGGGCGCAAGGCGCGCTCCTTATCGCCATCACCACAACATCAGTAATCTTCAGACTAATTTTAAATTTAGTTTCAGTGTGAATTTCTTTTGTTCTCTGCTTTCTTATGTTTAAATTGATGTCATGTAAAGCAACATAAAAAATAAAACTATTAAAAAAATATATGAAAAGCAAACAAATGAACAGATATGAAAATTTATCAGTTCAGTTTCATAGATATTCCATATAATAAAACCCCAAGTTAATTAATAGGTGAAACTAATGAAACGTACAACTTCACATACAGGATCTGTCAGAAAAATACATAGAAACTTTATAGATGATATCTATATATTGGTTTCTAAGTTGAATTATATTTATAATATGTAGTATGATGTTCGTACTCTCGCATATATGTAATACATGACAGTGAACCAAAATGGATTTGGAGGACTCTGAGAGATGTTGTGTAGTACAAGAAATCGGTTAGGCTAGAGGTCCTTCATCAAAAAATTATAGCAGAATGTGCAGCAGTCGCCTCAGACACATCGACTAAACATTGTTCAAATAGCTGCTCAGTATTGTGCTATAACTCTAGCTGTTAATGGCTACCGCTGTGAATGAAGCAATCTAAGTAACTGTATAGCCCCAGGGACTTGTGCCGTTTCTCGCACAGTCGATCAGTCTCTTGAGGATAAATTATTTAAACAAATAGAAAAATTAAACAAACGTATTCATAAATATTTTTATTAAACCTAGCATAGCCTCTGATATGTATGATTTAATTAAGTTCAATACTAAAGCACAAGAATTTTCTGCTAATCTTTGGAATATGGTAACAGGTAGTTTGGCGACATTTTGGTAAGGCGATAAATGTTACTAGCTAGAACTTTAGAAGTGTACATGGATAAAGTCAAGAGTTTGCGCAATGCCATTTTTGTGCAATTCTGGGATGTTTTTTTAAGTGAAAATAGCTCGACGTGTACATGGATACTGTGTATGTGCAATTCTTAAAAACGCGGCAAGCGATTCTGCACTTTCTCCCAATTTCACACCTAATCTTTGTCATGATTAAGCACTTTTGTTCCATAAAAGTTCTAGCATAAGCGTAATTCGGCTAGCAGATTATTGGAAAAAAAATGTTGAGTTAAAAAAAAAAAAAAAAAAAAAACTGCCTTTACTTCGTGAAAACAAAATGGCGTCCCCCCCCCAAAAAAACTAGCAGGTTGCTGTAGCAGAGTTGGTCACCAAATTACCATAATCCAAATATTAACCGAATTTTCTTTTATTATTAAAGTGTGTGCATTTTTTGATAGGCCGTTTATAAATATAGCTGAATTTTAGTTTAATAGGACCGAGGGCCAGACAACCAGCACCTGAGTGGTAAAGTTGCTGAATACTAGATATTTAACCCAGGGTTCCAATTTTGCCAAATGCATAGACGCTTTCATGGTTTTCCTCAAGTGTAATGTGTTTAAGAGCCAGTTTCCCTTTGAAAGTCTTCCATAAAAGCATCCCTCCTGTTAAGTAGATAGCACTCAAGTGCTTTGCATAATTAAATAAACCAAACCAAACCGAGGGCAAAAAAATCACTAAACCAAGGGCACTAAATCATGCTACTTGGCAGTCAAAGGGATAATAGTAAGAACATAAAACAGTATTAAAATTAACACACTGCATTTTTGTGGATGCCAATTGCCTCGTATTTAGCACACATTTGTAATTAGCATCTATGTTCCCCATAGCCTTTTTATTATTTGAGCAAAGGATCTTTTGTCAAATTTGTGACTATCATAAATTTTTCTGTTAACTTTAATTTAAAACTGTGTAACCTCACGTTCCCTTAAGTCAAGGATGAATATTCCATAACATGTGAAGAAAACATATATTTATTTTCTCATATGTCGAACCTTTTTCAGTATTATACTCAAATATAAGACTTCATACTATATTTAAAGTTTATTATATACATCAATAAACCAGAGCTTGATCTTTCCATTAAAAAAAAAAAAAAAAAAAAAAAAAAAAAAAAAAAATCACATTACAGGAAATGAAATTTGAGATTAACACTACATTCAAATTTATATAATTTTAATTTCAGCTTCAACATTATTCATTTCCTAAATTAAATCTTAACCTGGACTATTAAGACATGTTATGTTCTACACTTCCTTCCCTACAAAAAAAGGGGCCCACCAGCATCAAGCGGTTAAGTCGCTGAACACTGGTAGTTCGGTCTGAGGTTTGAATCCTGCAAACAGGCTGGCTGTATGGATGTTTTCATGGTTTTCCCCATGTGTAATGTGTATACAAGCCAGTTTCCCTTAGAAATTCCTCCATGAAGGCATCCCTCTGCTTAGGCAGATAGCCCTCAAGCTATAAATTGCTATAAATAACATAAACCAAATCAAACCTTGCAAAAAAGTTAGGAACAGATTATCATTTTAACACAGTAAACTTTTTCTTTGTCATCACTTCTGAAACTGACTACTTCTCCTCAATATACAAATTCTGGTACTGAACATCTTTTTGAAATGACAAGCTTTACACAAAATTAAAATCATGTAGAACTGCTGGTGGTCATCGTAGAGAGGGTTCACTGTATTTATTAAAGGTCAGAAATTTATTCAACTATTTCTAAAAATGTAAATTAATCAACAAAATCTGATATTAAGTACTTTGTAAGCATAATTAATAACAACTTCCAAGTTTGATTTAGTATATATGATTACAGTTTATTACACTAACGAATGTCATTTGCGTGACAGATATGAAGAATTTCTTTTGAGGAGCTGTTTTGCTTGGAGGGTTGGTTTAGTTTGTTTGATTATGGAAAGCATACAAGGTCTATGTGGGAGGGATGTCTTTGTGGAGGATTTTCTAAGGGAAAACTCTCATATCCATGTTACACATGTGGAAAACCAGGTAAGTGGTCATGCAGCCAACCTGTCCAACTGAAATCAAACTCAGATCGAACTATCAGCGTTCCAGTCACTTTACCACTCAGCCGCTGTTGGGCTGTGTGGGGAGGGCCATGAAGGTTAGGTTATTTAATTACGGCAAAGCCTCGAGGGCTAACTGCCTAAGGGGAGGGATGCCTTCGTGGAGGACTTTCTAACGGAAACTGGCTTGTATACACGTTACACATGGGGAAAACTACGAAAATGCCCATGCAGCCAGCCCGTTCACAGGATTCAAACCTCGGACCGAACAACCAATTTTCAGCGACTTTACCGCTCGCGCTGGTGGGCTCGAGGGCCATGAAGGAAAATAATTACATGCACTGAAAACTGAATTCTAAACTAAATGTATAAAGAAAGCAATGGAAATTCACTTATCAACACTAGTTCTTATTAAATTAAAATACTGCTTAAAATAAATTTATAAAGCTATTGAATGAAAATTTTCTGTTAACGTATTTCAGACATGTGTAAGGAGTAACAGATTAATTATTTCTAATATTATTAAGTAATTTTTGGTTAATCTTTGAATTATGGTAACTTGGCGATTTTTTGGCGACCAACCCTGCTACAGCAACCTGCTAGTTTTTGTTTGGACGCCATTTTGTTTTCACAAAGTAATGGCATATTCTTTTTTTTTTACTCAAAATGTTTTTCGAACAATCTGCTAGTCAAATTACGCTTATGCTAGAACTTTTATGGAACAAAAGTGCTTAATCATGACGAAGATTAGCTGCGAAATTGGGAGAAAGTGTAGAATCGCCCACTGCTTGCCGCATTTTTAAAAATTGTACATACACGGTATCATCCATGTACACGAACTATTTTCACTTAAAAAAATCCCAAAATTGCGCACACTCTTGACTTTATCCATGCACACTGCTAAAGTCCTAGCTAGTAACCTTTATCGCCTTACAAAAATGTCGCCAAACTACCTGTTACCATATTCCAAAGATTAGCCTAATTTTCTTATAAAGGAATTAAAAAATAAAAACAAACAAAATCTTCTTTAGAGAAATTATTCTACTATTAAAAATCATATACTACTGGAATTAACATCCCACTTTATCCAAAATTAAATAAATGCATTTTTAATTGAGAAATCAAGTTGTGCAGAAATATTAAATATGAATACATTAATTAATCTTAATTATTTAAAAAAACTGAATGTGAAGATGGGAAAAATTAAGAGAAAAAAGCTTTGTAGACCATTTGCTAGGAAATCTGACATTCTGAAAAACGAATACATGCATACACACACTCACTCATACTTATATGTATAAAACACACACATATTGATAGATATAATTCACATATGATTAATTATATATTGAAAAATATATGTATGTGAGCATGCGTGTGTATACACACTCAGGCATATAGTGAGAAATTTTGTAATGTTTGAGACATAAATTTGTATTCCTTCTGGAACAGTAAGGAAATAATACTTTAAAGTAAAATTTAAAAAATAGTGTCACTAGAACAAATTTACGTTGCAAAGTAAAAATGTTTTTCATTCAAACAACGCACTTCCTCCCGCCGAATAACAGAATGTAAACAACGTCAGAATGTGACATCACTCATGTCGGCGGAGTTAATGGTGATCCTTATCTGGATTGTCATTGGCCAAACTTAAGCTGTTGTCCTAGCAGTGTACATTTTGCTTATATGCATCCGGAGACAGATATTCAGAATAATCAGATACTTCCTGCGTTTGCTGACTCCTACTGTTACGCCAATTTTGAATCTGGCAACGAGTTCATGTCTGTAGTGTGATGAAATGTCGCTTTATACATGGTAGGAAAATTTTCAAAAATTCATGCTACTACTGTATTATGGAGTTTTATAAGGATTTTTAGTAAGTTAGATAGTTTATTTTCCAGTCTTTATTGAATATTTTTTGTGTATAATTGCTTAGTAAATGTCAATATTCAGAAAAGTATTTCTCTGATATTATTATGTAAAAAAATGTTTTTTTTTTTGGTGTTGATATTTTCAGTCATTATATTTTATGTGAAAAATCAAGTGTAATTCCATAAAAATATTAAATATCTCAAATCAGAAGTTTCTTAATCGGGTTTTCAACTAAATTCACTTCACTTAGTCCCATGTTTTTTTTTTATGCCTTTAGTATCATTTTTTTAAAATTATTATTTTAGCATATATAACAACATGTGATAGTATTCTGATGCCCATGTGTATTTGTTTTTTACCTAAGCGATACAAAAATTATTTTATAATTATCAGAGTTGTAAGAATGTAGTTAAATTTAATCAAACTGACATTTTAACCTAGTCAATTGTATTGTACATTTCAAGCTAGTTGTAAAATCTAGAAATATTAAAAGTGATTGTTTTGAAAACCTAAATACTACTACTCTTTTATACATATATGCAAGATTTTTTTCGAACACTTATTATGTTGTAATTTATTTGTGCACATATATTGAAGATTTTATAATTTTTTAAATGTTAAATATTTATGAAGTTGTATATAAATTATAATAGTGTTAAAACTTTTACCAGTGTTAATTAACATTCAGTACTTTGATGTAGTGGAAATGTGGATGTCAGTGTATATTGACTGTAAAACAAAGAACTTTTAAAAACTGAAATTAAGTATTATAAACAAATCTAATAATCAAAGTATTTATTTTCATGCATCCCAGGATAAAAATTCTCTCTCTTCATGGGGCATACATCAATTGAATGATGTTGATTGTTGTTGTGGGAAATTTAATTAAGGATATATCTTAAAATTACTGTCATTTTACAGCAAAATTAAGATTTAGCTTTATCATTATGATATGAAACGGTCCTGTTTCACTAGAGCAGCGTCATTTAAATATGCGCCACTTTTTTTTTTTTTTTTTTTGCTGCTAATTCTCGCCAAGCATTAAATTATAAAATAATAATGGAGAAAGTAAATTTTTCTTTTTAATTTTGTAATTTAAAATATTCGGCTGATCTTTGGAATATGGTAACTGGTAGTTTGGCGATATTTTGGAGGCGATAAAGGTTACTACCTAGGACTTTGGTAATAATGTGAGAAGTACTCAGTTCCGATTATGCATTATTTTGTGTGAGGGAAATGAGAGATCATGAGATATGTCATGTGACATTAACGGATGAATTACTGTTCTTTAATCAGAAAAGGGGGGGGGGAATTTGGAAAACTGTAGTACTATATAATTTTGTATTAAGCTTCATTGTGTGTTGTGTGAAATAGTGGAAGTGTGCGTGCCATGTAATGAAGATTCTGAAGATTAGGTAAGTTAGTATTTTTAATCATTTGAGGATATTATTTTAATGCATTGTTCTAAATGTAAGGAGTAAATAAATTAATATGATATTATTGGAAAATTGTTATTAGCAATCATTTAGTTTAAAGTAATTAGGATTGTAATCTAATTTTTATTAATTTAATGTATGTGCTTATTTATATTTTAAGTAGTGTTTTTAAATTTAATTATACTTTAATTTAATGATCATGATTTTGTGAGTTATATGTTTGTAGTATTTTGGAATACGTTTGAGTAGAATACGTTGAGTTTTCATGCATTTTCGTGAAATTTTTCTAATTTATGAGAAAAAAGCAGTGTACATGGATATAGTGAAGAGTGTGCGCACTGCCATTTTTGTGCAATTCTGGGATGTTTTTCTAAGTAAAAATAAGTCGACGTTTACATGGTTTAGTGATATTTTAATTAAATGATAGTTATTTTGTGAATTTTATGTTTGTAGGAATTTGGTATACGTTTCAGTTGAAGTAAACATGTATGGAAATAATTTAAATATTTGACACTAAGTATTTGTAACCATTTGTAATGTTTGCGGTATGAATTCGTTGGTGACATTTATAATATAATAGATAATTTAGAGGTAAAAGTTTTTGGATATTTTATTTATTTTATACGTGGAAATGTTCATCCTTGGAAAGGGTATATACTTTTTCGCGCTCAGGTAATTTCATATGTGCTTTTTACCGAGTTTAAAGATTCACAGAATTTTTTTGCATTTTCGTGCAAATTTTTGTAATTTATAAGAAAATAGCAGTGTAGATGGATAAAGTTAAGAGTGTGTGCAATGCCATTTTTGTGCAGTTCTGGGATTTTTTTTAAGTAAAAATAAGTCGACGTGTAAATAGTTTATGTGTATGTGCTATTCTGAAAAACGCGCAAGGAGTTTGCGATTGTGCACCTTTTCCCAATTTTGCAGTTAATATTTGTCATGATTAAGCAGTTTTGTTACATAAAATTTCTAGCATAAGTGTAATTTGGCTAGTAGATTGTTGGAAAAAGTTTTCAGTAAATAAAAAGAAAAGAAACATGTCTTTACTTCGTGAAGAAAAAATGGCGGCGAAAAAAAAAATAGAGGGTTGCTGTAGCAGAGTTGGTCGCCAAAAAATTGTCAAGTTACCATATTCCAAAGATCAACCGAATATTCTACACATGAATAAAAGATATTGAACTAAATCAAAATACAATCTAAACGGGTGGCATAAAATTGTGAATGTCATTTCAATATTGCAGCAAAATGTTGAGTTTTTGAATATAGTCGACGGCACATAAATTTTATTAAATAGGATTCTAAATTGTGGCGAGCAGTGCCCAGCTGATGTTTATTTCTCCATCTAGCACTGCCCCACAATCACAGTTTGGGTATAGCTTCCAGTTTCGGGGCCTACAAAATTATAGTTGCGATTCATGGTTAAATGTTCATACCCAGCATTTCTTAGTTCTTCTTGCTTATATCCTTTTCAGCAGTCTGAAAATATAATGCTGCCATCTGCAATGTTTTCTTGAATGGCAGCCATCAATGTTTTAGCACAATGATCAGGAATGGCGACCAGAAAACATCCTTTGCTTTCCCGCCGTAAACCCCGAATACCCAATGTTCCGGGGGAATATGTCCAACATTGTTTTTTCTTCTTGTAAAAAGACTTTTGTCTATTTCTACAATTTCTTTGGCTCCACCGATTTTAATACTTTTATTAAGCATTAGACTCTTTGCACATACCTTCCTCAAGTAGTTATTGCAATCTACTGTCATATTATGGCACATTTCTAATTGAAGTTTGCAAAATTCAATCCGCGTCAATTCTTAACACCATAGATAAATGAAACGAGCGGCATTGAGGAAAATAAGATGCTAGCCTTCAAACCATATTTTGGTTCTCTGTCCTTTTTTTTTTTTTTTTTTCACAGTAAGAACATATGGAACAACACCATATAAAAGCTTTGTTTGAGTCAAAAGTTAATTTCATCATAATTCCATTCTAACCCTAAAACCCATAAAACCCATAAAACAGATCTGTTACCGTGAGTTTATAATGCCTCTGGTGAAAATGCTGGCTGATAACTAATTTTTTTTTTGCTAAGTTTTGGAATATGGTAACAGGTAGTTTGGCGACATTTTGGTAAGGTGATAAAGGTTACTAGCTAGGACTTAAGTAGTGTACATGGATAAAGTCAAGAGTGCATGTAATGCCATTTTTGTGCAATTCTGGGATGTTTTTTTAAGTGAAAATAGGTCGACATGTACATGGTTACCGTGTATGTGCAATTCTTAAAAATGCGGCAAGCAGTTTGCGATTCTGCACTTTCTCCCAATTTCGCACCTAATCTTCGTCGTGATTGAGTACTTTTGTTCCATAAAAGTTCTAGCATAAGCATAATTCGGCTAGCAGATTGTTGGGGGGGGGAGAGCCTTTACTTCGTGAAAACAAAATGGCGTCCAAACAAAAACTAGCAGGTTGCTGTAGCAGGGTTGGTCACCAAAAAATCGTTGAGTTACCATAATCCAAAGATTAACCTTTTTTCTTTTTGTTGTTGTTTAGCATACAATATCGAACATGATACTAAAACAAAGTACTGTATGAAAATTTGAAGAACTGACTTGCGTTATTCATGTTACCAATACAGCCATAATTTTTCTAGTCCCTCCTTCCTGGTCATGTATTCTGTGTTTTCATAGCTTCAAACATCTCAGTAATAACAGGGTTGCCACACTACCTGGAAAACCGGGAGAACCGGAAAAAGTCAGGAAATTCAAAAATTGACCAAAAAATTCAGGGAAAAGTCAGGGAATTTAAGTATTTTTGTCAAAGTCTGGAAAAGTCGGGGAATTTCATACAACGATTCCGCCAAAAAAAGCAATTTTTGCGCCGACGTCAGAAGAGATAACTTTTTTGACGAACTGTGTATCACGTGAGTATCATTTGGGCAGCTGACATAGAGCCAATTTTCGCAGCTCCAATTTGATTGTCTTTTAGAAAGGCAAAGCAAGTTTCCCGCAACTTTTGGTTTCCAGTATTCTCGAGAATCGCATGTGCTGTGCATGAACTAAAGAAAGTACCTGTTCTCGTATAACACAAAATGGGTTTAATCCTAGTATATGGTACCATGGAGGTTAGAATCAAAGAATATGTATTGTAAAGAAGGAAAATCTCTCTGCAACAGACGTGGCTCCGTTCCATCATAGAGGAAAACAGCTGTGCATGCATGATATATCTGTCGCCAAAGCTCGAAACCAGTGTCGAGGTTCGAAGGTCACGTTATCAAGAGTTCATAAAATGAATCCATGCACGTCGAGATGCTTTTGTCTCAAACTGCGAGCGACGTGAACACCACGTCGATAAGCATTTATCGCAACAATGAAAATGATGTGGTGCACACGTCGCCTAACAACGAGATTGTTTATTTCTCGAGTTACAGCTCTGGATTGCACTCACAGATGCTGAACGGCGTAAATGAGACACTTTACCGCTTGTTACAGCGCATGGCACCGCAACCGTGAAGTTTAGTCTTAGCGCAAGTGGTTAAACTCTAAAGAAAAAGAAAATATTTTTTGGCGCAAGTAAATTAATTCATGGATTAGTTCTTTTCAGGGGGAAAAAAAACTACGAAAATCCGTTTTTAAAATTATTGCGAATTTCGCAATAATTTAAAAACGGTTTTTCGTAGTTTTCTTTTTTGTCAAAGAACGTTTCTTCTTAACACGTGTTTCTCAATTTCCTGTACACATCGCGGAGAGGGAAATTCTGGCCGCCAGGTTCCGTCGCCAAATCCCTTGGCAAATTTTCCCTCCGCATTCTAGCGACGTAATAGCATTTTACTTGTATGGAACCTTTTCTTCTTTACATAAACGTTCTTTGGTTAGAATAATCTCCATGTATGGTACAATGGGATTTGGCGACATGATGATGCGCAGTAAACGTGTCATTTTGGTCTTGCCGGCAATTTTCAAAATCGTGCCAAGACCTTACTGTATACTAGAATTTTACCGCAAAATCTTTTTAAACCTTTTTTTTTTTTCTCTTTTTAATATAAATACCTTGCCATTTTGCAGTAAAATAAAAAAATAGTAATCTGTCATCTAGGCTAACCATGTAATATAACTACATTCGCTAAAATATCATTGATTATTCTAATTCATTTTTAAGTAATTATCTTTATTTTTATGTCATTCATATAATTTAATGTTGCTTCTTCCCTCTAAATTTATTTATTATTAGTAAATAATATTTCCAAATTTCAAGAAATTTTCTCTGGCATAATCCTGAAATCAATTCTAGCAGTACGATGACATACCATCACAAAATTTAATGCACATATTTTTTTCCTTGTGTATGCTGCAAAATAAATATAAAATACCTCAATTTATTAAAATAGATTTCTTTCTTTTGTTTAGCTGCAGAATGTCTGCAAAAAAAAAAAAAAAAAAAAAAAAAAAAAAGCCTTATTTTATTCCAGATTGGGAAGATTCTAATCTCAATCTTCAGTGGAGAAAACAACAACTATTATAATTATATTTGTGTTTTCAAATGTTAAGGTGCCTTTTCAGAACATACCTCACACAAATTAAATTTACCTAAAATCTAACCTTGTAAGGATCTTAAGTTTTACTAACGTTTATTTTATTTTAAATCTTTACTATCACTTCTTATTTTCTACTTCCGGCCAGAATTAAAAGCGTTAACTTATTTATGCAAAATTTGTCTGGCGAACGCCAAGTACTTAAGTTGTGGCTTTTTGCCAAGCGAGAGAGAGGAAGGAGTTAGTCGAAGCAGGCCACTTACCTTAGAAGTTTTACTCAGTTGCCGGTTGCCTTCCAGGCCAGAGGTTTAATCCTCTTGATAATTTTAAACGTATTGTAGTATTAACAGTTCTCTGTACTACATACGGCTTCCTGTTAATATAAGGGCAATCTTCCACGTTTATTATGTCAAAGTTAGAGTTTAGTTATATTTTTATATTCTTACGTTTAGACCACAAGTAGTGGGTCTTTGTATTCCGAAGTACGGAAATTATTGTAAAGAGAGAAAATAAAGGGTTTTGTATACCCTTCTTGTGTATCCTGTCTACTTCCCACAGTTATTGAACATAGCTTTAGTAAGCTCTCTGTTCCGAGTCAGGTCCTTGCATGTTCCCAAAGAAAGTAAGACGGAACATTGAACCTGATAACCTAACTATTTAGCATTGCGTTGTGATTTATAAGGACCGGATTAGCCTTGTGTTGAACTGGTGATGATCATGAGTAATAATTAAATAAAACATACATTTGTTATCCAATGTATATATCTTAAATTTTATTAAGTTTCTTAAGTGGAAAAGTAAACAAAATTATCAAACAAATTATATCAAGAATAATTAAGAATAAATGTCCTCTGGGATTTATTGAATAATTAAGTGAATTTGCTACACAATACAAGTAATACCATACTTAATTTACCTCTTAGCACAGCCAACATACATTGCACGGATAGACTGGAATTTTCTTGAAACACACCTGGAAAAGTCAGGGAATTTCATTCTCCTGTTTGTGTGGCAACCCTGTAATAAATTAAGATAAATTGTATGGGAATAAATAAAATGTAGGGTAATTATTATTTGCCAAGACACTGCCTACAATCTGCAGGTGCTAACATAACTACAGAAACAAACAGTTACACTCAGAGTCGTAGCTAGGGTTTTCAGCACCCAGGGACAACTGAAGATTTCGTGCCCCCTACTGTTTGCCAAGGATGGAAAACATTTAATTCTAAAATGTCGTAACATCAGTTTGGCGCCTCTTGGATTCTGCGCCTGGAGACAGATGCCCCCCTTGCCCCCCCTCTAGCTACGCCCCTGGTTACACTATCTACAAGTAACTATGTACAAGTTATATACATAAATTATCTAGAAAAATTAATCTGCACGTATTATGTGTACCCTAAGAATGAGAAATACTATGGCCATAGTATGGGGCTAATCTGTCATAATGAGCGACCTTAGGTTTGGAATTGAGGGGACTTGCGGATCCATATCACAACATTGTTCAGTCTGTTGAGGACTTCATAGGGACCCTCCCAATGTAACTGCAGTTTGGACGAAACACCCTTATGACATTTCAGATTCCACAGTCACACCTTGTCATTTTCCTGGAACTGATGTTCGGTGGTTCTTGGAACGTATCTCTTCTTCATCTTGTCCATCGAGATGTTGATCCACTCTCAGGCAACCCTGTGTACTGTTTCCAACTGTGCCTGGAGGTCTTGCATGTACTGCTCGGGCGTGGAATGTATATCCGGTGGGCAGCCGAAGAGCAGGTCACTTGGCAGACAGAGATTGCGACCGAAGAGCAGTGATGGAGAATAGCCGGTGCTTTCGTAGACGGCATTATGACAAGCAAGCAGGAGCAGGAGCAATTTGCAATCCCAGTCTTCTTGGTTCTTGGAAACCATGAGCGAGAGGTGGTTCAGGATTGTATGATTAAACCTCTGCACCATGCCATCAGACTGTGGATGTAATGAGGTCGCCTACATTTTCTTGATTCCCAATAAGTCGCAGTCCCTTGAACACAGACAAAGTGAAGTTCCTGCCTTTGCTGGAATGAATCTGGAGGGGGTCTCACACCTGGAAACCCAGTTCTGTAACATAACTTCAGCTGTTTTGACAGCCTCTTGGTCTGGAATTGGGTACATTTCGGGCCTTTTCATAAAATATTCTATGACTATGAGGATGTATTTGGTGACATATGTAGTCTATGGGAAAGGTCCGAATGTTGATTTAATGTTTTCCTCATGGAAATTTAGTTCAGAGGCCAATTGGCGATTAACTGGCGTGGTTGCCGCCGATTGGCTGATGATGTGGTATCGGCAGGTTGGATGATGTTGTATATACCGAGTGGCCATAATTAAATTGACAGTGTTCTGTAGCGCGATCTATTTGCGAGAATGATGGCACATTTTATAGGAAGATTAAACAAGACGGGTGATGAAGGATTCCGCGAAAAAACAAATTAGTTCCAAAAGTCACCGCTAGAGGAATATTTGGCACTGTGTAATAGAAAATAGAGTGTTAACAAATGCAAATCAATATGGAAATTACATTTTATTTTGCATTCAAATGAGGTTCAATGTGGCTGCCATTGTTGTGGACCACATATTGCATTCTGTGCACATTATGCACAACAGCAGAAAGTAATATGTCTGCAGGAATCTTCCGGACAGTTCGTGATATGTTATCCTTCGACGTAGCCATGTCCTGGGCCACTCCTTACTCCTTGATAGACCTTGGACTTAAGGTAACCCCATAGCCAGAAGTCGCATGGGGTAAGATCAGGTGACCAAGATGGCCATGCAGTTGGAAAGTAGCGGCTAATGACTCTTTCTGTTGTGAATTTCTGTCGTAGCATCTGTTGCACCCGTACAGCAACGTGTGGAGGGGCTCCATCTTGCATGAAAATGAGTTCCCCCAGGCATTGTCTTTGCTGAAGTGCCGGAATGACAAAGTTGTTCAACATGTGGCGATGTTTCTCTCCGTTAACAGAACAGGTTTCCGGTCCTGTCGGGATAATGTTCTCATAGAAGAATGGACCTACGATAAATTCCGCTGTGAACCCACATCAAACAGTTACCTTTGGTGAATGTAAGGGAATTGCTGTAACTGCATGTGGTGATTTGTCATCCGAAATTTGGCAATTCTGGGTATTCACAGTTCCATTCAGGTAAAAGTGGACCTCGTCTCCCCATAAGATTTTCCACGGCCAAGCATCATCCACCTCCATTCTGGCAAGAAAGGTGAGAGCAAAAGTGAATAGCTTATCATGGTCGGGGTACAGTAACTCCTGTACACAGCTGATCTTTTACGGATAGAAGTTGAGAATCTTTCGTAAGATTTTTCATACCGTACTGTAAGGCATATCCATATTCCGAGCTACTCCACAAGCGCTAGAGGTGGCAGCAATATTGTCTGGTCCTCTGTCGACAATCGCCGTGGCAACTGCTTCGATTGTAACCTGTGGTACAGGTTTTCGTCCTCTGCCTGACTGAACCTTCAGAGAACCTGTTTTCTCAAACGTCGCAACCATTGCTTTTAGCCCATTAACTGACACAGGACCGTTACCTTTACGCATTTTTTTGTGTGTTCAAAAAGCATGAAGAGCGGCTGACACGTTGTGCACTGGTTGAGGTAAAAGAATTTGACCAGTAAAGTACGCTCGACTAAAGAAGGCATTGCACATAAACTTTCAATTCGATTGATTCGAAATGTAACACATTGCCTTTTAAAACCCAAGCAGCTGACACTGTGGGAATAGATGTAACGTGAAATTTGAATAAAGAACTTCTGCTCAGCGTACGTGATATTGCAGATCACGAGACTTTATCGGTGTTTATGTAGATTTTACTGTTTTTTAAGTGTTGCCATATTGCACTTGAACTAAATCAGGAAATGTGCATAATAAAAGGTAATTTTATTCTGTATTAATTTGCATTTGTTAACACTCTATTTTCTATTACACAGCGCCAAATATTCCCCTAGCGGTGACTTTTGGATTTTGGAACTAATTTGTTTTTTCGCGGAATCCTTCGTTCCCCGTCTTGTTTAATCTTCTTACAAAATGTGGCGTCATTCTCGCAAATAGTTTGCTCTACAGAATACTGTGAGCACTGTCAGTTTAATTATGGCCACCCGGTATATACTGGGAGTTTGTGAACGTGTGGGAGTTTGCTGTTTTTTTCCCTTTTCTCTTTTGTTGTTTTAATGTACAGGCCACTGATACAACCTAATTTATTTAAGGTTATGAAATAAAGATTAGTTTTATTTTTATATTAGTCCCTGCATTTTTTTAAAGTATGTTTTTGTGACTGCTCTAATGCCAACAGGCTATGGGCTCAGCTCAGCTTAGCTTTGAAGGAATGTAAGCAAAGAGGGCTGGGTTAGAGTTGACTTTAGGATATCCCTTGTATTATCGCAAAGTTGTTGTTTCATTTATTGCCAAGTTGTTGTTTCATTTATGGTAACCTGAGTATTTGAATGTTATAAAAACCCTATCATGACGTAATCATTTGCATTATTCTGGGAAATTTTGAATCGGGGGATGTTTTGTAAGGGCTTTTGTGGTGTGTGTGGTTAGGAAATACATTGCTTGTTTCATTGTTTAGACACTAGAATGGCTGAATGTAGTAAGATTAATTTGAAGTTTCTGTACAATTTGGAAGGAAAGGGGGAAAATGCATTAATTGATTGGTGTGTAAATGAAAGTTTACATAGTAGATATTTTCGGGATAGTCCGGAATACGTAGGATATTTTTTACTCTTATTTTTGTGAATTTATGTGGCGATGCCGATATACGGATCCTAGTTCAGTAAATTTTAGGAAGTTTTTCTTTGTTATTTTATTGTTTGGTTTAAAATGTAGTTTATTGAGATTATCTATTTTTGTTTGCTTCCACTATAGATTTGGGGGCTCATTTGACTTTTTGAGTGAAAATATATCGATGTGTACATGGACAAACTCGGGGGAGTGAGCAAAGCCTAGTTTGTGCAATTCTGTGATGTTTTTTGAAGTGAAAATAGGTCGATGTGTACATGGATAAAGGGAGTGCGCAATGTTATTTTTGTGCAATTCTGGGATATTTTTTTTAAAAGTGAAAATAGGTCAATGTGTACATGGCTACTGAGTTTGTGCAATTCTTTGTCTTGCTATTTATTATTATCGCAAAAATCGTCACTACGCAAGCCAAAATAAAAAGTCAAAGACTTGCACAAATTCGGTATCCGTGTACCGGCAAAAATCGCCAAGTTTCGCCAAGGGGTACCCTAAAATATACTTTTACCCAAGGGCTGTTATCTGTGAAAAGAAGCTGAAGTGTTTAGAAGTTGGTTCAAGTAGTCGTGCTTATGTGTAACTAAAGATGTCCTTACTACCAGAAGGGTTTGAATTATTGAACCATGACAACTGGGACCGATGGAAAGTCGATATAAAGATGCTGTTCCGGACAGAAATTGTTGGAGCTTCATAGAAGGCAAAGAAGAAGAGTTGGATAAAAATGCAACAAGGTGTGACAGGCAGGATTTCACTTTGAGAGAAAAAAGAGCCTTCACTACATTATATTATGAAATTAAAACCGAGTTCAGGCTGTTGATACAAGAATGTTCAAGTGGTAAAGAAGAATGGGAGATTCTACAGAAGCAATTTGAACTAAAACCAAGAGCCAGAATAATCCAGCTTCTAGATGAATTTTTTAACATTAGATAAGCATCTGATGAAAAAATTGGGCTATTCATCACAAGGATAGAAATGACTGTGAAGAAGCTTTACACAACTTAGCAGATCTTTTTATAGTGTTTGAAGCAATTCTGAGATTACCCCAGGAATACTCCGGAATTGTGCAATTGATTTATATGTAGAAGGATGAGGATTTCATGTTGGAAAAAATTACTGAAAAACTGGTAAGGGAAGAAAGTCGACTTCTCCAGGTACAGATAGATTTAGAAGACAGCAAGGTAAGTGTATTTAATACTATTAGCACAAATACCGGGGAAAATAGTCACGTTGAAAGTAAAACTAAATATAAGAAAAATGTGGGGAATACGAAGACCTTGTTGTAGATGTCATAAAAGTGGACACTTAATCGTTCAGTGTAAAGAAAATTTAAGTAAAAATCGCAAGTTTGAAGTGGACAATAAAAATGGGCAGTTTAAAGATAAAGTGTTAATGTTAGTAGAAAATTATGTGTCAACTACAGATAAAGGTGGTAACGCAGATAAATTTAATTGGGTCGTAGATACAGCAGCTAGAACTCATTTCTGTAATACACAAGTTTAATGATAAACTTTGAGGAAATAGATGATATAAGTATGTCTCTAGCTGTAGGAAATTGTAAAAGTGAAGTACTAAGAAAAGGTACCGTCAAATTTTCAATAAAAGTAGGCAACCAAATAAATTGGATTGAAGTAGAAAATGTATTGTATAATCCAAATCTAAGAAGAGATTTGCTATTGGGAGCAAGTTTAGAAAAGGCAAATGCACATCTTATAGGTTCAACAGAAAGTTGTGATTATATTTTAAAAATTGGGATAGGTTATGTTATGCAAAACAATATGACGGACTCTATCACTTTAAACCACTTAAGTATGCAACAGGTGAAAATTAAGCTGGTTATGGTATAGAAACTGGAAAGTTAAATAAAGTAGACAAAGCGAAGCTATGCATCAAAGATTTTGCCACTTAAATTTTGAATACATACAGGATACCAGTAAAAACCAAAGCATGAAAGGTTTACCAGAAGTAAAAAAACAAATGGAGAAATGCAAAACTTGTATTATTGCTAAATCTAGTAAATTAACTTTTAAAACTGTTCCTAAGAGATCCAAAAAACATTGCAGTTGGTTTATTTAGACAATTGTGGCCCCCTCCCAGTTTCATCTAAAGGTGGGAATAAATATTTCCTTGCTATCGTAAATGACTATATTACTAGATTAGTAACAATATATTGTATGAAAAATAAAAAAATGAATTGTTTGTTAACTTTAAGATCTATCCTAGGCAAATGGAAAAATTGACAAATAGAAATGAATTAGTATATGCATCAATCATGGCAATGAATTCTGTAACAAGCAATTCGAAAGGTACTTAGCTGAAAACAGAATTGGTGTTGAATGGACAAATGGTGTATGTGAATGATTTAACTGAACAGCATTAGACACAGTTAAAGCTGTGCTTAATGATAGTAAAATGGGAAAAGGATGGTGGGCAGAAGCTCTTGCATGCATGGAACAGGGTGTGTCATAAGAGTAACCGAATACCTTAAATGTTCCTCAATAGAAAACCCAGTGTTGTTTATTTTAAAGTATTTGGTTAATGTGAAATTCAGTGAAATCTGAACACAGAAGATAACATCCTGGGCCAGAAATCAAAAACTAAGTTTAAAAGACTAGAAGAATCGGAGTGGTTATCAGAATCGGATGAAGAAAAGGAAACTTCTACAGAAGTCATTAGAACATTAATCTACCCCGAAAGAGGTTTCAGATGGCAAAGAAAAATGGTTAAGAGGCCAGGTGGAACATGTACAGATATATTACTACGTAGAAGGAGCAGTCACTCGTTTTAGGCTTCATAACGACACTGAAAAATACTGCGAGGCTAGAAATATTAAATTTGAAAGAGATATTTTTGACTTAAAAGGCAAAAAATGAATACTCCGGAAAAATTAATTTTATAGAACAGGAGGATAGCTCTTCCCTATCTAAAGAGGCAAATTCTGTAGATATTATAATCCCACAAAATTTTAAAGAACCACAAAAATCTGTAAATGACAAAGAAAGGGATAAGGCAGTGAGGGAAGAAATTGACACAATGAAGAAAAAGAAGGTCTGGGAATTAGTTGAGAAGCCAGAAAAGAAAATTATGTTGGGAAACAAGTGGGTCTGTATGCTTAAAAGAAATTAAAAGAATTAAGTAGTCATAAAGCACGTCTAGTCGTGCAGGGGTTCAGACAGAAAAGGGATAAAGATTTTTGATGACATTTACAGTTCTGTAGTAAATTTTTCAATCACAAGAATGTTTTTCACAATACTAATATATTTGTATTGGATGGACTATCAATTAGTCCTGAAAAATGGATATTTATATGCAAAGCTCAATGAAAACATAGTATATATGACCTAGCCAAAGGGATTTATTGAAGAGGAAAATAGTGTGTTTATTACGCAGGGTCATTTACGGTCTGCATCAGAGCAGCCATGAATGGCTTTGTGAATTTAAAAATACTTTAGAAAATCTAGATTTTAAGAAAATACGATGGTGTAATTGTGTTTTTAAGAGCTCTAATGTAATCCTCTTATTATATGTAGATGATATTGTAATCTTTAGTAAAGATTAACAGTGGATAGGTAATCTCACAGTTTGGTAAATTTTTCGGTCTTAAAGAATTAGGCAGAACTAGAAAATTACTTGGAATCAAATTTTTAGAAAACGGCAAAGGCGCACGTTCATACATCAGCAAAAATATATCGAAGAAATTTTTGCAAAATTTAAACATTTTCAGATACAAATAACTTCACTTCCCATAGCTAAAGGCACTATTCCTTCAAAATTAGATTGTCTCTACAAGTGCAAAAATAGCTGAAATGCGGAAATTACCTTTTAGAAATCTATTGGGATGTTTATTTTTTCTAGCTTAAAGAACAAGGCTTGATATCACATATGCAGTAAATATCTAATCACTGTTCCAGGAGAATCCTGGAATTAGGCATTAGGAAGCATTGTTGAAATTGCTTGGCTATCTCAACAGTACTACATCATATAAGTTAAACTTATCGAGGATTTAACATCTAAATGTATATTCTCATTCAGATGCTGATTATGCAAGTAATACTATGCAATTCAAAAGGCCATTTTAATGTGTACTTTTTCATTTTTTTTCATTTTCAGAAATTTAAAATAAAATTTTAGATAAATGCTTGTTGATATAGTAAAACATGTTCAAGATTAGGTTTAAATTTTGTATTAAAATTCTTTTTTTTTTTAAAAAAAGTATTAGGTTAGTAACAAATTAGCTATCAACTGAGTCTATTTTATAGCAATATCATAAAAGTTAAAAATTCTATAAAACTAAATAAATTTTACTGACAGCCATAATTATTGCTTTCAAATAGCAAGTTTAATCAGTTTCTATTAAATAAAGTTTTGCAATAACATATTTTGGAATATATTTTTCCTTTTCCATGCACCTCCGGATTAGTTTTATTTCCTTTAGACAGAAAGCATAAAATTTCCATCAATGATGAAACGTTAAATTCATTCTTGTTTGCAAGTACTCAAAATGAATAGGTATTTTTGTATGCTTTGCCATAGTCAAACCCTATATAAAAATTCTCAAATTCTCAAAATGGATAGGTAGATTTTTGTGCTTTGATATATTCAGACACTGTATGTAAAATTTTAGTATTGTACACAAGTAACAGTTTGTAGGTATTTAACTCTCTTTTGTAATTATATGTTTTAAAATTTCTTTCAGGTAAGCAGTGTGCTGTTATGATTATTTCGTTCTTAGGAAGTAAAGTCATTTTAGAGCTGATGCATTTATATAATTTACTTCCTTATTTGCATTTCGTTTTATATCACTTAACGTAGCCTTCCTTAGACAGAAATTATATATATAGTTATATAGTTATAAATTGTCAAGTGTAGAAGAATTCTTTTTTTGAAATAATGGAGAATATAGCATCACATATTCCCACTTTTAATGTTTTACATATTTCTGAGAAAAGTACAACTGAAGATAGTGGAATATTTGACTCATCTTCCATGTGTACGGGAATAAAAGCTACTTTTTATACCAGCAAAGATAAGCAAATATTTTATAAAAATTCCTCAGATATTGAAAATGCAGGTGAAGAAGCTTTCATTGTAAGTCAGGAGACAATTTCTACATTGTGTGGATATGGTGATGAAGCATCTGATTCTTTAGAAATTAATCTCAATTCTGATCGTTCTTCTGAAAGTATATTATCCTCTTTGCAAACTGAAAGAACACACACAGAAGAAAATGCTCCAAAAGTTGTAGTTCAGAAACTTGGTGTCGATTTAGGTGACATAACTATTTTACGTGTTGATGAGAAATATCGAAGTAAGACATCAATCAACTGCCATTCATTACTTGATGATAGTCTTCCTTTCTGTGGAACAAAATCAGACATTCATAGCCTATGTAACGAGAATGGATTTGAAGAGGCCGTAGATGTGGATACTAATAAAAGATATTTTCTGAATGAATCAAGATCATCAAACTGTAAGTTCCCCATTTTATTAAATCAAGTTATGTATGCTTTCTTCAGAAGTTGAATGTATGTTTTATGTTATTTAGAATAAATGTAAAATCCACATTTAAGAAACATCTAAAGTTTATTTGCATTAATTTATATAATATAATCATATAGGAAAATGAAAATTTTCCTATATGATTATAAGCATAGAATGTAGAACTGTATACTATATTTGTAAAAAATGTTTTCTCTAACTAATGTGGTAAATTTTCGTGCTTTACATGTATGAAATAATTTGGATGTTCAAAATGTATAGATGCATAGTTATATCATAGTGGCCAATTCAATATTTCTTTTTATTCTTAAAAAGCCCATTCTTATTATGAATTACACAGTGTAATGGGTGCAATGTGCACACCTATTCTTGAATGAATGCAGGATGTTCGAATGTTCAGAATGATTTAGTTTCATTTCAACTTTCATTGGCTTGTTTTAAGTTTTGATTTCTAGATTTGAAATTTACCATTATGTAAGAATGATATGATAGTGATTAATTTTTTAATGATGGTGTTTGGAGAAATTTATTATAAGCAGCTACTACTTTTAAGTAGAAAGGGGAAATTACCAATTAAATAAGAGCTAATCAATTATTGCAAACTTGAACAACCTAATCAATTATTACAAACTTAAGAATAAGTACAAATTCCTGATTTTGAAGATTCTGATTCCTGATTTTTTAAATTTTGAAGTGTGTATGGGGAAAGAGAGGAATCCTACTTATTTTCCTTTCTCCCCATATACATTTCAGAGAGAATAGAGTATTAAAAATGAATGTGGTAAATACGAGGGCTATCCAGAAAGTAGATTACGTTTTGGAATAAAAAAATAAACAAAGTATAGGAAACAAATTTTATTATATACAGATGAAAGCCACACTCAAATACTACTTTTCTACATAGTCACCATACAAATTAAGGCATTTATCGTAGCGATGTACGAGCTTGGAAATTCCTTCGTCGAAAAATTCGGCCGCCTGCGCCTTCAACCACTTCGTTACCTCTTCTTGCAGCTGTGCGTCGTCATCAAAACGCTGCATAGCCAGCCACTTCTTCATTGCTGGGAATAGGTGGAAGTCGCTCGGTGCCAGGTCGGGACTGTACGGCGGATGAGGAAACAACTCCCACTTAAAAGATTCAAGAACTTTATGAGTGACATTTGCCGTGTGGGGCCGGGCGTTGTCGTGAATCAACAAGATCTTAGAGCTCAACATTCCTCTGCGCTTGTTTTGAATTGCTCTTCTGAGTTTTTGGAGAGTTTGGCAATACCTTTGAGAGTTTATTGTAGTGCCTCTTTCCAGGAAGTCCACCAAAATTACACCTTTTCTGTCCCAAAAAACAGTCGCCATCATCTTCCTTGCCGACATTGTTTGCATGCATTTCTTGGGTTTTTGGGGAGAACTTGTGTGCCCCCACTGCATTGATTGCAATTTCGTTTCACAGTTCACATGTTTCACCCATGTTTCGTCACCAGTAACGATGCGATCGAGTAAAGAGTCACCATCCTTATGGTAAGCGTCCAAAAAGTTCAACGCTGCAGCCATTCGCTGATTTTTGTGGTCCTCTGTCAAGATTTTTGGAATCCATCTTGCACAAAACTTGTGGTAACCAAGCTTTTCGCTGATGATTTCGTGCAACAAACTTCGCGAAATTTGTGGAAAACTCAAAGAAAGTTCCGTTATTGTGAAATTTCGATTTTCACGGACTTTAGCATCGACTTTTTCGAGAAGTTCGGCGGTCACTATGCTGGGTCTCCCACTTTGATCTTCGTCGTGAACATTGGTTCGGCCATTTTGAAATCTTATGACCCACTGACGCACTCCACCTTCAGTGATAATGTTGTCCCCATACACTTCACGAAGCTGCCGATAGATTTCTATCGGTTTACAGTTTTTTGCAGTCAGAAACCTTATTACTGAGCGCACCTCGCAGCTCGCGGGATTTTCAATTAACGCAGACATTTCAAACCGTCACAGTATCTGAACGGAGCACAGCACGAACCTCTCACTAGCACGGCTAGATGCAGACTGAGCTGCGCAACGCTCTGACCCCAAGATGGCCGCGCTAGCCCCGCCCCTAGCGGACACAGACGGAAACGTAATCTACTTCCTGGATGGCCCTCGCATGAATTATATAATATTGAGCTAGATAATATTTTATAAAGTTTGTGCATTATTATTATTTTTTTTTTTTTTTTTAGAATCCTGTTAAAATGTCAGTCCAATTAGAAAAAGTGTTTGTTTTCTAGAGTCCAGATAATTAAATTTCTTTAGAGAATGTCTTTTAAACTTATATGCCAAGTCAACAATGTGACCCGGAGGGCAATTAAGAATTGTTAGCATTGCGTGTCATATGTGATCACATACTGTCCAATAGAACAAACACTGTCACACACTGTCCTCTTAGGCAAATAGTTCTTTGAAGGTACGGGAGGATATATACTTTCAGATATGTAATAATAGCTATGAGTGTGTTGGCAATGAATATTAGGAAAGTCAAAGAGTAAAATCAAGTAGCACCCTAAAAAGGTAACTCAAAGTGATGGACGGGTATGACAGTGTATAATGAAAGAGTCATAATGTCTATTATCATGATGCTGCCAAATTTGGATATATGTATTATATTTATCAGAATCAAGAATAGAATAGGTAGAATCAAGGTTTGTTTGAAAAGATGTGTTTATAAGTAATCACAGCAAGGCCACCTTGCATAGATTCTCCTCCTCTGCTGACATCAAATGATATGTACCGACACATATTGTTCAAAAGACATAAGTTCTTGCACAAGGATTCTTGATTTACTTTACGAAAATAACATGCCTGTTCTCATCTTCATTAATGTGATGTGGCTGGTTTAATTGTTCCCTTTGTTTGGTCTGTTCTTTCTGCACCCATCGATTACATATTCGCATCACTGTGGCTTTTTTTGCCCAATACTAGCATTGAGGAAAGATAATCTCCATTCTCTATAAGCCGCTATTCTTCTTCTATCAAACTTAAATTTGCTTGGATGACTACCATTTTTTCAAACAAGGCACACTAAAACTTCCTATGCAAAGGAGTAATGGGAAAACAGACAATTCCAGTATTTAAAACAATCTGCGGTTCTCTCTACTGTTTTTGGATGGCATTGCTGAATCTAGACTCGTCATAGAAAGGAGGGCCATTGCCCGAAGGGTTGGACATCTGCCTGTTAGTTCGTGAAGATATTTTATTTCCCTTCTACCATCCAAAGCAAAACTAATGGGGAGTATTCCCCTATCCGCCATCTGGTGATGCATTCTCTAGGGATTACAGACTTCCCCAAGTGAGTTCTGTGTCTTTTCAACAGATAGAAAGCATCGAGATCTAACAAATCCAAAATTATACATCAGAGGCAAATGCATACTGAAGATATTATGCCCAAAATACTTATTAATTACCTTAGATGCAAAATTGAGATTCACAAAACATGTCAAAACCTGTTCTGACAGAGCTTTGAAAAGACTAAAGACCCATCCATACGAGTACGCTCGCGACGTAGTTGACGCAATTTCTCTTTCGTCGGCGTAACTTTGCATTACGCAGAGGATGTAAAATTAAGTTCGCTGATGTTCAGCTTTTTTGCCTGCAACATGGATGAATAGCCAATAGCTGATCGAGTTCTTATCAGGTGTCATAATCAGAAAATTTTCTTGCTTACACGTTTCAATATGGCGTCAGAACCACACAGAGATGAGTTTTTGCTTAAAGAGATCGTAACAGTATACAGTAATAAAATAATCAGCATTGCTTACAGCATCCTCAGATTTCTCAAACCATATCTATTAGTATAAATTTCAAATTCTCATTAAAGGGAAAAAACTCTATATTTAAAAAACAATGATCTGACAAGTATATCCATACGCTTCACCTGTTTATAATACTGTAAGTAATAGGAACCTAAATAAATTACAGTTTCTACGAAATAAAATTTTTTGCGTTACAAAATTTTCCTTAATTGTTATAAATGTTCGCTATTTCATGTGTAACAAAAAGCTCTATAAATATCACAATATTAAATACACCAAAAACGAACTTCAACTGTATAACGACTTCTAAAATAAAGCAGTTGACTGTGAAAGAGTATTCAATTAAATACAGTTAAGAAATTTTTTAGAATAGTTGCAGCTTGGGTTATATGGCAATCATTTATTGAATATTAATTAAATTACCTTTGCAGTGACTTCTACTTCTTACATTATTTTTCATAAACGTTGCTTTCACAGATAGCTGAGTGGCTAGTATACTGGATTGCAAAGGGAAAGGTTGCGAGTTTGAACCTCACCCGTAACCACTGTAAATCAAACTTTGGTTTTTTCAGTTTGAAACTTGTTTCTTATATTTAATCATGAATCATTATATTCTTATTTTACTTATTATAATTATTATTGTTTTCATTTCTTAAATCTTCTTATTATAATTATTATTGTTTTCATTACTTATTGTAATTATTATTGTTTTCATCTATTATTATCGTTGTTTTCAATTTAGTTTAAAAATGTACACTGTAAATAGAAACCATTAACCCCTTTTGTAATGATATATCTGCATCTCTCGTATAAATTATCTCTTTATTTTTACCTCATTGCATATTTTATCCTGCACACAATTTTACATAAACTTTTTGAAGTTTGAATCTAAATTCAAAAATAAATAAAAAGAAAAACAAACAAAAAAAAAATCTGAAAGCTTTCAGATTTTATATTACGCTCAAATGGGCTTCCTTCCCCCATTTACTGGCACATACATGTTTCGAGAGCATTTGGGCTATTGTCACATTGTGCTAAAAATATTCAAAAACAGCATATCTTTAGAAATTTTATTGGATGTGTGTGATAATATATAGAAAATAATCAAATTATAGAACGCTTTACTTATTACAAAAATTCCATTACATATACTCCCGTGCCACACATAAACAAGCAAACGAAAGAAGGAGGGAGATTAAAAAATGTGAAGTTGATTTTATTATATGGTGGATGGTGTTTTAAGTAATTTAATTCCCATTATATATTGTATTCCAAACCAATTTTATAAATCTTAATTTTCTTACAATATGGAATCTACAAGTCTGTCAAACTGGTTGATACTCATCCTGAAGTAATTAAAAAATAATTCAGGATATTAATTTCGCAAGCGAGGCAGTAAAGAAAAAAACTCTCATGAACAGGTCACTCTAAATAAATCTTTCGTACCCATTCTCACCATTTTTTGCGTTTTTTGCCTCTGCTTAATTACTGTACTTAATAAAGTTTCAACTATAAAAGAGTCGTCTGATTCTGACATCTTGCCACAAACATATAGAAACACAGCAAAATAACAAGATGTCAGCTTCATTGATGCTATATACAGTGTCACGGGATTTTTGTGCAAAATGATTCTATTGGTTAAACGCACTCTTCACAAGCATATTTCTTTGGATGCTTTTTCGCTGGTAACGTGACTGTGCTTTTATCAGCTATGTTTCGAGCGCAGTCGTGTGGACGGGCCTTAAGAATCATTAAAAGTCTCTACAGAATAAAGTAGGGAGCTTTTCTTGGGACACTTGAAACAACATACACCTCACTGATTAGACCAATCATGGAATATGTTTCTCACATTTGGGCTCATGCTTCAAGAACTTTTGGGAAAATTAGAAATTGTCCAGGCAAAGGATATGCTTGTGAAATGGAGTCTTCAAGGAGGAATGTAAAAGTAATTCAGGAATGTGGCCTCGAAAGCCTTAGGAAAAGAATACAATATAATGTGATAAAATTTACAAACAAGGCAAGAAGCTGTGTACCAGAATACATCGCTAGGAAAACATTTGAAACTTGTAAAGGCAGCACTAGACTGAAAAAGTCATCTCCTATGCAGTTAGACAAAGATATTAGAGCAGTTTTCAGCCTTGATCACAATAAAGTTTCCATTTCCAAGAGCCAACATTTCCTTCCAGGCTTCCTATAAATTCTAAAATAATAGTCAACCTACTATTGCCTTGCAATAAAAAGGAATTTATTAATATTATCAAAAGGGATCAGAACCATTGAACAGTATTTAAAAGAGGACTTTGTGCACACTTATTCAGATAGTTCCTTAGATGAGACAGTCAGTAATGGAGGTTCTGAAGTATTTCTGGCTACCCTAGGCAATACTGCTTATCAATAGAAAATTGGGTCTGGAACCACAATCTCTAATTTCACTGCGAGGTTTTGGCAATAGTTGAGGCTCTTGACATGTGTAGATCCCCTCCCATTTCTGACCAAGCAAAAGGAATTGTCTTCTGTGAATCAAAGGCAGCTGTGCAGGCAATCCTGGATGGAAGCTCCCAGATCACCAACAGGATCCATTTTTACCTAAAGAAGTTTCAAAAGTTAAATAAAGTTTGCATTCTTCAATGGTTTGCCAGTGCACATCAACATCACAGGTAATGAGAATGCAAATGAACTGTCAAAATAAACTCAAAATCTTAATAATAATAGTAATGTAAATTCAAATGCAAATGTCATGGCCAAATACAGATTGAAGGACCTTTCAATTCCAATAAAGCACCAGCTCCATCAATGGAGATAGACTTGAAACTAAGACCATTCATTCCATAGAACTGGCCATTACAGAGGATTGAAAATTGACAAAGAGATTAGGAAAACCTGTGATAACTGCTTGAACACAGAACTGACAACTGCACACATTTTTATTGTCAGGCCATCCTTACTGAATTGCTAAAAATTGGGGTCTTATTTAAGAGACCAAACATCTATGATGATAACGTTTTGCAGATTGCCAGTGGTGTCATCTTCGTTCATGGCACTATTTGAATAGGCTTTATCATAGACATGACAATAACAGCAATAACATGCCATTGCTGCCATATGTGCTGCAATGCCATCATTCTCATGTCCTGTGAAGTTCATTCATAGCACAATTCTGGTATTTAAAACAGTCTATTGTTTTTCCTTTTTATACTGTTTTAGGTGACATTGCTGACATACATGATTTGCATATGTGGTACAGTACTAATAATTCGCATGTCCTGTGGAGTTTTTTGCATGGTTGGAATTTCAAGCTTATTGCTTCCTTCATAGTACTGCATTGCAAATGGCCAACACTTTATGTGTTGAATATCTATGTGCGAGAAGATCAATATGATTTTAGTTTTCATGCATTAATAATTCCATTCATTTTATTTTCATTGCACAAATCACAAAAACGTATCTTTATACTTTTCCCTAATTTCTGCTTTTGCTATTTATTGAAATAAAGCACAGTATTCTGCCCTTTTTTCCACAATTGGACTACTCCATAATCGGGGCTAAAAAGATAAAATTTTTCCCCAGCATGAATAGTGAAAGTAAAGATTGGATTTGCTGTTATTTATTTATTTGACCAGGCATGAAGGGCAGAAGTAATTGCTCCTTCATGTAATAGTTCTGTCTCTAAATTGACTTCAGTATCATTTCTAGCTTCTTTAGGGAATTTCCAGATAACTGTTTTTTGTTTGGAGGAACATATTCAGGCTTCAGGTTTTGAATTCTGAAATTTTTGAAACATTAAAAGCAGCACTAATTCAGAAGTCAAACAACAAAAATCAGCGTTATATTTTTAAAATTATTTTCTATCTTGTTCATTTGCGGTTTTGCAGCTGAGGATGGTGGTTCGATAAAACCATCGAAACTAGTCCTGCAAAAATTTTGAAAATATAACGCAGATTTTTGTTTGACTTCTTAATTAGTATTTATTCGGCGTGTTATTGTGTCTTAATTAAAAGCAGTGTTATTGTCATAAAAATTTTTTCTCTATCCTTGTCCAAATTATGTTTTAAAAAGTACACTGCTGGCCATCGTGACACCGTGGAGAGACGATGCTGAACAGCTGCATTATGCACTGCCACACTGGTACTGTACTGGGTATTATGATATGGAGTGGTATTGGATATCACTTTCGCATTCCTCTAATACGCATTGCTGGTACTTTAAACAGCCAGCACTACATCTCCGAGGTGTTGGAGCCAGTTGTCCTTCCTTACCTTCAGGGCTTGCCCACAGCCATATTTCAACAGGATAATGCGCGACAACACGTGGCACACATTGTCCAAGGGTTCTTCGTCAATAGCCAGATTGAATTGCTTCCCTGGTCGGCTCGCTTTCACCGATAGAAAACGTGTTATCCATGGTTGCTGAATGATTGACCCAGATTACTTCCCAAGCTGCCACAACAGATCAACTTTGGCAATGTGTGGAGGTGGCTTGGTCTGCTGTACGACAAGAACGCATCCAAAGTCTCTTTGAATCAGTGCCGAGGCGTGTGGCAATGGTGATCTCCAACAATGGCAGCTACTCTGGCTGCTGATTCTTTTAATACTTGGTCAACATGTTATCTACTAAATAAATTTTGTTGTGATATCTCTTATCTTTCTTGGTGTTGCAATTTGGGTGGCCAGTGTATGTGTTGTATGAAATTATTAGTTTGTATGAAAATATAACTCGTTGTGTTATTTTGAAAATGGGAAATTCTGGATCCTGGCCTGCACCAGATGCTTCTGCTATAATTATTTTAATTTGGAAGTTTTAATTTTTGGTATTTTAATTAACTGCATATCAGGATCACCATCTTTACTTGCATATTTTAAAATGTTCCTTAATTTTTACTTCTCTTTTTGTTCATAACATTGTTACAGTATCTACATTTTTTCCCAAAATTCATATGATTCACTCCAGTGTATAGTAAGTTTTCTACCAAATACTGATGTCATGCTTACAGATGCATTAAAAGCAGGTCAAATATCAGTTTTGAGTTAATATGTAATCTTTTGTAGTTGACAATTAAATGATATTTTCCTTCGGGCTAAATAGCTAAGCCTAAACTCAAGTCTCAAGTAAAGTAGCGCAGTGACTGTAGAAAATGGCCATGTGATTTCTTAAACAGCAGTTTTCCAACGTGAACATGACTTTTTCTTCTATGCATTTTTGTACATATTGTATATATTCTTCTGTTTTTCATTGCATTTATTATAGATTTTCTCATCAAATTCTTTCTTTTGAATCTCCTTGTACTGATATTTCATTGTTGAACTGTATTTGCATATTTTCACCTGCCAATGTCATGGTATTTTTTCTCAACATTCTGACACGTCTTTTCCACACATTTCCCTCTTCTGACTTGCCATACATTGTTTAAGTTTTGTGGGTTTATAGTACCCCACTTTCTTTTTTTCCCAATTTCTAATTTTCTATTGTCAACACACTTGCAGAAACATCTGTGGGAAGTGCTATATAGGATAATATGGATAATTGCTGTGATATTTGATTATATAGATAGTTTATTATTAGTGTACAGAAACAGGAAAAGAAAATTGGAAGCATTTTTCTGAAAATATAAGTGAGGTATAATGTACAAAAATATCATTTTTTATACAGTACAAAGTTTGAGATTCGGACATCCAAATCCGGAATGATAAAAAATCTGGACCTCAAAAGCCGCCGACTTTTTTTTAAATGCTTTACACATACACATTTGATTTCCCCCCATAAATAAAACATGTGAAGAGTCCCGATTTTTAATTTCCCTTTGGCACTAAATAAAATACATCATTATTGAAGAAATAATCATTTTAGCATAAATTTGGAAACGTGAATGATCCTGAATAGGAACAGGAAGCTTACTCAAGCTATGTTCAAGAAGGTGTGAAGTAGATAACACAAGCAGGAAAGGTATATGAAACCCTTTATTTTCAATACTTTACAGGTATTTCCGAACTTCGGAATACAGAGACCAACCATTTGTGGTCTGAACGTAAGAATATAAAAACTACTAACTAAAACTCTAACTAAAAGTTAACTTTGAATTAGTATACAAATGCCTAGTGCTAAGACTGACCTTTAATTAAAAAAGGTACGTATGTAGTACGCTGAGCTGCTAAAACTACAATAGGTCTGCAAATATCAAGAGGGCTAAACCTCTAGCCTTAAAGGCAACCACCAACCGAGTGAAAACTCATAAAACAACAGTGGCAAGCGGCTTGCTTCCTAAAACTCCTTCTCTCTCTCGCTTGGCAAAAAGCCACAACTTAAGTACTTGGGCGTTAGCAAGACAATTTGCATAAACAAGTTAAAGCATTTAATTCTGGCCGGAAGTAGAAAATGACAAGTGATAGTACAATTTTAAAATAAAATAAACATTAGTAGAACTTAGGATCCTTACAAGCACACTGTCGAATAGCACATATCTAGGAATTTATCTAGCACATATCTAGGAATTTATTTATTCAGGACTCGGATAAGCCTCAAGCATGCGTAGGAAATAGACGTAAGTATAATAAGCAACTAAACATACAATCAGGCTTAATTATCTCAATGTATTATAGAAGCAAGGCAAAATTTAGTGGAAAAACTTGTCTTTCATCGCCTATTTCATGCTACATTACCAATAATGTATAGCAGATGCTATTAAGCTAGACTAAAATTATACTACTATACTGATTGCAAGGAATTTCAGTCAGTATAGCAGATTGTGCTATTCTTTAACTTTCTGATTTGATCCAGCTTAATTATTTTTTGCAGGCTGTTTTTATTACAGCAATTTTATGAAAATTAAAGTTTCAACCTTAGATTTTGTTGAACTGAGTTTCTAATTCTGGAGCTGCAACAGGATCTACAAAGCGGAAGTATATTTCAATGTCCATTGAATGAAAAGTGGAATTGCTGCAAAACATGGATAAATGTACAGCCGTCTCAAAATTATGCAAGGAGTATGGCATTGTATATGAACATAAGAGAACAGAAAAAGAAACTTTTTGAATTTTTGGTGGATTCCAACACCCCACTCGCAATGAATAAAAAAAATTATTTGTTATGCTAAAAGACATGACAAAGTGATAACTGAATGGGCCAGACAGCATTGCAGCGAGGATGTGCCGTCGACATGCCAAATGCTAAAATATTTCACCAAGTACGGACAATTTCAAAAACGGAGTGCACATATTCGACAGTGTGGTTAACCAAATGGCACTGTTGATTTTGCTTTAATTGTGGAACATCTCCATTATAAAGTTATTGTTATTATTTTTTCAAATAAAAAATGCCATCGAAATAAAGACACATCTGAATTAGTGCTTCATTATTGAGAGTGAAAAAGAGAAACACTAAGGCATAATGATGTACATAATTCCAATACTTTTATTAGAATAGCTGTGCTAATATTAATTTTTATTCTTGTTACATTATCACCACATTTAATATCAGCAGTGCTGATATTTTAACCCTCCGAGCGTTACAGGTTTAGCCCTGAAATTTCAAAGTTCCTCAAAATGTCATGAATAAGTGGTATTTTCTTGATTTTAATTAAAAAATGACTCTCTGATTTTGTACCTTGATTCCTTTTCTTCCAATATACATCCAAACTGAAATCAGATACATTAAAAACTAGCAGAAATTTTCATGTATAATGAATGTAGAAGGCAGCCTTCTATGCGGAATTTTCCGGCCATAATGCTGAGAGGGTTAAATACTACAATTAATTACAATATTTCAATTTATTTAATAATAATTTTTGCATCTATAATTATCTCCTTACTAAGCACTTTGTATTTTACTAATATATTATTTTCTGTCTTATTTTATGTTTGAAAGATGCATCAAAAAGGTTTTTTCGTAAATATCATGACATGAATTTTCATATTCGTCGGGGTGAAGGAATAAAACTTAGGAAAATTAATTATGGTGAGTGTTTTTGTGTATATTTTTGCAGTATGTGATGTGTTTTAGACTTTTAAATTGAAAAAAAAAAAAAAAAAAAAAAAGTTCTTAACCTACTACTTTAATACATAGAAAATAAAATTATGTTTTGATTAATGATCCACCATTTATAAATAGATTATTTCTGTGATATACTTTAGTTTAAACTTAACATAGAATTTCTAAACATAGGCATGCCCTCTTTTGATAACTGTTATAAATGGTGTACTTTTTATATGCTTTGTATTTAAAATCAGCTCATATATTTATTTTTTAGTAATCATGTTGAATGATTAATAAAATTTTGAACAGGAGAGGTGGGAGGTTTATATGAGCATCCTCAGAGCAGAGCCAGTCAAATGTATCCAGTTAGATTTAAGCTTTGATTATTTGAGTATATATTCTCAAAAGTACTGACAAAAAGTTGTAATTTTGCTGATTTTGAAACTTTATAGTAATTACACTATAGCCAAAAAACAAAGGGGTTAGTCTGTCTGTAAAAGTGGTAGCAATCATATTGTTTTCAACATGCATTCTCATTATAGTGTAGTATCACAAATAGCATAAGAAGAATTGCTTTACTAAGCAACAGTATGATATTAAGACCATTAATGTAAAGGTTAGGCTTATGTTGTATGTGCTCAGTTTTCAGTTTTATGCTGTTTATTTCAAAACTTGGCATAAGGACTGTGAAGCTTAAAATTTTGAATATGTATATCGTGATACCAAGGGTAGATATAATTTGATTCAAGTTAACTGGGCAATATTGACAGGCTGTTCAGAACTGGCCTGGATTTCAGATGATATCCAGGTGCAGTACAAGAGCCTCATAGAATATCAGAAAGGAGTTGAAATATCACATGTGATCATGATGATTAAGAATTGAAATTGCATGTAGGCCAAATACATGATCTAAAAACGGAAAAAAGGGAAAAATGTTTTATCAAAATTAAATTTTTTTAAAACTAAATTTTAAATTTTCTAAATATTTATAAATCATAATAATAGAGACACAGGAGAACATTTAAATTTATGTTTATTTTTTGTCTGAAATCTAAAGATTGGTATCTGCAAAAAGTTTCTGTTGGTTACATTTTGTAATTCAAATATAGTAATGGCTAAGTAGTCAATTTTCAGACTGACATTTATTTCAAATAGTTCTAACAGAATTAACCACTAAATGATTTACTTAAGAGAAACAAATTATGAAAACTTTTCAAGTGGAACAAAATTTGAGAATAATGACAACCCGTTATCTTTCTTGATGCATATAAAAAAATAACATACATTTATATGTAAATAAACTTCTTTATTTTGTACTACAACTTTACAACACTTCATAGCTTTGAGATTTAAATAATGTAGCCTTGGAGAAAAGTTAACAGAAGCTATCTTCATCACAAATTCCAAATGCTCTTCGATCCATCTGCTTCTTATTTTTAGACTTATTAATTTTCAACTTGGGGGGAGAGGCAGCTGTTCATATAAAAATGTATTCTCAAATTATTCACATAAAAACAGTTCGTAACTGAAGGTATTTCTTTTTTGACGAATGGGAAAAAAGGTTTAACAAATACGTATCTTCAATTCTGTGAGTAAGGTTTATGTCACAGTATAAACTAATTAACTCTATTTGTAGATTTTCTGGGGTGTTACTCATGTTCTTTTTAATAACAATGGAAATAAAGAAAAATTTGACTAAAAATTATTAGAATCTTAAACATTTCAATTTTTTTGTCCTAATAATTAATATCATAATGATGCTAATTATCTTATTGAAAATGTATCATGGGCTATGTAAAATTACTTCAGGGGCCACCAGTTTGAGCTCCGTGTTAGTGCCCATTGACCATAGGCTAGCGAATTTACCACAGGATTGCCAGTTTGAGCCCATTGAGCATATTTGTGTCTGTTAGAAGTATGCTGGAGTATATTACAACGTCCAGTGAGGAAACCGTGACTGCCCATGTGTTTTACATGACCAGCATTTACATAAGCTGTTCAAACTGGCGCAGATTTCAGATGATATCGAAGTTCAGTACTAGAGCCCGACAGAATGTCAGTAAGGAATTGAAATATTGTATGTTGTAGACCAGTAGATTAAAAATTCAAATTGCATGTGATTATTACATGTGGTAGACCAGTGGTCTAAAAACTCAAATTATATTCCTGATTCGGCATTATTAAGTGCTTTACCCTGTAGTGGATTCTACACCTATGCAAGATTACAAGCTGATGAATGTTATCAGTATTGATGAAACAGATTGTATTTTTCATTTTTCATTCTACAGAAAGTAACATTCAAGGGTATAGATTACACGTAGGGGTACTACTAGCAGCAGCAGTGCATTATAGAGGTAAAAAAACTTTCACGATTGAGAATCAATCATTTTACATAGACGAGGTGGAGTTTCTTTAAAATGAAATTGTTTTATATTAACGTGGAAAGTTTATAAAAATATTTGGATGAAAAATTAAATCTTCAGTGGATGGTTAAAAGGCATTCATAAATCTGTTAGTTTGAAAAAAAGGGAAATAATTTTGTTTCACTTAAATAACCTTAAATCCTAATAACCTAAAATGACCTTATAAACTTAAATTTTATTCCAACTTTTCTATTTAAAGAAATGCAAAGTCTTTGCTTCTAAAAACTAGGTCTTATTAAAACCTCTGAAGCAAAGGTCATTTGAAGTTTGAAAGTGGGATACAAACAAGACTAATTTGAAAATTTATGGATACTCTTAATTCTGTTTTCCCTTCAATGTTTTGGAAAAAGTAAGGTTGGCAGAGTATGCTTAGAGAAACATTATAGAAAAGATAATAAAAAATGGCTTTTTACATACCTGCCAACTTTTAGGAATTTTTCGTAATTTTTACGAAAAAGCGTTTGTCTTTACGATTTTACGATCGTAATCCATTTTTTACGATTTTTTTCCTTTTTCAAGTGTTTTTAGTGATTTTTGTCGAAATTTTAGAATTTTTCGCCAATTGCATCGCGTTTTACTGCCAACTACCGACTACTTCGAATCCAGTAACCTGCGGTTTCTCCCAACTCGCCGCTTAACCAGCTAATCCAATGCGTTGAACTTGTTTCTCCCACTCTTTACTTTGTGGGCGCCAGATTATTTTTTTCGCGTTCACTTCAGCAGCAAGGGAATTACTCAGCGAGCGAGGATTGTCGCATTTTTTTTTTTTTTTTTTTTTTTTTGCACGTGCTACGAATTTTCTTAATACGTCGTTGTTACGAAATGAGTTAAAAAAAAAACGTATTCTCAACGTTTTCGGCCTGCCTACAAAGCCGAATTTCCAACAATTAAAGAATCCTTCAAAGGAAATAACTATGCATTTTGCAACGTGTGAGTGTGTGACTTCATAATAACTTACGGTGGTTATAATTGGAAATCAAACCAGGGAACTTGCAAATTCTTTGAAAGATCATGAGAAAAAAGAATTTTTTCAATGTGTTAGAAAGTACTTTTCCTCAGCCTGTGATTACATTATAAGGAAGTTTCCTTTGCAAAATGAAGTTCTTTTAAATGCTGAAGGGGCAAATTTGAAACAAATTGAAAATTCATCTTTTGAAAAGATTCATTTTTTTATTGATAAATTTCCATTTTTGTTAACAATTAAAGAAAATGAGTGCCATAATGATGCTTTAGATGAACTACAGAACCAATTTTCTGCTGCACAGTTTGAAGACTTTGCCAGTTCTGAAGAAGATAGACTTGATGTCCTCGTTGGTACCTTAAAAAGAATAAAAAGAGCTGATGGAATACCAAAATATGATAGACTAGCAAGAGTTTTATGAGCTATTCTCATAATTCCACACAGTACTGCTGAGTGCGAGAGTCTTCAGTGTTGTGAAGAAAAAAAAAACTATGTTTCGTTCTTCAATTTCACCAAAAACTCTAGAAAACATTTTTATTGCTAAATGTTATGAGGAAATTAATTTTTATGACAGGAAATTTTCCAAAGAATTTTTGGCTAAAGCCAAAAAATGCACTCTAAATTCATTGCAATAATTTTTTTGTGTAACATTAAGTTCTTGTTTTATGTTTCCTAATAAGTTTTTTAGTTACTACTTAATTGAGATTTACTAATGTAAGTACAATTTTCTTTTTTCTATTTGTATAAGTTGTTATTTTTTTTTAATATCAAAGCATGATATTAATTCTTCGTGTTCTGAATTTTGGAGAAATCTTCTGAATTTGGGGGAGAAATCTTCTGAATTTTTATCTTTAGAGGTTGGCAGGTATGCTTTTTAAGAGCAGGATTTAAGCAGAGGAGTAAAAAAGAAGAAGAAGAATAACAGAATTTTTATGTGAATCATGGAACATGTAAATATTTATGTGATCAATAAAATGAATCAATAAAGTTCAGAAGGGTATATTGCTATCATGAATGGACTTGATGATCATACATAAGATCTTATTGTCATGAATGGTTTACTGTGCTACCTCTGGAATGCGGTTAGGAGAAAGTTGTAGTGATTATGAAAAACATGAGAGAAGTTTCTGATGATGATGAACACAAAATTGACTGATTGGCTTAAAGTTATCACTAAAGGCAGCTTTGGGATGTTAAGAATTATTCTGTTTTCTCTAAAGAAGATATTATCAGGAGAAAGTGTGTATTCTAAGTTCATTGCTATCTTGATTTGGGGGGGGATACTAGAAAAATGGCTAATTAAAAAAGCAAGATGTCAGAACTCTTTGTGGTAAGCATACATATAATACAGCTAATTAATCTATGTATTCTTGCATTTAACTTATATAGGAAGACTTTTTTTACCTATTCTTGCAAGATTCAAATCGATTGTGATATTTTAAATATAAATCGTATAACAAATTGTCTATAAAACAGAGAATAAATTATAAA
This sequence comes from Stegodyphus dumicola, assembly GCF_044657685.1. Lineage (NCBI taxonomy): Eukaryota > Metazoa > Arthropoda > Arachnida > Araneae > Eresidae > Stegodyphus > Stegodyphus dumicola. The sequence continues at coordinate 165,588,341 of NC_140768.1, read as the reverse complement.
ATGGTAAAAGCGAATGTTTATAACTCTGACACCCCTTCCATCAATCACTGTTTTTATTTATCATAATGTATGTTGATTGCAATCTGTAATAATATTGTAGAAAAATTTCCAGCTGTGTTTATAGTAGAAACAGCATAATTTTAATGTTTAACATGATGTGATACAGCTATTAGTGTTTTTTTTTTATTTTTTTCTTCCAGTTGCATCCATGATTGAAAATGCCTCGGATCAAGTATTGCGGTTTCTGCATTACGTATTATTTAATATTTATGGACTGAGCAAAAATGTAAAAAATTTTAAGAGTTTTTTTTATTTCCTTTTTCATATGTATCTTTAATTTTTTATTGATGTGAATGTTTTTGTTATGTACCCTACCTGACATTGAAACTACAACACCAAGAAGGAGTGACCCAAAAATTATGCAAATTTCAGGGTAGTTGCATGTCACTGAGTTATGTGAATGATGCGAAATATGCTGCTCTCCAACGCATATTGAAGAAGATATAAGGGAAGGAACTTGCAGAATGTTCAATTTTCATGCCATTATTTCTGCTAAGAAAATCATCGTAGAAAATTTATTCTTGTCTCAGAAAACATGTGTAATAGCAGAGAATGCCAGGCCAACGGAGGCAGTTCCAGCAGACAGATGATTTTACCAGGGGCATGGTGATCAGACTGAAAAGGGCAGGTTGGTCCATACGGCGAAGCTCTGACACATACCTTGATGCATCCACAATGCACCAGCTGTGCCGATGTTGTTTGGAACAAGGAAATTTGTCATATTGAGGTGTGCTGTTGCAACCACAGTGATGTCAGCACGTGTGGGTCAATACATCCCCCAACAAACAAACGGTAGCGCACCCCCAGGCCACTTCTACGTCCATTCTACAGCATATTCAAGACATCCTGGATGTTCCCATGTCGATCAGAACTATTTGCTCTCAATTGGTGGCAAGTGGCGTGCGCTTGTGCTATCCGTTAAGAAGACTGTCATTGACCACTCATCATTGACGCCATTATCTGCAATGGTGCCAGGCTTAAACGGCAGAATGACACAGGGCCATGTTTGCAGATGAGTCATGCTTCTGTTTCTCCAGTGATAGTCGCTGTGTGCGAGGGTGGCATTGTTTTGGAGACAGGTCCAATCCATCAGCAATTGTGGAACGCCCCACCATGCGACAATGCAGCATCTAGAGAACCAGAGGAGTTATTAATTTTGTTTTGGTGTTATGGTTTAGGGCTTAGTTGTGTAAGATTCCAAGTCACCTCTAGTTTGTATTCAGGGCACAGTGCCCTTTATCTGTAGGATAACTGATTACATCAGCCAATGTGCTATGGACGGTGTACTGATGCTTCCCTGGCCACCATTCTCTCCCGATCTCTCACAAGTTCAACACATTTGGGATGTGACAGAATGCCATTTGCAGACCCAGCCATTGCCATGTTCGAAGGTGTTCAAGGTGGTCCTACAACCTACTGAGCCAATGCTGTTGTTACTCTGTATTATGCATATTATTTCGAAATAGCGATCACTTATTGTTCATTGCTGTCTCTCCCTGTTTGCAAAATATCATCACTTTCTGGCCACTCCTTCTTGCTGTTGTATTTTCATTGTCGGGTAGTGTATATATATGTAGACACATAAAACTTCTTAAAGCGTCTTTCTTTATCCTTGTCTGTTTCAGCTTTCAGATACAAAAAAAAAATTTCTTTTAAAAGTTTGCATTTTCAATGTCGGGTAGTGTATATGGGTATAAGTTAAAAATTTTTGGGTTTGAAGTTTTTTCATGAACAATATTTTGCACAAATAAATCTTAATACAATAATTAGTAGTAATATATTAAAGATATTTGCAAATTAAAATATTTTTGTTTAATTTAGTATGCCACAATGTTTTTCCAGCATAGCAAAAACTGTCTGTTCCATCATGTTTAATACATTTAATCCGATGTTTAATATGTAAAGACTTGGGGGGGGGCTGTTTATGTCCATTGGCAGAAATTTTGAAAAAAATGAATTTTTAGTTTGTGTAACTTCAGTTATGAAGAAAACATTGTTATAAAATCTTGAGAACACAGATCTTCTCTGTCATAATTTGCTCATCCTCAGCCTTCTGTCCATTCTTTTTCCATCATTTTATTGTTAGCCTAAATGGCATTAGCCCGGAAGGCTATTAATTTTGTTTTGGCATTTTGTGTCAAAAACTTTAAACGTCTGAATCACTTTTCAGATTGTTGCCACCGAATATTATCACCCTGTATAATATTTAAAGAAATTAAATAATGAAGAATCTGCATAAATGTATATGTGTTTCTTGCATTGTGATAAAACAACAATACCTAGAGCCATCAAATTTTGAATAACATACGTCTCCATCTGAATATGGGCATCTGGAAGCCCAAATTCAGAATTTGTTTTATTAACTATTTCATGTTTTGTCAAGCATTTATGAGTTTTTGATTAAGAAACTCAATGATAGGAACACTGTATGAGGAAAACAAACATTTTTATCTCCAGTCCGCAACTGTGTATAGGAAATTCTAAAGACATGCTTTTCTCTCTCTCTCTTGTGATATTGCTGTTAAATTAAATTTTATGGTGTAAGGTGAAGAACATGATATTTAATAAACAAAGGTAATACACAAAACGCTAAAATGACACCTCTTTAGGCGTAATATAAAATCTGGAAGCATTCAGATTTTTTTTAAGGTTATGAATTAGTTTTGTTTTTTTCGTGTCCTGCAGCCAGGTTTTATGATTTTTTGGAGTGCATGTCAAATTTTGCTTTTATTGTATCACAAAGATTATAGGCATATATGTTAGATAACTGAATCTGATGTTAACCTCAGAAATATAGCTAAACTTGACATTTGACACTTGATTTTTCATTTTGTACAAGTCATGTAATTTTGTGATGTTTAACTCCTACACTTGGTATATTATCTTACTCTTTATTAAGGAAGAATGAGACTGTTTCCTTGAATGAGATTATAAAGCCAATTATTTTAGAAATATGATGCGTGTGGTTTGTATGTTTTCCTCTGCAATCTGTGATGATACTCCATCAGTGTTCAAATATTCTTTTATTTTTATAACTAAAATTTGTAATGCCATGGAATAAAGCCAAGGCATTTGTATAAATGTTCATATAATTCCATTGTTCATCTGGGCCCACCAGCAGCCGAGTGGTAAAATCGTTGAACACTGGTAGTGTGGTCCGAGGTTCAAATGCGACGGACAACTGTCTGCTTGGCCACTTTCCTGGCTTTTGCCATGTGTAACATGTATACGAGCCAGTTTTCCTTAGAATGTCCTCTAAGAAGGCATCTCTTTCTTTGAGCAGATAGCCCTCGAATGCTTTGCCAGAATCAAATAAGCCAAAACCAAACCATAGTCCATCATGGAAACGGCATACTCAATAAGAGTAATATGTGTTATATGAAGATCACTCATTTCCTAAATGAGAACGTTGGTGCATCACAGACAAAAACGTTACAAGACTGGGAGGATAAAGATTTTAGGTGTTATTATTCCCAAGTTTCACAAATCAAAGAAAAACATTAAAAAGGTTGTACTTTAGTCAGGTTCTAAGTCACATGTGGTTGCTCTTAAAACCCTCATAACATTGTAGATTCTTTGTTTTCTTCCTCCTCTTGGGCCTGTACTAGAATCTTCACTTCCTGCGTTCACGGGGACTATCGAGGAACTTTGGATGAAACCACCAAGAGATAATAATGATCACGAATAAGCTTGATAAATTGAAGTTGGACATAAATGTGTCTTCCCTCTTGGCTCATGGACAAAAAAAAAAAAAAAAAAAAAAAAAAAAAAAACCATTTATCCCAATGCAAAATCTTTCCTCGGTTACAGTTACAAACATGAATACTTTTTGTCCTAAAGAGATTCATAATGTAAGAGCTATTTCTATTGCTCCCTAGCTGAAATTTTTACTTTGGTTTTCACAAAGAGTTAACATAAATGATTGCCGCCATCCCTCGTCTTATATGCGGTAAAAGCTCTTATGACAGTCATTTTTTTCTGTTAACCATCTCTGAAAGCAACCAGTATTTTTAAGAATGTTATTAATTAAGCATTGAACATCACCATTATGCATTTTGTGGTTGGTCCAAATAGCTTAACACATGCAACTAATGCATTCATGCAGAATGACGGGTATCCTATAACAATTAGCTGTCCCATTGCCAAAAATGTTGCCCAAAGTGCACGACAATTGGTGTCCTAATCACACCCATTAGAAAGGGGAATCTCCATCTTAATTTTGTTGGAGAGTTCTCCTCGGAGAAATGATCGACCCCATTTTTTCTACCTCCAAATCTCTCAAGAGGAATTTTAATTTGAGAGCATTTTAAGTGTCCCCTTGCTGCACAGACACTATATACTTACAAACATCCAAACCTTCTCTGGGATTTGAACTTGAGCCCAGCATTACAGAAGCCAGCATTAAATGAGTGATCTTCATATAACACATATTACTCTTATTGAGTATGCCGTTTCCATGATGCTGGCTCCATTGTTGACCATTATATCGACCAAGGCAGCTTGATAAGCATATCTAAGCCATTTCTATGATAGCTTTGCATATGATCAAAATCATCTGAAAACTTTGTATGGCTATTATTAGAGGTTTTACTACATTTTATAATAAAGGGAATAAAAAGTATGCAAGTTGAGTAAGAGTTTGGGAATATTTGTTACAAATGCAGAATAAAAGTTCAGAACATTTTGTGTTATAGATATTGATTGATTAAACCAAAATACTGCATTTAATATTTTGTATGTAAACTGCATTTTAAAATATTAATATTAGTATTTGAATTTCTGTGAATGTAGCAGTTTCTAAAACTGTTAGTAGTTTAAATTTAATAAGAATATAAGGAATATATTTTTAAACTAACTTAAAACTGCATTTTGTTTCCTTTTTATGCAATAAATTTAATATATGGAATTAATTTTAAACAGGAACGATCATTATCTCAGACAAAGCAGAATATTTTGCATTTTAGTGGTTTCCCATTTGATGCAAAATCTGAAGCATTCCATAGAAAGCGTGTTTGCTTGTCTAGGTGAGTGAAAATAAATCTGTTGGAGAAAATTAAAATCATTATTTTCAGCTATTTTTTTGGTAAAATTTTCTCATGAAAGTTGACCATTATTATTATTATTACATGTTCTAGTGGTAATTGAAAGATATAGAAATTTGTAATTTAATTTTTCATTTCTTGAAACTTTTGAAAATTATCTGAATTGCAGAAATATTTTTTTTTTTCATTCTTGAGATACTTATAATTATGCTTTTGAAAATAATTGTCTGTTATTTTTTTTTCCCTTTGGGTAGTGGTTAGCCAACTCATTAATCGAAAGAACTAAACGTAGCAGTTCTGCGATTGAATTTCTTTTCAAGAGCCATGTTGGTTTAAACTAGGTACTAACATTAAATAAAATAAAACCAGATGTCATAATAGCAATAATCTTATTTATTGACTAAAAATATGATAAAATATTCATTTAATGTGAACAGTGACCTTTGAAAGTTTGGATAAGTCAGGTTTATATGTCATTATTCTTCATTTCTAGCAGGAATTCAGGTTTTCTAAGATTCATGCTTGCAAAAGGTTGCTCGCTTATTTATTTAGAATCAAACAGGGAATGAGCAACAGATGCTTGTTTATTTAACTGATCATGTGAGTCAGGAATACACTTCCCGGGTGTTGAAAAATACTGTATATTTTGCTGTGAACTTAGATCACATCTATTTTTCTTCAAGTGTTCTATATCAACATTAAGATGTTCAGATTTGGAGCTCAATAGCTGTGTGTTTTTGAACTCCGTAATTTCATTTCAAAGGAGCCAATGTCAATATTAAAAGCAGAAAAATTCATTTTTATTTCAGAGTTGCCAACTCTCCCGATTTTCGACTGCTCTCCCGCCAACCCGATTTGCACTATATTTCTCCTGACTTTTTCTTATTCTTAAAATTTCTCACAATTTTTATCGAAACTTTGCTTAATACTTTGTTATATAAACAAAACAAAACAAAAACTTGATTTTGGAATTCTAAAAGGAATTGAATTCTCTCTAGATTATATCTAAAACAAAACCTTGCGAATCAGATGAAAATTTCTGCTTTCTGAGTGAGAACATATCCAGAAACGTCGTTCTCCAGTTCTTCAATGGGCATCGAGCTCCATTGCATATCATCTGGCATATATTAGCCAATGAGCACAAAGCAAGCTCAAGGCTGTTATTTGGATGTTCTTTAGTTATTTCCTTCATATTGTCCTGAGTTGTGTGAGTACACGTGCTTTCGAGAAATAGTTTTAGAAATTATCATCTTTTGTTATGTCTGTGAGAAAGGTGAAATATACTCGTGTACATTTCCAAAATCGTACACAGTTGACTTTCATTCCATTATTTCCTCAAGGAAATGTTATAAATTTGCGATGTGTACCGTCTGTCATTGCGATTTTTCGACTTCACATGGTGGAAAGGTGGATGTTCTCAAATATGTGTGTACAAAAAAACACAAGGACAACCAGGGTTCGTACGGTCCTTAAGAGTCTTTAAAAGTCCTTAAGTTTTTTGGAATCGATTTTTGATCCTTAAAAGTCCTTAATTTCGGCCAAAATCGTCAGAAGGTCCTTAATTTTTAATCATCTGAAATTTCTGACTGTTTTTTGACTGCCATTTTGAGTGTGAATTAGCATTTTGGAGGAATATTTTTGGCAATTCTCTGACAAATATCGTTATCTTTTGAATGGGTGAATGCGTTCATGGGTTATAATTTGTTCCTATTTCTAATATAAAGGGTGGGATAGAATTTCTGAGCAAGTGTGAAACAAGAAGCATTCGAAATTATTTCATTTTTTCAAGTGAAGAGCTTTTAAACAACTTTTTGCTTTTGGGGATGTGAATTCTTTTATTAAATTCCTCTAAATTTGGCGACTTATCAACATTGGCGATTTTAAGATCAGTTTTTCGACGATTTTTTAAAACATTGTAACATAAGTTTCATTAAAATAATGGTAATATATTGTAATTACATTTAAGAAATAACATTAAAATAAAGCACTTTTATTTTTTACTGTCGTATTATCGCCACTTTTTATACAATATTTTGAATCTGAAAAATAAGCAAGGTATAATGCTATAAAGCACAATTTACGAAATGGTTCTTAGCAAAAGCAAAATAGCTATGTAATTAATTAAAAATTTCTTTTTAATTTTTTCCTGGTAGGAGTTTCCATATGTAATTGTCTCAAAATGTGTGTCAGTTTTCTCTATAAAATTAATTTTATGCATTTTTAATCCGATTTTTTTAAAAAATATTTCTGGCTTTTTGCTGTTACTGAATTCGCAGGGGTATTTGCTTATAGGTCCTTAATGTTTTCATGAATGGTCCTTAAATGTCCTGAATTTCCATGTGCCGAAATGTGTAGGAACCCTGACGAGTTGTTTTGAAAAAAACAAAAAATTAAATTTTTCTTTGGAAACAAAGGACCAAAAAGTTATTAATGCGGAATGTCTGTTCTCTGCCTTTTTTACTGGAGCATAACCTGCCACTGAATGCATCGGATCACGCTGCAGCTTTATTTAGAAAAATGTTTCCCGATAGTGAAATCGCTAAGGATCAAAACAGGTGCAATTGTTAAAGAAAAGGGTTTGAAAAATAACTGAAAAATAAATCTTCAGTTATTGATTGCATTAAAACAGCTCCGTTCTGCCTCTCTATGGATGGAAGCAATAATACCGATTCAAAACTCTATCCATTTGTTGTTTCTTTTTTTAGTCCAGAGTCTTCAGAAATTGAGTGCGGTTTACTTTCTGTCCCCACTTTAGAAGGACATTCGACAGGCTTTAATATAGCACAGCTAATTATTAAAACTTTAAAAGAAAATGCAGTCCCTCTGGATAATTTGCTTAGCACTTGGTGCCGATAATGCTTCAGTAATAATAGGCTTGAAGACTATTGTTGCAGGCATCTTAAGAAAGGCAAATTCAGATTTGCAGATTATGATGTGCACCTGTCACCTCTTAAATTTTACAGCTGAAAAGGGGGCAGCTTTACCAATAAATGTGGATGAACACATTGTTGATATTTATTATTATATTGAAAGGAGTTCTAAAAGGAAGGAAAAATTGAAACAGTTCCAACAGCTGCATAATACTGAAATGAGAAAAATTTTGAAACGTATGTACATACTGGCTGTCTTTAAAGAAATGCTAGTTTAGAATCCTTGATCAATAGAACCCTCGTCTTGCATTTTTTAAAGAAGAAGTAAATGCTTCGAGAGTAAGATAAAAGTCTCTATTGAAAGTTATAAAATACCTAAAGTAAATGGAGATGTAGTTACTACTTCCATTGTTAAAAATAGGTTTGAGAAAAATAAAGTAATTTCTGCACCATTCAGCAATTCAGCAGTTCTCAAAATAATACTGCAAAATATAAGAGTAAAGCTGATACAAATTTCTCTCAAAATAAAAAAGAAATTACTCAGCACATGAAACATTTTCCGATTACTGCAAGTTTATCTTGTGAAGAACGAATATTTGTTTTTTTTTTTCGGACCTTAACAAAGCTTTTTGCTTTTTTTTACAATTCATTTTGCCATCATTTGATGTTCTTAACACAGCTACAAAGCAGAATTCCATTAATTCATGTTTTGCAATCAATTTTTATGTTTTGCAATCAATGATTTATGATCTGTTAAAAGACATTTTATTCAAGCTTGTAAAACCAATCTTTGTTTCATTTTCTAATTCTACATATCAGGTGATTTATGGTAAAATAGAAAATGAGAAAAAAGCTTTGGTAATAGGGGCTGCAACGAGTGTAATAGTAGAAAAACTTTCAGAAGAAGACAAAAATAAGTTTTATTTCCATGACAGAAGCTACTACTGCCAAGTATGTTATTACATGCACCATAAATTTCTAATCATCAATGAAATGATTTTATATGCTAAAGTTGCAGATCTTTCTGCCCTAGCAAATGCATCTTTTTCTGATATAAGGTATGTTTCAAATAGATTTTTAGTTTTATTTAATTTAGTTATGAAATATGCTGATTTTTATGTTGCAGCTGATAAATTGCAAACGCAATTCTGCAATTTACAATTAGAAAACTTGGATAAAATTATAAAATCAGCTAGGAAAGACACCCAGTGGAGTTTAATTGGAAAACTGAAAGGTGCTGATGAAATTTTCAAGTATAGTGATGTGTCTGGAATAATGTTGGCAATCTTGATAATTCCCCATTTCCATTCCATCTTCATTAGAAGAGTACAAGATTTTCTATGTTGTTACTAAAACAAGGACTAAAATTAGATCCAGTATTCGTAATGACACATTAGAGAAACTTTTATTAGCAAAAGCAGGCCTACGTGGCAATTGCTATGAACAAAATTATGATGTTTCTTTCTTAATGAAAGCAAAATCTGCCACTGTTCATGACATTTGTATGAAAACTGATTAAAGTGTCTTTTATTATTTTTTTCTTAAATGTTGGAAGTAATAAAAATGTTTTTTATGTGTAAGGTGTTTTTGTTGCTTGTATTTAAAAATTAGTCACTATGTAAAGTTAATTCATCATTAAAAACTATATTTTTATCATTTAAAAGTCTTTTTAACATTGTGAAAAGTCTCCTGATTTTTTAGTGTCATAGGTTGGCAAGTATGCCATTGTTTCAGCTCTGAGAGGATTTTTCAACAAAGGGTAATGTCACTCTGCTGTTTCTGAATTCTTGAAACCTCTGTTGAAAAGCTTCCCTCATATTTAAAATTGTTGTTTTGAAATGGTAAATGTCAATTACCAAATCATTTTCTGGCAATGTTTCAGCATTCTTAGAAAATGAATGAATATTTCTCTTTCAGAATCTTGAGTGAAAAGGAATAACTTGTTTTCTAATGAAATAGCTTTTTGCAACATTGAAAAAAAACTGTTTTTCCTTTCACTTGTAGTTAGTTACAAGTAAGTTTATTGAGACGAGACGTAACATCTACCGTAATATAAAATTTTGGGATCCAGCAACGGTCCATTAGCTCAGGATAGTCAGCACACTTCTCAAGGAGAAATGCTTTAGCTTCTAATAAAATGGAAGCAAAATATTTTAAAATGTTTCTTTTTGAAAGCCTGTGTATCTTATTATGTAGCAGAACATCTGTATATTCATTCTCCATGAGAACTAAGCATTTTTTACAAGGATAAGGAGCTTTAGCTTCAATTGTGTTCACATTCTTGAACACCAATTCCATAAAAGTTCAAATTTTTGCACACAAAGCACTTCTAGATGAATGATGCAATAGTAAACAAGTATCTCGCTGTTAGTTTTTTCCTTCAAATAGAAACAAAACCTCTTCTCGCTCTGTTCATAATTTTTGCCCCATCTGTTGAAGCTTTTTTATTTTTTCAATGGAAATGTGAAGTTCCTCCATGCAATCAGTGACAGCATTTGCAATATCCTTGTTATATGTTTGACCTTTCAGTGGCAGTAATTTTTAAATCTCTTTAGGAACCACAGATGAAATAATAATAATAACAATAATAAAAAAAGGTAAAACTTGTACTGCAATATTTATGTCACGAGGGTAATATAAAGTTTCTCCATGCACTCAGTGACAGCATTTGCAGTAGTCTTGTGTTTGATCTTTCAGTGGCAAGAATCCTAAAAGTTCTGTAGGAATCATAGGTGAAATAATAGTAATAATAAATGATTCGAGACATTATTGGATTATATTTACTTGCGTAATAGTCGCACCCTCGTTTTGAATCCCCTCCCCCAAAAAAGTCAAAAGTGTACAAAGTTTACAATATTGTGTAGTAGATTTCTCTGCATAATAGTTGCACTGAGACATTGAAAAATTGGCAAAAAAAGTACGACTATCAAGCAAGTAAATACGGTAATAAGTGAAACTTGCACGCCATATTTATGCCACAAAATTCATCAAAAGATATTGATAATATTGAAACCAGTTTAAAACCTTTGATTTGCTATTTGGTTATGTTATTGATTATTTTGACTATGATTTTACTGTTTTAGCAGGCGGGAGCAATTCTTTCAGTCATTATTTTTGCTTTGCTCTTAAAATCTCAGAATAGCTCTTCAGATGCAGTTATAGAATACTTTTAATGTATTCACTTCTTATATGGTGTTCCTCTCTTAGCAGTCTTTTGTTACTTCTACAGTGTTAAAATACACTACCAATACTGCAAGCTTATTGCCCAATAATTAAATACGGTACATCAGAATTTTTCTCAACTCTTCTGAAGTTCCTCTACTGCAGGGATGTCAAACTCATAGGTACACCTGGGCCAAACAAACAAGGTTTAACTTTAGGCGTGCCGGGGGTAAAAAAAAAAAAAAAAATATATATTCATAGAAACGTAGATTTATTTCGAATAAAACAATAATAAACATATGTATATATATTTATATAGAAAAGAACAAGAAAAATTTAATGTTTACGTCCTGATACTTGACATCTCTTCTCTGCTATTATCTTTCCTATTTCGGGAGAAATTTTGTTTGCAGTGATAACTTTCAACGCTGACCCAAGGTGAGCATCATTAATATGGTTTCTAATAGGAGACTTATTACCTTTCATGACTGAAAATAACTGCTCGCATCAATAAGTGCTACCAAACATGGAACAAATTTTCGAGTATTTTCAAACCTGGCTGGTAAATATTTGTAAAATTCAGGCACGCCCACTTCAATGAATTTTGCTTTCAAATTTGAGTTGCATTGAATCTCGATCACCTCCATTTGCATATGGCTGGGTACTGAGTCAATACTGAGAAAAATCGAAGAAAACAAAAAAAATTTGTCTTCGAAGGAACTAAAATCATTAAACCTCGTTTCAAATTCAGTTGTTAAATTTGCAATTTTTTCTGCGTATTTTTGATACGAACAAGTATCATCTAAACTTGATTTGTTCATGCTACACGTCGGGAAGTGCGTCAAGTCTTCATTTTTAAGTTGTTTTTCCCAAAGAACTATTTGACATTTGAATGCTTTAATTATGTCAAACATGTTCGTAATGATATGATCTTTTCCTTGTAACGATAAATTTAAATCAGTTAAGTGTTTGGTTATATCAACCAAGAAAGATAAATTTTGTATCCATGTTGGATCGTAAAACAAACTTACGTGTTGATTTTTCGTTTTTAAAAACTGACATATTTCTTCTTTCAAATCCCAGAATTCTTTGAGAATCTTGGAGCAAGATAACCAACGTACCTTGGTATAGTAGGACAAACCCGAATATTCACTATCTAACTCACTTAAGAAAGTAGTAAATTGACGCTGATTTAAACCTCGAGATCTTATAAAATTTATAACTTTTTTTATATATGACAAAACATTCTCCATATTTATTACTTTCGTGCATAGAACTTCTTGATGTATAATACAATGCATATGATGAATGTTTGAACCGTGAATTTCACTAAGTTTTTTTCTTAGTAATGCTACGAAGCCCTTGTTTTTCCTGGTCATTGATGGAGCGCCATCTGTAGCTACAGAATTTAATTTTGCCAAAGGTAGATTGTATTTCTGCAGAAGTCCAAAAACACAAGTAAATATATCTTCTCCTGTGGTAGTACCAGGCATCGGTATTAGTTCCAGTAATTCCTCAAAAATATTAAAATTCTTGTCACAAGAACGAAGAAACACTGCTAATTGAGCTTTGCCACTAATGTCCGTGCTCTCGTCACAGGCAATGGAGAAACTTTCGAGACTAGATGATTTTGCTTTGATCTGATCACTTAAATTCGCGGCTAAATCAGTAACTCTTTCCGCAACTGTATTTCGAGACAATGAAATTGGTTGAAAAGCCTTCACATTTCCAGGACAAACAATTTCTCCAGCTTTCATTAGGCATTCCTTGATGAAATCACCGTCAGTAAAAGGCTTCAAATGTTTAGCTATCAACTCGGACAAGACGTAGCTTGCATGTACCGCCGCTTCGCTTTCTTGCAATACTACTAAACATGGACTCTTACTTTTTCACTCCTAACTTGAGCTCTTTCAACTTTTCTCTCATTAATCCTTCGTAATTGTTATATTTCGATTTGTGTTGTTCGTGATAATGTTTAATATTATATAACTTTGGTACATTAATAGTATTATTACATATCAAGTAGATTATTTTATCTTTTATTTCACAGCAAAAATATTCTAATTCCCATTTTACTGGGAATATTCTATGTTCGTCAGCGATTTTTCGTTTAATTTTACTACCACTTGGTTTTGATATAGACATACTGAATACAAAGGGCTGGAATAAACATGGTTAACGTTAAAAAGTTAACAAAAATTTATTCTTTCCACAAGAGATAAATCAAAATGCTAAAATATTTCTTCAAAACTATTCTAACAATATCACAAAATGTCAAACATTTAGCAAAAATCAATTCAAAACAGAGAAACTAATTCTATCCCACAGCGAAATCGCTACAAATCAATCAGAGTTTAAGTAAACAAACAGTTCGCTAGAACTACAGCTACTACTGAGATGAGTTGTTTGTTCTCGGCTTTATAAGCTTTATAATTAATTTCTCGAATATACTGGAAACATCTATAAATATCTGGATTTTTGTGGATGGCAACAGCAATTACGAGATATTTATTTATTAGGTATTAAATACACGCACTGTTCTATTTTTAACCTTCCAATGCAGCTGTCTTTTAAAAAATCGTCTGCGTTGCTAAGGCAACATGAAGCAAATCTAATTACAATTCTAACTAAAAAAAAACTAAATAAATAAATAACTATGAAATCCGTAACAATATGAATTAAGTAATAATTAATAATAAAGCAAAGTGCATGCACCAATATATCGTACAAAACTATGATCGGAAAACTGAGACCATGAGTTCGGCCACATTCGGCTATCGGGGGATGCGTACAAGTTCTGAGTGCACGTGTCCCCCAAAAGCCGAAAGTAGCTGAACGCAAGCTACTCACACGCATTTGTAATTTAAGTAGTGTGTGATTCAGCTCACTGTGAGTAATCTAACAACACTGAATAAATTATCGTTAATTACTTAGCAGTAAACATTTCATTTTTTTCTTCGTCGATATGTTATCTTATTATTATATATTATTATTTGCCGATATATTGACCGGGCCGCAAAAATATTTGTTGTGGGCCACGAGTTTGACATCTTGCTCTACTGCTTTCTTCTTTCATCACTTTACTGCCAAATTATGTGTGTTTAGTCACAAAGTGTCTCCAAATTTAGACATTTTCTTGTTGCACCAGTTTTTCTTTACAAATAAGATAGGTCAAAAGGCCATTTGAGTTTTGTATAAATGCGAACAATTCCATCCATCCATTTTAAATTTATGGTTTTTGTCATCCATTTTTCTTTCCTACTTCTTTGCAGCCATGTCAGATAGGTGGCACCTAAAATCATGTTTCATTTTTTAACAATAAAAGCAGCAGTACAGTTATAACAACTTATTAAATTTAATATCTATTAGACTGCATCTGGTTGAAAGGTGCAAGTAGCTTAATGCGCCGATTAGGTATTCTTGTTGCTCACGTGTGTCATTTAGGCACACCAGGCACTGACCACTGCACACAATGATGAACAAACTATGACTGGCTCACTCTCCCTCAATTCATATGTTAGTTGCACATGCCTCCTCCATTCTGCATCCCCCATGCCGGCTTGCCATTAACCCAACTGATACCCCACTCACCCCCACATAGATTCACCCCCACGAATTTGATTCAACATATAGTTGCAAGTAAGTGGCTAAATGGCCACAGTTTGCTGACCACTGCCTTTGGGTAGCAAATTATGTGTGAACTTGAGAAATACTTGAATTTTAATCTCATTTGAAACTAAATAGAAATTTAGCAATTCGGTTTTTCTTTGCATTATTGCCTCCTCTATGTAAAAGCATCCTCAAACTTGTCTTTCTTGTCCATTTGGAGGCAGGAATAATTGATACTCCTTGAGAAATGGATCTTAAGGCAGAGCATTTTTTAGCATTTCAGCAACCAGATATTCTATTTAAATAACATGAATAGCTTTTTTAGTTTTTAGATAAATTTTTAGCAATTTATGTTGCGAAATATGCTGATGCAAAAACGTGTATAAATAACCTGTATTTTTTTATTTTATTCAAATTCTTAAATTGGTCATAGTTGAGGCTGTGGTTTTTATAGAAGTTAATAAATGATTTGAGACATTATTGAATTAATAAACTTGTTGTAATAATATCATAAATGGAACTGTAATGTTATTGGAAAACAAGATTTCTTTTATCAGTAATACTGTAAAATGTTCCTTTTTCTTCAGTAATAAATAAAAGGTAAGATTTGTATATTTGAAAAGGAATTAAATCATTTACATGCCTCCTAATCAATTAAAGTACTAAATTTAGATTAGGTAAAAGGTTATAAATAAATACTACAGTGTTTAAAAGATATTCAAAAAGATTTAATGTCTGTAATTGGGAATGGAATTTTACATCTTTAATTTACTATTAAAGCAGATGTATAAGCATATCTTAAATTTTTTAACTTGTTTTTTAAGGAGAGGTATTGATTCTCTCTCTCTCTTACACACATATGTATTCATGTAAATGCGCTTACAGAGATCAAGAAAAGTGTTGTGAATTACATAAGATGGCACTTCAGCTTGTCATTTCTGCTCAAAGAAATGTGTGCGTATTCATGTATTTGAGAAAATCCTTTTCAGAATTTGTTGACATGCTTGTAAATTTAATGATGTAATATATAGTTAGCGATTTTTACTTCTACAGTAATGGTGAGCAAAGTAAGTAAATCCAGATTAAAAAATTTTCATTAACAAATAAATGAAGACTGAATATCTTTATAAATGGTGAGGGGGCCACGATATTAGGGACACATATTTTTTAATACAAACCAGTCAGTCAGTACTGTACAGTCATGTAACAGAAAGGAATATTTTGTATAAAGCATGCTGATTTTGAGAAGAGCTTGATAGTTATGTGTACATGTAGCATGAAAATGGATGAGACAAAAGATTTACTTGACTTTGAATGAGGCATGATCGAGATTGCAAGAAGACTCCAATTCCAATGTATCTGGACTGTTTCAGATTAATAGGCAACAGTATTTTTAGTGTTTAAAGAGTAGCAGTTGAGTAGAAAATTTTCAGGCAACTGCAGTAAGAACAATTCTGGTTAGAAATTGCTGATAAGTGAAAGAGATGAAAGACATTGATGAGTGAAATGGATGAAAAGCATTGGAATAAGCCTATAAACATTTTGCAGCAAAAAAGGGCAGCAATATGACATACTGCTCAGTGACGTATAGGGCCGGAGCGATTTCGGGCCGTTTAAGAAATTAAAACGATCGATTCGACACAGATGACTTGGCGAGACAACCCTGCACGTGAGGGATAGATGGATTTGAGGATTACATATTGCACTCAAATTCATATGAGATATGGTAACTGTAGGGTAGGGGTAGAGTTGAGCCTATAGTCTACAGCATTGATAGTCATAAAGTAGATTTATGAAACTACAGTACAGTCATGCTCTAATTTAATTGTGAAATTGAAAATATTGCATTATAACTGCAATTAAAAAAGACTAGAGAATTTTACAGTATCACTGAATAATGTAAGTTGATGACAAAAATATTGCAATTGGATGTGTTTTACATTACCTTTTAGATACGTAGAATGGATAAACAAAAAATCAAAGGATGTGCACAGAAACTTTGAGGAAAGTGATAACAACTACTGAAGGATTCTTCAAAACATAGCTAAAAAATTCACGAATATGTATCTTGGATTTACAAAGCCAGAGCCTTTGACAGTTACTGCGCAAACACAAGAAGACGAGTCCACCACTTCAAAACCATTTGAAACTGAAATATCAAACACGTGGGAGGACAATTTGGTGCTGCTAACAACAGACACAATATAGAAATTATTACCGTAGCAACAACAAAGTGCATCATCATCGTCCTTTTCATATTCATTGGCTTTCTATTTTGTACGACTGACAGCAGCTGAGGATTGACAGAATTTTATTAGCAAACATCCCTGCCAATTTTCAGCTTGAAAACAATTGACTTTTCTTCCCAATCTAGTGTTCTGTCATCCTAGTGGAAGTAACAGAAAATGATTGAGTTTCGGTAAAGAGACAAATTATTCAGCTTCATTTGTTTACTTTATTCCAACAACGCTAATGAAAGTACTTTTCTTAATGGAGGAATGAGAGATTGGTGCCACGCAATGCAACGCGCGAATGAACATGAAACGAGTAAAATTCACAATAAATGTATAGAAGCACATATCATGGATGTAAAAGGAAAAGACATAATATAGTACTGAGCTCTCAGAAACGTCAACAATTCTAAAAAAAAAAAAAAAATGCAACAGAATGAAAGCAAGTGTTGGAAGTAATTACTGATGTTATTCAATTTATCGGAAAAGAGGAATTGCTTTCCAAAGTCATGGGAATGAAAAATGTGTGAAGCTTAAAAATGTTAGATGTCAATGTTGATCATGGAAATTTCCTGGAAACGATACTATTACTTTCAAAATATGAACATCGGAGACATACCAGAGTTATAACGAAACATGCTGATCATCAACATAGAGGGAGTAGCATAACACTGTTATCTAAAATGCCGAAATATTATATCATAATTAGCATCAAGAATCTCATGAAATGATTAATGTTAGCTGAGATTCAAGAAGCGAATTTTTGTTCACTTCAAACTGATACTTCTACTAGCATAAATCAAATGAACCAATATTCAGATGTTGGGTACCTTTATAAAGGAAACGTATATGAAAGAGTGATAGGTATTTTATCTTGTATAGATTCTGCTGGACTCGGTATGTGGGGTATGATCATCAACTTCTGCGAGAGCATGGACATTGATGTCAGAAAATGTATCGGCAATTCTACAGATGGCGCGTCAAATATGCACGGTGCTTACAACGGGTTTACTTAAATGGTTGAGTGAAAAAGTACCTCGCCAAATTCAGGTTTGGTGTTACTCCCATGCTCTAAATTTAGTATTGGTTGATTGTACGAACAGCGTTTTAGAAGAAACTTCTCTTTTTTTTCCTAATAAATGAGTGTGGCAAATTCTTTAAAGAATCTTATCAAAGAATAGATGTGTGAAGAGGAATCAATGACAAAACCAAATCTGTGAAGCTTCTTCTGCCCTGTGAAACTAGATGGAGTTTCCAGTACTATGCAATATAATGATAACTTACGAGAGCATTTCATATGCGGCCTTGCTGCAGGCATATTTTTTCCTGCCAGGGCTGATTTCTTTGGTCAATCCACCACTGATAATGCATGTCAATACAATTCAAGTGCATCACAAAACATATATCTGTGTGACAAACTGCGTAATGAAAGGGTGTTAATAGTAGAGTATTGGGAAGGATACCTGTGTCGTTACTTATGAGCTGGAAATGTGTTATAAACCCAGATGCAGCAAAACTGGATGATTAGGGTGGAAGAAAATTGCTCGATTTATTGAATTTTATTTCCATCTCTATCACGCAGATGACGGGGTCAGAATACGACTCAAGTAGAACGAACAGATGAATTCCTTTTTCCTAATGATAACTCTTCAAGCTGGTAATTTAAAATTATGGTCTGGGAAATATTTTCTTGGAACAATTTTCAAAGTTGTTAAATTTCAGAAGCACAGCTTGCCTCAGTATTGCTGCCAATCATGTGCATTCTTTTATGATGTTCCTTGATACAGATGATCACTTTTAGCGGAACAGCATCTTTGTTATTATGCACGATTTATCTTAAGCTGGTTTGAAGAGCATGATACAAAGTTCAAATTGTTCCTCTGGCCAACTCTGACCTCAATCATTTGTGGGATGAAATGAAATTCAGTTCAAAGTTTCAATGTTCAAACTTTGGAAATGTGACTGTCCAGTACGTATGGGCTATTATTCCATGCTGAGGTAATTGTCATGCTCTGGCTGTGGACTTGTTCAGGCCCAGAACCTCAGCTATGACCAAGGCTTAATGTGTTATTAAGGAAGATCTCTAATATTTCAGTCATTCAATGTATATGCTTTTACAAATTTGCAGAGGCGTAACTAGGGTTTTCGGTGCCTGGGGACAACTGAAGATATTGCGCCCCTTTCCTGTGTGCCAAGAATGGAAAACATTTCATTCTAAAATTCCGTGACATCAATTTGGTGCCGCCTGAATGCTGCACCAGGGGACATATGTCCCCCCTTGTCCCACCCTAGTCATGCCACTGCAAATTTGAATATTTGTAATGTCTCAGAAATTTGATTGGTGTCTAATATTTTATTTAAGTATCTAATTTTTCTGTCATAGTTTAAATATTTAATTATTTTCATACTTAGCCAAACACAGTGAAGCCCTATCGGGTGGTCGAATAGTTAGGACTGCTGAATACTTTTAGTTTGACCTGCCTCCTCGTAGACAGATAGCCCTTGTGGCATTGTCACATTCAAGTAATCTAACCAAACACACTGAAATGTAGCAGTGTGAAATCTTTCAGTGTGTCTATCTCATCACAGACAACCACCTCAGAAAGTACTCTATTTTTTATAGCATAAATAAATGACAGTATTGAATATTTCTTCAAGTCAGTTTCCCCCACAAAAGTCTTAAGACCATTAGGTTATATAAATGGTAATCTTAGGGAGCTGTAGTGTTTAGTGCTTTAATTTTTTCAGTATTTTATTATATAAGCTCTTTCTTGTACCATGCAAATAAGTATATGTTAATTTTGAACTTTCAGTATTTCCTTTATTTGCTGACATAAAATATTTTCTACTTTATCAAAGGGGAAAAAAATAATAAATGTATTTTAAAATAAGGTTTAAAAGTTATATCAAAGCCCTCTGAAATTGATTTTACTTTTTAGAGTACCTTATCCTGTCTTAAAAAGCATGAATAAAATTTTCCTGGGAGATGGTCCTGGGAGTAAATCTGAAATTGTTGAAAATCTTCTTCAGTTTTTTTTGAAGCCAACAAGTAAGTTCTTTTTTCGTTTTAAGTTAGGAAAAAAAAGGTGCTATTTTCTGTTATTAATTTATTAAAATAACAGAATAATTTTACTTACTTAATCCTCTCAATAAATAATGGAATAGTGTAATAGTACTTAATAATGGAATAGTGTAATAGTACTTAATGAATAATGGAATAGTGTAATAGTACTTAATGAATAAATGGAATAGTGTAATAGTAATAAACATTTAATCCTCTGAAAAGTAATAGAACTCAACCTTCAGAATAACTCACCCTTTTTTATTTGCTGACTAACAGCAGTATTTAAATAGCATTTATTTTCCTATATTTATATAATTATTTTACTCTATTTTTATAAAATTCCATTCATTAGAATGATGTTCGGATCATTAAAGAAAGTGAAGTTTTTTGAATAACATGTTGATATGTAGTAAGTAAAATAAATCTCATTACAAAATAAAACCATTCATTTTACTTAGAAGAGCAGTAGTAATTATTTAATAATATTTACTTGTGTATTAGAAATTTTTAGAGGTATCAAAATGTTAACCCTGTGCTGAGTTAAAACTTTTTGAAATGAATTGAATTATTTAATTATAAGAAAATACACACACACACATCTGCTACCTTCTGCCTTTGCATCTTTTCTTTTTTTTCATTGAAAATTTCCCCAGGAGAGACATTTTGTTTAAATCATTTGTATGTGATGTGTGTATAGATGTATATATATATAAAGAGAGTCTATAAATATAAAAATGTAAGCAGATTTACAAGAATTTTTTTTTTTAATCCTTTGTGGTTGGTGAGCATAGAAGGCAACGGACAAAATTAAAAGCAAAACCCCTTTAATTAAGAAAAAATGTTTCTGATTATAAAAGACAAGTACAGTAGAGCTCCAATTATCCAAACCAGTTGGGACCGAACCCCATTCAGATAATTGGATTTTTTCCGAAGAAAGGCTCTCTGTACACTTTAATTACTGTATTTTGAAAATTCAAGAGAAAAAACTAGTTTTAAAAGAAAAAGAGGTTTTAATGAATTAAATTGAAAAGGCAACACTTTTACATACATGTTATATAGCGTACTGTAGAGTACTTACAAGTGCTGAAAGTCATTGCTTGCTGAACATCTCAGTCAAAGTAAGCTGTTTGATTGCCTTATCTGTTTTCAGGCAGCCAAGTTACGCATCTGCTTGACAATGAGAAGATGCATGGTATAACACTTGGACTGATGCTCCATTCACTTCAACGCAGTTTCAAGGCGCCAAGCACTTCACTAGCTGATGGTCCTGAATCTGCTTCAACTTCGACATTAAGGTCATCTTCTTCGTGGACACTTTCTACTCTCACACTTTCAATAAGTTCATTATCATTTAGAATTTGAAGCCCAGGGACTGACGAATCACACACCATCCATTCTGCTGTATCCTCAGCACTAACTTCTGAACATCCAGGAATTTTCAAAAGAATGTTTCTTAATTCCTCTTGTGACACTTCATCTTCTTCTGTCTGTTCCCTTTCCTTTTCTTAAGCTTATGTTTACTTTTCCTTCTCTTTTGTTGATTCTGAAAAATTCTGAAAGCGATTCGGATTGTTGGAGTTTGGATAATTGGAGTAGTACTGTACATTTAAGAAGAATAGTATATCTGGCAAGCTTAAGGGGGGGGGAGAAAAGCAAAAATCATTTAATTAACCGCTTCCCTTACACATTTTTTTTGAAAAAAATTGCAAAAAATCATATTTTTTAAAAATTTTATTATTAAATACAACAAAACGAAACAAATCAAAATACGTAGGTTTTGAAGTTGAATTTTTAAATTTTTTAAGGTGTAAAAGCATTAGTTTTAATATTAGTTTACTATCCCGAGTTATCTCGGGCAAATGAAAAAAAAGTTAAATATTAGTCTTTGTATGACAGTTTTTGAAACAAGGGACAACACAAAGTGATACCTGACATTCTACACTGATATCTGGTCTCTTTTCTTACTGGCTTACCACTGGAATCTCTTTCATGGGAGCACAGAGTACACTGATTCGTTGGATTTGATTTTTTTTTTTTAAATAAATTTTTCCCACCTCTTCATAATTACTATTTGAAAAATCATCGTTTTCGCTATCTTGCATCATCGCCATTATTTTTTTTTCCAACGCATGCATTCTTCTTTATACATTACTAATCCACAAGCCGACGTATACTATATAATAGGGTAACACGTGACCAGTCCCTCCAAAAGAGCCGCAAAACCAAAAAAATTTACCGAACTGCCAATCAAATCTGAATATTTTCTTTCATTTCCTCTAGGCCAAGTAAAACTGTGATGAAACAAATCGTACTAACAAGTTCACCCAAGTTTTCATGGGATAATATATAACTGCAATATATACAAACTCGAGATAACTCGGGATAATCAGGCAAGCGTTTAATAGAATGATCATAAAAAATCCCAGTCTTTGTGATGGAGCAGACCACAGTTCTACACAATCAACTACTTTTCTGAATTATTTCTGGGTGAATTAAAAAAAAAAATAAGGCTGCTAATCAAAAATGAAATCTAAAATTCATTCCAGACTCCTAAGCAAGCAGAATACAAAATGGCAGCACTTAATTACAAAATTGGAATGAACAAACAGAATTAGTTCTGCAGTTCTTCTAGTTGAAGGGAATGAAATCCTATAAAGGATTAAAAAACACTTGTTATTGCCAAATATTGGCAAATAATATAAAAAACAAACATGAAAATTAGTTTTTTTATTTGTAAATACGAGAATACTAGTTTTGTGTCATGGTTTGAATACTTAATTTCATATTTTACTATATTGAATGCATTTAATTTCATATTTTACTATATTGAATGCATAAATTTGATGTTTAAAACAAAATATCAAATTTAAAGTTTATTTCCACTCCGCTACTTAAACCATGTATGTCTTCAGTTTCTTCATTCACTTTCAAATCATATATAATGTAAATGTCGATCATCCAAAATTTATTTGTCGTTTCTCTAATACTTTTTTGCTGCATATATTATAGCATGCAAAATAGTTGCAAGTTGTCATGGTATGGGCTGTACAAGTCTGGAAAAGATTGTGTCAGATTTGCAAGCAGAGATCTTGCAGTTCTCTGTAGATTATAAGGATGTTATTGTTGAGTTGTTAACTGATGTTCCATGATATTCCAGATGTGCTTAATATTAAGAGGCGTGTTTCTGAAATCACGATCACATAATTCTGGTATTATGATAAAGTACTGTCTGCTGTAAGAGTCCATATCCAGTGGGAAAGTAATGAAAGAGTGTAATTGGTCTGTCTTGATATTTACATAATCTGCTGCTGTTATTGTATATTATAAATTAACCATCACTCCCACGAGATCTCTTCAAAGCGTAGTACCTGGGACGTTGGCTTATTTACTTTACACAATACATGTGTTGGTCAGTTGTTTGCTTCGAAGAGAGCATAGTCATCAATTGAACAGCATCATTATGTGCTATAAAAGAAACGGATTAATTTGAATGGGTAACATTTATATTCATTATTTCCACTCATTATTTCATGAGTCCACCGTTGTTGTAAACATCAATGATTCTAGGTTATCACAGGTACACGAATGGAAAATTTGTTGTAAGTAGTTGTTTGCTGTAAATAATTTCAGTGAGTGCTGTAATATTCTTTCAGTTGTCAATTGGAGGCACTGGCAGCTGTTTGTCTTCATCAAGTGGAGCACTCTCCAAAATCCACATTAGTTGAGTTGGTATGGCAAAGCCTTAGCATCTTTTATTGATTTCAACACTGTTTTTCAGCTTTTGGTTGACATTAACAGCAGCAGCTCACAAACACCTTATGAACAGTGTTTCGCAGATATTCATACCCAGCCTTCAGGCTACTACAACCTGGTCTTTAATTAAGTTGCTTGTATCAGCAGCTTTCCTCAGCCATATGCAATTGACAAAATGATGACTCCACCCCTGGCAGCCATTAAATAACATCCACACCTGTGCCATTTGTGCTAGTGAGTGTATTCTCACAACATTAGTGTAGTTATAATGTTTTGGTTGATCAATTGTATACACACGGGCGTTAAAGAAAAGATTGTGTATGTGTATTTAAATTTAAATTATTAATAGAGATTATCCCCTAAGATGAAACCCAAAGGAAAAATAAATTATTTCATTTATAAAACCTTAAAACCATTAAAGGATGACCTTGTTGGAAAATAAGAGTTTAAATTATTGTTATATAACTTTGTAAATTGAATTAATAAAATATGTAAATAAAAACTAAATTCTAATAAAAATAAAAAAAATGAAAATAATGATTAATGCTGATTTCATGCCAAAAGGCTGAGTTTCCAAGGCAAATGCCTTTCTCGATAAAAATACCAATAGTTACTGAGTTCTGGTAGTGTTTCATCCCTCTTGTGTGACTGAAGGAAATCCATGCCTCAAAGAACAGCATGATCATTATGCATCAAAGCACAGTATACGTACAATTCCACCAGCTATGTGTCTGAGCTTGCAAGTCCACCCATGGGCGAGGGATTTGAAATTTTTTGAAATTTTACAAAGTGAATGGTCAAAATTAATCGTTAACTAGTTAATAATAAATCCATCTATATTTTACCTTGCATATACTTGCAGTTTTATGTTTATTAACCCCTTCGCGCCGACTGTCACGTATACGTGCCAGCAACGAACACACTTATCTACCGGCCGACACGCAGGCGTGCCAGAACATTGTTGCATTTTCTACCGACTGTCACGTATTTGTGCCAGTACCTTGAAACGTTTTTCAAACTATAATTTCTGCCACAAGATGGCACTGTATGTCCATATGGTTTCAGATACATGTACATTAGACCTTCTACTCGAAATGAGAGAAGCATGACTCACATACACGTGTTTTTGATTATATAAACAAACGGGGAACTAAATGTTTCCGAATGGCGTGATTTATGACGTCTCTTTAAATCGCACTTTATTCGCACGTGGTAGTTGTTTATTGTAAGTAGAAGTTTTATATGCGCTAAAGCGTTGAGTATTTCGGTTTACAGTTCAGTTTTTAGAAAATAATTAGATCTTGTTAGAAGTGAATTCTTTCTGTTTTTGCCGTTTCAATGCCGAAGCGTCGAAAATGTTTAACAGAGCATGAAATAGCAGAAATGATGCAGAATATTTCAGATATTAATTCTGAAATTCTGATATTCTGATATTGATTCTGAAAGATGAACTGAAAGACATTTTCCAAAACTTTGTTCAGAAGAGACTGATAAGAAAATGAGACGACGATGCTTCGTTTGTTCACATTCCCAGAAAAATCCTCCAAAACGGCAAATGAGTTATTACGAGTTCAAGGAATGTAACCTAGGACTGTGTGTAGATCCCTGTTTTAAAATTTTTCATACAAAAAGAGAATTTTAAGTAATATATTTAGTTTTCAGATGTATAATGTTAAAAGTCATAAAATGGTGAGTAATTAAAATAAAATGTGTAAAATATGCATTTAAACAAGAAATAAGGTAATTAAATGACATTCAAATGGTCATAATTTGTGTAAATTTTATTAAGATGAGATTGAAGGAGAATAGTACAAAATTTGACTTAATACTAAGAAGCTAGATTAGTTAAAAATCTAATACTTCATGATGTTACTTTTTATTTATTTATTTATTTAAATATTTGAACCACAGTTTCTATGAAAGCAAAAGTTTCCATTAATTTTATAATAATTTTCCTTTATATATAAAATTATCATTGAAATTATATTTAACATTGCTAAATGAATTTTGATAGGAAAGTAATTTTTTTATTTTGAAGAAAAAATTGTCCCCAATTGAAAATTGTTTTTGCAAAGTAATTTTTATGTTTTGTTAACAATACACTTTAATACAATTGTAACAATTACAATAATAAACAATAAGATTTCTCAATTGTAACAATTACAATTAATAAATCTTATCTTTTCATCCCTTATAAATTTTGAGTGTCAAAAGTAAGCACTTATTCCAAAGTAATGTCATATTATAATTCCAAAGTAATATCATATTATAATGTAATATCATTGACATGACATATTTGACATCCTTAACTTGACCTTTGCCCCATGGTTATTTCATTATTTGTGCTGTTTAAAAACAGAAAACTAATGAAAACATGAAATATTTATTTTTAGGGTCACCTGTATACATGAGACCAGTGGAAGAAGATTTAGAGGTTAGCATTTTCTTAGAGTAAAAAATATAATTTGTAATAATCAAATATGATTTTTTAATTCTGAAAAAGATAAAAATTCTTGAACCTATGCAAAGAAGAAAGAAAGTTATTCTATTTGGATTGAAATATTGTATCAGAATTGTGTATGATTTGTAGAAATGTAAAGAACTGTTGATTTCTTGTATAATAATCTGTACTCCTTGAGATGAAGGGTTGTGTGTATTAGAGAATTATGAAGATTATAGATTGTCTTTTTGAATCTTGTTTACATTTTTCTATTCTAATATCTACATTAAATTTGGATTATTTGCGTATAAGTAATTAAATATATCCATGCTTTAAAATTTTCTTAATCAAGACTCATTGAATACCAAACAATTATATTTTTGAAGCAGGATTATGCTCAAAGAAAATAATCTGAGTGTAAAGGAAGAACATGATGGAGAAAAAGTGGGTAAATGGGAGTAAAGTACGCTTTTGTAAAAATGTGTCAAAATATTTAATTTAAAACTGTGGGTACAAAGCTTCTTTTTACATTTAAGAATGGCAACACGCTAACCAACATGGTCACGTGATCGCTTTGCGAGAGACTGAAACAGGAGAAGCAACAATGAAGTTCAAAAGTGAAGGACTGAGAACTCATCTTATGATGTTGTTTCATTTTTATAATGCCATGACTCTGAACTCTCCTTATAATATGATTCTGTTTAATATGATGTTGCTCTCTTTTCATGATGCCATGGACTGACATTTTTCTTATTAGTCCAAAGGCGCAGTTTGCCCTGAAGGGACTATTAATTTCATTTTGGCATTTTGTGTCACATTTGTGTGTTTTGGCATTATGCATGTTTCTCGCATTGTGATCAAACAACGGTACCTAGAGCCATGAAAATTTGAATAACATAATCTTCCATAGAATATGGGCATGTGAAAGCCCTAATTTTAATTTGAAATTTGTTTTATTATCAATTTCAGATTTTGTAACACTTCAATGAATTTTTGATTAAAAAACTAAATCGTTTCAAAGCGAGCAATGGCAACACTGTATGAAAAAAAAATTTATCTCCAGCACATGAGACTCTATTGGAAATTCTAAAGATATGCTCATTTTAAAATTAGTTTGCAATATTGCTGTTTAACTGAATTTTATAGTTTGAGTATGTAGAATATGATATTTAATAAATAAAGGTAACACAAAAAATGTTAAAAAATACTCATTTGGATGTAATTTAAAATCTGAAATCTTTCAGATTTTTTGTCTTTTTTCTTTTTATATGACATCTTTGTCTTAATTAAGTTCGCGTGTTTTCGTCATTAAATTACTAAATGTGACTACCATTGTCATCAGTACAACTACATCCTACATATATATATGTATCCTTCGGCAAAATCATTTTCAAAATATTTTTTTTTGCTCTTAAATGAAAGAAAAAGTAATTAAATAAAGTTAATAAAACAAGAATAGTAAAGGCTTTTCTAAATTTAATCACTGTGTTAATTCTGCTGTTACATTTTGTGCCTGTACATTGAAATTAATAATATCATTAACAGTTACAAAAAGTGCTAGAACTGGAATTTTAGATTTATTATTGTTATTTAACCCATTCTTCTTTTCTGTTTTATTTTTATTTTATTTTATTTATTTATTTATTTCTGACGCAGAAAATGCAAGTGCTGTTTTAATAATCTATCCCTAATTTGTAGCTGGTGTAAACAAGTGTGTTCAGT
Source organism: Stegodyphus dumicola (assembly GCF_044657685.1). Classification (NCBI taxonomy): domain Eukaryota; kingdom Metazoa; phylum Arthropoda; class Arachnida; order Araneae; family Eresidae; genus Stegodyphus; species Stegodyphus dumicola. The sequence goes on along the minus strand of NC_140768.1, from coordinate 165,560,388 downwards.
GGATGAAATGTAAACAAATTTTTTTAATGAAATGCATGAAAAGTTATTGACGGATTCAGTGTTTCTTTTATAAACAAAATATGTTATGAATGTAGTATATATTTGTTAAAAAACATATTTTTTTACACATATAACGAAAAAACTGCTATGATATTTATCTATTTACCATGTTGAATTTTTGTGGAAACTTTTTTTTTTTTTTTTTTTTGGTTTATATACAAAAATGAACATGGATTACAGAAATTTATGGATTAGGAAATCACAGATTATTGGTATTCTGCTGTGTGTCATTCACTGTCTAATTCACCAACGGTTAAAAATAAGGATAAGATGTCTGAAATAACTTTATAAACTAATTTTAACTGTGGTTGATAATGGATAAAGAGTATAGAGAATTCCATTGTTTAAATTAATTTGAAGGAAATAAGATATTTTAAAATTTTACTGCTGGAAAAAATTTCAGTGAGCTGTTTTTTAAATAGCAGCATAAAGTATGAAAAGTCTGTATTCAAATAGAAAAAGGGAAGTCTTGCAAATTGAATGACTTTTACCTTTAGTTTCAGAAAGTAAATAATAGTAGTAATGCCAATAGTAATATTAGTAATAATATTAAAAGAATGGTCTTATAGAAGTATTAACTTTTTAAAATTTGATTAGATTTTTCTAAATTGAATAAATGTTGATCATTATGTATTACCAAAAATACAGAAGTTTATTATTATTAAAACACTAGCTTAAGAAAAAAATAAATGCTAAAAATTAATTTTATAAGTAAGCTTTTTGACACTCGCATCACTTAAAAGAAAATTATTTTCAGCCTTAAAGGAGGTTGTTCTAGCATAGCAAATATATTCAAGGAGGAAATATGTTTTTGTGTTGAAAAAAATCCATGTTGTCTGTCATTTGTTCCTTTCTTTGGAAATAGGAATTTTATAGATAAAATATAAAATGTAAACCCTTATATTGCAGCTGGGTTATATATAAAACTTGTATGATAGATGTAGAGATTAACCCATAAGTGATAAAAGTTTCTCCAATTTATGATTACAATATATATTGACTGAAACTTTTGTTTCACGTTGTACATTTGTATTGTCTTGTATACACTTTTTTATTCTTGAAGAGGTAAAACTGCTGAATGCTGGTAGTCTGAACTGGGCTTGAGACTCAGTGAATGGTTTTGCTGCTTTATTGGTTTCATAGTTTTTCCCATGTGGATACTATCCAGTTTCTCTTAAAAAGGGCTCCATAAAAGCATCCCTTCCCATAGATAGCCTTTGAGTTGCTTTGTCATAATCAATTAAACTAACCTTTAAGAAGAATGGGTATCACTGTTTTTGTATATGTAGAAACAGACCCCGAATTTCCCAACAGACATGTGCTTTTGTTAGTACATGTCATGGAATTTGCGTGCCACTGTATAGCCCCATTTTCAGATAAACTTAGCGTATTTTTTATGATATTTAATAACAAATATCTGTGTCTTTCTTGACTCACACGGGCAGGGAACCTACCCTCATAACAGTAACACATGATTATGCCACTGCTTAACTGTGATTTATTATATTTCCTTCGATGGGCCATTTTCTGTCAACTAGTTATAGCTGACTGTGACTATCTGAAATTTTGCTGTCTCGGGAATGCTCTTGATCATGACTTCACTTTTCTTATTTAATAATTAAAATGGCTGTTATTAACAAAACTTGGAAGTCAGAATTTAGAATAATTTACCATTTGCTTAATTTTGTTTTTGCATAATGTTGGAATAGTTGGTGTTTTAATCTTATTAGCAATGATTAATTTGTATTTATGTTAATGACAGTCTGTTTGTAATGAAAGATTTCAAAAACTTAGTTTTATATTGTGGTTCATTTTTTCTGTTTTCTCAGATGATTAAAAATAAACTATTGATAAAAATTTAATTTTATTTCGATGAAATTATGTTTCCAAGAAATCTATGAGATTAGAGTAAAAAGATAAAAGCTAAGGTCTCTTAAAAGTCAGTTTTACATATTTGAGAACGTGTATTTTGATTCTTATTTTAATCTTCATTCCAATATTACGATGTGCGGAAGGTGTGAATTTAATGGAAACTTCACTTTGTTTTTGTATTTTTAAAAAAGTTTGGGAGTAAATGCTAACTTAATTGCATCATATACATTATTTTCTTATTTTTGCGCCATCTGTTTTTTTTAAATAAGTGATACTAATGTTACTTTATTTCCTTTTAACTTTTTAAATTATATGATAGTAAGTAATTTAATAATTTGGGAATAAGTTTATTCAGAAATTAATATTGCTTTACAATTAATTTTTTATTTTCAGAAAACATTGGCAGAATATGAAAGATTAAAGGAATATACACTAAAAGGTAGTTTCTTGCTATTTGAAAAGAATTATCGTGATTGTCAAAATTTTTCCTATTAAAAAATTTAATGCTTAGAAATTACTTAATGATATTATGATTTATTTATATGATATTTTTACCTTCTTTCTTCATTTGTTCAGATTTGCAAGATTTTAATGTTAAAAGGTAAGGCCTATGCTCTTGTAATATCAAACAAATGAAGTTCAATTTAAAAAGAAGTTCAACCTAAAAATTGGCATAAATAACCATAACATTTTCATTGAGTACAAATTTATTGAAACTCAATCAAAGTTTATCAAGCTTTGTCATTATTTAGAAAAGTCAGTTGAAACTGTATGTAAGAGTTGGAGTACTGGGTTGAAAGATGAAAGGAAGAATTCAGAAAAGATTTTTCTGTGCTTCTGGCAGAAATTGAATGAAAACTGTATCATTAAAAAAATTTTTTTTATACAGGAAAATTTGAGAATTCTCTAAGGAATCTCGATTGAAAGAAAAATTAGCGTAAGCAATAATTTCGGCCTCCAAATCTGAAAGTTTTAATTTTTCTCTCAACAGTGGTATGTTATGCAGGATTTTTTAACATTTTTTCTGTCCACCACAGCATCGTTCTTATGCGGATAAACTTGAAGTATGTTTAAAATTATTATTACTTTTTAAGCAGTCCCCTTTTTCTCAGATATTACTGCGTAAACAACAAATACAGTCAAAAGTCGTTAATTCGGACACCCATAATCCGGAATGATCTATAATCCAGACCTTAAAGCTACAAACTTTCTGTGCATGCGTCGCGGCGCGCAATGAATTGGAAGTTGATCTGTCAGCATTATCCTTATTTTCAGGGCAGATGTTTTTATTTTATTTCGCTTATAATTCCTTACTAAATGTAGTATTTCATCTTGATGTACTCCGTCTTTGATATGATTTAAATCAAGTTCCTCGTCATTATAATTCGCTTCTGATGGTGAAGAAAGAGACACAGAGGTTATTGAAAACGAAAAAATTTCGATTGACAAATTAGTCGGTATTCTTGACACAGCAATTGTAGTACTTGAACAGCGAAACTTTGTAACTAAACAAGAAATTATGTCTCTTTAATAGAATTAAAGAGAAAGTATTATCACATGAAACAAAGCAACTTAAACAACTTGCATTGAAAGAAATGTTTAATGAAGTAAACAAATAAATATTAAACCTTTTCTTTTTGGAAATTTTGATACCCTTCAGATCATAATTATTCTTTATTTCATAAATTATGGTTTCATATTTTTAATTTTGTAATTTCTGCATGCCATCTTACCAGATTTAAACTGATGATCTATAATCCGGAATCGCCGAAGTCCCGCTGAGTTCGGATTAACGACTTTTGACTGTATGAATAATTAAACCCAAATTAAGTATTAAAAATTATAAAAATAAACATTAAGAACTGCAAAGTTATGGGTTCTAAATTGGGAAAGAACACTAATTAGTATTACAGTATTAGTAATACAACAACAACAAGTATAACAGCAATTAGTATTGTAATTATTTGGAGATGGACATAATTGCTCTTTTATGGGATCAGATCAGAATGGTTTGCTCACTGAAATGAAATCAATTCTTTTTAATGACTTATTACTCTCTAACAGTAACCTTGGTGAAAAAGATCAGGAATGACAGACAATATAGAGTGAAGATCAGAAAAAATCAAACAAATAGTGAGATTAGGACTACTTAGTGAGTTTGAAACAAAGATTGAAAAGAATTGAATTGGGAGTGGTACCAGGGTTCGTACGGTCCTTAAGAGTCCTTAAATTTTTTGGAACCGATTTTTGGTCCTTAAAAGTCCTTAATTTCGGCCAAAATTACTACAAGGCCCTTAATTTTAATCATCTGAAATTTCTGCCTGTTTTTACGACTGCCATTTTGAGTGTGAATTAGCATTTTGGAGAAATATTTTTGGTGATTCACTGACGTATATGGTTATCTTTTGAATGTTTTCATGGGTTATAATTTATTTCTATTCCTAATATAAATGATGAGATACTCGAATTTCTAAGCAAGAAGTGAAACACAAGCACTTCGAAATTCATTTTTTTGTAATAAAGAGCTCTGAAACAATTTTCGCTTTTTGGAATGTGAATTCTTTTATTAAACAGTTCTAAATTTGGTGACTTGTCAACATTTTGGCGATTTTAAGATCATTTTCTATAGAAAATTTTTAATTCCGCAATCTGAGAATTTTTTGACGATTTTTTTAAAACATTGGATCATTGCTAAATTTCATTAAAATAATAACACATGAGTTATATTTAAAAATAACATTAAAATAAAGCGTTTTTATTTTTCGCTGTCGTATTATAAAGTTTCATTTTGGCAACTTATTATACAATATTTTGAATCTGAAAAATAAACAAGGTATAATGCTATAAAGCACAATTTACGAAACAGCTCTTAGCAAAAGCAAAATTAGCTATGTAATTAATTAAAAAATATCTTCTTTTTAATTTTTTCATAGTAAGCGTTTTTTCCCATGTAATTGACTCAGAATATTCAAAATTCTCAGAATATGCATAAGTTTTCTTTATAAAATTATTTTTACACATTTTCCCTCTTTTTTTTTTTTCGAAAATATTTCTGACTTTTCGCTGTTGCAGAATTGGGATCATTTTTCTTTAGTATTTTTGATATTGCAGCTTGGAAAATTTAGAAGGATTTGAAGGCAAGTCTTATAGACCCATGATTCTAGAAGATTCGAGAAATATGTGACAAAATGAAAAATGTCTCCATGGTATCAACGCATAATGGATGTATTTTACAGAAAGTTTTCAATGAATTTCTTACTTTTTGGAGAACATCTGGAAGAGCAATGAAGACATAATATTTGAATGTTTTACTTCTGATACTAGAATCTTAACATGTTTATCTTCCCTTTATATTCTCTATTTTTCAGTAGACACAAGCATTGAAAATATCAAAAATGCTTCTAATCTTATCACTTGGGCAGGCATTATAGAAAGGAATTTTTTTATTAATAAAGAAATTGAAAACTTACAATTTAAAAGATCCATCTAATGTGTCTTAATGCATCATATACAGAGCTGGCACTAGGCATTTTCCCATCTAATGCAATCTCTGTGGATCCTAAACTCGACTGCATAGTGTCTTTCTAAATTCTGCTTCCAATGCCTGTTTAAATTCTAAAAGTTTTGCCATTTCTAGATTTTGTTGTTTGGTGTGTTATTAAATCCTAGAAATTCTGCCACACCAACTCCGTAACCAGCCTTTGTCATATATATTTCATATTTCTTCTGAATTCCATATTACAAACGAAATTAAATTAGTCGCTTTTTCTATTCTAAATGCATTTAGTGGTTTTTAGAAAAACAGAAATCTTTAATTAAATCCAAAAATTCTAAAATGAAAAGGAAAGATGCTGGAGAAAGAAACTGAATACATATATGCAATTATTATATTATTATGTAAATTACCTAATTGTTCATGATTTCAGCCTTTACTATAATTTTCTATTTCTGTTTCCTCATATGATACAGTTACAGAGGTAGATTAAATTAAAATTAAATTGTATAATCTTTGACCACTAGTCCACATTTTTAGTTTGAATTTGACTGTTCTTGTTTAATTACGTCACTGTGAGATAGAACATGCCTTTATGTTTGTTCTAAGTTCTTTTTAAATAATGGGCTTATTTAAACTTTTGTCTGATATTGTAATTTCTTTCAGACATAGCGATAACTTTCTACATGTCTATCGGGGGTTTTGGGCTATTTAACTTTTACCAGATGAAGTAGATCCTCATAGGTGCGTTGTGGAGAGGTTGACAAGTTAGGAGATAAAGCACGCAGAAACTAGCAATAGTATTGGTTTGCATATTGAGACAAATCTCTAATTATTGTTAGAAAAGATGCTTAAAGAGAAAGACATTGATATTATCTAGCCAAAATGTTTGGAAAGGCTTCAAATTAAAATAAAAAATTAGGTCTCATTCTAGACAAGCAGCAGTCACATTCAGTCTTTTGTTATGAATGATGCTGATTATGATCTTACTTCTCATTTTAACCTATGCCGTTTGACATAAAATCTACCTGCTATTTACTAAACCTCTAGACCAGCAGTTCTCAACCTTTTGACTAACGTGTACCATCTAAACAAAAATTGAAAACCTTTAGTACCACTACTACAAAGTACTACTACCACCACAACTCTTGAACAAAGCTCAGATCGCATAAATTTTCGAGTGTTGGAAAAAAACTCAGTCAGGCTGTTGGGGTTTTAATTTTTGAAACAAATAGTTAAAAATACTTTGCTTCTTTGTGTACCAGCGGTTGAGAACCTCTGTTCTAGGCTGACCAAGTATGTGACAAAATGAGACATAAAAAAAATCAAAGCTAACTATTAGTAAAACGTAAATGTCACTTATCTTCTTTCAAATATGTCCAACCTATTATAAGTGTAAACTGTTTAATGCTACTTGATAAACTACATGAAGTTTATTTTATTCTCAAACTTATTAATAATTATGTTAATTAATTCATGTTTAGTAATAATGCATACTATTTAGGGATCTATTTTACTTTTAGGATGGTATTACAAAAGTAAAATAATATTTTAATTAAATTTATTCAGTTCCCGTTTGCTCATAGGTCCTTAATTTTCTTCATTAGTGGTCCTTAAAAGTACTTAATTTCCATGTGCAGAAATGTGTACGAACCCTGGGTACAGGAACTCAATTAAGCACTCAGAACTGATTTGTTTCAACTGTAGTTTTGAAATTCTGTAAAACCTCTTTTCTACATGTAAATAACAGCAAAATTCTACAATAAAGTTTTTTTTTTTTTTTCTTTTTTTTTTTTCAAAAAGTTAGGAATTTATAAAATTTAACTTATAACATGGGATTATAAGCATTCTTTTCTACCCTAAAATGAAAATCGATCTTTCCTGGCACACTTCCATAAAGAACTAAATTCTTTTTTTTGCCAATCAGCCCAACACGTGGTGAATAAATTGAATCAGTTCATGAACAAATAGCAGATCTCTATTCCTGTTATGTTTGCTGCAAGAGCTCTCAGTGAACTGTTAAAAATCCATTTTCTGGAATCGGAGTAAATTCACCAAATTCTTTGATTCCATTCTGGAGCAGATTGTCCAACTCTAGTCATTTGCAAATAGGAATTTATCATTTTTTCTGATAATCTAATTTTTTTTAAAGGTTTTATTATTTGAATAAATAGAAATTGGTAAATTCTTAAAAAATAATTTTGTATTTTTGTATGTAAGACTCTGTGCAAAAATTTCCCTCTGTTACATTAGAATTTTGGTTTTATTTTAATAATTGGACATATTGAGTTATTAGCTGTGATAATTTAATAAACTGTTTAAAGACTGTTTTCAGAAATTTGCCTGTTGCATTACAATTTCGTTTTTATTTTAATAATTTGATATTTTGAGTTCATGTATATTAGCTGTGATAACTTAATAAACATTTTAAAGAAAATAGTATCAATTTTGTCATAAATGTATGTTATTTTTTCCACAGTTTATGTGTGTTTAATTTGAATTGACCTTATATGATGAAATTCTTTAATTTCCCCTCCCCCCAGGCCCAACTCCAGTAGTTTTGGTTCAGAAGCTCACAGATAGTTTTATTCACCAGATAACAAATAGGGTATGTCATAATTTTAAATTGAAATATTATATATTCTTATTTCAGGTATATTTGAAAGTCCACCAAGTTTGGAATGTGTTCTCTTATTTATGGAAGGAAGTACATACAGTTTTATTCTTATGTTCTTCCAGTTGATGTTAACTATATCTACTATGACCAAAGAACTATATCTACTATGACCATATTGCATCTGTAACTCATTAAATGTGGTTTGTGTTTTAACTGGGAGAGAAGTTAATTCCTGATTAATCAGGGTAATTCATGGGTTAATTATCATAAATCGTGGTTAATCTGAGAGTAGTTAAAAATACAAGACACGAATAACCAGGGTTTGTACACTCCTTAATAGTTCGTAGGTTTTTTTCAAATTGATTTTTGGTCTTTAAAAGTCCTTAATTTCGATTGGCTAATTAATAATGCTCTAAAATTACTATTGGCTGGTCGAGTTCCTGTTTGCAAAACGATCTGCATCACTTTCATTATTTAAGTTAGATGATGGTTATCAATTTTGAAATGACATTGTTTAGAAAAGTTTATTAGCACTTATTGTTTTTTGAATAGAAAGGTGAGACACGCATGGCAAAAGGGAGGACCATTGCTAATTAAAGTTAGTATTTTCATTTACATATTTTTATGTTAGAGGCATATTACTTTAACTGTACATTTTAATTTGTGTATTTCCTGTTTCTGTGTGCCAAAAATAGTGGTTATCATAAACCTGTGCCATTTCCAAATTAATACATTATAAGGTATTTCTTCCACTTTCCTAGCATGCCTTCATGGTGTAGTGGTTCTGCACGCTGGGCCGGTATTCCAGAGGTCCATGGTTCGATTTCCGACAAAGGCAGTTGCTAATTTTTCATCTCTCCGGCTTCAAAAAAAAACCTAATGTCTTTACAGTGGCCCCCCGAACTAAAGGGGTTGTGGATGATGATTCTCCACACCCAGGATTTGGCGATTGGGTACCCTAAAAACCCCAGTCGCCCTTTAAAAGGGAAAGTATGTAAGGTATTTCTCCCATCTTCTTAGCGTGCCTTCATAGTGTAGTGGTCATCACACTGAGCCGGTATTTCAGAGGTCCGTTGTTCAGTTCCCGGCGAAGGCAATTTCTATTTTTTATCTCTCTTGCTTCCAAAAAATATTAATGTCTCTTCAAATATATTGTGTTATTATATGTGTAGCTGCTAGTAGATAATAAAACAAATTTCAAATTCAAATTAGGGTTAATCCTAATGTCCAAAAATCATAATGTCTGTACAGTGGCCCTCCGAATTAAAAGGGTTGTGGATGATGATTCTCCACACCCAGGATTTGGCGATTGGATTCCCTAAAAAACCTTGGCGATTGGATTCTCCTTTAAAAGGGAGAGTATGTAAGGTATTTCTCCCGCCTTCCTAGCGTGTCTTCATGGTGTAGTGGTCAGTACACTGAGCCGGTATTTCAGAGGTCTGTGGTTTGATTCCCGGCGAAGGCGGTTGCTAATTTTTCATCTTACCTGCTTCCAAAAAATCCTAATGTCTACAACATATTGAACAATTTTTACACAATGCTCTGATCCTCATAACTTACATAAGCCTTCAACAAATGATAGTTTTAGAGCATTCATTATTAATTAGTTAGTCAAATTGTATTGAAAGTAATTAATTTTGAGCTAAGACTTTGTCTCTAACACTTTGCATTTACTTTCTACTTCTCGGCTAATTAAGCCGAGAAGCATGCTCTCTTAAAAAATGTAAAAGGTTATAAAACAGGCTTACTTATTGCAGATAATTTTGTGTTGGTAAAAGTGTGTCAACCATACATAAAAAGGAAAGGGGCATGTCTGCACGTTTCATCATTCTATTATCACATTTACATGACTAAGCTTTTTATTGCTTTTTATTACATTTATCTTCTTCATTTTATATTAAATAATATTATTACCATGGTTATATATATGTGTGTAATGGATCATGTAAAAGTTTTAATATGTTAAGTTTTATGTATGATTTTCTGTTTTTTGCAGGAAAACTCAAGCAATAGTCTCAACTGTAAATCAAGTAAAATGTTTTTCTTAAACATTTTCTGAAAAGCTTGTTCTTGTAGTTTATGTCTGAATTAACTATTTGAAAAATATTATATATATATATATATATATATATATATATATACATACACACACACGCACACACACACACAGGTAACCCTTGTATAACATGGTAGATAGGTTCCTAGAAAATGCCGTGTTGTATGAGACCGAGGGCTAGTATAAAAAAAGGGGGTCACATTCCGAAAACTTTTTAAAAACAAATACTTTTTAAAATTCTACATAAGCAAAAAAATACACATTTTACTTTAACACAACTTTAGTTTAATAAATTTCTTCGCTGTCACCTCTCAACTGAGTAACGTTTTTTTTTTGGTAGAATGAGATCGCTTTCACTTTCAGAATTTCTTTCTTCATTTAAAATTCTGGCATTTTCTTCCCTCTTTAAAAAATATATAATTTTACTTTGCTTAGTAGTTCTTACTGGGTCAATGTAAATTTATCAATAGGGAGTTAGAGTTCTGCAGCTTCCTTTTGAATTTTCGGCTTATTTCAGTGGAAAGGTCTGCAGTCAAGAAAAATGATTCGAGATTTTCAGCTAAGCTTAGGCTTTCTTTTAATTTTTTTAATGTTAACTCATTAACTGCACAATCTTCATCAGTGCTAGTGTCCTCAGAATCAATTTGGTGTACGGCTTCAGATGCCATTTCCATCTGCCTAATTGATTTTGAATCGGTTACATCTAAAATCCACTGTAATGCTGTTCTTACGTAATGTGTTTTAAAGTTATAACTATTACTACCTATAGCCAATGGTTGGGGTGATGAAGTAGTGTTAGGGGGATGATTCAAATCTTGTGCATGACATGGAGCTTTATCTAATAGTAATAGCACCTTGAAGCTCAAAGTTTTCTGCTTTAATTAACATTCAGCGTCTGGCACAAAACACTTTAAAGCCAATCTTTAGCTTCATAACAAGCCGATGCAAATTCTCCTTGAATTCTTATGCTATGAATTGCAAAACGCTTTTTGAAATTTGTGAACCAACCTTTACTTGCAGAAAATCTGTATTTACAGAGGATTCTCCATGTTCTTTAAGGTGCTTGAAAATTTTACGTGCTTTTTGTGTAATGACATTAACATTCGACAGAGTTCTTTTTTGACAGTTATCATAAATCGAAATACTGAATGCCTTTCCCATCTTCTCAATTATTGGCGCCCAGGGGCGAACTGCACGTTTTGCGGATGTCAAAGTTCCTGCAGAAACTGCACTTCTTATTTCTTTCTCATTTTTCTTAATAGCCTGGACTGTTGCTTCATTCAAATTAAAACTTTTTCCAATGTGAGGTGCCTTTTCTCCTTTTAAAAGATGGTCCAATATTTGTATGTTTGCTTCTAAAGAAACGAATTTCCTCTAAAACGGTTTTTTTTTTAATCAGACATGTTTTGAGACTGAAACTTAATGATTTAAATATGAAAAAGTTATTCTTAAACATACACCGTGACTAGACGCAGACTGCCGACCAGCAGTGTGAGACACTTTTCTTTTCAGGCTACGGAGATCAGGATTCGAATTTTGAAAGCTGAACGTGCAGGTTGTGCGTTTTAGAGTACTTATTGGACCTCATGTTGCTCACCTTCTGCAATGTTGAGGTTTCTTCATTGTTATCTGGTGATTGTGGTCTCTTGAGCCTGGGTATTGTTTGGCAATTTGTTTTGTGTGTGTTGAGAGAAACAGTGTTGTAGAAGTTTTCTTGCAATTTTTTAATCGTGTTATAGCAAAACCATGTTACAGGATGCCATATTGTAAGAGGACTACCTGTATTTGTGTATGTATATATATATGGTAGAATTCCTTTAATTTGCATACTTAAGAACCAAGAGTTATTGAGGTAGTGAATTTTGCAGTTTATAGGTCATGTCTTTTTTAATTTTGTTTACGTTTTTACCTTTTTAATTGTTATAGTGCATTTAAATTATTTGCATATAAATAGCTAAAATATATGCATGTTTTAAGGATCATTTAGACGAAACCATTATGCTTTTAAATATTGCATACATTAATATTTAAATTGTTACGTTTATTTTTTTGCAATATTATTTGTATTGTTTATTGTTTTAACACTATAGGTTTTTCTTTCAGTATTTTTTCAGTATTCAATATCACTATTTCTGTCTTTATTGCCATTATTAAAGTCTGGTTTATTAGAAAATGCTTATTTAGGCAAAACTGAGAGGCAAATTATTTTTAGGCATAATTATATTATTGGCATAATGCTAAATCCTTAATAAATCTAATTTAGTCAAGTAAAAATGGAAGTAGTTCAAGTATAAAGTAAAACCACAGTAGAGAGAAAAGGGTAAGGAAGTGTTTTGAAGGATAAAATAACTGTTTCTTAAAAAAATATTAAATTATTTTACATAACAAAAACTGCATATCTGTGATAGGATTTCCTTTCAAAATAATTTTTAATAATTCTCTTTTAAACAGAAAACAGAAAAATCTGCAGAGATTCACAGTCTAGTATGCATGTAATAACAAAGCGATAAAAGGCTCTATAAAGCATGCAAAAGAAGCTAAATATGATTATTAATAATCTAACTTTACGTTTTCAATTAAAATTTATGACTCGTACAGTGTACTTTCGTTTATAAGTTATTTTTATATATGTGTGTGTAACAAAGTGCCAGTAAATTTCTCCCATGTAGAATTTTTCAGAATTAGTTTTGTTTATGTATATCCAAAAATATGCACAGATTACAAGCATTCACTGATTATTGGAATACTACTTTATGTAACATCAAACCAGTTAGGATTATTTAAAATGTATTTCCATTTTGAGAATATGAAGAACAAAGAATACATATTGAGAACATATTTGAAAATAGAATATAGGGTACAATTTGATAATGAAGTGCTTTGACAAAAATTCAGAATTTTTTAATAGATATTTAATGTCTTCTTTCTAATTTGGCTATTTGGTCAATAAAAACATTTATATTTAATAGACAGGTGTAGTGCTTAGGAAATGGATTCTATAATTTTGAATAACTTTGGTTCAGTTTAAAAAGATCTTTCTAATATAAGAAAAATGTTTGTTTCAAATGTTTTTTAAATTAAAATTTTAATTTTATTTCTAATTTATGAATTAATGAGTTAAACTTTTCGTAATTTCCAGCAATAAACAATTTAAAAGATTGTTTACTGTTAATTGTTTTCATCTTTTATTTATTATTATGTATAATATACAGAGCTTGTAGACTGAAACTAAATATTTCATTTCCAAAGCACCTCTTTTTTTTTTTTTTTTTTTTTTTTTTTTTTGAGATCATATTAAATTTAGAACTGTTTAAAGAACAGATGCTGCTAATTAAAACTTTCAAACTCATTTCACTCTTAATTAGTTAATTAATTAACAAACAGATTTTAATTCAAATAATTAATAATTGTTCTGCATTCTTGTCCTGTGGATTATTAAAAATTTCATGCAGAGCAGCATATTTTCTGTTTGGATTAGGTAAGTGTTCAGTATCCGTAATTAAAGCTTTATGGCTTAATAATATAGGAAAATTTATTGCTTATAAATATGTGACCTATGTAACTAAAATCGAAAGACTTTCATTTTCAACTTTGTTATTTTAAGTGCTGACCCTTATTAGGTAATGATTTCAGGATAAAGAATGAAATTTAAAACTAAAATATGATATCATTCTTATGTCATTTCCTTTAGAGAAGTTCTTGTTTAAACGAAACTTCTGAGTGAGAGTAAGCATAGCTAAATCTCATTTGCTGAATCAAACTAGTGAAAATTAATGCTGTATTTTGGTCCCAGCATTTAACCCTTTGCGACACGCATATTTAAAATATATTTTAATCTTTGAAAAATTGCTTTAGAATAAGTCACATGGACTTACTTAAGTGCCTTTAAAGCTTGAAAAAAATTATGCGCTTTTATTTTTTACGGGGGAAGGTGGGATACCGTTTGTCCCACCATGCAACTAGCACATGTCTTATAGCATATTGGTGTATAGCAGGGGGAAAAAAAATCATATGTGGAATGAATTAAACAAAATAAAGCGTGCATTCTAAAATATTCATAATAAACACACTAAAAGGCATTTTGTACTTATTGCATATATGCATGACTTGTATAATTTTGCATATGCACATTTTGCATATATATATTTCATATTTTTAAATTTTAAGAACAAAAGAAAATATTTTCTTGAATATTATTTTAAGATTAAAATTTGATACACGTACATATGATACTAAATAAAGTATTAAAATTGGCACTTGATTCAAAAACATTTGTATATGATTAAAACTGAAAAAAAGTCATTTTTCATGAAACTTTGAAAAACATGTTGTTTCATTCTTTTGTAAGCATAGAGGCACTTCACATCTTTCACACATCCAAAATGTTCGTCGTTCTTCTTTCGATGTGCTGCAATATGCACATCTTCTCCTGCTCGTTATCTTTGGTGTGTGACTTACATTTTTTAGTCTCTTTTCTGGTTGTACGAACGGGTTTTTAGTTTTTATTTGAACTGGGGATTTCAGTTTTCTTTTCAGCTCTTTCTTGCCTGCAAGTGCCATTAGACCTTCTATAACTGAGAGAAGAAAATCTTTCATTGTGTTTACATCATGATCGGGTTCGCGAACAAACTTATATAGAATAAATGCATTTATTATATTCGCATCTAAAAAGTAAAAAAAAAAAAAAAAAAAAAAAAAAAAAATCATGTGCCACCATTTCTTGCTTTTGCGGTCTATTTCATATAGTCCTTTCAGTTGATCAATCAGTCGACATATCCTATGTTCTTGTATGAAATAATGCTGTTTGGGCACAGTACTTTTTTTGTCTTTCCATCTCATTCTTTTCTATTAATTTCTTTCATTTCAGTTGCCTTTTCCAAGCAAGACAGGATAGAAGCGGATCTTTTATCATTCCATTTTATGCAATAAATAGAATCATCGCTAACTGAAAAGTCTATATATTATCTTGACATAAATTTGTGGGTAGATACTTCCGATTCATATTTACAGTGCTACATGCATAGATGGGTCTGTGTCTTTAAAAAGCAAAACAAATTATAATTACTTCCCTTTCTTCTTCAGCAATAACTTCAACCTCAGTTATTCTCTCTTGGATTTCAATTTCATCTGAATCAGAACTGACATCTGAAGCATTTGAGTGCAATTGGATGGCAATTCAGCAAAAAGATCCAAAGCTTCCTGAGTTGTTAATTTTTTTCTAGACATTTTAGCACATCAGAGCATACAACAAAGCGCGCGCAATCACGAAAAAAGTAGATGCAAAAAAGAAAAGAAAAAATAACCGTGAGTGCTGCCATCTATTGAGCGGAAATTCAAGTGTGTGGTGGGACAAATTTTAACCCACTTATTTCAACTGCAAAATTAATGTTATAAAATATTCAATCCAATTAAAATTTTTGAAAATAAAATACCTTTGAATATTAGAAAGATTCATACATATCATAAATTGTATACCAAAATTTTTAAAATATTGAAAAATGCGAGATAAATGGATATCACTCTTGTGATCCTATTTTGAATATTTTTTGCTTATAAACTTAAGCCCTGGCATAGTAGTGACATCTACTGAGAAAAATAATAACTAAAATAGATTATTTTTAAAAGATTAGAAAGTTTCTAGCGGAAATTGCTAACTGAGAAAATAAATATTAATTAGGTGGGACATATATTGACCCACCATGCCGCAAAGGGTTAAGCGATGTAAAAATATGTAAAAGATAAAAATAGATTTAATAAAAGATGCTGTAAACATAGTAGGTTATATGATGAAATTAAAAAGAAAAAATTGTGCTTGCAATCTTTAATACATTGAGTAATTGTCTATTTAACTAGTTAACTATTTTATTTCTAAATCTCAATTGAAATATTTTTGGACTCTTAGGCGTAAACTAGTCATTGTTGTGTATTACAATGTGTATGTCAACATATAAATATTTTCACTTAGATTGTGCTTCCTTTTAGTTTTGCAACTTAGAAATGTGACTGTTACTCCACATGTAAATATTTTCATTAGTCATCTGATAAAACTGCATTCAGTGTAAATTATATCTAATCTTAAATTTTGCATCTTTTGGCTTGGTGGAAGTTATGAATGTCAAGAGTCATCGTTAGAATGTGAATGAAGTAAAAAGGATTATTCATCTGTTTTGTTACTACAAAGGAAAGAGTAAAATATTTTTGCAAAGAGTAAAATATTTGCAAAGAGCGAATGAGTAAAATATGCAAAGAGTAAAATATTTTTGCAAGTAAAATTGTATTGATTTAAAATTTTGTAATAAGCTTGTTAATTTCACATTTCTAATTTGTCTCGGGCATTCTGCTACAGATTTTTTTTTTTTTTTTTAATTTTAATTCTGTATAATTTGTATGTTCTGTTATTCTTAATTATTATAATTGTCTTTTATATGTATTAACATGAAGAGTTTAACTGGGTAATATTTTTTGTTCTGTATAGCTTTTAATGTTGATGCACAATATTTCAAACCTGCTTATATTTTAAATGGCCCCGGACCTAAGTTGAAATCTCTTCCTGGAGGTAATTATTAGGTTACTTTTTTTGTTACAATGTATCATGCAATTGTTATGTATGTTGCTGAATTGTGTAAATATCAGTATCTTGTAACACATTTAATTTTTTTAAGTTATTTGCTTTAACTTATCAGACTGTAGATATTTTATTGCAGAATAATGCTTAAATGTAGTTGAACATCTTTAGTATTAATAATAATATTAGCTGTAATTATGGGTAAGTATTGAAATTAAGTGGGTTATTTAAATTTTATGTTCACATATTACTTATATAAGCTATTTTAATATTTTTGATATGATAATGCAGTCTTTATTATTAAATATTAAAGAATCTGTGTGTGTTTAAGTTCCTCATATTGGGCAAGAAACAGTGGCACGTAGACTCACCAGATTTTGGACGCTTGTAATTCTCTGCCTGAACATGAGCGCCATGAAGCCTACCTTTATTTATTTATTTCATGTTTTGTACAAATTTAATAAATTCTTGATTAACAAGCTTGGTAATATAAAAGCAATGTGATGCTACTCTGCAAAGCATAAAATACTTGTGTTTGAAATATAATGAGAAAACTTGACAATTAAAAAAAAATTGTTGCTACTCAACAAAGGGGCGACAATTGGTTAGTCTTTCAAATTTAATAAAAAAAAGGTAATTGATTTAAACGAAACCCTGATCTAAAATATTTTTATATTCTTCAGTGTACTAATTTGTTGCTATTCATTCAAGCATAAAATATTTTTGTTTCTTTGAATTTTAATATTTCTGTTACTAATTAAGTAAGAGATTTAAAAGAAATAAAGGCAGTTCTTTATTGTTATCGATTACTAACTGGACCCATGAAATTATGCTAGCTGAATTCATTTAAAGATTACATATTTTTATTTTTTTTATAACGATGATTTAGACCATTAGTTGCTTAACCCTTTGGCTGCTCATCCCGCAACCACAGGCAACTCAAATGTAGCAAAATATGCTCATCCCGCATTTCCGCGAGCATGTGTTTTTCTTTTTTTATTGAGGAACGCATCCAGTTTTCTCCCCATTTAACCCATTGAAATAAATTATATACAGTATTAGATGTTTAGTGTACGTTTTGGCCAACAGATGTCGTTAGTTGTCAACTAAATTGCGGCATTTGAAGGCACGTGGTATTACCGCTCAAACTTCTTTTTGCCACTTTTTCTTACAGAAATAGCTGCTAGGAAATGTTCAGCTATTGACAGAGAGTATGTTCCTGATGACTTATCAGATTCTGAAAGTGATTTTAGTTTTGATAGCGATAGAGATAGTAAGACAGAATTTTTGGACTGCTCCTCAAATAGCGAAGACTCTGAACATGATTCAGTAAACTTGAACTCTATCATACTAAACTGCGTTTCTAGTTTATTTTTTCCTCGGTGCTTTATATTTTCTTAAATTTTTCACATTTTACTTTTTATATTATGCAATAAATAGAAATTAACTGTAATTCAAAGGAAATTTATTAAAAACAAAAATTTTTTTTTGTGATAACATCTGAAAATGATTTTTTTGGCAACTTAGTTTCTCATGATAAAAATCTATATAAAAAATACTTTCTAAAAAGAAAAAATGCATTTTTCAGTTCTCCAATATTGTATAAATTTAAAATATGCAAAATAAAAAATACACAATTTTTGAAGCGATTTCGGTCCATAAATTGAGCAATCAGAGAGTTAATAAGATGTTAATTCATTTGATATAGTTGAAAGAATTGAAACTTCTGGTTGAACGCATATATGTGAAAATAATCGAATTATGGTAAATCATTCATGATTTATCTGCCTAAGAAGGAATTCTTTTATGGGGAACTGTTATGATAATAGACATGGGATTTCATTTCAAAAACACCCATATAAACATAACTTGTCACGCCATTGGGAGAGGAGGAAACTGTGCCAAAGTTTAGAGACATTAGGAACTTGGGAGTGGAAAACTTTAAAAAAAATTTACCATGCTTGAACTTGGAATCAAACATCAAAACTGCACATAACTGATTTACTAACTGTTGTACCACAGGAGTACATCAAAGGAATAAATTTAATTCCTTTTAAAACTACTGCTTATACTTGACAACTTCAATTATTTTTCCCATTGCTGCTTATGTTATTTTTCGAATTTGCTTTCATAAAGCAACATTTTTCAATGTTTTAAGTCTTTATCCCAAATCCTTTATATAATTGAAGATGAGGGACCGATCAGTTTTTTCAAAGTCAGTTTGAATTTAAATAAAAGATATGAACTGTTCTACAAAATTGTCTTTATTTCAGGCTTTTTGTTGATAATCTGTTTTTCTCTAGTAGTCAGTTTTAGCAATCATGTTTCAGAAATCAGTTCTTCTTTAGTAAGGTCTGCCAAAAGTGGTAGTTAAGGAGTTTTCTCCTCTCTCTCCCCGTCCCAAGTTGTACATAATTCAGCAGTCATACTTATATACTGAGGCCATTATAAAATGCTTTTTATAAACCTTTATTATCAATAAGGTTATTGATAAACCTCTATTATCGCAGAGATACTGATCATCCCCACAAATTTTCCCTTGATTTTCTTATGGCCAATTCATTGATTCTTATTGACCTGTTTTAATTTTCTTGGTACATTAGTTCTTTATCAGTTCAAACTAATGGCAACTACTCATTACCAAAATTTTGTGTTCTACCACTTTGCACATTATGCCCCATTTTTGTTAGGCTAAAGATTTTAGTTTGTCCTACATGATAGGTACATTTCTAGGTTTAGCTGTACAAGTACCTGTTGCAGCAAAGTTAATAATGATTATTATTTTGATTGCTTTATAAGCACATTCATGCTCTTATAAAGCAATCAAAACATAGAACTATATTTAGCTTTTTTATTGTTGCTGTAAGAAACTTGACAACTCATTCTTCAAGGGTAGTTCATCGTATATCATGCTTTATCAGAATATGGGTTTACATTGTATTTTTACCCAGAATCAGCATTAAAGCAAAACTGATTCATTTATTACCTGAAATTGGTTGTTTTGATGATATTTACTTCAAGTAGAAAATCAGTTCATCCCTGTTAAATGTTTTTGGAGCATTCAGAAACTTTTTTGCTAAAATAAAGTAATTTTTGAAGTGTATATCTCTCATGAAATAATATTTACAATTGTTTTATTTCTGATTAAATCTTTTTTTATTCTAACAACATTCAGAACAGAGATGCCATTATGAATGTAAATCCAAGAGCTCTAAAATTTCATTCTTGTTTAGTTTTCCTGTTTTATTTTGAAATTTGTTTAGTTGCTCAGAACGCTGATTAGAACAGTTAACTGTTTGCAGAGAATGAAGTAACATTTTATATGAATATTTAACATTTCTTTGTCATGTCTGTGAGCAAATTCTTTTAGTGAAGATGGTTTTAGCAGTCTCGTGTTACATTTAAAATCTGCTGAACAAAAGATTATTTATAGATCTGTCTCTGACTGGGGGGGGGCAGGTTAAGTCACAAATGAAATTTGTTCCTGAATACTTCATTTCTTTTCTCATCTTTCCCTCGTCCTTAGAAATTGAAGTTTTTCAAGATTTCCTTAACTAGATTCAATTTTCATGTTCTGAAAATATATTATTGAGTTCATAATCATCAGGTATTAAATACTGGATGTTTGTTCCCAACAGTATACTTCAGCTTCTTCATTTTAATGTTAATTCTTCAACTTAATGAGTAAAAATGTGTTCGTCAACAGAGTAGCTTGTACATAGACCTTTCGTTTTGCCGGCACAGGCGATAAAGTCGCCAGTAGTGGTACAACTAATCCCAAACTAAATATCCTCTCTGGTAACCTTTTACGCCTCATTTTCAAAAAAATCGCAGCTATTTTTTATCATAATGATTATTTCTTTCAATACTGGCATAAATTTACATAGAGTTTTTATAAGAAAACTCAATTTTATGCCCTAAGGCCATTCACACTGGCAAAACAGAAGTACCGTTTTTATCTAAGGAGCATGAATAATAACACAAAACAAATATCCTAAATGCGTCTTTTTTGGATTTTATGTGATAATTAATGAGTTCTTTGATAAAGACATCCATAAAAGTAAAACTTATGTGAACATTGAAATGATCATTCTGATATATGAAGCAAATTAAGAATTTCTTAATTTTGGCAAAATTTTTTTGTGAAAAGCGAAAATAGAATAATAGGTACTTTTCTAATAGGTTCTATGTACATAAAATCGCATAGAATTTTTACCACATTGCTCAATTTTATGTCCTAAGGCAATTCATGTTAATTAAGTCGGTAAAAGTTTACAATTGGGTGCCCCTTGTTTTTTGGCGATTCGTTTTTGACTCCAAGATTGACGCCAGGAAGGCACATTTTCAAGATGGCCGCTACGCAAAACCAAAATAAGAAGTCAAATAATTGCACAAACTGTGTGTCCATGTACACATCAATCTATTTTCACTTAAAAAAAATCCTAGAATTGTACAAATTAGCCATTACACATTGCCTTAAATTTGTCTGTATACACATCAATCCATTTTCATTTAAATAAAGGAAGCTAAAACACGGTTAAAACTATCATGGTAACCAGAAGTGAGGTATCATCGCCAAAATTTCTAAAATATCTAAAATAGAATCTAAAAAAATCTAAAATAGATTTTTTTTTTTTTTTTTAAATTAGATTATCTTAAAAAGTTATTCAATAATATTTTGAAATATGTTGGCAAATCAGAAATTTAAAATTTTCTATTTTACAGTAATGTTATTTTTAGTTGAATGAAACTCTGACTTGGGAGTCGATTGAATAAATCTATGAAACACAAGACACTCTCTGTTAAAAAAATCCAGTTCTAGAAAAAAGGAACAGATTAGCTGCATGAGTGTTTTTATTCCCACAAAAGCATCTTGTCCATAGCAAATGGCCCTTGTAAATGTTACTATATTTACCTAAGTTACCTGAATTGTTTCAAATTAAATTTTCCTACTGTTTTAGAATTTGAGGATTTTATTGGCTAGTAACATATATTGTAGGAATATTATGCTATGTAATGTATTTTTGATTTGATGATTCTAATACCTGTAATAAATGTTTTTTTAGTTGCCAAAAGAGTTTCTAGGCTTCGAGAACACACTGTCAGTCTAATGCACAATGTGCTATATGGAAGATCAGAAAGCGTAAGTATAAAAAAATAGGTATTTGTCTTACATAATACAATCAAGCTTTTTTATGTTAGATTTCAATATTTATCCCAAATTTTTTATGTACATATTGCATCTATAACATTTCAGGACTGCTTTTTTTCCCCTGCTAAACCTAACAAAGCTGCTAATAACTTTGTTGCAGGGATTAGCAACTTATCTCAATTTCTGTAAACTGTTATTAGCTTATGGGAAACAGTTTGGTTGGTTTCTTAGTTTGTTTTATGCTGCTGATATCAAGAATTCCCAAATACTTGGAAGCTACATTATGTTTGAAATCCTTTGATATATAAAATAATGGCATTGCTGGCCATTAAAAATGCTACACCTATGGGAAAAGCAAACAACAAAACTTGAAATCTGCATTAAAGTTAGAACATGCTGATATATGCAACTGATTAGTAATTAATGATATATGAACAGTGCAGGCCTAAGTAATATGATATCTTGAAAAGAAGCATGATAAAGGCAGATGAAAATGCCACTTTTCTATTCCAAAATCTTGTTTCGACATACTCTCTCTTTTTTTCCCCCTTTCTCATTTTAATGTGTATCTCTTATAAGAACTACTTCATACCAGTGTGTTTTAGAATTCAGTCATGGGAGAATCTTAGCCTACTAGGCCTGTGAATTATCATACCATGCAAATACTGCTTGCATTAGTCAAGATCTGTTAAGGGGCTATCACACGTCGGTTTGTTTCGGAAGAACAACTGTTTGGAACAATTTTTCTGCTTTGTCACAACAGCCAATCAAAACAGATCGCTTTGGGGTTAACGCAGGGGAAACTGGTTCCCCACTACAAACAAGCTGATAGCAATCGAAGCTGATAGCTGATTGGTTGAAAACGAACAACCTGCAATTTTTTTGGAAAGGAGGGAAAAAGTCGTGCATCTTTCTTTCGATAATAAACCAGGCAGAAAAATTGTCCGAAACAGTTGTTCGTGTGAAACAAACGCCGTGTGATATGGGCCTTAGGGTTGTGAAAATTTGAATAATGGTCTTACGGGACACCACATGCAGTGGTAAGCAGGATTCCAACAACTTACACTCAATAATAACAGAGACAACAGACATCTTGTCTGCATTGCTATTTAGAAGCATACAGCCATGTCACAAATACTGGGTCAGGAAGTTGAGTATATTGTGTAACATCAAGTAACTGCATGTACAGTATGATGATATCTACAACACTAATGAATAGTCTACAAGGTAACCATTGCTTTGGTTTCCATTGACACTAGAGCTCATAAATAACTGATTACAAGGGTGTGTTCAACATAGCATATGGATACATCAATAGTGTGATGTAATTTTTTCAAAAGAATCCCCCTTTTCCTCTACATTTCTGTGTTAGTGGCATTGATGGAAATGAATGTGAGGCATTGGGAAAGCTTGCACTCTTTCTCTTTATATTAGCCAGCATCTGGACTGATGGCAAGGAGTGCCATTAGGTACACATCGTGTTCACTTCTTGTCTGCATATCCAGTACTTTGTGCAGCTGCTCTTATGTTATTGAGATTTTAATGACTGTGTCTGGGCTGTATCTAGGAACTTAAGTGCTTCACCTTTCAGCTGAACAGTGCAAGAATGCATATTTTTGTATTGTCCTATACACTGAATGTTAGATTCCTGCCTCCGCTGATTTTTCAATGAATGAAAATATTAGTGGACAACTATCCAGCCAGTATAACAGATGAGCTCTGGCATAGAACTGAAATTGCATGGACTGCAGTATTCATTATTACCATCCACATCTGTTTTTCGTGCCCAACTGCTATTGTTGTCAAAACTGGATGCCCAAAATACTGATTTCTGCATGCTCTGTATCTCAAAATTACCTGAATTTTAATTATCTCACCTTTCCATTGTACTGTATTTGTAACATAAATATGCTTCTCTTAGCTGCTGTAGCACCTGGGATAAATAGCCAGCAGTGTATGATAAATAATAATAATAATAAATGGGATTTATAAACTCAGAATTTTAAATATAAAATTATATTTAAAAATTAAAAAGTTACACAATTAGATGTATAAATTAAATGAAGTTGCTAACCATAATAGATTTTTGGGTGCTTACATAACTAGCTGAGTGCAAATGATATACAACTTAGTAATCCTGGAGGAAACATGAGCAATCCGGAAAATAGCTTGTTATGTCAAATTGTACTCTATGTGTGGGATATCTGTGCTACATCATTAGAGAAATGCAACAAAATTATAATATTAATAGTCCAAATTGAAATATTACTGAAGTGGACAAAATGTTACTAAACATGAAAACTAAGCTAGCTTCTTCTACTTATTCCTTTCTAAGATGCTTTATTTTTCAAATAGAGGAGGACTCTTAATACAAGATTATCTTGATGTATGTTATTAATCCATTCCAGGTTTTTGGATGTATAACAAATAAGCTTTTCCAATAAGAAATAGTCTGTTATAAAAGTATCGTAATATTATTGTAACACTGTTTAATACTAAAATACATATGTAGTAGATGAAATATATACTGTACTTAAATGAAACACTGCACATGAGACTGTATACAAATGTTCTGCTATCCAGATCAAAAGGAATTTTTCAACATGTTCTAACATCTGTGATCTTTGTTTGGAAATAGATTTCTCCCCCTTTAGAACATTGGTGATTTAATAGCACCTTTCTTTTTTCACAATCGTAGATACCATTATGTTTGGCATATGGTATGAGATGGCTAAGTTCAGGATATACATACTCTCTGTCTACGGTAAGAACAGCTCTCGCCAGTTTGTCTGCGGCTGTCTGTTGCCATAGAAACGAGCCGTGGCCCATTTTTCGTAGGGGTGTCTTGAAGATTTACTTCCCAGTTTGCCACCTTGGCATATTTAAAGATGATTTGGCGATATTCACATTTTGTTTTAGTTTCAAGTAAAATGCTCGTTGACCCTTTGCGTCGACCCCGACATTCAATTTCCGAAAATGAAAATTGATGGCGTAAATAAAGTTTTTGCAGTTAAAAAACGGTCTTTGATTTTGCCGTGTGAGATACAAGTCACTGAATTTGCCATTCTTCTAGATGTACAATGAGTAAAAATATATCAAAATAACTTGTAGGGAAATGCATTTAAAAATCCGTGCTTATTTTTGAAGAAAAATGCTCTCAATAAAATACTTTTTGGGAACATTTCTTTTCCCATACCTTCAAACTAAACCAAAAGCTGGTCAATTTAATGACGAAAGGAAGCGAAGGTAAATTAAAATCAAAACTGCTTTTTACTTAATTACCAGTGGTTTGGGTTGGTTTATATAATTACGGAAAGCCTCCAGGGTTAAATGCCTAAGAGGAGGGATGCCTTCGTGGAGGGCTTGCTAAGGAAAACTGCCTCGTATACACGTTACACATGGGGAAAACACCCATGCAGCCAGTCCGTTCACGGGATTCAAACCGCGGACCGAACTACAAGTGTTTAGTGACTTTACCGATTGGCCTCTGCTGGGCCTCTTAATTACCAGCGCCCATTTATGCATCATGCTGCTTTTTATAGACACTGTAATAGCTTGTAACATAATAAAATGTTAAAATCAGAACAAAATTAAGGTCTCTTAAATTATTCAGTTACCTATTTTATATTTAAAATTATACAAAATTTATATAATTATACAAAATTTGGCTTTTATAACTGCAGTGAGCATTGTTGCATTAATATAATTTTGTATTAATATTTTCATAATAAAACAAAACTTATTTAATTTCAATTAAAGATTAAAAATTATTTTTTAAGCAAATTATACCATGGCTTGTGGGTCCCCAAGAACACAGTAATGAGAAATGAAGCAACCATTCAGTGTTCTTTATTATCCACAGGGGGGGTTTCGCCTCTGCCGAAGGCCCATTGTTGCCCACTTTTGGTAATCTTTCATTTACATAGTGGCAAAGAAAATATTGAACCTAGAAATATCCTCACAACTTGACAAAGCTATCAGATGAAGAAGAGCGATGCCTTCGTGGAGGACTTTTATAGAGGTATAACATCTGAAAAGTCATCTGAGTCACTGTCGCAAGATTCTGTTTCTTCTGAATCAGAATCAGAATCGCTGCTGCCAGTTTGAATTATTAATCCATCCACTATCTCTTCTAAAAGTTCGTCCTTGTCCCAATAATAATTTTCAAGTTTTTCTACGTGGTTGCAGTGCGCCTGCCATTCTTGAGAAGTGACTTTCATCCAAAGCTTTTTGTGTTAAATTTTTCAAATTTTCCAGTCACATTCCTTTCCCTGATCAGTCTTTTAACTGATGACCAAACATATTCAATTGCGTTTAGATCACAGTGGTAAGGAGGGCGACTCACAACATGATGCCCATTTTCCTTTATGATGTTGTCAATTTTATATATTACTTTTTTAGGACGATTGCATTCTATTAAGCTCAACAGTTCCGCTTTTCGCATTTTGGGATCGCAGCATATCATCTTCTTCATCAGCCAATTTACCATTGTTTGCTTTGTAGCATATTTCGTGGGTGTCGGATCTTCAATTTTTGTGTGATACGGGGCATTTATCCATGCATACCATACTTTGAGGTCGTAAATTTGGAAGAAGCTTTTCCAACACCCATTTTTCAAAATTTCCATAGTTCATTTGCCCATGGTAATCCTTGCTTTGAGCTGATGCTTTATACATAAGTTGGGCACCTGGAATAAATCCTGCGGAAGAGCTAGCATGGACAACAATCAGTCTATTTTTGGAACTGACATTTATCTGTGCGCCCAAAACCGTATCATGCTGCCAACATTTCTTAAAAGTTAAATTGCTGTCAATCCATGTTTCATCGATGTAAACGATGTGGCGTCCACTTGCTCTGAGTTTCCACATGTCGCGTAAATAATTGTTCCTCCAAAATACAATGTGAGGTCTTTCGATAAGAATTTTTCTTTTGTTAACACATTTCTTCCAGCGAAAATTCATCGAACGCAAAACTTTGCACGAGTCTTTTTGCCACGGGAAGTCTATTTTTTGCCTCAAGACAGGCAATTTCCGCACAGATGGCACTTTCTTTTCTTTGATGTAAAAGTCTTGTATAGTCTGCCGTATAACGCATTTGTCAAAATCGTCAATTTCGCACTTATGATTAGCAGGGCTTTTACGTTTCTTTCCAAGCGTATTTAGAAGTTGATCTTCCCCCATTGTTGATACTTCGCGCTTAATTTTTTTAATTGTATACTCTGATACTCCAGTAGCTTGCGATGTTCTCTTCAAAACTTGAGGAAGAGGAACTACTAAAGAGTTCGCCGAAGCTTCAGAAGTGCAAAATTCTGCGACATTGTACATGATTTGACGTGCATGAGACTTTAAAGGTTGACCTTTCTTAAACTAGAAGGGCATTTTAAAAAATTGGCGATTAACAAAGCACTATGAAAATCAAGCTAAATAGAAGCAAATTTGAACAAATACCAGTACAAAAGATATAACAACGAGAATAAAAATAGCTAATAGTAATAATATAAGGCTTAAGAAAAGATGCATGCAGCTGGAATGAAACCAAGAAGACGAATGATAAACTCTTTTCCGTTCAGCCAACAGTTGCCAAAAACAAAATAACAATAAAGCAACCCTTGGTTCGTCCCTATTTGAAATATACTAGCCCTGTTGCTATAGCGACCGCCACGCGCCAGACACCGTGGCGGGAGGTGTTCTTACCGTAGACAGACAGTACCATCTTCATGCTTGTCAACAATCCCGTTTTTCACCAGTATGGTAATTCTGACAATTTTCTTCATTGCTTGACTGTTCTCATTAACTTTCTTAAAATTCATTGTTAATGAAGTTTAAAAACAATTATGTGAAAAATTCAAAATCGCAGAGTTATATAGCAGGTTGTTTACTGAAAATTAATAACGGGTACACTGACACTCATGGGCAGCATTTTCTTGAAGGAGTAAACAAGTGCAGTTGTGACTTACTAAATTCGAGTCGTATTCCAAACAAATGTCATTTACCAAGTAAACATTTTCCTGTCCAAGGTATTTCAAAGCAGACATGTACTGAAGTACTACTGTATATTCAAATTTTTAGAAACCTGCTAAATTTGAAAACGTTAAGTTTTTGAATAACTTTGTGCAAGCAATAACATGTAAATCTGCATACGGTGAAATGACACTTGATTACCAAAACAACCACCTGTTCCCATTCTTAAAACATGGCTGTGAATATTTGAAATAGTTATTTAAGAAATATTCAGTATTCTGGAGTTGTTTCATATATGTTGATTTTCCTCAAGTCTATAAACCATTTAAACTTCTGGACTCGCATTTAAATTATGCTTTGAGACATCTCTAACATGATGGGAGCAAATCAGAAGAGAAACATACCATTATAAAATTTGAAATTAGGCAAAAAAAAAGCAGGGTTACTCTGGCAAAGATTTTGAATAAAACTATTGATGGGATTTGTATGGTCCTTAATTTCAGCCAAAATCAGCAAAAAGTCCATAATTTTCTTATTGAAATTTTTGTTTTTTATATGACTGTCATTTTTAGTGTGAATTAATATTTGCAGGAATATTTTTTGGTAAGAATTCTTTAGTACTATTAAATATATTGGATATTTGAGTTTTAGACATGAGGCGCTGCTTCGATTGAAACATAAGCATTTTGAAATTATTTCTTTTTTGGGAATGAAGAGTTCATAAAATATTATATCAAAAAGCTTTTCCCTTTTTTCAAACATGGGTTCTTGTATGTTAAACTTGGCGACTTCAGAATCCGTTTGTATACAAAACTATTTTTTTTTCTAATTATAATTTTTTATAGAGATTTGCAAATTTTTGAAACTTTTTTTTTACAAATTTAATAACATTGATAAATATCATAAAAATAATGATAATGTGTTAAAATTATGTTTAAGAAATCGCATGAAAATAAAACATATTTTTCTTCTCCTGTTTTGTTTTAAAGTGAGGTATTTTCCATTTTAGTGATTTAAAGATATTTTGATATTGAAAAATGAATAAAATAATAAATGCTATGAATATAAAGCATAGTTTCCAGAACACTTTTGAGAATAAAACAAAAAAGCTTCTGTAATCATTTTAAAATTAATTTAATTTGTCTTTTATATTTTTTCATGATAAAGAGTTTTTTCCCATCTAATTGTGTCAGAACATTGAAATGTGTATCAGATTTCTCTTGAGAATTCACTTTGCGCTTAACTTTTCTGAATTTCCTCGCCTCCCTCAAAAGTCATCTAACTTTTTGCTTTTACAAAGTTAGTAGGGATTTTAGACCTAGCATCTCGGAAGGTTCAGAAGGATTTCAAGGCAAGATTCCAGAAAAATGTTAAGAAATGAAAAATGTCTTCATGTTATTAACATGTAATGGATGTGTTTCATAGGAAATTTGTGATGAATTTTATAGCTTTTTAAGTATTTTTGGAAGAATAGTGAAAACAAAATTATTTGACTCTGCTCCTTTTCATCCTTGAAGTTTTTCTCTTAACATGTTTATTTTCTTATCTTTCTACTAGTCACAAACATTTAAGCAAGTAGAGATACTGAAAACCGACAATTTATTAAAAAAAATATCTTGTGTGTCTCAGTGCGTGTCCTAAATTCTAAAATTTTTGCCATACCTAGATTTTGTTGCTCGGTGCTTCACTAAATTTTAAAACTTCTGCCACATTGGTTCTGGCAGTGGCCTTGACCGTCTATCATTTCATAATTATTCTCAGTATTCATATTATTAAAGAAATAATATTGAAAGTGTTTTGTATACTTTCTAAGTACAAGCAGTTCTGTATAATAACAGAAGATTTTTAATTAAAAAAATATAAAATTAAAAGAAAACTAATTGAAGAAGAATTGATTTTATAAAAGAGAGAGAGTTATTCTTCAGAGGCTTTAGAGAAAACATTGACAAATTAAGATATGAAGCAGAGAGTAGTGGGAACATTGACTTATTTATTGAAACAAATAAATGTAGAAAAAAACCTAAAGAAAAGGAAATTAATATAAATTAGCTAAAACGTTTAGAAAATTTTCAAATAGAAAAGACCCATTAAGTATTTTGTTTGTTGTTGCTAAAAAATATACATGTTTCATAACTTTTAATGTATAATTATATGAGTATGGTGCTTCAGCAGCCTATTGGCTCTTCATATTAAATACTGCATATTAACTGAGTTACAACTCCAGCAAATCTGCATGAAGCTATTACACTAGCTGGATTAAACAGAGTGCAACTAAGTTTCAACATATCAACGTCAGACGCTCCTGTCTTTTCTGAACAGTGGCTGTCTGTGTCTATGTAAGCACCTGGAGGCACCAGTCAAGCTTCTGTTATGAGTCATGATGATTACCATTTTACTTCTTGATTTAACTTATGCTAGACATAAAATCTGCATAAACATTTGGACTGAGCAAATACATGATAAAATGAAATTTAAAAGAAATCTTCTTTAAAATATATGGGGGTGTTATAAGTGTAAAATATATAAATTTTTCTAGAAATTTTATAATTTAATACTTATTACTTAAAAAATTAGGAAGTTTATTATATTCTTGAATTTGTTTTATAATTATTTTAAATATTAAGTTTAATAATAATGCATCCTACTTGCAGATCTTATTTTATTGTTACAAATTACAAAAGTGATATTAAAATAGTGAAATTTAGGTGTAGATAATTGCTTTAGTTTATTCAGTTCATATTTGCTTATAGAACCATAATTTTTTTCATTGATGGTCATAAAAAGTACTCAATTTCCATGTGCAGAAATGCGTGTGAACCCTTATTGACTCCAAAGGTTATCAGAAACAAATTCATAGTAAAAAAAAAAAAAAAAAAAACTCCTCCCCCCTTCCCAGAAATGGGAAGAGGATGAATATTTTATTAAAAAAGTAATAGAAGAAACAAAGCAAAAACGAAGGTCGTTCCATCTTTTGATGAAAATAAAATAATGAAATTGGGAAAAATAAGATATTGGAATTTTTAAATTATTAGGAGAATTAAATTGAAATTAATGACATCAAATGAATGTAATGTTAGCATGCCATTATATTTTCACATGTTATTAATCTGTCAGTATAAGAAAGTTTTAGTACTAAGTTTTTAAAACATAATAATACATGTTAGGTAATTAATTTACAAATCCGTAAGTTTTATAATATCATATTAATAAAAAATTTAAAGATTATATATACACACACACACCTAAAAACAGTTTTGTGTGTGGTAGGCTTTGAAACATGGAATGGTATATAATATGGCATTTTGCACTGCCAGTTCCTTCTTGTCCACTTAAATCAGCTTCCAAACTTCAAAAGAAGTATCTGAATCCAAATCATTTCTATTACCTGATAAAAGATTTTTGCCTTCAGAATCAGATACCTTTTTTTTTTTTTTTTTTTTTTTTTTTTTTTAATGTGCTTTAGCTTTCTCTTAGATGCTAATTCTAGCTGTGTTGTATCAAAATAGAGCAATAAAAATTCCCTGGGGGGGGGAGATGCCAATTTCACCCTTCTTATGCAGAAAATTATTTAGTACTCCTACTGCTATCTGTGCCAAGTAAAATTAACCAATTGCGAGTTCAATTCATTCGTATCACTAAAAAGCATTGGATTATTTTGAAGAATGCGCTCACTTTGTCTCTGTGTGTGTTGGGAAAAAATCTGCCTCATGAGTGAGACTCGTTTATTACTATTGTTACTATTTACAAACTTGTAGGCGAGCCTTGTTCGTTTTTGCCCACTGCAGTGTGTAACTGGAATACATAATAAGGTTAATAATTCCCTTTCATCAAAAGGTTAATAATTCCATTCCAATTCTTTCAGAATTCTAATGTCTTAGTTTTTCAAATTTTTTGTTATTTAAAGTCAATAAATAGTGCTATGTTCATTTATATATAAAATGTATACTTCTGTTTTTTTCGCAAACATGTCTCTGTACTTGAAGAACAGAGATCTGTGAATGGTTGTTCTCAGAATTGATAGAGTTTTATTCAAAACCTATGTTAAATTTCTTTTTCTTCCTTTCTTTTTTACCTAATTTTAAACATAGAACCCCTTGGAGCATCAAGTAAGAATGTTTGTAGATTAAAAACAGCAGAAAAAGTGATAAGCAAAAATTTTTACCTGAATTTGTATGTTTACCATTTGGTAAAAAAACTTTACTATTTGTGTGAACAAAATTTAACTTCCAATAAAACTATATATAGCCTTTGTGGGAATAAAACATTATCCTAGTATAATTTATCAAGGATTTGATTCCTGTTGAATAAGTGCATGGTGATTTTCCCCTGTGTTATATAAATGAAAGTCATTTTCTGTTACAAAGGTTTTCAGGAAAACGTAATATTTTTTTGTTAAAATAAGCTGTCTGTATTATTGAAGTAAAATTTTATAGTATTTAAATAACTCTGCTTTCCAGGATCTTTTAAGTCGGGAGAATATCTTGCAGTTTTCTGGATTCTTACCATGTCAAAAAGATTTTGTTGCTAGTAGAAATGCATTGCTTAAAAGGTATTTTATTCCTATTAATTATATTTACAAATTTACAGTAATGTGATGTTAATTTTTTTTTTTAACATGAATGTTTACTATTTAAGATAATGTAATCAGAAGGGATATAGAGATGCAAAATAACAGACAGATAAAATTAAATCACACTGTAAATAAATTTTAAATAAACAAAGGTTTTGTTTTCAATAAAGTCTAGTATATAATTCTAGGATACATCAAAGATAAATTTTAAAATATTAATTTTTTTAGGGCATTGAAAAATAATATAATCAAGCATTAAAGTAGCTTCAGTTAAATTATATAAATAAATCTACTATTTCCAAAGACAAAGCAAAAGTGATAATCATTAAAAAAAATATAAATGAAAAAAAAATTAAATGAACCAGTATGTTCCACAAAAGTAAATTAGGTTGAACCAAAAAGGATGGTAATAAGTTACCTTCTTTTTCACTTCAACTTAATTTACTTTTGTGGAAATAAATTGGTTTTGTTTTCATTTATATTTTTCTTGCATAAATTTCATGTTTTAATAATTACCATTTTCCCCTTAGTTTTTGTAGATTTACCATTTTCAATAAATAATAAACAAATTATTGTAATGTAAATGAACATAGCCAATATTTTTGTATGTGTTACTTAACTGTTTGGTGAGATAAATTGGCTGTAGCATTAAATTTCATTACCTTTTGAATTTAAAGTTAATTTAATTAGTAGGAAATATATATTATCCATATGTGTAAGTTATTTATATATTTTTATTCCTAGCTTAAATATTTCACAACTTCAATCAATCTGTCGAGCATTCTTTCTTAAAAGAAGAAGTAATAGAAACAAAATGATAAAAAGCATTCTAGAATTTCTTTGTTTACCTTCGCAGTCACTTATGCTTGAAAGTAAGTTTTTTTAGTTATATATTTTTTATGTTTATATCAGTTTGAATGTGTATAGTTGAAATGCTATCTACTTTACATTTGCAGGTTACTTTGGTTAATAATGTGATGCTTCTTTATTATAATGTGGGTGATGATGGAAGGATTAAGCTCATATTATTAGGCCATCCATGTTGTAATAAGTGTGAAGGGTTTAATGAGGGAAAAAAAAATCAAATATTTACATAGAATGAAGAAATTGTATACTTGCGTATTCAATTTCTATTCAGAAATAATTTGTGCTTGTGTTTCCATCAGATTATGTAAGCAGCAACAAAACAGAGGTCTGCAAAATACAATATTATTATACAGGAAGTAAATATAAATGATCATGCATTCACATGTAAATCAAAATCATGTTATGTATGTGTTTTTTTATAAAATTGAACTTCAGATCATGCACTGTTATATGATTGCAGTAGAATCCTCGTTGTGAGTTTCAAGCCATAGCCTATGATGTCTGTTTGAAAAATTCTGTTTCTCGCCTTGCTTTTAACATTGTATTATTATTTTTGATTTCACTGGTGGCTAAGATTCCCGTCGCAATTTTATTTCTTATCAATCTAAACATCTTATTTCAGCTTATTTTATTGCTTTAAAAGCATGCAGTTGTTCCAACATCGCATTATCCCTCTCGCTGCGCATCCCGCGATTTCCACGGAAGAATCATATTACAAGATTATATTTTAGAATCATATTACAAGTGGATATGGTGTTGTACAAGACGTTGTAATGATTGGAATTTTTAGCGTGTAAGCAGACAACATATGAAGGCAAAACGTTTTAAAAGTAAATCGAGAGTAAAAACGTTTTAAAAGTAAAATTGAAAAAAATTTTCAATGGTTTAAAATGACAAAATATGAGAAGCACATCAGACATTATTTTTTGTACATG
This sequence comes from Stegodyphus dumicola, assembly GCF_044657685.1. NCBI lineage: Eukaryota > Metazoa > Arthropoda > Arachnida > Araneae > Eresidae > Stegodyphus > Stegodyphus dumicola. Next base: position 165,526,241 of record NC_140768.1, on the reverse strand, counting down.
TTTCATAGAAGCAATACTGCAGCTCCATGACAAAACACTCATCAGTTGTATGGAGAGGATGCAGTCTATGATGGCTCATGTCATCACTGGTTTTGGAAATTTATTGATTGAGACGGATGCTGTTAATATCATTTACATTCTGGATGTCCATCAGTGGTTTCTGAGCAGATTCTAACTACGCCATGTTGAATGCTTTCTTGTGCAGCTGTTGAGAAATTAGTGGAAATGCGACTTGTTCTCAAAACAGCAGTTTAAAGATGAATGCACACACTCAGTTTCATAACGAAGCTGGATCAATCAGTTCCACGTCAGCTGTGTAGAAAGCAACAACAATGAAAAGCAGTCTTTCTTTGAATATTTGTACCAGAAATGAAACATTTTTGGATTGAATTTTGGCATGATGATGAGAAATGGGCACTATACCATATTTTCAAACATCCAAAGGCTGATTGTAGCATAGAAGAGCCTGCTCTACCCACACCAAAGACTTGACTGCATTCTGAAAAGATTTTGTTAAACGTGTGGTGGGAAATGAAAGGAATAACCTATTGAGAGTAATTCTCGTGTAACCAAATCTTTAATGCTGACATGTACTGCCAGCAGTTGGACAAAATGAGGCAAAAACTGACGCTTGTTAGACGCTAGCCATCATGCTGCAGTAATTACACACACACAAAAAAAAAAGAACCACTCAATTTTAGTTGGTAACTTTTACATTATCTGCAGATTAGGCTGATTTGAAATACCATCTTTTTTTATCATTATAAAATTCCCCTGCTCTTCAAACCTTGCATATGCACATGATGTGAAAAATAATAAAAGATCATTTTTTAATTCTAAATCTTGGGATTTTTATTACTAAGCAGTTAATTTGCTGCAAGATAGATGGTAAAATGTCATATTAAATAAAATTATTACAATAGTGACATTTCTTTTTCACTTAAAAAAAAATAAATAAAATTTCTCATCAACCAAACCTGATGACCAGTTTGATTTTCGATGTAAGTAATGGCATAACTGTCACAGCTTGCATAAGATGATTTTCTGTTGCTAGGCAACCGGCCGTTGATACATTGCGCAGAAACTATTATGAGGATTTCATCTAAATGTTTATTTGTATACCAACCTGGTATAAGAAATGACCAGTCAATGTGAAGTAAACACAAACTGGTATCTGGTTTGCGATTTCGACGAGTGAACTACACGTTCATGCATGTGCAACATTTCCTTTCCTAATAGGCTTTAGCTTAAATGCTGTTACAGTAAACGAAGCTGATGAGTGTGGCAATAGTGACAACTGTACTACTGTAATAATCCTTTCTTAGGGAGATCACATTCTATGCTAATGCTTATTTGTAATCTAAAAATTTGGTCAAAGGTGGTCATATTAGTTAGGACAACAGGGTTGAGTATATTTTGATATATGTTCATTGTTTAAAAATAGTTTGGCTATAAAATGATAGATAATTATTAATATATTGTCTCTATTTTTAAGGTGAAAGACTGAAAACATCAGAATGCAAAATGAAGATTTCCAAACCAGTGGAAATGGAAAGCTGTAAAAGAAGTAATTTTGATTAAATAATATGTTTTTTCTTGCTATTTGTTCTTCTTTTTTATTATTTTTGATTTTTTCCGTATTTAATATAAAAATTGTTTTGTTTCAAGTAATATTGCACCAGAAGTCCATAAATTTTAAGTATGCACATAATTAAAATAGTTTGAAAATGTGATCTACTATTGTATACAGGAAGAACTGGATTGTATAAGCTAAGAAAACTTCAGTAACAGTGGCTAGGTACTGCAATCTATACTTTTTATACATAAATATAGAGCAGTCAGGTTCATATTGATTAAAAATGAATTTTACATGAGAATAAAACACTTCAAAACTTTGCTGCAGGTACACTTGTGTGCCATCAAGTGCAGGAAAATGCAGCTCAAGTCATATAGCATAGAAAGTGTTAATTTAAGAGGTAAATGTCGATCAGTGTGGAAACTTTCAAAGAAATCTTATTCATAGGTTGAAGAATATTCTTGACAATTTTTTAAAAAGCTAAAGTTAAAAGAATGGTTAATGAAACATAATGGTCGAGAATACCGACTAATTTGTCAATAGAAATTTTTTCGTTTTCGGAAGCAAATTATAATGACGAGGAACTTGATTTAAATCATATCAAAGACAAAGTACATCAAGATGAAATACTACATTTAGTAAGGAATTATAAGCCAAATAAAATAAAAACATCTGCCCTGAAGATAAGGATAGTGCTGACAGATCAACTTCCAATTCATTGCGTGCCTCGGCGTCCCCCCCCCCACGCCGCAGAGCAGCGTGATATTGATAAACAGATTTCGGATTTCGAAACATACTTTCGCTTCGTAGATCCTTTACACATTAGTTAATATATATCGGAAATTCTATTTCACATAATCAAAAGTTCAAGCTTACTTTTATAAAATTGCTCTAACAGTCTGCAAAATATAATAAGGCGGATCCAATTCGAAGATTAAGGAACAACGCAATCTGCAACATTAACTGAATTAGATAATTTTAGCTTAGCTTATACCATCTTTTATACATTAAACGCGCATGCATAAACGTATTATGCGCATGCGCACGCATATATTTGCAGCCGTAAAGGTCTTAATGTCGCGTTGACATCGCATTGACGCATGTGTAAATGCCAGCACGACGCATGCACAGAAAGTTTGTACCTTTAAGATCCGGATTATAGATCATTCTGGATTATGGGTGTCCGAATTAACGACTTTTGACTGTATACATATATGTATGTGGGTTCTTTTTTTGGCAATCACAATTCATGTTCTGACAAAACACATTTAATGAAACATTGTTTCATAAGAATAAATTGAATTTAAATAAATTTAATTTAAATACAAATTTAATTAATTCTTTGCGGCATTGCTGAAAGGAATTAAATTTTAATTTAAACAAATTTTAACAATCATGTATATACGTAAAAAAGCAAATTTAAAGTTAAAATAATTTAAAAATGTGCAAACATATAAAAGATTTAATTTTCGAACTCATCTACAATATCATTTAAATTCAGATAGCATAAGTAAATCAAGTGCAAAACCAAACCATGAAAATAAATTCACCAATTTAGCAAATTAAAATTAATCTAAAATTTTTTTTTTTTTTTTTAAATGCATAAGTGAATGACTGTTGAGCAGGCAGGAGACAGACTTATCAAGGAGAAGTTGCCTCCAAACCTAACTCTGCAATCATTCAATTCGTGTTTCATCATTCATGCAGGCAAGGGTAAAAGTCAAAACCAAAAGTAAAGAGTGAAGAATGTCCAAAAAGAAATACCAATAAAGTGGTACCTTTAGAAATTAGCAATTAAAAATTAAAGTTCTAAAAGGAAAATACCAATGAAGTTTTTTGAGAAATAAGCAATGTAAAGTCAAGTATTAAATGTAAAGTATTAATTAAAAAAAAAAATTAAAAAATGAATTTTTCAGAAAAATTAATTTAGAAACCAATGCATTTTAGAAACCCTTGTCTACAGATACCTCCCTGACAGGAATATGCATATCAATAAAAAGAAACTAAAAAGGAACTAGACATAATTTATATAAACCAGTAAGAAACAAAAAGAAATAATTCATAATTTTTAATTTAAAAAAATATATAATTTCATATCTAGAATATACTTAAATACTACATAAAAGATATTTAAATACTTAAAGCAAGTAAATAGTAAGTTTTAATTCTAACTTACCTACTATATTAGCGTTGGGATCTGCAAAAGTATTTCCAAAGTGATGTAAGTGTGTTCTTCAAATTATATAAATGGCGCTTATGGAAGTAAAGTTGAATGCCAAGCTGCTATTTTTGTTTTATTAAAAATTTTTGGCAAACTTTAATATTAAAATATTTAAAGATAAATCTAGAAAAAATTAAATATCCTAAAAGTATGTAATTCAAGTTTTAATTTTAACTGATCAACTATTTATGGTAGGGAGTTAAGTAGCTTAGCCAATCAAGAGATGTAAGTTTGCTTTGCAAATATCATAAAAAGAGTACTAATTGAAGTAAAGTAGGCTTAAGTGGTTATTGTGAATTAATAAATGTAAACTGTTTGTAATGTGAAGTGTGTGTTCTGTTGTAAAATTGTGTAAATAGTGCAAATAATATTAAGTGAAATTTTTTTTTTTTTTGTGAAAATTGCAAATAATTAAAAACTAATTAAGTAAAACTGAAATGTTTTACAATTTTTTTAAAAAAGTTTTAAAGTAAAATTTAAAAGTCTTAGAATGTCTTAAAAAATTCTTAACAAAAATTTTCCAAAATTTTTTAAGTAACAATTTTTTGAAATGAATTCATTAAAAACCTCTAAAAAAATTTCCAGGAATTTCCTAGAAATTTCTCAGAAATCTCCCAAAAATTCCTTAAAAAAGTTAATTAAAAGTTATATTTAATGAAAGAAAATATTGAAAGTTTAATGAACTTGATTTCAACTGGTATATCAAAACTTAACTTAATACTGGTTAAAGCATGGACAATTAGAAGAAGAAGATTAAAGTCTTCACTCAATTCGGGCTATAATTGAGACTTTTGTAAAGAGTTGGCCCTTTATTAGTAAAAGGAAAGAATCCAGTATTGATTAAATATAGATATTTACAAATTTATTTACAATAAAAATTTACAAGATAATTTCTTTACTCTTCTATGTCCTCCATTACCCTCCAGCTAAGGTTTAAGGTAATGTTATCATACCAAAAAGAGCTAAAAAATTATAAAGGTTAATGCCTGCCTTTTTAATATATAAATTAATAAATTTTGGTGGTACTTGGTTATCAACTTGAACATTAATTAGCTTTATTATTTCTTCCTTTAAATCTTTTATTTCAGTACATATATTTTTTATTCTGATTATTTGGCTATGAAACATGTTTTCTATTACTTTTCTAGAGATATTAGAGTTCCAATTAATTAGCTTAATAGTATGAAAATGGAAATTCCTTCTTTTATCGGCCCACCAGCGGCCGAGCGGTAAAGTCGCTGAACACTGGTAGTTCGGTCCGAGGTTCGAATCGTGCGAACCGGCTGGCTGCATGGGCGTTTTCGTGGTTTTCCCCATTTGTAACGTGTATACGAGCCAGTTTCCCTTAGAAAGTCCTCCACGAAAGGCATCCCTCCCCTTAGGCAGATAGCCCTAGTGTGCTTTGCCATAATTAAGTAAACCAAACCAAACCAAACCTTCTTTTATCATATAATTTAATTTTGCTGTGTTTAATAATTAGGAGGTCTAGGTATTCAATAGTATCTTGATTCATATTCGTTTTATTAAGTGTTGAACTATTTGGGTAAATTTTGAATTGCTCAAAAGCAGAATTATTATTGAAAGTTATAATATCATCTATGTATCTAAATAACATAATCTATGTATATAACAATTATAGTTGGATTATTTATAATAATGCTCCAGATCTCAAAAAATTTAAAAGTTTAAAAATCAAGAAGATTAACTGCTAAACCTTTATACCTCTCTACCATTAAAAGAAATTTTTACTAGTTTAATACAACTCCAACTTTTCCTGACATACTTGACATCCTTTGTATTGAAAAATGGAATACTTATCTGAATTGTGCATTATTTAATAACTACATTAAATAAGATCTTTCAGCAAGTGAGAGGAATTCCTATGGGAGCAAACAGTTCTACGCAAATTTGTAGCCTATTTCTTTTTACTTATGAATATAAATTCCAACTAAGTTCAAATAAGAATGAATTAAAGCTATTTGCACATACATTTAGATACATAGATGATATTATAACTTTCAATAATAATTCTGCTTTTGAGCAATTCAAAATTTACCCAAATAGTTTAACATTTAATAAAACGAATACGAATCAAGATACTATTGAATACCTAGACCTGCTAATTATTAAACACAGCAAAATTAAATTATATGATAAAAGAAGGAATTTCCATTTTCAGACTATTAAGCTAATTAATTGGAACTCTAATATCTCTAGAAAAGTAATACAGTCAAAAGTTGTTAATCCGGACTCGTCGGGACTTCGGCGATTCTGGATTATCGATTTTTCCGGATTATAGATCATCAGTTTAAATCTGGTAAGATGGCATGCAGAAATTACAAAATTAAAAATATGAAACCGTAATTTATGAAATAAAGAACAATTATGATCTAAAGGGTATCAAAATTTACAAAAAGAAAAAGCTTAATATTTATTTGTTTACTTTATTAAACATTTCCTTCAATGTAAGTTACTTCGTTTCATGTGATAATACTTTCTCTTTAATTCTATTAAACAGACATAATTTCTTGTTTAGTTACAAAGTTCCGCTGTTCAAGTCCTACAATTGCTGTGTTGAGAATACCGACTAATTTGTCAATCGAAATGTTTTCGTTTTCAATAACCTCTGGGTCACTTTCTTCACTATCGGAAGCGAATTATAAATTATAATGACTAATGACGAGGAACTTGATTTAAATCATATCAAAGACAGAGTATATCGAGATGAAATACTACACTTAGTACGGAATTATAAACCAAATAAAATAAAAACATCTGCTCTGAAGATAAGGATAGTGCTGACAGATCAACTTCCAATCCGCAGGGTGAAATTGATAAACAGATTTCGGATTTCAAAACATACTTTCGCTTTGTAGATACAAATTACATATTAGTAAATATATATCAGAAATTCTATTTGACATAATCTTTCTAATCTATCATAATCTAATAATGACGTTTCTGCCCCCCCCCCTTTGCCGCAGAGCAGCGTGAAAGTGATAAACAGATTTCGGGTTTCAAAACATACTTTCGCTTTGTAGTAAATATATATCGGAAATTCTATTTGACATAATCGAAAGTTCAAGCTTACTTTTATAAAATTGCTCTAACAGTCTGCAAAAATTAATAAGCCGGATCCGATTCGAAGATTAAGGAACAACACAATCTGCAACATTAACTGAATTAAATAACTTTAGCTTAGCGTATAACTCCGTTACACATTAAACGTGCATGCGCACAAACATATTCGCAGCTGTAAGGGTCTTATGCGCTCTCGTAAACGCCTGTGCGCATGCGTGAACGCGACGCATGCGCAGAAAGTTTGTAGCTTTGAGGTACGGATTATGGGTGTCTGAATTAACGACTTTTGACTGTAGAAAACACGTTACATAGCCAAATAATCAGAATAAAAAATATATGTACTGAAATAGAAGATTTAAAGGAAGAAATAATAAAGCTAATTAATGTTCAAGTTGATAACCAAGTACCACCAAAATTTATTAATTTATATATTAAAAAGGGAGGCATTAACTTTATAATTTTTTAGTACTTTTTGGTATGATAACATTACCTTAAACCTTAGCTGGAGGGTAATGGAAGATATAGAAGAGTAAAGGAATTATCTTGTAAATTTCTATTGTAAATAAATTTGTAAATATGTATATTTAATCAATACTGGATTCTTTCCTTTTACTAATAAAGGGCCAACTCTTTTCAAAAGTCTCAATTATAGCCTGAATTGAGTGAAGATTTTAATCTTCTAATTTTCCATGCTACAGCCAGTATTTAGTTAAGTTTTGATATACCAGTTGAAATCAAGTTCATTAAACTTTCAATATTTTCTTTCATTAAATATAACTTTTAATTAACTTTTTTAAGGAATTCATTTCAAAAAATTTTTACTTAAAAAATTTTGGAAATTTTTTTAAAGAATTTTTTAAGACTTTTAAATTTTAAATTTTACTTTAAAACTTTTTTTAAAAAAATTTAAAACATTTCAGTTTTACTTAATTACTTTTTAATTATTTGCAATTTTCACAAAAAAAAGTTTTCATTTAACGTTATTATTTGGAATATTTACATAATTTTGCAACAGAACACACATTTCACATTACAAACAGTTTACATTTATTAATTCACAATAACCACTTAACTCTACTTTTACTTCAATTATTACTCTTTTTATGATATTTGCAAAGCAAACGTGCATCTCTTGATTGGCTCAGCTCGTTAACTCCCTACCATAAATAGTTGATCAGTTAAAATTAAAACTTGAATTACATACTTTTAGGATATTTAATTTTTTCTAGATTTATATTTAAATATTTTAATATTAAAGTTTGCCAAAAATTTTTCATAAAACAAAGATAGCAGCTTGGCATTCAACTTTACTTCCATGAGCGCCATCTATATAATTTGAAGAACACACTTACATCACTTTGGAAATACTTTTGCAGATCCCAACGCTAATATAGTAAGTAAGTTAGAATTAAAACTTACTATTTACTTGCTTTAAGTATTTAAATATCTTTTATGTAGTATTTAAGTATATTCTAGGTATGAAATTATATTTTTTTTTTAAATTAAAAATTATGAATTATTTCTTTTTGTTTCTTACTGGTTTATATAAATTATGTCTAGTTCCTTTTTATTTTCTTTTTATTGATATGCATATTCGTATCGGGGAGGTATCTGTAGACAAGGGTTTCTAAAATGCATTGGTTTCTAAATTAATTTTTCTGAAAAATTAACTTTTTAAAATTTAATTTTTTTAAAAAGTTTAATTTAATACTTGACTTTACATTGCTTATTTCTCAAAAAACTTCATTGGTACAGGGGTTGGACAAAAATATGGAAACTTTAAAAAAACATGTTTCTTTGCCTAATATGGTGTAGGAAACCCGTTGGCATCCAAAACAGCTTGCAGTCTTCTCGGAATGGATAAATACAGTTCCTGTATGTTTGCCAAGGGAATATTCTACCATTCTTCCTGCAAAACGGTGGCAAGTTCAGATAATGATGTTGGCGGTGGATAACGAGAACACACTTTCCGTTTCAATGTAGACCACAAAGGTTCGATAATGTTCAGGTCTGGTGACTGTGGTGGCCAGGGGAGATGGGACAACTCATCCTCGTGCTCAGAAAACCAGTCCTGGACAATGTGAGCTGTGTGAACAGGGGCTTTGTCGTCTTGGAAGACACCATCACCATCGGGGAACAAAGTTTGTACCATGGGATGAACTTGATCGGCCAAAATGTTCACATAAGTCTTGGCAGTCATGTGCCCTGACACAGTTATCCTGGGGCTAGCAGAGAACCACAATATGGCTGCCCAAACCATAACAGAACCCCCACCATGTTTCATTCTTGGCAACAAGCGGTCTGTATTATAGGCTTGAGATGGCGTTCTCCAGACGTAAACTCGGCCAGAAGTGGGAAACAATGTGAAAGAAGACTCGTCAGACCATATTACTCGCTTCCACTTCTCTATAGTCCAGGCTTTATGACTTAAACACCACCTTTTCCTGTTACAGGCATTAGCATTACTGATGAGTGGCTTCTCAATTGCAGCACGGCCAGCAATTCCCTGTTTATGAAGCTCCCTTCTAATTGTTTTGGTACTCACAGGGTTTGGTAACACAGCATTCATTTCAGCAGTAACTTTTGCAGCTGTGGTCTTCTTATTTTTCGTCACAATTGCCCTTAATGATCATCTGTCACGATCACTCAGGACACACTTTCGTCCGCGCTGTGATTTAGCTGATGATGTTTTTCCGCTTTTCAAATATGCGGAATAAATCTTCGATACAGTACCTCTTGAAACACTAAACACCTCGGCTACCTTGCTTACGGAAGCACCTACCATACGTGCTCCAACACTTTGCCCACGTTCGAAGTCTGTTAACTCTTACATAATGCAATGACAACCTCACATAAGAGTACTCCGACAAACAACTGAACTGTTTAGCACATTTACGAAGTTGTATAGTTGGCGTCAGTAGTCAAAAACACCAGCACCACCTACATATTTCATTAAAATCAATCTTTCTTTTCAAACATGCATTTCACAAGGTGTTTCCATATTTTTGTCTCCATCCACTGTATTTTCCTTTTAGAACTTTAATTTTTAATTGCTAATTTCTAAAGGTACCACTTTATTGTATTTCTTTTTGGACATTCTTCACTCTTTACTTTTGGTTTTGACTTTTACCCTTGCCTACATGAATGACGAAACACGAATTGAATGATTGGAGAGTTAGGTTTGGAGGCAACTTCCCCTTGATAAGTCTGTCTCCTGTCTGCTCAACAGTCATTCATTTATGCATTTAAAAAAAATTTTAATTTTAAAAAAGATTTAAAAAATTTTAAAAAAATTTCATTTAAAAAAGATTAATTTTAATTTGCTAAATTGGTGAATTTATTTTCATGGTTTGGTTTTGCGCTTGATTTACTTATGCTGTCTGAATTTAAATGATATTGTAGATTAGTTCAAAAATTAAATCTTTTTTATGTTTGCACATTTTATAATTATTTTAACTTTAAATTTGCTTTTTTACGTATATACAGGTTTGTTAAAATTTAAATTTGTTTAAATTTAATGAAACATTAATACATCTGTAATATCCTTCATCTATTAATACAACATCTGTAAAATCCTGTATCTATTAACGCAGCATCTATAACATTGTATATGTAGTAACACATCTATAACATGGTATATCTATTAATACAATATCTGTAACATCTTACATCTCCTTTCATAAAACAAAGTGGCGAGAGCTGTATCAATTTCACTCATGCAGTCAGCAGCTAAAAATTAGACAGCGTGCAAGGAAAATGTTAAGCTATGGATTGAGAATCCCACATTTGGCCTTTCTGCTTAATATCAGAAAGATACACACACTTGAAAAATGTTAAACAAAATAATCTAGGTTAACATGCTAGTAAACATGTTTAAACATTACAAAAGTAGAAGGTTTTGCAAGCAGCTTGTCTGCATCATCAGCTATCCAAAAATGGATGACTATTCAACTATCCAAAAAATGAAAGGAATAATAGGTTAACCTTATTTTATCACTGTCTTGTGCTACTTCGCCTAGGGTTACAGTTTTCTCAAGGATTTATGTTTAGATGTATGACAAATTGAAACCACTTGAACAAATTAAAGGCTAGCTCTAGAAACTTTAGATCATATTGTAATAAAATATTTCCTTTCAAGCTGTCATACATCTTAATGTCAATCCTAAAAAGTGTTACAACCCTACATGGGACAACCCTGTACAAAATAGTAATAAAAGAAGGGAAATTTGATGGAGCCTTTCATTTGGATCCCAGCTGTAAAGCAGGCATATTGCATGTTAAAGCTCATATCTTAGTCATGTTTAACATGGTTTTTAGCATATTAATGTAGATAATTTTATTTTGTTTAATGTCAAATCCCGATGATATGGAGCCCTGCCAGTGGCTATGGTTAATAACCACAGTTTTATTAGTTTGACCTGGCTTGGGTTCAACCTCAAGTGACAGGCTGCCTGTATGGTTGGTTTTTGTGGTCTTTCCAATGTGTAATGTGAATACAACCTGGTATACGAAACAGCCAGTTAATGTGAAGTAAACACAAACTGGTATCTGGTCTGTGAGTTCGCCGAGTGAACTACATGTTCATGCATGTGCAACATTACCTTTCCTAATAGGTTGTAGCTTAAACTCTGTTACAGTAGACAAAGCTGATGAGTGTAGCAATGGTGACAACTATACTACTGCCATAATCCTCACCTAGGGAGATGACATTTTATGCTAATGTTTATTTGTAATCTTGGAATTCGGTCACTTGCCACTGTCTGAGGTGGTCATATTCGTTAGGACTTATAATGCTTACTGCAAGAGGGTTGACTATATTTTGATATCTGTTCAATGTTTAAAAATAGTTTAGCCATAAAATGATAGATAAATATATTGTTTCTATTTTTAAGGTGAAAGACTGAAAACATCAGAATGCAGAATTAAAATTTCCAAACCAGTGGAAATGGAAAGCTGTAAAAAAAGTAATTTTGCTTAAATAATTTTTTTCTTGCTATTTATTTTAGTTTTTTAGTATTTAAAATTTTTCCTGCATTTAATATAAAAATTGGTTTGTTTCAAATAACGTATCACCAGATATCCTTAATTTGTAAGTATGCAAATAATTAAAATAGTTTGACAATGTGATGTACTATTATATACAGAAAGAATTGGATTGTATAAGCTAAGAAAAATTCAATAACAGTGGCTAGGTACTGCAATCTATGCTTTTTATACATAATTTAAATATAGAGCAGTCACTTTCATATTGATTAAAAATGAATACTACATGAGAATAAAACACTTCAAAAGTTTACTACAGCTCCACTAGTGTGCCATGAGGTGCAGGAAAGTACAGCTAAGTTACATAGCATGGGAAGTATTAATTTAGGAGGTAAATTTTGACCAATGTGGAAAGCTTCAAAGAAATCTTATTCATAGGTAAGAATGGTTAATGAACCATAATGATTATAATGATAGAACAGGGTTTGTACAGTCCTTAAGTTTTTTGGAATCGATTTTTGGTCCTTAAAAGTCCTTAATTTTGGCCAAAATCAGCAGAAGGTCCTTAATTTTAATCATGTGAAAATTTCTGTTTGTTTTTACGACTGCCATTTTGAGTGTGAATTAGTTTGGAGGTATATTTTTGGTGATTTAGTGATAAATATGGTTATTTGAATGGGTTATGATTTGTTCCTATTTCTAATATAAATGGTGGGATACTCGAGTTTCTGAGCAAGAAGTGAAACAAGTATTTCGAAATTATTTCACTTTTTCTAATGAAGAGCTCTTAAACAATTTTTCGCTTTTTGGGATGTGAATTCTTTTATTGAATGGATCTAAGTTAACTTATCAACATTTTGGCGATTTTTAAGATCAGTTTCTATAGAAAATTTTAAATTCTAAGAACTGGGAATTTTTTGACGATTTTTTTTTTAAACATTCGAACATTGATAAATTTCATTAAAATAATGTTGTTGTATTAAAATTATATTTAAAAAGTAACATATTAATTTAAAAATATCTTTTCAATTTTTTCAAGATAAGAGTTTTCACGTGTAATTGTCTCAGAGTATTCCGAATTCTCGGAATATGCATCAGTTTTCTCTATAAAATTAATTAATTAATTTCATACTTTTTTCGTCTGATCCCCCCCCCAATATATTTCTGGCTTTTTGCTGTTACAAAACTGATAGGGGAAATTTTTCTTCGGGACATTAGACATTGCAACTTGAAGAAGGATGCAACTTGGAAAGTTTAGAAGGATTTGAAAGCAAGATTTATAGATCCACGATTCCAGATTTTAGAAAAATGTGACAAAATGAAAAATGTTGCTATGGTATTAACATGTAATGGATGTATTTTACAGGAAGTTTGCAATGAATTTCTTGCTTTTTGGATAACATCTGGAAGAACAATGAAAATAATATTTGGATGTTTTACTTCTGATAGTAGAATCTTTTTCTTAACATGCTTATCTTTGCTTTATTTTCTCTACTTTTCACTAGACATAAGTATAGAAAATATTAAAAATGCTTCTAATCTTATTAAATTATTAAATTAAATTAAATTAAAAACTGGCATTATAATTATTAAATTAAATTAAATTAAAAACTGGAATTAAAAACTGGCAATTTAAAAGATTCATCTAATATGTCTTAATGCATCATAGACTGGTCTGACGCTAGGCATTTTCCCACCTAGTGCAATCACGTGGAATATTAAACCTCTCTTTGTAGATCCTAAATTTTGCTGACTAGTGCCTTTCTAAATTCTGCTTCCAGTGCCTGCTCTAAATTCTAAAAGTTTTGTTTTGCCATTTCTACATTTTGTTGCTGGGTGTGTCACTAAATTCTAAAAATTCTGCCACACCAGCTCTGTAACCGGCCCTTACCATATATATTTCATATCTCTTGTGAATAACTAACTAATATTGCTAAAGAAATAAAATTAGCAGCTTTTTCTATACATTTTAAATGCATTTAGTTTTTTTAGAATAACAGAAATATTTAATTAAATCCAAAAATTCTAAAATGAAAAGAAAATGTAGACAAAAGAAACTGAATATATAAAATTATTATTCAAAGATATGTACAGTTATTATTATGTAAATTTCCCAGTTGTTTACAATTTTAGCTTTTACTATAATTTCTCATTTGTATTTTCCCCCCAGAATGGGAATCACCTAGACATTTTTTAAACTGAGGTGTTTGAAGTGTAAGACGAGTGTGTTTCTGACCTCCACTTGCTCCTTGCATTAGTTCCTGCCGGCTCTGATAATTTGTAATTATTCGTCTTTGCATTAGTTCCTGCCAGCTCTGATAATTTGTAATTATTCGTCTTTGCATTATTGCTGCCAACATTTGAATTTGTTATAACAGTAGAGTTACTGAGCTAGCTTAAAATTAAATTAAATTGTATCGTCTTTGACCACTAGTCCGCATTTTTTTGTTTGAATTTGATTGTTCTTGTGTACATCACCTCAAACTTTAATTGATTTGGTTAGCATAAGAACATACCTTTAAGTTCATTTTAAATAAGAGGCTTATTTAAACCTTTGTCTTTGTAATTACTTTGAGAAATAGCGATAATTTGCTTTGTGTCTGTCGGGAGTTTTTGGACTATTTAACTTTTACCAGATCAAGTAAACCCTCATAGGTACATTGTGGAGAGGTTGACAATTTAGGAGATAAAGCACATAGAAACTAATGAGAACATTAGTAAAGATGCTTAAAGAGAAGGAAATCGATATAAATTAGCCAAAATGTCTGGCCAGGCTTCAAATTAAGAAGAAGCATAAATATTTTGCTAAGTGTTGTTGGTATAAAACATGAATGTTTTGTAGCTTTTAATGTATAATTATCCTAATATCGTTGAAGAATCAGTTACATAAATTGCATGTATTTTAAAGTGTGAAATTTTATTAGATTGTGATTTTAATAGGGACTTTTAACAGTATTGTTAAAAAATAGATAAAATTTAATAGTGGTCATGTAAATCCATTATGACTAAGGTTATCTAACTATCTAATTTAATTTATAACTAACTGCTTACCCTTAAAAATTATCTGTGCATATTAAAGTGAGTTATTGTCTTTCATTATTTCTTAGCGTGGTATAAGGTAAAACACAAAAGTGTAAAAATTCATGTAAAACTTATTCTTCGTATCTAGTGAGACCTAAAATAATACAAAGCAGCTTAGTGTCACCTCTGGTGCTTTAGTGGCTTATTGGAACCTTAAAGTATATTAACTGGGTTACATCCCCCTGAAACTCTATACGGAGCTACGACACCTTAAAGTATATTAACTGGGTTTTAATCCTTGGAACTCTACACAGAGCTACGAAACTAACTGCAACAGACAGAGCCCAACTAACTTTAAAAACTAGCTAACCGTGCCCACATCAGGCCTTTCAGTTTTGTTCTGGTCTGCAGGTCTCTCTTTAGGCAAGGAGCAGTGGTGACAACAGCCAGTCTTTTGTTATAAATCATTCTTATTATGATTTTACTTCTCATTTTAACCTATGACTCTTGACATAAAATCTACCTGGCTATTTACTAAACCTCTAGATTGAGCAAGTAATGAGACAGAAAAAAAATCCAACATGAAACCATAACTATTAGTAAAACATAAATAAAATGTCACTTATGTTCTTTCAAATATGCTGAACTATTATAAGTGTAAAATATTTAATGCTGTTTGATAAATTTCATAAAGTATATTTTATAATCAAACTTACTAATAATTATGTTAATTAAGTTATGTTTAATAATAATGCATCCTACTTAGGGATCAATATAATTTTTTGGATTGTATTACAAAAGTGAAGTTCAGGCATTGATAATATTTTTGATTGAATTTATTAATTTGCTCATAGGTCCTAAATTTTTTCAGTAATGGTCCTTAAAAGTACTTAATTCCCATGTGCAGAAATGTGTACGAACACCCTGTAGAAGGCTTATTTATATATATACAAGTTTTTCTACTTTTAACAATTTCTAATAAATCATGCTGCTAAAACTGTTATATATTCTTCTAAAACCAAAACCTGATGTCATGCTAAATATCAAAAAGACACACACACACTTATAATAAAGTTCAACAAAATAATCTTAGTTAACATGCCAGTAACCATGTTTAAATATTACAAAGGTAGAAAGTGTTGCAAGCAGCTTGTCTGCATCATCAGTCATCCAAAAATAGATGACCATTCAACTATCTAAAAATGAAAGGCTCAATAGGTTACCCTTATTTTATCATTATCTTGTGCAATACTACTTTGCCTAGGGTTACAGCATTTTTAAAGATTAATGTTTAGATGCATGACAAATTGAAACCATTTGAACAACAAATTAAAGGCCAGCTTTAGAAACTTTAGATCATATTGTAATAGAATATTTACTTTCAAGCTGTTATACATCTTAATGTCTATCCTAAAAATTGTAACAACCCTACATGGCACAACCCTGCAGAAAATAGTAATAAAAGAAGGGAAATTTGATTGAGCCTTTCATTTGGATCCCAGCTGTAAAGCAGGTATATTGCATGTTAAAGCTCATGCCGTAGTCATGTTTAGCATGGGTTTTATCATACTAATGTAGGTAATTTTATTTTGTTTAATGTCAAACTCTGATGAGCTCGTCCAGTGGCTCGTCCAGTGGCTATGGTTAAAACCATTGAATATTGGTAGTTTGACCTGACTTCGGTAAGTGACAGGCTGGCTGTATGGTTGGTTTTTGTGGTCTTTCCAGTGTGTAATGTGAATACGTGTCAGTTTGCCTTAGGCTGCTATCAGACCTTTGTTTGTTTCGGAAGAACAAAATTTTGGGACAATTTTTCTGCTTTGTCACAACAGCCAATCTCCACGGATCTACTTCGGTTTTAACATGTAAAGGGGAAACTCGTTCTCAATTACAAACAAGTGAAATTGTTGAAAATAAACAACTTGCAATTTTTTTTTGAAAGGAAGGGAAAAAAATGCAAGTTTTTCTTTCAATAGTAAACCAGGCAGAAAAATTGTCCAAAATGGTTGTTTGTATGAAACAAATGCATGTGTGTTATGGACCTTAGTGGTTCCTCCATGAAGACATCCTCCTTTTGGGGCAGATAGTTCGCATGGCTTTGCAATATTCAAATAACCTAACCTGATGAAGAATCCAAGAACTTGTGGGGATGGGAATAATTGAAAAGTATGTGTTATGATAGAGCAATTGTTTCTGTTTCTTTTAAGTTTCTGATGATTTTTAATTCTCAGATCTTACTTTATGTGGCAAAAAAATTTGAAAATTAAAATAAATTACAATGATAGATACAAGGCAGGTTATGTGATTAGTAAAGCTATTAGGTATAGTAACAGTATTGTTTCTTGTGATAAATAAATGTATATTTTTAGGATACAGTGAAATCTTTCTTAGAAGGCTCTTCCAGGTAATTTTTAATCTTCTGTGGAAATAGTGCTCTTAGAGAAGTGACATTAAAGTTTGTTTATATTCTCAGTCAATTTCTGAGATATTTATATTTCTGAGATTTCTGAATTTCTGAGATTTATATTCACTGGTCAATTTCTGAGATGGTCATTTCAGTTAGATGTTTACCACAAAATGGTTAACTGCATTTTGAGATTTATAATATATTGAAAAATATTTTATAGTAGTCATAAATTGGTAAATAAACATAATCGTGTTGTCTTTATTTTTAAGTTCACGAAAGTGTGAAAAATTTATAAACCTTAACAGATAGGGAAGGTAAGAAAAATTAATGCTTTCTAGATTGGGCATTTTGCAGTGTATTTCTTTTATAGGACAGGATTTTAAGCTTTTTTGAATTAATGTAATTTTTTAATATCTCCTTGACAGTCTAGTTCTTTCTTTTTTCAAAAAAGGCTGATAAAATAGCATCAGTATTAGAATTTTTATGTCATATGTATACATTGTTAAAAAAATGAGTTTGAAAATAGCATGGTGTACTGTTGTGTGCTGGATGAATCAGCTTGCGTATGCTAGGAAAAATTATGAGTGATGGTTTTTTAAAAATGACTAAATATGCCATCTATATTTTTTCTACATAGGTAAATCACACTGTAAAAGAATATTGCTAAGTTTCTTTAGATTCTAAATCTGATGCAGAAACTTTGAGAGAGGGGATAAAGAGAAGACAATATGAATTTTAATTTTGAGAAATATAATGTTTTTTTTAAATTAAAATTGCAATAGCAATAATACTGTGATTGTTTTTCTTTATTTAGTATCATAATCATTTGTATGTGCTCTATCGCTTTTAGTTATTTGCTTATGTTTTAGGTTGTGGTATTAAAATTGGTATTTGTTTTAATCATTTCTTTTTCATGCTATTTTATTGCTCATTTGAATTTAAAAACAGAGTTTTAGTAGGACCATGTAAGAAATATGTAGCTAACTAAGAGTGGTAGATCACATACTGCAAGACTACAGAATATTCTTTAATTCCGAGAACTTAACGATTTATCCTTATTTATTTATTTATTATGATAGAGCCGTCTGTTCTTTTTTAAATTTTTATCATCTTTATTCTATATCTTTATTTCATCTTGGTTTATATAATGGGAAATTTTGAAAATTGAAATAAATAGTAAATACATGAAAGTTTGGTCACATAATCATCAAAGTTATTAAATACAGTTTATGTAACAATGCTGCTTACAGTAACCAAATTTATATTTTTCCTACACAAGTAACCCTCTTTAAGACCACCTTCCCACCATTCCAGGCAATTATGGTTTTCCATGGAAGTAGTTTCCTTTAAAGGTGACTTTCAATACTGATTTGTATTCTCAGTATTTTGATCCTTTTCAAGGTGATCGTCTTAATTAGATAATGTAAGAGGGTTGACTGTATTTATAATATACTTGCAGCTTCGCTGCCAGCCTTCGTCTGGCTTTTAAATGTACCGGAAAAATGGCTGAAGAGAACACCAAACGTTAAATTTAAAAACTACGTAGAATTTTACTCTGCAGAACAACTTCATAAAAAAGGTTATTATGTATAACAAAATTACAGTGAAATAAGCAATATCCCTTAATACAAATATTAATTATCCTAATAAATAAATTAACCAACTTCCCTTTGCAAAATCTTAAGAACTCAAATGGTATAAAGGAGGTTAAGAACTTTGTTTTCTAAAAAAATCACTCAAAACTTTTCAATATCGTAAAAACAGTGAAATGAGCAATAAATAACATAAAAAAAATACAAAAAGCAAAAAATTCTGAAAAGCAAATTAATGATATTTTATCTTATATTTTCAAGAGAAAAAAAATTACAATGAAATAAGCTATATCCCTCAGTACAAATATTAGTTATCCTAATAAAAAAATTAACCAACTTTCCGTCGAAGAAAAAAATCATCCAAAACTTTTCAATATCTTACAAATAGTGAAATAAGCAAAAAATAACTTTTACTCTGCAGAACAACTTTATCAATAAAAATGTATTATCTATATAAAAAATAACAATGAAATATGCCAATCTTTTAAAAACAGTGACATAAGAAATACGATGAAAAATTGTTGCCAAACCCATATTTCTAAAAGAATGAAACTATTCAAAATGATGCGATTTCATCAAAAATCTATCAACAACAATAAGAAAGAAAAATTGTTGCCAAAATCACATTTTTAAAGATGTGAGAAGTGTACTCGGAAGCTTCATTTAAAAAAAGTTTTTTTAAATACAAAATATTATTATTTTTCCAAAATTCTTTTTGTAAAAGCAGTCGCAAGGATGAAAGTTTAACATGTTCAAATATCAAAGAAAAATAAACTTTTTTGGGAAACGATCCCGTTGAAAAGGTGTTAAGCTCACTTTGTTAAATAAATTTGATTTAATCGATTTATTGAAACACGAAATTTATTTTAAGTTCGTAAAATAATTAAGTGCCTACGTTTCATGACGATGTGAAAATGGAGTCTGTAGAGTAAAATCTCGCTTTCCTATAGCCCATTATGTCTCAAAATGACACGATTTCGTCACAAAACATAA
Source organism: Stegodyphus dumicola (assembly GCF_044657685.1). Lineage (NCBI taxonomy): Eukaryota > Metazoa > Arthropoda > Arachnida > Araneae > Eresidae > Stegodyphus > Stegodyphus dumicola. The sequence goes on along the minus strand of NC_140768.1, from coordinate 165,506,367 downwards.
AATAAAAAAAATTCTAATTCGAATTTCGAAAAAATCTCTTCGAGGGGCACTGGCTCTTTTTAAGATGCAACTATGTATTAAATTTCGTAGCCGTGGGTCTATTAGCTTATGCGCTGCGCGAACAAAAGACACACACACACAGACATACTCTTTCTTTTACTATATGTAGAGATTTCATTATTGAAAAATACCTTAAATAATCATAAAGTGATTATTATATATGTTATCTTGTTTTTAAGGTGAAAGTGTAAAAGTAACTGAATGCAGAATTCAAGTTTCCAAACCTGTTGAAGTGAAAAATTTAAAAAAAAGTAAGCTTGTTTAAATAATTTTCTTTTTGTTAACAGTTGATTGTTTTCGAGGTGGAAAGTAGTGTATGTATATAATGTATGTACAAATTTTCCATCTTGAAAATACATTTATCTAAAGCCCCCCTCGTTTTATTATTATTATTATTATTATTATTTAAGAGTGTGTTACATTACCTTTGCCTATCAGTAATCCAATAACTGTAGCAGTAAACTGGTTTGATTCTTGTTTGAGAAAAAGCCCATCGCTGAATGGGTTGGTAATTACGATGTGGTATGGACGCCATTTTCTTTCAAGAAATGTCTCTTCGGATATTCAGTGAGAATTTTTGCCATACTCAATTACCAAATCAATAAAGTATGGGCAGATGGTCTGAACATGGTAATGATCAGTTAGAATTAAATATGTAGTCATGCAAGTGAAAATAAATGCAACTAAATCATATATAACACGTGGTTTGTAACATTAGCATACCTAAGTGCATAACATACCTAATGTAAGCACATAGCAAATTTCAATTATACAAACAAATGAAGGCTGCATTCCAAATTATTGTAAATATTGTAATGTGTATATAACTCTTTGAAGAGACATAGTTGTTCTCATTTAACCCTTAAAATAGCATGCTAGTAAAATAAAATCCATATCTGGGAAACTAACAGTGGAAAAAATCTAAACAACAATTATGACCACATGTTTTGTCCTTTAATTTATCTTTCATGTATTCGTATGCATGGCAGATTTGCAGAATTTATTACTCGACTCTGAGACTCTGCTTTCTAACATTGAAGAATTTAAAAGCAATAAGTACACTCCTAAATAACTTAAATCTTTATTTTTTAATAATGTATCTAAACTGATTTAAATTTTTCTTTCTTTTTTTAAAAAAAAAATGGTCGAGCACTTTATTTAATAGCCGTTAGGCTTGCGCCCCTGCAAGGCCAGAAGTGGTTGTCATTTCATTATGGAAGCACCTAATAGGTAGCCACTGTTGCCTTCTCTGAAGGTACAGACAGTTACAACCATGCCTTTTCCAGGATTCGAACCCAGGCCCATCGCTACGGCATCATTAACCACTATGCCGGCTGGGCAGTAATTGATATAAATTTAAATATTAATTTGTGATATATCCTACAAGCCTGTGCTACTGTGTTGTAAATAATAAGATGTTTTTAATAACAAATGTTACTAGTTTTGAATCTTTTTTTTTTTAATTTCATGTTTTTGAGATGAATAGCATAAATAGTGTTAAAATACATAATACTTTTACATTGCTCTAAACATATGTATTCTTAATTTATTTATGTATTTTCATGATATCTTAAATTTTGAATGTTAAATTCTCCTTTGAAGTTTGAAACTGTAATCTAAAGTTTTCATACTGGAATTTCTCCCTCCCTCCTTTCTCTCTCTGTCTCCCCCTTTTTTAATTGTTGCAGTTTTACAACCACGCACAAAGATTTTTAAGAAATTTATTTAAATATCCCACAAAAATGAATGCTTTTTATATTTCTACCTTCAGTTTCAGATTTCATTTTTGGGGGGGGGGGATAAGCTGAAAGTTTTTAGAAATTAATGGGATCGGTAAATCATTTGTATTCATTTTTTAAATTATTAATATATTTTTGTAAATATACTTTTTCAGTTATTGTTTAATTTTAAAGCAGTTTGTTTCTAATGCCATCTGTTGTTGTTTTAGACTAATTATGTAATTAGTAGTATTAAAACTTATATGCATTCAACTGTTCTGTGTATATATCATACCTGCATACTCTGACACTACAAAACATTATGACCATCCCCATATTTTTCGATGAGCTCATCTGGATGACGAGTTTTCAGTGTCAAATAGTTAGATTTTTTTTTGGGGGGGGGTTCAAAGTTCTAAGATGTGGCATAAAAAACAAGTCTTTGCAAGTCTAAGTTCTAATCATACCACTGCTAGAGTTTTACCTTCTAAATGTATTTTTATCATTTTATGCCTAATTGCAAAAGAACTGATGCTTAACATGTGGAAATTGGAATCAGAAGTTTAAATAACTGAATTTGGTTATATTTTTAGCATAAAAAGTCTTAAACATTTAAAATGAAGTGTAGCTATACCCTAGAATTTTTTCCTTCAAATTACAAAATACTAAATTTCACCATCATATATACAGCACTCTTAGATGACTACAGTAATTTTAAATTATTTTTAAATTATTTTCAACCATCTAAACACTTTTAATAATTAAAAACGATTGATATCAGAAAATGATATGGTATATACATATATATATATATATATATATATATATGATATAATAAAAGCATGGAAAAGAGGGAGTATTTTGATTCCATCGTAAGCTAATGTGTTGACTTCGTAAATAAAACTTGGTAGTTGAGGCAATTTTAATTCCATTTTTATTTCCAATTGACATTATGTGGCCACAGAAATTGCATCTAAAGACAGCACAGACAGAAGCTGAAGTGCTTAGTTATACAAGATGGAAGCACACAAAGAAAAAAGTTTTGGTTTGCAATGGTAGTTTCAGTTCCCAATTATTATGTCATCAGAGTTGCGCAGGCCATAGAATGATCTAGAAATGATGCAATCCAGAGACGTTATTATTGCGATTTTTAAAACAGAGAGAGAGCAAAATTATAGTTTTTCCGTTAGTTTAAATTATAATTTTGATTTACTTATTTTTTTATCTTGCATATTCCCCCCCCCCCCTTCAAAGAGAAAAAGGCGTGGCAACAGAAAAGCTTTTTTAGAAGAAAGCATTACAGAATTAGCAAAACTAGGTATATACAACAGTGAGAAAAAAATCACAAAATTTTGATATAAATAATTTTTTAAAGTATAAAACCTTACATATATCATTTTTAACAATAAATTCAAATTGAAAATTCTATTGAAAATTAAATTTTTAAATTCATCGTAAAGAGTGTCCTCTAATTTTTCTCAAGAAAGTTTACAGTTCCGTAAAATTTATGCTTAAACGTTAATTATAATCAATATTTTGCAGTCCTTAACTTGAAAGTCTTTCATCAAAACTCGTCCTACCAATATAAAACCAAAATTTTCCTTTATAGATACAGGAAATTTTAATTGATTATTTTGATATAATCTGCATTTTCTTAATTGTAAAGCAATGCAAAATAGAATTTAGAACTTAATACATAGTAAATAAAAAAATTCAGTACAATAACTATATTGTTATACTTTGATAAAAATAGGCAAATCCTCTACAATGCAAATCAGCGTGATAACTTGCTGATGGCTGTGGGATGCTTAAATACAATTACACATAGAAACCTCCGTTCCTTAATAAAGGTACTGGCCTTTAGTATTGTATAATTATCAAAATTTATAACTACACTCAAATACCGAAAATCCGCCGACCTGAATTCTGCGTTGACTTTAGGAATATAAACTTTCAGTTTATAGGTTCCGGAAACTGCAACATTGAGTACGAAATATCGAAGAAAAAAATACTTACCGAATAATAATGAGTCAAAACGGAAATACCAAATTATTGATATAAAAAAGTTTTAAAAGAAATAAAATAAGGTAAGTTTTTTTTCCCTCTAATCTGTATCGAGGAAAAAGCAGACGATTCACTCAACTCTTTGTTCAAGTTCACGATTCAAGTTGTTGTATTTTCTGAGCTTTCTTATTTCATTTCACGAGATTGTTTAGTGCTGCCTTTTTTTTATCCGAATATTTTGTGGATAAATTAAGAATATTTTTAATTTAATCCCTATTTAATACAATGCCAGATAAGAAACGCACTCGTGATTTTACTGCTTGCAACGTTGAAAAACTTAAACACGTTGCATTGACGGTAATGCGAAAAGTGCAAATTCTGCAAAAGATGGAAGCAGGTGCTACTGCTCTATTTATAGCAGGTGCTATAGCTCGATTTATAGGAATTGCGACATGATTGTGTATGATTTATGGAAAAATAAAGAAAAGCTGTTGAAATTTACAGCAACAGTGATTCTAACACCGGAATCCGAAACTGGAAATCTTTGCATGTGGCGAAATCGGCAAACCTCGATGCTGTGTACATGTAATGCAATGAATAATATAATCCATTTATATATGTAACAATAATTTAATGCTTATAATAACTTATTGCAATAATGTATATAATAATTTAATTAAATGTATCTAATATGCCTTATTCAGTTTGCACTTTTAATCCAAATATTATGCATCTTTTCTGTCCTGAAATCCGTACAACCTCTGGTTTCAAGCTTTGGGGATTTCTGGAATTCTACTGTATAAAAAATCTTCAAACTAGTTAATTGAAATGGGAAAAATATACAAATATGCAAAATTAAAGATATATTAAATCTTACACTGCCCTACAATTTTGATATGAAACATATAATTTTGTGAATATAAAATAAGGAAATAAAATTCATAATCAAATCTATTTAGGGAAGGCTTTAAAAACTTTTTCAAGTACAAAAATTTCAAAGAAATCCACTAGCATTACAAAATCACAAAAATTTCAGAATTTTATAATGTAGTTAAATTTTTATTTGAAATAATATACTATTATTATCGAAATTTCTTATTGATTTATTTTGTACAAATGTAAAGACCCCACAGCTTTCTCCTTGTACACATTTTCAGCTATTTGGGCAGTTACTTGGAAAGGCCTCCGTTCCTTGTATAAGCCTTGTATTTGCCTTTGCAAACTGCATTACAATTTATAAACCCATTTATAAAAAAAATTAATCACACTCCATTATATTAAAAATATATATAAATTATTATATTCGAAAAAAAATAAAAGTGGTAGCCTTCAAAGTTTATCTAAACATATTATGATCCGTACATTTTTTAATCAGTTAACATAATTCAATACTACTTATGATTCCTATAATACTACTCAAAAACACTTTGTTTATCATATTTTATGCTAATTTTTTCAAAATTATTTCATGCGCTTAAAAATTCTAATGAACAATGCAAAATTTTCTCCATAAATTCAAAAATACAGTAAGACCCCGCTTAACGCGGGGGATACGTTCCATCAAAGTAGAGCGTAATGTGAAACAGTGCTAAACGAGGCTATCTTTACATGTAAATATTGGGGTTAGGGGAAGATGGCTAGGAAATTGGTTAGGTATTAAATTTAAAAAGTATGTTTTTTTAATAAAAATAAAACCAAACATTTATTTCTTAAAGCCCAAATTAATACCACATTTTTATTTCTTGCAAATATAAATAACAAAACGAATATTCTTAAAAAAAAAAACAAATAAAATTCTAAGTCAGTCATATTTAGTTAGCCTTCCGCGTTTTCAGTGTTCTGCCTTTTTGTGACAAAAGCATCTAATGTTGTTTGCCTTTTTCTTTTGCGTTGTTCTCTTAAAAGTTCTTCATAAACGGATAGAGCATCTCTAACACCACACCTTACTTTTGAGCTCCTGTCAAAATTCGGATCATTTTCAATGAATTGATCCATTATTTCAGTTATGGTAGACAAACTCCTTTTTACAAACGCCATCGAAAGTTCTCTTTGCTCTTCTTCTGAATCACTGCTGTCAACATTTTTGTTTTCTTCTTGTTCAGTTAATTCCTTGAGCTCATCATTAAAAAGACTAGCCGCTGCTTCTTGAATTATTTCTTCGACATCTTCCACATTTACCCCTTCAAAATATGTCTGTACAATACCGCACCAAACAAGAAATACAAGTACACTCTTTCGGATATGTATTTGAAACCTATCGCTGCATAATATTTCGGGGAATCCCCGGGTTGAAATAAAAGAGCACTAAACCGAAACAGCGCTAAACGAAACAGCGTTAAGCGGGGTCTTACTGTATTATTATTTACCTTAATATCCATCCTTAAAAGTAGTTTAAATAGCTTTTTCGTTACTTTCCTTGCACATACTTACGAAAAGTTAAAAAAATAATGAACAAGAATTTCACATTTTCTCAAAACAGCACAATCAAATTGCAGAAATTTTAACCAAAATTGAAATGAAAACTATAGAATTTGCAGCATATTAAATAATTTTGTTCCTGAGTTAGATTCACACAAATGTAACAATTTTTGAACTGTTGAAAAAGCGGAAGCACAAATAATTTTCTGTGGCACATACTTGCAAAGCACAAACTCAGATTAGTGACCTTGAACACTCTCTAATGCTAGATCTCCGAAACGGTAATTCACCGATGATTTAAAGCACTTTCCCTCCCCTAAATACTGTAAAGATGGCCCAAGCAAATTCAATATTTGTTTTCACTAGACATTCGAACTTCTAAATTTATCGAGAGATTACAACACTGAAAAAACAAATTTGATGATTCTTTTCTTTCACATTATCTTGGATTTATCACAAAACAATGATTTGAAGAGCTGAACTAAATTTTCCATTCAGGTCTCAGGCTGCAGGAAACTATCCTGACCGACTAATTCATATAATAAAAGCAAGGAAAAGATGGAGCACTGTTTATTCGTAGTTATCCTATATTGAAGAGGAAGTATTCTGATTGTGTCATAAGCTATTGTGTTGACTTCGTAAATAAAACTTTGCAGTCAAGGTGATTTTAATTCCAATTTTATTTCCAATTGACATTATGTGGCCACAGATCACTTGACACCCTTGTCGTGCCTGTTCAGGTTGTCGTGCCTGTTCATTATTGATATTTTTGCAATAGGAAGCAGCATAGCAAAATTGCATCCAAGCTCAGCACAGACAGAAGCTGAAGTGCATAGTTATGAAAGATGGAAGCACGCAAAGGGAAAAGTTTTAGTTTACAATGGTAGTTTCAGTTCCCAATTATTATATCACCAGAGCTGCTCAGACCATAGAAGGACTAGAAATGACTCAATCCAGAGAAGTTATTGTGATTTTTAAAACAGAGAGGGAGAATTAAAGTTTTTCCATTAGTTTAAATTATAATTTTGATTCACATATTTTTTTTATCTTACATGTATAATTTTTATCATATATATCAAAATGATATATCAGCATAATAATGAGGAACAATATAAATAAATTACTGCAGAAGAAGTACACATTATACAGTGTTAGAAACATCTTTTATTAATTGCGCTAAAGATACATTGATGAGGCAAAACATTATGACCATCCCTTCATTTTTCAATGAACTCATCTGAATGACATGGAGAGAAAGTGATTAAGTAGGAATTTTATTTAACTGCTGCTGAAGAAGGTAAAGAATCATTCTTCCACTTACCAGTGAGGGGAAAAGTTGCTGATCTAAGTGAATTTGACAGAGGGCAGATTGCAATGGTCTGAAGACTTGATCTTCAAAACTGCATGACTGGTATGTTCTCTGGGACCCCTAGTTGTGGTAGAATACACCGTGAAAGCTGCGCATTATCTGAACATAACTGCAGATCAATTATGCCTTACGTGGCATCTGTCTTCCTACAACTGGCACATCACAAGACTCATTTTGTGTTGGAGTGATTTGAGAAGCATAAGGATCAACTCCAGTTAATTTTCTGGCCACCTAACTTGCTGGTTCTTAAACCGGTAGAATACATTTGAGATGCCATGAAGCAGCAGCTCAGAGCTCAAACTGAATGTGAGCATATCTCGACTTTGTGTGATTGCAGCTTGAAACATTTGGTAAATCTGTCTCCAGTTATCTGCCAAGAACTTGTAGCAGCTACGCCAAGGTGAGTTGCAACTGTTTTGCAGGCCAAAGGTCGTGCAACGTGTCATTGTGTAGGTGGCCATAATGGTTTTGTTTGTTCAGCATATATTATTATATTAAAAGCATTATTTCTGCAAGTTGTCATGTGCAAGACTTCATTTTTTACTTGTTCTGTGCATAGATTTTTCAAAACAAATGTTTAGATTGTAATTTAAATTCTCTTTATTTTAGCTGAAATAGCGAGCACTATAGAAACTCCTTCGTTGAAACTGAGAGATTTTGAAAAAAGTAAGTTTAATGCTATGTTTGTATGAAACTATTTAAATATATTTAAAAATACCAATATTTTGCTTCCAGTATCTAGCTTATTAATGTAGTAAAAAAGTAAAAAATTGCACTGTCTTGTGCTTTAATTTAATGAAAAAAAGGTTTATATTTAAATTACCTATATGTTAGTTAATATTTCTTTTCTTGTGCATGAAAGTCATTCTTCAGATTTAATTATGTACAGTTTTTATAATTTTTATAAAAATACACATTTCATCAGAAAATGTTTTAGCAAAAGTAATTTACAGTTTCATTTCTTTTTCTTGTTATTTTCTTATTTCTTGTTCAGTTACTAAGTTCAATTGTTAAAGTCCTGTTACTGCCATGTTAAGAATTCTTCTTAAAGATTCAGTTCAAAGTTTTTAATTTTCCACAGCTTCTTTATCACTTTTTATCACAGTCAATGGAGATATCAAGGTCCTTAAAAGTCCTTAATTTTGGCCAAAATGAATAACGGTCCTTAATTTTGCTCATTTGACATTTCTTATCATTGCCATTGTCAGTGTGAATTGCGATTTCTCATGAATATGGAATTAAAATTACACTGCTCTTAACCAATCTGTTGGCAAATTTGCGTTCCAAATGATAAAAAAAAAAAAAAAAAAAAAAAAAACTTAGCTACCCAAACCAAGTATCGGTGTCTGATTGGCTATTCACCCAATTTTTCGAAACAGGTCCATAAATTTAGGCAGATTGTGACGAAAGCGTGAAGCCGGAAGTTTTTTAAGAGGCGAAAGTGATGATGAAGATGCTTGAGAAAAAAAAGGGGGTGAGATTCTGAAAATATTTGCCAAAATTAGAACACTCCCAACCTGGAAGGCCACAACCCTTCCGACGCCAATAGGAAAGACATGCCAAGAAAGTGCATTTTCAATAAACTGTGGCCTCATCAAGCTGGCTATAAAGACTGGATATTGATGGATGACAATCCTTATAAAGCTAAATAAGGTCTTTGTCTGAAACAAATTGAAATTTCTAGAATGGGAGAGTCAGCGCTGAAAATTCACATGAAAATTAAGTTTCGTTTTATCATTTCAATTTGTTTTTACATGATTTTGCTTAGCTTAATTTCTGTGTTTGTTTCAATTAAGCCATAAATTAATTTTTTATCACCTTCTACGGAGTCTATTCTCTTTTACACATACTATATGTATGGGATATCGGGATTATGAGTTTATTTTTGCAGATGGTCTGTTATCGATTTCGCGGGAAATCTGTTGGCTCCATTTCGATTTTAGGTCGCCAAGGGCAAATTCGGTAACGGTAGCCGAGAAAAACTGAAGTTCGGAAATACGTTTTGAAGCTTCAATACACAATTAAGTATTTGGTTTAATCCTATGCTGTTAATAGTAATGCATTATTTTTGCTAATGGTGATACAATTATTAGTTGAAAACAACTAACTAATCAATATTTATATTTTTAAAGCTGAAAACAACTAATTGAAACTAATTTTCCTGAATTAACTAGACACAAAATTAACTTTCATGAATTACTAAAGTTATTGGGTAGAAGTTTAACTGAAAATATACATTCCGAATTATATATATATATATAATACGGATATATATAATACGGAATATATATATATATATATTTATACAGTACAAAGTCCGAGGTCTGGACTCGTCGGGACTTCGGCGATCCCAGATTTGAGATTTTTCCGGATATTAGATCATTTTAAATCTACTAAGATGGCATGTAGAAATTATAAAATTGAAAATATGAAATCATGATTAGCCCAACTCGAATTCAAAACTGGCTTTTCAAGGGAAATTTAATTAATTTGAACGTCGAATCAAGCTAACCCCATTACGCGTTTCGCCGAAACAGACAATTGAAACTTTTTCGCTACAAAAATTTTTTAAATTTAGACAAAGTGTCTTGGAAATTTTAATAGTCTCAACTCTCTGTTCCAATTTCCCGACGTGTCCGCACAAAATGACACATTAAGGTGTTAAAATATGTTTAACTATACCTAAACATCTTAAATCTAGACTAAAATCAAAATTAAAATCAAAAATAAAATAAAAATAAAAACGAAAATAAATAGCGGTTAGCTATTAGTCCTAAATATACAAAAAACATACGGGCTGGGCCTGCAAGCTTAAAGATTAACAATTTAATTTTTTATATATTTTAGAAATCTGTAATGAAAAACTGTAATTAAAATAAAAGAAAATTAAGATGATAACAAACTAAGTGGGTCTTGCTAAGACCAAGAAAAGTTGTAACAAAAAAAAAAAAAAACTGACCTGTGGCGATGCAAAGCTCTACCTTTTAAAACTAGTTGAAAAGTGGTTGTAATTCCCTTCTGTGTACTTCATCCGAATGATGTATGTAGGGGGGAGCGAAGTTCTGTGGGCATTAGCCAATACGAAGAGATTGTCCGTTATCTGCAACTCGTCTCCTATTATCGAAGGGGGACGGAAACCTCGGAAAAACGTTAAAAGATCTCAAAAATGGGGCCTGGCATGTAGTTGGATGGAAAAAAATTTTTGTCTCGAAGTGAAAATGGCTAATTCAGCTAAAACTACAAAAACTTGGCCATTAAAGCAAGAGTAAAAGGTAAAAACACTCATTTGTTAAAAAAGTCGTAATACTTCAAGCTAGCGGGCGATCAAGCTACTATGAAAAACGAAAAAGCCCGATTTGTTAATAAAAGCAGTAAAATTGGCCATTATATAAATTTAAAACTATGTACACAATAGTATTTAAAAGTTAAGTGCCAAAATTTTGGAGGAAAGAGAATGAATAAACAAGAATTACCTGTACATTTTTACATTAGATTCTCTGAATTAGTCATCCATCTTAAACCGTCCGTCGGGCTTTAGGCATAAAATATCGTTATCTAATTCAAAAAATCTAAAAATAGGTAAGGCTAATGCCAGCTTTTGTTAGGGTATTTTTAATTATTTTATGAGGAATTAGGTTACTTTTTAAAATAGTTACGAAGTATAGTATTTCTTCTTGTAAGTGTTTCGCAGTATTGCATATTCTTTTTATTCTAAGTAGCTGTGAATAAATTGTGTTGAGTATGACTGTTTTGGAAATATTTGAATTCCAGTTAGTTAATTTAAGTGTGGAAAAATTAAATTCTCTTCTTTTGTCGTAAACTTAAATAAAATTGTAATCTATAATATGTAAATCAAGGTAGACTACATTATGCTGTTCTGTATTTGTTTTATTTACTTTTAAGCATGCAGGGTAGATATTAGCTATTTCTATTTTGTTGTAGTTATTAAATGCAATGACATCATCAATATATCTATAGATTTGTTGGTAAAAGATACGTTCTTCTGTACTGAGTGAACGGACATAGGTCAATTCTTTAGTAAACAGGAATAATTCATGGACAGAGCTTGAAAAATTACCGCCCATAGGGATACCCTGTACTTGTTTATAGATGTTAGTGTGAAATTGAATAAAATTATTGAAGAGCACGCTGGTGAGGAAAAGTTGCCATTTTTTGTTGCTGAGAATGGTAGAAATTTCCAGAAATAAATCTGGAAGAGCTAGTAAACTTGTAAAAATTTCTTCGAGCGGTAGAGATGTATAGAGGTTTTGAAAGTCGTAGCATTGGATATGGTCTATTTTAAGTGAATTTATAGTTTTAAGAACTAGTTCGTTACTAGAGATCATCCAGTTGCAATGCAAACCCTCAAAATCATAGTTATTGATTAGGTCACGTATCATACGAAGTTTTTGTGCAAAGAGATAATCTATTTCTTTCAGATAACTTTTGGTACTATTCGCTATGAACCTGAATTTTATTGGAGACATATGAAATTTAGGTAAGGCATAGAGATTGGCAAACCTGTTGTTATATTTCTGTGGTTGTATTTTTAGTCTTTTATGGAGTGCTTTAAATTTATTGAGAAGAATCTGAGCATTGGTAGTGATTTTTTGGTAAGTGCAGGTGTTATTTAACTCTTTATGCAGAAGGTTGTAGTAAAATTGATGTCAAATAATACTAAAATTGTTGCTTGCTTTGTCAATCTTTGTGATGATAAAGTGATTTTGTAATTTTTGAATTAGATCCTCCAGGCGTTTTTTATTGTGTAAAGAGTTGAAACAAGGTGCCTTGAACAGCAAACGTTGAAATTCTTTAATAAGTGCAGCTTTCCATTCAAGAAAAGTTGTAGTGGGTAAATTGGATCTATTACTAGCTAAAATAATAAATTTATCAAGATCATTATTGAATTGTTTGAGGCAGACATGTCTATTAATACCGAAAGTAGGATGAAATTTGGTGCCAAGTTGTAAAAGGTTACATAATTCAACATCTTCAACAATATTAAGATCTCCTGTAATAATATGTTGGTGGAAAGGATCAACATATTTTTTGTAGACAGTCAATTGGTAGTTACATTTGCTATTATCTTGTATAACGTGGTGGTTGATAACTAGTTGACCTAAGGTTTTTTTCAAATTTAAAACAGGGTTTAATTTGGAGTGGTTGGTCAGGAAGCAAGTGCTGATATTTTTTAAAAATGCTAGGTATTTTTAACTTATCATAAGAAGGGTGTTTGAACTGAATAGTACAAAAAAGTTTTTTGTGAAAAAAATTACTGTTCTTTAGTTTAAAATTGCAGAAGTCTATAATCAAATCCTTGACTATTTTGAAGCATTGAGACGGTTGATTTACTGTTTTTTATCAGATTCCATAAGGTAGTATTCTTAAAGGTATGAAGAAGTTTTATGGCATTTTTTGCGAATTCTTTATGTTCAAGGTAGGAATTAAGATTGTGAATAATTAATTTCAGATCTTGTGACGAAAAAAATTTTTTGTTCTTGGTATCACCTCCTCTAGTTCCTCTTGTAGTAGTAGTGCTAAAAAATCTGAATTGTCCATATATAGAGATCTCGTGCTGTCTATTTATATCGTGCTGTCTATTGGTGGTATTACTGAGATATGTATTCAGTCCGTAATGATAAAGTGACTTTTTTTGAAGTATGTAAATCGATTCCTTAAACAGTCGAAGTTTGGTGTTTGGAACAATATCAAGCATGTTTATTTCTATGTTATCAAAATTATGTAGATTATAATGTTCAAGAATAGCTGTAAGCTGATAATCTCTGGTGCTATTATTGTTTTTATTTTTAAATTTTTTGATGTGAGATCTATGGTTATTAATTCTGAGGTTAAGAGGGTTTTTTTGTTTGACCTATATACGTGAGAGAACATTCTTTACAGGTAATTTGGTAGATGCAATTGTAAGTCTTTCAAAGTGATTGTGTTTTACTTGAAGTAGAAGGAGGTGGAGTAGCATTAGCCTTACAGGTTTTTCAAAGCTGGTTGCTTCATTTAATTATTTCTATGTTATTTATCTGAGCCAGTGATTGAAAGTAAAGAGGGAGCTAGCCTGCTTTACAATGTTTCTTGGGAGGAAGACTAACCTATCGTGAAAGTGGAACTGTAAACAGTTTCCGGCAACTTATAAGCTAAAGCTCAAAAACCTAAAAAACTAAATACATCAGAACTTACTGACATTTTTTTGCGCTAAAAGCTGCGAAAAAGAAATAATATATCAAGCAAGGTAGTAATTACAATTTTGAAAAACTAATTTTGGTCTAAAAAACATCTTGCGCAATATGCTGCAAAATAAGTAAAATATAAAAAAATGTAGTAAGCTCGCCTAAAAGTTACCAAGAGCTGGTGCTCCAAAAAGTTCAACATGTTTCAAAAAAATTAATACATGTGAAAATCAAACCATTAAACATGTAAAACATTAAAAAAACAGAATCAGATAAAAAAGTAAGCGAAAAATGGTAAATTAGCCCAACTCGACTTCCAAACTGGCTTTTCAAGGGAAATTTAATTAATTTGAACGTCGAATCAAGCTAACCCCATTACGCGTTTCGCCGAAACAGACAATTGAAACTTTTTCGCTACAAAAATTTTTTAAATTTAGACAAAGTGTCTTGGAAATTTTAATAGTCTCAACTCTCTGTTCCAATTTCCCGACGTGTCCGCACAAAATGACACATTAAGGTGTTAAAATATGTTTAACTATACCTAAACATCTTAAATCTAGACTAAAATCAAAATTAAAATCAAAAATAAAATAAAAATAAAAACGAAAATAAATAGCGGTTAGCTATTAGTCCTAAATATACAAAAAACATACGGGCTGGGCCTGCAAGCTTAAAGATTAACAATTTAATTTTTTATATATTTTAGAAATCTGTAATGAAAAACTGTAATTAAAATAAAAGAAAATTAAGATGATAACAAACTAAGTGGGTCTTGCTAAGACCAAGAAAAAGTTGTAAAAAAAAAAAAAAAAAAAAAAAAAAAACAACTGACCTGTGGCGATGCAAAGCTCTACCTTTTAAAACTAGTTGAAAAGTGGTTGTAATTCCCTTCTGTGTACTTCATCCGAATGACGTTTGTAGGGGGGAGCGAAGTTCTGTGGGCATTAGCCAATACGAAGAGATTGTCCGTTATCTGCAACTCGTCTCCTATTATCAAAGGGGGACGGAAACCTCGGAAAAAACGTGAAAAGATCTAAAAAATGGCGCCTGACATGTAGTTGGATGGAAAAAATTTTTTGTCTCGAAGTGAAAATGGCTAATTCAGCTAAAACTACAAAAACTTGGCCATTAAAGCGTCCATAAATTAAGTATAATGCAAAATCAGTCAAAGGAAGAGTTAGAAGCAAAACAAACTCGACTTATTTGTAAAGCTTATTTATTAAACATAAGGTAAAGAGCAAAAAAGGATGCTATATGTTTGATATTATTAAAAAAAATAGCGATTTTTTTCCCCTCCCTAGAGCAAATTACAAAAAAAAAAAAAAAAAAAAAAAAAAAAAAAAAAAAAAAAAAAAAAAACCACCAATATTACATGGTTGGTATGATTGTTAATACATTGTATGTCTCCCAGATGATACAACACGGTCCGTACAACGCCTAGGCATGCTGAGTATCAAATTATCAATCTGATGTTGGGGGATATTACACCACTCAAAAAGCAATGCTCTCTGAAGTTCCGGTAGACATGTAGGAGGAAGAGGATGGGCTGCAATTTGTTGGCCAAGCATGTTCCACACGTGCTCTACTGGATTCAAGTCCGGTGAGAATGCTGGCCAGTCCATACGGGTGATATCCTCCATTTGAAGGCATTCGCTTACTATGTTTGCACGGTGAGGACGAGTGTTGTCATCCATAAACACAAATTGTGCGCCCATGCACCCTGAAACAAAAGTACATGTTGTTCCAGAATGACGTCCTGATAGATTTGGCTTGTCATGGTTCCAATTGGAACATGCAGGTCAGTTCTGGAACCCAGAATAATTCCACCCCAAACGAGCACTCCTGCACCACTGTAACGGTGTCGTTCAATGATGTTTTCTTGGTGGTAACGGGTACCTGGAGCTCTCCATATGAAAGTCAGGCGAGAATCAGACTGCAAGCTAAACCTGGACTCGTCGGAAAACATCACACAAGCCCACTGTTGCGGTGTCCACAATGTATGCTCTCTACTCCAGGCTAACCGCAGGCGACAGTGAGTTGCAGTAGGTGGAACGCATCTGACAGGTCTACGAGCATATAGACCAATCTGCCCTAAGCGTCTGTACACGGTCTGACTTGAAATTGTCATACCAGTGGCTGAAGAGAGCTGACGAGACAGGTCTGAGGCTGTGCTTCGCCTGTTTCTTTTGGCAGAAACTGCCAAATACCGGTCCTCATTCGGCGTTGTAACTCTGGGGCGACCTGTGCTGTAACGTCTACTCAAATTACCATCATCTTGGAATCGTTGCCAAAGCCTGGAGATGACACTCTGGCCAATTCCAAGTTCGTCTGATCCTTCCAGTTGGGTACGCCCACATTCCAGACGGCCGATAATTCTAAAACGGAAAAAATCATCCAAATGCGCCCTTTGTGTCATAACTATTCGGTTATTGCAATGAAAAGCTTATAAAGCACCTGCGAACAATTTTACTTCTTTGCCTGTATTCCTTATATATTACTCTTTTCATTGTGACGTACCATCGGTGTAATCTTTTACTTCCTGAAATTTGCATATGATTCTTGAAGATATGTGTAGTGATTTTACAGGTGATATATTTATTTTAGAGTTCAGTTATTAGATATATTTATTTTAGAGTTCAGTTAGTTTACAGGTGATATATTTATTTTAGAGTTCGATTATTGCGTGACTCCGAATTATCCTTAATTTATGGACATGAGTGTATATGCAATACTTAATTTTGCTAATTCCTTGCATGTGATGCCCCTTTTAGGTGCAAAACATCTCTCCCTTCTCAACTGCAGAGTTTCTTCTAACGGTATCATGAATTTTGTCAAGTTAGAAGAACCATCTACTTCAGGAAAAGATGTAACTGCTAATTCAACATCAATAAGTGTAGAAAATAATAAAATCAATTCTTTTCTTTTCAAATCTGAAGTTACAGATGCAGAAATATTGTGGGCTTTTAGGTGCATCAAAAGCCACTATTGTTTTAAATCATACGATGATATTGGGCCTTTATTCACTAAAATGTTCCCGGATAGTTCCATTGCAAAGCAGTTTTCATGTGGTGAAAAGAAATGTGCTTATAGCTGTTTTTTTGGTCTTGGCCCTTATTTTAAAACTTTGTTACTAAAGCATTGTAAAAATGCTGAGTTTTTTACATTACTATTTGATGAGACTCTTAATCTAACAAATCAAAAGAAGCAACTACATATTCATGTGAGGTACTGGCATCACGAAAATAAGGTCAGAACTCCGTACCTTACTTCTGCATTTATAGGGCATGCAACAAATGAAATTATTTTATCCAAATATTATGAATGTGTTGAAAAACTAGACTTGTCATAACTCTTACAAATATCGATGGATGGTCCTGCAGTAAACTGGAAATTTTATGATTTATTGCAACAGGACTTGACAAAGGAATATAACATTCAATGCTTGACATTAGGGACATGCGGTTTACACATTCTTAACAATGCTTTCAAGCATGGGATGTCATCCACTGGCTGGGACATTCCATCATTCTTATCCTCCTTATATGGATTTTTAAAGATTCTCCTGCAAGACATGAAGATTTTTTAAGTATATATGTCTTAAAAAAGCTACCTGTGAAGTTCTGCTTTTACGGATGGTTGCAAAATGTCCCAGCAGTTGAAAGAGCCATTGAAATATGGGATGACTTTCTACTGTACATTAAAAAAGCTGGAATGGGGAAGTTTAAAAAAAATTCATCGAAATCCTTCTCAAATATTTTGGAGGCAACTAAAGATAAAACATTTCTTATAAAATTTAATTTTTTTCTCTCTCTGTCGAAAATATTATTGCCTTTCCTTGAATATTATCAAAGTGATAAACCACTTATTCCCTTTTTTGCTGAAGATATCTTAAAACTTGTAAATGATTGCCTTTAGCACTTTAAAATTTTGAAACTAGAATATTCAAAAATAACTAAAGCAGAAAATCTTTATAAATTTAATTTTAATGTTCCAAATTGTTATAATGATAAAAGTAAAGTTTATTTGGGATTCATTGCTGAGCAGTTAATGAATGATAAATGCCGCACGAAGGACATTTCACAAGCTGAAAGTTTTGCATTGAAGCAAGAAGGTCAACAATGTGTCTTAACAATGGTACAACACTTAATGTCTAAATGTCCAATAAATTATTCTCTTATTCGAAATGCAACTTGTATAGACCCGCGATTGATGGTTAAAAGTCCAGAAAAAGCCCAGAACAAAATGAAAATAGTTCTAACGGTATTAATGCGGAATAAACGTGTTTTACAAGATGATTGTGATGAAATTCTGCTGAAGTTTGGAGAGTTTGTAGACAAAGTAGTTAAGACGAATTTACATGAATTTTCTACTTTTGATCCTCAAAATCTTTCTCTTGACACATTTCTCACTTCTTCATGATTTTCACTATTCAAAAGTATGGAAAATAGTAGAAATGATTCTTATCTTGTCACATGGACAGGCCTCTGTGGAAAGGGGCTTCTCTGTAAATAAAGCAATTGAAATTGAAAATTTAAGGGACTCATCATACATTTTCAACGCACAGTATTTGATTACACAAAATTTTCTGGAGGTGTTCTTAATTTCGAAATTAATAAAGAAATGAGATCAGCAGCAGCTTCTGCAAGGTCTAAATACACTCATGTCCATAAATTAAGGATAATTCGGAGTCACGCGGAAATCGAACTCTAAAATAAATATATCACCTGTAAAATGACTACACACATCTTCAAGAATCATATGTAAATTTAAGGAAGTAACCAGATGACACCGATGGTACGTCACAATGACGAGAGTGTAAGAGAGTGATATATAAGGAATACAGGCAAAGAAGTAAAATAGTTCGCAGGCGCTTTATAAGCATTTCAGTGCAATAACCGAATAGTTATGACACAAAGGGCGCATTTGGATGATTTTTTCCGTTTTAGAATTATCGGCCGTCTGGAATGTGGGCGTACCCAACTGGAAGGATCAGACGAACTTGGAATTGGCCAGAGTGTCATCTCCAGGCTTTGGCAACGATTCCAAGATGATGATAATTTGAGTAGACGTTACAGCACAGGTCGCCCCAGAGTTACAACGCCGAATGAGGACCGGTATTTGGCAGTTTCTGCCAAAAGAAACAGGCGAAGCACAGCCTCAGACCTGTCTCGTCAGCTCTCTTCAGCCACTGGTACGACAATTTCAAGGCAGACCGTGTACAGTTTAGGGCAGATTGGTCTATATGCTCGTAGACCTGTCAGATGCGTTCCACTTACTGCAATTCACTGTCGCTTGCGGTTAGTCTGGAGTAGAGTGCATGCATTGTGGACACTGCAACAGTGGGCTTGTGTGATGTTTTCCGAAGAGTCCAGGTTTAGCTTGCAGTCTGATTCACGCCGGACTTTCATATGGAGAGCTCCAGGTACCCGTTAGCACCAAGAAAACATCATTGAACGACACCGTTACGGTGGTGCAGAAGTGCTCGTTTGGGGTTGAATTATCTGACCTGCATGTTCAAATTGGAACCATGACAAGCCAAATCTATCGGGGCGTCATTCTGGAATAACATGTAAGTTTGTTTCAGTGCGCCATGGGCGCACAATTTGTGTTTATGGATGACAACGCCTGTCCTCACCGTGCAAACATCGTAAGCGAATGCCTGCAATCGGAGGATATCACCCATATGGACTGGCCAGCATTCTCACCGGACTTGAATCCAGTAGAGCACGTGGGGATATGCTTGGCCGACAAGTTGCAGCCTATCATCCTCCTCCTACATGTCTACCGGAACTTCGGAGAGCATTGCTTTTTGAGTGGTGTAATATCCCCCAAGATCAGATCGATAATCTGATACTCAGCATGCCTAGGCATTGTACGAACTGTATTGCATCGTCTGGGACACATACAATGTATTAACAATCATACCAACCATGTAATATTTTTTTTTTTTTTTTGTAAATAGGTTTTTTTTTGTAAGTTGCTCCAGGGAGAAAAAATCGCTAATTTTTTAATGATATCAAACATATAGCATCTGTTTTTGCTCTTTATCTTTTGTTTAATAAATAAGCTTTACAAATAAGTCAAATTTGTTTTGCTTCTAACTCTTCCTTTGCCTGATTTTGCATTATCCTTAATTTATGGACATTAGTGTATATGCAGTGTTTAGAAGAACAAAAATCTTTAACTAAATCTGAAAATTCAAAGAGGAAAAGAAATATTAATGAGGAAGAAATTGATTATATGAAGCAGAAGAAAAAATTTCTTCAAAGGGACATTAAAGATATTAATGAAGAAGTAGATGCTTTAGCAGATGAAGCTGAGACCAGCAGGAACATTGATTTGTTTATCAAAGCAAATGAACTTAGAAGAATAGTTAAAGAAAAGGAAATAGACATAAATAAATTAGATGAAAAGATTTCAGATTTAAAAAAAGCACAAATGTTTTGTATCTTTTATTGTACACTGCTCAAAAAAAAAAAAAAAAAAAAAAAAAAAAAATGGGACAGTCCTATATCTCCCGATCTACTGGGCCGATTGACAAAATTCAAATTGCGTTCTTCATGTCTCGAAAGCGCGACTTAGGATATATATTAGATTTATATATAGCACTATTCTAACATAGATATTTTGACACAAAATCGGACTTTTTCTGAAATAACATACCAATTTTTTTACATATTTCGATTCTACGACTCAAATTACACCTAAATATAAAATTTTGTAAAATTTGGAGCCAAATTTATGGAGAAATTCACAAATTTTTGTTGGCACTTTTTTGTCAGTTTGCGCCAAGAATACTTCACTTGGCGAACTTCTTAATATATGGCAACCTAGTTTCCTTTCCCATGAGAGGAAAAAAAGTCACCATCGTTCCTTTTTTCCAAATAATATTCTTTATATTATATTTTTAATTATAACTTATTATTTTAAGTAATTTTTTCTTTTTCGAATTTCATTTTAATTGTTTAAGTTGCACGTTTTTTTTTTTTTCCCCCCGAATAACTGTTTTAAAAATTTCTATTTACCTATTCGAACTGCGTAAATAAAGGTGCAGCATTTATTTTTTTTAAATAGTTTTCTTTATATATATTTTTCATCTTAGTTATTATTTTAGGTAATTTTAAAATTTTTATACTTTTATTTTAATTGTTTGTGTTGCATTGTCTCTTCAGATAATTGTTTTAAAATTTTCTATTTATTTCTTCGAACTGAGCATTTTAAATATATTTATTAATATCAATTTTCCAGAATTTGATTTTATTTATTTGAACTGCGTTTCTTTCGGAAGAATACTTTGTAACCCAGACTACGATGAGTTTGAAAACTGCATACTATATTAAAAGAAAAAATACAGTAAAGCACAGTTTTACACGCCTTTCAATGTTCCGTTCAGAAAAGATATATATAAATAAAAGAGATGTATAACCGACATTTTAACTTAGGATGACTTGCATACACTGCTTTAAACAGTTTTATCATTGTGCCCATTGCTTTACACAATTTTATCCTACATTTGGCTTCTTAAATGTTATTCATATTTTAGTCAAATATTTTATTTTTGAAATCTTAAAAATCAAATATCATAAGATTAAAAAGTTTTAAATTTAAAAAAGAAATACAAATACTAAATTTTACCGTAAAATGTATTTTTTCTTCTCTTTTTCTTCAGGCATTCTACTTTATTCTTGTTCTTTTTCTTCATTCTACTTTAGTCTTGCTCTTTTTCTTTAGGCATTCCGCAAGTATATTAAGAAGTATCCAAATTTTCGAAATATCTTGATATTTCTGACAATCATTTTAAATAAAGTTATCGCCTTCCATTTCATAAAAGCTCACAAACGGCCGAGCGGTAAAGTCGCTGAACACTGATAGTTCACTCCGGGGTTCGAATCCCGTTAAACAGGCTGGTTGCATGGGCGTTTTCGCGGATTTTCTCATGTGTACCGTGTATGCCAGCTGATTTCCCTTAGAAAGTTCATCACAAAGGCATCCTTCCTTTTAGGCAGATAGCCCTGCTTTGACGTAACTTAATAATTCAATTCAATCCATTTCATCAATATTTGGTCAGAGCCTTTATCAGTCTTTAGAGGCTAAACATTTTGAAGGTATGAGATGAAAGGAAAGACTGGTTTCATCAAGAGGTTTTGGTTTATTTAATTATGACAAAGCACACTAGGGCTATCTGCCTAAGGGGAGGGATGCCTTCGTGGAGGACTTTCTAAGGGGAACTGGCTGGCATACACGTTGCACATGGGGAAAACCACGAAAATGCCCAAGCAGCCAGCCCGTTCGCGGGATTCGGACTTCGGACAGAACTACCAGCGTTCAGTGACTTTATCGCTCAGCCGCTGTTTCATCAGGAGGAAAAAAAAAAACATCTTTAGGTGACATCCACATACATCACTGGATAAACTCCTGAATCTTCAAATAATTCGAATGAGAAAATCATGGAATTCTCCATTTATGATACGATATGATGTTCTATAACGTAATTTAAATTTATACAACCATATAGTCTAAACCATATTGTCTTTTCTGTTAACCACAAGCTCAATTAATGGTATTTGCTGGTGTACAGATCCAAGTGTTTTTTCTTTGAACACCTAAATTCATTGAAGTATCCTGAAAGTATCTTCAAAAGCGTCCAACTTTTTGAAACATCTTGGTATGTCTGACAGCCAAATTTCTCTGCAAATTTTTGCTTACTTTTCTCCCTAATTTTCTTCTTTCCTTCTACAGTTATTTTCATTGCACACACAAGAAAATTAAGATTTTTCGATTGCTAGACTTCCATAAATTTTGCTTTCTTGTCAATTTTTTAAAATATCAATTACATGAATTGCGTTTCAGCTGAAGACAGCTTTTCATTTTCTAGTCATTTTAACTATAAATAAAAAAAGCGAAGTCCAAAGGATAAATATTTTAATTAAAAAATTTTTGCTAAATGACAAAGAAATAAAACAGTCCAGCAGGGTTAATTCTGTACCACCGAGTAACCCGATTCTTATATCGGCTGAAACAATCTAAATCATATTAAAGATCATGTTTTTTTATACGATCTATAACGCGAGAGAAAAATTAGCTTCTTAAAACATTCTTTCTAAGAGGATTAATATAAAAGATTATATTTATATATATATTTTTAAAGCTGGGACTTGAACCAAACTCTAAAGTTTAATTTACATGGTGGTTATAATTAAAGTTCCAACTTGAAATGGTCATAAAAGGAAAACTGCCGTACCAAATGTTATCAAACTTGGGAATCATGTAAAGGAGGTTATGAGAATTTATTTTCAGCGAGGAAAAAATAGTTAAAAAAACTCATCACCAGGGGAAAAATGATGCTGTATACAAGATTCTTAAATGAAATAAGACAAGAAAACATCTGCTTAAAATGTGTTTATATTTTCCGAAACATGTTACAAAGCATGTTCAATGTAGCGTCTAGCATTTTCCGAAAGCAAGTTAAATCCTGTTACTGCATTCTCAACAGCAGCTCTTAGCATATCGGGAGGAATGTTACGGACATGTCAGTGTTTAACATTTTTCATTTCTGCCAAATTGTTTAG
The DNA here is from genome assembly GCF_044657685.1 of Stegodyphus dumicola. NCBI lineage: Eukaryota > Metazoa > Arthropoda > Arachnida > Araneae > Eresidae > Stegodyphus > Stegodyphus dumicola. Next base: position 165,483,047 of record NC_140768.1, on the reverse strand, counting down.
ATTATCACCATTTCTCAAAAACAGTGCTTTTGAGAAAACCCCATAGCTAAAAGTCACAGAGGTTGAGGTCTGGTGGAAAGAGGGCAAGTGTTGGCGTATAAGACGTTCATTCATAAAATGTTACCTAAGTAACTGTGCGACACACGTGAGGTGGGGCCCAGCCGTGCATAAAAATCGTATCTAAAATGCCACGTTACTGCAGGTCATGTATCACGAAACATTTTAACATTGACTCTAAATGAGCTGCAATCACAGTAGTCCAGCTGTCGACTGTTCTTCAGAGAAAAATGGTTCAGTTATAAAACTAGCTGTCATTCCACACCAAACGGTGTGGAATGACTGCTATGCAATCGAATGCAGTAGGAGAATGCAATGGAACTAGATAGATAACATGAGGGATTTTTTTGGCCCAAATCGATTAAAAGCGTTTTGAATCAGTATCTTCATGTTTTAGGGCCGAATTCAGGCTTCAAAAATTACAAATTAGCGATCTGTAAGAAAATGATTTCCAGATTGTACGCACTTGTACGAGTGATTTGCGATCTCACATTTTCTAATCGCTAATTCGTGGTTTTCACGGACGAATTTCTCACTTACACGGATGGCGCACTCGACGTTTATCGAATTTAAAGCCTTTAAATGGTAATTTTCTTACTTCAAAATTTCTTAAGGGTATGCAACATATTAAACCCGTGTAACAAAAGGTTAAGTTAGATTCCGACTCATATTTCGTTTAAAAATATTGCATACAGCGCCATTTTTCCCCTGGTGGTGAGGTTTGGAACTTTTTTCGCGGAAAATAAATTCCTATGATCTCTTTTACACGATTACCAGGTTTGATAACATTTGATCCAGTAGTTTTTGTTTTATGACCGTTTCAATGTGGAACTTTAATTATAAACACCCTGTATATTATTAAATTTTAATTGAAGCTATGCGTTATATGTATACCATGCGTAAGATTTCCGCTTTTATAGAAAAAATAAAGAATCGAAGCAAATATACTTAGGATAATGGAACAAAACTGAAAAAAATTCCCCTCCCTCCGAAAATAAAATATTGAAACTTCGACCTTGAATTTATTGGATTATCGAAATATTCAATATGACCTATCTTCTAAGTCCTAGTTCCGACAACAATTCCGTCAAAAATTCCGAATTACTTAAGCTGATGTAAAAGATTTAGTATATATTCACTGTATGTTAGTAAAGTAATCAGAGTGTAATAAAAATAGATTATAGAATTTACGCTGATGCAACTTTTTTGTCTGACTGCACAACATGTAATGGAAGAGAAGGCTTGTAGAGATCTGTTTTTGACATGCCTCTAAAAGTAGATGTCATACTCCTTTTGTCTCTTCAATATCAAAAAACTTTCCTTTGAGAGGCAACTTTAGTTTTTGGGAAAGAAAAAAAATCACAAGAAGACAAATTAGAAAAACATGCAGGACGATTGAGTACACATACTTATTTTCGGAACACAAGCGGTTCTCCTACTGGTTATTGAAATATGAAAAGATGCATTATCATGCAATACAAAACATTTGGAATACGTTGTCTGACTGAAAACGTAAGATTAAAAGTCATCTGCTTAATTCACAACCATTTACAAGTCAACTAATGGGGCAATTGCAGAATCGTTTTGATCCTGAGCTTCTAAGACAAACCTTATATCACTGGATTTAAACACTTCTTTAATCTTCCGAGAACGTACCATCTTTAGCTCATATTCCAAGAATATTAAGTGAATACAATTATTGCAAAAGAAAATGAATATTCATTTGCACTACAGCTTGGTAGTTCTGCTTTTTGTGTCTAAGTATACAACAATATTTTAAATATTTACAAATAAAATATTAAATTGGAGATTTAATTGGAGCCTCACCAGTTGCCTAGCATTTGAAGATTGTTAAATACTAACTGTTTGTTGCGAAGTCTAACCCAGGGTTTTGCACGGTTGGTTTTCGTAGTTTTCTAGGTTCTCTTTACAAAGGTTCTCTATGAAAGCATCTTAACGAAATAGCTCCCATATTCTTTCTATGTTAAAATAACCAACTAACCTAGTTTAAGCGCGATTTCCAAATGAAGTTACTAGCAAAACCCGAATACTCATTAAAAATCATGTATCTTCCCAATCAGGAGTAACATGAAAGATACGGCGCGAATAATTGAATTGCTGTTACGGTACGCTGTTTTTAAATTTAGATGGTCATTCCTTAATTAAATAGCCCACTAGCGGCCGAGCGGTAAAGACGCTGAGCACTGGTAGTTCGGTCGGAAGTTCGAATCCCGCGAACGAGCTAGCTGCATGGGCGTTTTGATGGTTTTCCCCATGTGTAACGTGTATACGAGCCAGTTTACCTTAGAAAGTCCTCCACGAAGGCATCCCTCCCTTTAGGCAGATAGCCCTCGTGTGCTTTGCCATAATTAAATAATCCAATCCAATGCTTAATTAAATATAATTGATTTGTAACCTCTACTAGAGCTGACGGTAAAAATTGAAATGCAAATAAATAATATCATGTGCAATCTTGATTAATATAAATTAAAAATTTTGCATAGAAAAATATTTGCATTCAGACAGAAAGTTTTTTGAAATATTTGCAATTACTTTATAAGAAGGATTTATTAATAACTGTAATAATTACTTATTATATTACTGATGATTAGGATTCAGTTCTTGACAATTACCTTCTAAATTAGAATTTTAAGGATATAATGAAAATAAGCTACGCACAAAAATACATTTTTACAGATTAAATTGACATTAAATACAAAAATACAGAATGTTGGGTGTCATTTATATAATTATTCTTGCTTGTCCACAGAATCTGCTGACTTATCCAGCCATTAAGTAGCTGCAGATCATTTCTACATAACCATTGAACTTCCATTAATTCAGTCTCTACAGGGTTGTATGTTTATATCATAATTTGACTTTTATAAAAATGATTATTCAAAATCTTATATTTCTATAAAAATATACTATGCTTTAAAAATATGGATGATAGTATCTGCCGCTCTTTCAGCCACTTCAAAAGCAACAGTTTGTTTAGAAATAAATTATGCAGTTAATGTCATAAAATATTTTCATTAAATTCAAATAAACATTAAACGAAAATTCTCAGTTTTAGACAATTCGATTTAAACGAAGTAAAGTAGCAGACGATAAAACGCCGAAGGTAAAAATTTACTCTTAGAAAAATGTACTCTTATTTTTTTAAAAAAAGGAAGAAAGAGAGAAATTAAAAAAAAATTGTTAAAAATTTGAATAATATCATCTATAATTTAAAAAATAGATTTTCATATAGTATTAATAAATATTTATTACGCCTTATTGTGGGGAAAAATTTCATATAATTAATTCTCCGTAAACTTTTACTTGAAATTTAAGGTTAAAAATAGCTGTGGCAATTCAGTGTAACAAAAATCCATAGACCACATTTGGCGTTATTATCGCTCAAAAAAAAGATACCAAATTTCAAAACGCGAAAATATGTAAATTTGTGTATATCTTAGAAAATTTTGAATAAAAAAAGTCTAATTTTTTTGCAGATATGCTTAAAAATACACCTACTTTATGATGATGGTAAAAATTTTATAGGTTATAATTCAAAATTTTTTTCGAAAAATTTATAAAAATTATTTAAAAATAGAAATTTAAAAAATAAAACACAAAAAAAGGGTAAATTTTATTTGGAATGAACCTAAATTTCGAAATGTGAGAGAAATAGTAAAAAAAGAGATATTAATAAATATTTGCCAAATTCAATTAACATTGAGGAGCTAAAATTTTGAGAGCTAATATTTTAAAAACTACTCGTACGATTTTTACAAAACTTGGTATTATGGCATAATTTGAGTCGTAGAATCGAAATATGTAAAAAAATTGGTATGTTATTTCAGAAAAAATACGATTTTGTGTCAAAATACGTATGTTAGAGTAGTGCTATATATAAATCTAATATATATCCTAAGTCGCGCTATCGAGACATGAAAAACGCAGTTTGAATTTTGTCAATCGGCCCAGTAGAACGGGAGATATAGCACTGTCCCATTTTTTTTTTTTTTTTTTTTTTTTTTTGAGCAGTGTACAGTTTATTATTCTAGTATCTTCCAAAAAAACCAAGGAAATAAATTGTATGATTACAAATCAGTTATTTTAATCTGCAAAATATTCTTACATTGTGATTAAAATAGTAGTTGACTGTGTTTAAATAAATATCAAATAAGTTAAATAATAATCATTAAATCTCTAAAATATTGAATGTTATTAGTGTAAAATACACTTATACATATTCTTCAAGAAATTATGTTCCTAATTTAATGTTATCTACTTCATAACTTCATAAGGGAGTTAGTTTAATTTTCAAAATTGTTTTGTGGTAAGTATTAAATTGAATTTAATCATAGTGCATAATACACACTTCTGTTAGTTTCTTAAAGTGAAATTACAAGCATGAAGTCGGTTGTATAGATAATTGCTTTATTCTATTCATTTTTTTGTTTGCTGATAGGTTCTTAATTTTTTCTTTGATGGTCCTTAAAAGTCCTTAATTTTCATGTAAGGAAATGTGTACGAACCCTGTATAATCTTCGTACTGGCGCTCGTTCTGGCTTTATGTGAATAACAAATCAGTTATTCTTAATTCAAATAGCACTAAATATAATCGTTTGTCCTATGAGTATCATTAACAAAATCTATTTTTAGCATAAAAAAAGAAATTTCTGCTAAATCTCCCCTTGTCAACATTTTAGCTCATTAAACTTAAATCTGTAATCGGATAATACTCTGTTATTTGGCGTCGCTGCATGATTCATCACTCAAGTTGTCATCCGTTGATAAACATGCGGTGATGAAATCAAAATACAATAAATAATGATTCGTGATTTCGGCATCAAGGATATAAAATATTAGTTGGTGTAAAATTAACAAATGTTTCGGTTTGAGATTATGCCAAGCAGATACTCAGCTATGGAGTCAAGTTACTAATCACACAAATTTATGCTAAAATAATTATTTCTTCAATAATGAGATATTTTATTTAGCGCCAAACTGAGATTAAGAATCGGGATTTCCGGCATGTTTTTTTATGATGAGGAAAAAAATCTAAAGCATACCCCTTCCCTTCAAAAAAGCCGTAAAAAATTGGTTGGTGGTGGCTTTGAGGTCCGGATTTTAGATCATTCCAGATATTGAATGTCCGGATCTGGGACTTAGTACTGTATATATATATATACATACATCTTTCAAAATATAACTTACCAGTATGGATTCACTCTTTTAAAATAATTCTACTTTAATTAAACTTAGGAGATAATATAATCAATTAATCAATATTGTTTAGGAAATAAATTATATATATATATATATATATATAGTATGTATATTTTCACTATTCAAGTATTCACTGTGACAAGTATTCTTATTTTGTCACATGAACAGGCCTCTGTGGAAAGGGGCTTCTCTGTAAATAAAGCAATTGAAATTGAAAATTTAAGTGACTCATCATACATTTTTCAACGCACAGTATTTGATTACATAAAATTTTCTGGAAGTGTTCTTAATATGGAAATTAATAAAGAAATGAGATTAGCAGCAGCTTCTGCAAGAAGTGGAGTTCGTTATTTAGAAGTTCAGTATTTAGAAGAACAAAAATCTTTAACTAAATCTGAAAATTCAAAGAGTAAAAGAAATATTATTGAGGAAGGAATTGATTATATGAAGCAGAAGAAAAAATTTCTTCAAAGGGACATTTAAGATATTAATGAAGAAGTAGATGCTTTAGCAGATGAAGCTGAGACCAGCAGGAACATTGATTTGTTTATCAAAGCAAATGAACGTAGAAGAATAGTTAAAGAAAAGGAAATAGACATGAATAAATTAGATGTTAAAATAGCTGAAATGATTTCAGATTTAAAAAAAGCACAAATGTTTTGTATCTTTTATTGTACAGTTTATTATTCTAGTATCTTTCAAAAAACCAAGAAAATAAATTGTATGTTTACAAATCAGTTATTTTAATCTGCAAAATATTCTTACATTGTGATTATAATAGTAGTTGACTGTGTTTAAATAAATATCAAATAAGTTAAATAATAATCATGTAAATCTCTAAAATAGTGACTGTTATTAGTGTAAAATATACTTATACATGTTTTTCAAGAAATTATGTTCCTAATTTAATGTTATCTACTTCATAACTTGTAGGGAGTTAGTTTAATTTTCAAAATTGTTTTATGGTAAGTATTAAATTGAATTTAATAAAATTGCCTAATACACACTTCTGTTAGTTTCTTAAAGTGAAATTACAAGCATGAAGTCGGTTGTATGGATAATTTCTTTATTCTATTCGTTTCTTTGTTTGCTGATAGGTCCGTAATTTTTTTTTTTTTTTTGATGGTTTTTAAAAGTCCTTAATTTTCATGTAAGGAAATGTGTACGAACCCTGGATATTTACTGGAGGTTTCACTGCCCATTGATTGAGATACTGTCATTATTGTTATATAGAAAATTTTTGTTTTTAATTCTTTTAACTTTAAAATTTGATTCATGGTGCTGGACATACTAACTAAAATCAAATATCAAATAATTCACATTCAAAAACTAATTCATAATATTCATATATCATTTCGACATTTTTATAAACATTCGTATAGTGGTAGTACAATTAAACTTTAGGTTTGCGTTGTGAGTAACCTATGCAAAAGGAAATAATCAATAACCCCAAATTCAATTAAACTCCATGTTTCTTAAAAGCCTTCTGGCTCAAACAAATGGAGGGACATGACAGACCACAGTAAAATATACACAACATAAATGCACAAATGCAATTAAATTTTAAACACACATTTATTAAATTCTTGACTATTTTATATAATTAAATAATGGATAACTGATAAGTAATCCTACCACATATTTTTCTAAGCCAAAATAACACATAATACTACACCAAATTACAGCTTACATTAATTAAAATTAACATTATTATTATTATTTTTTTTTTTTTTTCAAATTAAGTAGGTGTAACAAAATTTAATCCTCCTAAAACTGGCATTCACTTGAAATTATAAATAACTTCTCAATTTTCTAACCGTAATATTTAATTTATATAAGTAATAACAGTATACAGGTAGATAAATCATTATTAACTGTTCTGCATTCGGGAAAACTAAGAAAGAGAGAGAGAAAATATACTTAAATATTTCACTCACAGATGGAAAAGTTTTCCTGATTAGCCGGATCCTTAGTGTCCAATCCACATGGAAATGAGCCAAGCCCATTTTTCTTTCTGTGACAACACTTTCTGGAGCGTCTAAAAATCATTAGGGATCAAGAGTGGAAATTACAGTCTAACAATTCTTTAAACAGCCAGGAATCGTTTTATCTGTCCATTAGGTGGGAACCAATAGTCCAATTTAGAAGAATATTTTATCTGTCCATTATGTGGAAACCAATAGTCCAATTCAGAAGGAACTTTTTTCAATTCAATAACAGGTAGCTGAATATACGAGGGCTATCCAGAAAGTAGATTACGTTTTGGAATAAAAAAATAAACAAAGTATAGGAAACAAATTTTATTATATACAGATGAAAGCCACACTCAAATACTACTTTTCTACATAGTCACCATACAAATTAAGGCATTTATCGTAGCGATGTACGAGCTTGGAAATTCCTTCGTCGAAAAATTCGGCCGCCTGCGCCTTCAACCACTTCGTTACCTCTTCTTGCCTTCCATCTTGCACAAAACTTGTGGTAACCAAGCTTTTCGCTGATGATTTCGTGCAACAAACTTCGCGAAATTTGTGGAAAACTCAAAGAAAGTTCCGTTATTGTGAAATTTCGATTTTCACGGACTTTAGCATCGACTTTTTCGAGAAGTTCGGCGGTCACTATGCTGGGTCTCCCACTTCGATCTTCGTCGTGAACATTGGTTCGGCCATTTTGAAATCTTATGACCCACTGACGCACTCCACCTTCAGTGATAATGTTGTCCCCATACACTTCACGAAGCTGCCGATAGATTTCTATCGGTTTACAGTTTTTTGCAGTCAGAAACCTTATTACTGAGCGCACCTCGCAGCTCGCGGGATTTTCAATTAACGCAGACATTTCAAACCGTCACAGTATCTGAACGGAGCACAGCACGAACCTCTCACTAGCACGGCTAGATGCAGACTGAGCTGCGCAACGCTCTGACCCCAAGATGGCCGCGCTAGCCCCGCCCCTAGCGGACACAGACGGAAATGTAATCTACTTCCTGGATGGCCCTCGTACATCCGTTTTTTAGCACAATCACGTGCATCATCAAAGCGGCGAGGCAACATTTATGCTGAATGTTTTGGAAAAAGGCTCTTGGAGATTAACCGGCGATTCAGGTGAAGAGAGAAAATCTGGGCTAAATTTTCTTGGTAGATTTTTCTCTATACATCTCAATCAGCTCTCAGTAAAAATGCTCTTTGTAGCTCGTGCACATTTCTCCTTACATCACGCAGGAAAATGTTCCTTGCATCTCGCACAAAACTTTTAAACATCCCGCAGAAAAAGAATTCTCTAAGAAAAACGCAACCCAAGTCCTCTTGCCTCGGCAACCGGCCGCACAAGAAAGCCGGCAGCAGGGCAAAATGCCCCTCGTTCTTTCTTTCTCTTTCACATCACGGCTGCTCAAAATTCACTCAAATCCGACTCCACTGCAACCATCACTTGTACAAGCCCGCTTGTACAAGTCGCTCGCCCCGCAAAACTTTCTGCTTCTCCTTTTCCTTTTCGCTCAAAAATCTGAATCAGAATGATCTCTAGCCTGGTGCAAGCACCCAGGAAAACTCGGTTTCTCCGCCTCTGTGAGTTCATAGGCTTTCAAAAAAAAAAAAAAAAAAAAAAAAAAAAAAAAAAAAAAAAATCATAAAATTAAATCTTACGAATGCCGGAATTTTATGTTATCTAAATTGAGAAAATGACACACCCATGACGAATCAAACACCAGAAAATCTGACAATGAAATCCGAAAAACATCTGTACTCACAACGTGAGAAAAAAAATAGACCCCGCAACTAACAAGCGAAACTAACTTTATGAGATCTAATTACCTAACCCCCACTGTCTTGAAGTACGCAAAACTGCAAACTTTAACAAAGCGACAAGACGAACGATTTCTGTTTCACACGCATTAGCTAAAAGGGCGACGCATGACTCCCAACTGCCTCCATTGTTAGTAAAAGGCTATAACCAATAAACCAGATGTGTGTCCTCGCAACCGTCTCTCGCCTTTGTTACAATTCCTATTCAAGAATAATGAGTTAAATAAAACCTTAAGAGCTTAAAAATACTTTTTTCCGGATTAAAATACACATGAATACAAATAAAAATATTAGAATAATAATAACTTAAAACGCATATTAATAATTGAAATTCGCGACATAACATTATAATGATGACTTCAGCTGTATCATCTTCATTAAACATCTTTTCACGTATTCTATTAATTGGGAAATTTCGTTTGGCGTATTCACTTGGCTCCAGGTGTCACCAACTTAGTTCGGTTTCTTTCCTGATGCAACCACATTTTTCATCTAAGTATAGTTTTATGATCTGAAGTTGCCATGAGATGAACAAGTGCCTATCCTATTTCTTCAAGAAAAAGTCATGCTGTACAAAGAAAGACTGTGTTTGAAGGACCACCTCATGGAATTAATATCTGACTTGAAGCTGAAATGGCAATACTTTCTGCCATTTCTACTTTTTACATATTTTGCAGTCTGTTAAGTGAAAATGTTTGGAGCATAGTCATTATAAAGGAAGACTTCAATTATATCATCTTCAAAATTTCACTTTTACTTGCAATGTTATATGAAAATTTGCAAATTTGCAACTATCATCATCATCATGATAAAATATGATAGCTTGGCTATAGGTAGTCTCAGGTGCAGCATTTTCAGCACCCTACAATGTAACACAGTTGATGCCTCATAAGTAAAGTATATTCATAATTCAAAATAAAATGCATTTTAAATTGTTGTTTTTAAGCAGATTAACTTAAATGATGCCCTTAAGAAATTGCCACCATAGGTAAATAACTGTTTATGGCCTATACAAACATTTGTAAAAATTGCTGAAAAACCTCAAGACTTTACTGTACATTATTCTTCAGATTTTATATTAAAATATTTCAAGAATTCTGGAATGATCTTACTGCTGCATCAATTTTCAAAAGGATACTTTATTTCTGCATTAGTGTGTGCAAAATTCTGACTCTCATTGGCTGACTGATGCCTATAAAGTTTTGAGGGAAGAATAAAATTGAAATATTATCTGTTAGTAAATTTTAAATTTTGTTATATAATATTAATAATTATAGACTGAGCACATTCAACTCCAAACAAACAGTAATCTGTTGGGTTCAGTTATTTTGTAAAGAATTAGATAAAATTTAAAAAATGCTACCCTTCCACACAGACAGAACCATTTGAGAATTGAAATGAAAATGTGATTCTCTAGCTGGTAGGTATTTAAAGCCAAAACAACATGCAGATGATTCAGTATTACCGCTAATAATGATATTTTTTTTTGTGAGAGGACTAAGTTAATTGGAACAATACTCAATTTATGCATTTGCTTTTGCTCGAGTATCATATCTGTTCTTACACTGTCTAAGATAAAGAATATGTATATATAAATGTTTTTAAAGAGTGGGTTGTGGAAGATCAGGATATTTGTTCGATGTTATGCAAATTGTATTTCTTTCTTTGTACCGAGGAGCGGCGCAGACGCAAATTTGTTAGGTTTTTAAAGCTCGCATTTAGAGCTTTGAGGTTGCTGTGAATTACTGGAGTTTCAACTAAGCGGAGGTTCTTCTGAGTTTGTGTTGGTAAGCCGCCACTGAAGTCGGAGTTTGTGTGGTCTTCGCCGTTCCTCTTCGCCTAACTTACTATTTGAAAGTCAATAAAGAAGTTTCGGTCAAGGTTAGGAGTCTGAGGTTTTTTGAGTTCTATACTGAAGTAATATCAAGTTAATTTACAGTCCACTATTTTTAAACAACAGAACGTACAATATTAGACCATTCCAGTTATTAAATGTTTAGATTTCAGACTTTGTTCTGTATTGTCTTCAAAAGTTTATTACAATATTTAAATTTTTTTCTGCTGAAGCTGCATTGGGAAAACAAAATTTAATGCACATTCTTCACTCATTTACATTTGCCATTGTGAAAAATTGCAGATTTTTTTTTATTGGAAGTTAATTTATTTGTAAACAATAAAAAAGAAATGCAGATTGTTGCCATATGTCAGTGAAAGCTTAGAGAACTTGTGTCCAAGTTTTGAAATGATAATATCTGATATTCTTTTATCATAGTAATATGAAATGGGTCAGTTTTTCCAATTGAGCCAGCTTCAGTAGACGATAATGTTTCGTAATGATGAATAACCTACTAGTATATCATTAATCTTGCTACATAGCAATGCTACCATAGATTATTATGGTACTGATTTTATTAGAATTTCAATTCTCATAATTATCTTTTAGTTATTAATTATGTAGTAATATTTATGCTGTCTATGATTATTTTTTCATTTAATTATATATATTGTTTATTGTCTTTGTTCTGCTTTTTGTATAGTTTGTTCCAATATTGAATGTGCCACTCCAGATGATTTATCTGAACTGAATGATTTGCTCTTTGTTAAACCAAGTGAGGTGAGTTTTTCTCTTTGTATGTACACATACTTTCATGTGCAAAATTCCTGAGAGAATTCTTCCTGAGAGTAAATTTAGGAACGGACTTTTTTGCCTGTGAACTTGAGTTTTATGTGAGCAGTCAAGACTTTCTTCTCTTCACAAGAATGATCTAATTTTGCGTGCAAGGACAGTTCGCGTGGTGAAACCTCTTCAGTGACAAGTGTCAGTGTGTCAGAAGGGAACGCCGGAGGAAACGTGATCTAGTGCCGCAAAATAGTGAAATTTCCCAGAAGAATATCCAAGTTAGTGCCAGGACAGTCAATCGAAGGCGTCTTCAAAATTTAGTGAGTACCATTTTTGTGATTTTGGAGAAGTTATGCCAGTTATTCGAGACTAGGTTTATTTTGGATATAGTTCTGTTTTTGGGAATCAAAAGTTTTCTGGTGGTTATTGAAAGTTAAGCTTGTGGTTACTGTTGCTAATTGAAATTTAATTGTTTGCTCTATTGTTTTAGTAACTGTTTAAATTGTGTGAAGTATTGTAACGGTATGCTTTAGAAAAATTTAGTTTTTAAATCAGTCCTGAGTTAGAGGACAATATTTATATAGTTGATATAGAGCAGGAAAAGGTTGCCTCTTAATTAGCATTTTTTTAATATACGTTTTGTATGTAGGCATAGGTATTATCATTAAGTGTTGTAAGACAATTTGTGTTCAAAATTGTTAGGAAATTATTCAGTTCTGGAGAGATAGACCTGTTGTTGTTTTTGTGTTATTGTATTTCGGGGTAGGTTATTTTTCTTTAATTTTCCATAATGGGTGAGTTTATGAGGAAATTTACTAAAGCTCTGTTATTAGAGTTAGCGGAGGAGTTTGAAACAAATGTGTCTCAGGCAAATAGAGTAAGAGAAATTAGGCAGGCTATTCTAAATGCCGAGGACTATGAAGAAGAAGCGGTGAAAGAATACGCGGCAAGAATTTGGGCTGCGGCTGAGCAGAAAAAGGTAGAAGAAATAGCCAAACAAGAGAGAGCTGATCGGGAACGTGAACAAGAGAGAACAGATCAGGAACACGAAAGAGCAGAGCAGAACAGGAGCGTGAGCGTGTTTGTGAAAATTGGAAAGGAGGAATGTGCTTCAGACTAATAGCCTAGTTTCCACGGTTTCGAAAGTTGAACAATCTAGAGGAAAAAAGGTTAATTTGAAAGATCTAGTACCGCGTTTTGAACCGAGTAATATAGGTATTTCATTATTCTTTATGCTATTTGTGAAACAAGCTCAAAAAGGGAACATTAATGAGATTGATTGGGTCTCGCATTTAATTCCTTTATTACCTCACGATGTAGCCCAGTTAATAGTGAAAGAACCAGCGGATAAAGGGGATGATTATCAGCATGTTAAGAAATTACTCATGCAGAGATTCAAGCTTAGTTGTTGGGCACTAAAAACAAAATTTGAAAAACATTCTAGAAAAAGTGGAATGTTATGGGTGGATTTAGTGTATGAATTGAGAGTGTATTTAGAGAATTGGTTGGATTCAGTAGGAGTTCAAGATTTTGAAAGTCTTAAGGAACTTATGCTCACTGAGCAAATTAAGCGGCGAGTCTCTCTAGAAATAAGAGAGCACTACTTAGACAATTGGGAAGAATTTGAAACAGCTTCCATTTTAGCAGAGAAATGCGACAAGTATGAGGCTTTGCGAAGAGATACAAGGAAGTTAGAACAGAGAGCGGGGTTAAAGAAACCATTTGAGAAAGATAGAGAGTGGTATGTAAATTCCAATTGTAGTGATAATCAGAAAAGTAGTGGTCATCAAAGAATTAAATCAGAGGAGCATAGAAAAGTGGAGGCTCCTAAAAAAAAAAAAAAACAAGTTTTCAATGAAGCAGGTTTCGAAAAAAAGCGGAAAATAAGGTGTTACCAATGTGGAAAGGACGGACATATCCGACCTAACTGTCCATCGCTGGAAAAGAATAATGCTAATCTGGTAAATAATCTAGGAATGGAGAGTTTAGGAAAATGTTTTGAGCTGTATTTCAAGAAAGCAGCTGAGAGATACTGGAGCTGGAATAGATCTGTGTAATAGTACTTGGATTAATACTAGTGACTTATTAGGGGAAATTCTATGGGTGAAACAGCCTTTGGACACAGAATGTAAATGTTTACCTTTGGCGAAAGTCACCATTGAAGGTGATTTTGGTGTGGTCACCACAAAGGCAGCGGTTACTCCGATAGAGTTAGACAAAGAGTACTATTTGTTAGGGAATAAAACTGCACAGTTGACTGAGGAAATTAGGGAACGACCATTTCTCTTGAATGTTGTGGAGACTCGTAGTCAGGCGCATGCGCACAGAAGTTTAGAGAGAGCGAGTGCAAAAGTCTTAGATTGCAGATCGAAAGAAGAGAAAGAGATAGAAAGTGAAAGGGTCGTGAATAAGGAGCATTCAGAAGAAAGGAAGTTAACCAGTAATACGGAAGAGGCAATTAAAATTCCAGACATCAGTTTAGAAGAAAGGTCTATCCTTGTGGATGTTTCGCCAGCAGAATTCTCGGAAGCACAAAAAACTTGCACTAGTTTAGTGGCCCTGTGGAAGAAAGGGGAAAGTGAAAATGAAAAAGAGTTTATAATTGTCAAGGAAAGACTATTCAGAGTGACAGGTTCTAAAAAAGGGGAAGATAAGCGTCAGCTGTGTGTGCCTCTCGTTTTTAGGAAAGGGATCTTGAAGTTATGGCACGAGGAAATCTCTGGTCATTTAGGGATAACAAAAACCAAGGATAGAGTTTTGACACACTATTTCTGGCCTAATTGCTACCAGGAAATTGAAGAATTTGTGAGGACGTGCGATATTTGTCAGCGTGTAGGTCACAATAGGGATAAAAAGAAAGCTCCTATGAAGATTGTGCCCGTTATATCAGATGTGTTTAGCAGATTAAATATTGATGCAGTAGGACCTGTGATCCCTAGTTCACGTGAAAATAAATACTTACTTATGTCTATTTGTGTTGCTTCCAAATATCCAGATGTCATTCCTGTACAGAATTTAAGCTCTAAAAGTGTGATTCAAGCCTTGATATAAATCTTTTCTAGATCTGGTTACCCTAAGGAAATTCAATGTGATTTGGGTAGATCGTTTACCAGTGAACTTACATCTGAGTTTTTTAGCAAGTTCGGAATTAAGGTGTATCATTCTTCTGTGTGTCACCTTCAAAGCAATTCTGTTGAAAGGTTGCATTTCACCTTGAAAAGGGTATTGAAAGCGTTTTGCTTGGAAAGCGGGAAGGACTGGGAAGAATGTTTACCATGTGTTTTGTTCGCCTTCAGAACTGTTAGCCATGAGAGCACAGGTTTTAGTCCCTGCAAGTTAGTACATGGAAAATTTTGAGAATGCCTCAAATGATCATGTATGAAAACTGGCTAGAAGAAGAAAGTTCAAACCCCACTGTGGTCGAGTATGTTCTAGACTTAATAAGCAGATTAAAGAAGTGTCAGGAGCTGGCTGTAGAGAGGATGAAAGAGTGTCAGAGTAAAAGGAAACTCTGGTATGATCGCAACGCTGTTACGAGATGGTTTAAGGTCAGAGATCTCGTGCGTGTTTAAGCCACGTCTAAACCAGACAGAATGGCTATAAACTGGATAGGGCCAGGTGAAGTAACTAGTGTGATTTCCGAAACCAATTATACGGTAGAGATTCCGGGTAAACGTAGCAGTGACACCATTTGCCGTGTCAATTTGATTGAACCTTTTCATCAGCACCCTGAGTTTGTGAATCTGATGATGGAGGAGGTTGTGCAGAATATCGAGAAAGAGGCTGACTTTTCTTTTCTTTTCTTCTTCTTCTTCTTCTTCTTCTTCTTCTTTTTTTTTTCTCCTGGCTGACCAAATGCAGAGTGATTTCAGGGAAATTATAATTGTCATAAAAGAGTTTTGTTGCGTTTTGGAATTATATTTTTGCAGATTCAAAATTGTTCACGTTGTTTGTTTCCTATTCAAAATGGTTAGATTCAAATGTTTTGTGTTAAGTATTATAATTTTGTAAACTGAAAAGGTACTTTGTGTAGATTCAAAATTTAATTTTTTTTTTTTTTTTGTTTGTTTATGGTATGTAGAAATAAGTGCAGAGTGATGTAACTGGCTTCTCTATTATCACTTAAATGGATACCACTTGTGTTTTGAAAGCAGTGAAAAGTATTTAGAATTTTTCCTTCCATAGTCAAGAAAAATTCCTTTATGAGAGGAGGAGTTGTGGTAAGGTTGCATAAAGGAAGAAGAAACTGAAGATTAATATGGACAAGGATGTCTCATGAGCATAAGATGAAAATTATTATTATTTTAGCTTCCGAATACATTTTCAGTAGTTGTTATTAAAATAATTAAATTGTTGGCAATGTTAAAAAATGCAAGCTCAAGAGCCATGTATTGTTCTTGCACGTAAAATGTATAGAATTTGATTTTACAAAAAAGATTTAGGTTTTTCTGTTGTTGATTGTATGTAGCCATGTTTTTGAGCATTCAATAAAATTTTCATGTGGTGTTCCATCATTAACATTTTCATTGGTGTTCAACACCACAGCATTGATGCATTAACACTACATCACATATCCAACATAATGCTTGCCCAAACCAATACCCCTCCATTACCTTATCTCTAGAACCACGTTACTTTCTATATACCTAGAACTGCAGTGCGAGTGAGTTTGCTCCTAGACGGAAAACACCTAAAAATATGCACAAGCAATTACTTTAATTAACTAAACCATTTTGTTTTTATGTAACAATCAATTTTTCTCAGAATTTACTTTGCATATTGTATATAAATCAATGAAAATTACCTAAATTTTTAGAAAATCATATTTAAAATTTTATTGAGTTTAATAACATGTCTTTTAAACAAAATAAAACATAATTTTTCTAATTTTGATGGAAAAACAGAGTATATAATTTAAATCAGTTTAGACATAATTTTAGAGAAAAAATAAAAATTTTTCCAGTTACTTATTAGTTTTACAGGTTTTTAAAAATCCAATTTATTATACACATTATGCACAAAATTTTGTAATAAGTTTTGTGCATTGATCACAAATGGCTGCTTTTCCTTTTGAACAAATATCTTGGGTTTTATTTTCACATTTTGAACTGTGGCATCAGACTGCTTTATGCGTAACTTGTAGTTTTCCGTCGTTTTTAGTGGTTTGCTATATGCCCATATGTCACCTTTTTTTGTCCGGAGAGAACAAACTTTTCTCTCAGTTCTTCTACTAAGTCTTGAATGAATTGCCATCTATTAATAGATTTTCCAGATATGGCTTTGTAAAAAACCCAGGCATTGATAGCAACAAGATCCAAAATATTATAAAGAACCTGCACATGCCACCTACGGGAAGCAGATGTGACAATATACTTCATTGCCATTTGGTCAGTCGCGTCCACACCGAATTTAGTTGCATTGTAGTAAGCAATTGTATCAGGTAATTTTGTCAGACTATTTATAATTTCTACAGTTGGGTGAAGACTAGGTAGCAACAAAACATTTTTATCATTTTTCTCTTGGTAAACATTTAGAGTGATGTCTTTATGTGTTAGTACTGAAGTCGCATGGAATGCGGATTTTCACATTTTTACAGAGACTGGTATTTCTCTTCTTCAGCATTTTACTGTTCCTACAAGGCTGGTGTCAGATTTCAATGCCTCTGCAAGCTTCAGTGACATTTCTACCTTCGTTATCATATGGACTTAATAGTCGTAGTACTACATGCTCATAAAAAGAAACTTTGGATGGACTTTGGTTATGTTTCCCAAGATAAGGAAATCCATTTATTAGATATTTTGAGTCAGCATTTGCAGCTAACCAGAACTTGATTCCAAATTTATTCAGATTCCAGTTCAAGTCCATTTGCACAATATATCCGACATGCATGTAAAATTGTTATAAAAGCATCCATTTCTTCTACTGTTATATTCCGTACAGTTTCATGAATCTGTCGATGAGCTTCATCTTCAGTGCATTTCTTTTTTATGCTTCAATATCCCTTCATCTAGGAAAAGTCTCCACGCACTTGACGGACTGTTGTTTATAATATTGCATTTACCATGTGTTGTTGGGCTCCGAACTTCCTTCAAAATATTTTACTTTTCTTACTTTATCATTTGTTCCTAACTGTACAACATCCCAAACTGTCCCATCTTTCCCAACTTTTTCCAACTTTGAATGTTACTGCTGATTTCTTTTCAGATTTCCTTGAGTGTATGCATCTGTTCTTGGAATTTTTTTCTTTTTCTTTTTTATTTGATAAATTAGCATCATTATTGCAATGAGAAGGTCCAGCGATTATTAGAGCACTACCAGAGTCATCATCACTTTCATTTTCTTCATCTGAATTCGAATTTTTTTCTTTAGCAGGCAGCTATTCATCCTCGCTACTCAAATCGAAACACTGTTATCATTATCATCATCTTCTGAATTGTTTTCAGATAATTATTGTAAATATTCCAAAGCTTCCTGAAAAGTTTAAACAATCTTGGAATGATGTTGTCAAATCCTACCTATACTAAATATAGAATGAAAGCAACCTCAAAAAGTCTTTCGAAGTATTCGTTGTAATTTTCCACTGCATTCAAACGCAGTTCGTGTTTCGAACCTTGGCCGAAAACCACATTATTTCTTTTCCTGGTGCATTCCATTTAGGAATTAGAGGGTGAGGCAGATATAGCATTTACATCTGAGAAAATGCATCTGTTTTTCGTCATTTAGGCATATACATTTCTTACGGGTCAAATTGACCCGCTTCGTGGTTCTAGGTATAAGTGTTAATAATCAGAAATTTATTTGTTACAAAGTTTCAAATTTGGTAAGTTATTGTTTACCTTAAATTGTTAAAAGTCATGAAAGGAATTTGTATTTCAATCAATACTTTTCTCGCGGTGACAAATTAAACATCTGTTTGGGTCAAATTGGTTCCACAGTTCTAGTGTTAATGGTCCTTTTTGCTAATGAGGAAAGGATAATGTTGTGTTCTAAGCTTTCTCCAGATACAGACATGCTGAGAATCAGTGTCCAGGCTGAATCACAACTGTAAAAAGCACGATGCTCCACTGAACTCTAGTCCAAAGCACATGTTGTCTGCACCATGCTAAATGTGTTGTCTTGTGTGCTGAGAATGCAAACAGTGGGTATTTTGGCAGCCCTAGCTCTTGAAGCCTAGGGCAACTAAAACTCGGGTTCCATTGGCAGCACGCAGATCACGGGAGAGCTTGGTGCTGTAGGAATCCTATGTCATCGTTCCGAAAGTGCCAAATAATGATCCCTCATTAGTCATTGTAGATCTTGATCAACCTTCATCAGGTCTTCTCAGTAGAGATCCAGTATCCTGAAACTCTTTCCACTAATTGCAGACAATACTTATCTGTAGCCACCTGCACTTGTAATAAGTCAACCTCTTATCTACTCACAATTCTACATTTCATTCTATCATCTATATATTTGATATTCATTTTACCTGATACCTTTCAAAATTTATCCAGATTTTGCAAGAAATGCAGCAAATGTTGTGAGGGAATGCAAGCACGCAAATTGCTGAAAAGCTCTCGTGTGCTTATATCACCTTCACAGACACACATATGTACACTTATGTATTTGACTCTAACTTGACTTTTTATGTATGCTTATAAATATATGCATATGCATATATAATTTTACTTTTTAAATCTAGTTTGGAAATGTTTGTTTACTTTTCCTCTTTTAGCTTGCTGTACATTTCTACCTAGTTTCGAAACTTTATTTTACATTAACACAAAATTTCATCAGATGTATTATGATTGTAATTGAAGAAATGTATACAGAATAAAGTTCTCTCTAATTTTGTAATTTTCTTTTATCTTCATCTAAAATCATGTTAATTTTTTATGGATTTTTTGTAATTTTTAGGAAAACTACTACAAAGTTCATTTTTTAAAATAAGTTTTACTGTTCTTTGTAGAACTTGCCATAAATTGTATAAATTTGGCAGTTCATTATCAGATGTCTATTTTAATAATGGGCTTTTGGCTGATATTTGGGTAACCATTTGAATCCAATCTTTTTATTACATCAAAAATGTGTTCTTCCTTTTTATGCATTACTAGATTTAGCGACTTATTTACGCTTTAAAATTTTGAAACCAGTTGGACTATCAAAATTTTGATTGGCGATATTGTAAATTTCATAACATTGTAACATAATAATTAATATTTTTGATACAATTAAAATGACAGTAATATACTTAATTATTTTAGGGATATTAACATTGGAATAAAACATTTGTGTTTCCCTTTTCCTGTTTTAAAGTATTTTGCCTTTCCTGTTTGGTAATTTTTGAATATTTTGTTGAAACACAGTTTTTGAAATTTAGCAAAGCTAAAAAACATTTCATTCAATATATGAAAATAAGATTAATTTGTGTAATTTTCTTTCCCGACTTCCTTTTTTTGCTGTTGCTTTTGTGTGTGGCTTATGTTTTATAATTTTCCCCACTCCATTCAGAAATGTGTCAGCTTTTTCACTTTAAAAGTCTCATTATACTTTTTCTGAATTTTTTTTCTGTTGAAGTTGGCAAATATGCTAAAAAAATATCTGCTCTTGCTTGTGAAATGCATTGCAAACTTAATTTAGTTGAAGTGTTGTTTAAGTGATCAAAGTCTAATAAGGTTGTAACATTATGTTCATTTAAATACGTTTATTAATTATCATTTAAATTTGTGTTTAGTTAAATAATTAAATAAAATCATACTCTTTCCTTTTGTGAAACACTAAATTTCTGCTGTATCAAATTCTATCTTTGCAATTTCAAAGTTGGGATTAAAAGGTATCGTTTTTGTACCTCATAAATGCATGTATTACTTATAACACAGATTAAGATTAGCAGTCAGCTTGCTGCAGTCTTTATGTAAGGTGTTTGAAAAAAGTGTGGCTGCGGATGTTATTTCCTTAAATATTGATCCTGCCTTTATACCATTATAATATGTATAACATTTTCTGATATTTATTTTGATACAGAAAGACCAGAATTTATATAATGCCTCATAATTTTTTTTTTTTTTTTTAATAAAATCTTGTAAAAGTTTAGTTATTCAGTTCAAAAATTTGTCATATCTGAATTCTACAATTCTTATTTTTGTCTGTTTGTATTAAATAAATATGAAATAATATGATAAAATATTGTTAATGGTTTTCACTACTCAGAAGAATTTTTTTCTTCCAAAATAATCAGCAATACATAATTTGGAAGAACACGATGTGCGACATTTAAAACTAGAGTAATTCTTTGATAGTTAATGATTCAAAATTTTCATTTCCTAAAATTTAACTCCTAAACTAAAATTACCTGTGTTTAATGTACGTGTTTCTACCAAGAGAAGATACTAGCCATTTTGGCAGAGATTGGTTAATAATTTTTTCTGTCAATGATAAAAATCAAATTTTCCTTTGTGAAAATTTTTTCTTATGTTGAAAGTAGTTATATGTAATGTTTTATTAACGATGAACATAATTTTCAATTTAGAATTCTGAGATTCACCAAAAAATACTGGATTTCTCTCATTTCTCATTCAATGAAAATTCGATTGACTATCATTACAGGAAGACATTAATGCATTAGTAAGTATTAGATAAATTTCAAACACAAAATGCTTTTTTTTTATATTATCATTGTTTTTATATCCATTAACACCAACCTTTACGAGCATATTGCTGTGATGTTACTTTAAAATTTATTTTGTGTTTGTATTCAACCTATTTGGTTTACTTCTCCCCTTGTTTTAATTGATTTGTTATATATTTATGTATTATTATTACTGGTTTTTCATATATTTTAGCAATTTGATTATTAGATGGTATTAAAAAAGAAACTTTACTATTTTTTTAAATCCATATTGTTGTGTGCGTATGGGTTCGTGATAAATTGAACGAACACAGAACCAATGATAGCCTAATAAAATATATTTAAAAAAAAAAACACACTTCAACAGTTCTGGAACTTTCTACAAAAATACTCATATACCTTTTCACAGTATTGCAGAGTATAATTAGTAGTTGCACTTCAAGCTACTAAGAACGTTAAACACAATGCAATGCAAAGCGCATCTAAAGAGCAAAGCTAACATGGAGCTATCTCAATACTCCAACATTCATGCGAGCTAAACAGTTACTACTCAAAAACTAATGCTCTTCTCAGTCTTATATAGTTTACCCCTGCTGCTGAGAGATCTCTTGTGCCTTCCATTTCTCGAAATTATTGGAAAGGATACGAGGGACAAATACAGTTACATAGAGAATAAACTGCAGTTATTCAGTTACAGTTATACAGGTACCAGACCAAAATGTTGCCAAGTTGGCGACCGATATAAAAGCAATAATTGAATTCTTCATATGTATTACAGTATGAAGTCCTTAATCTGGACGTCCATTATCCGGAATAATCTATAATCCGGACCACAAAGCCACAAACTTTTTTTTAATTTGTATGCTTTACGCATGCGTGATTAATGTGCACTTCCAATATGTATGCGCGCTTCCGAAGAAAGTGACAGAGAGGTTATTGAAAACGTAGGTTTTTCCGATGCAGCAATTACAGGACATGAACAGTGGAACTTTCAAGATAGAACAAGAAATTATGTCTGTTTATAGAATTAAAGACAAAGTACAGTCAAAAGTCGTTAATTCGAACACCCATAATCCAGAATGATTTATAATCCGGACCTCAAAGCTACAAACTTTCTGCGCATGCATCACGTTGACGCATGCGCGTAAGACCTTTATGGCTGCGAATATGCATGTGCACGTGCACAAAATACGTTTACGAATGTGCATTTAATGTATAATGAACGGTATAAGTTAAGCTAAAATTATCTAATTCAGTTAATGTTGCAGATTGTGTTGTTCCTTAATCTTCGAATTGGATTCGGCTTATTATTTTTTGCAGACTGTTAGAGCAATTTTATAAAAGTAAGCTTGAACTTTCGATTATGGCAAATAGAATTTCTGATATATATTTACTAACATGTAAAGGATCTACAAAGCGAAAGTATGTTTCGAAGTCCATTAAACAATAAGTGGAATTGCTGCAAAAAATGGATAAAGGAATATCCTTTGTTTATCTTTAACGCCGCGGCGCGCAATGAATTGGAAGTTGATCTGTCAGCATTATCCTTATCTTCAGGGCAGATGTTTTTATTTTATTTGGCTTATAATTCCTTACTAAATGTAGTATTTCTTCTCGATGTACTCCGTCTTTGATATGATTTAAATCAAATTCCTCGTCATTATAATTCGCTTCCGATAGCGAAGAAAGTGACAGAGGTTATTGAAAACAAAAAAATTTCGATTGACAAATTAGTCGGTATTCTCGGCACAGCAATTATAGGACTTGAACAGCGGAACCTTGTAACTGAACAAGAAATTATGTCTGTTTATAGAATTAAAGAGAATGTATTATCACATAAAAAACGAAGCAACTTAAACAACTTACATTGAAAGAAATGTTTAATAAAGTAAACAAATAAATATTAAGCTTTATCTTTTTGTAAATTTTGATATCCTTTAGATCATAATTGTTCTTTATTTCATAAATTACGGTTTCATATTTTTAATTTTGTAATTTCTGCATGCCATCTTACCAGATTTAAATTGATGATCGATAATCCGAAGTCCCGACGAGTCCGGATTAACGACTTTTGGCTGTATTAGCTCAAAAAACGAAGCAATATAAACAACTTACATTGAAGGAAATGTTTAATAAAGTAAACAAATAAATATTAAACTTCTTCTTCTTCTTCTTCTTCTTTTTTTTTTTTTTTTTTTTAATTTTGATACCTTTTAGATCATAATTGCTCTTTATTTCATAAATTAAAGTTTCATATTTTTAATTGTATAATTTCTGCATGCCATCTTACCAGATTTAAATTGATGATCTATAATCCGAAAAAAACCCTAATACGAAATCGCGGAAGTCCTGACGAGTCCAGATTACGGACTTTGTACTGTATTATTAATTAGTAACTGGGTGCAGGAAATTGCAGTAGCTGGTCTCAATAAAATAATTTTATATTTAGGTTTTTTATAGCTATTTTAGGTATCTCACTCCACAAATGGCTAGTACGTAAAGTAAGAACAAGATATAATGGAATCTAATTTTATATAGTTGAGAATTATATATACAAAGTGTGTTTCAATATTTTTGTAATTAATTCTCTGCATTATGATTAATATTCAAATATAATAGGGTTTTTCCCCCCTCATTTTTATCTAGGGGCCCTCTTTCTAAATCCTTAATCCATACAGATTTCCAAAATAAGAGGGTCCTTAATTTATCCAGTATTTTTAGATGTGCATTTAGAAAGTACTCTTTTCATCACTTGGAAGACATATTAGATGAAGTTGGTTGTCAAATAATTCTCCCATTGATGTGTCAAAATCATCTGTAGTGCTATCAAAGAGAACTTTATTATTGAAAATAATAATAAAAAAAAAAAAAATAAAAAAAAAACTTAACAAATACTTTCAAATATTTTAAACAAGGCCATGTTAATATTGTTGTAATTATTTTAATTCTTTTTATTGCATTTTTTATCTTTCGTATTATTGTAATATTCTGTATTGTTTTTCAATGGTATTTTTATGGTTTATTTATTTATTTTTTTAATGTAATTTGGGGCCACGTGCTTTGTATTTAAGTGTTTATTTATCACATAGAGTTATAAATCTTCTAATTCTGTTTGTAACAAAGCTGTGAAAATAGCTGAATTAGAACTTGAGAAACGGACAGTTTCATTCTTGAGCTGCCTTAGTGGCATTTGGCGATTTCTCAGCAACTTTCTGGAAGATATTTGAAAACACCTTCGAAACCTTATATTTGATTCTTCTGGACATTTCCAGACCCTGTGCGCTGCAGAGTATAAATACAAGTCGAAGAATTGGGGAGTGCAGTTGTGAAACTGTTGCGAATCACTTAGTGGTTAGCTGAACTACGAGTTATAGTTTACTCTGAGAATGATATGAGGAATTTTATGATTTATTTTATGTGTTAAGGAGGAAGTGCTAAATATCTGTGTTCTCCTTGAGTTATTTCTAGCCATTATTATGCTGTGTGTACTAATTGTTGTGCCTATTTGCCTTATAAATTGTTCATTTCTTCTTGCTTGTCTGGACATATTATTCAAAGAAAGATAAGGGATCTTGTAGTTTGCAACAATGCAATATGAGAAAGTGTGTCACTTCTCTAATTTGAAGTGTAAATCTGGTGAATGCACTAATTCAAAATACATGGTGCACAATCTAAGTAAATATGCTGCAAAAGCATCTTCATCTCTAAAATTTAAAATTGATCATCAAATAGGTAAAAATGTATTCTACAAATTTATCAATTAAAAATGTAGAAAACTCATTTCATAAAATTAATGGAGATGTTAAGCCTCCAACCAAAAATGTCTTGAAAGATATAATAAATGAAATATATTAGTAACAAGTAAAGAAATGGAGTAATGTTTTAATTAATCAAATAATATTACTGATGCTAGATGGTTGATTTAAGCATTTGCATTGCTGCCTAGTGTCTCATATAGTGAACTGATAACATCAGTACTCTAATATTTACAAGTGTACATATAATATAAAAAAATTATTGCTGGAATAAAACAAAATATTTATTCCGTAGTTACATCATAAAACAAGTTTTAAACCTTTAACAAAATGAAAATTTTGTTTTTTATAATTTGTGATATTTTTGAAAATTATCACTCTTATGCATGCGGAGTTTTCCAGGGCAATTATCACAAAATTCACTAGTTTCAGTTCAGTTTCCTTTTAACAAATATGTTAAAAGGAAAACTTACTCGAACAAATGTGTTCAAGTAAACAGAGCAAGTATGTCACCACAGCAGCAACAGTAAAATTCATACTTTAAATGTCACATTATTGGTGACAATGAAAAGGGTTACAATGACGTGATATCCAACAATCAACCAATAGTCTCTGTGTGTATGGACTTTTCTGAGGCAGGCTGTCTACTTCATCAGTTGGAATCCCAGTGAATGATGTGATCGAGTTTATCTCCTTTTATTGCTGTTCTGTCTAACATTGCTTCACATAAGGTTGCTGTAGTGTTAAGGAATATTCTTTGATATCGCCAAGAGATGGCGTTAGGAGTCCATCTACTGGCTTACTTAACCTTTCCCCTTCTGAACACGTGACTTGAAAAAATATCCTTCTTCTTGAAGGTAGAATTTCGATGCACTACGCAATAGAATTCGATTTAGATTTTAGCTGGAACTATTCAGTTCTTGCCTTTTGAGCATTAAATATTCGATTCAGGCATTTTAGCCTACATTGTATATATGTAAATATTAAGTTTAATTAAAATTTATGGAAAACCCTCCAGGCCATGCATCTCGTCTTTTGGATTATGAGTGATTCGACTTTGATCTAGAACTTTCGATACATAATGGTGCATCGGCCCCAGAAAAGAATCTGATTAATTTGAAAATTTGTGTTTTTCGCCTTTTGGATTAGCTTTGTAAGTGAAGACTTCTCACGGTAAGTCTCCTTTGATAATTTATTAAAAGGGAACAGAAGACACTAATTAAGAATCGAGCACATATTCTGTAACTCAAATTATTAAAAATGTAGATGAGTATTTAAAAGAAGAAAATCAAGAAGAGTTAGAAAATTGTTTGGAATTGTTAAATAGTAAAGAAACGGAACTACATGATTTAAATGAAAAAATACAAAATTTGATTGAAGATGAATCAAAATTAGATCCAGATATTAACACTTCTATGGAATATAACGATAAAATAATAATAGTGAAGTCTAAAATCAACCGTTATTTAAGGAAATACAATACTCAAAATATCAATACGAATTTAAGTAATTCATCTACAGAAGTTGAAACCAAAAGGCAGATTGAAGGCAATGTGAAATTGCCCAAACTCTTAATTCACAAATTTTCCGGAGAATATAACGATTGGATGAATTTTTGGAATTCATTCAAGGTTACTATTCATGAAAATGTTACACTTTCGAAGATAGAAAAATTTAATTACTTGAGAACTTATTTATGTGGAAATGCAGCATCAGCCATAGAAGGTCTCTCAATCTCAGAGGCTAATTATGACTCTGCTATAGACATTCTTAAAAATAGATTCGGCCAAAGTGACCTTATTATCAATGCACACATTTCTAATCTCTTAAATTTAAATCCCGTTCAAAGTTCAAGTGAAGTGGCAAAATTGCGAAAACTTTATGATACAATTAACGTTCAAGTCAGAAGCCTTTTAGCATTCGGTGTGAAACCAGAAACATATTCCAACATGTTTATTCCAATTTTGATGAAAATTGTCCCGAACGGTATAACTTTAGAATTTCATCGTACAAATACTGAAAATCCTTCAACCTATGATTTAAACAAATTTCTAGACTTTCTCCGATTAGAAATAGAATTGCGAGAAAAGATTAATTCGTTATCCTTTCCACGCAAGTCAAAACCGGAAATGAAAGGTATTAACAGATATCCACCGACGCTGAAACATAAACAAACTGTCACCACACATGAATTTATGGCAGCCGCGTCATCAAATCGAATACATTTTTTTGTTTTCAAAACCATGACTCAGAGTCCTGTTTATGCCTTACAGTTAATGAGAAGAGAGATATTTTAAGATCAAGCACTTTATTCAGATATTTTAAAAAAACAAGCACATTGTTTTCTTTCCTGTCCCCTAAACACAAAATCTCACAACCGGCAACGCCAAACTAAAGTTTGTAAAATTTGCAAAGGTAAACATTCAGAAGCCATATGTTTTAAATCCAGTTTGATAGTTAAAAATACACCAAGTCATAAAAAGGATAGTATATCAGTTTCGAAAAATGATGCACAAACTAAGGAACAGAAAGAAGAAATTGTTTCGGCCGTTTCACATAATGCAAATAATACAATTCTTTTACAGACTTGCACGATAAAAGTTAAAACAGCTAAGGAAAAGGTGTTTGCCAGACTTCTCTTGGATAGTGGAAGTATGAAAAGTTTTTGTGCTCGCGAGTTAGCGGACAGATTAAACCTCGAAGTCATAAGAAAAGAAAAATTGACTGTCTACACTTTTGGGAATACTTCTCCCATCCAAAAAAATTATGACGTAGTTAAATTAACTTTAGAACATAGAAGTTCTCCCGATTCTAGAATAGAAGTTGAATTATTAGTAACTGATCATATATCAGGTACAGATATTCCACCTCCTAAATCAGAAGAAATTAAGCAAAACAGACAATTAAAAAATTTGATGCTCGCAGATTTTCCCGATTGTAAAAAACCCATTGCCATTCTAATTGGTGCAGATTATTATTACAACATAGTAATGAGACACGTTAAATATTTAAGCAAAAATCTTGTTGCAGTGGAAACTATTTTCGGCTGGTGCCTACATGGACGAAAAGGTGATGAGGATGTCTCTTTAGCTTTCAATGTAGTTGTAGGGGAAGATTTGATTTCCAAACAAATAACAAAATTTTGGGACTTGGAAAACTCAGGACTTATTGATAAGAGGGAAAACTTCAATTCAACTGAAAATGAAGTCGTCGAATATTTCGAATCAAATATAACATATGAAAATTCTCGCTATAAAGTTAGATTGCCTTGGAAACATGACACATCAAATCTAAATAATAATAGGGAAATCGCAGAACAAAGATTTCATCGACTTAGAAAACGATTTAAAAAAGATCCTAATCTATTTTCTGAATACAGGAACATATTAAGAGATCAGTTAAATCAAAATATTATCGAACCAGTTTCAGAAATTTCAAATGAAGAGGATGTCGTGTTTTACTTGCCACATAGGGAAGTTATACGCGAGGATCGAGCTACAAGTAAATTACGTATTGTTTATGATGCATCATCGCATGCCCCAGGATCCATTTCTTTAAATGACTGTCTACATGTTGGGCCAAATTTATACCCTGAAATATTCGAAATATTGTTAAGATTTCGGTATAATCTAATAGCCTTCACCGCAGATATAAAACAAGCCTTTTTACAGATTCTCATACATGAAAAAGATCGAGACGCAACCAGGTTTCTGTTTTCCGATTTCCCTAATGATGAAACCATTTCTACTGACATATATAGGTTCACTAGAGTTTTATTCGGAATAAATAGTAGTCCATTTCTATTAGCCGCTACCATTAAACATCATCTGAAAAAATATAATAAACTTTATCCTACAACGGTTAACTTTTTGAATGAGAACGTATATGTAGATGCTGTGATTGGAAGCCAACCAATGATCAATGAAGCATTAACTACGAGTCTAGAATCGGTCCAAATATTTAAGGAAGCAAGCATGCAGCTTCACAAATGGCATAGTAACTCGAGACAATTACATGAATTGTGGGTAAAAAAGGGTGTTGTTCCAGATGAAAATCCTGAAGATTTTAATAGAGAAAATTTCCCATTTAAAGTCTTAGGTATGGCATGGGATAATTCAAAGGACTTACTGTATTTTGATGTTCGGAACTTATTGTCTTTCACATCTAAACCAATAGAAACAAAACGATTTCTTCTACAAGTGTTGGGTCGGATATTCGATCCGATTGGAATTTTGGGACCTTTCACTGTTAGAATAAAGTGCTTAATACAGAAGATTTGGTTGTCACAAATAGATTGGGATGAACCGTTACCTGAAGATTTGTCCTCTGAATGGAGAAAGTGGTGTGAAGAGCTACCTCAAATGGCTGAATTCTCCATCTCTCGTTACCTTTTCATGCACTCGAACATTAATGTCAAAAATCTCGAACTGCATTGCTTTTCAGATGCAAGTGTCAAAGCCTATGGTACAGTCGCATATTTACGTTTCACGGCAGAAAATAAAGAAATCAAAACGGCCTTTGTCTCTTCTAAAAATAGGGTATCCCCACTAAAACCCCTTACTTTACCGAGATTAGAATTAATGGGGGGCATTGTTATCAGTTAAGTTAGTCAGCAATATTCTGAAAGCACTGAAATTGAAAATTCCGTGCTATTTTTGGACAGACTCAACAATTACTTATTTTTGGATCCAGAAACAACCTGAAGCCTTCAAACCCTTTGTCAGGAATCGTGTCGAAGAAATACAAAAATTGAGTTCACCTCAAGATTGGCATTATTGCCCAGGTGTCGACAACCCTGCAGATCTCGTATCTCGGGGAACGAAGATTTCCAAGTTAATAAATGAGACCATTTGGACGCAAGGTCCCCAATGGCTTCAACTCCCTCACGAACTTTGGCCAAGATTAGATATTAAAGAAACAATAGATGAAAACAAGCTGGAATACCGAAAGAGATCCAGTGATATACATCAACTTGAATGTACAATCGAAAAAAGTGGAGATGATCTTTTCAACATATCAAAATATAGCAAATTAGAGAAGGTGTTAAGAGTCACTGCTTGCACAACACGTTTCATTAGAAAATAAGGAAAAACTAACTACATTCAAGGAACTCTCACAGCTGAAGAGTTACAAGAAGCAGAAAATTTCTGGATAAGATCAGAGCAAAAGAAGTTTTTTGCCGAAGAATATGAATCCCTCAAAGAAGGTAATTCAGTTGGAAAAAATTCTCCTTTGTACAATTTTCTTCCTTACATTGATGAAAAGGAAATCATGAGGTTGAGAGGAAGACTGGAATTTTCTGACTTCTCACTAGATAATAAACATCCAATAATCTTACCTAAAAATTCTCGACTAATGATTCTGATTGTATGCAAAGAACACGAGAAAATAATGCATGGAGGAATTGCTGCGACTTTAGCTAAAGTCAGATCACGCTTCTGGATTCCTAAAGGACGACAGTTAGTCAAAAAAGCATTAAAAGGTTGTATAATTTGCCAAAAATATTTAGCTAAACCAGCAGACCAGATGACAGCACCCTTACCAAAGGATAGAATCCAAGAATCGCCTCTATTTGCAGTCTGTGGAATTGATTTCGCCGGACCAGTTTACGTAAAGAATTCTAAAGACACTCGAAAATCCTATATTGTTTTGTTCGTTTGTGCAGTAACCCGAGCTGTACACTTAGAAATTGTATCAGATATGTCAACAGAATCCTTTTTACTTGCATTTCGCAGATTTTTGAGCAGAAGAGGAAACTGCGTAATCATCTACTCTGACAACGCTAAGACCTTTAAGAGGACAAAGAAAGAACTTGAGAATTTTTCAAAAGTTTTAAAAGATGACAAATTCAAGAATTTCATTGCCAAAGAAAGAATCCATTGGAAATTTATAATCGAACGAGCCCCATGGTGGGGAGGGTTTTATGAGAGACTTGTTAGATCTGTTAAAGAATGTTTAAGAAAAATCGTAGGAAAAGCATTGTTGACTTTCGAAGAAATGTCTACACTACTTGTCGAAGTGGAATCAGTTCTTAATTCACGACCTCCGAGTTACGTTTACAACGACAATGACGAGCTGCAACCGTTGACTCCAATGCACTTCTTAAACATTGGACAAACTGATTTGAAGTATCCTTTGACCTTTGCTAGAATCATCGGTAGCGAAACGACAAGAGAAATGCTGTTAAAAAGAAAGCGTTATCAAGAATTGCTGTTAAAACAGTTGTGGTGGAAATGGAAGCAACAATATTTATTAGATCTTAGAACTGCCCATTTCTTGAAGAATCTGCAACTTCAACCATAACTAAAAGTAGGAGATGTTGTTTTAGTCGAAGAAGATAATAAAATTATGAAAACTTGGTAGAATCATAAAAATTATTCCTGGTCGTGATGGTAAAGTCCGATCATTCGAATTAAAAACTGGTAATGGGACTTTAAAACGTACTGTTCAACATCTATATCCTCTTGAACTTTAGATATTTTGAACTTTAACGATTTATTTATGCTTTTTTCCTTTTTTGTCTATTCATGATTAAATTGAATATCGTTAGTTAAGTTTGTTCAGTTAAGTGGAAAATATTTTAAAATTTAGTTCATTTATTATTTATAACATTTATTATTTGATATCTGTATTGGAATTGAAGTGTTTAACTAATTAGTATATTTTAATATTTTTATAGAATAGTGATTTATGTACTTGATTGTATGTATAACTGAGTTAGATGAACTCTTATCAGAGTTCAGGTGGGGAGTGTGTTAAGGAATATTCTTTGATATCGCCAAGAGATAGCGTTAGGAGTCCATCTATTGGCTTACTTAACCTTTCCCCTTCTGAACACGTGACTTGAAAAAATATCCTTCTTCTTGAAGGTAGAATTTCGATGCACTACGCAATAGAATTCGATTTAGATTTTAGCTGGAACTATTCAGTTCTTGCCTTTTGAGCATTAAATATTCGATTCAGGCATTTTAGCCTACATTGTATATATGTAAATATTAAGTTTAATTAAAATTTATGGAAAACCCTCCAGGCCATGCATCTCGTCTTTTGGATTATGAGTGATTCGACTTTGATCTAGAACTTTCGTTACAGTAGTTTTGATAATTTCTGTTTATATGTATGGAATATTAAAAGGAAGATTCTATTGCAAAAATCGTGGTGATGATTTTAGCTTTGTCTCATTTGATTACAAAATGTAGATGCTCTAAAGACAGCTGCTCTCAACCTGTGGTATGCATACTCTTGGAGGTACGCAGCAGCTTAGTCTGAGGTGTGTGAAAAAATTAAAAGTAATGGGAGAAGATGAAAATATAATAAACGCTAAAAAAATGTGAAAGTTTAAATTTTTCATTAAATAGAAGGCAAAGCAATTGCAAGAAATTTCAGTGACTATCACTGACCAAAATGTGTATGACAGTAATGTAATTAGTTGTAACTACCTCCACACATTGCTTGATTTCTTAGTCTCTTATGTAGCCACCTTCTTTCCCTCTCTGCCATAGTTATGCAGCTGTCTTTCTCTACAATTATATTATACCCAAATTTATTTGATCGTGGATGTTTTTTTTGGGGGGGAGGGGTACTGTGCAGTTGTTAAATGTGAGGTTTGTGTAATTAAAAATGTATAAATAATGAAAAAGTAGATTTTCATATAGAAATAAAACTACCACGGATAGTTGTACTTCTCCACCAAGCATTTCGAAAGAACCAACTGGACCAGAATGAAGCAGTTAGTCTGGCAAAAGATAGGATGATTAGTAGTAAGAACATTTCAACAGCAGTCCTTTTTAGAAGGAAAGAATCCTGATGAATATGTGGTATGGATTTTCATCCGTAAGAAACAAAGACAGCTCTAATTCTCTTAGTGTAATAAGTAGAGAAGTTTTATCAAATGGAAGTATGAAACCTTCGTCACTGTTGCGTCATTTAGAAACCAAATGACCAAATTATAAACAAAAATTAATAAATTATTTTCAGCAAATTTTTGAAGGTGTAACATAACATCTTATTTATTATCAGGTAACGCAGATCCTGAAAATGTGATAGAAACTTCCTACAAAATAAGTTATCATATTACTTAAGTAGTGAAAACCATATAATCGCTGAAAATTTGATACTGCTGCATGAATGCAGTAAAAAGTTGTTAATTCGGACACCTATAATCCGGAATGATCTATAATCCTGACCTCAAAGCTAAAATCTTTCTGCTCATGTGCCGCGTTGACGCATGCTCATATACGTATTACGCGTGCACGAGAGACATTTACGACTGCGCATATGCGTATGAGCAAGCGCAGAATACATTTTCGCGTGCCCATTTAATGTATAACCGACGGTATAAGCTAAACTTATCTAATTATCTATTTCAGTTAATGTTGATGATTGCGTTGTTCCTTAACCTTCGAATTGGATCCGGCTTATTATTTTTTCCAGACTGTAAGAGCAATTTTATAACAGTAAGCTTGAACTTTCGATTATGTCAAATAGAATTTCCGATACTGGAGCTCCCAAAGGATCTAGAAAATGAAAGTATGTTTCGATGTCTATCAAACAAAAAACAAATTGCTACAAAAAATGGATGAAGGTATATCCTTTGTTTATCTAACCATTCCGAAATCTGTTTATCAATTTCATGCTGCTCTGCGCGCGGGGGGGGGGGATGTCGCGGCGCGCAATGAACTGGAAGTTGATCTGTCAGCACTATCGTTATCTTCAGGGCAGATGTTTTTATTTTATTCGGCTTATAATTCCTTACTAAATGTAGTATTTAATCTCAATGTACTCCGTCTTTGATATGATTTAAATCAAATTCCTTGTCATTATAAATATCACGAATACAAATCAAATAGTTTTCTGTTCGCAATTTTCTAATTTCGGCTATGTGTAAGGTATGCTTTACGCATGCGCGCATTGAAAGAAATGTTTAATAAAGTAAACAAATAAATATTAAGCTTCTTTTTTTTTTGTAAATTTTGATACCCTTTAGATCATAATTGCTCATTATTTTATAAATTACGGTTTCATATTTTTAATTTTATAATTTCTGCATGCCATCTTACCAGATTTAAACTGATGATCTATAATCCGGAATCGCCGAAGTCCCGACGAGTCCGGATTAAAGACTTTTGACTGTATTTGGAAAAGAATATATTTAAAAAATTAACAGCGTTCTACTCTCAAAGGATACAATTTCTTGAAAAAATACGGACATGTCTGATGTCCGTATTAATTTGAGTAATTGAAAAAAAAAAAGTAGTTTACTTTTTCCTCTACATTTTGATGAGAACACCAATGCATTGAACCTTTCAAGATTACACTTCAGTTTTTGTTTTACATTTAATATGTTAAAAATTATGTATTAATTCACTTTAAAATAATTACAAGTGTTATGTTTCATTGCAATACAGCTTTGTTTCAAAAGTGCTTAAGGTTTTAGTATAGGACTAAATCTCATCTAAAATGTAAATAAATTCATCAACTAATTTTTCACTTCCATTATTTAAAAAAATATATATATATTCAGAATAATTGCAGTACATTAATAATACTATAGTGTTTTAAAAGAATGTGTCATTACCATGCTTATTTGAAGTAAATAATGTAATAATCAGTCTTTCTTTCATTAAGACTGTTCTGACATTATTCACTGCAGTGTATTGATTTTATAACATCAAAATAATGTAAGATCAGTTATACTGAAAGGGCTGAAGGAGAGGGTCATAGTTCTGAAGGGTGAGGTTAGGGGTATTCTGTATTACAAAGTTTTATTAACGGATATATGAAAGGAAAAAGGCTTAAAACTGCCGTTCTAAGAAATATTTTAGCAAAGATTTGCAATTATAAATATTTTTCTTTTGCTAAGTAATTGATAATTTTCTGAATGTCAAACCAACATAGTGAGTATTGCTATCTATTTTTTCATTGCTTTTGGAAAAAAGAGACTATTTCTTTTTAAAGGAGAAAAACTGTAAGCTTTTGTTCAAAGTGGTCCTACAAGCATCATTTTTTAGGTAGGGATTTTTTTTTAATTATATAAAACAGTTATTGAACTACAGAGTGATGCTTTGCTGCCAAATAATTCTTTTACAAAGCCAAAAGTGAACTGAATAAATTATATTTTTAATTATTTGTTTTAATTAGGGTATATAACGAAAGATTTTTACCCTATTTTTTATTTACTTATTTATTTTTAGTATGAATTATAATATTGTTAGAAAAATAGCTGCCTTCTTGGAAATTGACAATTATGAAAATTGCACAAGTCAAGAACTTGCTTCGTGTATAATGAAATTTTTGATGGAAGTAAAAGTGCCAGGTATTTGAAAGTTTTTTTATTACATTTATATTCCCTCCTATTCTTTTTTCTTTCTTCCCTGGTCTCTCTTTTTATTTATTTATTATTTTTAAAACTTCTTAATTTATTTATTTTGCGTGTGTTGGGTGCACGCAATCTGTTATAATCATTTTAATGTTTATATACATAATCAAAACATATTTGTTGGAATAGGGCTTAACATGTTTTGTTTTTAGGCAAGAGTAAAAAACGTTCTGTTCCTAAACAGTGTGGATCTTCAAAGAATGCACTATTTAATGTAGAAAAGTCTGATGTCTTGAATCATACAATAAAAACATCTGATGTCTTCAGTTGTAAAGGAATTGAAAGGCTTCAGGTAAATTCATATTTTAAGCCATTATATTTGAAGTACCTTTTTATTGCTTTATATAAACTTTTAAAATATTAATTCTGTCTTTTTAAGTCAAAAATGAATGTTTTAATCAAAAAATAGTATTGAGCTTTCTTTTGTTTCTTTTAATGAAGACAAGTTTCATCATTATTAAATTTTCAAATTTACCATTTATTTTGGATCCTTTATTACAGTTTTTTTATTTGTATTTAAGATAGTAGTAAAGCTATGTATTAAGCAATCTTGCATCAGCTTTTGCTAGTTTTGTTCCATTCTGCAGCTTACCACCTATCATTTTAAAGATTTCTGTGAAATTCCTCTTCTATGAAGCATTCAAAATTTAATTAATCCTATCTTAAATCTTACGAACATTTTTACTATTCTGTGATTTACATTGTGTCACTTCCCTTTTTATTGCGATGAATGGTTTTCTGGTTATTGTGTATTAGTTGTTTATGTGTGATTTTTTATTTTTTGTAAAACAATTCAAAGAAAAGAATGCTTTATTAGTTTGATTTCCCTCTGTATACCTGTAGCTTACATTATTTAACTATTACTTAAGATGTCTGTTGCGTGATTTTCCTTCATGCTTTACTAGCATTTCTAATAGCATTCTGTTCTATTTAAGAAAGCAGTTTATTAAATAAAATTGTTTTCTTATCTTTGTAATTATTTTTCACATCAATGATAAAATGTTTCATTAAAAAAAAAAAAAAAAAAAAAAAAAAAAAAACTATTATTTTTATTATTTTAAGTTTTGCACTCGTGTCTTCAGTATATTTCAAATACTGCATACGTTATTTAAGTTATATATATTTAATCAGCAAAAATGTTTGACATTTTTGTGTAGCTCCCATATGCATATGAATGAATACTTTCATTAAATTTAGGCATTAATTTCGTGAAGTACTGTTATTGTTGCAACTCTATGCCATGCTAACCATCTTCTCCCCCCCATCCTTAACACAGCCCTATTTGTTTATTACCACACAGTATATTTAGTGAGGTCTGAACAATTTACTCAAAGGAAAGCACTCGGTAGGTTTCAAGCCTTATGAGTACCGTAGTCAGCTGAGTTCTTGGCTCAAGTGAGTATTTATCACAGGATACAGGCACCTGTGTTAATCCCTCATCCTGTGTGGAATAATTAGCCTGTATCTTTCCTGTAGTGAACATGCTGAGAAGATGTAATGCCAGGTCTAATCTCGTGACAGTAGCGTCTGGGAAAGGGAAAACTAATACATAAAAATATAATTAGAAAAGCATATTATCTAGAGGTGAATGGAGAGATACGTAAAAGTTGAGTAACAATTACTTAAAAATAAAGGAAAGTACAGGTACTACTAAGTAAAGTTGATGTGATTATTAATTTCATTTCCAGTTTTGAAAAAAGACATGGATATTATCTAGCAGTTCTTTGCAACTGTTAAATTTAGGCAGGGATTTTCTGAAGATCTGGGTCATGATTGTAAGTTCATCTCTGCTGAGGATTTTATGAATTTCTTAGATGTGATTGAAGACCTCTATAAAGTCGATTTTTGTGTTAAATTATTGATAGTGTTTGGGGGTTTCTTATAGTTAGTGGTTTCTGATGAACTGGTATTTGCCATGGGAACTGAGTAATTATTATTTCTGGATGAAACATTATTTGCATTGGAGCTGAGTCTGACTTAAGTGCTTTTGAATAGTTGAAGCCTGGTTTAATTAAATTATTGTCATTTGGCTTATTTTTGTGGACTTTAGGACACCCTAAATTATACCCAGTGATGATGTAAATTATACCACATGCTGAGAGATTTAAAAGGCTGTTACTACATTAAAGATGTTCTTTCTTTCCTTTGTAGAAGCAATCTGTTGTTTTATGGGGCAATGAATGTTTGGTACTTCTTTGTTATAGTGGCCTTCGAGATTCAATCGTTAACCAACCGAGAAGTATCATCAAAATCTGGCTGTGTGTTCTTATCCTCACCATGCAATCATAATATGTTAGGACCGGCTGCATGCTCTTATGCCTCAAGATGTAATCATATATAAGCACTGTTTTGTATTTTTGCTTTTGCCGCATGTTCTTATATTATTCATTTTTGACAAGGCTTTTGAATTCTCATTATTTATTTAAAAATATATTCATTGCTCTTCCCCTTTTTTGTGAATATGATGTTAACAGTCTTTAATAAGTAGTGAGATGGATGCCATATAATTTTTTATCTGACAGATGAGTATATGAAAATGGCCACAACTTGAAGCTTTGTGTTAATGACAAAACCATGTGGAGATGCAACGTTTAAAATTGCAAAACGAAAGATTTCCATATTGGAAATTGGTTCAGCAGTTCCAGAATATTATTCTCACTGCTATTAAAGTTATGTATTCTTGGGCAGAGGAGTTGACGTCCATGAAATGGTGTAACAAACAGCTTAAAATGTATGAAAGTGCTGCAATTAACTGGGGCAATTACATGCGATAAAATAATAAGAATAAGGATTCTTAAAAATATTCTTAGGAAATCACATGTGAGTATTATGTTATTATCATATATTGTGTTTATTTTTACATTAGTGCTTCATAAACTTGGTGAAATTATAACTGAGATTTTGGTGTAAATCTAAAATTGCCAAATATAATTGGGGGTCGCTATAATAAAGAAGTAGTGAATATTTTATACAATGTGGTTGAAAGAAACAATTCTCGGAAGAGTGATTTCACTTCCGACAAATGGTATTTTCATATATGTAATTTTTCAGCAGAAACGAAAGAATAGCATGAAATCTTTAATGTCGTAAATTTTTTCCATGTTTTCTCTCTGCATTGAACCAGGAATAGTGGCACTGCAGCT
This sequence comes from Stegodyphus dumicola, assembly GCF_044657685.1. Lineage (NCBI taxonomy): Eukaryota > Metazoa > Arthropoda > Arachnida > Araneae > Eresidae > Stegodyphus > Stegodyphus dumicola. The sequence goes on along the minus strand of NC_140768.1, from coordinate 165,444,464 downwards.
TTTGATTTTTGTTGGTTAATTTGTGGAAATTGTTAACTGTGAATCCTCTATTTGTGAAAACTTGGAATATATTATGTTTGGTGGTGATTATAAGAAGTCCTTTAATTACAACTTTGGTCTCATGTGTTTTGAAATTCTGATGTTCAGTATTATTTTCATGGAAGAAGTTGCTAAGTGAATATTGTTTGTTTTCTGTGTGAGGCAGAATTTGTAGGTTATCTTAATTTAACCTGTTTTGCTATTTTCATAGAAATTTTACTTCTGTTGATTTAGCAAGTTTATTTAAAAATTCCTCTTGTGTTAAGGAGCCAGGGCAAACCATTATTGTTTGTATTAAGTAGAAATTACTTCTGGGAGGCTATTGCAAGATTTCCTCAGAAGTTGTGTGACTGCCAAAAGTTTCATACCTATTTTCTGTGGGCGTAGTGGTCTTATGGCAGACATTCTCATTGCAGTGAGTGTCAGCTATATGCATATGTGCTCGTCCTTAGCACTAAGATAAAAAGTTAAACCTTTTTCCCTTGAGTCTTACTACGTACTTCTCATTTTGCTTGTTCATTGCTAATGTCTGACATCGTCTTGTGTGCGTTAATGTTTAAATATTTGAACTCTTAGCTCAAATTTATGGATTTTAGGCCTTTAAAATGACCTTCTTATGGAGGGCCAATGGCAATAAAATATTGCCATAATCTTATTACCTTTAAATTTAGGTTTTTTTTACCAGTTTTGTAATAGGGGGGAAAAAAATCCATCCTGATATGGATTCCTCATACCTATCATCTTTACATTTTACAGTTTTGGGTTTCAAACTTTTTTAGGCTTAATAGTTTTGGGAGGGGAAAATTGAGCTTGCATTATAAAGTCAACTTACCTTGCAGGTGTTGAGTTTCTTTCGTTATTTGAACAACCTTTTCCTTTTAGGTCTTCATTCACCAAACTGTTAGAAGTGGAAGATCTTTTCACTAATACAAGTATATCTTGTTTCACATGGTCATATTCAGGATCTGATTCCTCTATGTGTATATGAAAAATTGTATATTCATTTGATTTGTTGTCTTTCTTCAAATCTTTGACTTAAGGCTGGTCGTGGTCACTCTCGGGTGAAACATCCTTGTTAGACCATACTCGAAGCAAAAACTGAGACCTCCTTGACACTTGTAGCATAAAGCAAAATAATTTGAATAATTTGAATGCTTGGATGTTAGTATGTTCACTGAAAACATTTTATTTCACTAATGCACATTATGAGTTGATTATGTTATTTGTTGATTTAAACAAACACCAAAACATGAGCACAATATTCATAATAAAAGAATGTAAATCATCAGTAATAAGATATGTACAAAGGTCAGTCAAGAAGTTAGTTGCACTGCTTAACAAAATAGGATAGAAATTTTGCAATAACATTATTTGTATCTTAAAGTTCCATTTAAAATTTACCCCATTATTTAAGCATTTGTTGAGGTGAGGTACAAGTTTTTTAATTCCTTCTGCAAAGAAATCCTGTCCAATGCCCAATAACCATTCTTGTGTTGCAGCTCTCCCCTCATCATCCGAGTGGTATCGTCGCTTTGAAAGTTCTGCTTTCGTGGAATCAGAAACATGAAAGTTACACAGTGCAAGATCTGGGCCGTAAGGAGGGTGATCGCATGTTTGTCTTGCTGCATGTGGTCTTACATTGTCATGTAGGAGCAAAATGCCTTTCGATGGTTTACTTGGCCGTCAATTTTTAAGTGATTGTTGCAGTCATTTTACTGTTTCTTAGTGAAAAGATGCATTAATTGTGCCAACCTTCGGCATAAACTCTGTATGCACCAAACCTTCTATGTTAAAAAACAGCATAAACATTACTTTTCCCACAGATGAAACAGTTCTACACTTTTTTCAAGTCAGGGAACTGCATTTCATTTCAGGTGAGAAGGTATGAGTACAAGACTCATCTCCCATCACAATTTTGTCCAAAAACTCATTTCTTTCCTTTTGGTAATGTTGCAGAAATTCCAAGGCACTTTGAAAATTCTTCCCTTTATGTTCCTCCATCAGTAGACTGAGGCACCCATGGAGCACAAACTTTATGAAATTGCTGCTGGTAGGCAATAATTTTATGCACCCTTCCATGAGAAATATTGAGATTTCTTCTATTGTTATGCGTTTATTTGCAAGAATGCATTTGTACATGCGAGCAGTAATTTCAGAATTTGTGCCAGTTGATGGTCTTCCTTGTGCTCAGCATTGTCAATATCTGTACGTCTGTTCTCAAACATGTGGCACCACTTAGCAACAGTTTGATTTGACATTGCATTTTCACTATAAACTTCATAGAGCTGCCCATAAATTTCACAGCAATTACACCTTTTCGCCCGCAAAAAATGAGTCACTGGATACATTTTGAATTTAAATGCCACTTGCAACTGATGAGACATGTTTACGACTGATTATCAGACAAATTAAAATTGCCTCTAGAAAGCCGCTATGGTACAATATACAGCTAAATGCCTGAAGTGTTTCCAGACAGTTTCATCAAAATAACCTTTGATAGAAAATTTTTACAAAGGGGTTCAACTTTCTGGCTGACCCTACATATATCCTTATATATTTCAGGAAAGTATTATAACTACTTTTGTGTGTGTGTGTTTAGTTTTTTAATTTTCAGGCTTTAGATGCTGCTCTGGATAATGTGTGTTCTTTTGCAATTACATTAAAAATTCATCTTGAAGATGTTAAATATATATTTTGATGAACTCCATCAAAGTTTCTTTGTGATAAACAAGACCATAAATTGCCATGTGCTTTTGTTAGATATTTTGGATTATTGTATTTAAAATCTGAGATCTTGCAATTTATTTGCAATACAGTAAAACTTTGTTTTCATTTTCTGCTGAAGCTAATAAGTATGTCTCTCAGATGACGTAATTGTCGTATGATTCCCCCTGTTCTTATATATTTGTTCTTAAAGGCTGATATTTTACAGCAATGAACTTTTTTTTTTTTTTTTTTTTTTTTTTTTTTTTTTTTTTTTAAGTTAAATGTACATAAATATAAAATCAACCATTTACAAGTTATTTCATCATTGAAGGAAAACTATTAAAAATATACAAGCATAGAAACTTTCTGTGATTCATTCCTATGCAATGAGTTTTTTGAGTGTAAGCTAATTTTCCCTGCAACATGTATAATCCTTAAATCCGATAGCTGCATTGCATTTAATAACACTGAAAACTTAATAAAATAACTTTAGTATTTTGATAATCAGATATGCACCCTTTCAGGGTAGTTGCAGAGCATCAAATATGATTTGCAAAATACGGTGAAACTTCTGATAATGAAGTCTTTCGTAGTTGAAGCAGTGTTGAATGTGCTGAAGAAGGCTTTTCTGTATTTTAATTTCTTAATTAATTTTAATTCTTGTTTCTTCTCTGTATTTTAATATTTTATTTCTGCATTTGAATGTTATCTTGAAAAAAACTATGATCGTCTGTAAGTAACCATGATTTTCTTTAATTTCTTCATTTGTTTAAGGGACTGGGCTTATAATTTGTGGAAACGATGTGTAAATTTACTTGTTTCACTAATTTACATGCCATATAGTTTACGTGTCTCATTTATTTTTCTAGTGCGATGAAGTGTCCATACATACAAAACCCCGTAAAGCAGCTGTGATCCATAGGTTAACCAAGTCATCATATTCACAGATAGGAATAATTAAAAATAATGGTAAAATTCGCTCCTCTTATAGTAAATTTTAATTTTTTGTAAATGAAATGAAATATGTAATTAAACCGTGTGTATTGAAATAATTTATCATTCTTAATATTGCTTTTCTGAAGAAGGGATTAAGTATCTGTCTTTGCCTTTATATATATAAAGCTTTTGTCCAGAATAAAAGATTGGTGAAGAATCATAAAATGTAGTCGTAGCTTAAATTATCAGACGATAAGTTTAAAAAACAGGACCCATTTATTATTATTCAGGAGAAATAGCAGTTACAAAATCAGATATCCGGAGTAAATAAAAAGAATTACTAATAACTTTTTGTATGAAGTTTACTGCATCTTGACATTTAAGAAAAAGGCCCTGATATTCTTTTGCGAGTCCTTTTATAGACTCTGGAAAGGTGGAGCTTCCAAGAAATGACGCCAACCTCGTCAGCCATTCTAGTTCGCTTTAAATATTTCCAGAACATTCTATAACTGTACGTGTAGAAAAAGGCGGGAAAAACAACTTGACTACGGGGCTGTGGATTTAATTCCACGTAAATTCAAATAAGAGAACGTCACCATTAAAAATGAAAAGAACATACAGTTAGAATTTTAAGTGTATTCTTGACAATGGAATTTTATTATTACAAAATATTCCCCCCCATCTGAAAAGGCCTGAAGCCGAGCGCCTCGACCACAAGATATTCTAAATTAAAAAAAATATTTTAAATAATTGTTTAATTTGTTTGAAGAACTCTCATCCAGAATTCGAGTTACAATAATATTAATCTTAAAAAACACTCTCACTATAACACAGTCAATAATAATATCAATATATAAATTGTAAATAATATACCTTAATATATTGACATTTATAGAAAGTAAAGAAAAATAACATTAGCATGCAGTATTGGGAAAATAACATGCAGTATTGGGAAAACATTTCTCGAGAACAGTTTCAGTTCTGGATCCAGGTCTTTAGAGATTGCTGCAAAACATTAGAGCAGTTCGTATTTTACAAATCTTTCATTTCCAGTTCGCCGTGGCTTATTAAAAATTTCTATTTGAGTTGAGGTATTCCTCTATTTTTTTCTTCATATCATTGACAATTGCAATACTTGACTAATTTCTTAACATTTCCTTTTGACTTTTAGTTTGTTTACAGTATTTCATTTTGACTACTTATTCATATAAAACACTTATTTTGATAATAATCATTTTACACAATAATTTTACTCGTATTTTACCTTTTACTATCGACAATGACAATTATGTCATATACTGCATTGTCGTTCAACACAACTTTCAACTTCAATAGTATTTTATAATTACCATTAATGTCGTTGCCAAAAAATTGACACATAAATACAAAATAAATGCAAAGATACAAAACAACACATCAAAAATTTACAATACAGAAAATTAGACATTAAATAATTAGAGGTGCTCTAATTACCTTTAGTAGCAACCCCAGTTGAGCGTTTACCAAAAGGAAGGTGTGTCTACCTATTGGTGATGTAGTTTAAAATTTTCTGGGTCTTGGTAGTGTCGTAGTCTGGAAACATGGACAATGTCAGTAGGTTTCTTTGTGTGGTAATTCTTTTTATCAATTTTATAATTAACCTCAGATAATTTTTTGACAATTTGGTATGGTCCAGAATAGGGAGGTGTCAATTTACGTGTATTCGGAAATTCAAATTCATCAAATAAAACTAGATCACCAGGTTGAAAATCTACATCTGCATATTTCATGATTATCACTACACATTTCAGGATAATATCAAATCTTACTTAGAATACTATTAATTAGAATAAGACTTGAAATTTAAATAAACTCATAATTACTTTAACATATAATATATTTAAACCGAACTATTGTCGTAGCAACTTAGTTCACACACTGAGAAAAAATAATTTCTTAAAATATGTTCTTACTTGGCTGTGGAGTACACTATTTAATCCTGCTCGTTTGTGTGCTGTTAAAAAAAACACAGCATAAATGATTGAAATTCTTCAGCTTCTTTCCAGCAGACGATATCCAAATCATGCGGTTCTAATTATGAGACGCGCTCAAAATGCGACAAGAAAGCTGTATCACGATTCACAATTCTTTAATTGAAAAAAAAAAAAAAAAAAAAAAGCATAAATGATGGAAATTCTTCAGCTTCTTTCCAGCAGACGATATCCAACTCATTTGGGTTAACTATGAGACGTGCTCAAAATTCGAAGAGAAAGCTGTATCACAATTCACAATTCTTCAGTTGTAAAAAACAGGACAATATCCAAATCATTCGGTTCTAACTATGAGACGTGCTCAAAATTCGAAGAGAAAGCTGTATCACAATTCACAATTCTTCAGTTGTAAAAAACAGACACAACTTGCACTTAAAAGTTCTTTCTCTTCCATTGGAATTATTTTCCTTTTCGGTACACCCATCCTGCCAACTCCTTGTGATGTACCAGCTTTTGTCCAGAATAAAAGATTGGTGAAGAATCATAAAATGTAGTCGTAGCTTAAATTATCAGATGATAAGTTAAAAAACAGGATCCATTTATTATTATTCAAGAGAAATAGCAGTTACAAAATCAGATATCAGAGTAAATAAAAAGAATTACTAATAACTTTTTGTATGAAGTTTACTGCATCGTGACATTTAAGAAAAAGCCCCTGATATTCTTTTGCGAGTCCTTTTATAGCCTCTGGAAAGGTGGAGCTTCCAAGAAATGACGTCAGCCATTCCAGTTTGCTTTAAATATTTCCAGAACATTCTATAACTGTACGTATAGAAAAAGGCGGGAAAAACAACTTGACTATGGGGCTGTGGATTTAATTCCACGTACTTTCAAATAAGAGAGCGTCGCCATTAAATATGAAAAGAACATACAGTTAGAATTTTAAGTGTATTCTTGACTATGGAATTTTATTATTACACACACACATATATATATATATATATAAGAAAAATTTTAATGGGAAAGTTTTTGTTTAAAATTTGGATTTAGAAGAAACATTGTGGTATTTCTGATGTTATTTATCTAATTTATATAGCATCAATAAATAAAGAATTAATTTATATTTATAACCTTCACAAAAGTATTTATGCATGTAGTTTATATCATTTTGTATTTTTAAAAGTAATATCTGAATGTAAAGTGATTATTCTTTATGAAGTCTTTTTAAGATTGAAAAAAGTTGTAAAAATAAGTATACATAAATTTTGTTTTAAATAGTTATTGTGTCATCATCATTTGTTATGCAGTAGCCTTAGTTGACAAGATCCAAAAAGAGTAAAGGGCGGGCAAAAGCATACTTAAATTAGAGATGAGCAAAACCCGTTCAGTACAGACGTGTCATATGTGTATCAGCAGCAAACATTAACTCACAGCCAGGTGTGTCATATTTGAATCCCATTTAATTCACTCTATTGGCCGGGTGTACCACATTTGACCTTTTAGATAGAACGGGTGTGTCTCATTTGAATCCCCATTTAATTCACTCTACCTGCCGGGCGTACCACATTTGACCTTTTAGATAGAACATTTAATTAATATTTTTTGTTGCCGCTAGATGTAGCTTTATGCCTGTTATGGGGAAATATATCGAAAGTTAAGTAAGCCCCTGATATTCTTTTGCGAGTCCTTTTATAGCCTCTGGAAAGGTGGAGCTTCCAAGAAATGACATCAGCCATTCCAGTTTGCTTTAAATATTTCCAGAACATTCTATAACTGTACGTGTAGAAAAAGGCGGGAAAAACAACTTGACTACGGGGCTGTAGGTTTAATTCCACGTACTTTCAAATAAGAGAGCGTCACCATTAAATATGAAAAGAACATACAGTTAGAATTTTAAGTGTATTCTTGACTATGGAATTTGATATAAACAAATGCACCTGCTCTCACTGCATTGAGGTACTTTTTATTTTTGCGATATAGTGGGATAGAGGTTCTATGATCAGATTTTTTTTAATTACTCTTATATTTTTCCTTTTTTTTTTTATTACTCTTAGATTTTTCGGGCTTTGAGATAAAGGGAAACGTGTAGAATATACACAATCAATCACTAATTCGTTAGTGTTGAGTAATGTAAGAGCTCTTACTGTGTCATTTTATATAAACAAATGAACATGTTCTGGATGCTTTGGAATACTCTTAATTTAATTTATTAATTTTTATTTTATTTTTTATCAGTTATAGTGGAGATGTTCTATCATTAGAGACTTTTTTATTAATCCTTGAGGGCATTGAGACGAATATTTTGTATCGCTTGGCGAAAGTTTTTTTTTTTTTAAATGTCAAAACGAAAGCACTATCTGACCGTAGAACATATGCAAATGCTAAATGAGTCAAATTTGCTGAGTAAAATAGCAGCAGATATTATATTCCTGTGACCAATGCAAGGTTGGACTTTGCGTAGACCCATGTTTCAAAGAATATCATATACTGTCTCATTTTGAAACATTGCTTACTTTTCGTTGTTTGCTCATTGAAATTTTATGAAAGACAGTTTTAATATTTTTAAATTTTAATTGTGTGTTGTGTTAAATAAAATCTGCGATTGTTTGGATATTTTTCCATATATATTTATTTGTGGGATAAGGAGAAAATTATATTATTCTAGAATGAGTATTTTATAAAATTTTTTAAGGAAAATATAATAATGAAGGCTTAAAATTAATTCTGACAGCTACCTGAATGTTCTTCTCATAATGTACCCAAAATTGGAAAAATTGGATGACCAGGGTTCTTACAGTCCTTAAGAGACCTTAAAAGTTCTTAAATTTTTTTGAATTGATTTTTGGTCCTTAAAAGTCCTTAACTTTGGCCAAAATCAGCAGAAGGTCCTTAATTTTAATCATCTGAAATTTCTGTCTGTTTTTATGACTGCCATTTTGAGTGTGAATTAGCATTTTGGAGGAATATTTTTGGCGATTCACTGACATATATGGTTATCTTTTGAATGGGTTCATGGGTTGTAATTTGTTTCTATTTCTAATAAAAATGATGGGATACTCGAGTTTCTAAGCAAGAAGTGAAACATAAGCATTTCGAAATTCCTTTTTTCTAATAAAGAAATCTTAAACAACTTTTCGCTTTTGGGGATGTGAATTCTTTTATTAAATAGCTCTAAATTTGGTGACTTGTCAATATTTTGGCGATTTTAGGATCAGTTTCTATAGAAAATTTTTAATTTCGAGATCTGACAATTTTTCAACCAGTTTTTTTAAAGCGTCATAACATTGATAAATTTCATTAAAATAATGGTAATATTATTGAAATTATATATAAAAAATAACATTAAAACATTCTGTTTTTCGCTGTCATATTATAAAGTTTCATTTTGAAAACTTATACAACATTATGAATCTGATAAATAACGCATATTGCTATAAAGCATAATTAACAAAACAGCTCTTAGCAAGAGCAAAATTAGCTATGCAATTAATTAAAAATGTCTTCTTTTTAATTTTTTCATAGTAAGCATTTTCCCCATGCAATTGTCTCGGAATATTCAAAATTCTCAGAATAGGCAACAGTTTTCTCTATAAAATTAATTTTACACTTTTTCCCTCCTTCTTTTTTTTTTTTTCAAAATATTTCTGACTTTTTGCTGTTACAGAATCGGTAGGGATAATTTTTCTTTAGTATTTTAGACTTTGCAGCTTGGAAAGTTTAGAATGGTTTGAAGTCAAGATTTATAGACCCACGATTCTAGAAGATTCGAGAAATATGTGACAAAATGAAAAATGTCTCCATGATATTGACACATAATGGATGTATTTTACAGAAAGTTTGTGATGAATTTCTTACCTTTTGGAGAACGTCTGGAAGAACAATAAAAACATAATATTTAAATGTTTTACTCCTGATACTAGAATCTTTTTCTTAACATGTTTATCTTCCCTTTATTTTCTCTACCTTTCACTAGACACAAGCATCAAAAATATCAAAAATGCTTCTAATCTTATCACTGGGCAGGCATTATAGAAAGGGTCTTTTTTTATTAATAAAGAAATTGAAAACTTACAATTTAAAAGATCCATCTAATATGCCTTAATGCATCATACACAGAGCTGGCACTAGGCATTTTCCCACCTGATGCAATCTCTGTGGATGCTTTTGCTATTTCTAGATTTTGTTGTTCGGTGTGTCACTAGATTCTAAAAATTCTGCCACGCCAGCTTTGTAACCGGGCTTTACCATATATATTTCATATTTCTTCTGAATGTTCATATTACTAAAGAAATAGAATTAGCCACTTTTTCTATACATTCTAAATGCATTTAGTGTTTTTTGGAATCTCGGAAGTAATTAGATCCAAAAATTCTAAAATGAAAAGGAATCGTGTTGAAGAAAGAAACTGAATACATAAAGAAAATTACTCCTCAAAGATATGTGCAGTTATTATTATGTAACTTACCCAATTGTTTATAATTTCAGCCTTTCAGTTTATGATTCAGTCGGGGGTTTGGGACTATTTAACTTTTACTAGATCAAGTAAACCCTCATAGGTACCTTGTGGAGATGTTGACAAGTTAGGAGATAAGCACACAGAAACTAGCAAGAGCATTGGTTTGCATATTGAGACAACTCTCTAATTATTAGAAAAGATGCTTAAAGAGAAGGAAATCTATATAAACTAGCCAAAATGTTTGGAAAGGCTTCAAATTATAATGAAGAATAAATATTTTATTGAGTGTTGTTTAATGTGTATCCTAATATCGTTTAAGAATCAATGTCATAAATTACATGTATTTTAAACTGTGAAATTTTATTAGATTTTGATTATAATAGGCTTTTTTTAACAAATATTGTTAAAAAATAAAAATTTAATAGTGGCCATGTAAATCCATAATGACTAAGGTTATCTAATTACCTAATTTAATTATTTATAACTAACTGCTTGCCCTTAAAAGTTATCTCTACATATTAAAGCGAGTTATTGCCTTTCATTAACACTTACTGTGTTCACAAGATAAAACACAAAAATTTTAAAATTCAAGTAAAACTTATTCTTTGCATCATTCTTTGCGTCCAGTGAAACTTAAAAATAATACAAAACAACTTATCATCTCTGGTACTTTAATCGCTTATTGGAACATTAAAGTATATTAACTGGGCTACGATCCCTTGGAACTATGCACAAAGCTGTGACACTAACTGCATCACACAGAGCCTGACTAAGTTTGAACACTTGCCAACTGTGTCTACATCAGACCTTTCGGGTTTATTCTAATGAGCAGGTCTCTATCTAGACAAGCAACAGCGTTGACAACATTCAATCTTTTGTTATGAACCATGCTGATTTTGATATTACTTCTCATTTTAACCTACACCGTTTGACATAAAATCTACCTGCTATTTACTAAACCTCTAGACTGACTAAGTATGTAACAAAATGAGACATAAAAAAATCAACATAAAGCTAACTATTAGTAAAATGTAAGTAAATGTCATCTTTTTTCAAATATGTCCAAATATTATAAGTGTAAAATATTTAATCCTACTTGATAAATTGTATAAAGTTTATTTTATTCTCAAACTTATTAATCATTATGTTAATTAATTCATGTTTAGTAATAATGCATACTACTCAGGGATCTATTTTATTTTTAGGATGGTATTACAAAAGTGAAATTCAGGCATAGAATAGCATTTTTAATTGAATTTATTCAGTTCCCATTTACTCATAGGTCCTTAATTTTTCATTAATGGTCCTTAAAAGTACTTAATTTCTGTGTGCAGAAATTTGTACAAACCCTGATGACAAATTTCATTTATACGAATTTTTTTTCCAAAGTTAGGCTTAGCAGCATAAATTGCCCGTCCCCACAGTACGACGCATCCGGTTCTCGCGCCGTCCCAAGAGAGCGCTTTAGCAGAAGTGGATTGGTTCTTTTTAGTGATTCACTGCTCACTGACAATGACCTTGATTAATGTTTTCATAGCAGATGTGGAATGAGAGTAGTGTACGAAGATGAGGGGGGAAAGCAGAAAAAATTGAATAAGAAGTGGGATCACTGCAATCAACTCAACCAAAACGCTTACTCTCCTGGAGTGCTTTCTTTCAACAGATTCATAGAACAACAATAAAATTCTGTAGCAAAAAAAAAAAAAAAAAAAAAAAAAAAAAAATTCTAGAAGTTAATAATGAAAACTAAACTCACTTTTGTTAAAGATTGTTATTTTATTACTATAATTGATTTTTTGTTGCTACTGCCAAGTACAGTGTAAAGATGAATTTTTAGATTGGAGGCAGATCCCAAAGAACAGGAAACTGTCTGCTGACAATACTGGCATTTTCTTTTTTTTATTTAATTTATGAAAATGATATGAGGTTCTTCTGTTCGGGAAGGTCCACATTTAGTCCTGCAGCCTTGAAAAAATATATTAGATGGAAAAATTTATGAAAGTCAAAGGAACAGTTCCAAAGAAGTGAAAAGAGCAAATAATGAAGACTCCGCTGGAGCCAAATTTGTGGCAAGAGCAGGAGCGATAAAAAGAGCAAATAATGAAGACTTGGTAGGAATCAGATCTAGGACAAGAGTAAAAGCAATGAAGGAGCAAATAATGGTCACTCTGAAGGACCCACATCTGCGACTAGGGACAGCGTACTGACAGCTGGAAATCCAAGGAAATAGTTCCTATAACAGGGTTTGTAAGGTCCTTAAAAGACCTTAATTTTTTTCAAAAATGATTTTTGGTCCTTAAAAGTCTTTAATTTTGGCCAAAATGAATAAACAGTCCTTAATTTTGCTCATTTGACATTTCTTATCATTTCTAATGATTGCCATTCTAAGTGTGAATTACGATTTCTCATGAATATGGAATTAAAATTACACGGCTCTTAACCAATCTGTTGGCGGATTTGCGTTGCAAATGATTTAAAAAAAAAAAAAAAATTAGCTACCCGAATGAAAGTATCGGTGTCTGATTGGCTATTCACCCAATCTTTCGAAACAGGTGTTATCCATAAATTTAGGCAGATTGTGACGAAAGCGTGAAGCCGGAAGTTCTTTAAGAGGCGAAAGTGATGATGAAGATGCTCGAGAAAAAAAAGGGGGGGTTCTGAAAATATTTGCCAAAATCAGAGCAATTCCAACCTGGAAGGCCACAACCCTTCCGACGCCAATAGGAACGAGATGCCTGGAAACTGCATTTTCAATAAACTGTGGCTTCATCAAGCTGACTACAAAGACTGGATATTGATGGATGGCAATCCTTAAATGTGGTCTTTGTCTGAAACAAATTGAAATTTCTAGAATGGGAGAGTCAGCGCTGAAAATTCACATGAAAATTAAGTTTCGTTTTATCATTTAAATTTGTTTTTACACAGTTTTGTTTAGCTTAATTTCTGTGTTTGTTTCAATTAAGCCATAAATTAATTTTTTATCACCTTCTACGGAGTTTATTCTCTTTTGCACATACTATATGTATTGGATATCGGGATTATGAGTTTATTTCTGCAGAGGGTCTGTTATCGATTTTGCGGGAAATCTGTTGGCTCCATTTTGATTTTAGGTCGCCAAGATCAAATTCGGTAATGCAAGCCGAGAAAAAGTGAAGTTCGGAAATACGCTTTGAAGCTTCAATAGACAATTAAGTATTTGGTTTAAACCTATGTTGTTGATAGTAATGCATAATTTTTGCTAATGGCGATACAATTATTATTTGAAAATAACTAACTAATTAAAAAATTTTTAATATTTTTAAAGCTGAAAACAACTAATTAAACTAATTTTCCTGAATTAACTACACGCAAAATTAAATCATTTTAAATCTACTAAGATGGCACGTAGAAATTATAAAATTGAAAATATGAAATCGTGATTTATGAAATAATAAAGCATTTATGATTTAAAGGGTATCAAAATTTACAAAAGAAAAGAGCTTAATATTTATATGTTTACTTTATTAAACATTTCTTTCAATGTGAGTTGTTTGATTTGTTTTCTCTGCTAATACTTTAGACATATAATTTCTTGTTCAGTTATTAAGTTCCATTGCTCAAGTCCTGTAATTGCTGTGTCGAGAATTCCGAATAACTTGTCAATCAAAATTTTTTCTCGTTCAGTAACCTCTCTGTTACTTTCTTCACTATCGATAGCTGTATTTTCTGGATTTAGAACCATACTACGGATTTCGCCCTCCGTTATTTGATTGATGATTGGGAATTGTCATCGCAATGAAAAACTTCTGTTTAACTTCGCTAAATTCTGCCGCCTGGTGCGGCCATGCGAGATCTGGCACTGCTTCTGGCTTTATGTGAATAACAAACCAGTTATTCTTAATTCAAATAGCACTAAATATAATCATTTGTCCTATGAGTATCATCAACAAAATCTATTTTTAGCATAAGGAAAGAAATTTCTGGTAAATCTCCCCTTGTCAACATTTTAGCGCATTAAACTTAAATCTGTAATCGGATAATACTCTGTTATTTGGCATCGCTGCATGATTCATCACTCAAGTTGTCATCCGTTGATAAACATGCGGTGATGAAATCAAAATACAATAAATAATGATTCGTGATTTTGGCATCAAGGATATAAAATATTAGTTGGTGTAAAATTAACAAATGTTTCGGTTTGAGATTATGCCAAGCAGATACGCAGCTATGGAGTCAAGTTACTAATCACACAAATTTATGCTAAAATAATTATTTCTTCAATAATGAGATATTTTATTTAGCGCCAAACTGAGATTAAGAATCGGGATTTCCGGCATGTTTTTTTATGATGAGGAAAAAAATCTAAAGCATACACCTTCCCTTCAAAAAAGCCGTAAAAAATTGGTTGGTGGTGGCTTTGAGGTCCAGATTTTAGATCATTCCAGATATTGAATGTCCGGATCTGGGACTTTGTACTGTATATATATATATATATACATCTTTCAAAATATAACTTACCAGTATGGATTCACTCTTTTAAAATAATTCTACTTTAATTTAACTTAGGAGATAATATAATCAATTAATCAATATTGTTTAGGAAATAAATTATATATATATATATATATAGTAAAAAATGTATATTTTCACTTTTTAAGTATTCACTGTGATAAGTATTCTTATCTTGTCACATGAACAGGCCTCTGTGGAAAGGGGCTTCTCTGTAAATAAAGCAATCGAAATTGAAAATTTAAGTGACTCATCATACATTTTTCAATGCACAGTATTTGATTACATAAAATTTTCTGGAGGTGTTCTTAATATCAAAATTAATAAAGAAATGAGATCAGCAGCAGCTTCTGCAAGAAGTGGAGTTCATTATTTAGAAGTTCAGTATTTAGAAGAACAAAAATCTTTAACTAAATCTGAAAATTCAAAGAGTAAAAGAAATTTTATTGAGGAAGAAATTGATTATATGAAGCAGAAGAAAAATTTTTTTCAAAGGGGCATTAAAGATATTAATGAAGAAGTAGATGCTTTAGGAGATGAAGTTGAGACCAGCAGGAACATTGATTTGTTTATCAAAGCAAATGAACGTAGAAGAATAGTTAAAGAAAAGGAAATAGACATAAATAAATTGGATGTTAAAATAGCTGAAAAGATTTCAGATTTAAAAAAAGCACAAATGTTTTGTATCTTTTATTGTACAGTTTATTATTCTAGTATCTTTCAAAATACCAAGGAAATAAATTGTATGTTTACAAATCAGTTATTTTAATGTGCAAAATATTCTTACATTGTGTTTATAATAGTAGTTGACTGTGTTTAAGTAAATATCAAATAAGTTAAATAATAATCATGTAAATCTCTAAAATAGTGACTGTTATTCGTGTAAATTACACTTATACATGTTTTTCAAGGAATTTTTTCTTTGATGGTCCTTAAAAGTCCTTAATTTTCATGTAAGAAAATGTGTACGAA
This sequence comes from Stegodyphus dumicola, assembly GCF_044657685.1. Lineage (NCBI taxonomy): Eukaryota > Metazoa > Arthropoda > Arachnida > Araneae > Eresidae > Stegodyphus > Stegodyphus dumicola. The sequence goes on along the minus strand of NC_140768.1, from coordinate 165,428,897 downwards.
CCCTGTATAATCTTCATACTTTAAACAGATCCTTGAACTGCCAGATGGGGGAGGGGAACTCTGTACATTTGCAAACAGGTGTTCAATTTCGTTGAGATGCTTTTTTTTTTAATTAATTAATTAATTTATTTTTTATGTTTTGCTTTTTAAATAGAGATGGAACGCAAGCAAACGAAAAGCACACATATATACATAACACATAAAATATAGGTCAGAAATCTTTCCTGTACATTATGAAACAAAGAATGCTAGTGTTTACATTAAGAGGAATCAAATTTTTGGTATGCTTCCCAACAACAGTTCTTGGTGAACTGTTAAAGAACTTCCCTTCTGTTTTCGCCAGAGTACTGATCATTAGCTCAGTAAAGTGAATTGTTCTTCGAATTGGCTCTAGAGCAGATCATCCATCTTTTCATACAATCTGAACATTTTCAGCTTAAATATTCCTCAAACTAAATTTGCGTTCTGGCAGGGAAACGGAAGAGAGAAGTGACAGTAAAGATCTAAATCATAAAATAAACTGGTTATGTAAAATTACAGTAAACTTACAAGGATATAAATTACAAAAAATATAAAACATAACCTAAAGAGCAGATATAGATCACTTGCTTCTTAATTGTGATTAAAAATAGTTTTTCTTAGAGGTGGGCCCGTCAATAGCTCAGTTAAACACATATTTAAATAAATAAATCACTTTACACAAGAACTCAAAAAGGGTCTGTATGTGAAAATTTATTAATTACTAAAAAATTCGCATCATTAATTTACATCTCTCGGCGGCGTCTCGGAACATACTCAAAACTCAATAAAAGTAGCCACAGGATGGCACTATAAATAAACATCAGCATCATCTTTTTAGAAGACAAATATTATACATTTTTTCATAGATGGTGCCTCTGCCGTCAACATGCCACCTGGCCTTGAATGTTGCAAACATTCAATAATAAATTTAGAAAGACGAGCTATATCAAATACAATGATATAACACTAAATTGGTATATCAATTACAATTAAAATACTTCAAGATAATAACAATAATGATGATTATACAATAATACCTAAAACTTGATAATTAACTACGAATAAAAGTATTAAGTAACTGAAAGTTTTTCATTAACAAAAGGCAAAGGTACAATTTTTGTCATTGGCCTTTTATAGGTTCCACTTTTATCTTTAAGTGTCACAACTCGAATAATATTATCTTGACCTGTATGGGTTTTAATAATTCATGCTAAATGCCACTTTAAAAGAGAATAGTTATCCAAATCCTGTACTAAAACTAAATCTTCTTCCTTTATGTCTACCTTTCCTTTATACCATTTAGGTCTATTCAAAATTTTGTTAAGTACTCAGACGACCATTTTTTCCAAAAATTTTGATTTAGTTTCTGAACCATTTGCCATCTAGACAACTGATTTATAGGAATCTCTGTAAAATTAGGTTCAGGTATTGCAATTAAAGATGAGCCAATAAGAAGTTGAGCAAGTGTCAATGCTTCAACATCATTTGGATCATTTGAAATAGGGCAAAGAGAACGAGAATTAAGTACAGATTCAATTTGAAATATTAGTGTCAAAAATTCTTCATAAGTTAAAATTGTTTTTCCCACCACACATTTCAAGTGATATTTAAGGGATTTCACACTAGCTTTCCATAAACCTCCAAAGTGAGGAGTAGAGGGAGGATTACAATGCCAATTTATGCCTTCACTAGCTAAATAAATTTTGATTTCTTCCCCCACTTTTATCCTTAAATAAAGATTTTAGAGTCGCTATTAATCCTCTATAAGCACCTGCAAAATTTCCACCATTATCACTGAAAATATCTGAGATTTTACCTCGCCTGGCATTAAGTACTGCTATAAATGCTGCTCTTGTTAAATCACTTACAGTCTCAAAGCCTTCGTTATAAAACATGCAAAAATATATACTAACACTTTTCTTACCTGTGTACTTCTACCTACAAAATTTTTTATCACAAATGAACCACAAAAATCGAGTCATGTTCTCGCAAAAACTCTGGATATGGTCACTCTCGCAGCTGGTAAATCAGCCATCTGTTGCTGCACAGACCTGGAATTTACCTTTTTACAAATCATACAATTAAATAGAATTTTTCTAACTACATTTCTTGCAGAAACAATCCAAAATTTACTCCTTATAAGGAATTTTGTTGTTTCAGCACCTGCGTGAAAATGATTAATCACAGTTACAGGAAAATTATGTTCAGCCTGCCATCCACTCTGAGCTCTCCATCATGGTCTAGAAATGGACACAAATTCAATAGTTTACTACTATTAGGTAGGAGCATCCTCTTCTAAGCACTGGATTTCTGTCACAAATGAAGTTTTTTCGCTTAATTAGGGATATGAATTCTTTTATTAAACGGTTCTAAACTTTATGATTTTAAGATCAGTTTCTGTTGAAAATTTTTAATTCAGAGATCTGGGAATTTTTCGATGATTTTTTTTCACAGATGGCACCTCTAACATCAACAGTGGGGGTAAAGTATAATGAAAAATAATTTTAATTCGTGTCTTATTTTTGTAAAGAAGGCATATGGGAGTATTCAAAACACCAATATAAATTCAGTGCATTAGTATACTCATTACCTATGGCTGTCCTGAAAGCAGAAGCAGCCTTAGCTGTTGGGCTTTCTGACAATTCGAGGATATTCTTTAAAGTTCAAAAGAAATATAAAATTTAATAATAAATAATTACAGGAAATTGCTGATAAATTATAAAAAAGGACACCATATCGTACAAATGACATTAGCAAAAGACAAGTGAAGTATTTTATAATTTTTTAATGATTTCAATGAAAAAGGTGTGTGTTTGTATTATTTACTGTTTTTAGGTACTGTTAAACTGTATACTGTTTTTAGATGTCTCACAAAATTTAGATGATGATCCTGATGGTGACTCTGTACCACTGTATGAAATTCTTCATCATCCGACAGTAAGTACAGTAAATTACTGCGTATCTTGTTTGTTTCTGTTCTTTTTAAAAATATGTGATGACATATTTCACTCTTGATACTTAAAAAAATTCCTTCAAATTGAAACTGCTAAGTCCAAATTATTCTATTAGTGCTGTTAATTCTAATAGTTTGTATACATAATTCCATGCTGTTTGTTGAAGTCCTACGGGATAAGAATTTAAACAAGTTTGGTTATTTGACGGGGTTTGTAAGTTTTTTTTTAATGTTTTTATCAGTTTTGATAAATAATATTAAAATATGATGCCTTACACACTGGAGTATCCTTTAGTATGTTTAACTTTTTAAATCTATTTTAACTGACTGTAAACATTATTAGATAGCCCTTGCCCCTTAAATAGTCTGTTAAATTGGGATTTAATATCAAGCTTTAAAAATATTTTGTGATCTGTTTATGAGTTCATGCATTATATGTATGTGGATGAAATTGTGAAGAAAATATGTGATATAATTGCATGAAATATATGCCTATTTTGAATCAGAGGCTTGAGAAAGATTTGGAGCAAAAGTTAGGTAACATTAAAATATTGCTTAATTTAAAATGATAGATTCCCCCTTTCCAGTTATGACATGTCCGGTGACTTTTTTTTAAATCTCCCTTTATTTTAAAAAAATATTATGATCTTTTTTATCAATAAAATGCTTTAAGAGCTGCACTAAAAATAGGGAATTAAATTTTATGAGAGAAGGAGGAGTATAATTTTATTTAATGTTTTTTCCATCATTACTGTATTATTTATTTAACATGTAATAATGAAATATGTATTAGATATCTAGAGCTCTAATTTATTTGTCTAATAGGAGTTTAATATTCTAATTTAAATCTTTATGCATTAATATTATATATCTGTTATGAATTATATTGCAATCTGATTATTTCTGTTAAGTTATGTTTCAAGTAGAAAGAGTACTGAGCCATATTGTGGCAAACAAACTAATGATGCTGGCAGCAATATGTGATCCAAAGCATCACCAAATACGTAATATTATATTAAAAACTCCAGATATCTAATACCAATGATATTTTTCAATTCAGTGCCTAATTATTTTCAAATACTTTCAAGCTTTCACTGGTGGGGGAGAAACATGAATTCATAAAAGCATTTATGAATTCATGTTTCTACTAATATCTACCTAGAACCATGACATATGACTGTAGGGAACAAATTAGCTTCTGACCAACTGCAACTTTAGTTTGAAGTCATTAGAACATTATGTCCCTTTTCCTTTGGCATGTGACTTTAAATACTAAATTGCTCTTCATAACTGACCAATAAGCTCTGCATAAAGAAATGAAGATTAAATAAAGCGCTCTCACCCCTCTCCACAGTTTGCAAGGGGCTAGATATAAGTCATTATTAGTATTTCAAAAGCCCCAATTGATTTAAAATTGTTATTAAGAAGGGACAAATTAAAGCTAGAAAGAGAATTGATTTTACTCATAAATTAAAGCTGTTATGAAACATGTCGGATCAGACCATCTAAAAGAACAAGAAATGAATGGGTGATGCGTATACGCATTTTAAGCTGGAACGTTTTTCTTAAGGCCACTAGATGGTATCCTATGTCCATTACTTTTGAAATGAACACAGTTTTAACTTCTTGACCTTGAGTTTGATATATTCTGCTTGATTTTGGTATTTTACTCATCAATTACTTGCGAGGGTGGGGGAGGGAAGCGTAAACAGGGGTGAGCTCTTTAAATTGCTGCATGCTAATGAAAGCATTCGCGTGTCTGATTTATATCCAATTCCTTTTTTTATTCTATTTTTTCCTTTACTGTGTATGGTCTTTTAGGGTTAGTATGTGGAGTACTGCTAGGTTTTGCATTGCCCTTCAGATATATTTCCGTTTCTTTTCTTTTTATTTCGGAAAGCCTCGCCTCACCTCCAGTCTATTATGGCGGAAAGGAGCTATTTATCAGAGGAAGAATACTCTCGTATGGTCAATGAACCATATTAACGCAGATGAGAGTAATGATTCATTTTCTAAAGAGTTAGAAAGTGATACTTCTCCATGCTTCGAGATTTATCACAGTCTTCATTTTAAATTTTGTTACTTCTTACTGTAAATAGTCTTTATTGTGTTGTTTTATTAATTTAAAACTTTATTGATGGATTTTATCAATTAAAACTTTGGAATAATTTGAATAGCACTTCCGAAAATTATTTTACAAGATAAGCAATTTTTTAAGTATATTTTCATGTAAAATAAAGAAAAAAAAAGTTATTAAGTGCTAATTTTAATATATATAAGAGCTCAAGTAATAATCTAAAATAATACAAAAAATTACTATGCTAAAAGTGGATTTTTTTTAAAAATAAAATTAGGCTTAGCGATGCAAAACCTCCATCCTGTACGGTGACTGCCTTCGATTCCCTTCCGTCCAGCATGAGCGTCTTAAGCAAAGGTGCACCGTCGCGAAAAGGTTAAATTTGTACAGTTAATTATTTTAGTCTATAAACTTTCATTCATATAAGTTTATATAAAAATCTTTAAGTAATAAGGTATTAATAAGGCTAATGACAAGAAATCTCATGAGTGGATAAAGGTGATCATGCTACTCAGGGGTTAAAAGACATGTTTTTCCCCTCCCTCTTTTTTTCTTTTATCTTTGTGTTGTGTGTGTATTTTGATAGGAAAACTTCTTTAACTTTTCCTCCCATTTGTAGGTAATATCTGTAGATGAGATCGAATGAAAAATTTAAAATTCATGCATAAATAATTCTATTTAATATTCTTGCATAATAAATTCTATGAAGTATTTTTGAAAAAAAGTGTAAGAATTTCATACATACTTTCTTTCCCTGATATAGGATGAAGACTTAGAAAAGGTGATATCGGAAATTATTAAAGCTGATTTATGGTCTATTACAATGAATGGCTTGATTAAAAAGGTATATAAAATTATTTTTACAAATGTATAAATCATGCGATTTTATACTTCATAAACTTTGGTATTCAATTATTATTATAACTAAAAATACAAAAATAATTTTGTTATGTATGGGGGTTCAGAACTGTGCCTAGACTATTTTTTTGCTTGAGGCAAAGAAGTAAATGCATACCTCTTTATACAATCAGATTAACTTTTATCTGTACACATCTATATTCAATAAAAGTAACTACACAAAATCAACCATAACTATTATAATATTTGTAATAATATCTTGATGTGTTCAGAAAGTAATACATGTAATAATTTAGAATTTTAAATTTAACTAAAGTTGAATTTTCACATTTCACAAGAATATTTTCTGTAAGTTTTGTTCTAAAAAAAAAAAAAAAAAAAAAAAAATATTATCCATCTAGTATGTTTAATAAATATGCAAAACATTTGTATGGTGTCTCTTCATGAGTCATAATTTCTCAAGTTGATTTTTTCAGGAAACAGGTTGGGAGAGCATTAGAATTTCAAATCAAAACTTCCAAGATTTCACAGAACATAGAAATAACATTTATTAACGATAAACTTAATTATATAGTATATTACTTCCGCCTATAGCGGCCATGAAAACATAATCAAGCATCAAAAAAAGGGTATGACATGCATCATTCTTCAAGTTCAAGCGTCAAGTGGTAATATTTTTCATCGGCGCGCATCAGGAGTGCCACCTATCTACCGAAAAGACGGAACATACTCCGCCACGATGAACATTGGTTCATTACAACATTGTTATAAAGATCTTCAATTTTAGATTTAAACAAGTTTCCCAAACATTCAACAGTATATCATATAAAATAAAAATGCATAATGACAAATTTAAATTGAATAACAACATTAAATTTAGCACAAAATTTTACAAATAAAACATACTTACAATCTCTAGAAGGAAAACAAAATAATGAAACTACCAAATTACCATAATACACAATTGTGGTCCATTCTCTGAATCTGAAACATAATTGAATTAATAACAGTAAAGACACAAATTATGAATATGCAATTAATGTTTTTTAGAGTCTTATTCACTCAATGGTAAGCGGGAAAGTTTATGTATAGGACGCTTCATTTTGCTCAACAAAGTTTTAATTTCCCAACATGAACTTTTCCATCAGCACCAGGATATAGTTCAATTACTCCTCCAAGTCGCCACTTTAATGGAGGCAAATTTTCGTCCTTTATCAAGACTAAGTCATTGAGGGCTAAATTTGGTTTATCCCTCAACCATTTGGTATGCCCTTGTAATTATGAAAGATAATCTCTAGACCAACGTTTCCAAAAACTCTGGAAAATTTGCTGTGTCAATTTCCATCTTTCAGCACAGGTTAGCTTATTATTTGTAAGATCAGGTTCAGGAATTGCTGTTAATGTAGTCCCAATTAGGAAATGTCCAGGTGTTAAAGGATTAAAGTCTTCAGGGTCAGATGAGATGGAAACTATTGGCCTAGAATTCAAACACGCCTCGATTCGTGTAATTAAGGTGTGAAATTCTTCGTATGTCAGAACCTGGGTCCCAATAGTCCGCTTTAAGTGAATCTTCATTTGTTTCACTCCAGCCTCCCAAAGGCCTCCAAAGTTAGGGGCAGCAGGAGGATTGAAGATCCATTGAATATTTTCACCGCTCAGGTAGTTTTGAAATGCTTCCTCAGAGGAAATTGTAGCTATGTATCTTCTTAATTCTCGATCAGCCCCAACAAAGTTGGTTCCTCTATCTGAAAAGATTTTTTGGGGTTTTCCTCTGCGCGACACAAATCTTTTCAGAGATGCAAGGAATGCTTCAGTTGTTAAATCACTGACTACTTCTAGGTGAATGGCCTTTGTGGTGAAGCGTATGTAAAGGCAAACATAACATTTATATCTCGTTCCCCCTCTTCCTTTCCTAGCTTTAATTAAAAAGGGGCCTGCAAAATCTAGTCCTGTTTTCGAGAATGTTCTATCCGGCAATATGCGAGAAGCAGGTAGGTCGCCCATTATCTGAGTGGATGTGCTTGTTCGATTTTTAAAACATTTTATACATTTCCAAATTATTTTTCTTACAATTTCTCGGCCATTAACGATCCAATATTTCTCTCGCAAAGCAGATAATGTTAATGTGGCTCCTCCGTGAAGGTTCACTTCGTGAAAGTGTTTGACTATCAATTCAGTAACTTGGTGACTTTTGGAAAGAATGATTGGGTCTAATTTCTTTTCTAAATTCGGAATTTTGCATGATTTTAAAAATCAAATTACTTGCCTTATCCAATTCTTGAACTCTTAAAAAACCCTTGCGTTTTAAAGATGTAGGTTTAATATTGTGGCAGAATCTTAATCACCATGCAGTTACGCATTTCAGTTTTTTCCAGGATGAAAACCTGGAGGTCAATTCAAATTCAGCCTCTTGGCTAATAACAGAACATACAGTAGTTTGACGCTATTCTACCTGTACCTCTTCCACCATAGGCTCCATCAAAGGATCAAAAGATGATGAAGGTAAATTTTTCTCTTTTAACCACACTGGTCCATTGAACCAAAGTTTATTTCCCACTAGATCAGAAGCTCTTAATCCATGTGAAACTATATCAGCCGTATTTTCATTTCCCTTGCAGTATTTCCATTGCTAAGGTGATGCAACATCTTGTATTTCACGTACACGATTAGCAACAAAGGTTTTCCATTTATCAGCGGTACCCCTGATCCAGTGAAGAACAATTTTAGAGTCACTAAAACAAAATACATTATCTTCTTGGATATTAAATAATTTCCTTAAATATTTAACTATTCTTGCGGCAATAATGGCTCCCATAAGTTCTAAACGAGGCAAGGTTAATGTTTTAAGTGGGAATACACGGCTCTTTGAAAGAACAAAAGACATACAGCAAGAATCAGGATCACGAAAATATGCAACAGCTCCATATCCCTTGAGGCTGGAATCACAAAAGACAAAAAGCTCTATTTTATCGAAATTTACACATTCATCCTTTAATATGTATTTTCTAGGAATACACAAGTTAAGAATAACTTCAATTTCAAAGTACCAAGTTTTAAATTTTTCACTCAAATAGCTGGACAGAATTGTGTCTCAATCAATACCCAATTCCCATAACTCTTGTAATAAGAATTTTATTCTGATAACAAAAGGTGCAATGAAGCCAACTGGGTCATAAATTTTTGCCACAATCTGTAATACCTTTCGCTTCGTAATGTGTTTCCAGTCAACTGGTTGTAAAAGTTCTTGTACATCTAATTTCAATGTGTCCTCATCCAAATCCCAAATTATTCCCAGCACCTTTAATGCTTTCTTATCCAAATTATCTTCCTTATTAATTAAACCAATATCTTGCCAATGATTTTTTAAACATACGGAATTTGATTCAAAGTTCATACCAGCGTCTTGAAGAATTTTAACTGCATCAGTTGATAATGAGAAAACTTCTTCAACGGAGTCTGCTCCATGGATAAGGTCATCAACATATAAGGACATACTTAACATGTCAACAGCTTTGCTATATTTCTTTTCATAACCCTTAATATGATGTTTGATAGTGGCGGACAAAATAACGGACTTGTTGTCATTCCAAACGGCACTCGGCACATTCAGAAAACCTTAAAGCCTAAACTATTGTCACTATCGTTGTAAGAATGATCAAACCACAAGAAACTTAAAAAATTTCTATCTTCACTATCAATTTGAATTTGGTTAAAAGCCTTGTCTATGTCTGCACAAAATGCAACTTTATGTACCTGAAATTTTAAAATTATATCCAACAGGTTAGGATTTAAATTAGGGCCTGATATCAAACATTTATTTAACGATTTAGCTCCTTCAGATTTAGAGGAGGCATCATTAACTATTCTTATTCTTGTTGTTACTTTTCCTTTACGTATAACAGGCAATGAGGCATATAATAACAGTTAGGTTCATTTTCAACAAACTTACATTGTTCAACAATCCCCCTTTCAACTTGTTCTCTAATTATATTATCATATTCGTTATATAGGAAATCATTTCCCTTTAATTTATGCTTTAGTCCTAGAAATCGTTGTTTAGCAATGAAAAAATTATTAGCAAGTTGTGATTTATTGTCCTTCCAAAAGAGTTTTGTTTCGTACCTGCCGTTATTAAATTTTAAACTGTCGTTAAAATGCTTAATAGTATCCAAATCAGTTTCCGAAAATGTTTTGTTTTCATTTTCAATTCCTATCGAATCCCATTTTCAAAATGACTGCAAATCAAATGTGTTTCCTTCAACGGCAGATAAAAACAACGCATTAATTCGAGTATTATTATTTTTTACTTTACCCATCACTGTGTAACCAAATATCGTCGGTACTATAATCAAACCATCATTTATCACTGAATTACTTCCTGTTTGTATATACCAGAAATGCTCCGCGCCAAGCAGATTATTTATGTTCTCATTAACGGGACTTGTATCCGAAAGTTCCAAACCCTTTTTAGTCATAAATTCTTTAATGTTTTGACATGTTGATGGTGCCTGGAATTCTATTGATGATATTAATTCTATCCCAATAGCTTCTACAACAAAGCAGTGATCATCGTTTTTATTTTATATTTTTAGACTATATACATCAAATTCTTGCAAGTTACCACGCTGATTTCCAAACGAATAAATTGTTAGAGATTCTTTTCTAATGACTTGCAATTTTAAATCGTGCACTAACTTGTGGGTGATGAAGTTTCATTCACTACCTGAATCAATTAATAATCTTATGATTATTGATTTATTTTTGCTTTGAGCAATAACAGAACATATCTGTAAAAGCACACTATTTTCAGGTTTTAGAGTGTTACAGTTGGAAGTAGATACTAAAGTTTTATTTTGCGTATCTGCGGATTAAACATCTTCAATCTCTTTCGATTTCAAACGGCAGAAAAGTTTATTATGATTTTTCTCTTTACAATTTTCGCATGGTTCTTTTTTGACCAATACTTCAATGACAAATGTGATTTTAGAAAGCAACTGTAACAGCGACCTTCCCGTTTTAATTTGTTTCGTTTTTGTTCGTCGGAAAATTTCAAACATCCGGCAGATGTATGTTCGTCTGATTTGCAGAATATGCAAAACATTTTTACCGATGTGTTAAAAGCAGAAGCTTGTCATTTGACTTTATAATTTTTGAACCCTTGTTTAGGATTAGCCTTTGTGTATTTATTACCTTTTGAGCTGTTAATCAAAATACTTGCTTCTCGGCATTCAGTTTCGATTTTAATTCACTTAATTCTATATTTTGGTTAGTTGTTCTTTTTCTATGGAATTCAAGAGCTAAATCTTCAGGTAACAATTTAAGAATTATTGGGTTCAATAACTGTCTGTATGAACCGCTAGTAACATCTAAACTACTTAAATTTCTAACGCAGATTTGTAACTGATCATAGAGCTTTCTTAACTCAAAACTGTTTGAGGAACTTTTAACTGGTTCTAACTGTAACAACATCTGCATGAATTTTGATATAATAACATCTTTACGACCAAACCTCTCTTCTAAACTCTTAATGCATAGTTCATAATTTTCTTCAGATAAAGCATAACCAGAAACACAATTATATGCTGAACCAGATAATAAACTTTTCAAATATGTAAACTTATCTATTTTAGATAAACTTGGATTAGAATGAATAGCATTATCATACGAATTAAAGAATTCGAGCCATTTACTGGGATCACCAGCAAATTTTTCAATATTTAATTTAGGTAACTTTACTGAAGCACTACTTGTAACAACATTATTACCATTCAGCGTACTACTAATACCATTACTAGTTGTAATTATACTTCTTTCAACAACTTCAATCTTCTTTACTTTACTAACAATCTTAGCTTTAAACGTTATAATTTTTTCATCATACTCTTCACATACAAGTAATTCGTTATCATATTCTTTTTCATCAATTATGAGAGCATCGATCTTTGAGTCAAGACTTTTGATTTTCTCATGGTATTCAATTAACAATTCATATGATGAATTTAGATCTTCTAGATGTTCTTTACTTAATTCTTCCGATAATAATTTCTCAAGTTTATTTAGAAGTGTAGTAACTTTACTACGTACAATAGGACGTTTCTTTTTCTCTTTTGCTAAATCATTCATTATGTTTCGTTTTCAAAGATTGATACCAAGAACAAATAAATCAAAATTCTTACCTTTCAAACGGTAATTCCCCTTTTCCCGGGTTTCATGAGTCATAATTTCTCAAGTTGATTTCGTTTTCAGGAAACAGGTTGGGAGAGCATTAGAATTTCAAATCAAAACTTCAAGATTTCACAGAACATAGAAATAACATTTATTAACGATAAACTTAATGATATAGTATATTACTTCCGCCTATAGCGGCCATGAAAACATAATCAAGCGTCAAAAAAAGGGTATGACATGCGTCATTCTTCAAGTTCAAGCGTCAAGTGAAATATTTTTCATCGGCGCGCATCAAGAGCGCCACCTATCTACCGAAAAGATGGAACAACGTTCAAGGACTATTTTTCTAAGAAGGAATCCTTCATGGAAGACTTATGGAAACTGGCTTGTACTTATGTTACACATGGGGGAAACCATGAAATCTTTCAAATAACCAACCCATTTATCAGGATTCATATTAAATCAATTTTTACATTCTGGAATTTTTGTGCACAAGTAGCAACCTTTTTATTGCTTTAAATGTGCTACTTCAAAATAAGGCTTCTCAATACAATTTAGAACTGAAAATTAATGATCGTAATTTATTTTTTAAATGCAGTTCTAAAATTTTGAAATTAATTTGGCACCCCTCTTAGATGTTCACCTGAGATTGCATTACTCTTATCTGACTTTGACAACTCTTCTGAGCCTTTCATTGTGCTAATTTTCTTTGCAATTGTAAAAGATAAAACATGCAGTTTTTATGTATATAAAATGTGTAATTTATCATATATCCTTCTAATTGCATGTTTGTGTTTAGATTGCTTTTAATCGTTATTATTTTTGGGTCTGTCCATGTTGAAGAATTTGTTTTTCTTACAAATTTAAGGAGCCCCCTATTTTGCTTTATGCCATTTTTACTTGAGAAAATTTCTATAGGAACGTTATGTTTTTCCATAGCAGAAGAGAATTGCTTTTATTTTGCAAAATATCAACCTGAAAGAGGTTTTACTTACTTTTTGCTATATTATTTTGCATTAAATTTTTGTTTATTTACTTTTACAAAATTTAATTATAATAGCATTATTTAAAAGGAACTGTATTTCTACTTGTCTGGAATGTGAGTTTTTCATCATTTTCTGATTTGTATTTATACTTTTTTTTTTAAATGTATATGAGAATTATTATTTTTTTTTAAATATTCAGTATATATCTTCTAATAACAGAGAAAAGAAACTGTATAATTACATCTTGTATTTCTTGTTGTTTTTCAAATTTATTGTTTGTTTTTGCATTAAATTCACTTATACATGACAAACTGACTAAATACGAACTTCAGATTTCACTTTTAGTCAGAGAGCAGATAAAACTGTTAATTGTAATGCAAGCTTTCTATACTCATATCAATGGATTAAATATACTTTAAAATCATACTGTTCTCCTATGTTAATTTTTGAGGACCTCTCTCTCATCTTTGATAATCTTCATGCTTTTGTAGTTTAAATAGCTTTTCACTTACAGACTTGATTATCAGATTGTTAGTAATATGGATGTTCTTTAGTGAAGGTACTTTTAATTGTTAGTTTAAAAGAGGGAACAAGTGCCAAAAATTTTAGAAGTGGATATTTTATTCTTATAAAAATCCTTTGAGAGGACTTTAAAATTTATGTAAGCTCTGCTATAGCAGAGTAATATGTCTCTGCTATGACTGTTATTAATTTGATAAACAGGCATGTCAGTAGGTGGCATATCTTCAGACCGATTTTGATGGTAAATTTAAGTGAAGAGAACTGTTGTGTGAGTTTTTATATCTTTATTGTGATCAAATAATTAAATGATAAAGCAACTATCTGTGTATATATGAATTATGGTTAACTGTAAAATAAAATTTGGAGCATGTTGCAAAGTTTAAAACGTTTCATTTTTTGCACATTTAGATTTAAAACTGATATCAGTAATCAGTACTTAAATTGGTTTATCTGTTTTACAGTTTTACTGTATAAAGTGCCATTTATTAATATCTATATAAAGACAATTAATCAAAATTTACAAACAGTTCTTTTTTCAATTTAATTAGCAATATATAATAAATAAATGAAATATTTTTCATGAAAAATATGACTTATTTGGCATCCAGTTGGGGAAAGGAGACAGTTTTCTTAAGACTATTAAATATCTTAAGCATACTAGGCACACAATTATAGATTAAAAAATTATACTACTGTCAAATGTGGCAATTTTATAGGTTGTAGTGATGTAAGAATTATCACACATGTGATTGAATATTTTTGTATATTCTGTAAGTATAAATAATAATAAAATTTGAATACATTTAAGTGGAAATTATTCCATGAAAGATTTACTGCGCCACCTCCCCTCAAAAAATATTTTATAATTGAAATGCTTTTAGGATTTTGAATATTTGTTTCAATAATTTTATTATTAAATATTTTTTCAGGTGTTTCAACAGTATTCTACATTAAACCTTAAATATAAAACAGAATTCATCAAATCAAAAGCCAGACAGGTAAGTGGTGATTCTTCAGTTTGCTTTTTCTTCATTTGTAAAATATATGGTTTGTCTGTTGCTGTCATTTCTGATTTAGTAGTTTTACTCAATGCTAACTATGTTCTCACAAAATTAATTCTTCAATATATAATTTTCCTTTACTGGTAATTTGTGGCAAATCTTAAAGCACATGTGTTCGTATAAGCTTGAATGAATATTCTTTTAACTAAGTACAATATAATAAATAGTTGTGTTTCTGCCATAAGTAAAAAAAAAAAGAAAAATATTTTAAAGTAATTGCTTCGATTGAGAATCTAAATTTGCAAAACATTTAATGTAACTTGCAATTACATCTAATCACTTTCGCTTTAGAATTCAAACTGATTCAAAACAAATAAGACACTCGTAGATTAAGCTTCTTACCTGTCAGATAAGATCTGTGCAATCAAAGATATTCAATCCGATTTTATTTACGGCTCACGCAAATACATGACGACAAAAATGCACTTATAAATCAATTATTTATATTGTTTTAGAACTTCACAAAAATTTCATCGTTGTACATGCTTCGCGGTTTTCATGGCAATAGAATTTTAACTCAAAAGGAAGTCAGACGCACAGCACCGTCTGGTTCCTGTAATTATAGTTTCTTCACACTGCCCCCCCTGGGAATGATCAGGGGTTCATTCATAATTCACATTAATACCGTTTTAAACAAAATGAGTTCTTAAAATGTTCAATTCAAACTACTAAAACATATAAAAGAAACTATACTTATTAAGTACATAAACAGAATCATTCGCCTTTAAACAATTTACAAAGTTACTTGTAGCAAGGAATAACATGGATAGTAAATTGGCAGTTTTTAAATTTCATACACGTTAAATATTTCATCACAAATCTGGAATGATCCTGTAACAGTAATACAGACTAATAAACATATAAAAAAGAAATAAATTTATTCATTGATTTTAAGATTATATAAAAGTTGCAAATGTCATTTAATGACTGATGTAAATTCACTTATACATGACAAACTGACTAAATACGAACTTCAGATTTCACTTTTAGTCAGAGAGCAGATAAAACTGTTAATTGTAATGCAAGCTTTCTATACTCATATCAATGGAATAAATATACTTTAAAATCATACTGTTCTCCTATGTTAATTTTTGAGGACCTCTCTCTCATCTTTGATAATCTTCATGCTTTTGTAGTTTAAATAGCTTTTCACTTACAGACTTGATTATCAGATTGTTAGTAATATGGATGTTCTTTAGTGAAGGTACTTTTAATTGTTAGTTTAAAAGAGGGAACAAGCGCCAAAAATTTTAAAAGTGGATATTTTATTCTTATAAAAAATGTTTTAAAGTAACTGTTTTAATTTCACAAGATCTTACTTTTCCATGTTTGCCAGGAAATACTGCTACAACTGTTCCTAATTTCCAAAAATGTCTGGGTAACATATCATTATTAATTAATACAATATCAATTAACTTTAAGTAATTGTACCTGCAGGCTTGAGACAATGAAGAGATCGTAGCATCAAGAGATTTTTTTTTTCCCGTTTATTCAAAAACATACTTAGCAATCTTTGTCGATAATTAAATCTTTTAACTAACATTTCCTATTACCTAAATTAGAATCAAAATTAAACCTGGCAGGAGGCAAACTATTCTCTCTGCGCCCCAATAGCATATGAGCTGGAGTTAAAGGCACAGGTTCTTGTAATTCAGAATAAACATAAGTTAAAGGAAAAGAGTTAAGTACACCTTCAATTTCAATAATAAAACTTTCTAACTCATCTCAAGATAAAGTAGTTTTTCATAAAGCTAGTTTCACAGATCTGATTGGTCTTTCATAGAAGCCACCCCACCATTCAGCTTTCTCGGCTATGTAGCACTATTGGATTTTGTGGAAGACATAAAAGTGTTTTACTCTTGGATAACTAATGAAGGTCCACAAATTTTTTAATTAAAGTTCAGATCGCTTACAAGTTTTTGCATTATCTGTCAAAATTTAAGAAATAGACCTCGACGAGCAATGAATCGTCGAAATGCAAGAAGAAATGTTTCTGTGGTCATGCTGCCAACAAACTAAATTAAGAGCTCGCATTGCTCCACAAGTAAACAACATGATGTAGTTTTTCTCTTCACTGTCTGTTATATAAAATGGTCCACTGAACTCTATGCCTACGACAGAAAAAGGAGGTAACTCTTCTGTTCGATTTATTGATAAAGGAGCAGTAACTTGTACACCAGGAGATGAATTGAATCGTTTGCACAAAATACATTTTCTTGGTATATTTTTAACAGCTTGTCTTGATTTAACCCTTTGAAGGGCACCGAATATATACCGGTTGTTTGTCAATTTTTTAACCTCCGAAAAAATGCTAATTTTGCTACACCAAAAGCTGTAATCTTGAGTTTCAAGTATTTCCTTTTGATTCTAAATGGCAGCACAGTCCTATTAATGCTCAATATTTTGCAGTTATGAAATTAATAAACCTCTTTCAAAGGTATCGTGTTTCAATATTCATAAATTCCATTGGAGGGGAGGAAAAAATTCTAAATCTTCAAATATATGATGCACACATGCTGAACCTTATAAATCTTATGCATTTCAATCAAAACTAATAATTAAAAGAATATTATTTATACGTTTTTAAATGCCAGTATATATTATATACCGGTGCCCCTACTGAGGGTACCTTGCCAATAGATGGCAGCACCAGGCTTTTCTTTCTCTATTCTTTGAGATGACAGAATTTCTTTATATTATAATAGTATATAACGTAGTAACTTGTTTATGATTAATTTACAAGTTGTTTAGTATTCAATATTATGTTTGTGGTGGATGGGGTGTTTAATAATCCTGTGCTAGGACTGAATACAAGTTTATTATTTTGTGTTTATTCTTTGTCTACCCCACTCAAGTTTTTCATTCGTCTGTTTAGCTAAGATTTTAATTTCAGCACTTCGCCCTTTCCCACGAGAAAGACTCATCGATTTCAATAATTCTCGTCTGGCATCAAAACGTTAAACAACTGTAGGAGGTTGAGTGTGGCAAGTTAGTCCCTAAAGACCCCCGTTGTTTCGTGTTTTCCAAAATCCTACAATGCATCTAAAATGAAAAGAAGTGATTGACACGCAGGTGTCACACCACTTCACAAAGGAACTGTGATAACATCACACAAAGGGAAAGTTCACTTAAAAATACCGGAAATTGGAAATGCACTTTAGCTCCATCTCTTAGTGTAATGGAAAAACTGCTGATTTGAAAGCATGCTTTTATTCATTAGGGTATCTTCTTTGTTACTTTCACATAAAAGACTAGGGAACACAAGAAAATAGGGTTAGGATACAAATAGGCGGTTTTCGAAATAAATTTTCTCAGTTGGTGAAAGGAGGGAAAATATTTCTGAGGCCAGTTTTAGATGCAAAACATTTACCTTTGGAAGGAAAAAAACGGGCAAATTTTTGAATAATTTAGAACAGTGAAGTTTTATAGAAAATGCCTAAAAGAGGACTCACTGTGGAGGAAGCACTTAGTCTGTTCGAAGAGCTTCCTTCTGATGGCTCAGCTATTGCCATTTCTGATAATTCTGATGAAGAATATTCAGCACAAAATAGAGAAATATATGTCTCGTATGAATCAGACCAGATGAGAATCAAAGTCGTGCTGATGATATGCAAGAGATAGACCCTTCTCAGACATTAGAAATAACGTGGGAAAAAAGAAATGACGTGACAGTAAATCCGGAATTTTCGGAAAGATCAGGGCCATCGGATGAAGTTTTGCCCATGGAAGACAAATTCCCTATTGCCCTATTTCTGTTTATATTTGACATGGTGCTGATGGAAAATGTAGTTTTCCAGACGAATTTATATGCAACACAAAAGGACAAACCTTTTAACAGTTTAAATTTAAACGAACTGTTAAAATTCTTATGAATAAATTTATTGATGGGAATAAAGAGGATCCCCAGTTTACAGGGATTATTGTTTGTCTTCACCAAAAATGCATGATGCATATATTTCTGATCAAATGTCCGTGAAACGATTTACGTGGATTTTATCCCATCTACACCTGAATGATAATACTGTTCAACCTCAGAGGGGATCCCCAGAATTCGATTAACTATATAAATTGTGGCCAATTTTGTCAAATTTGGCTGAAAAGTTTTTGAATGCATTACAACCACACCAAAATCAAGCTGTAGACGAGTCGATGATCAAATTTAAAGGTTGTTGTTCGTTGAAGCAATACTTGCCAAAGAAACCGATCAAACATGGCTACAAGGTATGGATGCAATGCTATGAAAGCGGATTCGTCTGCCAATTTGACATTTATACTGGCAAAACAGGTGAAGTAGCAGAAAAAAATTTAGTGGAAAGAGTAGTAAAAAACTTGTGCACTCCATTATGTGGGAAAAATCACAACCTTTTTATGGACAATTTTTTCACAGCGTATAATTTATTTAGGTTTCTAAAAACGCAAAATATTTATTGTTGTGGAACAGTAAATATGAATAGGAAGAACCTTCCTAAAAATCTTAAAGAGGAAAAAGCCTTAGGAAGAGGAGATTTTGATTTCTCAGTTAGCAGCGACAAGATTACATGCATAAAATGGAAAGATAAGAGATGCGTGAATGTCTTATCAAATCAAAATCAACCGACTGAAATTCTTCAAGTACAAAGAAAGGAAATAGACGGAACTATTAAAAACATTCCCTGTCCAAAAGCTATTGTGGACTATTATAATAACATGGGATTTGTTAGACCACTTTGATCATTTGAAAAGTATATGTGAAATTGACAGGAAAAGCAAAAAACGGTGGCATAGATTTTTTTTCCATTTTTTAAATGTAACTCTAGTAAACTCTTATATTTTGCATAAAATATGCCACGAAAAATCTGAACAATAACCTCTGAAAGATTTTTGGCTAGAAGTTGTCACAGGATAAATAAACTTGGGCAAAAGTGATAATATTCCTAAACGTAAAATTTCAGTGATATCACCTGTTGCCATAAAAGTACACAAACCCTTTGTGCCACAAGCAAAAAGGTTGAAACATGCTGAGCATCTTGCAGTGCGATGCACACTAAGATGATGCATATTATGCAGCATGGAAAAGAAACAAAAAAGAACAAAATGAATTTGTTCTACTTGTGATATTTTTTTATGCATGCAAACAAATAGTGAAACATGTTTCAAGAAGTTTCATTCGCAATAGCATTTCATGGATAAGTACATGTTTATATTAATTGTAAATTTGTAAAAAGCTTTGGTATAATACTTTTATATAATTTGTAAAAAGCTTTATGTATAATACTTTATGCTTCAGGTTTTATAATTTGCTACAATAACGAAATTTTATAAACTTAGAAAATTAATTGTAAAATGAATGCTATTTTTTTCTGATGAACATTTGGCCATATATTCCAGAAAACATCCGTATAACATATTTAGAATTATTTTGATGTTATTAGTTATATAAATTTTCTTTGGAAAATGATAACGAAAAAGTCTAACATTTCTTTTTTTCCATTACAAATATATTATTATTATTTGTTTCATTATACACTTCATTTTAGACGTATACAAAATTTTTAAAAATTTTTCTATGGTAATATTAACAAAATAATGTAACCTGTGTTTGTAAAAAAGGTTGAAAGATGGTTCCACAGGACACATGGGCCTGATAATCGAAAAAAAAGGGGGCTTCAAGGTATACTAGTACTTTACTTCTATTGCAGAGATATTCTTCCTCAGCTAAATTATATATTATTACCCTATTTATTCAAAAGTTGAAAAGGGGCCTTTAGGAGGCCAAAGGGGCGGAAAATCAAAATAAGAGCTTTGAGCCGTATAAAATAATAAAATTGTTTAACAGCATTTCTCTCTGAACAAAGTCATATATTACAACCTATATTTAAAAAAAATTTAAAAGGGGCCCTTACGGGTCTTGATAGTCGGTGTGTGTGTGCAGGGGGATTCTTGGTATCATAGCAGGAAGCATGCTCTTCTTTATATATTATTTAAAGCATAAAATATAATAATTTTAAAAATGCAACATAATTTTTTAGCCGAGTCGTAGAGTTTCATTTTTTAATTTTTGACTGATTTACATCTCCTTGTAACATTATAATAGCTCGGTTGATAGGCTTGCACATGCAGTGCTATATTTACCAAATTTTTTCATAAAATAATTATATTGAATTTAAATCAATTTCAACACCTTTTTACCCATATTTAACATAAATATGTTCAGCTGGATTTCATCATCAAAATGCATAAAAACATTAATTTAATTTTTTAATTTTAAATTTCTAGCTAAATTCTAAAAGTTTTTGTCTTTAGATTTGCATAACTATATTCAAGCACCCATCTCTACAGATGCACATCAAAAGCACGCAAGTTAAATTAAAAAACAAAAATTAACAACTGGCAGCTACCTGGGAAAAAAATGTCGTAGAGGGGCACAGGTATAAAATATATACCAGCTCTCAAAATTCAGGATTTCGCTCTAGATTTTTTTTTAAGTCTCAATTTTGTGTTCTTAGGGTCCATAAGTTACAATTCATGCAAAATTTTACAACAATTTAAATTATTTTACATACCGCCCTTCAAAAGGTTAAAAGATTAATTATACTGTATGTTTCACGCATTTCTATCAAAGTTTCAGAAATTCCACCATGAAACACTTTGCTGTGTGCATCCTACATTAACAAATTCATGAAAGGATGTTTTGCAGGCATAATAATTGGATGTTTTTGCAAGTAGGTAAGTTTTGACTTCTCGGGGCTTCCACCAATATGCATTATCCCATCCTTATTAAAAAAGGGATTTAGTTCCAAAATAGACAAAGTCTTTGAAATTGTTTTGCCCTGTAATAAACAGGACAGCTCTTCATCAAAAACTTCTCTTTGAACAGCTTTTATCCAAATCTTTTCAGCATCATTAAGTTCAAGTGCTTAGTTATTTACATCACTTGGTTTTGTTTCTAATGTTTTATATGAGTTGGAGTACCCAACTGGTAACATGATATAATTTTCTCAAACTACTATATTTATTCAATTCTAATTAAGATGTCACATTCGACTGAACTTTGCACACAAGCAATAATGTTTCTTCCAATTTAGTTCTTTTTTCACAGTATATTTCTGGAGAAATCTCTAGATAAATTTCTTAATTAGAGCCCCTTGGCCACTCCTTTTTTTCCACCACTGCAAACCATTCTAGACCTTGCTGCCAAATTGGATTCGACATAAACTTTTCCACGGTCGCTCCTTGAGATACCTAATTTGCAGAATTATCCTTCCCTTTACAATGATGCCAATCAGCAAGATCAGTTCTAGACTGGATTTTGGATACTCAGTTTGATATTAAAGATTTCCATTTTTAAGCTTTCCCTTTAATGCAGTGAAGTGTGATTAAAGAATAAGTCCACAAATATATGTTAGAAATAGGAAATTAATTTTTTTTTTCTTTTTTTTTCAAATATTGGAAAAGTCTAGAAGCAATAACACTTCTATTAGTTCAAGCCTTGGTTGGTAGTGTCATCCTTTTCAGTGGTGCAATTCTAGATTTTTCAGTGATAAAACTCATGTGAATACAATTGTTACTTAACACAGAATGAAAGTAGGCAACTGCTCCAAAAGCTTTAGGTTTAGTGTCTGGAAATATATACAGTTATTCTTTTACTAAGTTCAGTGGAAAGGAGAAATACTTTCTTTCGATTGCCGAATCTTAGGTGAATTTGAAAGCACCAGTTTACCCATGTGCAGTTCAGTTCGTCGTCCCATCCTAATCCAAGTTCTCATATTTCTTGCATTAATAATTTTATGAGAACAATAAAAGGTGAAGCAATCCCCACAGGATCAAATAACTTCGACGCCATTTGAAGTAATCTATGTTCTGAATTCTTCAAATCATCGGTCATGTTAAGAAGAGGTTTCACATGTAATTTAAACATATCTTCTACCATATTCCATATTATGCCTAAACCTTCAAAGGATGTTTGTTAATTTCTCACATCAGACATGCCTCGTTCGTGCCATAAATTTCTGAACTCATCCAAGTTAATTTTAAACTTTCTTAAATTCATGTTCTCATCTTAAGAATTTTTACAGCACCCTGTGAAAATTCTAAAGTTTTATCTATTGTATTTGCTCCATAAATCCACATTTCGATCCACATAAAGTCTGAAGATAAGCATTTCAAAAGTTTGCTTTATTCATGTTTGTATTTTCGTATTTATATTGTATTTGATATTTAGTAGTTGCAGCGAGGATAAACAGGCTTGTTATCGCTCCAAAGCGCATGCAAATCATTCATAAAATTTTTGTCTGGAAACCAGAAAAATTGTAAGTTATCTCTATCCTCTTCCATTATTCCTATAGTCGAAAATGCTCCTTGAATATAATAGCTGAATGCATATTCATATTTACGAAATTGTAAGATTACATCTAAAATTCTGGGATTCATTGGTGAGCCAGGATTCAAACATTCATTAATAGCCGTGCACCCATTACCCTTTGATGATGGTATATAATAATTCTCTTCTAAGCCGATCAATGTCTTCTAAGTCATTCCTCAATGATATTCAGCTTTAATTGCTCTTTGACTTAGTTGTTATATGTCGTACAAACCCAATCATTTTCTTTCATATTGACCAAGTTGTTAAATCTACAGCGAAGTTGTTAGACAAGTTTTCTGGCTTTCCTTTCCAGAATAATTTAGTTGTATACATTCTGTTTTCACACTTTACATTATTTTTGAATTGAGAGATAAATTCCTTATTAAATCTAAAATTAAACCTGTTTGTATCATTTATCCCCATTGACTCTAACTTCCAAACAGAGTATCAATCAAATAAAAAAAATTGTTTAATCATTCCTTATCTTCTGAATGAATATTCCAAAAATATTGCGCTCCAGCGAGCAGAAACAATTCATTCCCTAACGATTTACTTATGTTTGACAACTGATTGTTTTCGTAAGCACTTGCTTTAGTTTATTATGTGATGCTTTAAACTGTGATCCAGAAATATAGTCGGTTAAAAGTGCTTCAATTGTTATTTTCTTTTCCGAATCACTTAAACTGCTATTCTTTCTTTTCTGGCGGGTAATTTCATTTCTATCGCTAATTCTTTTTTTCAAAAAACATCTCTGTGATGCATTATCCAACAAAATATTAATTTCTCTTTTTTTTTTTTTTGAGAACTGCCTATTAATGCCGCCGAGCAAATTTCGAATAGTATTTTGCAATCACTTCCAATATTCATTCATTCATTCATGCATGCTACCGATTATAGAACCTTTCACCTGTTCATGTAACCGTTCTTACCAGATTCCAATTCATGGCGCCCAATTCATGGAGATCAACTTCCAATTCATGGCGCGCCACGTCGTTTCCCTCCCCCCGCAGAGCAGCGTGAAATTGATAAACATATTTTGGAATGATTAGATAATCAAAGGATATGCCTTTATCCATTTTTTTGCAGCAATTCCACTTTCTGTTTAACATACTTTCGCTTTGTAGATTCTTTACATGTTAGTAAATATATATCGGAAATTCTATTTGACATAATCAAGAGTTCAAGCTTACTTTTATAAAACTGCTCTAAAAGTCTGCAAAAGATAATAAGCCGGATTCAACCTGAAGATTAAGGAACAACGCAATCTGCAACATTGACTGAATTAGATAATTTTAGCTTAGCTTATACCATCCGTTATACATTAAACGCGCATTTGTAAACGTATTATGCGCATGCGCACACGCATATTCGCAGCCGTAAAGGTCTTACGCGCACGCGTAAAGCACCTTGACGCATGCACAGAAAGTTTGTAGCTTTGACGTCCGAATTAACGACTTTTGACTGTATTAGGTTCTAAGCGAATACAATAAATATGCCTTATTATTATTTATTTTCTCTATTTTGAACTGAAATTTCATCATTAAATCTTGTAATATAGTTTAGTTCTTCATAGTTTTTTTTTTTTTTTTTTCCCTCTCATTGTAAACTAGTTCTGTAAATTGAACTATTATTTAAAATTTAAAAAAAAAAAAAAGTAATTATTTTCCATGGTTGAGGTAATGCTTATTCTCTCTTAATAAGTACTTCATTTCTCATATTTTAAATTACAAGTCTAATTTTTAAGGTTATGCGGTTGTGTATGATGTAATTAGACAGGTACTTATTTTTTTCTTAAAATGTGCTTGAAAAGTGCTTATAGGTGCTTATTTTTATAACTAAAATGTGGCTATGAACCCTGGTTGTTGTTTCTTCTCTAATTCTGCCTGTGCATGCTATGTGTATAGAAACATCATTATTTAAATAACAGATTTTGCAAGGGCAAAGGGAAAACTTCATCTCTCCTTTTTTTTTTCATAACATTAGATGGAAGACCAGATTTTCCCTAGTTTCATACTGCCTCGTCATAGCATTCAAGTAGGAAGAAATGAGTGTTTATTGCTTAACTGCATTTACTGCAGTGTTATATCACGTTTTTGGGATAATTAATTATGCAAAGGCAAGTTTTTAATTAAGACTAACCACATAAGCAAGTAATTAAGACAATTTAATTGAGTTAAAATAATAATAATAAATTAATCAAGTTTAAATACATTTAATTCTTATTTATCTCCTCCTAAACAAATAAAAGTGAATAGGTAAAATGTGCTTTTTCGCAACATCTGTTGATCTGATTATGTAAATTGTTCTTTTCTAGTCAAATTATTTTAAGACTAAGATTTATTAAAATAATTTTATCCATTTCCATAGCATTCTTTAAAATGGGTGTTATAGTGATGAGCACATACAGTAAATTATTGAAGATCTTTGGTTTGCGTCTCAGTGAAGTACTGCTGATTTATATGTTTCCTACTCTTTTTTAAAAATAATAATAATGTCATACAATCATATTGTAGAATCGGTACTTACTGTCTAGGAATATGATGTCTGTAAGCTTACTTCTTAGGTGGCTGTCTAGGGGCTAATAAACTAATCCGATTTACAAATAACTTGAATATTTAATAAAAACATGAATAGTTGCTACAAACTACAAAATGATTACATGTGTAGAAGGATGAATTTACATAGATGATATTTACAGATGAAGAGAATCGACCATCTTTTACATGTAAACATCTTTCAGTCAAATCGTCGTCTTAATGGCAGAATGGTCTGACTTCTATCATCGGAAAAGTAAAAGATTTATTCTCACAGCTTGTCGCGTCATCCGATTATAATGAACGATGCCATCCCACAATATTTTAAATGTGTATTGAGGGATGTAGAGACTATCTACATCTCTCAATACATATTTAAGCACACATGGAAGGAATACTCTACATCCCTCAGTGCCATTAAGTACTGTGATGTCATTGTGCAACCAACTGGAAAATTTGCTGTTTAATTCTTTGCAAGAGTATCGAACACTGTTTTCATATTTTCTGCTCTGGAAGGGGGGGACTGTATGAACCTGTGAAAATTGAATTTAGCTATATCAGTTAATATACTGATTACTATATGTAGTCGGCCTATTGATAAATACTGATTTACTGCTTGAAATATTTCAAATATAACTGTGGCCTTTGTTAAAAAGAAAATAATAATAATAAAAAAAAAAAGCTCCTCTTTTTTTTTTTTTTTTTTTTTTTTTTTTTAATATGGATTTGTAAGTGCAGAGAAAAGAGAAAAAACATAAAATTGAAAAAAGTTTTGAATATTTGTACAGTCAAAAGTCTTTAATCCGGACGTCCATAATCCAGAATGATCTATAAATCCGGATCTCAAAGCTACAAACTTTCTGCACATACGTCAATGCATAATGCGTTGATTCATGCGCATACCTTTACGCATGCACGTTTAATGCATAACAAACGGTATAAGCTAAGCTAAAATTATCTAATTATCTGTTTCAGTTAATGTTACAGATTGCGTTGTTCCCTAATCTTCTAATCTGATCCGGCTTATTATTTTTTGCAGACTGTTAGAGCAATTTTATAAAAGTTAGCTTGAACTTTCGATTATGTCAAAAAGAATGTTCGATTCTGGAGCTGCCAAAGGATCTACAAAGCGAAAGCATGCTTTGATGTCCATCAAACAAAAAACGGAATTGCTGCAAAAAATGGATAAAAACATATCCTTTGTTTCTCTAACCATTCTGAAATCTGTTTATGAATTTCACGCTGTCCTGCGTGGAGAGGGGGACGTCGCAGCACACAATGAACTGGAAATTGATCTGTCAGCACTATCCTTATCTTCAGGGCAGATGTTTTTATTTTATTTGGCTTATAATTCCTTACTAAATGTAGTATTTCATCACTCCGTCTTTGATATGATTTAAATCAAATTCCCGATCATTATAAATAACATGAATACACATCAAATAGTTTTCTGGTTGTAATTTTCTAATTTTGACTATGCATAATGTATGCTTTATGCATGCGCCCGTTGAAAGAAATGTTTAATAAAGTAAACAAATAAATATTAAGCTTTTTTTTTGTGTGTAAATTTTGATACCCTTTAGATCATAATTGCTCTTTATTTCATAAATTACGGTTTCATATTTTTAATTTTATAATTTCTGCATACCATCTTACCAGATTTAAACTGATGATCTATAATCCATAAAAACCGATAATCCGGAATCGCCGAAGTCCCGACGAGTCCGGATTAAAGACTTTTGACTGTAATACGAAATAACTGAAGATGCATCTTAATGTTTTTTCCCTAAATCCTAAACACATTATTAACAATGCTTACCAATTAATAACATTAAGAAATTTATTTATGAAGAATTAGGAAAGAAAAATTCACCTTTGGTTAAATAGGTGAAACTGCTGTGTTCTGTTATTTTGTGTTAGGTATGATAGCAAATGTGCAATCCCCAACCTGAAAAAACTGAGAGATTGTCATCAGTACCTCTTATGCATGGTGAATTCAAACCTAGAGGTTTTATTAGAAACTTAAAGCACAGACTTCTGACTAGTTCTGGGAGAGAGATGTTTGTACTCGTATTCTGATGGCAGATTACAATATGTAAAGAAACAATTGTAGCACAGAAAGTTCTGTGGCAACTAAGGTGCTGTAAAGCATATTACCAGACAGCATTGGAAAAAGAGAATATCTTGTGGTTTGACAAATTGCTGTGCATGTTAAGGAGAGCTAGTTGATGTATGTTGACAAAGCAACTGTCGTGGGTATGCTATGTAGTTGACTGAGTTGTTCCAGCTGTAAAATTTGATGTAGGAGAAAATTTCTGTATGCCTATTTTTCTTTTCGTGTTCAGTTAATTTTTATGTCTGGAAATTTTATTGCTGAAAGTAATAAATCATAAAGTCAGAATTCTTCTTATTCTTCGACAATATCTCAAATGTTGACTATGGTACAAGGAGATTGATATGAAATACATGTTTAGTTAATAAGTAGTTTTTGGTAAAGGAAAATTAATAAAAGTCCATTTTTATGAAGAGATTCATTAAAATTAGTGTGTTTGGGAGAGTGTGTTTGTATGTGCACAAATATATAAGAAAAATATATATATAAATGAAATAGGTTATCTAAATATGGCAAAGTACATGAGAGCTATTTGCCTAAGGGAGTAATGTGTTCATGGAAAAATGGCCCACCAGCGGCCGAGCGGTAAAGTTGCTGAACACTGGTAGTTCGGTCTGAGGTTCGAATCTTGCAAACGGGCCAGCTGCATGGGTGTTTTCGGGGTTTTCCCTATGTGTAACGTGTATACGAGCCAGTTCCCCTTAGAAAGTCCTCCACGAAGGCATCCCTCCCTTAGGCAGATAGCCCTCGAGGCTTTGCCATAATCACACGCACACCTTCATGGAAAACTTCCTATGGGAAACTGGCTCATATTCATATTATACATGTGGAAAATGACAAAATCCAACCATACAGCCTGTTTGCCTGTGGTCAAACTCCCAGCATTCAATATGCATATTATTAATTATGTGATATAAAAGTATGTAATTAAGTAATATAAAAGTACTTATTTTTTTATTTGGTCTGTGAATAAAATAAGATTGAATCATTAATAAAAATTTGGAAAAACAGTTGCTTTAATAATAATCGCTTTTATGAAACTCTGTTGTGTTTATTTGAAACTGAAGAATGTACCTTTTTCTCTTGCTTTCAAGGTATTACCTGTTCTTTGAATTAAATCTTGGATTATCAAACTCTTTCACCAATTAAGACAGAAAGTTCAATTATAATAAACTCTATAGAATGCTTTCTTTTTAATGTAATTCACTAGTAGTACGAAATGTGTGTCTTTAATTTTTTTCCTTATTAAAATTTTTGTAAACTGTAAAGATCAAGTTTTAATGCAATTTTATTTTATTTTTTAGATACTTTTAGAATTGCGAGGAAATACCAGTGAATTTCCAGTCATTATGTAATATAAAAGTATTTATTTTTTACCAGGAAAATATATGATTACAGAATTTTATTTCAATCTATATTTGCAATAAATAAATTTGTATTCTTATATCAAATGTTATTTTTTCTTGTGTGTCCATCTTGTCTTCTAAAATGTGGTGATGTATCAAAATGATGAGATTGTCAGGAATTTTAGACCATATCAGAGTCAAAAACTCACAGAATTTGCATTGTTAACTAAAATTGAATGTGAAAAATTTGAGTTTTTATGTACTGAAATATTATGCAAAAGCAACACTTTTCTGTACTTTATTATGACAATTTACTTTTTTGTCACTCAGTTACGTTTAGATTAGCATAATAAAACCTGTTGTTGTGGTATTATGGAATTTATAATCAATAAACAAGTATCCCTCTTAACTCCCTAAAAATGGTATCTCGCATCTTTTCTAGATTTTTTACTTCTGAACTTTTTTAGTGTGGAGAGCATCCATTGTTTTCAACACAGTGCTTTATTGTTTCTTTTCTGGGCCATGGTAATGAAGCCATGTTTCTTCTTCTGTCAGTATCCTCTAAATTTTTTAACATATTTATAAATGATAACAGATATTAAGAACATTCAGGCTAATGTTTGTTTGTTTCTGGCATTAAGATACTAATTATTATATCTGTAGGAAAAGCAGATTTTCAGCATTCCTGGCTTTTCTTGCAAGATTTCTTCCATTGATCTAACATGGATGCCCATTGTCATAGCAGTCTGAGAGGCAGTCAGTCCCCTATTTCCGATATGCAGTACAAAGTCTAAAATCTGGACATCTGATATCAGAACCTTTGGACCACTAGCATATTTTTTTTTTTTAAACAAAACTTAGGAATAGAGAATATAATGCCTCAGAAAAACAGGTATGCCATAAAAGAAAATTTTATTCTGGCTAACTGAGATTCCTGTTTGTCATTATCAAACACCTATTGGCTAGGAAATCACGTCATGGCCAGTGACAGTACGTTGATTGACATTAGCTGTGAAAGCACCTTTGGCCCGAGTGGTTGTATGGGGGTTTAATATTTTTCTATCTGAACTAAACAATAAGTGAAGCCTCAAGACATAAGAGTTTGCTGATACAGTAGACTCCCGATAATCCGCGGGCAGATTTATGCGCGGAGCCGCACAATTTTTCTTTTTTTTTTTACAAGCGTGAAGCACAGAAAATAAAAATGTTCACAAAACTTAGCGAAATGTTAAATTTGCTAAACATCGTGCTTATTTATAGCAAAAATATCCCAGGCCTTCTCAGAACCTTCCCCTCTGATGAGTAAGTTATTTCTTACTCACACTTGCAGTTCCCGCTCCACGGCCCTCTCTCGTCTTAATCTTACTGATACGTCCACATCCTCCCACTCGCCATTGTTAGTTTAAGCCTGATAGTGTTTGAGAACCGGTTGGAGTTAATTTCTTATCTTTTATTGTGTTCAGTGCTTGTGCTTTTTGGTTTTGTGTTTTTAGTTACCGATTTTAAATGTCAGGAAAACAAAATAAGATTGTGTTGACGATTGCGCAAAAACTAGAATTAATTTCCAAAGTAGCAAATGGCGCTACAAAGCAGCAGATGGAATTGGATTGAGGAAACAACAGTGCGTGACATTTTAAAGCAAAAAGACAAACTGGTGAACTTTGCACCAATGTTGGACAGTGCTTCCGCAATGAAAACGCGAAAAACTATGAAGGGTTCTACCTTTGATGAGCTAGACACGGCATTGACAGAGTGGTTAGCTCAAGTTCAAAATGAGGGTACTCCTGTAAATGGTCCTATCATTGTGATGAAGGCAAAAACCTTTTTTGAGTTGTTAGGCCTGAAAGGAAATTTTGATGTGTCTTCTGGCTGGTTGACTCGTTTTAAGCAGCGACATGGAATTCGAGAAATTGGACTTCATGGGGAGAAACTTAGTGGTGACCAACAAGCAGCCGACGATTTCCACCATGAATTTGAAGAATTTGTTTTGAAAGAAGAGCTATCTTTTGAACAAATTTACAATGCCGACGAATCGGGACTTTTGTGGAAATGTCTTCCAACTCGCACTTTAGCATTTGAAAGTGAAAGTAAAGCGGCGGGTCATAAAAGCAGCAAGGAAAGGATCACTATCATGTTTTGCAGTAACGCTACCGGCGGACATAAACTTAGACTTGTTGTCATTGGAAAATTAAAAAAAGAAAAAAAAAAAAAAAAAAAAAAAAAAAAACGAGATCTTTCAAATGCACAGGGATAGAAAATTTGCCCGTTGATTACTTTAACCAAAAAAAAAAAAAAAGGATGGATGAACCGAAACATTTTTCAAGATGGTTTGAAAAAATCTTTGTTCTTCAAGTACGTGAATATCTTAAATCGAAAACCTGCCCGAAAAAGCTGTGCTATTGATCGACAACGTACCTTCTCACCCAGCAACAAGCGTGCTAAAGTCTTCTGATGGACAAGTTTTTGCAAAGTTTCTCCTCCCAAACTTTACTGCGCTAATCCAACCCATGGACCAATGAGTCAGTGCAACAATGAAGAGAACATACCGAACCAAGCTGCTAATGACCAAAATTGAAGAAGGTTATGATCTGAAAGAATTTTGGAAACACTACACAATCTTGGACAGCATCTACGATATTGCATCTGCATGGGACTCAGTGAAACTGTCAACCGTCATAAAATCCTGGAGAAAACTCATGCCTAACGTTGAAGCCAGCAACAACCTAACCCCTTTGAGTTGTGAAGAAGAGAATGAAGATGTAGACACGCCCACGGCAACTCTTGCCGATATGGTGAAAACAGTTCCGGGTGGTGAGAACGTCGATGCTGAAAACATTAATGAGTGGTTGGAGTGTGATGTCAATGAACCTGGCTTCGAACACTTGACAGATGACAAAGTTGTGAAGAAAGCAAAGGAAGAGACCGAGATTGAAGGAGAGCGAAGTGAAGGCGAAGAAAAGCCCACTGTGCAGATGCGGATGCGGCTTTGCAACAAGTCGATAGACTGCTAAGCTATTTGAAAGAACAAGACGACGCGGAGTTGGCCTAGAAACTTATGCTACGAAAAATGCAATCTCGGATCAAGAGAAAATGCTTCCAAAGCAAGAAGCAAACACAAATGACTGATTTCTTCTAAAAGGTGTAGTTTTACAGTTATGCATTTGTAATTACATACAGGGTTCGTACGCATTTCTGCACACGGAAATTAAGGACCATTAGTGAAAAAATTAAGGACATATATGCAAATGGGAGCTGAATAAATTCAATTAAAAATATTTTGCTATGCCTGAATTTCACTTTTGTAATACCATCCTAAAAATAAAATAGATCCCTAAGTAGTATGCAGTATTACTAAACATGAATTAACTAACATAATTATTAAAAAGTTTGAGAATAAAATAAACTTTGTGCAACTTATCAAGTAGCATTAAATATTTGACACTTATAATAGTTGGTCATATTTGAAAGAAGATAGTGTAACGTCATCAGCTATTTTCCCACGGGCTCCCACGAAGTCTGGGAAAAGGAGACTTCAAATGGGCGCCAGATGACCACCCTGATGACACTTACGAATTCTTGAGGTCGAACGTGACCCCCAACAAAGTTCGGAAAGCATATTGTTTTTACGAAAGGAGAAAACTTTCATACAAGTTCTCACGGGTTGTGGAGTGTCCATTGTGTGTATGCGATAGACTGTCGCCAACTGCCTGTTTCTCGAAATAATTTAGATAGACCTCCCAAAAAGACGTTCTGAATTTTCCCACGGAAAATTTCAGTTTCTCAGGCTGTCAAGACAGTATCTGAGAACAATCAGCGCCTGTTAACCAATGGAGAGATGCTCCGAAGAAGACGTTTAGCGAATCACTGCAGCAGACGCACAATACACGCCCAGAAAACCTGGACATAAAAAGAGTGAGTGAAAATAATTAGAGAGTTTTTTAGTCTGAAGTATACGCAGTCGTTGCGTAGAGAAGAGAGAGCCTTTCTCTTGTATTTTACGGCTCTTCCCGAGTCGCTAGTAAGCTTTAGAGAGCCCCTTTCTCTCTTGTGTATTTTACGGCTCGTCCCGAGTCGCTACTAAGCTCTGTCAAGAGCGGAAAAAGAAACCCTCAAAGAAGTGTAGCCGGACTTTTTCTCCCCTACCTCTGTTTGAACTCAAGTGATTATTGTTTCCTATTGGAAATGGACTACTTTGCTAAGCAAACTACTTTGTTATGATAAGCAGTTGAACTTACCTTAAAATTCAATTTGTGAAATTTAACACTTACCTTATTTTTAATTACACTACCAATAAAAATTGCTACAGCTAGAAGGTATGTGTTAATTGGTGGCAGCGGTGGGATCGTAAAAAAAAACCCAATAGACAAACAAAGACGTGATCGTTTTGGAGAACCGTCCCGGTTCTTATCTTCATTCAGAATCAGCCGATTATAGCAGTGGAAAAGAATTCTTTCGCAGTAAAGATTGGAGAGTTTAACCAGCAGCTGAAAAGGGATCATCGATGAGAAGCGTTCGTGAAGAATCAACTACTACAAAGACTAGTTCCGGAAGTGCCTGGGAAAGAGTGTGAAGTAAAATTCTCCCTCGGGTGTAAAGACAAGACATAAGAAGTCCAGACAAGAGTGAAGTGTTGTGAATTCGCGTTTGGTGTTTACCACCCTCTGTGCAGTGAAAGTGCTTTTGGTGTTTAGTGAAAGAAGAATCGCCCAGTCGACTATTGTTCAATTGGTGTCCTTCTTCGGTCATTGAACCGTGTGTGCAAATAGAAAAGAAAGGAAAGAAGAGCTGTTATTTTTTTTGTCTGCAATGAGTAAGTTGATATGGCATTATCTTTTTTAAAGAGGCATTTTAATGGAGTTTGTCTTTTGTGTATCGAAATTATATGTTTAAATGGTTACTCGTAAATGTTTTGTTTTTAATGAGTAGAGAATTTTATAATAGTATTTTCAACCTTTAGAAAGCACACATCAGTTGTAAATTGAGTGAATAAGTATTGCTCTTTGTGACTAGTATTCTTTTGCCAATAAGTATTTAGCAAATGTTTTTTTTATATACTGCATTAAGTATGGTTATGTGTTAAGCTGCAACAGATTATTTAAGAAATGCTTAATTTACTTTAATTTTTTTCCTATGTTGCTAAAGGTACGTATTTTATGTCATACATACCATAAATTGCATTGCTATGTTGTTTTACTGTAGTATTTCTGGATAGTGTGAAACTTTCAGCGTAGACAAACTGGTACCTTTAGTTTTATTTTATTGTATCACTTTAAAATTTTGTCACTGGCAAAATGTCATATCTTGGCAAGGGTAGAAAGCAAGACCTCATAAATCTGTCTGTAGAATTAGGTCTAGAAGTTCCCCCAAATGCAAAAATACAAGATCTTAAAAACCTCATTGTACAGAGCCCTCAGTATGACGAAAAATTCGTCGAGGCAACACTAGAGTCGATTATCGAAGCGCGAATTGAACAACATAGACTCGAAGAAGCCGAAGAGCGTAAACTTGAAAGGGAAAGGGAGAGAGAATTTGAATTAGAACGTCTAAGGTTGACAAACGCCAATAATGGCAGAGAAAATTCTCAAAATAATATTCCGAGATCTATGAGAGATTTGCAAAATTTAATGCAGAGATATAATCCCGAATCATCGGATATTTCGCTTCACTTAGCGATGTTTGAGCGTCAGGCTTGCAAAGCGAAGGTAGAGGAAGGAGACTGGGTGTCACATTTGATGGCTCTATTGCCAATGGACATTGTTTCTATTATTCTACGAGAGCCGGAACAGGAGCTAGATAATTACTCCTACGTAAAGAAAATTCTTTTGCAGAGGTTTAAGTTGAACCCAGAGGCGTTCCGCGTCAAATTTGTTCAACACCATCGTCGTGCGGGTAGTTTATATAAAGACTTTGCCTTTGAGTTAGAAAACTATCTAGATGAATGGTTAAACGGAGTAGACGTACGAGATTTCGATGCGCTAAAAGACTTAATGTTGACGGATCAAATTAAACGTCGAGTAAACAGCGAAATTCGCGAACACTTCGTGGATGAGTGGCCGAGTATAATATCTTCTGCCGAACTAGTGAAGAAATTAGATGAATATGAAGCAGTACGAAAGTCCGTAAAAAAACCAACAGGTTTTACTAAAAATACCGAACAGGATTCAAATATTAAAGAAAGGGGAAAAGGAGAATTTTCAGATCGAGTACGTCGCCATGATAATGTTTCGAAAGAAAAAACTGCGGAGAAATGGAAGTCAAGTGTTTTCGAAAAACGGAGAATACCTAGATGTTATGAATGTAATTCAGATAGTCATCTCCGACCTCAGTGTCCTCGGTTAAAAAGACAAGAGGCCGCTGAAGCTGTAAACAAACTAGGCACTTCAGAATCTCCAGATACATGGCTAGCTCCCTATATGAGTATAGCAAGAGTAAATAATCGAGAAATGCCTGTACTCCGAGATACTGGCTCCACTATCGATCTGATCGGATGGGACCAAGTAACACATCAGATGCTTCTAGGAGAGACAGTGTGGGTTAAGCAGCCGCTAGATTTACATTCCTTGTGTTTACCCTTGGCTCGAATTGAATTAGAGGGAGAGGACATTGGGAAAGTCATTACTAAAGCCGCAGTGATTAGCTCCGACCTGAATCAAGAATATTATCTGCTGGGAAATCGAACAGCCCGATTGATAGAACAGAATAAAATGCAGCCCCATAAAATCAATGCTGTTATGACTCGCAGTCAAACGAAAGCTTGCAGCAGGAAAGAAAATTCCCCTAGCCAAGGTCCAGAGAACATCGAAGTTGAGCGCCCCGCGGGGCGAATGAATGACGAGGAGGAGGGTGAAATTACCCCCGTTAGAAGGGTCAGCGCGGGATGCGCAGAAGGAGAAAACTACTTACCCCCCTTCCCCGATCGAATGACGAGCTGATGAATACTCTATTAGGAGTGACAAAGAAAGATTTTATCAAGGCTCAAGACGAGTGCAATGCCTTAAGCGATCTCCGAAGGCAGGTACAAGAACAAAGGACCGCTGGAAAACGGGAGTTTGTCCGAGAAGACGGTTTGTTTTTTCGAATTTCCGAAGATCACCATGGGAATAAAAGAAAACAGCTAATCATTCCTGAAAAACTGCGAGAAAAGGTAAAGGTTTTGTGCCATGAAGGAACGGCTGCAGCACATTTAGGGGTTACGAAAACGAAAGATAAACTTTTAAGGTATTTTTATTGGCCAGGTTGCTTTAAAGAGATAGAAGAGCATGTTCGCACGTGTGACCCGTGTCAAAAGGTGGGAAAACCCGGAGAAAAGAAAAAGGCACCTATGAAATTAGTACCCATTATAACTGAAATTTTTTCTAAAATCAATATCGATGCTTGCGGACCCCTACCAGTCACTCCGAACGGAAATAAATATATCATAACTGCCATCTGTATGTCCTCCAAATATCCTGATGCAGTCCCCGTTGCAGATATCAGTTCCGTGACGGTAACGGACGCGTTGATGAAAATTTTTAGCAGAATGGGGTATCCCAAAGAGGTCCAATGTGATCAGGGAACTTCCTTCACGAGCAACCTAACAACCGAGTTTTTCACAAAATTTGGTATCAAAGTGACTCACAGCTCTGTTTATCACCCGTAGTCGAACCCCGTAGAGAGACTTCACCGCACAATCAAGAGACTCTTGCGAGTGCTGTGTTTAGAGGCCGGATCGGAGTGGGAGAAACATCTCCCATCTGTTCTGCTAGCATTGCGTACGGTTACACACGAAAGTATGGGATTTAGTCCCGCCGAATTAGTCCATGGTAAGAACCTAAGGACCCCAGAAACATTA
The DNA here is from genome assembly GCF_044657685.1 of Stegodyphus dumicola. Taxonomy (NCBI): domain Eukaryota; kingdom Metazoa; phylum Arthropoda; class Arachnida; order Araneae; family Eresidae; genus Stegodyphus; species Stegodyphus dumicola. Next base: position 165,392,086 of record NC_140768.1, on the reverse strand, counting down.
TTGTATGAACACTGGGTTGAGCCCCAAGAGGAGAATGTCACTGTTACGGATTATGTTCTGTCGTTAATAAATAGACTGAAAAGGTGCCAAGATCTAGCTTTTGAAAGGTTAGGAGAATTGCAGGGAAAACGTAAACTCTGGTATGATAAGAAAGCAGTTAAGAGACAATTTAAAGAAGGGGACTGTGTGTTAGTCGTTGCCCCCTCGAAAGCAAATCGATTATCAGTTCAATGGTTCGGCCCTGGTATTATTGAGAGTCAACTCTCAGAGACTAATTACGTAGTGAAATTACCGGGAAAAAAAGAGCGTTCTCAGATATATCATGTTAATATGCTGAAGCCGTACCATCAGCGGCCTTGTATTGATTACAGACGTCTGAATCAAGTAATTAGGACCGAATTTTTCCCGTTACCGAATATTGAAGAAAGGGTCGAGACGGTAGCTTCGGCTAAATATATTACTTTATTAGATTTAGCAAAGGGTTATTGGCAGATTCCGCTCAGCCCCAAGGTCCAGCGTCTTGCCGCGTTTGTAACATCCTTTGGCACTTACCGTCCGCTAAGAATGCCCTTCGGGCTTAAAAACGCTCCGTATTTCTTCAGCAAATTAATGGCACAAATACTTCAGGGATGCGAAACATACGCAATTCCCTATCTAGATGACATCGCCATATTTTCAAATGACTGGAGTGAGCATTTAAAGCACTTAGGCCAAGTGCTACTACGAATATTGCACGCAAATCTTAAAATTAAATCGTCAAAATGCAAGTTTGCACAAAATCATGTAAAATACTTAGGGCATGTGGTAGGAAACGGTTTCCGAACGCCTACGGAAGTGAAAACAGAAGCGATTCTGCAGTTTCCTCAACCCACAACAAAGACTCAAGTCAGAGCGTTCCTTGGTTTAACGGGATATTACGGACACTACATCCCCAAGTACTCTATAATAGCTGCACCCCTCACAAACTCACTGAAGGGGAAATCTAAGAAAGGAGCTATAGACTGGACTGAAGAATGCGAGCTAGCCTTCCGGGAGTTAAAAAGGCTATTAACCGAAAAACCTGTGTTATTCGCACCTGACTATACAAAGGAATTCATTGTACAAACAGACTCCTCCGATGTTGGAATGGGAGTCGTTCTTTCGCAACGGGATGATCTCAACAAGGAGCATCCGGTTTTATATTTAAGTAAAAAGTTCTCAAAGGCAGAACAAAACTACAGCATTACGGAAAAGGAGTGCGCGAGTATCATTTTTGCCATAAAAAAATTGCATCATTATTTAGATGGGCAAAGGTTCAAAATCGAAACAGATCATAACCCCCTGGTGTGGCTAAACAAAAAGGCAAGTTCAAACCCGAGATTAATGAGGTGGTCTCTAGTGTTGCAACCTTATAACTTTGAGGTAGTTTACCGCCCAGGCAAATTGAATAAAAACGCTGATGGGCTGAGTCGTTTCGAATCGGGCGAAACATAGAGTGTAAAGAGGTGATCATGCCAGTTTCTTATCTGAATAAGTATTTTGTATACAGTCAAAGTGTAATATAAGAATATATCATCAGTTATTTTGTCCCTTTGTTAAGAATATTTGTGATGTGTATGTATATATATATATATATGTGTGTGATTCTGATTTTAAATATTCCATTAATTCTCGCCTCTAAAGTTAATGCCTTATTGACTTATATGTGAACTTTTCAATAGTGACATTACTAGTACTGTTATTAATCAATATAGCTGTGTTCCTGTAAAGGTGTGTTTGAAAGTGTTATCGAGAGAACAGTTTATTTCGGGTCAGTTTTTAAGTTAGTGAAATGATGAGGAGAACTTTCCTCTTCGTTTCAACTCGAGAAAAGTTCTTCCGGAGGGGGAAGGAATCTATAGCTGTAACGTCGTCAGCTATTTTCCCACGGGCTCCCACGAAGTCTGGGAAAAGGAGACTTCAAATGGGCGCCAGATGACCACCCTGATGACACTTACGAATTCTTGAGGTCGAACGTGACCCCCAACAAAGTTCGGAAAGCATATTGTTTTTACGAAAGGAGAAAACTTTCATACAAGTTCTCACGGGTTGTGGAGTGTCCATTGTGTGTATGCGATAGACTGTCGCCAACTGCCTGTTTCTCGAAATAATTTAGATAGACCTCCCAAAAAGACGTTCTGAATTTTCCCACGGAAAATTTCAGTTTCTCAGGCTGTCAAGACAGTATCTGAGAACAATCAGCGCCTGTTAACCAATGGAGAGATGCTCCGAAGAAGACGTTTAGCGAATCACTGCAGCAGACGCACAAGACACGCCCAGAAAACCTGGACATAAAAACAGTGAGTGAAAATAATTAGAGAGTTTTTTAGTCTGAAGTATACGCAGTCGTTGCGTAGAGAAGAGAAAGCCTTTCTCTTGTATTTTACGGCTCTTCCCGAGTCGCTAGTAAGCTTTAGAGAGCCCCTTTCTCTCTTGTGTATTTTACGGCTCGTCCCGAGTCGCTACTAAGCTCTGTCAAGAGCGGAAAAAGAAACCCTCAAAGAAGCGTAGCCGGACTTTTTCTCCGCTACCTCTGTTTGAACTCAAGTGATTATCGTTTCATATTGGAAATGGACTACTTTGCTAAGCAAACTACTTTGTTATGATAAGCAGTTGAACTTACCTTAAAATTCAATTTGTGAAATTTAACACTTACCTTATTTTTAATTACGCTACCAATAAAAATTGCTACAATAGGTAACATTTACGTTTTACTAACAGTTAGCTTTATGTTGATTTTTTTATGTCTCATTTTGTCACATACTTGGTTAGTCTAGAGGTTTAGTAAATAGCAGGTAGATTTTATGTCAAACGGCATAGATTAAAACAAGAAGTAAGATCATAATCAGTAGGATTCAATGCAAAAAACTGAATGTTTTTCACTGCTGCTCCTTGTCTAGAGAGAGACCTGCTGATTACAACAAACCTGAAAGGCCTGATGTAGGCACGGTTGGCAAGTGTTGAAAGTTAGTCAGGCTCTGCTTAATGCAGTCAATGTCATAGCTTTGTGTAGAGTTCCAGGAGTTGTAGCCCAGTTAATATGCTTTAAGGTTCCAATAAGCCATTAAAGCACCAGAGGTGATAAGTTGTTTTGTATATACAAGGTGTTTCATAGATCATGGGACAAACGTGGAGGGGTGGTGGAGCGTACTAAAACATGCATTTTTTGTATAGGCGTGTAGTGTCTATAGTGACGGGTTTCAGGCAGGAACGCATAAAAAGACACGAGAGGAAAATGTGTTTATGTACAAAATCAATGCAAAGTGCTTCTTTATAGCAATACAGTATTCACAATATATGTTCAAAAAAGGGAACAGTAATAGGAACTACAGCTGTGATTGGTTGGCAATGCAGCGGTAGCGAGTCAGACAAATCACGATCCGATGCATCAGAGGATCATTTGCAACTCTGCTGTCGAGAATAAAAAGCTGACATGCATCGCATGCTGCTAATGGGAACAGCAGAGCAGCGCTATGGTTGTACCAGGAACAGTTACCAGGAACAGGCGTATGCCGAAGCACACAATGTTCGAGAGATTGCATCGGTCTCTCGGCGAAAACGGGTCATTTGAAGCCACCTCTGACACTATGAGTGAAAAAAGTGCACAACAACCTCGCATTGAAGAATCCGTCTTGAACATTGTGCATGAATCACCTCAGACAAGTACAAGAGCTATTACACGTCGTCTGCAGCTGAGTAATTCCACCGTTTGGAGAGTATTGCATGAAAATGGTTTGCACCAATACCATTTGCAGAGAGTCCAAGCCTTGCAAGAGACAGATTACCCTCTTCGAGTTCATTTCTGTCATTGGTTCTTGCAGCCGTGTGTGGCGCAGCCGGATTTCCCATCGGATGTGATATTCACGGACGAGGCAACTTTCTCACAGAACGACATCTTCAATAGCCACGACATGCACGTGTGGGCAACTCATAATCCTCACGGCACACATCCAGATCCGCTTCTCCGTGAATGTGTGGGCGGGTATTGTTAACGACTACCTCATAGGCCCATACCTCTTACCTGCATGTACAAATGGCTTATGTTATCGTATTTTTCTGCAAGAGGTGCTACCGGAATTGCTGCAGGATGTTCCGGCTTGCGTTCGTGATCGCATGCGGTTCCAGCATGATGGTGCACCAACCCATAACCATGTGCGGGTCCGCAATTACTTGGATGGGACATTTCCGGGCCGATGGGTTGGCCGTAGTGGACCCGTTCGACGGCCAACCCGCTCACCATATTTTTCTAGCTTGGATTTTTTTTATGGGGCCATCTGTAGAGCACTATTTACGAGACTCCCATTGACTCACTGGAGGACCTCGTTGCACGACTATCCATTGCGGCTGCAAGCGTGCGCGAAATGCCTGTCACTTTTCAAAATGTTCGTCAATCCCTTCTGCGACGTTACCAAGCATGTATTACTGCTGGTGGTCACAATTTTTATCATTTATTGTGAATACTGTATTGCTACAAAGAAGCACTTGTGTTGATTTTGTGCATAAACACTCTTATCAGCGGTTGTACTGCACCCCAAAATTCCTTTTCCCATGCGTTACACCACATGTGGGGGGCGAAGTTGGATGGATATACCATATGTTCTTTCACGAAAAGAGGACCCTGTTTTTTTCGACAGGCAAGCATGGAGATATTCTACAGCATACTTATGGTGGGGGAAAATATCCATTGAGTTAGAAGATCTGCATTATCGACTGGGACCCTCGAGCGAAGCTAGTTTCTTCCCCCCCTGTTTTCGTCTGCAGATTTGATGACACATTGGTGTAGCCTTGGAAGTTGAATGATTGATTAGAGAAATGGCTCATCTGGTAGTCGGGAAACCCTTTCCCGTGAAGATTCCTAACGTTGGGTTGCTGGTTTTTGGCTTCCTGCTGATCAACATCTACGCCAAGTTTTCAATGCGCCAGCTATTAAAGTGGCTGCGCAGTGTTTTCGCGAAAGGAAGACGGGGAAACCTTTTGTGATTGACGACTTACTTTTGAAGGAAGGGTCCACGAGAATTTTATTTTTGCTGTTTTCGATGACTTCCAAGATGCAGAGACGGGACCAGCCGACGGCGTGCCGTGGCGGTCTAAGAAATTAGACAGTTTTCCCCGACAAAGCAGTGGTAACACCTGAATTGCAGAATAGCCAACATCTTAGTGATGAACGGAGTCCTGCCGCACGGAAGCGGCTGTGGGGCATAGACCCTGGCCTCCTAAATTATTTTCCATTATTAAGTTTTGTTTCCCTTCCAGAAAACCTCTGCTCAAGAATTTTGTTATTTCCAGCTCTGTTACAAGAATCCACAAATAAAAAAAATGTCTGATGCCTTCGCAAGGTAAATTTGTAAATTTTGGTTGCAGGTATGTAAATTTGTTTCTTCAGAGTAAAGGCCAACCTGCCGCCACCATTGTTAAAAATGTAAATGATTCATAAAAATTTTTCTCATTAATAAACGTTAGATTGATTTTACCTACTTAGCCTTGTAATTAATTCTTTACACTGGAACTTAAAATAGAATGTTTTTTTTTTTTTCGCTTACACACAACGCAATTTTGAAATTTAGAATTGTTTGCATATTTTGTTTTTATGTTACACTATGATAACTACTCGTACAGTTTTGTGATTGATACAATATTGATTGAAATGTTCTGTTATGTTACATATAACACACAGTTACCTACCTCATAATCTAGTATGAAACAATAGTTATTTCACAGAAATGATGTTCAGTAGTAAATATTAAGTATGAATTTCTATTATGTATAATATTATAACAAACTTGCTTTAATATGTAGAGATAATATTTAAGGTTAAGTAGTTAGTTATAAATAATTAAATGAGATAATTAGATAACCGCAGTCATTACAGATTTACATGGCCACTATTAAATTTTATTTTTTAACAATATTTGTTAAAAAAAGCCTTATTAAAATCAAAATCTAATAAAATTTCGCAGTTTAAAATGCATGTAATTTATGACATTGAATCTAAACAATATTAGAATAATTATACATTAAAAGCTACAAAACATTTATGTTTTGTAACAACCACACTCAACAAAATATTTATCCGTCATTTTAATTTGAAGCCTATAAGATTTTTCTGCCATCTTCTTGGCGAGCCTTCGTGGTGTAGTGGTTTGCACACTGCACCAGTATTCCAGAGGTCCGCTCTTCGACTCCCGGTGAAAGCGTTGTTAATTTTTTTCATCTTTCTTGCTTTCAAAAATACCTAATGTCTGTACAAGCCTTCGCAAACACATTGGCTAGTTTATATCGATTTCCTTCACTTTAAGCATCTTTTCTAACAATTGCAGATTTGTCTCAATATGCAAACCAATGCTTTCGCTAGTTTCAGCATGCTTTATCTCCTAACTTGTCAACCTCTCCACAATGTACCTATGAGAGTTTAATTGATCTGGTAAAAGTTAAATAGTCAAAAACCTCCGACAAACGTGAAGCACATTATCGCTATGTCTGAAATTAACTACAATATCAGACAAAGGTTTAAATAACAAGAACAGTCAAATTCAAACCAATTATGTGGACAAGTGGTTCAAAGATTATACAATTTAATTTTAATTTAATCTGGCTCAATAACTATGTCATATGAGGAAATAAAAATGGGAAATTATAGTAAAGGATGAAATCATAAACAATTGGGTAATTTACATAATAATAACTGCACATATCTTTGAAGAATAATTTTCTTTATGTATTCAGTTATTCTTATTCAGTTTCTTTTTTCAAAACGTTTCCTTTTCATTTTAGAATTTTTGGATTTTATTAAGGATTTCTGTTATTCTAAAAAACACTAAATGCATTTAGAATGTACAGGAAAAGCGGCTAATTTTATATTTTAGTAATATGAGCATTCAGAATAAATATGAAATATATATAGGAAAGGCCGGTTACAGAGCTGATATGTCAAAATGTCTAGAATTTAGTAACAGACTTTACAACAAAATCTAGAAATGGCAAAACTTTTAGAATATAGAGCAGGCATTGGAAGCAGGATTTAGAAAGGCACTAGGCAGAAGAATTTAGGATCGACAGAGATTGCATCAGGTGGGAAAATGCCTAGTGCCAGCTATGTGTATGATGCATTAAGAAATACTAGATGAATCTTTTAAATTGTAAGTTTTCAATTTCTTTATTAATAAAAAAAGCGTTTTCTGTAATGTCTGCCCATGTGATAAGATTAGAAGCATTTTTGATATTTTCAATGCTTGTGTCTACTGAAAAGTAGAGAAAATAAAGGGAAGATAAACATGTTAAGATTCTAGTATCAGAAGTAAAACATTCAAATATTATGTTTTCATTGTTCTTCCAGACGTTCTCCAAAAAGTAAGAAATTCATTGAAAACTTTCTGTAAAATAGATCCATTACGTGTTGACATTTTTCATTTTGTCACCTATTTCTAGAATCGTGGGTCCATAAATCTTGCCTGCAAATCCTATTATTGACATTGGGAATATTTTTTAAGAATTTTTCAGCCAGCAGGGCAAAGTAGGTATTTCTAACTCCTCGTGAACTGCCGTGTTCCTAATGAACCAGCGGCAGTTCATCACTTGCCCGAGTGTTACATTTTGTAGCACTTGGATTTTCTAGCTATTGGTGAAGCTGGTATATCCCAAACAGGGCAGGCGTAAGAAAGTATGGGACGCAAAAGGGTTTTGTAAATGAGCAATTTGTTATCCATAGAGTGAACGGAGTTCCGGCCAATTAAGGGGGTAAGTGATCGTTTACGGACACGGAACTTGGCAATAAAGCTGTGTAATGTGTTGGCTCCAACACCTCAGAGATGTAGCGCTGACTGTTTAAAGTACCGGCAATGCGTATTAGAGGAGTTCAAGAGTGATATCCAATGCCGCCCCATACCATAATACCGGTGCAGGACCAGTGTGGCTGTGCATAACGCAACTGTTCAGCATCCTCTCTCTACGCTGTCTCCAGACTCGAATCCAACCATCATACTGTTGCAGACAGAAGCGTGACTCGTCAGTAAAGACAATTTCATTCCATTCTGCCGTCCACATCCTTCTTTCATCGCACCATTGGCGGCAGAGACGTATGTGGTTCTGCGTTGAGGGTAGACGAAGCAATGGACATCTTGCAGACAGACCATTCTGCTGTAAACGGCGTTGAATGGTACGTGCAGACACTGGATGATGCGTTACAAACTGAATGTACTGTGCTATGGTTCGTGATCCATCACTGCCATGCGCCTATGTTCCTGTCATCACGTGAAATGGTGCACTGAGGTGGATGCGATCGAACACGTCGGTCCGTCGTACCCTCCTGCGTCCAACGGTCACATATCCGCATTACAGTTGTTTGGTTTCGTCCAACACGACTACCGATTTCCCTGAAAGATAATCCACACTCTCGGTAGGCCACTATCCTTCCTCTGTCAAACTCAGATACTTGATCAAAAGATGATCTATGTTTACTACGAAGCATAATTGATAGTTTTTTTAAAAGACCACAAGAAAAACACAATTGCCGAACTTGAAATCATCGAAAACTCCAAGCCTTAATTAGCGCTTTGAAGTGGTGCCATGGGCGTCTCCGCTGAAATTCTAATCATTTGCATATCTCGCCTTCGCTAATGCATGTTGTAAATTTCATGTTATTTGCATGCTTCCTTCAGGGTGTTGCATTTACGGTGGCCAGCAGTGTAATTTGATAACCTAGCATAGTGTAGAATATTTTAATTTTGCAAATACTTTTCTCCTTGAAATATGCTAGTATAATACTTTGATGTAAATTAAAATGCATTAAAATTGCAACACCAGGATCAAAATCACATGAAAGGAAGAAGTTGGGATATGCAAATGATTAGTATTTCAGGACAATTAGAGACACGGGAGGGAGAAATGACATCTGAAGCACTGCATGAAAGAAAAGTTCTGTCGTGGATTTCTCGTTCGAAAAGTGCTTTGTAAGGTTGGAGTTTGCTCAGAATAGTGTGTTATGCCTCAAATAAGAAGAGGAAATGCTTACCAGCAAGTTTCAAAATTCGAGAGAGGCAGGATCATTCCTATCGAAAGTGTAGGTTATTGTTCCGCGATATTGCTGGTCGCACTGGTCAACATCCAACCACCGTCATGCGAATATGGAATCAATGGATTGCTGACGGTCATACTGAACAACATGCAGGATCTCACGGCCCTCCCATGACTAACGCCAGAGAAGACGGACATATTGTAAGGTCAGATCTGCAAAACCGTACAGCTACATCATGGACCATTAGACTGGAAATGGGCATGTTTGCACAATGCCCAGTGTCCGCTCGTTGCAGCCATGTGGACTATCAATACGATGATCATTACTTCAGCTTCCCTTGACAATGCAAGCATGGATAGACAGAGACTATGGTGTGCCGAACAACAAAGCTGGATACAGGAGTGGCACGACGTCGTCTTTTCAAAGTCCCGAATCTGCATGCAGTATTCTGATGGCCATATACATAGAGTGTCCAAGAACACGCACACTGGCTGCTTGCATTTGATATCATCATAGGGGCTCTGCACCTGGTGTGATGGTTTGGGCAGCCATTGGGTGCACGACACGTACATCTCTAGTTCAGATCGACTGTAATTTGAATGCAGATGGGTAATTTCTGACATCTTACTACGTCCAGTGGTTGTGCCCTATCTTTGAAGCCCCCAAACACCGTATTCCAACAAGATAATGCAAGACCACATGTTGCACATCCTGTTCTGATCTTTGACACACAGGGTATTCCACCCCTCTCCAGCTAATATGATTGATGAAGTGCGGCATAGATTTGAAGCAGCATGGAATGAGTTGCCCATTTCTGTCATCCAAGCCCAGTCTGACTCCATGCCTAATGGGGTAAGGGCCGTTTTAGCTTCCAAGGTTGGCAGCTGTTTCTACTAATTTCTCACCCCTGTAAACCTCCAAAATGCTTACAAATTTTATCATTTTGTTTTCATGCCAAACTGTTTACATGTTTTTTTTTTTTTTTTCTTTTTCTTTCTTTCCTTCATGGTGTTGCAAATTTAATGGCCAGCAGTGTAAATTAAAAGAAAACTTCCAAAATGCAAGTTCACATTACAATTTTGGTGGGTTTTTTTTGCTTTCCTAATTTTCATAAGCAACAGATTTAAAATATCAGAACACAATGCTAACAATGAACAAGATTCGCATTTTATACATTTTATTAATGTTTAACATTTTCACAGAAACTTTGTATATATGCATTTGTACAAAAACATTCAATAGCTCTTATATTCATAGTGTAAAAAGCTTGATTCAATAAAAATTTATTAGAGTTCTTAAGTGTCAAAAATACTGCCATTTCCCCAGAATTGCATCTTTTATAGCATCAACATATTGTGCAGGAACCCAATACAGCCAATACCTGGAGGCTTCCGTTGTACCTAATTGAATACCCTGCAAATAAAATAAATATGATAGAATGTATAATTAATATGCAATATTAATTTATATAAAATAGAATTTAATTATTTAGTGTTAGAATATGTAATTAATTGTATAGTTTAACTGCACAACAAAAGAATGTGATGATTAGAATCTATATAAAAATTCAAACGTTAAGCTTTTCAAGTCTTAATTTATTCTTTAATTTGCTGGTTACCAGACCATATTTTGAAATCACTTTTCCAATACTAGCTGATATCTTAGCTGTAAGTAATGATTTAATAACAGTTCTTTTATTCCCAATCATTTTTCCTTTACTGCAGTTATGGATTTCAGCCTCTCCAGAAAAGTCACTGTTTGGAAAGTGTTTTCCTCACATCTACTGCAGAGTGGTGGAGTCAAGTTATAAACCTGAGTAACAAGAATTAGTACAGCATACTTTTCTTGAAATAGCTCTATAGGATTTTATTTTTAACTTGTTTTTTGTAGCAGCAGCTATGCATCACTCGAGATAGTTATGTTTTAGGAACCATAATACACTCACTTCCAAAAGTTAAGCAGAGGAAAAGGCTAATTTCCGGAAGCCAATCAGAATTAAAGAGGATGCAATTCACTGCAGAGGTAGATGGAAGTATGCAAATATGTTATATAACAGTCAATTGCGCTTTCATGTCAAGAAATATGCAAAAAAGACAGTCTTATAAGAAGCCAGATTTATGAAGGGTTACAGAAGTTTATTATTAGCAAGTGCTAATAGAAGGTGTTTAAAACTTTCGTACAATTGGTTTTCAAGACATACGTGTTTCTATGACTTCCAGAAGACGAATGGAAGATTCTGGGCGCTGGCGTGTTGTGGGGTGCATTGAAGCAGGACAGTTGATCACAGATGTTGCTGTTTTCTTCGTCATTCATCATTCTGTAATTTCACGTTTATGGAAACAATTCCAAACCACACAGACATTTGTCCGAAGGCTTGTAGCCAGTCGCCCAATTGTTACAACCCCAGCGGAAGATCTATATATTGCTATTGTAGTCAAACGGAATCGCAGAGCGGCCTTCACACGTGTGACATCTATGGTTATAGCATTCACTGGTAAGGCAATATCTGTAGCTACTGTATGCCGAAGATTACAAGAGTGGACTGTACGCTCGAGTACCTCGAGTTTTGTTCCTCTGTCCATCCAATCAAGAGGGGCACAATTACAGTGGTGCCGAGAAAATGTCAACTGGAATGTGTCTGACTGTGGCAATGATATGTTTATTGATAGGTCAAGATTTGCTCTGGTGCCAGATGACAACCGTATAAAGATATGGTGTGAACAACGAACACACAATCAATCTCAAAACATCACCGAACATCACACATTCCGAGGCGGAAGCATTATGGTGTGGGCAGGGATTTCATTAGAATACCGCATCGAACAGCACATTTTTAAACGGGGTTCTTTGACGGCTGTCCTGTATCGAGATGAAGTCCTAGAACCCATTGTGAGATTGTACATTGTAGCAGTTGGCCCTACTTTTGTTTAAATGGATGATAACGCACGTCCCTATAGAGCTGACTACCTGGAGAGTGAAGGGATTGCGTGTATGTCGTGGCCAGCATATTCACTCAACCTTAATCCCGTTGCAAATCTTTAGGATGCCTTCGTCATGCTGTATCTTGACGTTTCCCACCTCCAGCCACTCTTATTGAGCTGGAAACTGCTCTACAAGAAGGATGGCGATTGCTTAATTCTGTGGTGGTTGACCACCTAATTGAAAGCATGGTCACAAGGTGTAAACTTTGTATACAGATGAGGGGAAGAATCACATACTCTATTAATGTCTTTTTTTTTTTTCATTTTATGCTGTTTATTTCCACTTTATACATAATTCTGTTTAGGTCTTCAGTATGTAATTATCTGATAACTTAAAAATTTAATTTTAAGTTATCAGATTTGTTTTCATTTCTGTATAGAATTATTGATTTTGTTTTATGCATAAATATATATGCTACTTTTCTGCCAAATTTTGTGTCAATCAAAGCAGTATTTGTTGATTTTTTGCATTTTACATCCTGTGCTTAACTTTTGGAAGTGAGTGTATATAGAATAAACATGTCATCATTGATCATATAAATTTGGGTCTTTCTTAAGAGCTTTCTTTTCTTAAGTTCTCATTAGAGTTTATACTGATTTGTCTCGATAAAAGAAAAGTCCCATTTGAAATGCTGGTTATAATTGGTGTGTCTTTTTATATTATTTGATTAAAGCTATTGACACTGATGAAACATTATAAAAACTGTACTATAATCATGTAGCTGTTCTGTAAGCCTAAATAAAATTTGACTATATTTTGTGAGGTCAGATTAAATTTTAATATTTTGCCGAGTTCATATTTAATTGTGAAAGTATTAGCCATATTAAATATCAACTATAGTAAATATATTTGCTTTGACTAAGAGCAGAAATTCATGATAGCTGCTTTTATCCTACAAAACACTAAGTCTTTATTAGATGTTCAGCTTAAACAAGTGCAAACAAAAAATTTAGGTTGGAGAACAACTTTCATTAGACATTGGTTGAAAGACCTTTCCACTGACGGTAATTAAATCCAAAAATGGTTAAAAACTATGCATGCTAATAGCAAAGAGCATATAAATAATGCAGACAGCCAAGTTTGTTTCTAGTCATGAAGAATCTACTATCCAAATTTTTTAACAGGCTGCAATTTCTGTATTTGTCAAAATATGATCAACTTTTCCAGGCTGTGCACCTGAATGTGAATATGCATTACGTGCATCAACATTAAAACTTCTAACTCAAGAGTTATACGAGACATTCTATATTTACAGTATTCTCCCATGAAGCAATTCATAATGTTTTTAAAGTAGCATTTAAATTACTGCTTGTCTGAAATTTACACAATTTACAAATGTCTTATATGCACACACACACACACAAAAAAAAAAAAAAAAAAAAAAAAAACTGAAAACAGTAAAAAATCAAATTTAAAAATAAAATCAGCAATTTAAAATTCTGCATTAGATCATCCAAATATGCATTATAGTGCCAACCAGTTGAGTGCAATCCACCCATCTATTCCATTAACAAATTTTTATATATATATTTTTACTATGCACTGTTAAGTCATGATAATGCACATTAAAAAAATAATAGGTCACACTCATGAAATTTTACAGAGTACAAGTTTTATATTTATATTCTTTGAGATCATTACCAAAACTAGAATAATCTCTATCTACAGTAGTAGCCCCTGGTTGCTCTATAAGCATTCTGGACCTATTGTTCTCTTTGATTGTTCTGGAACATTCTAGACAATCTATGTAAATCCCAGTCATTAATGGCACGCAAGAGACTGCTGTTTGCTTGATGAATAGAACTGCTGGTAGTGTACATGTATATAGATATTATGGTATATTTTGGATATCTAGGGCTATTGCCACTTTTATGGATAAAATAATCCACCTACAAAAAATCTAACAGAAACTCATGGTCAAAAAGGTCCCTCATTTAAAAATTACTAACTGCAATACACTTTTAAGCCAGATATTAATAACTCATCGTTTACATTTAAATTGGGTATATTCTTCTGTGCTCCAACCTAATCATCAGTACTTCCTATCGCTGTTTTCATGCAAAGTACACCAACCATTAAAATTAAAGGATAATAACACATATAAAACATAACTGATACTTAATGAAAAATTATAAATAGAAATTTACGCAAGTTAACATAAATAACAATGTTTAGCAGTTGATTATTCGCAAAATTAAATTAAAATGAAATTAAAACCAAATTTATAGAAATTAGAAAATTAAATCACTTCTTGACGATTTTTTTTTTTCTTTAATATGGTGTATGGTCATCTTGGATAGATATGCATACCTTACAACTTCTTGATTTCATAGGCTTTACCAAAGTGTTAATCAACGCTCGTGGATTTGCATGCCACTCTTTTAAAACTGCATTTTTCAGCTACTGTAGGATCGGGAGGAATTTGGTGGGCTGAAATTTGGCACCCGACGAAATCCCACTCATGCTCAATTCTGTTTCAAGTCGGGTGAGTAAAATGGCCAACCTATCTGAGCGATATCTTCTGTTTGTAAGTGTTCCGACACCAAATATGCTCGATGAGGCCGAGCATTTTCATCCATTAGCAGAAACTCTGCATCAACAGTACCCCTAAACAGTTTAACTTGAAGTTCCAAAACCTCATCAACATATCTTTGAGTGTACAGAACCTCCTTGAAAGATATGTAGCTCGGTGCATCTATTTGTCGTGGATTCCTTTCCAAACTGTTAAACCACAGTTGCAAAAACGGATATTTCGAGAACAAAGGAAGGCGAGTGTCATGTTCCTTCCTCTCTCCAGATCAAAACACATCTAGAAACACTGTTCAGAGTACATCTAAACTCGTCAGTAAACAATACTCAGGCCCATTGAACATGACAATAGAACCAATTTAAATGGCCTCTTCTGGAAGCTGGAGTTAGTTGGACACAAACCATTTGTGTTCTTGCATACAATACAACCTCGGTAAGCCTTCGTGCAGCAGCAAAACAGATAATTCTTATGGGAGGCTGAAGGTCCAAAACCAAATCTCTTGTAGTCGCTTCGTGGTTTCTTCGAGCCGACAACAGAAAACAGTCTTCTGATGCAGTTGTTGCTCTTGGTCGCCCTTGGCCATACTGTATATCAACTGATCCAGTAATTAAAAAGTGGCTCCAAATTCTTGATATGACACTTTGAGGGATATTCTAATCTTGGGCAACCTCCATTTGTGTTTGTTCCCCCTTCAATTCTACCAATATTTGTCACTTTTGACCTTCACTAAAATGATCACTTTGAGTAATAAATACTGATCAATCTTAGAAACCACATCCATTGCCACCTCATTGTCAATAGCCAAATTTGCATATTTCTGGCACTAATGTATGCATGGAAGTACAATTCTGTATTCAATTGTACTTAACATAATTAATAACAGTGTTGTTGCAACATTAACTTGGTGAGCATTGGGCACTGGTTGCAACATTAACTTGGTGAGCATATTTTTTCTCATCTTTTAAATTTGATGACCAGTGCATAGTTCAGTTGATATCTGGAAATAAACTGGTTCAGTGCAGAGTTTTTACAATATTATTTGTTTGAACATAAAGCTGTAATTTTAAAATCATCAGTATCATGTTTATTTGATAAGATTATGAAACCTTTTCTTTTTTCTATAGTTTAATTTAATGCTTTATATGCTATTTTCAGAAATTTCACTAACTTGCACGCAATGATTTTAAATTTCATCAGGAATAATTTGTCAACCTTGTAATAAATATGATTTTTATGTTAAACCTGCAAATCCTTTCCAAATTATATAAATCTCATATTCATTTACTTATTTTTAATTTAGAAAACTTGTCCATTATTAATTTAATAGATGTGGAAAGATGAAATAATACTTTATACTTACCATTATATGATATTCTTCATGACCTTCAATTGATTCACTAACAATGTTTTTTATAGAATTCATAGGGATCTTGTCTGTACGTTCTAGAAGTGGGAAAAAAAAAAAAAAAAAAAAAAATTAAAAACAAAAAAAGAATTCCTACTAAAAATTTCTATTTCATACTACAGAATAAATTTCATACCATAATATTTTGTTTTAGTAACTTGGATTTCACACATTTTTTTACTTTTCCCCTCCATCAGAATTATTCTGAACTGCTGGAAGTTTAATAACTGTCACAATAAATGGCCAGATATGAATATTTTTTCTATGTTAAGATTTTATGCTTCAAAACTTTATATTTTTGCACAATAAAACTATGAGAAATATCCGAAGATTTAAAAAAGTAAAAACGGATAAACATTTCCACAAAAATGTAACCAGATATTTTATTGAGCTTCATAGCATTTGCTAACTTCTGAAATTCTACACATACATTTCATAATATATATGGAATTTTTTTCTTAGCAGATACACTCTACCAAAAGTTTATCAACATGGCAACAATATCAACACCAGTAAAACAGTTTTTCTTTTCACTCAACCATACAATCATTTCAGTTTGCATCTAAATTAGTACTTCTTCTTAATACTTTAACTATTGCTTCTAAAATTACTGATGTACGGCACACATCATCCTTCATACATGCCATGCTTTTTTTTCAAAACTTTATTTCAAATATAAATACATAACATTCATTAGAATTCTAAGTGGTGACTAAAAATAAAAAGTCAAAATTAAGACAATGAATTCTCAAAGTTTACAATCTAGAAACCTATGCATTCAATTTATACAAGAGATTTAGGTTTGTTTACACAGCTCAAATATATGATCCCTGATGATATTAAAATGTAACACAAAATTATATCTAAAAAATAATATCTTTTGTCCCAAAAGTATGAATAAAATTTCAATCGAACAAATTCTATTCAGAAATGTTTTGAAATTAAATAGTGTTGAATTTTCAAATTATATGTAACATTAAAAAAGATTTTACCAGGAAAAAAAATTTATATCTGTTGTTTAGTGTACATAACCTAGTATAGTTTAGTGTACATAATATATGCATTTTAACAATTCAATAAATGGTAATTAAATGGAGAATATGAAATAATTGGCTAGAGATAAATAGAAAGCTATGCATTATTACTATAATTATTTGAAATTACTATCATAACAATTTTGAAATAATTGTTATTTATTATTCCAGAACACTCTCAATGTTTGCCACGTAGTTGTACATGGCAAAGATTTACGGGAGTGTACAACATACTGTTGTACCAGCCAATTTGCATTGTGGCCTCAAGACACAATGCAAATTGGCACTCAAGGGTAAAGAAGGTGGCCACCACTTATGTACACTCTGCACAAAAAAAGGGGAGGAACATTCTACTGAACCGAATGATGAAATTTAACCTCAGTTTTTCATGTCTTAAAAGTGCAACTTTAGATATCTTTTATATTTACATATAGCGAGAGTTCTCGAAGTGTGCACCTTGGCACTTGAAGTAAGGCCAAGGATGCTGCAAACAAATTTTGCATTGAATGCATGGCCATATTTTTCATTAATTTTATGTCCATTAATGTATTCCATTAATTTTTAGTCTATTTCTTGAAATAATAGTTCCTTAAATTTTCTTCAATACTTATACTTCAGTTGTTCTTCTAACTCCATTTAAATAGCACTTTTAACATATTTATTTCTCCTTCTAATCTTAAGTAATTCTCGTTCTGTGTTTCATTTCTTAAAGTGCCATTTTATTCTAGCACTTAGTTCTTTCAATTTGCAAATAATTCTATGTTACTGCATTAGATTTGTATTCAATTATCCCTATACATTTTTTGCACCTGTTACTTTCAGACGTAAAATTGCTATATTTGTCTTCCCAGCATTGGTATCTGTTGACATTTCTTTTTTTCCACTCCCAACCGTCAGTATCCAACTCGTATACATGTTGGAAAGTAGTACAGTGAAAAACAAGTTGTGATCTTGACGAAACATTGCAATAAATTGACAAGTGCTTACTGATATTTCACAACATGAAAATATTTTTATTAAATGAGCAAACCAATAGTAGCTCGAGTGATAAGAGATCGACAATTGGAGGAGGAGAAAAGAAGCAAAAATATCGTAATTACATTGAGAGTTACTCTGACTTTGGTTTTACTTCAGCAGAAGTAAAGAACGACAGGTATGTTGTCTGCTTAAAAAATATCAGCACTCAAAACTATGCTCCCAATTAAGCTAAAGTGACATCTGCACAGCTAGAGTCTGCGAAGAGCGAAGTGTAAAAAACTATGTACTATTGCAGAAAAGCTTATTCTACTGGCCGCTCTCAGCACAGTAATGTGGGAAAAGTTGTGGGAAAACTCATTCTAAGGTATCTTTATCCAACATAGTCGAAAAAGTCAACATGCAGCTCAGGATCTCAATGTTCAGCTGATAGAGAAAACGAAATGAAATGAATTCAGTATGCAATTAGATGAGGCTACTTACCGTAACAAAGATGCAAATTTTATACACTGTGTACACTTCCTGGATGGTAATACTTCTGTAGACCTTCTATTCTGCAAGATCATCACCGGAAGC
This sequence comes from Stegodyphus dumicola, assembly GCF_044657685.1. NCBI lineage: Eukaryota > Metazoa > Arthropoda > Arachnida > Araneae > Eresidae > Stegodyphus > Stegodyphus dumicola. The sequence goes on along the minus strand of NC_140768.1, from coordinate 165,373,556 downwards.
TCAAGCCTTGACTTGTTTCAAATGCTTGACAAGTTTATAATGGAAACTGATTCAGTTTGGAAATAGTGCATCTGTGTATGTACTGATGGCACTCAATCAATGTCTGGTCATTACTTGAAGGACTGCAGACACTTTGGAGCAAATACCACATGCTACATAGACTACAGGCAAGAACTTGCATTGAAATCGGTTAGTTGTCAGTTGAATTTGACATTAGAATAGGTCACAGACATAGCAAACTACACAAACTAAACTGCTGAAAGCATGATTTTAAAAAAAGCTATGCTAGGACATGGCAGTTGAACACACAGCCTTCCTAAGCAATTGCAGTTCACGATGGCTTTCACATGGCAACATCCTGTCTTGTGCATTTGAGATTCAAGAAATTCATATTTTTCTGCAAAACGAAGGTTGTGCAATGACTAAGTATTTTGCCAAACCAGACATTTTCCTCAAACTAGCATATCAGTGCAATATATTTGAGAAACTATATGGTGTTGGTGTATTTAATTATGGCAAAGCACACGAGGGATATCTGCCTAAGGGGAGGGTTGCCTTCGTGGAAGACTTCTAAGGGAAACTGGCTCGTATACAAGTTACACATGGGGAAAACCACGAAAACGCCCATGCAGCCAGCCTGTTCGCGGGATTCGAACCTCGGACCGAACTACCAGTGTTCAGCGACTTTTACCGCTCGGCCGCTGGTGGGCACTGAGAAACTATATGTCTTGAATCTGTCTCTACAGGGCAAAGTACGCACATCTTGTAAAAAGATTTCAGCATTTAGGAAAAAGCTGCAATTGTGGATAAGAAAACTGGATGACAGTGGAAAGGTTGTAGCTAAACAGAGCTTCTTAATAGTCATTGTTTTACAGGAATTCCTGTCCCTTTTCAAGGAACACCTCTCAAAGCTGACTAAACTGGTTCACAAAATATTTTACAGAAGATAATGTAGAGAAATTTATGTTGATCAAAGATCCTCTTCATTCTTAAGTACCCAACACTTTACAAAGAGAATATAACTGAACTCTTTTGCGATAACAGTCTGAAATTTGCTTGCTCAGAGTGAATGGAGTTTGGGATCTAATTCAGATTGAATGGAATTTGGGATTTAATTAAAACTGAGTACTAAAGCTCTAAGTATCTTCATTTCCTTTGCAGTATACTATCTACAAGAAGCTGGATTTCAAACTATTGCTAAAATAAGTACCAAATATCGTTCGAAAATCAGCGTGGATCAAGAAATGAGAATATCTGTATCAAGCCTTCTTCTGTAATTTGAATAACTGTGTACAAGCTCACCTATCCCACTGACTTTCTAATTCCCCACTGCAGGTTTCTTTTATTCATATTTAATTTGTATGTTTTCAATTAAAATTATAATTTTTCACTAAAATGTTGCTTTCAGTTCTGTGCAGAGCATACTTTAAAATGTTAGCAACAGTTAATTTATATCATTTTATTACTAGCTCCAAACAAACAAAAAACATATTTAAATTATAAGCTATAGTTACAATTTGCTTTAATAAAGGAAAACAGAAGTACAAACCTTTGGTTCCAATCCATACTTGGTCGAGTTCTAATTTAAATGTTAATCTAACTTTACCTCCAGACTTATTTACCATACCAGATAATGGATATGGAGGCAAACTGTCCTATAAAAAGTATAAAAATCACAAATTATTAATCATTCCATTGCATTAGGTTAGAAAGAGAATACATTTTTCAAAATCTATATATTGTTCCAACTAAAAACTTGAAATAAATTTTAAAGTGCACTCATTTTCAAAAGTAAAAACTAATGAGAATTAATTAATAAGCTTTTAAAAACTTTAAAAATATGGGATATGAAATACCACTTGTAATTCATTTCCCAAAGATTTTCATATTCATTTCTTTTATGAAACTTAAAAACTGGAACTGGAAAACAAGCAGAACCTTTCCCTAAAGTGTAAAATATAATGGATGCTAGTTATAAAAAGAAAAAACACTTTCGAATGCTAGTCGAAAACAGACCAACACTAAAAAGAAAAGTATAACAATAAATTACAAAAGTACAGCCACTCAGACAGGAAAGTGGTTAGGGACTTTGACTGTCATACTGAAGAGCCTGGGTTCAAATCCCAGAAAAGGCATCGATGTAAATTGTCTGTCCCTTCATAGGAGGCAAAGTTGGCCCACGTACCCCCATAATAAAGTGACCACTATTTTACGCCTTAGTAGTGGCCAATGCCTTTCCTAGCCACTACTTCACGCTTTAGTAGTAGCTAGTGCCGAGGAAAAAATTACAGAAGTACAGTTATCAGGTAATTATCACTCACTGTTAAGGTTTATAAAGGAAAATACTGATTTTGTTTATAAAAAAAAAGTTTAATTACCCCCTACAAAAATGTGAACAGAAAATTCTGAAATTAGAGAGAAAAGAAAAAATATTAATAAAGCTAAATATATCTAGTAACTCAAGGATGTAGTCTTTGTAACATTACATTTTATTATTCAGTGCAATTTTTCATAAGTGGGGAATTTCAAGGAGAAAACATTATTAAGAGGACATTATACTTAAACTAACTTTATTCTTAGACAATTCTTCTGCTCAATATGTAACGCCTTATTAGCTTAAGTCTGAACATAATATTCATTATGCTGCCCCATGCAATCAAAGATCAAAATATATAGTAATTGCTTTCCAAATTTATAAAATAAATAACAAATGAGTAATTCAACTTTATTTGTAATCTTAAGGATAATTTTAGAAATATATCTCAAATTCTGGTCAAAAAATATTGTTTGATATCATTAATAATTTTGACTTACTTTAGCATTTTTTATTCCTGGTTGAGCATCTTCTGGAACACCTCTATCAATGATTTTTTTATGCATCTATGAAGTACATGTGAAAAAAATAATCATAAGTGAAAACGATACAGAAATTAAGTATTTCAATATAATAATTCTGGACTACTTGGTAAATGATACAACTAAATTATGGTAAATGATACAACTAAATTATGTGAAAAGATAAAACATAATACTTACCTTTTGCTTACACAGAGGTTCTTTTGCAGCAGCTAAAAAGAGAGGAAAAAATTAAATTAAAATTTAACAAATATTTATATAAAAAGCTTTAACTGGCTGAAATGAGAAATGAAACAAAAACAAAGAGATTATACACAAAATACTGCCATTACTAAACTCTTTCTTTAAAACAATCTCTTCAAGGTAGTTGCTGCCATCCTCCATTTACAATTGTAACATGTGTAACCATCATTGTACAGAGCTGATTTTCTACACCTTGAGACTGTAGTTGAAGTCAGCCATTGTTCACACATTTTTTGTGAATCGAAACATAGTAAACAGAAAGGGAGTGGAGGGAAAAACAATCACAGAAACTCATTATCTGCTGCAGCTGTCGTTACCATGTTTACCAGGCAAGATGGATGTTGAAAAATAACTTGAAGTTCGTATTTTAAAGTAACAGATTATGATAATTGCCTTGATCATAATAAGAATAATAGAATCCCTAATAGTAGGTAGGAAAAACTACCTACTATTTGGGATTCCTGTTCTCGCTTTATTGCTAACTGAAATTATTTCAACACTAACCTAATTATACAGTCAAAAGTCGTTAATTTGGACACCCATAATCCGGAATGATCTATAATCCGGACCTCAAAGCTAAAAACTTTCTGCGCATGCTGTTGGCTTTAGTTTTCCACATGCAAATTCTGATCGGAGGTCGATCGGCGGTAAGCTAACATGGTTGCCGCTGATTGGCCGATGACGTCAAGATCGGCGGGTTGGCTGAGTATAATATATATGTACGCTGGTATCGGTGAATCTTGTGTTTTCTTGTTCTTATCAGTTAGCATTATGCTAGTTTGCTTTCAATCAATGATTTTAAAATGTAAAGGCTGCAGTGTTAGCTCTTCTATTTTATTTACGGAATAAAGCAAGAATTTTATTTAGTTTAGTCTTAGCTTTATTTAAGGGAAGCAAAACATGCTTTGCTCTTATCACCACTGCCAACAGGGTTATAGGCCCAGCGCCAACAGCTAATCAGTCATCCAGTTCAACTCAACATTGAAGGAATGTAGGTGAAGAGGGCCGTTATCCACGAAAAGAAGCTGACCTGTCTTAGAAGTTTGTTCAAGTCGTTGTGCTCACACTTAATTGAAGATGTCATTACTACCTGAAGGTTTTGAGTTGTTAAACCATGACAACTGGGATCAATGGAAAGTCGATATGAAAATGCTGTTACTGGATAGAAATTGTTGGAGCTTCATAGAAGACAAAGAAGAAGAATTAGATAAAAGTGCAACAAGGCGTGAAAAGCAGGAGTTCACACTGAGGGAGAACAGAGCCTTCACTATATTATATTACGGAATTAAGCTGAGTTCAGGCCGCTGATACAAGAATGTTCAAGTGGTAAAGAAGCGTGGGAAGTTCTACAGAAGCAATTCGAACCCAAAACAAGAGCAAGGATAATTCAGTTACTGGATGAATTTTTTAGTATTAGACATACGCCAAATGAAGAAATAGGATTATTCATCGCAAGAATAAGAATGACTGCAAAGAAGTTGGCTGAAGATGGTCACAACTTGGCAGATCTTTTTAAAGGATTCCAGGCAATAAGGAGATTACCCCAGGAATACTCCGGCATTGTACAGTTGATATATAGGTGGAAGGACGAAGATTTTACGCTGGAAAGAATTGCTGAAGAGCTGGTAAGAGAAGAAAGCCGACTTCGTCAGGTAGTTGCCGATTTAGAAGACAGCAAGGTAAGCGTGTTTAATACTATTAGTTTAAACGCAGGGAAAGATAAAGTTTAAAATAAAACTAAATCTAAGAAAAAAATGGGGAATATGAGAATAGGACCTTGTTTCAGATGTCACAAATTTGGGCACTTAATTGCTCAATGTAAAGAAAATGTAAGTAAAAATCAGAAGTTTAAAATAGACGATAAAAATGGACAGTTTAAAGATAAAGAATTAATGTTAGTAGAAAATTATGTAACAACTACAGATAAAGGAGGTAACGCAGATAAATTTAATTGGGTCGTAGATACTGCAGCTACAACTCATTTCTGTAATAATAGAAATTTAATGACAAATTTCGAAGAAATAAACGATATACGTATGTCTTTAGCTGTAGGAAATTGTGAAAGTAAAGTACTAGGAAAGGGTACTGTCAAATTTGCAGTAAAAGTAGGCAATCGAATAAATTGGATTGAGTTAGATAATGTGTTACATAACCCAAATCTAAGAAGAAATTTACTATCGGGAGCAAGGTTAGAAAAGGCTGGTGCTCATTTTGTGATTTCAAAAGGGAAGATGTGGATATACTTTAATAATTGGGATAGATTATGCTACGCTAAATGATATGACGGACTTTATCACGTAAAACCATTTAGATATGCAACAGGTAAAAGGGAAGCTGGTTACGGTACAGAAATTGGAAAGTTAAATAAAGTAGACGATGCAATGCTATGGCATCGGAGATTTAGCCACGTAAATTTTGATTATATTAAGAAAACTAGTAAGAATCAAAGCGTGAAAGGGTTACCAGAAATTGAAAACCAATAGAAAGGTGTAAATCGTGTATTATTGCTAAATCTAGTAGAATAACTTTTAAATCTGTTCCGAAGAGATCGGATAAACCATTGCAGTTGGTTTATTTAGACGTTTGTGGCCCACTACCAGTTCCATCTAAGGGTGGGAGTAAATATTTTCTTGCTATTGTAGATGACTATAGTGGATTAGTAACAGTGTATTGTATGAAAAATAAAAAAATAAAAAAACGAATCGTTCTACAACTTTAAGAATTATCATAGGCAAATGGAAAGACTGACGAATAGAAAATTAATAAGTATACGCACCGATAATGGTGGGGAATTCTGTAACAGGCAATTCGAAGGGTACTTAGCCGAAATTAGTGTTGAACGCACGAACGCGTACACCCCAGAAGAGAACGGTGTGTGTGAACGTTTTAACCGAACGGCATTAGACACAGTTAAAGCTATGCTTAATGATGGTAAAATGGGAAAAGAATGGTGGGCAGAAGCTCTTGGCTGTTTCGTACATACGTGGAACAGAGTATGTCATAAAAGCAACCGAACCCCTTATGAAATGTTCCTAAATAGAAAACCCAGTGTTGTTTATTTTAAAGTATTTGGTTGTAAAGCCTATGTTGGCGTGCCAAAACAGATTAGGAATAAATTAGAAATGAGGTGCAAAGAAGGAATCACGGTAGGATATGCGAAGGAAACTAGGGGTTATAGGATATGGCTGCCAGAAGAATGCAAATTAATAGAAACCTGTAATGTGAAGTTCGATGAAAAACTGTATGCAGCAAATGGCATCCTGGAACAGAAATCAAAACCTAAATTTAAAAGACTAGAGGAATCTGAGCAATTAGCAGAATCAGATGAAGAATAGGAAATTTCTAGAGAAGAAATAAAGTTGTCAGATGACAAATCTACTCCGAAAGAAGTATCAGACTTAAACTGGCAAAGAAAAGCAGTTAAAAGGCCTGATGGAACACGTACAGACATATATTATTATGTAGAGGGAACAGACACCCATTTTAGATCCTATAATGATATTGAAAAGTATTGTGAGGCAAGAAATATTAAATATGAAAAAGATAAGTTCGATTTTAGTGGAAAAAACGAATACTCAGGGAAAGTTAATTTCATAGAACAGGAGACTAGCTCTGTGTCTGAAGAGGCAAATTCCGTAGAAATAGTTATCCCACAAAATTTTAAAGAAGCACGAAAATCAGTAAATGCCGAAGAATGGGATAAGGCAATGAAAGAAGAAATCGACACAATAAAGGAAAGAAAGGTTTGGGAATTAGTCGAAAAGCCAGAAAATACGCTAAAAAGAAATGAAAAGAATCAAGTGATTAGATACAAAGCACGCTTAGTAGCACAGGGATTCAGGCAGAAAAGAGGTGAAGATTTTGATGACGTTTACAGTCCTGTAGTAAATTTTTCAATCATAAGAATATTTTTCACTATACTGGTATGTTTATATGGATGGACTAATTGTCCATCCATATAAACATACCAGTATAGTGAAAAATATTGTAATTAGATGTAAAGAACGCATATTTATATGCAAACCTAAATGAGAAAATATATATGACCCAACCAGAGGGATTTATCGAAGAGAAAAATAAAGTGTGTTTATTACACAAGGCCATTTACGGTCTACATCAAAGCGGCCGTGAATGGTTTTGTGAATTTGAAAGTACTTTAGAAAATCTACATTTTAAGAAAATACAATGGTGTAATTGTGTTTATAAGGGTTCAAATGTAATTCTCTTGTTATATGTAGATGATATTGTGATTTTTAGTAAAGATCAATATAGTATAGATAAAGTAATTTCACAGCTGAGTAAGTTTTTTGATCTTAAAGTATTAGGCAAAACTAAAACGTTACTTGGAATTGAATTCTTAGAGAATGAGAATGGGGTTTTTATACATCAGCAAAAATATATTGAAGAAATTTTTGAAAAATTTAAACATTTCCAGATACCAATAACTTCACTTCCCATAGCTAAGGGCACTATTCTTACAAAATTAGATTGTCCATCTACAAGTGCAGAAGTTGCGGAAATGCATACATTACCCTTTAGAAATCTGTTAGGATGTTTAGTTTTTGTAGCTAACAGGACAAGGCCTGATATTACATATGCAGTGAATATCTTATCACAATTTCAGGAGAATCCTGGAATTAAGCATTGGGAAGCATTGTTGAAATTGCTTGGTTATCTCAATAGTACTAAATTATATAAGTTAAACTTATCGAAGATTAAACATCTAAATTTATATTGTTATTCAGATGCTGATTATGCAAGTAACAGAGATGACCGCGTGTCCATGGGAGGATTTATATTATATTTAGATGAAGTACCGGTAATCTGAAAAACTGTTAAACAAAAATGTGTAAGTTTATCAACTATGGAAGCGGAGTATATCGCTTTATCTGAAGCAGCGAAGGAATTAATGTGGACGAAAAATATCTTACAAGATGAAATTTTAAAGTTTAATTTAAGAGAGTGTAAACTATTTTGTGATAACAAGTCTGCCATTGATTTTTCTAAATCGCCAATAGAAAATCGCCGAACTAAGCACATAGACGTAAAATATCACTTTGTTAGAAGACTAGTAAATGATGGAGTGTTTGACCTTGAATTTATCACCAGTAAATTAAATACTGCCGACTTATTTACAAAAGCAGCGACTGCTGTTAATTTAAGAATGTTTTGTTTAGATGTTTTCAGTGTTTAAAGACAATAAGTGTTTTCGTATAATAGAATTGAACTATGAACTTCTGTGAAAGTTTTGTTTTTGTCTTTGCATGGGGAAAAGAGGGCCATTTGTTGGCTTTAGTTTTCCACATGCAAATTCTGATCGGAGGTCGATCGGCAGTAAGCTAACGTGCTTGCCGCTGATTGGCCGATGACGTCAAGATCGGCGGGTTGGCCGAGTATAATATATATGTACGCCGGTATCGGCGAATCTTGTGTTTTCTTGTTCTCTTAAGTGATTATCAGTTAGCATTATGCTAGTTTGCTTTCAATCAATGATTTTAAAATGTAAAGGCTACAGTGTTAGCTCTTCTATTTTATTTATGGAATAAAGCAAGAATTTTATTTAGTTTAGTCTTAGCTTTATTTAAGGGAAGCAAAACATGCTTTGCTCTTATCACCACTGCCAACACATGCGCCGCGTTGCAGGCGTTTTATGCGTGCACGCAAGACCTTGACTACTGCGCATATGCGTGTGCGCAAGTGCAGAATACGTTTTCGCCTGCGCTTTTAATATATAACGGACGGTGTAAGCTAAAATTATCTAACTATCTATTTCAGTTAATGTTAATGATTGCGTTGTTCCTTAATCTTCGAATTGGATCCCGCTTATTATTTTTTGCAGACTGTAAGAGCAATTTTATAAAAGTAAACTTGAAATTTCGATTATGTCAAATAGAATTTCCGATGCTGGAACTTCCAAAGGATCTACAAAACGAAAGTATGTTTCCAACAAACAAAAAGTGGAATTGCTCCAAAAAATGGATAAAGACATGAAGAATGTGACAGAGAGGTTAGTGAAAACGAAAAAATTTCGATTGACAAGTTAGTCGGTATTCTCGGCACAGCAATTAATGGGACTTGAACAGCGGAACTTTGTAACTGAACAAGAAATTATGTCTGTTTATAGAATTAAAGAGAAAGTATTATCACATAAAACGAAGCACCTTAAACAACTTACATTGAAAAAAATGTTTAATAAAGTAAAAAAATAAATATTAAGCTTTTTTTTTTTGCAAATTTTGATACTCTTTAGATCATAATTGTTCTTTATTTCATAAATTACGGTTTCATATTTTTAATTTTAGAATTTCTGCATGCCATCTTACGAGATTTAAATTGATGACCTATAATCCGGAATCGCCGAAGTCCCGACGAGTCCAGATTAAAGACTTTTGACTGTATCTGCATTTTATAATCTTTAATTATGAAATCTCAAGACTTTCATGCTCACATTTCCAGATCAAGAATCCAGGTAAAACTACAATTAGCGTTTAGACCACATTTTAAAAAATTCAATGAAATGACATACTTTATGAAAAGTAATACATTAACTGGCACATGAATGCAAAATTAATCTCACTCACCTATACGTACTGCTTGAAATTGTTATATTGTGATATAATTTACTTCTGAAATAAAATACGTACTTGCCAACCTACAACACTCAAAAACTGAGAGATTTTTTACAGAAAGGAGAATTTCTCTCTCTCTCTCTCTATATATATATATGAAAAAGTACATAATTTAATAATGAATTAACCTTAAATAGTTACTAATTATTGCCTGAAATTGTTTTAAAAAATAAAAAATTATCAGATAAAAACAGTACCTAATTAATACTTCAAAGTTAGTTACTAATTCTTAAATGTGAATAGTACAAATATATACATATTTCATATCAGAAAGTATCTTATATCAGAAAAAGATGCACTTGCTGGAGCATATATACCTGCAAACTTTAGCATGTAAATCACTTTTGAGTTGATTGGAAATTTATGTAGTATGTAATCACACACTCAGGAGAAGTACTTTCTAAAGTGGAAATAACATTTATATTTGCCTTCCTCAGAAAGTTCTTCCATTACTTTCTTGTTGCAGACCCTATTACAAAATGTTCATCTTGTCCTGATTTCCTATTTTACCACGTATCACGAGATACAGAAGGCAAAACAAAAGTTGGTTTTACAAACTTTGATGAAATGGCTTTAAACAAATAACTAATCATTAACTGCAAAATATAAATTAATGGAATTCTGCACCGTAGACCTGCATAAGAATATTGAATGATGGCAAAACGGAGCATACAAAAAAGCACAGCTTTGTTAAGGTCCGAAAATAAAAACATTAAATATTCATCCTTGAAAAAATAAACTTATAGTACTTGGAAAATGTTTCTCTTGTCGAGCAATTTACTTTATTTTGAGAGAACTTTGTATCAGCTTTAACCTTCCAGCACGCACGTATGAGCAAAATTTACGACAAATTCAGTTTTGAATGAACATTTTTCGCGGACGTTTGAAGCTCATTTCTATTCCTCCTTTCTACCCTTCCCCACATCATGGAATGTGCCAACAGGAAGATATTTGAGTTCCCCCCCCCGAGCTTTTGTGCTACGTGGCAGCTTTTTATATAAAATTTACGACATGCGCGCAAGTCGTGTTTTAAAATTTGGAAAGAACTTTTTTTTCTCAAATATTTTGTAATTTTGTGTTATTAATTTCCATGTATTATTTTAATTTGAATACATTTGTCTCTGTAAATTTTATATTGGTTTTCCTGGCAAAAAAATATGTGCAACCAGCTGATTTTGCTCGGATTCTTCAAAAATTATCTGTTGAAGAAAAGGAGACAAAGTAACCTTTGGATGGGAGAACAATAGTGATTTCCATTCCTTATTTTCTTTTATTTCTATTTTTTAGAAATAAATAAAAAATATTAAAGTTAGTTTAAAGTGCATTTTTGTAACCAGTAAGAAGTAAATTTTCTTGCAGAAGTAAGTAATGCTAAACTTACTTTTTTTTCCTACCAAGGTGTTTTCTTTTTTTATTGTGTATACTTGTCTTTGATGAATATTAAAATTAGCTTCAATTTTAAAATATAATTATTAAATAATAAATTTAAAATTTTCTATAATCAAATACATCATTGTATTTCCATCTCACTAGCATAAGAACTTTAAAATAATTTACTTATATTTGAACGTGATATCATTTGTATTTCGCAATAATAAGATTAATATTTTATTTCTTAACAAATTTATTATCAATATTCACTCATTTCTGTCATTTTTCGTGCCAAAAATGATAAAATGATGGATGTCGTAAAAAAATATGATGTGCGTGTGCTCATGTAAAATTGCTAAGCACACGCGCTGGAAGGTTAAGCTTACATTTTGTAGTTATTATTTTTGAGAATTGCCAATTAAATTGCTCACAGGTGCAGAAATTATTTTTCTCACCCCATTTTTAACTGTGAAAGTAGTAACTACATTTTCATTTACTTTGGGTATTTTATAACTTTCAAGAGCCTTTTAATTTAACTCTAAAAGCATTTACTTCTTCCTTAAAAAATGTAAGAAGTGGGCTCCATTGGTCGAGGATTCTAGATAACTAGAGTGTACATGCATGTTTCAGAATTTTTCTTATTTAAGTATTATGCAGCTGTTGGAATTTTCCTTCCTTTTAAAAATGAAAACATCAACAATGTATTCATCCACACTTACTGATAAAGAAACTGCCCCCTTTTCAACTGTTAACTTTAACAGATAACAGGTGCACCTCATAATTTGCAAATCAGATTTTTTTTTCCCCCCTGCAACAGTTTTTTAGGCTACAGGTGCATATTTAGCATTGTGTTAAGCAATTATCCAGAGGAACTGCACATTATTTTTAAGTTTCAATAATTAGCCATGCTATATTAAAGTCTGTCAAATCTCCTCCTAAAGTGGGTTGTGAAGACTCTGTTAAAAAAAGAAACAATTGGATATAATTTTGCATTGATATAATTGCTTCCTACCATACAGAGGCTGTTTTAATGCAAACTGGAGATTTATTTTTCATACTCACTTCTTTAACAACGCAGCTGTTTTTGTCCTTGCAATTGAGTATCCTCAATAATCTCACTATCGGGAAACATTTTTTAGTACAACTCTGATATACGCCCTAATTTCATCAAATGTGGCGATATGCGTTCTGCATTTGTTTTTGCCGTGATTGCGTGTTGTATGGCAACCCTGTTGATGTTGAAAAATTTTTCGCTGGAGTTCGTTGGTTCGCATCATGCTCTGTGTCTGAGAAGCTGGGAGGAAAGATAAAATGATGGAAGTTGTTGAATTCAAGTTTGGCAAAAGGAAATATCGTCGTTGCCATCCTGTTGAGGGGCAGTGGGTATTTGGAGGTGTGGAAAGAGGGTCTGGGAGATTATTTTTAGTGGCTGTACATGATAGAAGTAGGGATTTGTGATTATTTGCTATGTTATTTATTTGTAAACCATAGTATGAATTTTCTGGATAGTGTGTCTTGCTGTCATATAAATACGATAGTGATTACGTGGCGGCATGTAACAGGCAGTATGAAATTGGTATTTCTGCTGTTCGAAAAAGCATCAATTCATGGCAAGTGCATTTTATTTTATTCTTGTTCTTATTTTGTAGAATGCTATGCTCATTGTTATTTTAGTATGAATTTCTGTCGTTATTGTTGTTTTTTTTTAATTGTTTTAAATTTATTTTAGTTATTTTGTTGATTAGTGCGCACCGCCTAAATTTTGCAATTCGTAGATCTTTTTTAAAGTTGAAACAGAACGCTGTATACATGGTGTTCTTTGAAATTTATTGTTGTTATGTTAATTTATTAAAGTGAGGTGTACGTAGTTCATATATTCATTTGTTGCCTAAATTGTGCAATTTGTAGATGTTTTTTTAAGTTGAAACAGGACGCTGTGTACATGGTATTCTTTGAAATTTATTGTTGTTATGTTAATTTATTAAAGTGAGGTGTGCGTAGTTCGTAGATTCGTTTTTTTCCTAAATTGTGCAATTTGTAGATGTTTTTTTAAGTTGAAACAGGATGCTGTCTGTGTACATGGTATTTTTTGAAATTTATTGTTATGTTAATTTATTAAAGTGAGGTGTGCGTAGTTCGTAGATTCGTTTGTTGCTTAAATTGTGCAATTCATAGATTTTTTTTAAGTTTAAACAGGATGCTGTGTACATGGTATTCTTTGAAATTTATTGTCGTTAATTTATTAAAGCGAGGTGTGCGTAGTTCGTAGATTCGTTCATTGCCTAGATTGTGCCATTCGTAGATTTTTTTTTTGAGTTAAAACATATCACTGTGTACATGGACTCTTGTCAAATAATTTTGGTTAGAAACTTTACGGTTTTGCTATCTAAATTTTTTGTTTTCGTTTCGGATTTTCAGCTTAAATTGTGTGTTCAAAATGTGGTTTTGGAGACATTTTAGGCTTAAAGTTCGAAATGTACACAAAAAATTTAGATAGCAATATGGCAGCGTGGAGTTTCTCCCCAAAAATGTTTGGAGAGAAATTTGGCGATTTGAGGGCGCATATCAGAGTAGTTCCCATGTTTCTAAATAAAGCTGCCGTGTGATTTGATGTATTCAGTGGCAGGTTGCGCTCAAGTAAAAAGGCCAAGAACTGGTATTATGCATTAACGTTCTCATCCTTTGTTTGCATAGAAAAATTTAACTTTTCGCTTTTTTTAAAAATACAGCTTATGTTGTCCTTGTATTTTTGTGTACACACGTTTAAAAGCATTGACCCATTTAATGTGCAAATTTGAAATGCCAAACGATTCACATCTCAAATGTATTACATTTTCTTGAAAGCAATAATAGAAGGAAAATCATCTCTGTATGATTTTCCTTCAGAGTATTTTACCTTTTTTCAGACTAAATCTAGAATAAAATTGCATCTATGCACTGCTAAGCAGAAAACACATTTTCCAAAGAAAGAAAATCATAAGAAAATGCTTTAAGGTGAAATACATATTATGCAGTTGTTTTCCAAACCTTGTTTAGAAATATTTTAAAATATACCTGCAGCTTTTTCTTCTTTTGCCTCTTGCTCAGTAGGTGTATTAACAGCTAAGATGTCATTTAGAGTTGAGCCTACTACCATGACCTTAACACCTTTGGTGACACCAACTTCTCTCAAAGTTTTCTCATCTTTACATAAGCCTGTAAGAAAAAATAGGAACTTTAATTTTTACAGAAACTTTTAAAAATCTGACTTACTGAAAATTATTAATGGGAAATGTATTTTAAAATTTACAAAATAAGAAAATGGCAAAATTGAACAAGAAGTTTGTCAGATTTTACAGAATTTTATTTGTAAAATTTATTTATCCTAACAATCTTTCAAAAACTTTTATACGTGGAAAAGATCAACAAAAACAGAAGTTGTCAAAAAGAAAAGAAAAATATAAAAACCATAGAAGTATAAGCATCAGAACATGAAAGATGTAAATGTTTGACTATTTAAAAACCCTTCTTGGAATTTTGATTATTTATAACTGTTAGCATGCCAAACTTTCCAAAACTATACAAATAAATCTGCAGAAAAGCAAAAGTGGTGAAATTGCTGTAAAAACAGAAATTTAAAAAAATCATTACACAAAAAGTTTAGAAATGACAAAACAGTTAGCTGCCTATATTTTATCGGTTCAGATTTTTTGATTTTATCCTACTAAGCAATGTTGATGTAACAGAAAATGGTAATTATTCTAATTATGAAGATTTACTCACCTTTAAACATTACTTTCTGCATTGATGCTGGAACACCTAAGAAACAAATAATTTGAAATATACTACTTAAAAAACCTCATATATATATATATATATATAATATAATGCATTCTTGCATACATATAAACTGAGAAACTACATGCATATAAAATATTCATGAGAAATATTCATGAAAAATTAAAACTATAGATTAAGTTTAATTTTATTAACTGTAACAAAACTAAAGTTTAAAAAGAGATAATACTAACACAATCTAACTTAAAATTAAAAATTGCATATAAAAAATTATAGCAAAGGTTTTTGTATTTGGCTGACCATAATTCTAAAACAAAAAAATCATGAATGAGAAATTAAATTTATTTAAAGAATATATTCAAAAAGTCCTTATAAAATTAGATCATTGAATGCATGAACACTACTATTTGGTCTTGAGATTTTTCACTTTACATGCATTAACATATTCTATACAATATGTTGCTCGTGAGGTACAGATATTATTCTGATAACTAGTAGATTTTGAAAGCATATCAAGGTAGTATATGTTCCATTACAAGTTCTAAAAGACACGTACTCAGAACACAGCTAACCATATATTCATTTCACAGCTGAACCTACAATTAAGTGTCGGAAAAACTGATACAGATAAGGCTATGCAACATACATATCAATGCCACCCACGAACAATACTGTGTGCTTCTGCCAGCAGCACACAAGACATCTGTAAGAGCTTGTAAAGTTATTTCCATCCTGAAAAGGGCCGAATTTTTAATGTAATGTAACTAGAGCTCACAGGATTGGCTATAGCATTTTGAAGGTAGAATTGACATTTGGATTTTCATGCATGACCATTTCAAAAGCATGCCTTTGTAATAAGAATTCTGTCAAATTTTTGAATTTATAACAGTAAGATCATTAAAAGACCCTGGGCAGCTTATGATAACGTTTGGAGGTTAAAGGCTGTTCAAAAACTTCAGACATTCGGTGTTGGTGGAAAAATGTTCCTTTGGTTAAAACATTTCTTGACCCAATGTTTTTGTGCTACTCGTTATGGCACCAGCACTTCAAAATATAAACAAGTTGAAACGGGTTTGCTTCAGGGCACAGTTATTAGCCCTATTCTTTTTAACATTTTTATTAACAACCTATCAGACATCTTAGAATCAGATGGAATCGTGAACACTGCCCTTTTTGCCGATTATCTTGTTGTTTGGGCCAGAGCTAAAAAAAAAAAAAAGATCAAGATGGTTTAAACCGAATCTTAAACTCTGCGCTCCAGAGACTTGATGAGTGGTGTTCTGCTTATAATATGCAAGTTAATCAGGGGAAGACTACTTAGTCAGTTTTTCTCTCTCAACAGACAACACTTTATGCCTAATGTATGAGAAGTCAGTTTTGCAGCAGATGGATGGTGCCACCTATCTTGGCTGTATTTTTGACAAGCGCCTAACCTGGAGAAAGCATGTAGTTGCTAAGGCGGAGCGTAGATTACCTATCCTTAAACGCTTAGCTGGTGTTAAATGGGGTTGTGGTAGAGAGACTCTCAACTCAACGTATAAAATGTATATTCGACCAATACTACATTATTGCTGTTACATATTGATCTCGGCTACACAAGAAGTGATACAACGTCTGGAGGTCTTCCAAAATCAAGCACTGCGCATTATAACCGGGGCTGTTAAAACAACTCCCATTCTGGGAATGCAGTTGGTATCGGCAAACCAACCAATGAGAAACCTGATTCAGAAAAATGCTTTCATCCTTTTCCAAAGACTTATTCGTCTACCAAGTAACCCTCGTTGGAGGAATTATGATTATAATAAACAACGAAATCTGAAGACACAAAATGACTTTCTGCAGTGTGTCTCTAGCCTAGAACAGTACAATCATTTAAGAACACTGAAACCGGCACTGCTGTTTTTGCTAAATCCATTAGATTATAGCTTCCTTGATGTGCGGTTCGACCTGGACATGAAAATTGATAAGGAAATGAGTCCAGAACAAATAAGAACTATAGCTCTGGAAACAATTGAGCAACGTTTTCCGGCTGAGGAATGGATACATGTATATACGGATGGCTCTTTGACTGATAGGATTCAAGGTGCTGGAGTTTTTAGCAAGCTTTTCAGTTTCTACATACCTGTAGGGGCTTACTCCACTCACTTTGATGGAGAATTGAAAGTCATTCATGTAGCTCTCCAACAATTATCATTGAGACAAGAGTTCAATCAGGAGGGCTGCTGTACTGTCTGATTCGACTTCAGCAATACAGGCTATCTCCTCTTACCACAAGTGTAAGAACACATGCGTTCAACAGTGTCAGGAAGTTATAAAAGAACTTTCCCACAAGATATCTTTTCAATGGGTACCTTCACACTGCGATATTTATGGGAATGAGATGGCTCATATGCTTGCAAAAAAGGGGGCTACATTTCTCCAAAAGCCAAAAACGAGTGCAAGCCTCCATTCAATTAAGCTTCTGACATCGCTAACATATCAAAAGACTTTTAGAGATTTTGCCACTTGAGCTTGTGAGGGCAAGCCTTATAGTGTTCTCTCATCAAACCCAGCTTTTGTTCCTGACCACCCGCGAACAGTTACGGTTGCATCTTTTAGACTATTGACAGGACATGACTGTCTACAAAATCATTTATTTCACAATGGACTAGCTGATTCGCCATTGTGTGTTTTATGTAATAGTGGACGGCCAATGACGGCGGAACATTTGGACGAATGTGAAGTACTGACAAATTTTTCTTGTAGATTTCAGTGCTATTGGCAAGCAAGGAGTTTAATGGCCTAGCGGCCAATGTAACTGGCATTTGACAAATAATTAAAAGACCCTGGAAGAACATGACCAACATTCAATTTGCAATAATCATGTCAAACTTATGATTTAATAACTGCCTCACATAATATCAAATTCAGATCACATTTTGTAAACAGATAAATGCAAAATTAAATGATTCTGTACAGGGGTATATAATATAAAGTGTTAGAAATATTTTAAAATTACAATACTACTACACATGTTCATTATCAAAT
Organism: Stegodyphus dumicola; assembly: GCF_044657685.1. Lineage (NCBI taxonomy): Eukaryota > Metazoa > Arthropoda > Arachnida > Araneae > Eresidae > Stegodyphus > Stegodyphus dumicola. The sequence goes on along the minus strand of NC_140768.1, from coordinate 165,355,653 downwards.
TTATACATTACAAATTAAATTAAATTTAAATCATATCAGATTTATTATCAAAAATAAAGATTTAAATGGCAAAGGCATGCATTTATCATTTCGAAATCAGCCTATAAAGCAGTTATAATCTGAAGGATGAATTAAAGATCTTACATAAGAATATGGCAATTCTTTCTAGATATCTGCTAAGCTATATAAACGATAACTGAAAGATCTTATATCTTATGGTAATAACTATCCAGATAATAAATTGCATGATAGTGTAATATAATGCAATAAGTCTGCTAAAGTACACTTCTAACACCTAGCTACATTATTGATTGGCACAGTTTATAAACCAATAATTGCACATTTAATTGTTATCTGAGGTTCAATCAAACGCCTTTTGAAACTTCCTTTAAACTTCATTCAAAAACCTTTCAACTTCATTACTACATAATAAAATATGCAGTCTGCAGTTAAAAAGAACAAATGAGAATTTAAAAATCCTTTTATCACTACTTCAATCATTTTTCAGAAAGAGACTTGTAGCATTCCTATACAGTTTATAGATTTATCACCTTCCCTTTACAATTTATACACATATGCGACAAAAATAATTATACAAAGTTATGATTAGCATTTTTCACACATTATTCACAAGAAATTATAGATCAAATAATGCTAATCAAAACCTATTTTTATGTTCTTATCTATATATTTATAAAAAAAATATTTGCAGCTTTCAACTTTATGTTTCTGGTAATTTGACATCATTCACAACACCAAATCTACAGAAAAAATTCTATAATTCGTTTCATTTAAGTCATAGATAACTTTTGGTATCTTTCACTTTAATTCATAAGTAGTTTATTAATTAGAATAAATGGTCAAATAGAAAAATGCGATAAAAAATTACAATAATGATAATAATAATGATTACCAATAAGAGTTTCAAAATGTTTTTTTAAAGCTAGTATTGTTTCATCCAAAGGAAAACAAATATCATATTTTTGTTTATTAAAAATCATTTTAAAGTCTATAAGTTCCTTCGTTTCTTCAAATGATCCAACAGGAGTTCCTTCTGCTGTTCCACAGGCACCTGAAAGAGATTAAAAAAACATACAGCACATCAGCAAATGTCTCCTCCTAAAACTGCATTTTAAAATGTGATAGTGTAATTAACATGGGGCACAAAATAATTTTTATATTTTGCATATGACAATTATGATTAACCCTCTGAGTAGCACAACTTTTTGGATTTGCTCATGAGGAGCTGCATTCTATTAGGTAAGTTTTTATAATTACTTATTTCAGCCTTTGTTTTCATTACTTTCCATTCATTAAGACAGTTATATTACTGAAGAAAGAAAGAAGGCAATTTTTTTTTTTAAAATTATAAGCTAACATATACCAAGTAACAAAAAATCCATGACCAGATATGACTGGTAATTTACACTACGTAACAAAAAATCTCATGACCAGATAAAGGCACCATGCCACTCATGGTGTTAATATCCATTTATACAAAACTAGTATGTGATAATGAGATAACATAGCATAAACCATTTTATTACTATCACATGGCATCCAGACACACATTTATGTTCATAAGTCATAAAGTTTGAATAAGATAAATGTGTTGTGCTGCCATTATTTTCAATTACTTCAATCTAATAACTAATTGTAATTTTAATAATTTATGTTTCTTATATATGAGTATTGCTAATGTTTGGACAATTATTATTAAACTGATCCAATTAAGTCTGATCTATTAACAAAATTTTTAATGTTTTTAAAATTAGGTTTATTTAAACCAAACTTTAAGCTTAACTAGATGGAAAATTTTTTGCCACCTAATGTGACAGCTCTAATAACTTAGTCAATGGACCAAGGTGTTATTGCATCAGTCAAATGAAACTAACATTCTGCTGTGTTACGTAAATTGATCAAGGAAGATTATGACCTTAAAACTTTTCTGAAAAAAATTTTCAATTCTGGATGCTATCTACAAGCATACTGCTGCATGGCAGAAAGTGAAATCCTCAATGGTAATAAAATCTTAGACAAAAGTTCTTTCAGATATGGAATAACATGAAAGTTTTTTAGGATTTGATAGACACAGAGAAATCACCAGTTTATCTCACTCAGAATGCAGTGTTCCTAGTGGAGGCCATGCGGATGCAGAAAACATTATTGAACAGCTGGAGTGCGACTGCAACTTGCTCTCATTCAAAACCTACATAGATGAGTAAACCTTTGTGCAAGGTGGAAAGTATCAAGTGAAAGCAAAGGGAAGGACAGTGGAGGATAGGAGCAGTCTGCTGGTCATGGATAGAGTTGAACTTTTATCATGTCAAGTGCCTTCTGAACTACCTGAAAGAGGGCCAGGAAATAGTCTGCTGACTGGCAGAATGACACTATGCAAGATCATTGATCTTAAAAAAAGACAACTCAGATAAGAAACAGAAAGTTATGACCAACTTTTTACATGATTTTGAGCTGTCACAGTGATAATGTTTTTGTTATTGTTTTTCATATTTTACTATACTGTAATTTTTATTTGTTGATAAAGTTGATTTGAAATTTTATTAAGCATGCAAAAATCTGGTAAGATAGCATGCAAAAATTATACAATTAAAAATATGAAACCGTAATTTATGAAATAAAGAGCAATTATGATTTAAAGGGTATCAAAATTTACAAAAAAAAAAAAAAAAAAGGCTTAATATTTATTTGTTTACTTTATTAAACATTTCTTTCAATGTAAGTTGCTTCATTTTTTGTGCTAATATTTTCTCTTTAATTCTATAAACAGACGTAATTTCTTGTTCAGTTACAAAGTTCCACTGTTCAAGGTACTGGTTCAAGGTTAATTGCTGTGTCGAGAATACCGACTCACTTGTCAATCAAAATTTTTTCGTTTTGTTTTGTCTCTGTCACTTTCTTCACTATCGGAAGTGCGCAAAGGTAAACGCTTTACGCGCATGCGTAACTTTGTGGCTTTGAGGTCTGGATTATAGATCATTCTGGATAATGGACGTCTGGATTACAGACTTTGTACTGTAATTCACTTCTCATCTTCAAACATTTCATACAATGTATGTTTCCAAGGAAAACGAAATGTTATAATGTTAATTAACCCATTTTCTTAAGGTTCAGATTACATTGTGACTACTTTTTGTTAGCCCTCACCAGGATGCAAATGAGTTAAGACTATTTATGGCAAACTTATTGACAGTTTTAAAGATAGAGCCTTTGGCAGCGATGTTCATAGTGCACTTTTTTCTCGCCCAGTTCTGCTATGTTAGTCAGCTGGCATTAGCTGTTTCCAGCTGAAGATAGACTGCACACTAAAATTTCAGCCAATGCTTAGCTAAGCCATTTATAGTATAGTCTCTGGCTACAAATCCATTTAAATTTGTTAATTAAATTAAAACTAAAAAACTCAGTGGCGTAACAGCCCTAACCCCGCCAATGCCTGCTGTGCCCCGAAATCTGCTTTCTTGACTGTGGGGCCCGGAGTGTGTAAGCATATGCCCTGAACCAGTGGTCAGCTTGTCGCAGGACCTCCAGTGTTTAGTCACCAAGCGAACTTGGTACTCATTTTATCGACCCAAAGGATGGAAATCAAGGGATGAAAGGCTGAGTTGACCTTGCCCAGCCCGGGAATCGAACCTCAGACCTGTGGTGCTGCTGCGCGATGCGCTAGCATTAATTAAATTATCTGTGACCTAGTACCACAAGTGGCTGTATCCACTTTAATCCGTAATGTGTATCTGTATTTTGTTAAATTTAAGCTTTTAATAAATATTTTTGTTTAAATTGAAAACTTAGGACTCTGTAGTGCTTTTATAAATGGAACAACAACCATGTCACCAGTCTAAGTAGTATTTTCAAGTCTTCACATTAATTTACACAAACGTGACCTTACAAGACAAAGAATTAACAGTGATAAAGCACAAAATGCAAATAGCTCAAGAAAATGGGGAAAAAGAAAGAAAAAAAAAAAAAAAAAAAGAAAAAAAAAAAATCAAAATATGTTTGAAGCTCCACTTCTAGAATAGTTTCAAGCTAAAAATGACTAAAAAATGAATTGAATAAATTTCAGACTAAAAAATGACTTAAATGAATTTCAGACTAAAAAGGGACCCTACTTTAGAGTTCTAAATCTGCAAAAGTTGTAGAATCAATTAAAATGCTAGAAAAAATTTTGTATTAGCAAGTGAATGGCTTGACTGATTAATATTATAAAATTTACACAATATTAAAAAACAGCTGAATATTTTTTAGTCTTTGTCAAGAAGCATTTGAAAGGATTTTCAACTGTTGACACACTGTGTGAATTTTATTTCAATATATTAATTTAGTTTTGCTTTAGTTCTGATTTAATTGCTTTTGAATTATATTTCCTGTTAATTAATTTACTACTAAGTAAGATGTTCATTCTATTTCATTTATCAGTTTCCTAATTAAATGATCATGATAATTAATTTTGCAGCATTTTGAACAATATTACTGTAATACATATATATTTGAAATGTTAATATTTTTCATTTGATTAATATTTAGTTTTAATTATGCGATGTTTTACCAAACACTAATTGCTTGAAGAATATTGTATCAATACACAGCCTTATGGCATAAGTTTGAAAATTGCTCTAAGAAACTAGTATTTTTTATTTAACTTTTTTAATTATTCAAAAAGTGTTTTTTTTTCCCCCCCCCCACGAGGAGAGTATAAAAATCTTACTTTTATATATGCAACATAATACAAAATTGTAAAGAATTTTACTTGTTAATTTAGTCATTCGCAATAATTGTTATACATACAATAATGAATACTTTTAACAAATATAATACTTTTTATTTATCTATTATTACTGAAACAGAAAAATCAATGAACTAAAAAGGGTACCTTTCTGTTAATGGGGCACCATTTAACATCAAAGATAAAGATTAACACAAAATTTAACTAAATGGAGGTAACCCTAACAATACACAAAACTACAAGAAAAGAATAACTATTTCGCATCTAATGTTTAATGTGCACAATAGCAAGGGTGTTATTTTTAGCCCAAAGGAGCGTTAGTCCAGAAACGGGTAATATTAGTCTTGAAACGGGATTTTGCATTGAATCATTTTGAAAGTCTGAATCACATTTCAAATTGTTGCCACCAGATATTATCATCCTGCATTATATTTAAAGAAATTAAAGAATGAAGTACAGTGAATGGACAAAAATATGGAAACACCTTGTGAAATACATGTTTGAAAAGAAAGATTGATTTTAATGAAATATGTAGGTGGCGCTGGCATTTTTGACTACTGACGCCTCCTATACAACTTCGTAAATGTGCTAAACAGTTCAGTTGTTGTCGGAGTACTCTTATGTGAGGTTGTCATTGCATTATGTCAGAGTTAACAGACTTCGAACGTGGGCAAATTGTTGGAGCACGTATGGTAGGTGCTTCCGTAAGCAAGGTAGCCGAGGTGTTTAGTGTTTCAAGAGGTACTGTATCGAAGATTTATTCCGCATATTTGAAAAGCGGAAAAACATCATCTGCTAAATCACAGCGCGGACGAAAGTGTGTCCTGAGTGATCGTGACAGACGATCATTAAGGGCAATTGTGACGAAAAATAAGAAGACCACAGCTGCAAAAGTTACTGCTGAAATGAATGTTGTGTTACCGAACCCTGTGAGTACCAAAACAATTAGAAGGGAGCTTCATAAACAGGGAATTGCTGGCCGTGCTGCAATTGAGAAGCCACTCATCAGTGATGCTAATGTCCGTAACAGGAAAAGGTGGTGTTTAAGTCATAAAGCCTGGACTATAGAGCAGTGGAAGCGAGTAATATGGTCTGACAAGTCTTCTTTCACATTGTTTCCCACTTCTGGCCGAGTTTACGTCTGGAGAACGCCATCTCAAGCCTATAATACAGACTGCTTATTGCCAAGAGTGAAACATGGCGGGGGTTCTGTTATGGTTTGGGCAGCCATATCGTGGTTCTCTGCTAGCCTCATGATAACTGTGTCAGGGCACGACTGCCAAGACTTCTGTGAACATTTTGGCCGATCAAGTTCATCCCATGGTACAAACTTTGTTCCCCGATGGTGATGGTGTCTTCCAAGACGACAAAGCCCCTGTTCATACAGCTCACATTGTCCAGGACTGGTTTTCTGAGCACGAGGATGAGTTGTCCCATGTCCCCTGGCCACCACAGTCACCAGACCTGAATATTATCGAACCTTTGTGGCCTACATTGGAACGGAAAGTGCGTTCTCGTTATCTGAACTTGCCACCGTTTTGAAGGAAGAATGGTACAATATTCCCTTGGCAAACATACAGGAACTGTATTTATCCATTTCGAGAAGACTGCAAGCTGTTTTGGATGCCAACGGGTTTTCTACACCATATTAAGCAAACAAACATGTTTTTTTAAAGGTGTTTCCATATTTTCGTCCAACCCCTGTATTTGCATGAATGTATGTATGTTTCTAACACTGAAAAAATTTTTACCTAGAGCCATCAAATTTTTAATAACTTAATTCTCCACCAGAACATGGGTACCCGGAAGCCCGAATTTGGAATTTGTTTTATTATCTATTTCATATTTTGTACAGATTTTTGATTAAAAACTCTATGGTACACTGTACGGGGAAAAAAATTTTATCTTAAGTGTACGAGACTGTCTATCGGAAATTCAAGAGATCTGACTGTGTGAAGAATATGATATTTAATAAATAAAGGAAACATATAATATGTTAAAAACACCCCTCTGGGCTTAATATAAAATCTGAAAGCTTTTAGACTTTTTTTCAGTATTTATGAAAAACTGACCTTGAACAGAACCTTCAGATCCAAGTTCCATATCAGATGAAGCTTCAGCATCTTCACCTCCTCCACCAGTGTCAGGAACCTTGAAACATTCATCTCCTGTTTTTTCACATTCATTTTTGCTCGCTTCTATCTTAGCTGATCCATCGATGTTTTGTTCAGTACAATCTAAAAAAAAAAAAAAAAAAAAAAAAAAAAGAAATACAATACAAATTCAGGAAATGCTTTTATGCTGAGAAGCTCTAAATTTATTTATTTAATGGTACTTGTTTTCTGTATCAGCTTTGTTGTTTTGGCATGTTTCAGCATTGGCGGCACTGGGACCCAAATAGGCAGCATAAATTTAGAACTTAGGGAAGTGCTTGGTAGCAAAATTTAGGACTCGCAGAGACTGCATCAGGTAGCAAAATATCTACTCTCAATAAGCTTAAGTATATGTGGGAATTTATTTATTCAGGACTCGGATAAGTGCAAGAGTTACGTGTAAGTATAATAAATAACTACATTAATACATATTTTGCAAATAATGATGAAAAATTCCTACTTTATTTCCACTTTTTTGTTATCTATATCAAATACTAAAATGGAACTATGCAACTTTATGGCTGTCATTTATGAGTGACAAGATGATTATTGAAAGAGCTATATATGACTTTAGTGTTCCTGCATATTTATGTGATCAGATTATGTGCTCAAACCACTAAAATAAAAAAAAGGTGGGAAGGTATACGAAAGCAAAGCAAAAGCTGCTATTACTGAAGAAAATGTAGATACCATCAGTATCTGCAAAGTTTGTGAAGGATCTCTTGGCTAGGATAATATCTGGTTGTAATGAAAGTTTTCCGCCAAAAAAAGTTCTTATTAAAGTTAAAAAGAAAAAAACCATGAAAGCTGTAACTTTAGTGCTAGTGGTAATTACCATCCAAATATATGATTTTCTGCCAATGTTTTGGCAGTTTTTCAAAGCCTTCAGCCTAGAAACTTGGTCGCAAGTCAAAAAACAAATCAACCTCATTTTGGACGTCCTGTGCAGAATGGGAGATAGCACCAGCAAAATGTAGCTGCAGGTGTGAAAAAAGGTAAGAAGTATGAAGGAGTGATATCAGGGCTATATGGCGGGTGTGGAAAAAGATCCCTTTCGAGTCCGTACAGAGCCCAGCTGGTGAATTTACGCCAAAACTCAACTCAATGTTTTTCCTTGACAGCAGCATCAACACGGACTAACATCTCACTGTACAACTTACTGTTGAGGATTTTATCTTTTTCCAGATACTCTTTGTGGATAATACCACCACAATCCCACCAGACACAAAGCATGATCTTTTTGCTAGTTAAATTGTGCTTTGCAACACTGCCGGCGGGTTCACCAGACGCAGACCACCCCCCTTTTTTTGGCCTGTGTCGTTGAAGTAAATCTACTTTTCATCACAAGTGACGATCTGGTCCAGATTTTTGTCCTTGTGTTGATATTCGAGTAGATTAGTGAGAGCCTGAATACGTCTGTTTTTATCTGCTTGAGTGACTTGCGTAGCACCTAGTGACTAAACTTGTACATGAAGTTTATGCAATGCATAATGCGACTAATGGATATAGCACTAATGTTCAACTCCTTAGCAAGTTCTCGAGTGGTTGCATACTGGTCTACAAATTCTCGCAGGTAGGCCTTATCAACATCAGTGGGCCACCCAGAGTGCTCTGCTTCTTGAATGGTTTGGATTATTCATTTACGGCAAAGCACATGAGGGCTATCTGCCTCAAGGGAGGGATGCTTTCGTGGTCGACTTTCTAAGGGAAACTGGCTCGTATACACGTTACACATGGGGAAAACCACGAAAACGTCTAGCAGCCAGCTCGTTCGTGGCTTCTTGAATGGACTGTCACCAAAATGTACACATTCTGCAGCTGACTTTTGTAACAGAACTGGAGGTAAATGATGGTTCTAATCCTGGTAACCTGATAAATTCCATTTCAAACACCTTGTACTTAATAATGCTGTTTTACAAATGTTCTAAGCATGAGTCTTTCTTTCAAATGCAAAAAATTATTTGACAAAATATGATTAAACACGCCAATGCAAACTGTCTGCGCAGATTATATTTGCGGTGACAGGAAACTTTCGCTAAAACATGATATTTATTAAACAACCAATAATATTTATTTACATTTAACATGAAATATATCTATTTATATTTGGAGAAAAAAAGCATTAATTTACATTTGTGGAAGCCATAATTGACAACTGCTGCTACAAAAGTTCTCCTAAATATGAATCCAAGTGTTAGCAAGACTTTCCTCTTTATTTTTTCCCCATTTACCTGTAGCTTCCCAATAAATAATTTCATTTGGTGACAATTTTTATTTTCCAAATATTATTTTATATTGAAGGAAAATATGGATTAAAAAATTAATGTAAAGGTTTATTTTGTAACTCTTCACTAACAGCATATTCATTCAACTGACAAAAACAATGGCTATTACAGTAGAGCACCATTTATACATTGTTTCATCTTAGTCCCATTTATTTTAATAAAAGAATATTTCTTTTATACGACGCATAACTTCAATTATAAGTCGCTTTTATTTGACTTAGTGCATTGGTTTTATATTTCACAGTCGTTCACATCTTCCCAGTTTAACAGTATCTCACATAATGTTAAAGCATAAGATCTATGCAATCGTAATACAATTTCCATTACATTAACTTAACTACCGGTGTGGTTTAATCCTAGTATCCGGTGCACACGGGATTTGGCTACTTTTGGCGGCTTTTGTGATGAACAGTAAAATCGGGACATATACGATGAGTAGTAAACGGGTATTCAAACAATGTATTATAGTTATACATAGTATATAGTGATAGTATATAGTGTATAGTATACTATCATTATATATATATATATATATATATATAGACGTTCTTTGGGTTATTTTTGGTGTTGGCGATAATTTTCAAAATCGCGCCAAGGCTGCACCGTATACTAGGATTTTACCAACAATGTTTTTCAAATAATAAATCTTTATTAAAGAATATATGAAACATTAATATTATTTCTACTTCCAACTTAAAACTTAACGTTCAGAAAATTCCTAATAATATACGCGAACAATAAATGAAAAAATTACTTAATCACAGAAAACTTTACCATACGTTTGTTTTCTGATATTTAAGGTAGCTGCCAATTATAAATGTTTCGTTTATTGTGTTTCTTTTAAAGTCTTTATTATTATAATTCATTAAACAGATGTCGCTGTTATATTACTGCTTCAGCTACAAGTACATCCTCATTTTAAATAAAAAGAAGAAGAAAATGTTATATACGTTAAACATATAACTGAAGAAATGAAACAAAACATGACAATGCAGAAGTAAACAAGATGACAACATCATTGTTAGCAAAGTTATAAATTATTGACACCTCATAAAATAAACTGAAGCTAAAATAATAGACATAAAAATTTAATTTATACCATTATTTATGTACTCCCTCTTCGTTTCTTTAACATTTTCGTCACTCGCCATGCTTTATGACACAAAATACACAAGAAGAAACGCTTCCTTCCAGCCAAATGACGGTTTACGCAGATTCTCTCTAAAGCAGCCAAATCAAGGGTCAAAACTTGCAAAGTAAAAATAATTCCAAGAAACTGCGCAAAATATTACTAATACTTACGTATATACATATTTGTAAATTTTTCCTTGTTAAAAATATTAAAACTCGTATATATATATAAAAAACAAGTAATAATAATTATATTAACTTTTTTATTTAAACTAAGGTACAGCAAGACCATAAAATTGCTTGATGCAATAATGTGGATTAAAAATTGCACGTCCATAATTTTTAAGAAAATTACTTTTGTAAAGTTCTGAAATAAACGGCAGTTCTTATTGCTATGCAAATATGAACATATAATGCTTTTATAAATGCATTATTTATTTTTAATTTTAATTATTAAGTTTAATTTTAATTATTAAGATGCTACGTTCCATAAACGAATGCTATCGTTCACTCAACTCGATAATCATTTAAAACAATAACATTATAAAACAATAATAAAACATAAAAGCTTATTTTTAAAATAATATTTATTGCTATGAGATTAGCATATCTATTCCTCTGACACTAATTTTATTGCTGTTGTTATTTCCAACTTTAATGGAAATTTAATGCACTTATTGAGAGGGACCGAACCCATCATCTCATCATCAAAAGCACTGTGTAGGGTACATCCACGGAGTATAATGATATTTCGTTGGGTACACCTTACAAGGCGACCAAATTACCGCAGAAAAGGTTTTGTAACAATTCGTGATTATCGGTTCTGTGAGCATTCAGACCATTACGAGCCCTTACGCACGTAGCATATGGGTTCGTAATGGTCTAAAAATGGTCATCCATAGCCAAATTGGGATAAAGTTCGGAGAACAGCCTTGGTTGCGCCAATTTGGCTCCTTTAAGGATATGGGCGACATTTCATTATGCCAACGGAAGTAAATATCATGTGGGGAATAGGTGCTAGGGAGAAAAGGAAAATACATGGGGAAAAATGGGATTAAGATGTGTTTATATTTGTTTGGTATCTGATTGCTAAGTTTGTTCTGTTATGTTGCTAAATTAGCATTGAACGTCGAGTAATGTTCATTTATTGCGAAAACGCAGGGCAATTACTTTTCGATCCGATTTTATATATGTATTAATATGTCACATTCCTGCTCATATGATCTACATATGTATCATATAACTAGCTACTTTTGACACTTATTTCTGGATGTGTATTATTTTATAACTTTTTCTGCTTTGAAAACCCAAGTATTGAAACATTATGTGTATGCTTGTGAAAATATCAGAGTCGTAGCTAGGGGTTTCAGCGCCCAGGGACAACTGAAGATTTCGCGCTCCCTACTGCTTGCCAAGGATGGAAAACATTTAATTTTAAAATATCGTAACATCAGTTTGTCGCCCTTTGGATTCTGCGCCCGGGGACAGATGCCCCCACTTGCCCCCCTCTAGCTACGCCCCTGGAAAATATTATTTCAGATATTCTCGCATAACTAACTATACTATAATTTCATATTATTCAGTTCTCATATAACTACGATAGAAATGTGCTTTTATTATTTACTTTAAAAATGCAGTATTTGATAGCTTTCCACATAGTAGCCATTCTAGAATTAGTTCTGTAATGTTATATAATGTTAATTGTTTTATGGGAAACACTTCCGCAGAGAACCCGGTAAATGTAAACATCGCCACCTTTGGCGATAATAGTTCAAACCTGGTAACCCATCGGATTTATCCTATTCTCTTGTTCGAAGTTTGCAACCATTCCTCATGAGTTCATTTTGTTGAATTATCACTGTCGTTGTTCGCATTTGCAGATTTATATTCTTATTCTCTTATTTATTATTATTTTTTCTGAATTTTTTAACAACGAATGGATAGAAATATTTTCGTAGATATATGCCGGTTCTCGGTTCGCGATGTAAGGAAGAAAATACGGCGGGAGGGGTGAATGCTAATTTGTAACACGGCTGTTCACGTTGTGTTCCTTAATTATTAACAGCTCTAACAAGCATGACGTTTCCAACCGCTAAAATTTGTTTTCGTAGGCCGCGAAAATGTGCATGTGCATTTTAAATAATTAAGAAATGCTTTTATTTCATTATTGGTTATTGTCATCTAAAATTCTGTGAATAAATCAATTTTTATGGCGTAAAATTTTAACAAGATAATATATTGTTAATGCTTTTCTAACAATATCCTTCCAGAGGATGGCAGGTGTGATATAAATAGTAGATGATTAAATTGAAATAAAAAATATTGATTATCTAAGATGACAGAATAGTTCGATGCATCACCATGGTCATCCAAATTAGCAAACCACTGCTGGTGTAAGGAATATATTGTTTTCTGTGTTAACTGGAATTTAAGACAAATTTTTTTCGTATATCACGCTTAACCGATTAATTTCAGTATATTAATACTAATTTATTTTTAAATGAATTTTTATTTCCGTTATAAATCCTCATATATTGTCTTATGCTTAATATATTCTTTTCTGTGCTAACTTGAATTTAATACAAATTATTTTCGTACATCACGTTTAACCGCTTAGTTTTACATCTACATGCTTATTATCTGTGAATTTTTTCTACCATATGCTTAATATATTGCTTTGTCTGCTAATTTGAATTTACATGCACTAAAAATCTCGTTTACGGCTCAGCTTATCGTCGATGAAGGTGTGTGGAAAAAATGTCACCCGGAAAAAAGGGAAACGGAAAGAATGTCGCCGGAAAATAAGGAACGGAAAAAATGTCACTCGGGAAATAAGGAACGGAAAAAAATGAACTCTAAAATCTCGCCAAATAATGTCGCCGATTGGAGTTGGGGAAACCTGCCAAATTCTAATTTAACGGGCAGGGTTATAGAGAGCTCTCTTGAAGGAGGTTTTAAGGGTAAGACGTTGAGTTGGCTGCAGTTGAGCAAGGTCATTTCGATAGCAGGTTTTTTCAACTTGACTGCGGGAAAATCGTATGTTCTTCCCCGCTTTTGCTTTTCCTTTAGGAAACCCGTTTCCTTTAGGAAACCGACCCACGTCACCCGGAAGGCAAGAATTCACGGGGAGCAAATGTTTCTCTTCTGTTAAATACCACTGATTGCCGTCTGGTGTCTTTCGTGAGTCATAATTTCTCAAGTTGATTTCGTTTCAGGAAACAGGTTGGGAGAGCATTAGAATTTCAAATCAAAACTTCAAGATTTCACACAACATAGAAATAACATTTATTAACGATAACCTTAATGATATAGTATATTACTTCCGCCTATAGCGGCCATGAAAACATAATCAAGCATCAAAAAAAGTATGACATGCGTCATTCTTCAAGTTCAAGCGTCAAGTGGTAATATTTTTCATCGGCGCGCATCACGAGCGCCACCTATCTACCGAAAAGACGGAAAATACTCCGCCCCGATGAACATTGGTTCATTACAACATTGTTATAAAGATCTTCAATTTTAGATTTAATTAAGTTTCCCAAACATTCAACAGTATATCATATAAATAAAAATGCATAATGACAAATTTAAATTGAATGACAACATTAAATTTAGCACAAAATTTTACAAATAAAACATACTTACGATCTCTAGAAGGAAAACAAAATAATGAAACTGCTCAATTACCATAATCCACAATTGTGGTCCATACTCTGAATCTGACACATAATTGAATTAATAAAAGTAAAGACACAAATTATGAATATGCAATTAATGTTTTTTAGAGTCTTATTCACTCAATGGTAAGCGGGAAAGTTTATGTACAGGAAGCTTCATTTCGCCTAATAAAGTTTTTAGTTTCACAACACGAACTTTTCCATCAGCACCAGGATATAGTTCAATTACTCGTCCAAGTCGCCACTTTAATGGAGGCAAATTTTCGTTCTTTATCAAGACCAAGTCATTGAGGGCTAAATTTGGTTTATCCCTCAACCATTTGGTACGCCCTTGTAATTGTGAAAGATAATCTCTAGACCAACGTTTCCAAAAGCTCTGGAAAATTTGCTGTGTCAATTTCCATCTTTCAGCAGAAGTTAGCTTATTATTTGTAAGATCAGGTTCAGGAATTGCTGTCAATGTAGTCCCAATTAGGAAATGTCCAGGTGTTAAAGGATTAAAATCTTCAGGGTCAGATGAGATGGGAACTATTGGCGTGGAATTCAAACACGCCTCGATTTGTGTAATTAAGGTGTGAAATTCTTCATATGTCAGAACCTGGGTCCCAATAGTCCGCTTTAAGTGAATCTTCATTTGTTTCACTCCAGCCTCCCAAAGGCCTCCAAAGTGAGGGGCAGCAGGAGGATTGAAGATCCATTGAATATATTCACCGCTCAGGTAGTTTTGAAATGCTCCCTCAGAGGAAAGTGTAGCTATGTATCTTCTTAATTCTCGATCAGCCCCAACAAAGTTGGTTCCTCTATCTGAAAAGATTTTTTGGGGTTTTCCTCTGCGCGACACAAATCTTTTCAGAGATGCTAGGAATGCTTCAGTTGTTAGATCACTGACTACTTCTAGGTGAATGGCCTTTGTGGTGAAGCATGTGTAAAGGCAAACATAAGATTTATATCTCGTTCCCCCTCTTCCTTTCCTAGCTTTAATTAAAAAAGGGGCCTGCAAAATCTAGTCCTATTTTCGAGAATGTTCTATCCGGCAATACGCGAGAAGCAGGTAGGTCGCCCATTATCTGACTGGATGTGCTTGTTCGATTTTTAAAACATTTTATACATTTCCAAATTATTTTTCTTACAAGTTTTCGGCCATTAACGATCCAATATTTCTGTCGCAAAGCAGATAATGTTAATGTGGCTCCTCCGTGAAGGTTCACTTCGTGAAAGTGTTTGACTATCAATTCAGTAACTTGGTGACTTTTGGAAAGAATGATTGGATACTTTGTGTTTTCTGAAGGATTCGAGTTACAGAGTCTACCACCGACTCTAAGGATTTCTTCTCTATCAAGAAAAGGATTTAATTTCAGGATTTTACTGCTGAGATTCAATTTCTTTCCTGCTTTCAAAAGTCTAATTTCTTCTCTAAATTCGGAATTTTGCATGATTTTAAAAATCAAATTACTTGCCTTATCCAATTCTTGAACTGTTAAAAAACCCTTGCGTTTTAAAGATGTAGGTTTAATATTGCGGCAGAATCTTAATCACCATGCAGTTACGCGTTTCAGTTTTTTCCAGGATGAAAACCTGGAGGTCAATTCAAATTCAGCCTCTTGGCTAATAACAGTACAGTAGTTTGACGCTGTTCTACCTGTACCTCTTCCACCATAGGCTCGATCAAAGGATCAAAAGATGATGAAGGTTAATTTTTCTCTTTTAACCACACTGGTCCATTGAACCAAAGTTTATTTCCCACTAGATCAGAAGCTCTTAGTCCACGTGAAACTATGTCAGACGGATTTTCATTTCCCTTGCAGTATTTCCATTGCGAAGGTGATACAACATCTTGTATTTCACGTACACGATTAGCAACAAAGGGTTTCCATTTATCAGCGGTACCCCTGATCCAGTGACGAACAATTTTAGAGTCACTAAAATAAAATACATTATCTTCTTGGATATTAAATAATTTCCTTAAATATTTAACTATTCTTGCGGCAACAATGGCTCCCATAAGTTCTAAACGAGGCAAGGTTAACTTTTTAAGTGGGAATACACGGCTCTTTGAAAGAACAAAAGACGTACAGCAAGAATCAGGATCACGAAAATATGCAACAGCTCCATATCCCTTGAGGCTGGCGTCGCAAAAGACAAAAAGCTATATTTTATAGAAATTTACACATTCATGATTTAATATGTATTTTCTAGAAATACACAAGTTGAGAATAACTTCAATTTCAAAGTACCAAGTTTTAAATTTTTCACTCAAATAGCTGGGCTAAATTGTGTCCCAATCAATACCCAATTCCCATAACTCTTGTAATAAGAATTTTATTCTAATAACAAAAGGTGCAATGAAGCCAACTGGGTCATAATTTTTTGCCACAATCTGTAATACCTTTCGCTTCGTAACGTGTTTCCAGTCAACTGGTTGTAAAGGTTCTTGTACATCTAATTTCAATGTGTCCTCATCCAAATCCCAAATTATTCCCAGCACCTTTAACGTTTTCTTATCCAAATTATCTTCCTTATTAATTAAATCAATATCTTGCCAATGATTTTTTAAAGATACGGAATTTGATTCAAATTTTCTTAAGTTCATACCAGCGTCTTGAAGAATTTTAACTGCATCAGTTGATAATGAGAAAACTTCTTCAACGGAGTCTGCTCCATGGATAAGGTCATCAACATATAAGGACTTATTTAACATGTCAACAGCTTTGCTATATTTCTTTTCATAACCCTTAATATGATGTTTGATAGTGGCGGACAAAATAACGGACTTGTTGTCATTCCAAACGGCACTCGGCCCATTCGGAAAACCTTAAAGCCTAAACTATTGTCACTATCGTCGTAAGAATGATCAAACCACAAGAACCTTAAAAATTTCTATCTTCATTATCAATTTGAATTTAGTGAAAAGCCTTCTCAATGTCTGCACAAAATGCAACTTTATGTACGCGAAATTTTAAAATTATATCCAACAGGTTAGGATTTAAATAATGGCCTGATATCAAACATTCATTTAACGATTTAGCTCCTTCAGACTTAGAGGAGGCATCATAAACTATTCTTATTCTTGTTGTTACTTTTCCTTCACGTATAACGGGCCTATGAGGCATATAATAACAGATAGGTTCATTTTCAACAAACTTACATTGTTCAACAATTCCCCTTTCAACTTGTTCTCTAATTATATTATCATATTCATTATATAGGAAATCATTTCCCTTTAATTTATGCTTTAGTCCTAGAAATCGTTGTTTAGCAACGAAAAGATTATCAGCGAGTTGTGATTTATTGTCTTTCCAAAAGAGTTTTGTTTCGTACCTGCCGTTATTAAATTTTAAACTGTCGTTAAAATGCTTAATAGTATCCAAATCAGTTTTCGAAAATGTTTTGTTTTCATTTTCAATTCCTATCGAATGCAATTTCCAAAATGACTGCAAATCAAATGTGTTTCCATCAACGGTAGATAAAAACAACGATTAATTCGAGTATTATTTTTTTTTACTTTACCCATCACTGTGTATCCAAATATCGTCGGTACTATAATCAAACCAGCATTTATCACTGAATTACTTCCTGTTTGTATATACCAGAAATGCTCCGCGCCAAGCAGATTATTTATGTTCTCATTAACGGGACTTGTATCCGAAAGTTCCAAACCCTTTTTAGTCATAAATTCTTTAATGTTTTGACATGTTGATGGTGCCTGGAATTCTATTGATGATATTAATTCTATCCCGATAGCTTCTACAACAAGGCAGAGATCATCGTTTTTATTTTTTATTTTTAGACTATATACATCAAATTCTTGCGATTACCGCGCTGATTTCCAAACGAATAAATTGTTAGAGATTCTTTTCTAATGACTTGCAATTCTAAATCGCGCGCTAACTTGTGGGTGATGAAGTTTCGTTCACTACCCGAATCAATTAATAATCTTACGATTCTCGATTTATTTTTGCTTTGAGCAATAACAGAACATGTCTGTAAAAGCACACTATTTTCAGGTTTTAGAGTGTTACAGTTGGAAGTAGATACTAAAGTTTCATTTTGCGTATCTGCGGATTAAACATCTTCCATTTCTTTCGATTTCAAACGGCAGAAAAGTTTATTATGATTTTTCTCGTTACAATTTTCCCATGGTTGTATTTTAGACCTACAATTCGATGACAAATGTGATTTGAGACAGCAATTATAACAGCGACCTTCCCGTTTTAATTTGTTTCGTTTTCGTTCGTCGGAAAATTTCAAACATCCGGCAGATGTATGTTCGTTTGATTTGCAGAATATGGAAAACATTTTTACCCATGTGTTAAAAGCAGAAGCTTGTGACTTGACTTTATAATTTTTGAACCCTTGTTTAGGATTAACCCCTGTGTATTTATTACCTTTTGAGCTATTAATCAAAATACTTGCTTCTCGATATTCAGTTTCGATTTTAATGAACTCTATTAGTTCACTTACTTCTATATTTTGGTTAGGTGTTCTTTTTCTATGGAATTCAAGAGCTAAATCTTCAGGTAACAATTTAAGAATTATTGGGTTCAATAACTGTCAGTATGAACCGCTAGTAACATCTAAACTAATTAAATTTCTAACGCAGATTTGTAACTGATCATAGAGCTTTCTTAACTCAAAAACGTTTGAAGAACTTTTAACTGGTTCTAACTGTAACAACATCTGCATGAATTTTGATATAATAACATCTTTACGACCAAACCTCTCTTCTAAACTTTTAATGCATAGTTCATAATTTTCATCAGATAAAGCATAACCAGAAACACAATTATATGCTGAACCAGATAATAAACTTTTCAAATATGTAAACTTATCTATTTTAGATAAACTTGGATTAGAATGAATAGCATTATCATACAAATTAAAGAATTCGAGCCATTTACTGGGATCACCAGCAAATTTTTCAATATTTAATTTAGGTAACTTTACTGAAGCACTACTTGTAACAACATTATTACCATTCAGCGTACTACTAATACCATTACTAGTTGTAATTATACTTCTTTCAACAGCTTCAATCTTCTTTACTTTACTAACAATCTTAGCTTTAAACGTTATAATTTTTTCATCATACTCTTCACATACAAGCAATTCGTTATCATATTCTTTTTCATTAATTATGAGAGCATCGATCTTTGAGTCAAGACTTTTAAGTTTCTCATGGTATTCAATTAACAACTCATATGATGAATTTAGATCTTCTAGATGTTCTTTACTTAATTCTTCCGATAATAATTTCTCAAGTTTATTGAAAAGTGTAGTAACTTTACTACGTACAATAGCACGTTTCTTTTTCTCTTTGCTAAATCATCCATTATGTTTCGTTTTCAAAGATCGATACCAAGAACAAATACCGTAATTTCCGGAAGAAACGCCGCATCGTTTACGTGTTTAAAACTTAAATTTTCAGCGGGTGCGGCGTTTCTACCCATGCGGCGTTTAGGTGCACTAAAAATAAAATATTTCCTATGATGGTCATTGTACATAGTTTGGATGGCGTTGTCATTGTGCATAGACTGGTGCTGTTCCCAGACAAAAGACCACTCAGTTGCTTTTTGCGAACGTTATTTTGTTTACATTCTTTCCCTTGAACGGACCTACATGCCTTATTCACCCTAAACGAGATCTCAGAACAATAACATTCTTCCCCCTTTTAAATCAACATTCTCATCAGTTTGAATAGCCTCTGTCCTCTGCCATTCGATGAATCTTCCAGGACCCATCCTCTCCCCACCCCTGCCTTTTCTCCAATTTGTTTCAAAGGCGGACACGACTCCACCTGCCTCGCAATAACGAACTCTGACACATTTCCCCTTCAGCATGAATGGATTTTTCTTGGCATTCTGCCAGATACTGGTGAAACTGGTGCAAAAACTGTATGTGTTTATGACGGGGCATGAAAGAACGTCATTTACATATGTGTTAGCTTGTGCCGCAAACGGTAACAAGCTAAAGCCGATGATCATTTTTAAACGAAAGACTATTCCGAAGGGAGATTTTCCTAATGACGTAATTATTTGTGCAAACGAGAACGGCTAGATGTGCCAAACAATCATGTATGAGTGGCTACAAAAAGTTTTGCAGTGTCGTATGGGATCTTTTTTCCAACCAAAGGGGTTATTGATAATGGATTCCATGCGTGCTCATTTCTTTGAGTCGGTGAAAACCAGATGTCAAAAATTGTCTACGACCGAAGCAATAATTTCTGGTGGTTTGAAAAAAATCTTACAACCATTAGATTTGTCAGGTAATAAATCCTTCAAAGCTGAAGTCCGAAAGCGGTGGGAGTGTTGCATGAGTGAAGGATTGCATACGTAAACCAAAAGCGGTAAAATGCGTAGAGCATCTTTTGAAGAAATTGCAAAGTGGGCAGGAAGTGCGTGGAAATCGGTAGAAACATCGTCAATAATAGCAGGGTTCAAAGAAGCTGAAATTATATCCTTAGATAAAGAGACTGTAAACCAAGAGGATGAATGTGATGATCTGGAAGACTTAGATCAGGATTTACTAAATCTTTTTAATTCAGATAGTGAAGATAGGTTGAGTTTTTGCATCTATACGGCCCACGACGATGTCACGCGCAATTTAATCTATTGCGGCGTTTACGCTGATGCGGCGTTTCTGTGTAATTTTAATTTTTTCCCGCCATTTTTCTCGAGTGCGGCATTTACGCTGATGCGGCCTTTCTTCCGGAAATTACGGTAAATCAAAATTCTTACCTTTCAAAAGGTAATTTCCCTTTTCGCGGGTTTCAGACATCAAAAAATGTGTGGTGTCTCTTCATGAGTCATAATTTCTCAAGTTGATTTCGTTTCAGGAAACAGGTCGGGAGAGCATTAGAATTTCAAATCAAAACTTCAAGATTTCACAGAACATAGAAATAACATTTATTAACGATAACCTTAATGATATAGTATATTACTTCCACCTATAGCGGCCATGAAAACATAATTAAGCATAAAAAAAAAAGTATGACATGCGTCATTCTTCAAGTTCAAGCGTCAAGTGGTAATATTTTTCATCGGCGCGCATCAAGAGCGCCACCTATCTACCGAAAAGACGGAACACCGTCCTTGAAACTAAATTTCGTCCATCCCTAACTGGAAGCTAACAGTTTGTTCACATTAAAGTCTTGATAAATGACGAATTGTCAGTAAAGACGGCACGCGAAAGCTGCTTGTTTGCAGGACTAAATACAGTGTCTCAAAAAAGTGATGGGACACTTGTGCTTTACAAAAGGAAACTGCAATAAAATAAATTTAAAAAACATCTAAAATTTTTTGTGGGTGTGTTTCATACTTAAATTTAGTAACAATTATTACATAACATACATTTTCTCAAAATATTAAAATATTAATTTAATAAAAATACAATTGTTTAGAACGGAGCAGAAAATGGCTCACTTAAGTGATGGGACACTTACTTTTCCATCAAATATTTATCCAAAAATTTTACTTTTTAAAAGGTTTTAATATTTTGTTGGATTTCCTTTTACTTTTAAAACATAAAAACATGATTTATTCTTCTTGGAATGGATTCGACTAATTTTTTTGTGATTTCTGGAGTGATTTTACCCCATTCTTCTTGAAGCACCGATTTTAATTGTTGTTTTGAAGAAATGGTGTGTTTGCAAATTCTTGATTCCAATTCTTGCCAAATATTCTCTATGGGATTTAATTGTGGCGATTGTGGGGGTGTTTTTATTATTTCAGGACAGTTATACAGCAGCCAGAGTCTAACGTTCAAAGCACTGTGCTTGGGGTTATTGTCCTGGTAGAATTTAAAATCGTTATGAAGGTTCAATTTTCGTGCTGAAGATTTCAAATTTTGATTTAAAATGTTAATGTACTTGTACTGATCCATTATACTGTCAATAAAAACAAGATTACCAACTCCAGCGGACGACATACACCCCCATACTATAACTCCTCCTCCACCATGTTTTACTGTTGCCACCAAGTTCTGTTTGCGAAATTCTTCCCTGGGTTTTCTCCACACCAAGATTCTACCGTCAGAACCAAATATATTAAATTTACTCTCATCAGCAAATATAACTTCATTCCAGTAATCAGAATTCTTATTTATGTTGGATTTTGCGAAAGCCAGTCTGAGTTTTCTATTCACTTACGAAGAATTTTTTCCTGGCTGCTCTACCGTGATATCCAGCAGATCGAATTACTCTTCTAATAGTCTCAGAATTAACAATTACTCCATATAATGCTTGTAAATCAGCAGCAACTTTAGGAGCACTCATTCTTGGATTTTTTTTAAATATTTCGAACGATAATTCGCTTTATTCCATTGGATAGCTTTGATGGTCGGCCAGGTCTTCTTTTATCCTGAATCATATGATTCTTTTTATATCGTTTAATGATATTGAACACTATTGAATGACTGAAGTTAACTGTTTCAGTAGTTTCTCTAATAGATTTTCCACTTTCAATATGCAAATTAATAACTAATTTTCGAATTCCAGGCAAAGTTTCTTTTCGTTTAGCATTCATGGCTGCACAGAGCTAAAAAACACAAAAATTCCAAAACAAACTGGAGAGAAATACTGCAGACGATTTTATAAATTATTGGCAATTGCTTTTGAGTAAAAATAAATACCCCAAAAGATATTTTTATTGCTTACTTCAGACGATTTTTGTTGCATAGTACGTAGTGTCCCATCACTTAAGTGAGCCATTTTCTGCTCCGTTCTAAACAATTGTATTTTTATTTAATTAATATTTTAATATTTTGAGAAAATGTATGTTATGTAATAATTGCTACTAAATTTAAGTATGAAACTCACCCACAAAAAATTTTACATGTTTTTAAAATTTATTTTATTGCAGTTTCCTTTTGTAAAGCACAAGTGTCCCATCACTTTTTTGAGACACTGTAGCTTAATAATTTGACAAGCTGTAAAAATTTAAACAGAACTATTGGTGTAGTATATTCTTCTACTTTTTATTACGGTTTAACGAATCTAGGAATAATATTATATTATGCATTACTTTATTATTGATCTATGCGTTATATGAAATATAATTTTCTAAATACTAATGATTTATCATCAGTTAATTTATAAAACGACAGATATTTTATAGTACAGTCAAAAGTCGTTCATCCGGACTCGTCGGGACTTCGGCGATTCCGGATTATCGATTTTTCCGGATTATAGATCATCAGTTTAAATCTCGTAAGATGGCATGCAGAAATTCTAAAATTAAAAATATGAAACCGTAATTTATGAAATAAAGAACAATTATGATCTAAAGGGTACCAAAATTTACAAAAAAAGCTTAATATTTATTTGTTTACTTTATTAAACATTTCTCTCAATGTAAGTTGTTTAAGTTGCTTCATTTTATGTGATAATACTTTCTCTTTAATTCTATAAAAAGACATAATTTCTTGTTCAGTTACAAAGTTCCGCTGTTCAAGTCCCGTTAATTGCTGTGCCGAGAATACCGACTAACTTGTCAATCGAAATTTTTTCGTTTTCACTAACCTCTCTGTCACATTCTTCATGTCTTTATCCATTTTTTGCAGTAATTCCACTTTTTGTTTGTTGGACATCGAAACATACTTTCGTTTTGTAGATCCTTTGGAAGTTCCAGCATCGGAAATTCCATTTGACATAATCGAAAGTTCAAGTTTACTTTTATAAAATTGCTCTTACAGTCTGCATAAAATAATAAGCGGGATCCAATTCGAAGATTAAGGAACAACGCAATCATTAGCATTAACTGAAATAGATAATTAGATAATTTTAGCTTACACCGTCCGTTATACATTAAACGCGCAGGCGAAAACGTATTCTGAACTTGCGCACACGCATATGCGCAGTAGTCAAGGTCTTACGCGCACGCGTAAAACGCCTGTGCGCATGTGCCAACGCGGCGCATGCGCAGAAAGTTTTTAGCTTTGAGGTCCGGATTATAGATCATTCCGGATTATGGGTGTCCGAATTAACGACTTTTGACTGTATCAACTTTTTTTTTCACTTTAACGGTTTATCATTAGCTTTTTTTTTATTTATTTATTATTATTTTTATCTTTTTTATTTAAGTCCAAAGAGACTTTGTTCCTGGAGGACTATTCTTTTCGTTTTGCGAGTTTGAGTTGAATCACTATAAACGGCGAATCACTTTTCAAACTGTTGCCACCAAATGTTAGAGTCCTGCATTATATTTGAAGAAATTAAATAATGAAAAATCTGCATAAATATATGTATATTTCTCGCATTGTGATAAAACAACGGTACAAAAAGCCATCGAATTTTGAATGATGTAATCCTCCTGCGAATATGGGCATCTGGAAGCCCAAATTTGAAATTTGTTTTATTATCTATTTCATATTTTGTAAAACTTTAACGAATTTTTGATTAACAACCTCAACGATTTAAAAGCGAGAAATGGCAACACTATATGAAAAAAAAAATTATCTCCAGCCGGCGGAACTGTGTAACGGAATTTCTAAAGATAGGCTCATTTTAAAATTATTTTGCGACATTGCTATTGAACTGAATTTTATGGTTTAAGTGCAAAGAACATGATATTTAATAAATAAAGGTAACACACAAAACGTTAAAAAAACGCCCCTTTGGACGTAATTTAAAACCTGAAACCTTTCAGATTATTTTATTAAGTTTTTTTTTTTAAATATGAATGTTGGGCCCTCAGCCGACTTCAACTTCAACCTCAGCCACTACTAAGGCCAGAAGTAGTTGTCACTTTATTATGCAGGCAGCTAATAAGTGGGCCACCTTTGCCTCCTATGAAGGGACCGACAATTAGAACTATGTATTCCTCTGGATTCGAACCCAGGCCGGGGTCCACCAGCGGCCGAGCGGTAAAATCGCTGAACTCTGGTAGTTCGGTCCGAGGTTCGAATGCCGCGAACGGGCTGACTGCATGGGGGTTTTCATGGTTTTCCCCATGTGTAACGCGTCTATGAGCCAGTTTCCCTTAGAAGTTCTCCACGAAGGCATCCCTACCCTTAGGCAGATAGCCCTACTGTGCTTTGCCGTATTCTCAATACACCACCACCATCGAACCCAAGCCGTTAGGTATCGCAGTTGGCTACCCTCTAACCACTACACCGTCTGGGCGGCATTAATCATTAGTTAGTTTATAGAATATTATACTCTATACTAAATAGTATAGTTATTTTTAAATAATTACCTAAACCAGCTTGGCTAGTTTTTTCCCCGTCAAATACTTACTTATTCGAGGAAATAACTGAATTAAACGGTAACATATATTTTACACTATATTTATTTTATATTATAATTTTTCCTATATATAAATACGCAATCGAATCGGCTTAATGTATTTTCATTAATAAAATAATGCACTTCAGAATGTGTACAGTGAACTTTTTTCTGGTGATTATTTTCCTATGATGATCAGTATTTCTGAGAACTTGGACATCGGTGCTGAGAGCTATTTCTTTAATTCGCAAAAGACCAAACTGTAGCAATTTATTGGTATAAAAAAATTTCGTGTAGTAGAACATAATCCATTCATGCGAGACCTGCTATAAGAATAACTTAATAAAGCAGCAAAATTATCATTGTATTCAAAATTGCATTTTTCGAACGAGGTAGTAAGGAGTTCTGACTTTCTTATCGGTTAAATGTTGCTATTTCCGATTTTTAAATTGCTAATTTAACATTTATTTAATTTTTTTTTAAGCCCAAACAGGCGTTAGACCCAAAGTCTCAAAACGACATTTTGCGTGGTTTCTCTTTCTGTCTTTCTGCGTTGATTCACTTTTCAAACTGTTGCTACAAAATATTGCCATGCATTATATTTAAAGAAACTAAATAAGGAAGATTCTGCATGAATGCATGAATGTTTCTCGCATTTTCCAAAAACAACGGTACCTAGAGCCATCCAATTTTGGATAACGTAGTCCTCCAACCGAACATGAGCATATGGAATCCCGAATTTGGAATTTGTTTTATTAGCTATTTCCAATTTTGTAAAACTTTAGCAAATTTTTCATTAACATCGATTCATCAAACTCATCGATTTAAAAGCGTACAATGGGAACACTGTACGAAAAAACATGTATCTCCAGCGCCCGAAACTGTGTATCGGAAATTCTTAAATTATGCTCTTTTTAAATATTTTGTGATATTGCTGTTGAATTGAATTTTATGGTTAAGTGCAAAGAACATTATATTTAACCAATAAAGGTACCACACAAAATGTTAAAAAAGCCCATTTGGACGTAATTTAAAATCTGAAAACTTTCAGAATTTTTTTTCCCCCAATGGCATGGTAAAATTAATCATTAAAAACGAAGCTGAGCTTCTTAATATCATTTTGAAGCTTTAGAATGAATGATACCGCTAATCTGATTATCCAGAACTCGAAATATTGAATAAATTTGAGTTAAATAAAATTCAAAATTAATGCGAAAGAATTTGTTTTAGCAAATTTCATATGTGTTTTCAGTTATAAACTATATTTTTTCTTTCTGCGTTTGTTGAGAGTGAAACAGGTTATGTTCTGCTGTTTTGTAATTTTTAATTAGGATCGTAACAGAAATGTTTCTTGACGAAGAGGTGAAAACTGTTAAAAACCGTCAATTTTCTATTTATGAGAAAACTTTATTATGACTCAGATTAAAAAGATTAAAAAGTACATATAAATATTATATTTCTCATTTTTCATGTTTTAAATAATTAGCAAGAAATATGGATTCGAATGCAGCAATTGTAGTTGTAATTCTAAATGAACTATTTATAGCCATTGTTATCAATGAAGCAACAATCGTATAATTAAAAAAATGAATGCAAAATTCTGTTCTTATTGTTTTGAGCTCAAGTTCTATGTTTCAAAAGGTTTCAAGTCTGAATTAATTACTTTTCAAACTTAAAATTCAAGTATAAATTTTGTATTTCAAAATTTGTTAGCAGTTTCTTAGCAGTTCCAAAACAAATATCATGCAGAATTTTAGCGGTATTAGAAAAGGACTCAAAAAGAGCTGATAAGGAAACTTCTTCCTATCTTTTGGGTTTTTTAATTGTTGAAGTGTATGGAGTCAAAATTAAAGCAACCAGTTTTGAAAAAACCAGTTTTGAAGGTTGTCATTACTTAAAACATTTGTAATTTTTAATAAGAGTCATGATTATGAGGAAATGACAATTCAGATAATAAGTATAATGTCCACTGGTAAGACAAGATTCATGATGCGAAACTTAGCTGAAAATATCCTAGCCCTATCTATTTTCATGGTTTAAAATTTTAGCCATTTATGGCGGAATATTTTCAATTATAAAGCATTCGTGGAAGTTATTAATTATGAATGAAATAAATCCTAATAAGCAGATTTCGCAGCATTGCCCGCTTTTGTATTTGAATACAAATACGAAAGTGTTACATTAGGTAAATATTTGATTAAAGATATAATTTACAACTAAGTGAGAACCCATGATTCAAAAGTAATGCTGTGCAATGTCGCTTCTCAGTTGTCTTATACAATGTCATAAGTAGAACAGAATGATTTCTGAAAAATCAATCAAATTTCAAGTTATTCTGAAAATGTTTTCTACAACAAAATTACTTGACAGAGCAATCGCATAAATGCTGCTTATTATTAAATCATCATTTTGAGGAGCTGGATTAGAATTTCATATTTCTTTTTCATCAGTCGCATTTTGTTGTTCACCTTATGTCATTTGGTGATCAAAATATTTAGACCGAGTTTAGACTTTTCGGCAAATATTCAGTGATCGCTATAAAACTTGGCCAGAGAACGGGAGACAACTAGAGAGGAAAAATAAGAAATGAAAAGAGTCACACTGGCAAAAATTACTATGGAATACACCCCTTAGAATAATTAGAACTGATTGATCTGAATTTAGCAAAACTACGCTACAGTAACATATCATTGATAAAAGTATATCCCAGGAGAAAATATTCATATTATTATATAATGTTCCCTTAAAAAGAATGTAATATTTAGCAATGATACTTAGTATTGCCGATTTTTCAAGAAACACAAAATTCACAAGGTTTTGCAAGCGAGTACACCATTCAATACATTTCAGATGAGTCGCACTTGATGAAACAAACCATAGGCTTATACACAACCGTCCAGGAAAAAATTAGTCAGATATTTTTTTTTAAATGTTAATATGCACAATATAAAATTAGTACTGAATATGCATAAATTTTAGACTTGATTTTATTTTAATTATGTTATAAGATCAAGGACACTTATAACATAATATTCACGTTAAGAAGGCGGGAGCCTTCTTGACGTCATACTTTCGTGGTGTAGTGGTCTGTACGCTGGGCGCGTATTCCAGAGCTCCGCGGTTCGATTCCCGGCGAGGGCGTTGCTCATTTTTCAAGTCTCCTGCTTCCATAAAATATCGAATGTCTCTAAAATGTAAGTAAAGAAATATTCGACATAACAGACATTTAACTTTTTCTTATAATATAACTTTTGCGTGGGAACAGTTTTACATTGAGCTGGAAATACGTTTATGTATTCTGCAGTAAAAATTTACATTCATTCAAATAATTATTTACGTGTGCTGAAAATTGTTTTTTCATTTTATGTAAAATTTATCTGGCGAAATTGAATTTAGAAATTTTCTGCATTGGTTATAATTTTCTTCCTTCTGCAGAGATTGGTATATAAACGAGACATATTTTGTCGAATTCCGTAGCATAGTGTCCATTTATTTATACGATGTTCCCATCATTGCATTTTTTGCGATCCTTTTGTGTTAATATATTCAAAAATTTAAAGTGCTATTACGTAAATTACAGCATTATATGTTACATGAAGGGGATTAAATTGAATTCAAATTCAAAATATTTACATGTTTTTTCACTCATATTTTTACCAATTTTATTTTCATAGGGAAAGTTACCAAACACTGATTATATAATAACATTGATAGTCATTTGTGTTCTATATTCTTAAGCAGAATACATAATACAGCTCATCAGAGCTCCAGTGGTCGCTTAACACTGATAGTTCGACAGGAGCTCAAATCCCAGCAAACAAGCTGGTTGCAAGATAATTTAGTTATTTCTTCGTGTGTAAGGTAAATAATCAAGTTTCCTTTTCTCATACTTCGTGAAAACCTCAACGAAAGCATCCCTTCTCTTAGACAGACAGTTCACGTGCTTTGCCATGATTCAAATAACCAAAGAAGAAAGGAGGAGAAAAGACAGTAGATACTAGCTATTCAAGGGATAGAACAATTAATAATAGATGTAGAAGAGCATTTTTGAAATCATTTCTTGAGTATCAATTCCGGGAAGTTCTAAATCACCGAGAGTTCTTAAATGTTAAATAACTTCAGTGCCTTTAATTGAGTCTGAAAATTGGAATGATGGAGCTGAAGTTTTTGAATTTTAAACTTTGCAATTTGCTAGGAAAGATGAATCTTCTGCTCAAATGCTTGCAACAATTTTGAAAATTCAAAATTTGCGAATCTATGGGCGACGTGCGTGATTAATTACATCAAACGCTTCTAATAATTCTTCTAATAACTATTTTAGAGTTTAACATAAAAACTCTAAAACTGCGGGGAGCGTAAATAATCTAAAAATATTTAGAAATACAACAAGATTTGACAGTTGAGGAAAATAGAAAAGTACACTAATTATAAAAGATGAACAGAAAATAATTATAATGTAAGAAAGAAAATTTTTCTTCTTTCTTTTTGTTTATTTTCACAATTAAAAAAAATGATACAAATCTAAAATTTGGTTACTGAGGGAAATTGCTATAAATTAAGCATAAAACAAATCAGTGCGAGAATGATTTTGCGTACGAACTGAGACTGCAACACATTTCAACCAGTTTTAACCAGCTTCAGATGTTAATAAGTTCCATAATTAAGATCTTCTTATTGTAAATGAACAAAGTTTAAATCTTGGCATAAAATTAAATAACTTGGGCATTTAAAGGCCGAGCATTGGAAAATGTCATAATTAAGAATTTTTAAATTTTTGCAATAGCATACATACAAAATAATGACCAACAATTGATTCAAGGCTTTCATAGGAATACAATAATCCGAATGGAATGTAAAAGATTATTACTATTCTAATTTATATTGAAAGTTGTTAAACGACCTCGAAAATTCAATATTATAATTTATAAGGCAGACATGTAACTGAAATTATTAAATGCCACAAAAATGCAAATATAATGAGACTTTTCTAATGCGACCACTAACGGCGGCTTCAAGCGATTTAGGCCACTTATATAGATGGTTGCATTAGAGAGGCAAATGTATAAAAGCCTATTCATTTATGTTGTAAGAAACATTTTTGAGTTCGCCGTCATGAGATTCCCTGTAATTGTATGTAAAACAGTTACAAATAATAATTCTTACTAAAACGATATGACATATTTAGGCTTCTAAAGTGATGTCAAAAATTTTAAAAAGGAAATCTAACAGAAAAAAAAAATCCTGATTTGGTTAATTTAAAGCAGTTAACACAGTTTATGATAAATAAAACATTAATTAAAGCATCACAGGTTTCAATATGAGAAAAGATTAGCATGATCATCAAATCAGATTATTTAGGTTATGGCAAAGTATCATAAGATTATCTGCCGAAGTGGATATGGATGCCTTCGTGGAGGACTGTTTATACCGAGGAGTTGATACAAAAATTATTCATACGTCTGATAGAAACTGACTCGCATTTATGTTACACATGGAGAAAACCACGAAAATTTCCTGGTAAGCAGCACATCCGCCATGGTTTGAACGCCAGTCGAACTACCAATATTCAACGATTTTTACCTCTCGGCTGCTAGTGGTCGAAGGTCATCCAAGTTATTCTCTGAATTTCAAAGTTATCGGTCTGTGCTTTATTACACGATTATTCATGCTCAGATTTTTGGAAACCAGAGATAAATTAAAAATTGGAATTCTGGATAACCAAGTTAAATAATTAAATTTATTTAATTTTCCATTTTGATACGTTTTAGGTTATGAATACGAAAAACTCCCACGTATGATTTATTTGGAGCTCAATTTGGAGAGTAGAATGAATAAGTTTCTTTAATTTGGTTTGGTTTACTTGACTATAACAAAGCGCACGAAAGTTATCTGCCTAAGAGAAGGGTTGCCTTCGTGGAGGGCTTCCTAAGGAAAACTAGCTCGTAACCACGTTATGTAGGGAAAAAACCACGAAAAGCTGCTTTGCTAGGAATCGAACCCAGATCTAACAACCAGGGTATTCAGCAACTTAACCGCTCGGCTGCTTTTAAGTTTCCATAAGCTTTACACGTAATTGTAATTAATATAACTACTATGAGTAAAAATCCTTTCTAAGATATCCATCAGCTATCCATCAGATTTCAGCCTATCAGCGTAAAGACGCTGAACACTGTAGCTCGGTCCGAGATTCCAATACCGCGAACGGGCTGGCTGCATGGGCACTTTCGTGGTTTTCCCCATGTGTAATATGTATACGAGGCAGTTTCCCTTAGAAAGTTCTCCACGAAGGCATCCCTCACTTTAGGTAGATAGCCCTCGTACGCTTTGCCATAATTGAATAAGCCTAATCCCTCCATGTTTCTAGTTGATTTTTGGTATTCTGTGAAGATCATCACCCTAGAAAGATGATATTCAGTGCAAGTGTTTGTTTATACCTATAGAAATACTTGTCACTTTTGGAAGTGATCGTCTTAAGGAGATGGTCGCCAATCGCTTATGGGCTACTAGATGGTCCGGCTCTGAGTAGATTACGCATTAATGCATTGTAAAATGCTTTAAATCCTCTCTAATCCACGTTTCTAATTATTTTGGTCTTTGGTGGAAGTGGTCGTCTTAAAGAGATAATGCTCGGTACAAGTGTTAATTTCTACTCTGGGAAATTATTTTGGAAGAGGTCGCCATAAGAGGGTTCATTGCATATTAAATGTTTAAATCCAGATCACGTGGTTATAGGATCCATTTTAATTAGATTTTAAAATTTTAGTAAAATAAAAAATCTGAAAGGTTTCAGATTTTAAATTACGTCCAAAGGGGCCTTTTTTTAACATTTTGTGCGTTACCTTTATTTATTAAATATCATGTTCTTCGCACTTAAACCATAAAATTCAGTTCAAGAGCAGTATCGCAAAATAATTTTAAATTGAGCACATTTTTAGAATCGGAAATCCGCTTCAAAGTCTCACGGGCTGGGGATAAAAATGTTTTTTTCTGTACAACGTTGCCATGGCTCGCTTTGAAATTCTTGAGTTTGTTATCAAAAATTCGTTAACGTTTTACAAAATATAAAATCGATAATAAAACAAATTCCAAATTTCAAATTTGGCCTTCCAGTTGCCATATTCGCAGTAGGATTACGTCATTCGAAACTCGATGGCTCTAAGTACCGTTGTTTTATCACAATATTTGGTGGCAACAGATTGAAAAGTGAAACGGACATTCAGAGTGATTCGACGCAAAATCGCAAAATGAAAACAATAGTCCCTCAGGGACTAATAATTTTGAAATAAACCTCTTAATTTTAATAACTGTGGTATTCTTGTTTTCAAACTTAAGTGCAAAATTAAACAATTGTTTCCTGTGCACGTTACTTTTAATTAAAATCAAACGAGAAAAAAAATTATGCGAAAATTAATTAGCTAAAAAATTTAGTACCATTCTTATCGCAAATCGTAACTTGAAATTGCATCTACAACTGTTTCTTATACCAAAGCTCAGGATGAATTAGTTTTCTGTTGTGCGTCAATAAATGTTTCACTAAACCGCAGCTTAAGGCTATAACTACATGCGGTGCTAGGAGAGTAATTACTAAATACCTGACAATGACCGACGCTGTACAACCCGCCTTCCCCGCTGGCTTCCATGGCGAAAGCTTTCCCCGCTAAACACCCCTCTATTTTTAACCTTAACGAAAAAAGCAGCAGCTGGCAAATCTTCTTGCTTCTACTCGCACATGTTTCCGGTAATCCGAAGTTACGGTTGTTGAGATAAAACTTTTATCACCCAGCTTGGCGATCTTTCTAAACATGCCTTATATTTCCCATTGCAAACGAAGGGTGACATTTTTTACGTTCCTTATTTTCCGAGGAGATTCTTTCCGTTTCCCTTTTTTCCGAGTGACATTTTTTTCTACAACCTCGATGAACGGCGAGCTTGGCGAGTAAAAATGCAACGGCGCCAACGGGTTCTTTCCCGAAGCGCCAACGGGTTCTCTGCGGATGAATGCCTTATTTTGTCTAAATATTCATTTTCATACAGAATATATAATCAATGTAGAGAATGCGAGTTCAATATTTTTTAAAGACATAGATAATAAACAAAAAATAAAAGGGAGACTACACATGCAACCAGATAAAAGTGACCATATTCTAAAGAAAGTTAATGAACTCAAAATGATGTGAAAGTATAGCCCATGCCACAAAATTCACTTAAGTATTATTTCTGAGTGGTAAAGCAGAACATATATATCTGAGTGCATTTTTTTATATCTAAAATAAAATCTGTTATTAGTTGCTGATGAAAAAGTAAGAAAACAATTTTTATGAATAGAAATTTATGTAGCTGAGTAGTGAAAGTCTGATACTTCATCGACACTGAAATAGCAATTTATATATTGTATGAAAGTGAAAAAAAAAAAAGTGGTGTTTTTTTGAAAACTTCAAAAATCTGAATAATTTTGAGAACATATTCTTAAAAAAAATCAAGAATATATTGTTTCTTAGAAGTTATTTTTTTATAATTATATGCTATATACTTTATGTACAGATCAAGCATGGCCAAACTGAGACTCGGAATTCATAATTTACTCACATAATAAACAACTCACGTTGTTTGCTTTTGAAACATAATTGTCATTTGAAACAGAATTTGTGCGTCTTTTTAATAATTACTAATTTAAATTTTTGAAATCGCATTGTGTTTGCACAGGCACTACACTATAATTCAATAAACTCAGGAACAATGGACTGTATTATATCTCACTTTAATTCTCATTAATTTACATCGTTCATGGTCACTCGAAGCCACGAATTCTCTCACACGCTCTTTGCTCACAATCTCATGTCACAAACTCCAAGAGCTCAAGGCGCATGCGCCGACGCTAGTAATGAAAAGCGCGCGCAGGCGCAACATACCGCCCGCCTTGACATGATGTAATCATTCAAAATTAGATCTTACAATAAAAAATTACAGAGTGACAATACGAAATACAGGTAAATAATTGTAAACATCAAATAATAACATCAACAAAATCAAACTACTATAATAAGAAAATACAATAATTAATTACAAACATACTTTTTTTTTAATTTGGCATAGGTAAAAGACAAATTTTATTAATTGATCGCTTAAAAATACCTCCTTTCGTTTTCACTGAAACTACTCTAACCTTATTGTCTTTACCTAAGAATATCTCTACGATTCTGCCAAGAGGCCAGTTACATACAGGGACATTATCAGTCTTTAAAATTACCATAGTTCCAACCTTGACATTGTCTTTTTCAAAGAACCATTTAGTTCTTCCTTGCATTGCACTCAAATAGTTATTTCTCCAATACTTCCAAATTGTTTGTACTATTTTAGTCAATTTTTGCCAGCTCTTTAATCTATTATCGTTAACGTTTAAAATATTAGGTTCTGCAATAGCCGTGATAGGTCTGCCTATCAGGAAGTGGCCTGGTGTCAAGATATCAAAATCCTCTGGTTCGGATGATAAAGGTTGTAAGGGCCTAGAATTCAAAATGCCTTCAATTTGAGCAATTACTGTAAGAAACTCCTCATAGGTTAGTTTCAAATTGCCTACTACGCGTTTCAAATGAAACTTAACAGATTTGACACCTGCCTCCCAAAGACCTCCATGATTGGGAGCTCTAGGGGGAATGAACGACTAATCAATACTCTCACTCGATAAATAATTACCTAATTCATCATCTGGTTTGCTGACTAGCCTAATCAATTTCTTTAATTCTGCGTTACTACCAACAAAATTGGTTGCGTTATCTGAAAATATGCGTGCACACTTGCCTCTCCTGCTGAAAAAACGCTTTAAGGTTGCAATAAATGTGGGAAATGTCATGTCATGATATTCCCTAATCCCCTACTGTATGACGTATGCATTGCGTCAGCATGTGTTTCCCGCCTTCGGGAGAAGACGAGGTTTAGCTGGCGAGCGGAGCAGACGTCGCTCGATCGCTCGTATACCATTTTCATTAATTGTAATCCTAATATAATCTATATTTGTAAATAGTAATAAATGTGTGTTATCAACTATGGTCGTTGCCTTTCCCCACATTTTGGGGGCTCGACCGTGCCTTTTGTGCATGCGTTATAATCGAACCCTAGACACCAGCAATCACTAAAGACGTTCAGAAAGCTAACAAAGGCAAGACGTTCCTTTATGACGATTCAATATTCTTCTTCAAGCTAGACGACGTATGTGAATGAAGACGTGCCTTTATGACGATTTAATATTCTTCAACCTGGACGACATATGTGAATGATGTTACATGCTACTTGTCCATTCTTCTGATTTTGGACGTTAAATCGAAATTCGATTTTGGATTATATTGGACTGGCCAAAATATATATTGGATTATAAGGACTGCCCCGAAGTTAGGTAGGCCCATTTTTCCATAATTCGTTCATAATTTATTAGTATTACGATTTTAAGCTGTGTTTATACTGTTTAATTCTCATTCATACATACCCTATTTCATATTCATATTGTCCTATTTTACTATTTAAAGAACTATGTCCCTAAAATTAGGTGATATCCCATTGATAGCGAATTCTCTTAAATATGACACAACACGAGTTATTAAATTATTTAATACCGTGCTCGGATATTCCGATTTTGATCATTCTTCGCGAAAGAGAATGCGAAATTTTGCCGCTTTCCCGGACAGTTTCGATTTGGCAAAACATAAAGAACTTCTATTAAAAGATTTCTCTTTATCAGATTTTATATCAGTGGCGAATTTATTGCATTTGGAAGCTTTCACTAATAAAGATTTTTTATGTGAAAAAATTTTTCATGCGCTCACTAATCTGACGGATTTTCACAATTCCCTAGATGTTAGTTTTTTATCCGATGACGATCATTCAATTTCAAACACCGACAGTGCACCGACGCCTGTAGGTCTAAGTTCTTCTGTTCCCCCTTCCCCTCCCTCCACGGCGCCAAGCCCAAATCGCGTTGTTTCTTCTGACGCGGAAGTAATAAATTTGAATTCGAGTAGCTCCGGTGTTTATATGACGGCGAACACCGAGATTCGCGAGATGAGTCATGATTTATGGTTTATTTTGAGAGATCTTTCAAACACTTGCAGAAACTTTTCAGGCAATGATTCCTATTCAGTCCGTGCTTTTTTCAACGATATAGAGGATAATTTCCAATTATTCCCAAATCTTACTGACCAGCAAAAATTAGTTTTTGCGAAACGACTTGTTGTGGGTACTGCTAAAACTTTTTTGTTTTCACAACGGAATCTCAATTCATACGACATGTTTAAAACAGTATTACTTAATGAGTTCTCCGATAAAATTACTTCTATTGAAATTCATAAACAACTCGAAAGAAGAAAAATGCGCTCGAATGAAAGCTCTTTGCAATATTTTATCGCCATGCGCGAAATTGCGAATCGTGGTGACGGTGTTATCGACGAGGCTTCTGTCATTCAGTATACCATTCAAGGAATACTATGTACCCCATCCGATAAAATTATTCTCTACGGTGCAAAATCATATTCTGAATTCAAGGAAAAGCTACGCACTTATGAATCTGTAGTTACGACTAGACATACAAATATCTCTCATCCATCAAATTTTAAAAATACGAATAATGGCCCCAGACGTGGTACTGGACGAAAAAATTCAGACCAACAACACGACACGAAATTTAATAATACTGGTCCATCTAAAACTAAACCACAAACTTGTTTTAACTGCAATGAGGTCGGACACCTCTCACGGTCCTGTCCTAATCGTTCTCTTGGCCCAAAGTGTCTAACTTGTTGTCGTTTTGGACATAAATCTATGGATTGCCGCCCCACTACATCAGATGAGACTTCCACTCCACCTGCCGAAGTAAATACAGTACAAACATCTCACGGTAATATGTGTAAAACTGTCTTTATACTCAATAGCACAATTTCTGGATTAATTGACACTGGAAGTGAGGTCACATTACTGAACGAAAACACATGGATTCAACTTGGTTCCCCACCACTTTCAAATAATTCTGGAGTGTTAACTGGGTTCGGATTCTCGAAAATTCCTATTATTGGCTATTTTCAAACCATTATCAACATTGATAATCAGGACTTTCCGGCTAATATTAGAGTTGTTCCAAATCATTCTATGCAATTTTCTCTTATTGTAGGCTGTGACGTAATTAAAAATGCTAAATTAACTATTACACCAGACGGTATATATTTTTCAAAACCTTCCGAGCAATGCTTTGAAACTGCTCCTGAATCTTTCATTTTTGCAATAAATGACGATGTTCCAGCTTTTGATATTGGTTCAAATGTTTCCAAAGAAACTCGTGCTGCGGCAGAACGTTTGCTGAATTCTTATATCCCAAGTAAAACAAAGACAACAGATATTAAACTTAATATCACTCTATACGATGATAAACCGATTTTTCACCCTCCTAGACGCCTTCCTTTTGTTGAACGGGAAATTGTTGACAAACAAATAAATGAATGGTTGAAACTTAAAATTATTGAACCTTGTTCATCTCCATATGCCAGTCAAGTTCTCGTGGTGCGTAAAAAAGATGGTACACCCCGTGTTTACATCGATTATAGGAAACTTAATCGACTTTTAATTAAGGATCATTTTCCTCTTCCTCTTATTGATGACATTTTGGATAAACTTCAAGACGCGCAAATTTTTAGTACTCTTGACCTACGTAACGGCTTTTTTCATGTGCCAGTAGCGGACGAAAGTAAACCATATACAGCTTTTGTAACTCACAATGGACAATTCCAGTTTCTTCGAATGCCATTTGGTCTTTCAAATTGCCCTTCAGTATTCCAGCGCTTCATAAATTATGTTTTTCGTGATTTAATTGTCAAAGGTTATGTTTTACCCTACATGGACGATGTAGTTATTCCCGCCAAAAATGAAAATGAGGCCATTCATCGTCTCAACCAAGTACTCAAAGTTGTTAGTGAATATGGTCTAGAAGTTAATTTTCGCAAATGTCAATTTCTTCACAAAAAAATCGAATTTCTTGGACATATCGTCGAAGGTGGTAAACTTTTTCCTTCCCCTTCGAAAACAAAATCTGTAATTAACTACCCCGAACCTAAGAGTACGAAAGACGTCCAACGCTTTCTCGGTCTCACGGGATATTTTAGGAAATTCATCCTCTCATATTCTAGCATTGCAAAACCCCTTAGTGATCTCCTTCGTAAGGACACCCCCTTTCAATTTCATGCTGATCAGAAAGCCTCATTTCACAGATTAAAATATTTGCTTTCTCAACAACCAGTTTTAAGTATTTTTAATCAAAAGAGTCCTATCGAAATTCATACCGACGCATCCATTGATGGCTTGGGGGCAGTCCTACTACAAAAATCTATGAACGATAACAGCTTTCACCCTGTCTACTACATGTCAAAGAAAACATCGGACAATGAGCGTAAATACACCAGTTATGAACTCGAAGTCCTTGCAATTGTTGACGCTTTAAAAAAGTTCCGTATTTACGTCCTTGGTTCACATTTTAAAATTATCACTGACTGCAACGCTTTTGTACAAACTTTAAATAAAAAGGAACTCAATTCGAGAATAGCCCGATGGGTTTTATATCTCCAAGATTTTGACTATGAAATTGAGCACCGTACCGGCTCAAAGATGGCTCACGTGGATGCCCTCAGTCGCAGTCCATGTTGCATGACTATCCAAGACAGTGTTGTCCTCCAATTTCGAAAAGCACAAGAAACCGACGAGCATATTACGGCTATTAAAGCACTCCTTCAAACAACGTCTTCGTATCATAATTTTCTCATTAAGAACAATCTCCTGTACAAAAACGTCAATGGCATTGACTTACTTGTGGTGCCTGAGAATATGCAGGCAAATGTCATTAAAACAGCTGACGAACGAGGCCACTTCGCCGTAATCCGCACTCAAGAACTTTTAAACAGCGAATATTTTATCCCAAATCTGAAAGAAAAAATTGAGCGGTGTATCCATAACTGCATTCCATGCATCCTCAATAATCGAAAGCGTGGCAAACAAGATGGACTACTGCACCCCATTGAGAAAGACGACACACCCTTGCACACGTACCATATCGACCACCTAGGTCCCCTTGCCACCACATCAAAGAAATACAAACATATTTTGGCAGTTATAGACTCGTTTACTAAATTCGTGTGGCTTTATCCGACAAAGTCTACAGACGCAGATGAAGTTATCAGTCGGCTGGAATCTCAAAGATCAGTCTTCGGAAATCCTTCACGGATTATCTCTGATCGAGGCCCTGCATTCAAATCCACTGCATTTGCAAACTATTGTGACACACAGAGAATAAAGCACGTTCTTATTACAGCTGGCCTCCCACGATCGAACGGTCAAGTTGAGCGTTTGAACTCCATTTTTATTACTGTCCTTTCTAAACTCTCCATAACCAACCCTGAGCAATGGTACCGCCATGTTCCCGCCGTGCAACAAATTATTAATTCAACTTTTCAACGTAGCATCAGTTCTACTCCCTTTGAACTTCTCTTTGGGACTAAAATGAAATCGCAAAACGACATAAACATCGCTGCTCTAATCGACGAGGAGATCAAATCTGCATTCATTCAGCAACATGACGATCTCCGTAAGGACGCAAAACAGCAAATCTCTAAAGTGCAAGACGAAAATCGCCGTACGTTTAATTTGCGACGAAAACAGGCACAAAAATTTCAACTTCATGACCTTGTGGCTATCAAACGAACTCAGTTTGGCCCTGGTCTAAAACTCAAACAGAAATTTCTCGGACCTTATAAAGTCACCAGGCTCAAACAAAATGACACATATGATGTGGAAAAGTGTGCATTTTTCGACGGACCATCCAAAACATCTATTTGTGCTGAATACATGAAACCCTGGTCCAACAATATTGAACGTATCACGTAATTTTTATTAAACTGTCAGCATTATAGGTCCTCCTGTGTTTGGACAGATGACACCTGAGAACTTTCTAATATTTTTTTTTCCTCATATCAACTTTTTAATTCATTTTGTCATACTAATGTTCTTTTTATTTTTAGTTAACTGCTGTGGTGTGTTTAATCTATTTTTTTGCTTCATTTGTGTAAGTATCCTCAGCTTTGTATCTACAGATTATTTTTCCATACCTATGTTACTATATTATAATAATTTTTTTTAATTTGATGATATACTATGTTGCTTCAGGCGAGGTCGCCTGTCCGGTCATGATGGCCGAATGTGGGAAATGTCATGTCATGATATTCCCTAATCCCCTACTGTATGACGTATGCATTGCGTCAGCATGTGTTTCCCGCCTTCGGGAGAAGACGAGGTTTAGCTGGCGAGCGGAGCAGACGTCGCTCGATCGCTCGTATACCATTTTCATTAATTGTAATCCTAATATAATCTATATTTGTAAATAGTAATAAATGTGTGTTATCAACTATGGTCGTTGCCTTTCCCCACATAAATGCTTGACTAGACAGCTCTGTTACCAACTCAAGATGACAAGCTTTGGTAACAAAACAAACGAAAATGCACACATACACCTTGTTAAGGCGACCTTTTCTCTGATGTGGGTATTTTATAAAATAAGGACCAAAAAAATCAACTCCAACACAATTGAATGGAAAAGTCGGGCTGACTCTTTCTTGAGGGAGTTGACCCATAAGTTGTTAACAGGGCACTGGTTTGCTTTGAAACATACGACACACTCATGTACTATTTTTCTACAAGTGTTGCGCCCGTTTAAGGGCCAAAACCCTTGTCTAACAATAGACAGTAAGCCTTGTGGACCAATATGCATGTATTTTTTATGAAACATCACAATAATTAGATTAGTCAACTTATGATTCTTTGGTAAGATTATAGGAAATTTTCTATCAAAATTCAACTTACAATTAGCTAATCTGCCTCCAACTCTTAAAATTCCATATTGATCTAAAAATGAAAAAACACTTCTTACCTTGCTATCTGGAGGTACCTTACCCTCCTTTTCAAGGCTTGAGATTTCTTTTTTAAATTCATTATCTTGAATTAGCTTAATCAGTTTAAGTTCAGCTAATTTTAATTCTGAGCTCTGAAGAGGACCTGAAACCTTATCCTTCCCCTTGCAGTTGTTTACAAACCTAAAAATAAAACTTAAAACACGAATAATTTTAGTGTAATTGTTACTTAAATTTAAGAAATCCTCAATGAAAGGGTTAGCTTTCACATTAAGAAAAATATTAGAGTCACTAAGGATTTTAAGTTCGTCTGGAAAGTCTTTCACAATGACTTCCACCGGAATCTCTCTATTTGGGTAGTCGTCGTATCTCAGGAACAGAGGGCCTTTCCACCACATATCATTTTGTAGAAGTTTACTGGGATCCAAGCTTCGGGAATAAGGTCACTCGGATTCTCCTTTGATGACACATGACGCCATTGATGACCATTAGTCAACTCTTGAATTGTTGCCACTCGATTTGCAACAAATGTCTTCAACTGGTAAGGCTCCTTTTATATCCATGAAAGCACGATCATGGAGTCACTCCACAGATAAACGTTGTTCACAGAAATCTCTAATGTAGATATTACTCTAACCATCAACCTTGCAAGTAGGACTGCCGCACAAAGCTCCAGTCTCGGAATAGTAACTCGTTTAATAGGCGAGACTCTGGATTTACTCGTCACTAGCCTTGTCTTCACTTCTCCATCTCTCGAACGGCACTTGCAATGTATGGTTGCTCCGTATGCTACCTCAGAGGCATCTGCAAATCCATGAAGTTCCACATAGTCTACTTCTGCAATAAAAATAAACCTTTCAATTTCTATTTTACTTAAAACTTCCAGTTCAGTAGAGAACTTCTTCCACTCATCAGCTTCCTTTTTTGGTAGTGGTTCATCCCAATTTAGCTTTAACAACCACAACCGTTGGAGGAATATTTTGGCTTTACTTATGATTGGCCCTAGTAAACCAATCGGGTCAAACAATCTTGCAATTGTGGACAATATTTGTCGTTTGGTAACAACTATGTCATTATCGAGTTTCACTCTAAAACAAAAACAGTCTCTTCTAGACCTCCAGGACACTCCAAGTGTTGTAGATTCTACTTCATTAGGAAAGGAATAGGAGTGATCTTCTTCCGCAAGTTCAGCATGATTACTGCACCACTTGTGCAGTGTCATTCTTGCACTCTTCAGTATTGCAGTTAACTGAAATTTAAGTTCCTTAGCTGTACTCAAAGATTCCGCTCCACTAAGCACATCATCCATATAAAAGTTTTTAAGTAAGACTGGCGCAGCTAATGGAAATTTTGGACCTTCATCAATCGACAATTGTTTAAGAGTTCTCATAGCTAAGTATGGCGCACTAACTGTACCGTAAGTCACAGTATTAAGCTCGTAGATTTTCACAGGTGCATCATTTTCTTTTTTCCACAGGATTCGCTGCAAGCATCTCTGTTCAGGGTTAATTTTAATCATTCTATACATTCTTCTAATATCCGCCGTAAATGCGAATGGGTACTTTCTAAATCTAAGCATGATTGAAAAGAGATCATCTTGAATAACCCCTCCATTACGTTGTAAAGAATTTAGCGAAATTCCATTTGATGTTAAACATGATGCATTAAACACTGTTCTCAATTTAGTTGTTGTTTTTTGAGGTTGGTATATCCCATGATGTGGCATATAGTACACTACCCTAGGCTCATTTTTCTCTTCAACCTCAGTCATATGCCCTATCTCTTCATATTCCTTTAAAAAATCCTGATACAGACTCAAATATTCAGGGTCTTTAACTAATCTTTTCCATAGGGAATTTAATCTCTCAAGAGCAACATCCTTTGAATTTCCTAAGCAAATAGGATCTTCCTTTAGTGGCATTGTTACAATGTATCTCCCTTCTTCATTCCGCTTATGAGTTTGCACATAATGTTCTTCACATATTGCTGTTTCTTTATTTTTGGAATGGCTATTTCAACATTCTCTATTTCCCAAAATTTTCTCATTGTTTGTTCTAAGTCATTAGATGTTTTCATTAACCCACAATGTACGCAGCTCTGTTCTTCTGATGTAACGCTTCCCGACACTATAAACCCGAACACGCTGTTTTGTAAAATAAGACTCGAGTTTTCATATCGAATTTGTTCAGATTTTAACATCTCAAAGAAAACCTCAGCTCCTAAAAGCTATACGTTCTGGAACATTAATATTCTCATCAGCTAATTTTATGTTATAAAAATCCTGCATTTTAATATCAATTTTCCTTGAAGGAATCAAATTTTGCGTGATTTTTGGTACTACTAATAAGTCTAAATGTCTCATGTAACTTTTATCTTTATTGCTAATGCATGCCGAAACTCTTTTCCGAATTGTAAACAAGGAATCATTTAATCCGGAAATCGCAATGTTTACCTTCTCATAATCAAAGTTGAATTTATTCGCACAGTCTCTGCTTATAAACGATGAAGTACTGCCGCCATCAAGTAATGTTTTGACTGGATGTAGCTTACCCATACTATCACTAATAAAGCAAATAGCCGTGCTCAGAAGAACACTTTTTTTGGATCTGTTTACACTAGTCGCTGTAAGTAGAGTATTACCGCTGTTAGGCAGAAAGTCTGGCGCTAGGGGGGAAAGCACACTGGAACTACTCGCTGTTTCGTTTTTATTTTTTTCCTTCTCTTTCGATGGTTTATTTTCTACCGGAAAATGCAGTGTCATGTGGTGTTTTTTCCCACAAACGGAACACGAAAACTTTGATTTGCAGTTTTTGACGGAATGGTTTAATGCTAGGCAATTAAAGCATAATTTATGACTTTTGATGATTTCAACCCGATCATTCACCGGTTGTTTCAAGAAATTTGGGCATTTTGCCAAAAAATGATTCTCCTCACAAAGAACACACTTTAAGCCTTTTACATCGGCAAGGAATACCTTTGAAACATTTTTCGACGTTTTGTAATTGTTGCGGGGTTTTTGAAAACTGTCCACACTTGCGGCAAGGGACTTTCCGCGAGATGTGAAAAATAAATCTGCTTCCTTTGCCATTTGTTGAGGCGGAAACCAACTTTCAGCTTGCCTTATAGAAATATGGGCTGACGTTTCTCGATCTAATGTTTCAAACAATTTGTCTGATATTATCAACTGCTTCAGGGTTTCAAAATCAGACACTTTCCTCAATTTTAAGTAATAT
This sequence comes from Stegodyphus dumicola, assembly GCF_044657685.1. Lineage (NCBI taxonomy): Eukaryota > Metazoa > Arthropoda > Arachnida > Araneae > Eresidae > Stegodyphus > Stegodyphus dumicola. Next base: position 165,311,286 of record NC_140768.1, on the reverse strand, counting down.
TCGAAATTTGTGGTTAATCGCGACACGAACTGCACATGGGACTCATTTAGGCGTTGAGCCTTTTTAAAATTTTCTAAAACAATTTGTGGTGTAGGTTCGAATTCTTTTAAAATAATAGCTTTTACTTTTTCATAGTCACTTAGCTCCTCATCTCTAATATACACGATAATGTTCGAAGCCCGTTCCCCTAACAAGTTTAACAATATTTCCGCTTTAGATTTCTCAGGCACATTTTTTGTCGCGAAAGCTCTTTCTAAAGACGAGAAAAAATAACTCCAGTTTTCAGGTTTACTCGGAACCTTCAATGTTAGTGTTCTTATACTTTTAATAAGAGAATCTAAGGAATCGGAACTTTCTCCTTTAGTTTCGTTTTGATCATTATTAACACTTTTGGTTTCAGCTCGCAATCGAGCAATTTTCAGTTCTGTTTTACATCTCTCTAATTTAATTTGTTCTAACTGTAATACTTTAGCTTCTTCAGATTTACGATGCTCTACTATGGAATTACCCAACTCTATTACCGAATTTGGATCGGATTTAAAAGCTTCACTACTTTTAATCGCTAAATTTAAATCTGTAACAGTTATCTTTTCACTTAATTCTATATTCAGTTCTAAAGCCAATAGCTTTAAATCCTCTTTAAGTGCCCCTTTTATCAACATTATACTCTTAATGAAATAACACAAGATAATAAGTAATTCTTCTCAATTACTTAAACACAGAAACACAGTATATAAATTTTCTCAAAACTCTTACACAGTATCTCAAAATAACAAAATGGCACTTTATTCTTAAATCGAAACTGCTGACTTACTTGTTACTTGTAACTAACTCATAATCCATAGATCTCTGGCCCATGACGGACCACGATGTTTTGCACAGGCACTACACTATAATTCAATAAACTCAGGAACAATGGACTGTATTATATCTCACTTTAATTCTCATTAATTTACATCGTTCATGGCCACTCGAAGGCACGAATTCTCTCACATGCTCTTTGCTCACAATCTCATGTCACAAACTCCAAGAGCTCAAGGCGCATGCGCCGACGCTAGTAATGAAAAGCGCGCGCAGGCGCAACACATTGTGTGTATAATAATTTCAAACTATGCCTTATTTGCTAATCTCTGATAAGTAAAAACAAAAGTCAAACAGTGCCATATCTGTAACTACCATGTTGATATTACTCTTGAAATGTGTAGTGGTCATCAGCGTAGCAGAAAAGATAAATGTTTTTTATCCTGGTAGCACCTGCATTCATAATGTACCTCAAATCGTACTGAATGCCCTATAAATATCTGTACTGTGATTTGCATTAGGAAATACAAAACATATCTAATGATCCAAATTTCCAACGAATTAGTTGTTATGTGATGCAGTAGTGAGGTTTGATCCCTATATTGATCCTGAAGTGGGCTGAAGGCCCACGCAATAACAAAAAACTAACTATACTTTTCTATAACCCCAATAGTTAATTTGACAGCTTACAGTCTCATTCCCCTCTTTTTTCCATGCTTTTTACCATTACCATGAGGAGATTGTATACATTAAGAGTCGAGTAAAAATCCATAGTTCTGTATTTTCAAATTACTGCTTTATTTTTACATTATTGTAAACAGCAGTATGTCGCTTCTTTTATTTTCAGTTTAATACTATTAAAATATGTTTTTAATTATAACGGAAAAGAAAAATTGAAAATCTGAAGGAAAAGCTTTATTTATTAGATATAAAAAGTAAAGTATAAAAAAGTTTGCAATTCGTACATCCAAGGAATATGCTTCCTCGGATACTGAGCAAAAGCAGTAACAGTTATTTTGGTACTGTTCTATTATCAAGGGACTGGATTAAGAAATGTATGAACGTGTGTTGGTATTATGTGCTTATATGTGTATTTGTATGCACACATATATTTGTACTTATGCATACAATGAACACATACATGCATATATAAATGCATACATACATTTCTGAACTCGATCCCGATAACAGAACAGTACCGCTATTTCTTTATTCGTGTAAGTAAGCATTATTGTTGAAATAAGAAACCCTTGCCAATTTACTTAAAATATTTCTTTTTTATTGAAAAGCTTTACTAATTTTGAAACATGATAAAAACACCTAATTGTGTTTCTTGAATCTTTCTGAATTGTAACATGCAGTTCTTACTGATATGATGTCTGATGACTTTGAAACAGAATTAGTTAATACAGGAATATAACTGCCTATGCAAATATTCTTAAATCTTTGTGAAACTTATCCAGTCTTTATGAACTAACATGTGCAAAAGATCATTAAACACCAACAGGTGATCTCTGGAGTTGGTTGCATAGTATGATTTTAACTGTTTTCAACTTTGCTTAATTTTTAGTATCTACTCAACATTTTGTGAACTTATAAGTTCTGTGCAATAAAACATTTGTGAATTTATTTTTCTTTTTAGTCAAACTAAAGCTGTAACCTGGAAAATAATAATACAGTGCACAGGTTTTGAGAACATAAATGTTACAGTAGCATGACTAATCTGAGATTACAAAGGAAGTACAGTACTTTATGGCCTTTACTTTCACAAAAAACACAAAAATGCTTCATTTTACGTACAAATTTTAGATGAATATTTATGATGGTAATGTGTTTTTAAATGAAGAAATAAAAGGATATTACTTTGATTCATCAATTATAAAAGTATCTGAAAGGCATGGCTTTAATTATAATAAATACTATAACATAGATGTATTAAAAATAATAAAACAACCTATTCTGCCCCATGCATCTCTTTTGCCATTGCTAAAAAATCCTCCCTCTCCAACTCTTGAAAAATGCATATACATTTATTTAGATTCAGACTAAGTTTCAACTTGTTTTATAAATTAAACAAAAAAAGTGTAGAAAATGTTGATAAGTGCCAAAACTTGAACAAAAATAGATTTTGATATTTATGAACTAAAACTAAATACTTAACATATAAATAAAAAGCTGACCATGTTCTTCCCCCTGAAGCTCCGTTGGTTGAAAATCCCTGTTGTATATATATAAGATATATCAAGATAGGAGAGAAAAGAATTTTTTTTAAAAAGTAACATATTTTTCAAATCAAGTTGAATGTTTACCTCACAAAAGCATTCAAGGCATGGCTGCTATGAAATATATACCTGGCTAAAGGTTTTTTTCTAAGGATTATTAACATGTATGTATGTTAATTTTTTCGCCACTGGGAAGTGAATGTTTTATCAAGTGAAGTATATTTTGAAAAATATTTTAGCTATTGGAGATCAATTTTATAAAATATTTAGAAAGTTTCAATTAGGCATTAGCAGTTGTTACCTGTTATATACAGTGATGAAATTATATTACTGGATATTCAATAATGATTATTACCTTGTTTAATTATGAGTACACATTCAGAGTATGTGACACCATAAATACTGGATCAAAGTATCACTAATAACAATCATGGTAATACAGTAAATTTTAACTTCTCTTGAAATCAGTAATCTATATTTGTAACATGTAATACATTGTAGCATTTAATGGTGTTAAAATTAACCAGCTCTATTTTCTAAGTATAATGATGAATGATGTTGGTACCATTATAAAGGACTGGATTTAAAATATTGGAGGCCATCTGATGTTTTGAATGTGGCAGATGTCACTAATGCATGTTAATGATATTGTTACGAATTTGGTATTTAAAAAGCTAATGTTAGTTCAATTATAAATTAAATGGTTTTATTTCTCGCGCAGTGCAGCGCGTGACGAATATTAAAAGAAAGCTAAGCCGGAAAAATTAAAAATACAAGAGCGCGTGCGTTTAATAAATAAATATCTCTTTTTGATTTCGAGAAAGTACTGGAAAATTCTAGCGCGTGATTTTAAAATCTTATAAAAGGAGGAAAACATCTCAGTTTGTAGTAGTTGCTTAGTTTGTTGTTGTTTAGAAAACTACTGTTGTTGATTGTAGCGAATTCGCGGATTAGCGTTCTTTAGCTGTTTTGAATTACGTTCTATTGGACATTTGAGTAGTTAAAAGAAAACTACTGTGAGATATTGTAATACTGCGTGATAATTTGAGAAAATTTAAGCATTTTTGTTGTGATAATAATAAATTTTTGTTCATTTTTCATCGGACTTGTGCATTCATTTAGTAACGAATCCGTACGCACGCAACAATTTTTGGTGTCAGAAGTGGGATTTGAATACCAATAACAAGAGCGATGGAAGAGCAGTTAAGGCAATTGATAACAGCCTTTGCCTCGTTTAAAGAAGAAATGAAAGAAGAGATGAAATCTAGCCAAGGAAAGATGGAAGGGGCCGTCAACTCTGTTAAGGACGAAATGAAAGCCGTTCAAGCTGGTCAAGAAAAGATTGAAGCAGGTCAAGAAGAAATGAAAAGAGAGATTACCTGCATAATAGAAAATAAATTTGAAGCTATGGAAGGCAGAATTGACACAGTTGAAAATAAAGTTGGACTAATTGAAGAAAGAGTTTCTTCGGTGAAAGAAGAAATAGAAGAAAGAGTTTCTTCTGTAAAAGAACATATAGAAGGGAGAGTTTCTGCTGTGGAGGAACGAATTGAAGGAAGAGTTTGTGCCGTCCAACACCAAATCGAACAACAAATTGATGAGAGAGTTTCTGAAGTTGCCAAAGAAATGGAAACGTTAAAGAAATTCGTAGCGACGGCAGGGAGCAAGAATGATGATTTTAAATTCTTACCGATGCCTGCTCGTCCACCTCTGAAGCTATCCACATATGATGGGAAGACATCCTGGCAAGTGTATAAGACCCAATTTTCTATAGTTGCGGATGCGAATGGATGGGATTCCCAAGCTAAGGCCTGTCATCTCGCCGCTTCTCTGCGAGCAGACGCAGCGGATATACTGCAGACGCTTCCCGAAAACCAAAGACTTGACTTCGAAGCTCTATCCGGCGCATTGGAGCTGCACTTTGGCGAGAAATGTTTAAAAGACTACAGCAGGCTCCAATTAAAATCTCGTCAACAGAAGCTCACCGAAACGCTTCAAGAGCTCGCCACGGATGTTGAAAGGCTGTCACATCACGCCTTTTCGGAGTGCCCGACAGAAACAAGGGAAATCCTGTCCCTGCAATATTTCATCGATGGCATCCGGGACCCTGAAATACAGAAAGCACTGCGAATGGCGGATGTTAAAGATCTGAAAAGCGCTTTAGTGTATGCCATGAAATTTGAGGCAGCCCAGCAAGCAACTCTTAGGGATAGCTACCCAGTCAGAGCTGTGCGAGTCCACGACCCAGGGGACCAATTGATGGCTCGTTTAGATGATTTATCCAGACAAGTCAATGCTTTGATACGGAGTAACAGTGAGAACAAAGTGGCTGTAAGATGCTGGAGATGTGGTTCTGAAGGTCACCTACGACGGCATTGCAGAACACCCCAGGGCATGGATAATAAAACAGATGAGTTGACAAAACCAGTGAATGCTTTAAGACGGAATAGTGGTGAAACAAAACCGACCCTAAAGTGCTGGAATTGCGGTGTTGAAGGCCACCTACGAAGGAACTGCAGAACTCCCCAGAGCACGGAAAATAAGGCATACGATTTAAACAGACAATTAAATGCCACGGGAAGGAAAAGGACTGACAAGAAACCAAAGTGCTGGAACTGTGGAGCTGAAGGCCACGTACGAAAGAATTGCAGAACACCCCAGGGTACGAAAATTGAGACAATTTCTGAGCAACGACGCAGGAAACAAATTAATGACCATATCAAGGAACGGAGGTTGCCAGATAATGAAAAACCCTGTTTTAAAGCGCTTAAGATCTCTATAGTGAGTGGCAACAATAACGGACTGTCCATCAATGGGAATATCGATGGAGTTCCTTGCAATATGATCATTGACACAGGAGCTAATGTTACCATCATTAGGAAAGATTTAGCTGAACAGTTTAAAGATAAACTTATTTGGACGCCATCCTGTGTTACCCTTCAGACTGCGTCTGGTGACAAGATCGACATAACTGGGAAGTTAAACGTAAACATCACGTTTGGAAGTGCCGCCTACCATCACACGGCATATGTGGCGGATATTACAGATCCATGCATACTCGGATTGGACTTTTTAAGGAAATACAATTTTTCCTTAGATTTCAAAAACAATAAGCTGCATTCAGCATCTGATGGCATGACTATCCATCCTCAAAAGGGATCCTCGCCTGGAAATGTCGACGCCTTGTCCGAAAGATCGAGCTCGGGAAGCTGCCGAAATCATACCAGGGTCGAAAAGAAACTCAAGACTACCAGCTATTCTCCATCCCAGAAGCTCTTCGGTCGAGACCTTCGTCTGCCTTGTGACCGCCTGTTTAGTCGCCCTACGGATGCGCCTTCATCGCCTGAGGAACACATCCAAGATGCCCAGGCCCGGTTTGAGGGGATGCACCGTTCTGCACGAAAGCGAGTCAACTTGGCGACGGAGAAAATGAAGATCAGATGCGACACAAGAGCTACTAGACAGAGATCCAACAAAGGAGACAAGGTGTGGTTGTGGAACCCAATTCAACGAAAAGGACTGAGTCCTAAATTACAGTCACCTTCGGATGGTCCATATACAGTGCTGAACACGAATGACGTCGTGGTTCGGATCCGTGAGTCTTCGAACTCTTACGACAGGTTAGCTTATTACTATGGCCATAGTACGTAATGTAAATAATTGTAAATAGTATCAGACCATGGTCCTTTTTGTTTTTAAATGTGTATTTGATTTGCATTTAGTATTTGATTTGTATTTAGTATTTGATTTGCGTTTAGTATTTGTTTTGTATTTAGTATTTGATAGCATTTGATTTGTTTAAGTTAGTTATTGCATTTATTGTTTATATTGTTTGATATTGTAATGTAATGTTTATGCCTCAGTTGCATTTATGTCACAGTTGTAAGTTTAGCTTCCTGTCCAGGGATTGTACTGCCCGGGACGTGCAGTCCTTGGGAAGGGGGCAGTGTTACGAATTTGGTATTTAAAAAGCTAATGTTAGTTCAATTATAAATTAAATGGTTTTATTTCTCGCGCAGTGCAGCGCGTGACGAATATTAAAAGAAAGCTAAGCCGGAAAAATTAAAAATACAAGAGCGCGTGCGTTAAATAAATAAATATCTCTTTTTGATTTCGAGAAAGTACTGGAAAATTCTAGCGCGTGATTTTAAAATCTTATAAAAGGAGGAAAACATCTCAGTTTGTAGTAGTTGCTTAGTTTGTTGTTGTTTAGAAAACTACTGTTGTTGATTGTAGCGAATTCGCGGATTAGCGTTCTTTAGCTGTTTTGAATTACGTTCTATTGGACATTTGAGTAGTTAAAAGAAAACTACTGTGAGATATTGTAATACTGCGTGATAATTTGAGAAAATTTAAGCATTTTTGTTGTGATAATAATAAATTTTTGTTCATTTTTCATCGGACTTGTGCATTCATTTAGTAACGAATCCGTACGCACGCAACAATATTATTCATGTAAATAATGTACAGTACATTCGCATATAAAGTATTTTGTGAAATAGCCTTATATTATTTAACAATTTTAATTTGTTGTTATTTAAAGAAAAAAATATCTCACCTTTTTGAATGTTTTGTTTTTATGGTTTCAGTTTATTATCTACTGTATTAAATATAAACTTACAGATTTTTAACACTATTTTTTTTTTAATCCAAAAGAAACAGAAAATGTGAAGTACTTTAAAATACATACTGAATTTGTGCTAAACTTTTATCAAGTTACAGATATGTGACAGTTTAATGCAATTAAATTGTAAAACTTTTTTTTTTCAACTGTGAAAGAAATAATTTTGTCTAATGAATCTTCCTTTGGTATTTATATATTAAAACCATCTTAAAAATTAATTTTGAATTGTTTAAGAAATTTATTATATAAAAGTTTAAATGAATAAGATGGCAGTTCTTTTTATATTTTATATCTCTATAATTAAATAGTCATCAATTAAAATTTAAAAAAATGCTTAAGTGAGTAGAATATTTTAACGAATATGGTCAGTTGGAAAAGGGACATTGATATAGTTTTGATTAGTCTTTATTCAAAAATATCACTGCCCTGCAAGAGTACGAGATAAAAATAAAATTCTGATAAAAAGCTGAAATACAAATTTTGACATTTCATACCTACTTCTTGTAGTTTTTCTAAGTAACCCACCAGCGACCAAGTGAATAAGAAAGCTGAATATTGTTAGTTTGACTCGTGTTCAAATCCCAATGAGCAGGCTGACTGCATGAGTGTTTGGATGGCATTCCATATGAAACATAAATACAAACCAGTTTCCTCTAGAAAGTCCTCCACAAAGATATATGTCTCCTTGAGCAGATATTCTCATGTGTTTTGCTTCTAATAAATTAATCTGGCCTAACCCTGATTATCAGTATACCCCTATAGAGACTTAAATCTCAAGCATACCTGAATTCTGTAGATGTTTGTGTCTTCCATACTATAAACAAACATCCACCGGTGGCGAAATCCCTAAATATGGATGCTTCAAATCCTTGTAAATGGGCTGGCTGCATACGAGTTTTTGTGGTTTTGGACATGATTAACGTAATACAAGCGAGCTCACCTTAAGAAAGTTCTCCACAAACGTACCCCGCTTTCTGCAGATAACCCTCATGTGCTGTGCAATATAAATTATCGAACCTAATTTAGTAAAAAAATATCTATTAACAACAGTTTTGCCATATATCTGTGGCTCAAGTCTATGGTATTAATAAGGAATTATCACCTACTTTTTTTTATAATTAAAACTATTCTGTATGTGTGTGTGTGTGTGTCATGCCTTCAGACATAACATGAACATTTTGATTTTGTATCATATCACATGCAGAACAACAAAGTTCTCTAATATTATCAAAATACATTGAAAATCTTGTGTTATTACCAAACTAAATTTAGTGAAAGTTTTCACGCAAATTGAAAAATTTTTGTTATTACCAGGTAGATTCTGTAAACAATCTCTGAAAACAATACATTGTCATTTGTAAAATGTGGTGTTACGTAGTTTACTGACATATGAATTTTTTTTATTTTTTATTTTGTATTATTTTCTCATATAACAGCATTAGTGCTCTGTATTAAGCAATTTTTATTGCTTGCATATTGAAATCTTGCTTTCATGTTTGAAATCATACACACTGGAAAGGAATGGAACATAGGGAACACACTGAGATGGCATAAAATCCATAAATGTGATTAACAACTGTATCTGTAATATATACAGCCTACCATGGAATCTGGTGGGTAAGATTGCTGAACATTGATAGTTAGACAAACTCCAAATTATGGTGAACAAATTCGCTCCGTGGTTTTCCCTATATATAACATGAACAGAGGCAGTTCTTCGTAGAAAGTTATCCATGAAGGCATCTTTTTTCCTTCACAGCCCAGCAGGTAAGACAGCTGAGCACTGATAATTCAGTCCAAGTTCAATTCCCAGGGAACAGATTGGCTGCATGCACGTTTTCATAGATTCTCCCTTGCATAACATGAGTACAAGACAGTTTCCATCAGAAAGCCCTCCTTAACAGCATTATTCCATCAAGGAATATACACTAGCATACTTTTCCATAACTTAATAAATCCAAATCTCTTTAGGCAGACAGTTTGTGTCTGAAATCTGAACTATAGACATTAAAATCTTTTTCCTCATATATATTTAAAAAATACCTCAGAAAATAGAATATTAATTTTTTAATGTTTCTTGTATATTGCTAAGTGTATATCTAGAGATTGATAGATAAAAACTATGTAAATCAAGATTCTAATTTAAATTTGTTTTGCCCTTAACTCATCATTTTAATTTAGGTATTTTCAGATTCTGTACTAAAAATGGTAACTGCTTATAATAAACCTCTCTGGACTGTGTCATTCCTCTATTAATCCATGTCAAGTGTCTTCCTACATACACATTTCTAGTAATGTCTGTCTAGTCTGTCTACATAATGCTGGTGATGTTTTGCAATTCGAAACTTAACCAGCCAATATCATTTTAGAACGCTGTTTATCAATCAGTCAAACAACGTCGAAACTAATTCACTCTGAATTAAGATTTTGTACTGACCACAAAAAACTATATAAATCATTTTGGATTCTCTCCCCCCCCCCACTGTACATTTATTTATGTTGCTCTTAATTTTTAGCTTTCAAAACTTCCTGTACTAACAGCATTTATAAGAATTTTCGAGAATACTGTAGAGGTTGTAAATAAATTTAGGTATATCTGTTTCCGTTAATAATCATTTTTAATATTATTCGAAGACTATTAAGTTTAAAAACACTCTTTAATTTTATGGAAATACATCTTTTCATATATTCTATCATATAGAAGTTTCATTCATAACATCCCATCTGGAAAAGGCAGTTGTATGTTAAGTTAATTGGTAAGCACCCGTCCACTCCCGAAAGTACATTGTGTATTGCTGAGTCTTGTTAACTAGTTACGCGTCGAAAAAGTTGCTGTGTGAGTTGGTCAGCTGACGGAGGGAGCAGTTTCGTTTCCGCCCGCTATTCAGTGCGGTCTTTAAGGCCAAATGATTGACACCTCTTAAGGGGATGCTAAAAGCAAGTAAAAGGCCCTTTTAAAAGGGCTGAAAGAGCTATTTTGAAGTAGAGAAATAGTCAATTGACTTTAGATTTAAAAATTAGGTTCAGTCGCCTGCGACTGTAAAGCTTCTTCTTAACCTTTTAACTGTCATGCCCGAGATAATCTCGAGCACAGCACTAGTGTTCGAAAATGTCACGCCCGAGTATTACTCGGGGTAATACTCGGGCGTGACATTTCAGTAATTTTTTTTTTGAGTGCATCGTATTGTTATACCCGAATATATATCGGGAGACGTTTATTTCGGCTTCATCTCTTTGTCAAACCCGACTGTATCTCGGGAAAAGTTAATGTGCGCTCAGTTCAACAGATGACAGCACTTTACTGAAGATTTGAAAGGTTAGAGGTTATTTGGTTCAAGGTGCATGGGATCTTTTTGTTATAAAATAGCGTCCAGTTCTTTGAAACGTTATATAGATGATTTAGATTCTTCAACCGAAGATGAAGGATGTGTGTTTGATGAGCAGTATTCATGATACTTCCATGCTCAGCCTCAAAAATAAAAAATGGAGATATACTCAAATCGAAGATTGTTTCTAATTACGGTCTAACTATGGGTGGTGTAGATCGCTGTGATCAGGAAATATCCTTTCATCCAACAATCCGAAAACGTCAGATAAAATATTATAAAAAGATATTTTTACATTTACTTTACAAGGTACTCTGGAACTCATATTTGCTCTATAAAAATGTAGTTGGGAAATGTATTACATTTTTAGAATTTCGAATCCAAGTTGTAGAAGAGCTTTTACATAAATATGATGATGCAGCTTCTGGACAAAAGAATGTTGGCAGACCACCTACAATAGATAACCCTGCCCGTCTTACTGAACGACATTTTATATCCCATTTTCCTCCTATTCCTGCGAAACGTGAGCCTACAAGACAGTGCAAAGTGTGTTGTTCGAAAAAGGATAAAAATGGGGAAAAGATAAGGAAGGAATCACGATTCTGGTGTAGTGATTGTGGAGTTGGTTTGTGCTTGGAAAAGTGTTTCCAGTTGTACCACATAAGACTGAATTACTGAACTACTAATAGGTATTCACTTATATTTATTTATGTTTTAGAAAATAGTTAATTTTTTTTATTTTTAGAAAATAAGGCTCCACTAGAAGCGAACTTTGCAACTGCCATGTTGAGTGACAGCTGCCTCAAAGAAAATACGCAGTGGCTACAAAACTTAAAAAATTTTACCCATGTACGTCAAAATATCAATTTTTAACTACTTAAGTATATTTTATTTTGTACTAAACATTTGGTTTTTGCAATAAAAAAAATTTGACAATTTGTGTACCCAAATCATCAAAATAACTTGACAGTTAAAGGGTTAAAGAAGCAGGAGGGGTTCCTCCCGTCAATGACTTAAGCATTCAAGACACGAGGGGCGGGAAGGGGAAGGAACGAGAAGTAATTATTCACATGCATGTCAGTGTGAGCATACCTTGCCCGTTTAAATGGGTTTGCAGCATAATCCGGGTTGAGAACCGATCTCGGTCTCTTCCTAGATGAGGCGACTGCAGGATCATATACAGGTAGCATATGCAGCACAGGATTTGCAACATGTTGAATATTTTTGAAAAAGTTTTCCGAAAGTCGCTGTATAAAGCGATTAATGGGCATAATTTTGAGATCATTATGAATCTCTTCGTTCCTTATATACCACGGAGCTTTGAGTATTTGCCGAAGCAATTTAGATTGAAAAGTTTGGAGATGTTTTCTGTTAGTCAGTGCTGATGGGCCCCAAATGGGGCATGCATAAGTCAGAACAGGCCTTATGATAGACTTGTAGAGCAAAATCTTATTGTCAATTGACAGGTCGCTATTTAAAGCGAAGAAGGGGCGCAGATTGGATTTGACAGTCGTCGCATTCGCAATGATTTTTTGAATGTGAGGTTGCCAAGTTAATTTTGAATCAAGTAATACACCAAGATATTTATATGAAGAAACACAGGGAATAGGTTCACCGAAGAGAATTAAGTTATCTAAACGGGGGATATTTCTTCGGATGAACAGAGTAGCAGCACATTTTGCGACATTGATTTTGATTTTATACAAACTGAGCCAGAGTTCTAAGGCTGAAAGGTAACTCTGTAGTGTAGAGATTACCGTGAAGGTGTTGGAATGTTTTGCGATGATGGCTGTATCGTCCGCATATAAAGCAAGATCGATACTAGGGGCCTTAGGAATGTCATTTACGTAGAGGTTGAAAACTGAAGGCCCGACGAGACTGCCCTGTGGACAGCCGGCATAGATTGGGCGGGGAGTGGAGAATTCGTGGTTAACTCGCACACGGAAACTTCGTCCGGTCAAGTACGAGTTAATAATTTTAATGAGATGAGCCGAGAAACCAAGCCGCATGAGCATGTAGATAAGTCCGTCATGCCAAACCCTATCAAAAGCTTTGGCTACGTCAAGATAGACGATACCAGTTTTCTCTCGCTTGCGAAAGCCTTCATGAATGAATTCCACTACACGTAATAACTGGTGTACAGTGATGTGTTTAGGTCGGAAGCCGAATTGTTCCGGGATGATCAAATTTTGATCTCGACAGAATTCATTCAGGCGATTAAGCAAGACATACTCGTAGATTTTTGAGAGAGACGAGAGCAGACTAATTGGTCTGTAATTGACAGGTAAGTTTAAATTTTGTCCCGGTTTTGGAATGAGCACGACTGCTGCAGTTTTCCAACAGTCGGGAAAATAGCTTTTCCTGAGCATTAAATTAATAAGGACCGTAATCCAGACAATAAACATTACAGGGAAGTTTTTGATCATGCGATTCGAAATTGAATCTATGCCAGGGGCCTTGTCAGGTTTAATTTTATCAATGTAAACCATGACTTCAGTTGGATCAGTTGGCCTGAGGTCAGGCGTGAAAGGTTGTGATAGAAAGTCTTCAACCCATGAATGGATGCGCCCCTGTGTAACCGGGCGGTTACAGTAGGAGTCGTTGTTTGGTGTGAATTGAGTAGCAAGGCTGTCAGCAATACCTTCGGCCGTTTCTGAGTCTGTGTAGGCCATCTGTGCGCCATCGGCCGTTTCAAGAGGCGGAATGAGCTTGTAATGTTTGCGTAATCGGGCGGCTGCACGCCAAATCGATTTGTTTTCAGTCGTTAGGGACTCAATATAATTTTTCCACTCCGCTTGTTTTAATAAGCGGGTTTCAGTCCTTATCTCGTTTTGTATCTTGCGAAATTGGACGCGGATACTGGGATCGTGCGACCTTTGCCAGATTCTTCGCAAGTAGTTCCGCTGCTTAAGTTTGAATTTAGTCTCAGGTCGGAGTCTAGCACCAGGGTGCTGAATAGGTTTTGAAGCCGCAGCTCTCGCTTTTTTAAGTAAAGACTCCAGATTTTTAATCTGCCTGTCAAAGTCCGCATTGCTGGAAATTTGTATGGGAGGGAGTGCTGTGTTTTCCAAAATAAATCGAAAATCGTCCCAATTTGTTGAGACTCGCTCCTGTAATTTTGAGTAACGATTTTGAACATCTAAGGTTATCAAAATAGGATAGTGATCAGAGTCTAAATCTTGTATCACTTCAATTTCATGCCTAAAGAAAATATTATAGAAAGCAGCCAGATCGAGTACTGCAGGGGACCCTCTTACAGGGTAGTAAGTCGGGAGAGTAGGAGCTATGATCTGTACATGGTTACTCTGGCACCATGAATTTAGACTAATGCCATACCTGTTCCTGTTAGGACAAAACCATGCGGTATGACGTGAATTTAGATCGCCAGCAATGATCAGGTGATTTGAAATATTCAAAAGTTTGTCAAAATCACTGACAGGGAAAGAAGGCCTTCCACGTGCAGTTGATTGTGGAGGTAAGTAAGCTGAAACAATTGTGAGTGCGGGAGAATTTTGAAGGAAAATTTGGATAATATTCGCTTCCAAAATATTTAAATCAGGGGACGGTATTATGTGATGTTTGATCGAATGTTTCACATAAATACAAGTGCCACCACTCGGATTTCTGCCTTGTGACACCCTATCCGTCGAGTAAATGTCATAATTCCCAATTTTGGGAGTATTCCCTGAGTTTAGATGAGTCTCTTGGACTAAAAACACGTCAAGATCGTGTTCTACCACAAAGTCTCTTACTTCATGGATCTTGTTTTGAAGTCCATTGGCATTCCAGGAGCCAATGGTTAGTTCAGAGTTGGTAAATGAACGTTTTCTGACACAACTGAATGTTAGGCCGTTTAAAAAGATTCCTGGCTGAAAAACAGAAGACATGGGTCTAATGAAGGTCGAAATTAATTTGAAAGCTCGATATAGCTTCCATATAAGTAAAAGGCCTTTATCAGAGCGTCTGCCTGCCTAAGGTGCAAACACCGGAGGCATATAAGCAAAATGTACACTGCTAGGACAACGGCTTGAGTTTGGCCAATTACAATCCAGATAACGAGAAGCTAGACTCCGCGCCGTACCCTTCTGATGTTGACCAATTATGTTTGACTTGAAAATGACGTCATTTATAGGCGGAGTAATCGTGAATGGCTGACGATGTAAACGTGAATGTGTTCATATAGTTTTATAGTCTAATCTTATTTTCTTTTATAATCTCAAGTTTTCCATACTATATTAGAATATTATGCCTTCTGAAAGTAACTCCTGGTGCTGCTTGTTTTTGTATTTTGGCGGTTGCTGAATCATTGATTATTTAATTCGAGTTTCAAAAATAATATTCCATTCCATTTACCGTTATTATACTGGGCCTAGCCTGCGTGAATTCGCAGGCTTTTTGCCAGTTGTCTCAAAAATAATATTTTTACATGTCAACTTTTATATTAACATACATGAAATAATTTATAGGACATCACACTGTTTAAGCATCTGCGCCATATAAAAAAATATCTGTACAATTAGTTATTATTCCTTCAGCAATAGCTCTATCAGTTTATGAATGCAATTTATACAAAATCACTATCAAAATACAATAAAAAACAAAGATTTATTGCATAATGAAATTTTATAAGTGATTAATTCTGAACTACATTTCAATGTCATATGAAGTTGCTGTTTTCGTTCTTGAGATAACATAAGGAACTATTTTGTATAAGGAAATAATTTAACTAATTTTAAAGCTATAGGAAAATATGCATTGTTTGTAATAAGAATGACGTTTTTGGAGCATTCTATGAATGAACAGCTTAATGAGCTTTTTCGTTAATAAAAAAAGGAAGTAGATGACTGTGAATGCATTTACAAGTATTCAACATTCTAGATAAAATTCTTCTATGAAATTAATAAAAAGTTGGATACACATTATTATTAATAAATTTTAAGTTTCTTTTTCTTTTCTTTTTTCACAAATCTGAATAAAGAATTAAAGTTTTGGGATGAAGCATTCGAAATTACCTACAACATTAAGCGCATGCACAAAATTTTTATTATCTTTAAAATATTCAACAAATAATATTTACAGCAAAAAATTTTAAAAAAAAGTAAAATCTTAGCTATGATGTAATTGACAAAACATATTACATTAGTCAGATGTTATTTTCAAAAGTTTGATTATTTAAAAATGTTTTCTTTAATCATAGCACACTTTCATTTAGCAAATAGATTTTCTGGATGAAATTAGCTCTTAAACATCTTAAAAGTTCTAAAGCCACTTGAAATGATCATTTAATCTCTCATAGTTTGTTCTAAATTATTAATATAGAAAGAAAGAAACTTACAGGAGCAGTTAATAGTAAAAGTAATGATCAGCTTGTATGATTAAATTTCTTTATCAAACAAAATAAAGTTCACTTATTAGTGATGTTTCTGTATTGAATTGTTATAATCATTTCCTTTGCTAATGACAGGCTGTCCTAATAAAATATCTATGAACCTTTCAGTTTCATTTGCTGTAGGTTTGTTCAGTTTTCATTTTTTACAAATTTTTGTTGAGAAAAATATTTTTTGTAGAATAATCTTTTTATTTGTAGATTCAAATTTAGTGCATATATATTTTTTGATTTAATTTGCTGTAATTTTCTGACAACTGTAATAATTTTTGAATGGCATTTAAATGTTGCATGATTTGCTGAAATATTTTGTCTATTAATTATTAATATTAGTCTGCAAATTTTTATTTTCATTGCACAATTTTTGGATTTCATTTACTAGTGATTAAAAAAAATTATGGTAGTTGATTTCTCAGAAGTGAAGTTTATGTGTGGTTTTTCTAAATTTTGTACTCCTTGTTTTCAGAAGTTAATGATTGCTCCAGAACAACTTGTTTCACTTCTATTGTACATTACTGCTGAAGGAATGTGTTTGCACAAATTATTTTGAATACTAAGGTCAATACATTCACAAGTATATGCTTGCATGCTAAGACTACACTGTGTATACATTTTCAAACAGTGTTTGTTACAATCATGCTCTGAATTTTTTTTTGACCTAATAGATTCTTCTTGATGAGCTACTTTTAAATTTAAATATTGTGTCATCAATCTTCTCAGACTGTAAACATTTTGCATCTTTGTGTGGCCTTATAAGTATTTGAGATTTTTGTTGTAATTTTGCCTTTGTGCTTTTTTTTTTTTTTTTTTTTTTTTTTTTTTTGTGCCAAGGCAGCATAATGACCTAATAGGCAATGAAAAACTGTTGAATATTGTGATCATATTGAAACTCAGCAGCAGGCTATCTTGAAAGGGAGGGAAGACAACAGGGCGCAAAATTTTAAGATGTAGTGATTGCTGCTGAACGTGCCTGTAATGTGTGATTGCTGCTGAAGGTGTCTGTAATGTGTGATTGCTGCTGAGAGTGCCTATAATGTAGTATATTAGGCATGAGTAACAGTGCTAATGGTACCCTAAACTATAACCATTAGTGATAGACTGATAGGATAAGTCATAATGCAAGGGTCATGATATCTGGTATTAAAATGTCACCAGACTAAGATAAGACCATCGTAATGGTAAGGCAAAAATGAGATTTGTCTGAAAAGAATGTTGTGCAATGCTGAAACTTCCCACATAAAGTAGCATTGGCAAAACATACAATTCCAGTAATTAAAACAACCTATAGTTATTTCTTTTTTTAGTCTTTCTACATAGCATTACTGGAGTACGTGATATGCGTATACACTGCAATATTAATTATCTGCATATTCCATCAAAGTCTATTCTAAGTCATCTAAAAGGAAGATTTTAAGATTATTGGATCCTTCATTCATGGTATTGCATTTTGAATACCAGCAGCGTAGAAAGTTAGAGAGGGAAACAGATGCGTATTATGACGGAAAAAACTTTAATATATTTTAAGGAGGGATTTTTGAAATAAACTGTGATAACTACAAAAAATGAATAACTATTACATTATATAGAATAGAAAAAATTAAAATCATTACCATTAATTAATCTTTAAAAAAGATTAAATCATTACCTCCTTACCAATTTTTTTTTCTT
Organism: Stegodyphus dumicola; assembly: GCF_044657685.1. NCBI lineage: Eukaryota > Metazoa > Arthropoda > Arachnida > Araneae > Eresidae > Stegodyphus > Stegodyphus dumicola. Next base: position 165,293,259 of record NC_140768.1, on the reverse strand, counting down.
TTTTAAGGTGATGGAATAAGAACATGACCTAAATTAAAATTGTGCTTGTAGTATGTGTTGTAGTACTGTATTGAAATTTTATTTTCATAAATTTTAATATTTATGCTAGCTGTACATGTCTGTCCACACTTTGAGCTTTGTCCACACAAACCTTGAGCTTTTAGTTGCCATATTCTTTTCCCTTCAGATTTATAAAATCCACTTTGGCTACCTGTCATAGTTAGAGAAGAAGGGATTTTGAATTTCCCCCCCATGAGCTATTTAATACAAAGGATGTTCTGGTATTTCTTTCCTCATCATGTAACCATTCATAAAAAGCTCTATAAAAATTAAAAGGAATTGATAATCCATTATCTAATAACAATATGTTAATTTCATAATATGTAATAAACATATATTGCAATTTTGAATCAGCATCTTGTTAAATATATATAGTATTATGAAAACCAATTTTAACCTGTATATGTTAAAAAAGAATAGGAAGTCTATAGTTGTTTTTAACATAGTGGGTCATTTAAAAAAATTCTGTCATTTTTAGTGGCTGAATTTAAAATTACTTCATACAGAAAGCACCAACAACTTATGTAATCACTATCATTTTCACATTTTCTCATCTGGAAATCAGCTATGTGACTTAGAAGCCAAATATTGTTCAATATACTGTTTAACATATTTCAAAATATTTCACAGCTAAGAAATGTTAGAAATACTGAAATATTTTAAAGCAACGTCATTGTGTCTAAGATGTAAGGCGGATGAATTAGAGCATGCAAAACAAGTATCCTGATTTTTTGTTATATGTTTCAAGAGGCACATAGGTGGTAGTTATCACTCAACAGTAAGAACTTTTCTCTATTTATAAATCCAAGCAGCCACTGGTAGTTTGATCCAGTTCAAATCCCAGCAAAATTGCTAACTGCACAGTTGTTCATGTACTTTTCTAAATGTGTAATACGAATACAACCAGCTTCCCTTAAGAGGCCCCATGATTATATCTCTGACCTTTATCATTATCTGATCAATCCAAATTAATCCTGAAAAATGATTTTTGAATATTTCTGAGGTCAATATCTATATTGAAAATTGTTTCTTTCAGCCAACTAACTACCTACACAGAAGAAAAATTATCTGGGACCATGGGTGGTAATTTTCCAGACAGTTCATTGTATATGTATACTTTAAAGCTTTGCCAAAGACAGGGGTTATGTCATTAACACACTGCACGTACAGCAAAATTACATTCAGCAAAGACCAACTTTTTATGGAAAAAAACGGGTTAGGTATATTTCAGATTAAGAAAGCATGAATACTTAATACAAACCTTAATATTATTGTAATTAAAAGGCAAAGATGAAACAAATGGTAATTGAAATAATTTATATCACTGCTTAATAAGTAGGTGCATGATACAACTATTTTTTTAAATAGCTGCTGATTTTTGTTTGGGACAATACTTGATGCAACTTATTAAACATATTGTGGTAAGGAGTGCAGTTTTTGAATTCCTCTCAAAGTGTTTTTTTCTTTCTTCACTTCGGTCAATCTGTATTCTGAAATCGGAAATTTCCTGTGTCTTTTTTAACAATTTGCTTGTACATAAAAGCATTTCATCTTTCCCTCTATTGCTGCTTTCACAGTTCAGCTGCTGTTCAGTTAATAACAAAGTAAGATCATTCAGTTCTTAATTTGTTATTTCAGAATTATCATTCTTGACTAATTTTTCTATTTCTCCTTCCACATATGAATATTCCTTTTGCAGTTTGTATGATTTCCTTGGCTTCATTTTAACTCAATGGAAATCCTTTAAAATTGTTCATTGGCGAAAGTAGAAGCTAGAAAAGATTCATGGTTGATGAATTCACTTATTCCCATGGGCCTTCAATCATTTCTATGCAGTGTCTTATCTTGAATTCGCCCACCAGCAGCCGAGCGGTCGCTGAACACTGGTAATTCGGTCCGAGGTTCAAATCCCGTGAACAGGCTGGCTGCATGGCTGTTTTCATGGTTTCCCCTCTTGTGTAACGTGTATATGAGCAAGTTTCCCTTAGAAAACTCTCCACGAAGGCATCCCTCCCCTTAGACATATAGTCCTCGAGGCTTTGTCATAATCACACACACACACGCACTTATGTTGAATTCCTTCCAAAAATGCCATTAGTGTGCTTTCTTTCGTCTAGTACTTTATTTGCAAACATGTAAACATGCTTGATGTAACACACATTGAATGTTGTTATAATTCCTTGATCCATTGTTTGGATTAAGGGAGTTTGGTGAAGAGAGGAGAGGAGAACATTACAGTTCAGGTTTTGTTATTCTATGTAATATCTGACTTTATTAATGAATGAATTTTCAAACCAGTCATTAAAGAAAACTATTGCAAAGCTGCCAATATTTCACAACATGCTGCATGTAATTGGAATTCTCACATTGGACAAATTAAATTGACACAATTAAGATAATACATATAAGAAAATTTGTGTTCTCAGTGTGTTTAATATAATAACAAGGAAATGGGAAGAATGCTTTGAAAGAAAACTTAAGTATTAATTTTTCTTTCATTAAAGATTATTTTGGAAACATGCTAGAGATTACTTAAAACTCAGTTTTTAATTACAAATATGAAGGGGGAAAAGTTTGTTAGACAGTATGTTCTTTATTCCACTAACTTCACATTTGTAATACTAAAAGGAAAAATGCATGTATTATAAAAGGACCATTTTTCCAATTTCTAATAAATGGTTTATGAACATATCTATTCAGTTTGATTCTTTAAAATCCACAAAACATATTATGTAAACAGAAAGGTAAATATACTGAAAAAAAAGTTAATGCAGATGACGAAAATCCAAGTATAATCAGCTTTAGGTATTCAAAATAAGTAAACAATCTAAAAGAAAGCAACATATATGAGATAAGAAAATTGTGAAGCAATGTAAAATGGTATGTACATTTTAGTGAATGAAAGCAAAAAAAGAATTAATACAATTAATCTCCCTACATCATGTCTAGCAGGGGAATTTAATGTATTGATACCAGTTTTTGGTGCTCTTCGGTTATTGGGACCAGATTCAGAAATGTATGTATGTATGCATGCATGTACAGATGTATGTGTGTGGTATAAATTCATCACTCAATACATAAATTTTAATGACTGTATATATTGTATATAAAGTATGTATATTTATTAGTATATTTTTCACTGTATATTTTTCAGTTTCGGTGTCTTAGTTTTTAAAAATTGGGTACTCCTCTATAATTGGGATCAGATTCAGAAATGTATGTATGTGCATTTCTGAATCTGATCCCAATTATAGAGGAGTATCCAATTTTTAAAAACTAAGACAACGAAACTGAAAAATATACAGTGTTATTAAAATTTATGTATTGAGTGATGAATTTATACCATTAACGTAGTTTTCAAGGAGCCTAAATATGCAAGAGATGCAAAAAGACTAACTGGTACGTTAATGTTTCAATAATTTTGTAATTTGCAAGTGGAATGTTTATTAAGTCTTTTGGTATTACAGATAATAAAAGATAAAGAGCAAGATTTATAACACTTCTCACATCGTTAAGATCCGAAAAAGTTTAACAACGATTAATTCAAGCATAGCAAAGAAGAAAATAGCACTTTTTCAGTAATTTTATTTTCCTTTAAATGAGAGAAAAAAAATTAAAGTAATACTTCTACTGCGTACTCAAATAAATGTACGGTGGGGATTAACAAAAGTATACTCCGTAGTTGCACTCTATTTTTAAAACATTTTTCGCAGTACATGCAAAGGACACACTCTTCCGAAAACATGCCGTACGCATTCAATCATTACCAAAATACAGAATTGTCAGATAGATAGTCAATAGTTAAATTGGACCAAAATGGACCATCGCGTAACGTAACAGAAGACCACGCCCACAATCTGATGTCATCGAGAAGTCTAATTTAATTGGCTAGTTACATGAGGGCACAGCGCGGAGTCTAGCTTCTCGTATCCAGATAAGGGTCACCATTAACTCCGCCCACATGAGTGATGTCACATTTCTGACGTTTGTTTACATTCTGCTGCTCGGCGTTACGAAGTGCGTTCTTTCAATGAAAAACATTTTTAATCTGCAATGTAAATTTGCTCTAGTGAAGCTATTTTTTTAATTGTTCTTTAAAGTATTATTTCTTACTGTTCCAGAAGAAATATAAATTTATGTCACAAACTTTACAAAATTTCTTTCTATATGCGTGTGTGTGTGTATATATATATATAAGCGTATGTATACACACATACATATATTTTCAATATATACTCGTATGTGAATTATATGTATCATTATATGTGTGTGTATGCATAAAAATATGAGTGAGTGTGTGTATGCATGTATTCATTTTTCAGGATATCAGATTTCTAGCGAATAATCTAGACAGCTTTTTTTCTCTTAATTTTTCACATCTTCACATTCAGTTTTTTCAAATAAGATGAATGTATTCATATTTAATATTTCTTCACAACTTGATTTATCACTTAAAAATACATTTATTTAGCGCACAAAACACTTAATTTTTGTAGAGGTGTGATCTCGGAGATCGACCTTCTGTGTGTTTCAGAAGAAGAGTTCGTCTCCGAGTTAGCTGACCAAAATGTCTGTGGTGCTAGGTGGATCAAGATGCGAAAGGAAGGTAAGTTGATCGATACAAAACACGTGATCCTTACCTTTAACACGCATGATCTTCCTAAGAATATTAAGGCCGGATATCTAAATCTTCCTGTAAGACCTTATATTCCTAACCCTATGCGATGTTTCCAGTGCCAGCGTTTCGGCCATTCTAAGATGACTTGTCGTGGCAGCCTCACATGCGCCCGATGTTCACAGATTGGCCACGATTCTGAAAATTGTACCGCTGCGCCTTCGTGTATAAATTGCGAGGGTCAGTACCCAGCATTTTTACGCCTGTGCCCAAAATGGAAATTCGAAAAAGAAGTATAGACTCTTAAAGTTACCAGGAACATCTCGTATGCTGAAGCCAGAAATCTAGTTCAAAGCACACAGCTCCAATCAAACAAATCTTATGCCAGTGCAGTTAAAACAACACGTAGCATTGCCACCCAAACATCAATAGGCACGCAGACTAAACCAAATAAAACCCAACCGACTACATCCACCAAGAAAACGGAAAATGCAACTCATTTAATACAAAAAAAAAAAAAAAAAAAAAAAAAAAAAAAAAAAAAGAAACAGTCATTCAAAGTAAACCTAAAACTGAAAGTCACAAAATAATTAATAAAAATAGAAGTCCTAGCAATAGCTCTCTTGACGATATGATTTCTGAATCTGCGGATTCAGACGGTATGGAAGTAGAAGAGGGTCTAGAAGTTCCCAGGCATCTACTTCCACGAAAAACCAAACAAGAGCACAGAAAGAACAAAAACCATTCATAATGGCCACCCTCATCTCATGGAACTGTCGGGTTTCCACCGAAATTTGCTTGACATCAAATCTATAATAAATGCATGTCATCCTGTGTGCTTAGCAATACAGGAAACAAATATGAAACCAGAGCAACATGCAAAACTTCGGAGGTTTTCTTTTGTCAGGAAGGATAACCTTGCAGGTGAGCGTGCCAGTGGAGGTGTAGGTCTCCTCACCTCACTGGATGATCCCTAAAATGTGCTTTCTTTGACGACATCCCTCCAAGTTGTCGCTATTCAAACAAATTTTGATATTGTTGTTACAGTCGTTTCTCTGTATTTGCCTCCAAATGAGCATATTGATCAGCAAGATATAAATGGTCTTTTAGAGCAGCTGCCTGAGCCTTTGATCATATTAGGAGATTTTAACGGCCATAGTCCACTCTGGGGTAGTAAAGATACAAATTGCCGAGGAAGACAAATTGAGCAGATGATCGAAGATCATAGCCTTTGTCTCCTAAATAATGGACAGGATACGTACTTCCATGAGCCTTCAAGGACATTCCACGCTCTCGACCTTGCCATCTGTTCACCATCTCTGTTGCCATTTTGCACTTTTAGTGTCGGAAATGACCTGTACAACAGCGATCATTATCTCATTTTTGTATCTCTTGCACGAAGAGGAGCAAACCCCATGTCGAGACTGCCTCGGTTTATACTGGACAGGGCAGACTGGGAACTCTTCTCTTCCTCCGCAGAGCTGACAGAGGAAATGGTAGAAGATGTGCATATCGATGACGCTGTGGCAGCTGTTACTAATACTATTATTCAGGCAGCTATGCTTTCGATTCCTATAACATCAGGAAAAATACTAAAATATTCGAAACCGTGGTGGAATCGCAACTGTCATGAAGCACTGAAAAAAAACAGGAAAAAGCATGGGGTATTTTTCGTAGATATCCTACTCTGCGAAACCTCATAGCCTTTAAAAGAGCCAAAGCAAATGCACGAAAAGTAAGAAGGCAGAGCCAAAGGAATTCTTGGATTTCATATGTGTCGTCAATAACATCCTCTACACCTAGTAAGCGGGTTTGGGAAAGAGTTCGAAAAGCATGCGGGATATATAAGGACCACTCACTTTCCTTTTTGGAAAAAGATGGCCGAGTGATTAGCTCTATAGAAGAAATTGCGAATACTATTGGTGAGACATTTTCTGCCGTTTCTTCCAGCCGAAATTACTCACCTGCATTTCTTTCTATCAAGCAACGCTCTGAGAAAAATCCCATCGCATTCAACTCTTCCAAATCTGAGCCTTACAATAGAGACTTTACTATATTTGAATTAACGAGTGCTTTATTGCAGAGACATAGGTCGGCTCCGGGTCTTGATGGCGTGAATTACGAAATGCTAAAGCATCTGTCCTATAAGTCACTGAATGCCCTTCTCACGCTTTACAATAGAGTGTGGAAGGAGCGTACCTTTCCCAGTGCATGGAGGAGAGCTGTTGTCATTCCTATTGCTAAGCCAGGGAAAGATCCAAGGAATCCCTCCAACTATCGGCCAATAACCCTTACGAGTTGCCTATGCAAACTGTTTGAAAAGATGGTAAACAGCCGCCTAGTGTACTTCTTGGAAAAGAATAATATTATATCGCCTTATTAAAGCGGTTTTCGAAAGGGAAAAACGACCGTAGATAATATGCTTCTTCTAGAGACATCTATTCGAAAAGCTTTTGTCAAAAGAAGTCACCTTGTCTCAATATTCTTTGACATTTAGAAAGCTTATAATAACGCATGGAGATACGGTATACTTCGCGATCTCCACGAGAGTGGCTTGCGCGGCAACCTACCAATTTTCATTCAGAATTTTTTGAACGCTAGAACTTTTCAAGTAAGAATTGGCTCTGTTTTATCGAATGTTTTTGAACAGGAGGAGGGTGTGCCTCAAGGCTGTGTGCTTAGTAAAACCTGTTTAGTTTAAAAATAAACTCTGTATTAAAAGAACTTCCTCCCACCATCTTGAGATCTCTATATGTAGATGATTTACAGATTAGCTGTCGAGGGGCAGACATGAGATACATAGAGAGGCAATTGCAGATGGCTCTGAATAAGATCCAAGAATGGTCAGACAAACAGGGATTTACTTTTTCGAAACAGAAAACTGTGTGTGTTCACTTTTGTAGGAAGCGAGGTCTCCATCCTGAGCCTGAATTATATCTGAATGGTGCAATCATTCCAGTTGCACCCGAAGTAAAATTTTTAGGAGTGACGTTCGATCAAAAATTGACTTTCCTTTCTCATGTTTAAAACCTGAGAAATAAGTGTCTAAAAACACTAAATATTTTAAAAGTGTTGGCGAACACCTCCTGGGGTGCTGAGCGTTGCTCCATGCTTCACATTTACAGAGCATTTGTCCGCTCTAAACTGGACTATGGCTCAGTTGTTTATGGATCCGCTCGGCCATCAGTATTGTTAAAACTGGATCCTGTTCATCATCAAGCTCTGCGGATTTGTTCAGGATCTTTCAGGACCTCTCCCGTCCAGAGCCTGTACGTTGACTGTACCGAACCGTCACTTTATCTGAAGCGTGAGCAATTGTCCTTCTTGCAATATTTCAATATTCTATCCCAACCTGAACATCTCAATAAGTTGTACTTACTCGATAATGTGTGTAACAGTTTATTTGAAACGCGTCCATCCTGCGTTCCTACCTTTCCTTTAAGAGTTCGCCCTGTCATTGAGGAACATTCCCTCTCTGATATGCGCCCCCAAGCAGTACAGAACTTTGAAATTCCACCTTGGGAAAATTCACGGATTCAGCTTCTTGATATTTTCAAACATCACGTGAAGGCAAGCACTAACGAGATCGTTTACAGACAACTTTTCGCTGAGCACAGGCACAAATACAGCAGTTATTATCCGATATACACAGATGGATCAAAGTCAAATGATCATGTCGGGATGGCATTTGTATTTGAAAATTACATAGAGGGCAGATGCCTGCACCATGCTTTCTCAGTCCTAACATCTGAACTAACTGCAATATTAAGACACAATAACACGCCGAATAAATACTAATTCAGAAGTCAAACAACAAAAATCAGCGTTATACCTACAAAATTTTCACAGGACTAGTTTCGATGGTTTTACCGAACCATCATCTTCAGCTGCAAAATGAACAAGATAGGAAATAATGATTAGATAAGATAAGAAAGCCTGGACAAGAATAAGCAAGTGGCGCCATCTGTTGGCGAAACCAGAACTAAAACATAATTTCTCTAAAAGCCGATGGCAAATTTGGATTGGGATTAGGATCGTTAACTAGAACAGAAAGATTTTTATGAATGTGAAATGCCTCTAGAAAATCCAGTTCTCCAATGGAAGATGTTTTTTGAATAATTTTGGCAGCAGAAAAATTGAAAGTGTGATTTTCGGACCAACAATGTTGAGCAACAGAAGACCTCTGTGTTTCCTTTTTTCTAACATATGCCTCATGTTCTTTGACGCGAAATTTTAAGGCTATCTTAGTTTGGCCAATGTAAATTAAACCACACTGGCAAGGAATCCTATAAATACCCCAGGAATTCATATCCGGAATGGGGTCCTTGAGTATAGAAGTTGGAATTTTATTGATGGGAGAAAAAACAACCCGAAAGTTAAATTTCTGCAAAATATGTGCAACTTTATAGCTAATTGATGGAAAGAAGGGAATGACAACAGAATTTTTATAATCTCCTAAAATAAGAGTGTGGATTTTAGTGTGTTGAGATGAGAATTTTTTAACTGCTTGATTAATAATGTTGGGTGAAAAGCCCCTGTCAATAGCTATTGCTTTCAAATAATTTAGTTCTTCATCAAGGGCTAGTTTGGAGGAGCAAACTTGAAGAGCACGGAAAACATAGGAATAAAATGAAGCTAACTTTTGTTTAGTCGGATGACATGATTTAAAGTGTGGTGGAAGGCAAACCGATGAAGGTTTACGGTAAACCGTAGTACTGAAGTTGGATGTGTTATGTGTGACCAGAACGTCGAGAAACGGAAGAGAATTGCAAGTCTCAAGTTCAAAAGTGAACTGAATAGCAGGATCAATAGAATTCATTGTCGAAAGAACTTTATTTAAATCATCTTTATTGCCTTCAAACAGGGTAAAATTATCGTCTACGTAGCGGAACCATGCCGGGAAGTTTAAAGTTTCAAACAATTTTGATTCATAATAATGCATGTAGATATCAGCCAGGATGGGACTGAGGGGACTTCCCATGGCTAATCCCTCAGTTTGCTTGTAATATTTATTTTGGATAACAAAATGTGTTTGTTTCAAACAGAGTTGAGTGAGAGAAATTAGCTCATCAATTTCGATGCAAGAGAAATGAAATTCGCGAAGTCTGGTTTCTAGACATCTTAATGCACCCTCCACTGGGACATTGGTAAATAATGAATAATGAATTAGCTTCATTTTATTCCTATGTTTTCCGTGCTCTTCAAGTTTGCTCCTCCAAACTAGCCCTTGATGAAGAACTAAATTATTTAAAAGCAATATTTTAATTTAAAAGAATATCATTATTCACCAATGTCCCAGTGGAGGGTGCATTAAGATGTCTAGAAACCAGACTTCGCGAATTTCATTTCTCTTGCATCGAAATTGATGAGCTAATTTCTCTGACTCAACTCTGTTTGAAACAAACACATTTTGTTTTCCAAAATAAATATTACAAGCAAACTGAGGGATTAGCCAAGGGAAGTCCCCTCAGTCCCATCCTGGCTGATATCTACATGCATTATTATGAATCAAAATTGTTTGAAACTTTAAACTTCCCGGCATGGTTCCGCTACGTAGACGATAATTTTACCCTGTTTGAAGGCAATAAAGATGATTTAAATAAAGTTCTTTCGACAATGAATTCTATTGATCCTGCTATTCAGTTCACTTTTGAACTTGAGACTTGCAATTCTCTTCCGTTTCTCGACGTTCTGGTCACACATAACACATCCAACTTCAGTACTACGGTTTACCGTAAACCTTCATCGGTTTGCCTTCCACCACACTTTAAATCATGTCATCCGACTAAACAAAAGTTAGCTTCATTTTATTCCTATGTTTTCCGTGCTCTTCAAGTTTGCTCCTCCAAACTAGCCCTTGATGAAGAACTAAATTATTTGAAAGCAATAGCTATTGACAGGGGCTTTTCACCCAACATTATTAATCAAGCAGTTAAAAAATTCTCATCTCAACACACTAAAATCCACACTCTTATTTTAGGAGATTATAAAAATTCTGTTGTCATTCCCTTCTTTCCATCAATTAGCTATAAAGTTGCACATATTTTGCAGAAATTTAACTTTCGGGTTGTTTTTTCTCCCATCAATAAAATTCCAACTTCTATACTCAAGGACCCCATTCCGGATATGAATTCCTGGGGTATTTATAGGATTCCTTGCCAGTGTGGTTTAATTTACATTGGCCAAACTAAGATAGCCTTAAAATTTCGCGTCAAAGAACATGAGGCATATGTTAGAAAAAAGGAAACACAGAGGTCTTCTGTTGCTCAACATTGTTGGTCCGAAAATCACACTTTCAATTTTTCTGCTGCCAAAATTATTCAAAAAACATCTTCCATTGGAGAACTGGATTTTCTAGAGGCATTTCACATTCATAAAAATCTTTCTGTTCTAGTTAACGATCCTAATCCCAATCCAAATTTGCCATCGGCTTTTAGAGAAATTATGTTTTAGTTCTGGTTTCGCCAACAGATGGCGCCACTTGCTTATTCTTGTCCAGGCTTTCTTATCTTATCTAATCATTATTTCCTATCTTGTTCATTTGCGGTTTTGCAGCTGAAGATGATGGTTCGGTAAAACCATCGAAACTAGTCCTGTGAAAATTTTGTAGGTATAACGCTGATTTTTGTTGTTTGACTTCTGAATTAGTAACTGCAATATATTATGGTCTTTTGTACATCTCAAAGCTCTGCCACAAAAAGTTCATAGTTTACACAGACTCGTATAGTGCTCTTAAATCCTTGGAAGCTTTTCCCAACACTCAGAATTCTGTAGTAGTGGATGTTCTCAAAATTCATATAAATTTAACGATTCGAGGTTATGAAGTCCTGTACTGCTGGGTTCCTGGACATGCTGGAATAAAGGGAAATGAGCTTGCAGATATCGCAGCCGAATCTGCTGTTGAACTGTCTAGTCGCCTTATCCCTTTTAGAGATATCTGCTGTGTCATCAAGGGAAAGGTCCGAAAAAAATGGCAGCATATTTGGGATGTTCAGCTTCAAAACAAGTTAAGACAAGTAAAACCTAGAATTGAGCATTGGGAATCTACCAAAAATCGTAAGGAGGAAGTTCTTTTGTCTCGCCTCAGAATTGGTCACACTAGAGTGACACATAGCTACCTTTTAAAAGCTGAGAATGAGCCTGTTTGTTCAAATTGTAATGTTTGTCTATCTGTCCGTCATATTTTAATTGAGTGTCCCTGTTTTTACAGTCTTCGTCAGAAATATTTTAATAGCTGCGACTTACCTCTCGACCGTTTAATCGGAAGAGAGGTCAATTGTAATTTATTTTATTATTTAAAAGAGACTGGCTTTTATTACCTAATATAAGTTGTTTGAAAGACTGTGTCTTGAATTTTAATGTGTGCTTTTAACTTATGTTTATATGACTTCATCCTCTGGATTTGGTGCATTTATCCACTTGTTTTTATTTATTGAATTTTAATGTCATCAATTGTAATCACCCCATCTTGTGTTTGGCGCGTCATAATCATCTCTGGTTTTGCGCCATAATCACTCACTCACTCCCCCTAACTCACCTCCTTTTAACCTTACAGTTTAATCTTAGTGTTTTGATTAATTTTATGTACTGTCATCAATAATACATCTTATGAGATACATCAGCAATGCATCTTATTAATTTCTTACTAACAATTCAATTTCAATTGCCATGAGTTGATTCCTGACTCATACATATCTTATATATATATATATATATATAAGTTGTTTCAATACAAAGATCACAATATAAGTTACATAGCATATTTATAATAATTATTTATTACTCCTACATATAATGTATAAAATCAGGCAATAAATTGAAAAAAAAATACTTTTAATAAATTTGGAAATAAATGAAAATATAATAATCTGCATCTCATTAGATTTTTTAAATGCACAAACTTCACAGTCAAAAATACATACTAATGTAAGAAAATCAATATTAAATGCTTCTTCTCAAAAGAAAAAAAAAATTGTCGGTACAAGACATATTTTATCGAGTCCAATCATCAGTGGAATTCCAGGTAATCAGTCTTTAATATGTCAAAATGTAAAATTTGAAATGTTTTTCAATCCATAAACCATGTTTAACCCATGTTTTTTTTAATCCATTCAGTTTTGGCTTATGTAAGTTTTAACTGGATTTAACTAGATGTAAAGAACCAAGCTACTCACTTGAAGGTATATTTCCTGGAAATAAAAGTATACTTATTAGACTGAATTCAGCATTACACCTTAGAACAGGTAATGATACCTCATTGTTAGGCATTTTCGATAGTCTTGAAATATCATAGCTGGAAACATATCTAACTAAATTCACTTCTTGCTAAATTATTTTCAGCATCATTTAGTATTTGCTGTTTTATAGCTAAATTAGATTTCAGTAGGTCTATTACACTAAGCACATAGTTATTCAGTATTATTTTCTTTACATTTCAGCAAAACAATGAACTTTCTTTCTAAGAATGCATACTGAACAATGAAAATTACAAATATGATACATGCTTTACCAGAACCATAACCCTGTCAGTTAATACTGATTTAATCTTCATAGATAAGCATATACAATAGTCTTGAAGTATCAGAGCTGGTAGCATATCTTCAATATATTCAGTTCTTATTAAATAACGTGTTCCTCATTTAACTTCCGTAGTTTTCACTTAACTTTACCAGAACTATAATGTCTGTTAATAGTGATTTTATTGAATTGGATTTGGTTAATACACACATTCAAGCAATTCCACTTGAAGGTATTTTTCCTGAAAATAAAAGTATACTTATTGGATTCAATTCAGCATTATACCTTAGAACAGGTGTGATTCAGCATTATACCTTAGAACAGGTGTGATTCAGCATTATACCTTAGAACAGGTGTGATTCAGCATTATACCTTGTAATGTTGCGCGCTTCCAACCTGCACTCAACAATAGTGGTGACTACTGAGAACTGGAAAGTAGACAAAGTCTTGAGAAGGGTTTAAATCCCTTTTTATTCAATTTTAGAAATTACAAATGCGTGCTCTTGACGCTCACAAACTACGCCGACCCGGCGGTAAAATAAAAATAAGAAACTGAAAAGAGATAATAACAAGTGACTAACTACGAGGCTCTCTAAACGTAACTAACCTCACCGCGTTCTAAGATACCGCTGATAATTCAGCAAACTTCTGAATATTACGTTGAAAGATTAACAATCTGCCGAGGCAAGCACACAGGCCGAAACGCGTGGTTCTTCAATTTCTAACTAGCCACCTCCACGCTCGTGAAGCAAGAAAAGCACACTTTCGAACTCGTTTCCCTTCTATTTAACTCAGATTACTTCCGCTGACAATTTGAATCCTTGCGCGTTCTACTAAAGTTTACATACTCTGGCATTGGCAATTCCAGGGCAAAGTAAGGCTTGACAGGAAAGATAGTTTAAACTTAAAATAAATGTTAGTAGTATAATTTTACGGGTTCTGGAAGAGTTGAGTTGTTTTGCTCCTGCTGTTTGGGAGTTCTGGAACAGTTGAGTTGTTTGTTCCTGCTTCTTGCCGGGAGTGACGTCAGAGAGCACGCCCTTTTTAGAGTTGAGTTGTTTTCTGCTGGTTGTTTTAGCGGAAATGACGTCATAAACCATACGTATTTCCGAATTTCGTTGTTTTACGATAGCTTCTATACCGGAAATGACATCATATCGGTATCGTATGTTTTTCGTTAATTATAATTCTGGTGTATAGCAACAATACGACTTAATGAAATTTTGCTTTGGAACAATACTGTTGCGCTATAATTATACATTTCAATAAATAAAATGTGTCATTATAGCTATTGAAAGGTCATTGAAGCAAATACATTTTAATTATTATTAATATTATTTATATAAATTATATGAATATGAATTATAATTGCATTCTAACATAAAAGAATTCAGGGTCGTCATTATTCTAGCGGTGGAGCATGACGTCATTGCTTTTGCGGTGGAGCATGCGGCGGAGAACGACGTTATTACTTTAGCCGTGGAGCATGACGTCATTACTCTAGCGGTGGAGCATAACGCCATTAATTTTGCGGCGGAGAATGACGTTATTTCTTTAGCGGCGGAGACTGATGTTATTATTTTTGCGGTGGAGCAAGTGGTAGAGAATGATGCCGTTGTTTTAGTGATGGAAAATGAAATCATTGTTTTAGCGGCGGAGATTGACGTTATTATATTTTGCGGTGGAGCATGCGGCGGAGAACGACGTTATTACTTTAGCGGTGGAGCATGACGAAATTGTTTTGCGGTGGAGCAGTCAATGGAGAATGACGTCATTACTTTTGCGGTGGAGCAAGTGGTAGAGAATGTTGCGGTGGAGCAATGGAGCATGACGTCATTGTTTTGCGGTGGAGCAGTCAATGGAGAATGACGTCATTACTTTTGCGGTGGAGCAAGTGGTAGAGAATGATGCCATTGTTTTAGCGGTGGAGATTAACGCCCTTATTTTTGCGGTGGAGCAAGCTGGGGAGAATGAGATCATTGTTTTAACGGCGGAGGACGATATGATTCATTCTGCGGTGGAGCAAAATTTTCAGCGTACACATGCTCTGAGAAATGACGTCATGGATTTAGCGGTGGAGCAAAGTCTTCCAGTAAGAAATTCATCGCGACGTCATGAGGGTTTGTCTGAACATGTTATGCTTTCTAAATGACGTCATTGCTTTTGCGGTGGAGAACTTTTTCTAGCTGAGAGGGTTCCTGAAGATCGATAACATCATTTAGCGGTGGAGCATACCTTTGGTGCAGATTGGGAAAGAAACTCTTACCCCGCCCCAGGGAAAATAGAAACTGTTGAAATTGTCCACGTAGCCCTTTGTGATGTCATGAAGGCTTTTCTGAATATAGTACACTGCTTTGTTCTCCCTTTCTTTAAACAGGTGCATAAAAATAAAAGAATAAAAGAATGGTCCTCAGCTAGTCCTAGCATGAAAGAATAACCAATGTAAATTATTATAAAAAAATTTTTAAACTATCTTGAAGAAAAATTACTGATTTGTATAATATTCTATTTTTCGACGTGGAAAAGGAATTAAGCTCTATTAAGAAGCGCAAGTTAAGTGTGTTGTGTTAATAATAAAAAGATAACCAAAAAATAATAAGATATTATTTCTTTTATTTATATTTCAAATACCAATTAATGTTACAAACCTTTTCTTTTTTGTTAACAATTTCAACCACCTTTTTGAGGATAGTTTCTTTTTGGTTATTTTAGGTCTAGCATACATAGTTTTTGTAATCAGTAAATGCTTATTTTTTATAAATTCTTTAGGAAAGTTGTTTATATTTAGCATTTCTTTAAATTGTTCGAAGGCAGCAGGCCTTCGAGCTATATTTCTTAACAGAAAATTTATGAGTTGTACAATATTTGAGCCAGGAAACACGTTACCATCCAGTATCAGTTCTTTGTTCGGCGTCCAAGAAACCTGATGTTGTTTTAAAAAAATTATTATTTTCTCTGCAGTTGTTTTCTGTTTGACAGGAACTGCCTTAATGATTTCCTTTTCTATATCAAAATGTCTCTCAGAAGATTCTTCGAGAGGTTCTACTTCAGAAACTTTAACAGCATTAACGTATTAACACGTTAACGCATTAACAGCATTAACGTTAACGCATTAACAGCATTAACGTTAACGATGATACGGCGCTTACGGCTGCTGGAATGAGAAGCGATAAAAAGCCGTCGCCCTTTTGAACTAAGAGACGTCTTTTCTTAAAAAGAGGTAATTTTTTATCAGCTAATTTTCTTAAGATTCTTTTAAAAGGAGAGATTCGATTTTTGGTGCGTTTATTGATGGGAATGTTTCCTTTTAAAAGATTTAACACACATTCACAAACGGATTTGATGAGATAGTTGGGACACTTTTTTAGAACAGCTGCTTTTGTTCGACTTTTTCCTAAGAGCTTTAGATAATCTACATCCTTCTGATGAGACATTCTGAACGTAAATGAATTCTCCTTACTGCATACTTTCTCTTATAAAGGTTGCAAAACCGGCGGCTTTGGTTAAGGCACAGCAGTTAAATCCAGAAGAATGATACGAGCATATTAATGAATGTTTCTTTTCTAAATTTTCTATTTTGGGGCTTTCCAAACTTATAATGTCTCGACATAACAGATTTTCTAAAAATTTTTTCTTTTCCAAACCTTTCACATATATGTCAGAATAAACTGATGATAAGTACTGTAAAATAATACGAAGCATGGTATAAGGTAGAATACCATCATTCCAACTCAAATTATGGCGATTTCTAATCACCCATGAAAAACACTTTTGTTGAGGGAGCGACAATTTTTCCCATGAATGAGGGGGTAGAAATGACCAGCTGGCATGATGTCCTTCATGTACGGAGAAAAATGCGAATTCTTTCACAATGTAACAATGAGGCTTCAGTTGAAAGCCTTCGAAGTCAATAACAATTCTAGAAGACATGTTAACAGCTCGACGTCAAGTGACATTAAGGGACTTAGCGATGCTTATCTCCTGGAAATATACCACTGCGCAGACGCAAACTTTCGTTTGTTTCAGGTCGTAAATCCATTAGCAAATAACTGAAAGGAGACAAAGTAGCATCCTGAAAGATTTCTTGAAAGGCCTTCAGTTTCCATGGAAACATTTGTCTAGCTAAATGCATGATTTGACTTTTATCTCTAGGACTTTTATATATGACAATGTAATGCGAATTTAAGTGGATATTTCGCATCTCTTTGCCTTGATGAAAAAGGTTTTGCGTTATAAAGATAACTGAGAGTTTTCGGTGGTGACTTCCTTTTGTAAAAAGCTTGCTTAAACGGGTATCGCTTGCTAGCTCAGACATTAAATCGTCTATAATAATTAAAGCATTTTGTAATGATTGGAGATTAGAGGGCAGTCCTTCTTCAAATTTTACATTTTTTATTGAATTGAAAAGCGGCTGATAACTTCCATAGCAATAAACTATATTTAACGGCATAGGATCAAACATTTGGTGGTCTATCAATTTCTTAACAAAAATAGTTTTTCCGGAACCCGTAGGACCGCTGATGAGACAAGTAGAAGGATGGACTAACTTAGGCAGTTCCATCTTTTGAATGATAACTGTAAATAAATGTTTTGATATTTATACTTTACACAAAATCTGCTGCTTTAAGTTGTCACAGTGTTCGCTCTTATGATTCTTTGTGAATTACCTCAACACTTTTATAGAAGCCTTTCTACATAAATATTTTACGTACTAAAAGTGTGGGCTTCCCTTTTCTTTTATCGAAGCTCGAATAAACGAAAAGGGAAATGGCAGCTCCGTAATGACAGAATAAAAAGAAAATATGAAATATATATATATATATAGAAATAAAGGAGAGAAAGCACATACACATAATTCTTTAAAAAAAAAAAGAACAAAAATGGTTTATTTTCTAAAAAGCATGTTTACACCATATCGTTTTTTGACAAACTGAAATATTCGAAAATCACTTTTCCTTCCGGCTAACTGCGATACAATTACTTTCATACAGAAGCCTTGACATCGTTTTATAATGAAATAAATACAATATTGTCCACATTCATTAGAAGTCAGACTTTGAAAAGAAGTCTTGTTCCAATGAACATTATGATATTTCTTGACAAATTTGGTTATATCTTCTCCGTATGCTTCAGGGGGAAGTCCATAAGAATCAAAAAATTCAAGAGTTTGCTTGTTAATAACATAGACAGCAAGCCAGTAAGTAAGTGCCTTCTTTATCATGCTTGTCAGTGTTTAGCACCAAAGCGCAAGGGAAATTTTGAATTACAGGTATTTTGTCACAAGGAAAAACACCCGCATAACATCTCAGAGAAACAGGATCTCTAGATAAGATGTGATGAATCTCTGATGAATTCATCAGTTTCCAAAGTCATAAAGAATATTTCGAGCTTTATTAATTTCTATTAAATTTTCAAATTCAGCATACACTATTAAAGAAACAGTTTGCTGTAAGGGAGTGCCAAATTTTATTTCTAATCTTAAGTTGCTATGCCGAACGAGATTTAAATAGGAACCATCACACAAGTCGTGTGACAAATCAAAGCGAAATAAAGAACATCCCTCTGAAAATTCTGATCGCGAAAGATAAAGACCCTTGTCTTCCGCATTTATAAATAAATTGTGATAAGCTCGTATAAATTAATTTTTATCAAAATTCAGTTGTAGTGGATTATGAGGCACAGGTTGACCGTCTATATAAACTCCAATAAAGTTAATATTATAATGTTTAAACTCGAAAGGAGACTTTTTATAGTTTCCGTTAAATGCATCATTATCAATACATGCTACCACAATACGATTAGGCATTTGTCCTATGAAAATATTGTCTTGAACAAAACTCATGTTTCCTGTGGGAATGGAATACGCTTTGCAGAGCACTCTATTAATTGGATATTTGGCTGTTGATTTTTCTAAGGCTTTTGCAAGCCCTAGAACAACACCAGGACTGACTCTCACTTTTCTTATAAATAAAGAGGCATTTTCAAGTAGAACTTTAAATTCACCAGCACCCAGTAAACAGAATTCAGGCTTACTACGTATGAGTTTAATTTTCATATCCACCATATTCAATAAGAGCCTTTCTTGATGAAACATATCCAAATGTAACCGGCCAATCATGTCGACCGAGGCACTCAGCTTAAACATTTCAGCTCTTTGGATGAATCCTTCATTAGGGTGAGAATCTTTAAGATCAAAAACATTCATTCGACCTGCTGTATCTTTAAAAAACATTTCTGATGAAAGCTGAGAAGTTTTTGTATCAAAACCATGATTAAGTAATTTTTCAATCATGGCCCTGTAAGGGTAAGTATTATTACTTGAGGAAACGAGTCTTTCATTTAAACTGATATCTACTTGAGAAAACATAGAATGTAAAAATAGATTGACAGGTCCCACTTTACTTTCAGCCGTGAGAGGTTTGCCATCACTTTTTAAAATTTTTACTTTGACATATAGTTGAGTCTGTGATAAATCAAGGTATTCATCTCCGCTTCCGGAAATATTGAACTCTACAGGACTTCCTTCTGATACATTGGCCAGGGGATGAAATTCAACCCACTGACCTCTTTCAATAACAGTTTGCGTTGGAGGTAATGAAAATAAATCCAATTCGGATTTTGTACATTCTGGAGAATCTTTTAACAGAAAAAGCCATTACGAGTCAAAAATGTCGCGTCGTTGCGCTTTCCTGGCTTTAGATGAAATGAAGCATTTCGAGGTTTTGCGTTTCTTTTTAAAACTTCCGCGACCGATCATCTCCTCTGTTTTCTGAGCTGCTTTTTTGGCTAATTTTTTTCCAGCTTCCTTAGATCTTGTTTTCAGAGATGCTTTAAACTTTTCGCCTGATAACACATCGTTTGCAACCATAGTTCCAGTTCGTAAAGCTTCTTTGCCAACAGTTTTAGCTCCACTAATCAAAAAAGGCATAGCGCTACGAAATAGTTTTGCAAAAAATCCTCCAATACCATATCCTTTCTGTAAAATAGTTCCTCGATAATAAGGTAGTCCGTTTCCGGCTTGTTCTTCATAATAATCTTCAAATTTTTTCGTGCAACACGTGTAAGGCTTCAACATTTTGATGCTCATACTTTTGAGTATAAAATCAAAATGAAATCACTTTTAAAATGGGTGCTTCTTTTATAGAATTTGTCTCAGACGAAAATGCAATACAAGATAAACTTTTCCTCTCTCAAACGGTACTAAATCTCCAGAATGAAGTCTTATATCAATATGTATAGTCTGAAAGTGTTGTCTGATGACTGGTAAGTAAACGGGTCTGGAATAATGAGCGTTTATGATATCACCATCATTTCCTTCTACGGTGACAATTTTTAATAATGGAGCTTGCACATCTCCTACGATTTGAGGCTCTACTAGATCACAATACACATACATAACAGGAAAAGAGACTTTTGGATCGGCTACGAAAGGACTTTGTACAATTTCTCTGTAAATACCGGGTTCGAATCCTTAAAGCTCAGCTAATCCTTCATGAAGAATAACTTTAGAATGTTCGTCTGTCTTAATTGTCACTTTTTTCGTGACAGGATGATAATTAAATTCAATTTTATTTTCATGCGATGGTATTTTCAAAGCTTTTAATAAATCTGGTACCTTTTCATAACATCCTGGAGGAACTCTTCTACCTTCCCATATTCCATCGCCCAAATCAAATCCAAATAAATTGTTGTCTTTTCGAACGTTATACCAGGAATGCGGGTAAATAAAGTCCACAAGGGATAATTCCCACTCCCCATTTAAATCGACCGGAGAAGGAAGCTGAGTGGTAAATTGCGATATTTTATTTTCCGGGAAAAAGTGTGTAGAGCTATCGCTTATCAGTGTAACAAAGAAAGACATTTTTCGTTCAAATGAAAGGTAGGAAGAATGTATGGGCTTTTTATATCATTCTAACGTCTTCAACCCAAGCATTGAAACTTTCAGGGTACCCTTGAAATTTCACAAAATATTCAACTTTACCGCGAGATTTCCTTTTTTTCAAAATTTTTTCTACTGGATAATAACCAGAGTCAGAAACCTTTTGAAGTTCTTGCTTATAAAAAGTCCCTTGTATAACTTCTCCTGCTAAATCTTTTAGCTTATAGACAACAGGAAACCGGCGAATAATTTTATGAATTTTAAAAATTTCTCTTGTCCAGTTTTGTTCATATCCTTTTTCGAAGAGCATTTTTTCTCGGCTGATGCGAACCGTGTCATCCACTTCTAAATCCGATCTGACTTGTTTCCGTGTCATTTGTTGACCGTATAGCGTTTTCCAGATTTTCTCTTGATTCTGTAATGTAACCGATGCGGGTTCTGTCTTAATACTGCGATGCCAAGTATTATTATAACTATGGATTAATTTGCTTATAACATCAATATACTTACGCGTATTCATTTCAGTGAAGTATTTCCACATCTTAGTTTTAAGAGTACGATTAAACCGCTAAACGACAGAGGCTTTTGTTGCATTATATGTCGTGAAAAAGCGTACATTTTTCCGTTTTAAAAAGTCTTGAACATATTTATTGGTAAATTCTTTCCCAGCATCTGTTTGTAAAGATCTCGGTATGCGTTCCGAAAATATTTTTTCGAAAGCGAATATGATTGAAGTAGATTTTTTGTCTTTAAGGGGAATTGCCCACGCAAATTTGGAAAGGATATCTATACAGGTTAGTAAATATTTATACCCATCGTTAAAAGAGGCTAATGATTGCATATCTACTAAATCAGACTGAAATTGCTCGTTTAAGCTTCCTACGATCACTCTGTTCCTGGGGAATTTGTGTCTCACGGGTTTGTGTAATGTATAAGAATCCTTGCTTTGCAGCCATTTCTGGATGTCTTTCGTTTTCACGCGACCTTTTAAAGCATGATGTAAAGCAGTAATACCACCAAAACTGGCAGGGACTTGAGGATCTCGATAAGTCTGAGATAGAATCGCTTCCATTACAGCAGCTGTTAAGATCTAACCGCACACTAACATTCATATATATATATATATTTCAAAATTATAATTCTGTGTTAAATTTAAAATTTAGAACATCTACTTCGAATTCATAAAACATCTCTATCTAACACATTAAAAAACCAATCATAAATTAAAGCATGTGAAGATAAAAAAACTATTTATAATGAATTTAAACCAGACTGAAAAGAAAAATAGAGTAAACGTAACTTCTCAAAGGCTAAGTAATGAATGATACATTTTAAAAAACAAAAACAACTTTTATTCATCATCAGTGCTTTCTAAAGATTCAAACAAAGTTTTTCAGTCTTTAACATAAACATTTTCAATGTTTTTGTACAAATCACTAAAGTTAATGCACTGGAAAAAATCGTAATCAAAAATGAGTTTAACAAAATTAGTGTTATTAATATTTTCTTCGACGAAGTCCTTAGCCAATGCTTTCCAATTAATGGTGTAAAATGCTTGATCAAAGTACTTTTTAAAATTTTCTACAGATTTCAAATTTAAGCAAGTATGCATAAACATTGATTCATATCCTATTTGACAAGCAAAACATTTAAAAAGTTCAGAAATAGCGTTACAAATAGACTTACTTATACATTCACATAAAGAATCCTCAAGTTCTTGAAATCCATGCGGTCTGTCCGGATCACCTGAAAAACCACTTTCGGTATATGAATATTCATGAATTTGTCTTTTCGTAAAATAATCCATAGTTTGGGATATAAGACTTTCTCTCACCAGAACTCTTATCGCATCACTTTCTGTATCAAGTTTCTGTAGCTGATCTTTCTTCATTAAAACACGTTCTGGAACAAACTGAAAACTGTAATCCTTTTTCTGAAATAGTCTCTGTAGGGATATGATTATTTCACCATTCACATTTTGTTTTGAAACACACAGATCGTTTTTAACAAAAAATATATCATCAGTCGATTCAAAGGTAGCAAAAGTGTTTAAATGAGTACATAATTCTTTCCATACTAATGGGCATAGCGAAACTCCATCTTTCGTCGGATACAAAAAACCTTGATCATTCGTACCATAACGACGAATATGAACACGAGTATGACCCAAGAAGCACGAAACGATGACAAAATTTTGATCTCCTAGATGAAACATATTTGGAGGAAGGGAATTCACTGTTAACTGAGGTCCTTCAGAATTCAGGTGTGTATCCACTGGCAATAGCTTGTCAGATGTCATTTCCTATAAAATAATTAAAAAACCAAGTAAGGAACTGATATAGCAACAAATAATTAAATTTTGTGTGCCTTAAAACTTATATTAACATTATGCTTACCTTCTGATCTTTCATGACTTTTTTAGGTTGACTGTGATCCTCATCAAACTTTCTTTTACCAGGTAATAGCAGCTTTCGGAAAGTCAGGCTGACTCGAACACCTTTTCGTTCTTTTTGACGAGGTATTCCATGAGTCCAAAGTTCATTTGTTGGGGAGCTTAAAATTAGTAAAGAATTATTCACCAGTTCTAGTCTATAATCCTGAAATTGTTGCCTCTTGAATACTATAGTCCGCGTTTCACCCAAACTCAGGGAACATACAGGATGATTACTATCCAAAGATGGTTCATTGTCCTTATGTTGTCCAATGCAAGAATTACCATCTTTGTATCGGTTGATAAGTACAAAATTAAAATTCGCACCACTCAAATGTTCGACTAAAGACTTGATTTCAAACAGTAGAGGGGTCCATGGCTGACATGAAATACTCATACCTGAAAACGTGTATGTAAGTCCTTGATCTCCAAAAGCAGCAATTTCTCGGGGAATCGGAAAAGATTTTCCTTTAGCACGTATTTGAGAATTCTCTTTAGGTAAATAAACAATATCTTTTTCTAACTGTTTTAATACCTCATCGGGTGATTGTAAAACACCTTCACAAAGTTTGATATTAAGACCATTATCCATACTGCACGGCGTAAGGTTCAAACAAAAAAAAGTCTAAAGAAAAATAAGCGTGCTATCAACTCAAGAAACTTTTAGAGAACTGCTCTTCGGGGTAGTAATCAATTGTACCTCATGTTGGAACTCTTTATTTGGTCTTATCGCGGATAGGCTAATAGGTGATGACGTCTTTTCTTTTTTAGAGTAAGCTGATTGGTTAATAGGTATGCGAACTTTCACTTTGGCGGATGCGTACAAAAAGTAGAAAAGGGTGAAAAAGCAAACATCATCCTGTATTTTAAATTAAAAAAAAAGTGGGAGAGGGAAGGGATAGCATCTTTTTCCCAGCCAAGGTAACAAATGTACTTAATCAAAATTATATAATACAATATTCACCAATTACATCCTCTAAACAGAAAAATAAATAAATTAAATAAAAATTTACTCATCTCAGAGAGTGCAATTCTTTCTTCATCAACCAAGAAAGAAAATTGCTTACCTCATCACGGACGAACTTTAAATGACGTCACAAAATTTTATTTGGCTGTTATACTAATAATTGATCTCTGGTGTTAGAAGAAATTTTATAATGACCCCAAGGTAACGTATGGATACCATCTTCCATAATGAAGCGTTTAGCATCTGAATATGACAAAGCTAGCTTGTTTTGGCACACAGAATAAACATTATGGTGTTTTGATCTAATCATGTTCATGGTAGCAAACATAGACTCTTTCCCAAATAGACAATCTCTATAATTTTGAAAGCTGATTTTACTATTCACAGTTTGTTTTTTAATTCCTTTTAGCCTTTTCACTTCATCAGTCTCATCTTGAATTTTGTAACTATACATTTTTGATTTAAGACCTAAAAACTCGATCATAAACTTCCCGTGATTTTCATCCTTCATTTTTCCAAGCACTTTCTTATTAACTCTCGGAAGTCCAAAAATATTATTTTCGGGATAATCTGATGTATCATAAAAAGAAATGCTTTCCTTTAAGTCTTCATAATAGTCTTCTGTCCTAATTTCATATATTAAAGAATCTGTGTCAGTATACAGTAGCGTTATATTATCTCCATACTTCTTCTTCATTTGATTATAATGGAAATCATTCATAAGCGTCTTGGACAGATCTAATATTGACATTCCAATACAAATTGGTTTGTTAAAAGTTAATTTTGTTTTCTTCATGTGAAATGCTGCAAGATTAGAGGAGAAAATTGTCCTGTATTTGAAATTTGGAGCAGACACAAGTTTTTCTGCTGTTTTACCATTACTGCACAGTTTAATATCTACTCTTTTCCGGATAATTTCCAAATATTTTCTCAATTGTTTTTCCAAATATTGCGTTGTTCATGAGTTTAAAGAAGTCTTTTTCAAAACTATTTCGTGCTTTGGAACGCAGATCTGTATTAAGGTTTATGTAAGGTTTCAGCCACTCCGATTGTTCAAATTTTAGAACTCTGTGAATTTTCTTTAAAACCATACCTAAAGCTATGTATTGTTTAAGGGCTTTGAAATGAAGCACATATCTTATTTTGGGTTCTAAGGTTAAAACCAAACGCTTTTCCCTAGAATCTGGGGGCACGATATTTACAGGTGCTAAAGGAAGATCAGAGTGTGCGTCATGAATATCCTCCGGATAATCTAAATCCACTTCGAGGATATATCCTTCACTTGAATCATTAGGAATAGAATTAATATCTGTATAGTACACCACTGGTAATTTTTAGAGGTAATTTCTGGCTCATGGCCCAACCGTATAAGTTATTTGCGTCCAAATATACTAAAAATAGCGATTCTTTCTTATCATTATGTTCATTCATATATTTATGGTTGGCTCTAGAATAGCGTTTAGAGCATTGAGATACGCCACCTCTTATCCCTTGCTCAATAAAAAGGAGCATGTCATAATCAACAAATAATTCAATTTCGATTTGAGTGCATTTAAGCATTGCATCCCAAGATAGACCTGGTGCCGTAAAATACCATGCAGGGTCTAATTCATAAGTTTTCAAACAAAGTGATCTGAATTGTTCAAAAACATCGCATAGTAAGAGTACACCAGTTTTAACGTACAAATCGGAGTATTCTCCCATGTTTTCTATATCGAAAGTATTTCAGACGTTTTTCGCATGTTCATAGTCGTTTTCTGTTACATGCTGCTCATTTAAAAGATTAAAAAATTTTTCTCTTGGTGGTAGAAATTTGTCTTCAAATTTCTGCATATCATCCATATAGTCATATGGGTAAATCCCTTTCCTAAGAAGTAAATTAACTTTGTCTTCCTTAAAATTCCTTCTTATATGTGTAAACATTTCATCTGTTAAATTATTCACTAGCGACTCAAGACTCGCCGGCATAAATCTGAATGTATCAATAAAAGTTAAACTTAGTTTCTCAGTCACTTTCTTCGAAAAAGAAATGTATCTTTCTTCGTTATTAGGGATTAACCGTATGAGGGCATCATCAAACGCTAACTCTCTAATGAAAAGATGAGCGTCGTAACCAGAGAGATTATGAAAAAAAAAAAAAAAAAAAAAAAAAAAAACAGGTATAAAAGTTGGTAGCTGAAGTTTTAAATTGCATGATTGGTGAGCTGGTCCTCTATATTTACCGGTTATATGATCATGATCACAGACTTTAGGATCAGAAGCTATAGTAAAACGTTTTTTGCATAAATAACATTTGTTTGCTCTTTTATGTAGTTCTTGCTTCATAGAATCCAAAGGAGTCATCGGCTTTGGGTTGTTATATATATTTTCTATAAGTTTCGCTTCTCTTCTCAAGCAATCTAGAAATTTTTTAGGAGCGTCAAAACCTCTGTAAATTACTGGTGGTTTCTGGAATCGATTATCTTTGCATGCAACATAATAGGAAAAACTTACTGCAATATGTTTTTGTAGAACATTAGTAAACGAAGTGCTTTGATTCGGTTGACATGTATCAACCTTTTGAACGATGCATTCAAAATCTGCATAAATAACAAAAGGAATGTGCAAGGAATGCTTAATATTTTTAAAGGTTAACCACTTTTCATTTTTACTTGGCATGATGACTTTACACGGTTTTTTAAGACTACACAATTCCTCATGTCTTGCAAGCGCATTCTCATTGCGAAAGAAGAGCAAACAGCGTCTACAAATAAATTTACGTCCTTTATTTTTTGAAAGTTGGCCTGATACTAATCTAGAAAGGTTTCTGATTAAACAATAGTGAGCTCTATCTCCAGATTTAAAAAAAAAGTAAATCGATATGTTTTTCTTTCGGATTGTTCGTAATAACTAAAGGATAAACAATTAAATCTTTATTAAATGAATATACGTTGATACTTACAGCGTTTTGCCTTTTAAATATTTTAACATCTTCTGGCTTAGTAGGAAAACTGATACCTGAAAAATTATAATAGTTTTTAAAAGGTATATAATGGCATACTCTATGGGGATTGCTTGCCACGGGATGCAAACCTGAAATCACAGCCCAGCGAAAGCACTCTTTATCAAAATTTCTAACATTGATAATGGCCTTTCTGCTTTGTAAAGCTCGCGGAAGCTCTAAATAAGTAGAACCGCGTAATGGTATATATTTGTTTAGTCTTATCTCTAAATCGATAATTTCTTTCAGGGACCATCCTGAATCCTTTGCTTCCAAGTCTTCACTTTCTTTAATTAACTTATCAATGGCTTCATTAAAAACTACGCTGATATCTGTCGGTAGCAAAATAATTTTATTTTTCGTCTTGAATGCAAAATTTTTTTCAACTATTTCTTCATTAACTTTTCTTTCATATACACAATTAACTTGAAAATTTATTTTGGCGCTGTTTTCTTTAAGCTTTTCTTCAATTAGATAATAAACTTCATTTCGTTTGGAATTTAGAAATTCCTTCAGTTCTAGGATATTTTCCATATTCCTCAAAGCGTAAGTGAGAAGTCTCTTATTAAAAGCATGCTCTTTTAAGAAATTTTCCTTACTTTTTTCTACCTCATTTACATTTGTTATTCTTTCTTCGCTCTTTACAGTATTTTCAGAAGGTCCATTGGTATTCGTTGTTCGAACTAATTGAGTATGAGCTTCACTAGTACCTCCTCCTCCTTGCGGAATTTGCTGTAACTGAGAGCTTACGGCAACTGATGCGACAGCCGCATCTTCAGTTAGATTCATTTTATCATTTTTCATTTCAGTTTCGTAAACAGGCTTTTCACTGTCTGGGCTGACTTTCCGTCTTTTTACTGTTTCAACAATAGCACATTTATCTTCATCATGCTTTCGCTTGTGGCGAGTAAGGGAGTCTAATCGTGTGTAACGTTTCTGACAAAATTCACACGCATGAACATTACCTAAGTGAACGCCATTTGTATGTCGATCAAGGGTACTTTTTCTATTAAATTTCTTCTCACAATATATACACACAAAAGCATAAGGTTTGTGAATGGATGCATAATGTCTTTTATAATTGAAATGAGTAGAAAAACATTTTTTACACTCTTCACAATGATAAGTATTCATAATCTTTCAGTTGGTGGTTTAGAATATAACAAAAATAATATAATTACTAGAATAGCCACAGGAAAGAAAAAAGCCTAATATCAACACTTTCAACTCACTTTCACTAAGTAGACCACACTTTCTAGATGCTTCTGATGATGGGTGAACTGCTAGGGAAGCCATAAATAGTGTCTTCAGCACAATACATTCAAAGGTATTGGTTTATCACTTCCAGACAATGGCAACCTTCCTTTGTTCTTTATTTTTACACACCTGTTTGAAGAAGGAGAGAACAAAGCACTGTACTATGACGATGTTGTACAAACATCCTTTAAATGGTTTCACCCAGGTAGACCGAATTCCGAATGTAATCCTGTCTCTATCAAACGATAGGACAAATCCTGTTGCAACAAGGCCTCCATTGTTAACTATTCTAATTTCATCTCCAAGGCCCCCATATGGTACAAGAGAAAGGACGTTTTCACTGGGGTCGGAATGTGAACACCTTTGTTATTCAAGTCCCATATCGTCATGAACCGCACCTTTTAAACATTTTTAACCACTGATAGCCTTCATGACGTCACAAAGGGCTACGTGCACAATTTCAACAGTTTCTATTTTCCCTGGGGCGGTGTAAGAGTTTCTTTCCCAATCTGCACCAAAGGTATGCTCCACCGCTAAATGATGTTATCGATCTTCAGGAACCCTCTCAGCTAGAAAAAGTTCTCCACCGCAAAAGCAATGACGTCATTTAGAAAGCATAACATGTTCAGACAAACCCTCATGACGTCGCGATGAGTTTCTTACTGGCAGACTTTGCTCCATCGCTAAATTCATGACGTCATTTCTCAGAGCATCTGGCCGCTGAAAAATTTGCTCCACCGCAGAATAAATCATATCATTCTCTACCACTTGCTCCACCGCAAAAAATAATAACGTCAATCTCCGCCGCTAAAACTATGATTTCATTCTCCATCGCTAAACAATGGCATCATTCTCTACCACTTGCTCCACCGCAAAAGTAATGACGTCATTCTCCATTGACTGCTCCACCGCAAAACAATGACGTCATGCTCCACCGCTAAACTCAACTGTTCCAGAACTCCCAAGCAGCAGGAGCAAAACAACTCAACTCTTCCAGAACCCGTAAAATTATACTACTAATGTTAGTTAAAATAAATATAAACCCTACATTTGCCGCTGCCAGAATTTGGTAAACTTGGAAGCAGGTCCTAGAAATAACCTGTTGAAAAGTTTCCACAATTCTGAACTAAATTTTAAGAGCCTCGTTTACATAAAAAAAATCTGTTATCTCACAAAAGGTAGAATAAATTTCTGTAGATACTTATTTAATTCTCTCTTCTTACAGCAACCTTTCCTGGACTTCAGCAATCAATCTGTTCTCTTCCTTCCAGCATCTGGAAGGAATAAGTATCAGTATCTTTCTAAATACATTATAATTTACACTTTCTTGACACTGAATAAGTTTTTGTTTTTGAAAGATTTATTTTCTTTAGTTACTGTTTAATTCACATTCATTCAAGTATTCAAACATGAATTTAACTTTACCCTGGCTCTCCACCATGTGTGGTGTCAAACGGGAATATTCGTGTTTTAGTATTGCAACACTTCCCCTAACCACAATGATTTGTTAGAATTCAATGACCAAATAGACACACCTTACTCGACATTCTACAACTCGATGAGCTACTTTAACATTCTTAAAATTCAAGTGTAGGTGGAGAACCCTACAAAACACATTCATTCTAAATTCCCCCTCATTCATCTTCCTCATTCATCTTTAGACATGCAGGCTTTCGCTCTAAAGCATGACTTTATCTACAGCTTAATACTTAATTTGAATTCATTGCTTTTGAGCATTTACTTTTAGCATCTAAGATTTTATGCTTCTAGACTAAATTCTACTTTTACATAACTTTCAAGTATTTACGTATGTTTACAAAATTCTAATACATATGATTTTTACAATTTACCATAAAATGCATAAGAGAAACATAAATTTTTACTTCATGCATTCTTCGCCAAGCTGGCGGCACTGAAACTAAATTTCTCATTAATACAAGAATACGAAGTTATTTTACTTTCGGCCAAATTTTGGCTTTAACATAACAGAATTAGTCTTTCGACCAACAGAAACTGCTTTTTCTTAGATTTTATAGTTAAAGAAAATAATACTTTTGCCTTAGCTAAATAAAGTAAAAGAAAACTAAGTCTCAACCGAGACACATTGACTTCCGTCAAAACATAGAACTTCGTATTTACGCATAACATTTTGGAACAAAAGAAACAAATTTTATAGAAGATTTTAACTTATCTTTGAGACTTCGATGATTGGAACTCCGACATCCTCTTCTGGCAGAACTGCTCCCACGTTATAGATTTCATCGACGTCAGTCTTCTCCTTAGTGTCCTTCGAGTGTCGTCCATGTTGCTTTTTCTTTTTCGCACTGTGCATGCTGGCCTCTTGGAGTGGTAGTCGTCGGGTTGCTGTCTTTTCCGTTTTTCCCCTGGACGGCTGGTCTTGGCGTCCTCCGGTCTGGAGTCATGCTTGAATTTCTTCTGTTGGTGGTGGTCTTTTCGTTCCTCCTGCTGTCTCTTCGTTCTCGGGAACGGCGGCCTTGTTTGCACCTGACTCTCTGGCACTGGAAGCGTTCTCCTCGATGTAGAATTTCTACTGCGATACGTTGTAAGTGGTGTTTTCCTCTTTACCAAGGTTTCTTTACGCGGCGGCTTTGCTTTCTTGTATTTCTTAAATGCTGGAGTCTGAAAGTTTTCATCTCTTCTTTTCGGTACCGTCGCAAGGGTTGTAGAAGGGCTAGGTTTCTCTTCAGTTCTCTGCTTCATGGGTGGTGGAATGGGTGACGTTACTTCTGGACCTTCTACTTCTTTTACTCTTGAGTCCTGCAAGAAACTTTTAAGGATTTCAAAATCATTTTGATTATAATATTTTTTCACCTGGTCGGGACTTGCTTTACAGATTTCCCCTCTCTCGTTCTTAAGGTACAATACGACTCCCTTGATTTCCTGAATTACATAGGGGCCTTCAAATTTTGGAGCTAACTTTGCAGTAAAATTGTCTGGGGCACTTGATAAAGAAAATTTCCGCTTCAACACTTTATCCCCAACTTTAAAATCTGCTTCACGGCGTTTTCTATCATAATATAACTTTTGTCTATTTCTTGCCGTATCCGAGCTTTTAACCGCCTGGTCAATAAGTTTTTGCACATCTTTATGTTTAAATTCTTGTTTTCTTTGTTGCACAAAGAATAATTTATCTAATGGCATAATTAACTTTCGTCCTAAAAATAATTCTGCTGGGGTTTTTTTCCGTAGTATCGTGATTTGCTGTTCTTAAAGCATAAGCTAATTCATTTATGTAGCGATACCAGCACTTGTGATGTGTGCTAACATAACTTCGAATTATTTTTACAATGTTTTTATTAACTCTTTCTGCTATGTTTGCCTGTGGTCTATACGGAACCATTTTGATATGGCGTATGCCAAGTCCAGTGCATATGTTTTCAAATATTTGACTAATGAATTGTTTTCCGTTATCGCTAATGACTTTTATCGGTGCACCGTATTTTAAAATGTATCTGTGTAAGAATGCATCTGCGACTGTTTTGGCTGACGCGCGTTTAAGTGAAACAATTTCTGTCCATTTTGAAAAATGATCTACTATTACTAAAAGAAAACGATTTTTATTAAACTCGCTCTGGGGGAAGGGACCAAGAAGATCTATGCCTAAAATTTCATTCGGAAATGTAGCGCGAATGCTATTTAAGTACCCGGCCGGGCTATAATTAATATCATTTATTAACTGACATTGATTGCAGGACCTGACATACGCAGTTACTATTTTGTATAATTGCGGGAAATATACCGCCTCGTGTACCCTTTTTAAAGTCTTTCTGACCCCTAAATGACCCGCTGTTTTCGCGTCGTGTAATTCCTTCTAAATGCTTAATCGAAGCGAGGCTGGGATGACTGGTTTGTACTCGAGATTTTCTTTTTTTGTTTTCGTATCAAATAAAAATTCATCTATTATTTCATAGTTTTCTGCTCTATTTCTTATCGCATCGATATCTGTGTGCTCAAAGCTTTCGGGGTCTTTCAAATATGCATAAATACTTCCAAATTCAGGATCAGCTTTCAATTCAGCAATAATTGTATCTCTAGAATCTAAAATTTTTGAAGTCAACACAGCGCATTTAAGTTCATTGCCTTCATCGTCCAGTTTTATACGAGAATGTGCGTCAGCTACATTGTTTTCCTTACTAGGTTTATATTTGATTATGAGATTATATTCTTGGAGTTTTAAAGCCCGTCTTATTTGGGCGTTAGGTTTTTCCCCGAGTAAAGTCTACCAACAGCCGCATGATCCGAAAAGACTGTTACTGGCGTTTTGCCGAAATAAACTCGAAATTTGTGTACAGCTATTAATACAGCTAATGTTTCTCTCTCTGTAGCTGTATAATTCCTTTGTGTATGACTCAACGTTTTACTGTTAAATGCCAAAGGATGGCCATTTTGCATAAGAACCGCACCCACAGCATAGTCCGACGCATCTGCAGCAAATTTCCAGGTTTTCGTCCCCCTCCGGGAATTTCAAAACAGGGCCATTGATAAGCGCTTCTTTTAATCTTTCGAATGCGGTATTTGCTTCTGCTGTCCACGTGAATTTACTTTTCTTTCTCTTAATTACTAACAAGGGTTCAACAATATTAGCAAAATCTTTTATGAATGACCGATAATAAGAACATAACCTAAGAAAAGAAGAAAGTTTCTTGGCGGTGTTGGGAGGTGGGAAATTCTTGATTACTTTTATTTTTGAATCTTGAGTTTCTATACCCTTTTGCGAAATTTTATAACCCAGATATTTAAGTTCTTTAGTTACGAACTTGCATTTTGAGGCGTTAATTGTAAGACCGGCCTCTTTTAATAATTTAAAAACTTCTTCTAGATCTTTAATATGTTGTTCCAACGTACAGTCGGTCACAAAAGTATTCGAACACCGGTACCCTATCAGAAAATGACAAGATGGCGTTTTTTTTCCCTCTTTCTCTCTGTGTGTCGTGTTATTCCATCCTAGGTTTTCTTCTCCCCCCATCTTGGAAAAAACTGGAAAAAATTGGTTACGATCTCTTTATGAATGGGGAGATGACATTTTGAGAAAACGCTGACGACCCTATCTTGGAGAATGAACATGACCGCTCTACACACCCTTTCTCTCTCTCTCTCTCTCTTTGAATTGGGAAGCCATTTTGGGAAAAAGCAGACGACCCTATCTTGGAAAATGAAAATGAACGCCTCTCCCTCTCTCTTTGAAATGGAAAGCCATTTTGGGACCCTCTATTCTTGGGGAGGGAGAAAACTGAAGTCTGCACTTCGCTGTCTCTGAAAAGCGGACCCTCTTCTTCTGATCTTGAAGAACTGGAAATGAACGCTCTACACGATCTCTCTTTGAATTCAGAAGGTATTTTGGGACCTTCTAACGTTGGAAAACTGAAATGAACGCTCTACGCATTTTCTCTCTCTCTCTCTCTCTCTTTGAGATGAGTAGCCATTTTGGAGGATTCTCCACCACCATCCTAACCTTGGAAAACTGAAATGAACGTTCTACACCTTCTCTCTCTCTCTCTGAAATGGGTAGTCATTTGAAAACTCCCTAACTTTGGAAAAAAACAGAAATGAACGCTCTACACCATCTCTCTTTGAAAATGGGGGGGGTGTCATTTTGAGACTTCCCTCCCCTAAACTTGGAAAAAAAACTGAAATGTACGCTCTACACTTTCTCTCTTTGGACATGGGTAACCCTTTGGGGACCCTCTCCTCTTGGTATATATAAAAAAAGGAACTGAAGTGAAGGCTCTACACAATCTCTCTTGGAATGGGATCCATATTTCGGGAAACGTGGATCACCTCATGCTGGAAAACTGAAGTGAACCACCAAGATTGGACTCTATATAATATTTTTTTTAATTGACATCATGACCCTCCTCCAATTTGTTATTAAAAACGTTTTTTAGTTTTGGTTTTTATCCCATTTCCGATGTGATTTCAGAAATGCAATTCCATAACAGTTCAATTTCATTCGAGGTTAAATGATCTAAACAGTCTTTGACCCACCCATCCGTATGATTATTTTCTTCTCCTTCCTGTTGCACCAAATTTTGTAAGTCCATATAATCATTCCATACGGGAAGGGCTGGATCTTCACAAGGCTGTCTTGAAACACTTGGAGTCTCTTTGGGATGAGTGGAGGGATCTAGGATGTCTGGACCCGGCTGCGATTCTACCTCCATGATTTCTGGACCCGTTGGAACTTGTTTACCCGGCTGAAATTCTATCTCTACGATTTCTGGACCCGTTGGAACTTGTGAACCCGGCTGCGATTCTACCTCCATGATTTCTGGACCCGTTGGAACTTGTTTACCCGGCTGAAATTCTACCTCTACGATTTCTGGACCCGTTGGAACTTGTGGACCCGGCTGACATTCTACCTCTACGATGTCGGGACTTTTTCAAGCTTGTGGACCCGTCTGACATTCTACCTCTACGATGTCGGGACAGGTTAGAGAAGAAGAAGAAGAGGATACTGGAAGAGGTTCTGTCTGTGAGGAGTCCAAAAGAGGTTGCCTGTTTGAACAAGTCGGGGAAGAAGAAGAAGAAGAAGCTTCTGGATTCTGAAGCGGATCTTGCACGCCAGGTAGGTTCCGGTAAGTCGACCGTTTTTTAAGAGGTAATTTTTTTTCTTCCTCCTCATCTTCAATTGTGATGACTTCAATTTCATTCCGTTGCCGGGTCGATTTTGTTTCGGGCCATGACGGTTTGGTCCAGCTCCTCTTATCATCTAAGGAAGGGATGGGTAAAGGTGGCGGAGGGTTTTCTTCCTTTTCTTGAAACATCATCGGCGATTGGAAAGAAATCTCCTCTTTCAATTGTTTCCAAAGCGAGTACGAGCACCGATCGACGAGAAAGAGACTCTTCTGGGTTGTGACGATGAGATATTGCGTTTTCGGGGGAACGACATAGTTTTGAAAAGGTCTTAGAATATCTTTCTTATATTTCATCCTGTCGCTGACTTTAAAACTTCTTTCCTTCAGATTGGGGGACGATGATTCGTAATAGGCGAGAGGAGCGGCTGTGGTCTGAACAATATGAACTTCGTCCTCAGCCGTCGTTCTCACTCCAAAGGTAAAATATCGTTTCGTGAGAAAAATATTCTTCCACCGAAAACTCGTGCGCGGATCCGTATATCGCCGGTCTGTTTGAATGGGCCGTCTCAAAGCTCGATCCATCCGATTCCAAGAGAAGGGAGATTCCTCTTTCGTTTGTTGCGATTCGAATAGATTTCTGTATATATTCTGAACGAGCAGGTTGGAGGATTCGACATCTTGGTTGAAAGAAACGATCGCTTGATGAGGTGGTAAATGCGGAATAAATGTCGCACAATGACACGCCAAAAAAATTTTCAAGTTGGAGATTTGCTTTAGCGTCTTCAAATCCTCCCCGTTCGAAATCCGTTGAGTTGGAAAAACGTCTAATAGCGACATGGCTCCCAATGGAAAAGAAATGATCTCGCCCAGTACTCTCGTCTTTTTATATATATAGACACACACAGACACACATAGAGGCTCTATGACGGCCGTTTTATTTGTTTTTTTTTGTTTCTCTCTCTCTTCTTTTTAAGAAATCTTATCTCCATGACCTCTTTTTCTTTTCTTAAAAGATGAATGTGTGTGGGAATGAGGAAATGAAAGTAATAATTTAATAAACAAAAAATTATCCAACCATGACCTTCTTTTTTTTTTCAAAGTCACCCTTTCCAATCGAAGGACGTCCAGAGATAGAGGAAGCAGGGAGAGAGGAGGAGGAGGGAAGGGAAGGTCACACTCTCTTTCTCTCTATAAATAAAAGGGGAGAGCCCCAAAGTCGTATTTTTGTCCAAGTGGATCATGAGGAGGCATCCCCAGCTCACTACGTGTATTCCTTTCAAATATAAATATGTTGATCTTTCCTTTTATATCATCCAAGGAGTCGTTTACTTGAAAACCTCCGATTTTTCAAAATGTGCGGGTTATCATACCGTGGGGAGTTATCAAAAGATGCGGGACGAATTTTTATCCGACGAAAACGTGTTGATGGCTCGTGACATTCCACCTTTGGATGCACAAATTTTGTTAATGAAACGAGCCAAATATTTTTACACGTCCCACTTTCTAACCGTCTCGCAAATGAATAGAATTATGGATCGTCTTGAGAAGACAAAAGGGATTCTCGTTCATTTTAGTGAATGGTTGCACAAATGTTTGCACGAACCTCTCTCGATCGAGAAGACTGGGAAGAATACCTATTATATTCTTCTCGAGGACTCTCCTCCTTCGTCTCATCATAGAGAGGCCACGACTTTTGAAAAAATCCTCGAGCAAGAAAAAATAGAATGGTGGAACAACTACCCCATCCCTCTCCCCGAGCATCAAGAGGAGCCTGTTCAGAAGAAAAAGAAAAAACCTTTCCAAAAGCCTATCCTCATCCTCCTCGATAATGATGGGGATGAGGAGAAGTCTGTTCAGATTCCTCTCAGTTTGTCAAAACCCGTCGAGGATGAAAAAACCTCTCCCTTCCTCAAAACCCCTTGAGGAAGAGAGACCCCTCGAGAAGGAGAGATCTCTCCCATTGTCAAACCTCCTCGAAGATGAAAAACCTCTCCCTTTCTCAAGACCCCTCGAGAAGGAGGGACCTCTTCCTTTATCAAACCCCCCCGAAGATGAAAAACCTCTCCATTTATCAAGACCCCTCGAAAATGAGGGACCTCTCGATTTGTCAAAACCCCTCGAGGATAAGGGAACCAAAACTTCTCTCTCTTTCGAAGAGGAGGGACCTCTCAATTTGTCAAGACCCCTCGAGAATAAGGGAACCGAAAATCCTCTCCCTTTCTCAAGACTTCTCGAGGAGGAGGAGGAGAGACCGCTTCATGTCTCAAGACAGGACCCCCCTCTATCTCTTGAGGATCCGAGGGAAACGATTCCTATTGAAAAACCATCTATCGACGATCCCCAGAAAAGGTCTTCGGAGGAGATTAGACTTCCATGTAGAAACGAATCTGCCACAATCATCATCATCATCATCATCATAATAATAATAATAATAATAATAATAATAATATACCCCCTTCTCAACAACAGAATCCTACAACATTTGCAGATAAATGCATTCAAACCAATCCCTTTATAGTAACCCTTTTGATTGGAGAACCCGTGCATTAGCCTCGAAAAAAAAATGAGATTGTAGACTGTTTCTATGACCAGAATGTTAATCCAATAGATAGGTCTAGCTCAGAATTTTTCTTTTTAAAAGAAAATAAATAAATAATCCAAAGACTATTCGTAAATATAAATGGTAAAGTCTCGAATCGGCTGGGAGAAAAAAAATTTCTCAGAGGTGAGATAAAAATTCTCTAATGAAAAAAAAAAAACTTTTTGTTAATTTTTATCATGTCTTAGACATGATAAAAATTAACGACCCCTTCCCTTTTCGTCTGGGAATGTTGTCTCACTCTTTTGAAACACAAATCGTGATTCATTCATGGAATGATTGCCATTAGCGAAAGGATGAGTCATGGTCTATTTTTAGAAAGGGTGAGACATCCTTCCCAGACAAAAAGGGAGGGTCATTAATTTTTATCATGTCTAACTTTACCATTTATATTTATACCGAACCGCTTTTTGTAGAGCGCAATGGAAAAAACCTTTTGTATGGTTAGGACAATTCATGTGTTCGATCCCATTGTATTTGAGAATCTCTTGCGTCGATCCTGAAATGCAATAAATGGATCTTTGCAATCATTTCTCTAAAAACCGCCGTTTCATTTCTCCTCGCACCCAAATCATGGAAAAAGGTTCCGTCAACATCGTTAACACCCATGGAAAATAACAGTACGGAATTTCTCCTTCGTACCACGACAAGCCGTGATAATAATCACTCGCCCACACAGCGGTTCGTTTTTCTTTCTCGGTGAGCATTTGCCATGGAAACGGGGGTTTAAAAACAAATACGCCTCGAGAAGTACCGTCCAATGTGACGTAAGCCAATTCTTTCACAATAAAGGCTCCTTGAGAATCGTAGAAATCTTCAAAGTCGAGCACGAGTTCCATGTTTTTTATTTCTTTTTCTTTCCAAGGTGACCTTTATTATTATTATGATGGATGTGTATTGAGATACGCACGATATTATTCAAAAAACAAATATATATACGAATGTGACCTTTCCCAGAATTCATACGACCTGTCACGTGCAACCTTCTCTCTATATATATAAAAGAGGAGACGGCGAGAGAACGCTATCCATTTTTTTCTTCAGGACACACAGCGAGAGAGAGAGAGAAAGAGAGAGAATTTTGTTTTCTTTTTTTCCTCAATTGAAGAAGATGGACATTTTGAGTGCCAAACCTCTCAAAGATTCCTACATTGTTCTGGACATGGAATACTTTCACTGTTATGATCCAAAGACGGGAGATATATGTTTCATCTTGAAAGAACTGGGCTACATCACTTGCGATTTAACCTTATGCGGATCCATGATTTTTCTCCCTCCTGTCCATTACGATGACTTATCGTCCCGCAATCAAGCTGTGGTCAACCAGACTACAAATAACCGACACGGCCTGCAATGGATCGAGGGTCGTCTTTCCTACCAGCATCTTCCTACGATCCTGAAAATGCTGACCGAAAATGTGGAGGCGATCTACGTCAATGGATACGATAAAGCCGAATTTTTCAGCAAGCTCTGCCAGCGATCTGTTTACGAGTTTTACATCCCAGGGAAAACCGAGTGGCGGAACAAGTCGAAATGCACGCGACACCAATATTTCCAAAAGATGATTCATTGTGCCGAGAACTAGGTGAGAAATTTTCGATATCATTTGATGGAGGGTAGTTACGTTTTCCGGAAATTACATTGCTACCCCTCCGAAAGCAAAGCTGTGGAAGACGAAGAGGAGGCGGAAGAATCTCCCCAGGAGAACTCGTGCGACGATGAGGAGGAGGAGGAGGAGGAGGAGGATGAACTTTCTAATAATAATAATAATAAATGTCTAAGTTGGGATGCTTTAGAGACCCAAGAATATTGGTCTCAACCCTTATCTCACCTAGACCTGAAAGAGGATCCTCAAGTGTACTCTTTGTGGTCCTCTTCTAAAATTTGGTCTTGGAGAGAACCCTTGAATGTTCATGAATGAAATGGTATGTAAATCCCTTGAGAAAAAAATAGAAAAAAAAGTTCCTTTTTTTGTAATATGTTAATTTCTTTCCAATCCCATTTCTTTTCCATAACTCCACCCCAATCGACGAGAAGAAGAAGAATTTTCCAAGTTACACAAAACGTAGAAAGATTTCACAAGGATTTATAAATCACACGCTCCCACATGATATATGTATAGAGAAAAAGACTAGCCAATACGTCAAGACTTCCCTAAACTAAGAGAGATCATGAGTACCGAGGAAACCTTAGGAAAGCAAGTGGAAAGACTTTCAAAGATATTAGAAGAGTTAAGACGGGATAGATTTACAGTTCCGCCGACTAAAGAGGAAATTATCATCGATTTCAACAAACCGCTGTACTTTCATCCCCTACCCCAAAGAATGAGACGAGTGGACTCGCCGTTGAACAGTTCCAATGAGAAACAAAATGTCACTTATTTGAATAGCCAATTTCAACACATGAATATTTCATAAGTATTTTTTTTTTTGTTTTTTTCCCTAAAGCGTAGGGAGATCGGATCAGTAGTTTTTCCCTTTTCATCGTCGAAAAAGATTGGGAGGAAAAATCTTTCTGATCTCTTTCAGAAAAATTTTTCAGCCTTTAAAAAAAAAAAAAAACTTTTTGTTAATTTTTATCATGTCTTAGACATGATAAAAATTAACTCTACCCCCCTTTTGTCTGGGAATGTTGTCTCACACTTTCTAAAAATAGACCATCACTCCTCCTTTCCTAAAGAATAGAATTCCAAGAATGGGATCTGGTCTATTTTTAGAAACGGTGAGACCCTATTCCCAGACAAAAGGAGTCTTAGAGTTAATTTTTATCATGTCTAAAGTTCAGGGTCCATTCATCTTCTTATGTGAAACGGTGACCCTGACGAGATCGAGATAAACAAGTCCTGTGAGTTGTTTTGTAATCTTGACGCGATCCAAGAAAGACTTTTTATTTTTTTTTGAAATAGGCGGTGGTTGGGGAGAGAAAATGTTCTCACGACCCTCAGATATCTTTTCATAAATATATTTTTTATGAAAGTGTTTCTTTCATTCCGATCCTTTTAAGAGGTTGGAATGACCCTGACATTTAGATGGGGTCGCGATCCCGACAGATGTCGCGCGAGTATAAAAATGTGTGTCCTCCGCAAGATTTCTTCAGAGAACAGAAGAAGACGTGAACTGAGCTGGTAAGTCCCTTTGGTCCTATGAATATGGTTATCTATAAAATCGATTTGATTCTTTGTTTTTTTTAATAATCATAATAATCATAACTTCATTTAAAAAGAGTTTTGAAACTTCTTAACTCTTTGAAAAGAAAAATGTCTCTTTCAAGACGACGACTCTAAAACGTTTTATTGTTTTTTTTTTCACTTTCTAGATCTTCCCTGTTATACATATATACCTTTTCGACTCTTTTTTTGCTCCTGTTTGTGGGAGACATCACCGTATTCATCGCCATGGCGTGTTCAGAAAACTTTATCGTGCTCGATCTAGAGGGTTTCCAGTCCTACAACCACAAGAAGGGTGAATTTACCTACGTTTTAAAAGAGTTGGGCTATGCGACAAAAGATTTTTTGACCGTGGGATCGTTGACGTTTCCTCCTCCTCACCCCTTCCACCAACTAAGTGAAAAAAACCAAAAGACGAATGCCTGGCTGACGAGAAACCGGCACGGACTTCGTTGGAACGAGGGTCATATTCCCTACAACCATTTAGGACGCATTCTCCAATCGCTCACTCACAGCTTCTCCACGATTTATGTGGTGGGATGCCAGAAAGCTAAATTCTTTGCTAAAGCCTTGGATTATCAAAAACCCGTGACGGAAATTTATGTGCCAGATGGAATCATTTGGAAGTATCGGGAAAAATGTGCCCGACATCATCAAAGGAGGAAATATTTCCATTGTGCCGAAAACAATGTGCGCAACTATCGATGGCATATTACGGAAGGAGATTTTCATATCAATCACTTCTATCCAGACGAAACGGAGAAAGAGGAGAGGATCCAGGAGGAAGCAGACAATCCTCTGCAAGCTTTTGATAAGGCCTACGATCAGTTAGAGAAGGATCCGTCCCCAAAAGCGTACGATAACCTCATCCAGAAATGGGATAATCTGTCCTGTTTCCAAGTGATGGAACATCCGGATGAGCATACGCCTTTCCACTTGATGGGCTCTTCTACTTCGTCAACTTCCTCCAATAACTCGAGGAAGACGGAAGGTTGGGGAGACATACCTGAAAATATTCCCCATTACGATCCAGCAGCCTGTTGGGACGAACCTTCCAAAGAATCTCATGAGACCCCCAAAATATCTTCAGAGGATCCAAAGACAAAATCCACTGAGTGTTGGGACAATGAACGGACGACTCATGCTCCAAAATCCACTAAGACTATGTCCACTGAGTGTTGGGACAATGAACAGACGACTCATGCTCCAAAATCTACTGAGACTATGTCCACTGAATGTTGGGACAATGAACGGACGACCCATGCTCCAAAATCTACTGAGACTATGTCCACTGAGTGTTGGGACGATGAAACCGAAAAGACGACAGAGAATTGGGATGACCGTTCTCAAAAGTATTTGAATTGATATATACATAAACTCAGGAGAAAAAAAAATAAAGAAAAGATTTTTAGAAATAAGTAGGGAAAGGTTCTCCGCTTTCCCTATATTTATGGAAATGGACTGAGAAGAGAGAGAGAGAGACGAATCAGGAGACCAAAAAAAATGGGTCTTGGAAGGAATGAGTGCAAATGCATTCGATTCCTTCCCAGACCCATTTTTTTGGGTCCCTCTCTCATTCAATCTTGGAAAAGAACTTTGTCCTATTTTTCTAGGTCCATTCAAAAAGAAATGAATCTATCCATAAATTTTCTTAAAAGAAAAAAACAAAAAGATCCTTTACCTCTTGACGGTCCAAAGTCGAGAATCTTGGAAAAAGTCATCCACTCTCAATCCAATCAAGCTTCTCTGTAGAAAATCTAGTAGGTGCATCTGCATTCTTGAACACCCGGCAGTTATTATTGGACGCGAAACGTCGAATGCTGAAATAGTTAACAGTGAGCCCATTCTTAAAGAAACGGGGATGTTTTATTCATCCAGTCGAGTGCGGAAAAATTTCTGAGAGCCGGAGAAAAATTTCTCTGGTTGAAAAAAAAAAAAAAAAAAAATTACCCCCCTTTTAGTCTGAAAATTGATGTCTTCAATTTTTGAAAAATTGAAGACATCAATTTTCAAATTTTCAGACTAAAAAGGGGGGTAATTTATTTTTCAGAAATTTTTCCCAGCCGACTCGATGTGAAAAAAACTTTACTGTTTGTTAAGAATGTTATTTAATGGATCGATTTCAACCTATCGAGTTTCGCTTGAGTTCCGGCCGTGCAGTGGGCCCACCTGGATACAAGTTTTCCCCTTTTGGAATAGAATAAAACTTTACTGTTTTTTAAGAATGTTATTTAATGGATCGATTTCAACCTATCGAGTTTCGCTTGAGTTCCGGCCGTG
Source organism: Stegodyphus dumicola (assembly GCF_044657685.1). Lineage (NCBI taxonomy): Eukaryota > Metazoa > Arthropoda > Arachnida > Araneae > Eresidae > Stegodyphus > Stegodyphus dumicola. Next base: position 165,249,912 of record NC_140768.1, on the reverse strand, counting down.
CTGTGGGCCCACCTGGATACAAGTTTTCCCCTTTTGGAATAGAATAAAACTTTACTGTTTTTTAAGAATGTTATTTAATGGATCGATTTCAACCTATCGAGTTTCGCTTGAGTTCCGGCCGTGCTGTGGGCCCACCTGGATACAAGTTTTGCCCTTTTGGAATAGAATTTCCGTCAAGGTAGGCTACTTTTCCTCTTTTTGCATTTTTCATGTCATTTCATGTCAGTCATGTATTACAATATACTGAATACGGGCGTTCGAACTGATTTCTAGGCTATTTCAATACAAATAGAGCTCGATAAAAGAAAGAAATGATGTCTTTTTTTTATTTTGTGGACTGCCAATTTGTATTGGAATATACTGAAAACGGGTGTTTGAGTCGGTTTTCAGTATATTTCAATACAAATAGAGCTCGATCCAAGAAAGAAATGATGTCTTTTTTTTTATTTTGTGGACTGCCAATTTGTATTGGAATATACTGAAAACGGGTGTTTGAGTCGGTTTTCAGTATATTTCAATACAAATAGAGCTCGATCCAAGAAAGAAATGATGTCTTTCTTTTATTTTGTGGACTGCCAATTTGTATTGGAATATACTGAAAACGGGTGTTTGAGTCGGTTTTCAGTATATTCCAATACAAATAGAGCTCGATCCAAGAAAAAAATGATGTCTTTTTTTTATTTTGTGGACTGCCAATTTGTATTGGAATATACTGAAAACGGGTGTTTGAGTCGGTTTTCAGTATATTCCAATACAAGTGGAGCTCGATCCAAGAAAAAAATGATGTCTTTTTTTTATTTTGTGGATTGCCAATTTTGTATTGGAATATACTGAAAACGGGTGTTTGAGTCGGTTTTCAGTATATTCCAATACAAGTGGAGCTCGATCCAAGAAAAAAATGATGTCTTTTTTTTATTTTGTGGACTGCCAATTTGTATTGGAATATACTGAAAACGGGTGTTTGAGTCGGTTTTCAGTATATTCCAATACAAGTGGAGCTCGATCCAAGAAAAAAATGATGTCTTTTTTTTATTTTGTGGATTGCCAATTTTGTATTGGAATATACTGAAAACGGGTGTTTGAGTCGGTTTTCAGTATATTCCAATACAAGTGGAGCTCGATCCAAGAAAAAAATGATGTCTTTTTTTTATTTTGTGGATTGCCAATTTTGTATTGGAATATACTGAAAACGGGTGTTTGAGTCGGTTTTCAGTATATTCCAATACAGGTGGAGCTCGATCCAAGAAAAAAATGATGTCTTTTTTTTATTTTGTGGACTGCCAATTTGTATTGGAATATACTGAAAACGGGCGTTCACGTTGGTTTTCAGTATATTTCAATACAAATGGAGCTCCATCCAAGAAAAAAATGATATCTTTTTTTTTATGTTGTGGACAGCCAATTTTGTATTGGAGTATACTGAAAACGGGCGTTCGAGTCGGTTTTCAGTATATTCTAATACAAATGGAGCTCCATCCAAGAAAAAAATGATGTCTTTTTTTATTTTGTGGATTGCCAATTTTGTATTGGAATATACTGAAAACGGGCGTTCACGTCGGTTTTCAATATATTCCAATACAAGTGGAGCTCGATCCAAGAAAAAAATGATGTCTTTTTTTATTTTGTGGATTGCCAATTTTGTATTGGAATATACTGAAAACGGGCGTTCACGTTGGTTTTCAGTATATTTCAATACAAATGGAGCTCCATCCAAGAAAAAAATGATATCTTTTTTTTTATGTTGTGGACAGCCAATTTTGTATTGGAGTATACTGAAAACGGGCGTTCGAGTCGGTTTTCAGTATATTCTAATACAAATGGAGCTCCATCCAAGAAAAAAATGATGTTTTTTTTTTTTTTTATGTTGTGGACTGCCCTATTTTGTATTGGAATATACTGAAAATGGGCGTTCGAGTCGGTTTTCAGTATATTCTAATACAAATGGAGCTCTATCCAGGAAAAAAAATGATGTCTTTTTTTATGTTGTGGACAATCAATTTTGTATTGGAATATGCTGAAAACGGGCGTTCGAGTCCTTTTTCCGACTATTTCTATACACATTCCACTATATTAAAATTACGTCATGGTTGAGACCAAACAGAGTCGTCCCCGGACAGAGTCGTCTCCGGACAAAGTCGTCCCCGGACAATTTTATACCGAATTTGTATAGAAATATACTTAAAATGGGCTTGGAGGGGGGGCGCTTTCTAATATATTCCTATATACATTCGGTTGCATTGAGAAACAAAAAGAATGTCTTTTTGAATGGACAGGATGACTATGGAAACCGGATCCCTCTCTCCCAAGATTGGATGAGAGAGTGCCTCCTATTTGTATTGCAATATACTGAAAACGGGCTTTCGAGTCAATTTCTAGACTATTTCTATACAAATGGAGCTCTATTTACTAAAAAAATGATGTCTTTTTTATTGTGTGGACAGCCCTATTTGTATTGCAATATACTGAAAACAGGCGTTCGAGTCGGTTTCTAAACTCTTCCTATACAAATTCCACCATCTATATAGAAATGATGTCATCGTTGAGCCCAAACAAAGTCGTCCCCGGACCATCTTGATGACCAGACATATTGCCTTTTCAACAGCCCGTATTATTCTGAACAAAAACGTGGAATACTTTTATAGAAAATAGAAGAATTGAAAGTGAAAGTCAAAAAGCAAAATGGGATCGGCTGGGAAAAATTTCTGAGAGCCGAGAAAAAATTCTGAGTCAGAAAAAAAAGAAAAAATATATAATATATATATTATATAATATATATATTATATAATATATATTGTATAATATATATTATAAATACTTTTTGTTAATATTTATCATGTCTTCTAGACATGATAAAAATTAACTAATCCCTTTTGTCTAGGAATGTTGTCTCACCGTTTCTAAAAATAGACCATGACTCATTCTTTCTAAAGAATAGAATTCCAAGAAAAGAATGGGTTCTGGTCTATTTTTAGAAACGGTGAGACAACATTCCCAGACAAAAGGGGGTACATTGAGTCTGTGCTGTAGACCCTGAACAACCTATCGGTCACCGGTAATATATCTGGAAGGACCCCAAAAAGCTATCCACTGTCGTTGGAATTGTGTTCACTGGAGGCTATTTCTTTTTTTGCAATCTCGCTTTTAGTTTTCTCTGAGATTCTTTAGAAATGGGTGAAGATGGGTAGCGTGAAGCGGGGGACACCTGGATCAGGATTCCCGATTAGGGTAGAGAGGGAGGCGTGTTGCCTTTTCAACAGCCCACAGTGTTCTGAACAGAAACGTGGAATGCTTTTATAGAAAAGAGAAGAGTTGAAAGTGAAATTAACTCACCCCCTTTTGTCTGAGTATGTTGTCTCACCGTTTCTAAAAATAGACCAGAACCCAGTCTTTTCTTGGAATTCTATTCTTTAAAAGGATGAGTCATGGTCTATTTTTAGAAAGTGGGAGACAACATTCCCAGACAAAAGGGGGGGTGAGTTAATTTTTATCATGTCTAGAAGACATGATAAAAATTAACATTTTTTTTTTTTTTTTTTTTCATCTCAGAATTTTTTTCTGAGCTCTGAGAAATTTTTCCTAGCCGATCCCATTTCGTTTTTCGACTTTCACTTTCAACTCTTCACTTTTCCTATCCACTGTCGTTGGAATTGTGTTCACTGGAGGCTATTTCTTTTTTTGCAATCTCGCTTTTAGTTTTCTCTGAGATTCTTTAGAAATGGCTATACAAATTTCACCATCTATATAGAAATGATGTCCAAACAAAGTCGTCCCCGGACCATCTTGATGACCGAATATGTATAGAAATAGTCTGAAAATGGGCTTGAGGGCCGGTTTCTGGACGATTCATCTACAAATTCGGCCGCATCCAGAAAAACAAAAATACATAGTTTCTTTTTGGGTGGACAGGAGATGATAAATTTCTTTTCTCTCTCTCCCAATATTGGAGGAGAGAGTGGCCCAAAAAATGGGTCTCGGAAGGAATCGAATGCATTTTGAAATGCACTCATTCCTTCCAAGACCCATTTTTTGGTCTCCTGATTCAACTCTCCAGTCTATGGAATAGGGAAAGCGGAGAACGTTTCCCCTTCTTTAAGCGACTGGAGACCATATCGCATCATCATCATCATCATCATCATCACCATCATCCTCTTTCTGATACTTTTCAACGAAGGCTTGATGTCTCTGGATGATTTTGGGGAGATGATGGATCCCGAATTGAGTGATGAAAAAGAGAGGACTCTTTTTCCTTTCTTGTTCGTCTTGCACAGTCTCTCGGAGGGTGATATACGTTTCCCCGTCCTCCTCAATTTTCGTCAGAGGTCTCATGAATATTTTACACATCCAAGGGAAGAGCGACTTGTTATGCAGGGATTTCGAAGCGACGAAGGCCGCTTCATTCGAAGTGAGGACAATCTGGTTCGGTTGACCCCATTCTTTGGAGTAGTTGTCCAAATCGCCTAGTCGAAGAAAATGGTGTCGATTAGGGAAAAAGACTTGGAGAACACTCGTCGTATGCGAGACGTTCGTAGGCAAGAGAGTCAAGATATCTTTGGCATTCCAGTACAGGAATCCTAGATCCACATACGCGTGCACGTAATAGTCATCGTTATATTCCAGTTTGAGCAGCATGGCTTTTGTGTTTTTTTTTCCGTTCTCAAGGCGAAACACTCGTCTGATATGAACAAGAGCTCGCTGGCGATCCGTTTATATAGACTCCTCAGAGAGAGAGAGAGGGAGAGGGGAGGAGGAACAAGGTTGATGAATTATAAAATAAAAAAAAATGATAAAACATGAGTGTTTGTGAAGGTCATAGAGAGATGATTATAAAGTTGTTTCATTTTTTATTTTCTCAAAAGAAAAAGACAAAAGGGTCCCATTCCATACGACATGGCCTTTGAGAAGGTGACGGGATCATGTGTCTACAAAGTTGATAAACTCTAGAATAAAAAAAAAGCTGTCATCACGTAGCTCTCGAGAAGAAAATGACAGGGGTCTCTAGGAGAAGGTCATAGGTAGTATACAAAGGATGGTTGTTTTTTTCTTTCGTTCCTCTCAATCCCATGACTTTTGAAAAGGTGACGGGGTGTCCTTTAGGAAAAAAAATAGAAGGTTATAGAGAGAGAGGTAGACAAAGTTGATTTTTTTTTCTATAAGTCAACCGTCACGTCGCCCATCACGTGGTCTTCTCGTATATATAGAGAGGCGAGTGGAAGACAGACTCTATTTCCCAGAGAGAGAGAGACTGCTGTGCGTAGCCGTATTTCTACTCAAGATGATGATCCGCATCTTATATAATGAGTTTGTGAGCATTCGCTGTTATGTGGATGACGGAAGATTATTTTGGAACGCTACGGACATTTTGCCTCTGATTCATACTTCCAGTAAAAGAACCTGGGACATTCTCTCCGTGTTTTTCGACGAACACCACGTGTTCAGGAAAATAAAAGATCTTGAGAGTCTCGGCAGTTCTCAAGAGGGATATGTCCTCTCCAGCGAAGAAATGTTAGATCTGGCCGAAAAGAATCCTAAAAATAATCAGCTTCTGGCCTGGGTGTATAGCATTTTAACTCAGCCGCTGGTTCGAGTTGTACCCAATCAACCCGTTTACCGACTGCTCTATCCGGGGGAGAGATTTCCCTTCATCACCCTCTTTAATCTGGGAGTGCGCTACATACCGCCTCATCCAGGCATGACGGACTCTTCTACTTACCCTAAACAATATGCCAGCGCTTATTGCCAGACAGACCCCCGTCAAGAAAAGGTCGTCGAGACTCAAACGGATCCTCTGGTGGTCTCTTTAAATGTCACTAAAGTTATCACCTTCTAAAAAAAACAACCACCACCACCCAAAAAAAAATTTGCTCCTCCTCCAAATTTTTTTTTTATCTTCTCGAAAGAAAAAAAAAAGAAACTTTTCCATCTAGCCTCTTTCTTTCAATCCCTCTTAAGAGAGAGAGGGAGGAGAAAAGAAAGAGAGTTCTGAGGAGGCAAAAGAAATGGGTCTGGAAGGAAACGGGTGCATTGCGAGAAAAAGAGGGTCCTCTTTTCTTTTCTCGAAATGCACTCTTTTCCTTCCAGACCCATTTTTTTGATCACTTCTTCAAGCCAATCTTGGAAAGGGGGGATACAATAAATTGTGCGTAAAGTCCATTTCGATCAAGACTGGATTTTGTTTTTGAAAAGAAAACATAATGTTATATATAGATAGCTAAATCTTTATCATGATATTCTTTAAGAATTTCTTAGCCATTTGTCAAAGAAGGGGACTATAATTGAAGAATTTATGAATTTGGGAACATGTCACCCATGGCAAATCTAAAATCTTGGAAGTGGATACTGGAAAGCCCCGCTCTGATTATAATTCTGAGTTCTAGCATGGGACATTTTTTAGATCAATAAGCTAAACTATTTTTCTAGTCTCATAATCTCTCGTGACTAGGGTTTCAGATTTGGGTAGAGAGAGACACTGTTCTGAACAGAAACGTGGAATGCTTTTATAGAAAAGTGAAGAGTTGAAAGTGAAAGTCGAAAAACGAAATGAGATCGGCTGTCAAAATATTTTCAGAGCTCAGAAAAAAATTCTGAGATGTAAAAAAAAAAAAAACTTTTTGTTAATTTTTATCATGTCTTCTAGACATGATAAAAATTAACTCACCCCCCTTTTTGTCTGGGAATGTTGTCTCCCACTTTCTAAAAATAGACCATGACTCATCCTTTTAAAGAATAGAATTCCAAGAAAAGCCTGGGTTCTGGTCTATTTTTAGAAACGGTGAGACAACATACCCAGACAAAAGGGGGATGAGTTAATTTTTATCATGTCTAGAAGACATGATAAAAATTTAAAAAAAGTTTTTTTTTTTTTTTTTTTTTTACATCTCAGAATTTTTTTCTGAGCTCTGAAAATATTTTGCCAGCCGGTCTCATTTCGTTTTTCGACTTTCACTTTCAACTCTTCTCTTTTCTATAAAAGGCAACACGCCTCCCTCTCTACCCTAATAGGGAATCCTGATCCAGGTGTCCCCCGCTTCACGCTACCCATCTTCACCCATTTCGACTCCGTCACCTTCTCAAAGGCCATGTCGTATGGAATGGGACCCTTTTGTTTTTTTCTTTTGAGAAAATAAAAAATAAAACAACTTTATAATCATCTCTCTATGACCTTCACAAACACTCATGTTTTATCATTTTTTTTATTTTATAATTCATCAACCTTGTTCCTCCTCCCCTCTCCCTCTCTCTCTCTCTGAGGAGTCTATATAAACGGATCGCCAGCGAGCTCTTGTTCATATCAGACGAGTGTTTCGCCTTGAGAACGGAAAAAAAAACACAAAAGCCATGCTGCTCAAACTGGAATATAACGATGACTATTACGTGCACGCTTATGTGGATCTAGGATTCCTGTACTGGAATGCCAAAGATATCTTGACTCTCTTGCCTACGAACGTCTCGCATACGACGAGTGTTCTCCAAGTCTTTTTCCCTAATCGACACCATTTTCTTCGACTAGGCGATTTGGACAACTACTCCAAAGAATGGGGTCAACCGAACCAGATTGTCCTCACTTCGAATGAAGTGGCCTTCGTCGCTTCGAAATCCCTGCATAACAAGTCGCTCTTCCCTTGGATGTGTAAAATATTCATGAGACCTCTGACGAAAATTGAGGAGGACGGGGAAACGTATATCACCCTCCGAGAGACTGTGCAAGACGAACAAGAAAGGAAAAAGAGTCCTCTCTTTTTCATCACTCAATTCGGGATCCATCATCTCCCCAAAATCATCCAGAGACATCAAGCCTTCGTTGAAAAGTATCAGAAAGAGGATGATGGTGATGATGATGATGATGATGATGATGCGATATGGTCTCCAGTCGCTTAAAGAAGGGGAAACGTTCTCCGCTTTCCCTATTCCATAGACTGGAGAGTTGAATCAGGACACCAAAAAAATGGGTCTTGGAAGGAATGAGTGCATTTCAAAATGCATTCGATTCCTTCCGAGACCCATTTTTTTGGGCCACTCTCTCCTCCAATATTGGGAGAGAGAGAAAAGAAATTTATCATCTCCTGTCTACCCAAAAAGAAACTATGTATTTTTGTTTTTCTGGATGCGGCCGAATTTGTAGATGAATCGTCCAGAAACCGCCCTCAAGCCACTTTCAGACTATTTCTATACATATTCGGTCATCAAGATGGTCAGGGGACGACTTTGTTTGGACATCATTTCTATATAGATGGTGAAATTTGTATAGCCATTTCTAAAGAATCTCGGAGAAAACTAAAAGCGAGATTGCAAAAAAAGAAATAGCCTCCAGTGAACACAATTCCAACGACAGTGGATAGGAAAAGTGAAGAGTTGAAAGTGAAAGTCGAAAAACGAAATGGGATCGGCTAGGAAAAATTTCTCAGAGCTCAGAAAAAAATTCTGAGATGTAAAAAAAAAAAAAAAAAAAAAAAAAAAAAAAAAAAAAAAATTTGTTAATTTTTATCATGTTTTCTAGACATGATAAAAATTAACTCACCCCCCCTTTTGTCTGGGAATGTTGTCTCCCACTTTCTAAAAATAGACCATGACTCATCCTTTTAAAGAATAGAATTCCAAGAAAACACTGGGTTCTGGTCTATTTTTAGAAACGGTGAGACAACATACCCAGACAAAAGGGGGTGAGTTAATTTCACTTTCAACTCTTCTCTTTTCTATAAAAGCATTCCACGTTTCTGTTCAGAACACTGTGGGCTGTTGAAAAGGCAACACGCCTCCCTCTCTACCCTAATCGGGAATCCTGATCCAGGTGTCCCCCGCTTCACGCTACCCATCTTCACCCATTTCTAAAGAATCTCAGAGAAAACTAAAAGCGAGATTGCAAAAAAAGAAATAGCCTCCAGTGAACACAATTCCAACGACAGTGGATAGCTTTTTGGGGTCCTTCCAGATATATTACCGGTGACCGATAGGTTGTTCAGGGTCTACAGCACAGACTCAATGTACCCCCTTTTGTCTGGGAATGTTGTCTCACCGTTTCTAAAAATAGACCAGAACCCATTCTTTTCTTGGAATTCTGTTCTTTAGGAAGAATGAGTCATGGTCTATTTTTAGAAACGGTGAGACAACATTCCTAGACAAAAGGGATTAGTTAATTTTTATCATGTCTAGAAGACATGATAAAAATTAACAAAAAGTATTTATAATATATATTATATAATATATATTATATTATATATTTTTTCTTTTTTTTCTGACTCAGAATTTTTTCTCGGCTCTCAGAAATTTTTCCCAGCCGATCCCATTTTGCTTTTTGACTTTCACTTTCAATTCTTCTCTTTTCTATAAAAGTATTCCACGTTTTTGTTCAGAATAATACGGGCTGTTGAAAAGGCAATATGTCTGGTCATCAAGATGGTCCGGGGACGACTTTGTTTGGACTCAATGATGACATCATTTCTATATAGATGGTGGAATTTGTATAGGAAGAGTTTAGAAACCGACTCGAACGCCTGTTTTCAGTATATTGCAATACAAATAGGGCTGTCCACACATTAAAAAAGACATCATTTTTTTCGTAAATAGAGCTCCATTTGTATAGAAATAGTCTAGAAATTGACTCGAAAGCCCGTTTTCAGTATATTGCAATACAAATAGGAGGCACTCTCTCATCCAATCTTGGAAGAGAGAGATCCGGTTTCCATAGTCATCCTGTCCATTCAAAAAGACATTCTTTTTGTTTCTCAATGCAACCGAATGTATATAGGAATATATTAGAAAGCGACCCCCCTCCAAGTCCATTTTAAGTATATTTCTATACAAATTCGGTATAAAATTGTCCGGGCACGACTTTGTCCGGAGACGACTCTGTCCGGGGACGACTCTGTTTGGTTTCAACCATGACGTCATTTTAATATAGTGGAATGTGTATAGAAATAGTCGGAAAAAGGACTCGAACGCCCGTTTTCAGCATATTCCAATACAAAATTGATTGTCCACAACATAAAAAAAGACATCATTTTTTTCTTGGATAGAGCTCCATTTGTATTAGAATATACTGAAAACCGACTCGAACGCCCATTTTCAGTATATTCCAATACAAAATAGGGCAGTCCACAACATAAAAAAAAGACATCATTTTTTTCTTGGATGGAGCTCCATTTGTATTAGAATATACTGAAAACCGACTCGAACGCCCGATTTCAGTATACTCCAATACAAAATTGGCTGTCCACAACATAAAAAAAAAGATATCATTTTTTTCTTGGATGGAGCTCCATTTGTATTGAAATATACTGAAAACCAACGTGAACGCCCGTTTTCAGTATATTCCAATACAAAATTGGCTGTCCACAAAATAAAAAAAAAAGACATCATTTTTTTCTTGGATCGAGCTCCACTTGTACTGGAATATACTGAAAACCGACTCAAACACCCGTTTTCAGTATATTCCAATACAAAATTGGCAATCCACAAAATAAAAAAAGACATCATTTTTTTCTTGGATCGAGCTCCACTTGTATTGGAATATACTGAAAACCGACTCAAACACCTGTTTTCAGTATACTCCAATACAAAATTGGCAATCCACAAAATAAAAAAAAGACATCATTTTTTTCTTGGATCGAGCTCCACTTGTATTGGAATATACTGAAAACCGACTCAAACACCCGTTGTCAGTATATTCCAATACAAAATTGGCATTCCACAAAATAAAAAAAAACATCGTTTTTTTCTTGGATCGAGCACCACTTGTATTGGAATATACTGAAAACCGACTCAAACACCCGTTGTCAGTATATTCCAATACAAAATTGGCATTCCACAAAATAAAAAAAAACATCGTTTTTTTCTTGGATCGAGCACCACTTGTATTGGAATATACTGAAAACCGACTCAAACACCCGTTTTCAGTATATTCCAATACAAATTGGCAGTCCACAAAATAAAAAAAAAGACATCATTTTTTTCTTGGATCGAGCTCTATTTGTATTGGAATATACTGAAAACCGACTCAAACACCCGTTTTCAGTTATATTCCAATACAAATTGGCAGTCCACAAAATAAAAAAAAGACATCATTTCTTTCTTGGATCGAGCTCTATTTGTATTGAAATATACTGAAAACCGACTCAAACACCCGTTTTCAGTATATTCCAATACAAATTGGCATTCCACAAAATAAAAAAAAAGACATCATTTCTTTCTTGGATCGAGCTCTATTTGTATTGAAATATACTGAAAACCGACTCAAACACCCGTTTTCAGTATATTCCAATACAAATTGGCAGTCCACAAAATAAAAAAAAAGACATCATTTCTTTCTTGGATCGAGCTGTATTTGTATTGAAATATACTGAAAACTGACTCAAACACCCGTTTTCAGTATATTCCAATACAAATTGGCAGTCCACAAAATAAAAAAAAGACATCATTTCTTTCTTGGATCGAGCTCTATTTGTATTGAAATATACTGAAAACCGACTTAAACACCCGTTTTCAGTATATTCCAATAAAAATTGGCAGTCCACAAAATAAAAAAAAAGACATCATTTCTTTCTTGGATCGAGCTCTATTTGTATTGAAATATACTGAAAACCGACTCAAACACCCGTTTTCAGTATATTCCAATACAAATTGGCAGTCCACAAAATAAAAAAAAAAAGACATCATTTCTTTCTTGGATCGGGCTCCATTTGTATAGATATAGCCTAGAAATCAGTTCGAACGCCCGTATTCAGTATATTGTAATACAAATGAAATGAGATGAAAAATGCAAAAAGAGGAAAAGTAGCCTACCTTGACGGAAATTCTATTCCAAAAGGGCAAAACTTGTATCCAGGTGGGCCCACAGCACGGCCGGAACTCAAGCGAAACTCGATAGGTTGAAATCGATCCATTAAATAACATTCTTAAAAAACAGTAAAGTTTTATTCTATTCCAAAAGGGGAAAACTAGTATCCAGGTGGGCCCACAGCACGGCCGGAACTCATGCGAAACTCGATAGTTTGAAATCGATCCATTAAATAACATTCTTAACAAACAGTAAAGTTTTATTCACATCGAGTCGGCTGGGAAAAGTTTCTGAAAAATAAATTACCCCCCTTTTTAGTCTGAAAATTTGAAAATTGATGTCTTCAATTTTTAAAAAATTGAAGACATCAATTTTCAGACTAAAAGGGTTTTTTTTTTTTTTTTTTTTTTTTTTTCAACCAGAGAAATTTTTCTCCGGCTCTCAGAAATTTTTCCGCACTCGACTGGATGAATAAAACATCCCCGTTTCTTTAAGAATGGGCTCACTGTTAACTATTTCAGCATTCGACGTATCGCGTCCAATAATAACTGCCGGGTGTTCAAGAATGCAGATGCTAGATTTTCTACAGAGAAGCTTGACTGGATGGAGAGTGGATGACTTTTTCCAAGATTCTCGACTTTGGACCGTCAAGAGGTAAAGGATCTTTTTGTTTTTTTCTTTCTTTTAAGAAAATTTATGGATAGATTCATTTCTTTTTGAATGGACCTAGAAAAATAGGACTAAGTTCTTTTCCAAGATTGGATGAGAGAGGGACCCAAAAAAAATGGGTCTCGGAAGGAATCGAATGCATTTGCACTCATTCCTTCCAAGACCCATTTTTTTTGGTCTCCTGATTCGTCTCTCTCTCTCTCTTCTCAGTCCATTTCCATAAATATAGGGAAAGCGGAGAACCTTTCCCTACTTATTTCTAAAAATATTTTCTTTATTTTTTCTCTCCTGAGTTTATGTATATATCAATTCAAATACTTTTGAGAACGGTCATCCCAATTCTCTGTCGTCTTTTCGGTTTCATCGTCCCAACACTCAGTGGACATAGTCTCAGTAGATTTTGGAGCATGGGTCGTCCGTTCATTGTCCCAACATTCAGTGGACATAGTCTCAGTAGATTTTGGAGCATGAGTCGTCTGTTCATTGTCCCAACACTCAGTGGACATAGTCTTAGTGGATTTTGGAGCATGAGTCGTCCGTTCATTGTCCCAACACTCAGTGGATTTTGTCTTTGGATCCTCTGAAGATATTTTGGGGGTCTCATGAGATTCTTTGGAAGGTTCGTCCCAACAGGCTGCTGGATCGTAATGGGGAATATTTTCAGGTATGTCTCCCCAACCTTCCGTCTTCCTCGAGTTATTGGAGGAAGTTGACGAAGTAGAAGAGCCCATCAAGTGGAAAGGCGTATGCTCATCCGGATGTTCCATCACTTGGAAACAGGACAGATTATCCCATTTCTGGATGAGGTTATCGTACGCTTTTGGGGACGGATCCTTCTCTAACTGATCGTAGGCCTTATCAAAAGCTTGCAGAGGATTGTCTGCTTCCTCCTGGATCCTCTCCTCTTTCTCCGTTCCGTCTGGATAGAAGTGATTGATATGAAAATCTCCTTCCGTAATATGCCATCGATAGTTGCGCACTTTGTTTTCGGCACAATGGAAATATTTCCTCCTTTGATGATGTCGGGCACATTTTTCCCGATACTTCCAAATGATTCCATCTGGCACATAAATTTCCGTCACGGGTTTTTGATAATTCAAGGCTTTAGCAAAGAATTTAGCTTTCTGGCATCCCACCACATAAATCGTGGAGAAGCTGTGAGTGAGCGATTGGAGAATGCGTCCTAAATGGTTGTAGGGAATATGACCCTCGTTCCAACGAAGTCGGTGCCGGTTTCTCGTCAGCCAGGCATTCGTCTTTTGGTTTTTTTCACTCAGTTGGTGGAAGGGGTGAGGAGGAGCAAACGTCAACGATCCCACGGTCAAAAAATCTTTTGTCGCATAGCCCAATTCTTTTAAAACGTAGGTAAATTCATCCTTCTTGTGGTTGTAGGACTTTAAACCCTCTAGATCGAGCACGATAAAGTTTTCTGAACACGCCATGGCGATGAATACGGTGATGTCTCCCACAAACAGGAGCAAATAAAGAGTCGAAAAGGTATATATGTATAACAGGGAAGATCTAGAAAGTGAAAAAAAAAACAATAAAACGTTTTAGAGTCGTCGTCTTGAAAGAGACATTTTTCTTTTCAAAGAGTTAAGAAGTTTCAAAAGTCTTTTTAAATGAAGTTATGATTATTATGATTATTAAAAAAAACAAAGAATCAAATCGATTTTATAGATAACCATATTCATAGGACCAAAGGGACTTACCAGCTCAGTTCAGGTCTTCTTCTGTTCTCTGAAGAAATCTTGCGGAGGACACACATTTTTATACTCGCGCGACATCTGTCGGGATCGCGACCCCATCTAAATGTCAGGGTCATTCCAACATCTTAAAAGGATCGGAATGAAAGAAACACTTTGATAAAAAATATATTTATGAAAAGATATCTGAGGGTCGTGAGAACATTTTCTCTCCCCATCCCCCGCCTATTTCAAAAAAAATTAAAAGTCTTTCTTGGATCGCGTCAAGATTACAAAACAACTCACAGGACTTGTTTATAATGATCTCGTCAGGGTCACCGTTTCACATAAGAAGATGAATGGACCCTGAACTTTAGACATGATAAAAATTAACTCTAAGACTCCTTTTGTCTGGGAATAGGGTCTCACCGTTTCTAAACATAGACCAGATCCCCTTCTTGGAATTCTATTCTTTAGGAAAGGAGGAGTGATGGTCTATTTTTAGAAAGTGTGAGACAACATTCCCAGACAAAAGGGGCGTAGAGTTAATTTTTATCATGTCTAAGACGTGATAAAAATTAACAAAAAGTTTTTTTTTTTTTTTTTTTTTTTTTAAAGGCTGAAAAATTTTTCTGAAAGATCAGAAAGATTTTTCCTCCCAATCTTTTTCGACGATGAAATGGGAAAAACTACTGATCCGATCTCCCTACGCTTTAGGGAAAAAAACAAAAAAAAAATACTTATGAAATATTCATGTGTTGAAATTGGCTATTCAAATAAGTGACATTTTGTTTCTCATTGGAACTGTTCAACGGCGAGTCCACTCGTCTCATTCTTTGGGGTAGGGGATGAAAGTACAGCGGTTTGTTGAAATCGATGATAATTTCCTCTTTAGTCGGCGGAACTGTAAATCTATCCCGTCTTAACTCTTCTAATCTCTTTGAAAGTCTTTCCACTTGCTTTGCTAAGGTTTCCTCCGTACTCATGATCTCTCTTAGTTTAGGGAAGTCTTGACGTATTGGCTAGTCTTTTTCTCTCTATACATATATCATGTGGTTGCTTTGCTAAGGTTTCCTCGGTACTCATGATCTCTCTTAGTTTAGGGAAGTCTTGACGTATTGGCTAGTCTTTTTCTCTCTATACATATATCATGTGGGAGCGTGTGATTTATAAATCCTTGTGAAATCTTTCTACGTCTTGTGTAACTTGGAAAATTCTTCTTCTTCTCGTCGATTGGGGTGGAGTTATGGAAAAGAAATAGGATTGGAAAGAAATTAACATATTACAAAAAAAGGAACTTTTTTTCTATTTTTTTCTCTAGGGATTTACATACCATTTCATTCATGAACATTCAAGGGTTCTCTCCAAGACCAAATTTTAGAAGAGGACCACAAAGAGTACACTTGAGGATCCTCTTTCAGGTCTAGGTGAGATAAGGGTTGAGACCAATATTCTTGGGTCTCTAAAGCATCCCAACTTAGACATTTATTATTATTATTATTAGAAAGTTCATCCTCCTCCTCCTCCTCCTCCTCCTCATCGTCGCACGAGTTCTCCTGGGGAGATTCTTCCGCCTCCTCTTCGTCTTCGACAGCTTTGCTTTCGGAGGGGTAGCAATGTAATTTCCGGAAAACGTAACTACCCTCCATCAAATGATATCGAAAATTTCTCACCTTGTTCTCGGCACAATGAATCATCTTTTGGAAATATTGGTGTCGCGTGCATTTCGACTTGTTCCGCCACTCGGTTTTCCCTGGGATGTAAAACTCGTAAACAGATCGCTGGCAGAGCTTGCTGAAAAATTCGGCTTTATCGTATCCATTGACGTAGATCACCTCCACATTTTCGGTCAGCATTTTCAGGATCGTAGGAAGATGCTCGTAGGAAAGACGAGCCTCGATCCATTGCAGGCCGTGTCGGTTATTTGTAGTCTGGTTGACCACAGCTTGATTGCGGGACGATAAGTCATCGTAATGGACAGGAGGGAGAAAAATCATGGATCCGCATAAGGTTAAATCGCAAGTGATGTAGCCCAGTTCTTTCAAGATGAAACATATATCTCCCGTCTTTGGATCATAACAGTGAAAGTATTCCATGTCCAGAACAATGTAGGAATCTTTGAGAGGTTTGGCACTCAAAATGTCCATCTTCTTCAATTGAGGAAAAAAAGAAAACAAAATTCTCTCTCTCTCTCGCTGTGTGTCCTGAAGGAAAAAATGGATAGCGTTCTCTCGCCGTCTCCTCTTTTATATATATAGAGAGAAGGTTGCACGTGACAGGTCGTATGAATTCTGGAAAAGGTCACATTCGTATATATATTTGTTTTTTGAATAATATCGTGCGTATCTCAATACACATCCATCATAATAATAATAAAGGTCACCTTGGAAAGAAAAAGAAATAAAAAACATGGAACTCGTGCTCGACTTTGAAGGTTTCTACGATTCTCAAGGAGCCTTTATTGTGAAAGAATTGGCTTACGTCACATTGGACGGTACTTCTCGAGGCGTATTTGTTTTTAAACCCCCGTTTCCATGGCAAATGCTCACCGAGAAAGAAAAACGAACCGCTGTGTGGGCGAGTGATTATTATCACGGCTTGTCGTGGTACGAAAGAGAAATTCCGTACAGTTACTTTCCATGGGTGTTAACGATGTTGACGGAACCTTTTTCCATGATTTGGGTACGAGGAGAAATGAAACGGCGGTTTTTAGAGAAATGGTTGCAAAGATCCATTTATTGCATTTCGGGATCGACGCAAGAGATTCTCAAATACAATGGGATCGAACACATGAATTGTCCTAACCATACAAAAGGTTTTTTCCATTGCGCTCTAGAAAAAGCGGTTCGGTATCATTAATATTTAAAGACACAGAGAAGAAATTCGCAAGGTCGATCCTGCACAATTCAATCTTGACAGAACTCATTAAAAAAAATACATATATCACGTTACTTCTTCAACAGCACAGATGGTTCTGAAGCGAAACTTGGAATTTTGAATTAATAGATCAGGGAGAAATCATTCTTAAAAACAAATGGTAAAGTCTCGAATCGGCTGGGAGAAAAAAAATTTCTCAGAGGTGAGATAAAAATTCTCTAATGAAAAAAAAAAAAAAAAAAAAAACTTTTGGTTAATTTTTATCATGTCTTAGACATGATAAAAATTAATGACCCTCCCTTTTTGTCTGGGAAGAATGTCTCACCCTTTCTAAAAATAGACCATGACTCATCCTTTCGCTAATGGCAATCATTCCATGAATGAATCACGATTTGTTTTTCAAAAGAGTGAGACAACATTCCCAGACGAAAAGGGAAGGGGTCGTTAATTTTTATCATGTCTAAGACATGATAAAAATTAACAAAAAGTTTTTTTTTTTTCATTAGAGAATTTTTATCTCACCTCTGAGAAATTTTTTTTCTCCCAGCCGATTCGAGACTTTACCATTTATATTTACGAATAGTCTTTGGATTATTTATTTATTTTCTTTTAAAAAGAAAAATTCTGAGCTAGACCTATCTATTGGATTAACATTCTGGTCATAGAAACAGTCTACAATCTCATTTTTTTTTCGAGGCTAATGCACGGGTTCTCCAATCAAAAGGGTTACTATAAAGGGATTGGTTTGAATGCATTTATCTGCAAATGTTGTAGGATTCTGTTGTTGAGAAGGGGGTATATTATTATTATTATTATTATTATTATTATTATTATTATTATTATTATTATTATTATTATTATTATTATTATTATTATGATTGTGGCAGATTCGTTTCTACATGGAAGTCTAATCTCCTCCGAAGACCTTTTCTGGGGATCGTCGATAGATGGTTTTTCAATAGGAATCGTTTCCCTCGAATCCTCAAGAGATAGAGGGGGGTCCTGTCTTGAGACATGAAGCGGTCTCTCCTCCTCCTCCTCGAGAAGTCTTGAGAAAGGGAGAGGATTTTCGGTTCCCTTATTCTCGAGGGGTCTTGACAAATTGAGAGGTCCCTCCTCTTCGAAAGAGAGAGAAGTTTTGGTTCCCTTATCCTCGAGGGGTTTTGACAAATCGAGAGGTCCCTCATTTTCGAGGGATCTTGATAAATGGAGAGGTTTTTCATCTTCGAGGGGGTGTGATAAAGGAAGAGGTCCCTCCTTCTCGAGGGGTCTTGAGAAAGGGAGAGGTTTTTCATCTTCGAGGAGGTTTGACAATGGGAGAGATCTCTCCTTCTCGAGGGGTCTCTCTTCCTCAAGGGTTTTTGAGGAAGGGAGAGGTTTTTTCATCCTCGACGGGTTTTGACAAACTGAGAGGAATCTGAACAGACTTCTCCTCATCCCCATCATTATCGAGGAGGATGAGAATAGGCTTTTGGAAAGGTTTTTTCTTTTTCTTCTGAACAGGCTCATCTTGATGCTCGGGGAGAGGGATGGGGTAGTTGTTCCACCATTCTATTTTTTCTTGCTCGAGGATTTTTTCAAAAGTCGTGGAATCTCTATGATGAGACGAAGGAGGAGAGTCCTCGAGAAGAATATAATATGTATTCTTCCCAGTCTTCTCAATCGAGAGAGGTTCGTGCAAACATTTGTGCAACCATTCACTAAAATGAACGAGAATCCCTTTTGTCTTCTCAAGACGATCCATAATCCTATGCATTTGCGAGACGGTTAGAAAGTGGGACGTGTAAAAATATTTGGCTCGTTTCATTAACAAAATTTGTGCATCCAAAGGTGGAATGTCACGAGCCATCAACACGTTTTCGTCGGATAAAAATTCGTCCCGCATCTTTTGATAACTCCCCACGGTATGATAACCCGCACATTTTGAAAAATCGGAGGTTTTCAAGTAAACGACTCCTTGGATGATATAAAAGGAAAGATCAACATATTTATATTTGAAAGGAATACACGTAGTGAGCTGGGGATGCCTCCTCATGATCCACTTGGACAAAAATACGACTTTGGGGCTCTCCCCTTTTATTTATAGAGAGAAAGAGAGTGTGACCTTCCCTTCCCTCCTCCTCCTCTCTCCCTGCTTCCTCTATCTCTGGACGTCCTTGGATTGGAAAGGGTGACTTTGAAAAAAAAAAGGTCATGGTTGGATAATTTTTTGTTTATTAAATTATTACTTTCACTTCCTCATTCCCACACACATTCATCTTTTAAGAAAAGAAAAAGAGGTCATGGAGATAAGATTTCTTGGAAAGAAGAGAGAGAGAAACAAAAAAAAACAAATAAAACGGCCGTCATAGAGCCTCTATGTGTGTCTGTGTGTGTCTATATATATAAAAAGACGAGAGTACTGGGCGAGATCATTTCTTTTCCATTGGGAGCCATGTCGCTATTAGACGTTTTTCCAACTCAACGGATTTCGAACGGGGAGGATTTGAAGACGCTAAAGCAAATCTCCAACTTGAAAATTTTTTTGGCGTGTCATTGTGCGACATTTATTCCGCATTTACCACCTCATCAAGCGATCGTTTCTTTCAACCAAGATGTCGAATCCTCCAACCTGCTCGTTCAGAATATATACAGAAATCTATTCGAATCGCAACAAACGAAAGAGGAATCTCCCTTCTCTTGGAATCGGATGGATCGAGCTTTGAGACGGCCCATTCAAACAGACCGGCGATATACGGATCCGCGCACGAGTTTTCGGTGGAAGAATATTTTTCTCACGAAACGATATTTTACCTTTGGAGTGAGAACGACGGCTGAGGACGAAGTTCATATTGTTCAGACCACAGCCGCTCCTCTCGCCTATTACGAATCATCGTCCCCCAATCTGAAGGAAAGAAGTTTTAAAGTCAGCGACAGGATGAAATATAAGAAAGATATTCTAAGACCTTTTCAAAACTATGTCGTTCCCCCGAAAACGCAATATCTCATCGTCACAACCCAGAAGAGTCTCTTTCTCGTCGATCGGTGCTCGTACTCGCTTTGGAAACAATTGAAAGAGGAGATTTCTTTCCAATCGCCGATGATGTTTCAAGAAAAGGAAGAAAACCCTCCGCCACCTTTACCCATCCCTTCCTTAGATGATAAGAGGAGCTGGACCAAACCGTCATGGCCCGAAACAAAATCGACCCGGCAACGGAATGAAATTGAAGTCATCACAATTGAAGATGAGGAGGAAGAAAAAAAATTACCTCTTAAAAAACGGTCGACTTACCGGAACCTACCTGGCGTGCAAGATCCGCTTCAGAATCCAGAAGCTTCTTCTTCTTCTTCTTCCCCGACTTGTTCAAACAGGCAACCTCTTTTGGACTCCTCACAGACAGAACCTCTTCCAGTATCCTCTTCTTCTTCTTCTCTAACCTGTCCCGACATCGTAGAGGTAGAATGTCAGACGGGTCCACAAGTTCCAACGGGTCCAGAAATCATGGAGGCAGAATCACAGCCGGGTTCACAAGTTCCAACGGGTCCAGAAATCGTAGAGGTAGAATTTCAGCCGGGTAAACAAGTTCCAACGGGTCCAGAAATCATGGAGGTAGAATCGCAGCCGGGTCCAGACATCCTAGATCCCTCCACTCATCCCAAAGAGACTCCAAGTGTTTCAAGACAGCCTTGTGAGGATCCAGCCCTTCCCGTATGGAATGATTATATGGACTTACAAAATTTGGTGCAACAGGAAGGAGAAGAAAATAATCATACGGATGGGTGGGTCAAAGACTGTTTAGATCATTTAACCTCGAATGAAATTGAACTGTTATGGAATTGCATTTCTGAAATCACATCGGAAATGGGATAAAAACCAAAACAAAAAAACTTTTTTAATAACAAATTGGAGGAGGGTCACGATGTGAATTAAAAAAAATATTATATAGATTCCGATCTTGGTGGTTCACTTCAGTTTTCCAGCATGAGGTGATCCACGTTTCCCGAAATATGGATCCCATTCCAAGAGAGATTGTGTAGAGCCTTCACTTCAGTTCTTTTTTTTTTATATACCAAGAGGAGAGGGTCCCCAAAGGGTTACCCATGTCCAAAGAGAGAAAGTGTAGAGCGTTCATTTCAGTTTTTTTCCAAGTTTAGGGGAGGGAAGTCTCAAAATGACACCCCCCCCATTTTCAAAGAGAGATGGTGTAGAGCGTTCATTTCTGTTTTTTTCCAAAGTTAGGGAGTTTTCAAATGACTACCCATTTCAGAGAGAGAGAGAGAGAGAGAGAAGGTGTAGAGCGTTCATTTCAGTTTTCCAAGGTTAGGATGGTGGTGGAGAATCCTCCAAAATGGCTACTCATCTCAAAGAGAGAGAGAGAAAATGCGTAGAGCGTTCATTTCAGTTTTCCAACATTAGAAGGTCCCAAAATACCTTCTGAATTCAAAGAGAGATCGTGTAGAGCGTTCATTTCCAGTTCTTCAAGATCAGAAGAAGAGGGTCCGCTTTTCAGAGACAGCGAAGTGCAGACTTCAGTTTTCTCCCTCCCCAAGAATAGAGGGTCCCAAAATGGCTTTCCATTTCAAAGAGAGAGGGAGAGGCGTTCATTTCCATTCTCCAAGATAGGGTCGTCTGCTTTTTCCCAAAATGGCTTCCCAATTCAAAGAGAGAGAGAGAGAGAGAAAGGGTGTGTAGAGCGGTCATGTTCATTCTCCAAGATAGGGTCGTCAGCTTTTTCTCAAAATGTCATCTCCCCATTCAAAAAGAGATCGTAACCAATTTTTTCCAGTTTTTTCCAAGATGGGGGGAGAAGAAAACCTAGGATGGAATAACACGACACGCAGAGAGAAAGAGGGAAAAAAAACGCCATCTTGTCATTTTCTGATAGGGTACCGGTGTTCGAATACTTTTGTGACCGACTGTCTGATTATACTGGGAGAACCATAAAATCGGAAAAGCGATGGGTTTCACAGTTAACGAGGCAATCGAAGACAGACTGGGAAAGAGAGATCCTTTTTTTTAGCTGAGAAGCAGATTACCCGGGAAATCCGTGACTCTGACCATATAATTTCTCCATAGACTCCTTGAACGGTATTCAGGAGATATCCTCCATGAGGAAAAAAAAATATCTCCCTTCCCCTTCTAAATCGACTGGAAAGAGAATGAGGTGGAAGAGATCCATCCACGAGAGATCATACTCTTGAACGTCAGACAAATATGAAGTCGAATAGCTTAAACAAAAAATGCTTGAAAAGTCATCGAGTCTCGAAAATCTAGGCCTCTCTCTTTCTGAAGGAAATGAGAAAATGGGAATCTGCGTTTTTCTTCCTCAACGGCTGTCATTCATCTGAAGTGACACTCGAAATGCTTAAATAGATAAACGAGAGTCCATTCTTAAAAAAATGACGCTGTGTCGTCAATTGGAGAATCGAGTCGGCTGGCAAAATATTTTGAGAGCCAGGAAAAAAATTTTCTAACTCTAAAAAAAAAAAAAAAAAAAAAAAAAAAACTTTTGGTTAATTTTTATCATGTCTTTAGACATGATAAAAATTAACTACCTTCCCCTTTTGTCTGGGAATGTTGTCTCACCGTTTCTAAAAATAGACCATCACTCATCCTTTCTTTTTAGAAAGGATAAAACTGGAATAAAATTCCAAGAATGGGTTCTGGTCTATTTTTAGAAACGGAGAGACAACATTCCCAGACAAAAGGAGGGTAGAGTTAATTTTTATCATGTCTAGAAGACATGATAAAAATTAACCAAAAGTTTTTTTTTTTTTTTTTTTTTTAAGAGTTAGAAATTTTTTTTCCCAGCCGACTCGATTCTCCATTGACAAGACAGCGCCATTTTTTTTAAGAATAAACTCTCGCTTATCTATTTAAGCATTCCCAGTTTGGCTTTAGATGAGTGTCAGCTGTTGAAGAAGAAGCATCCTGTCACTTGGGAGAGACATATTTTGAGGAGTCAACATGTTGTGTGGACCGTTGAGATAGATTTTTCTCTTCCCATTGTGTGGACATTGTTGAGCGTTTTGTGAAGCTTTGAAAGAATGGAGGGGTTTTGATGGAGAATATTTCTTTTTATTGAATTTTTTTAAAAAAAAAAGATTTAAGATTGACATTTTATAACAGGTTTTACATGGAAAGAAGGTTTTTCTTCTAGTTTGACGATTTCTTTTTCTTGGGAGATGTTTCTATTGGAAAGATGGAAGGAAAGACGATTCCCACATTGAAGAAGGTTCATGAGAAACTCGTACGGATCTTGGTTCTCTTTTCGAGCCGATATATCATACGGAATCCGGGACATGTTTTGCAATCCCTCCAGTTCCTCCTCGTATTTTTGCTTGCTCGCCAATTTCATGCGGGGATGAAACTGGTCCAGAATATACAATCCCTGGGGGTGAGTCACTCGAGAAAAAGCGACATATTGCTGAAATCGATTAAAAGGTCCGTGCATGTAAATTGCGATCGACGGAAAGGTGGCTCCTTGGGCTTTATGAGCCGTAATCGCTTCGGCTAACATCAAAGGAAACTGTTCGCGATAAAATGCGAGTCTTTTCGTCGAACAGGTGTCAATACGAATGGAGACGCGATCGATAGGAGCTAGACTATTGGAAAATTGCAGCCAGACTCGCGTCACAACTCCGTCTTCATCCTGGTCTATTTGGTGTAGTGTTCCAATCGCTCCATTCATCCATCCTTTGGGTCTATCGAGCGTTTTAGTCAATTGATATCGCGCTCCTCTTTGTAAATGGAGGACGGATTCGAGATTCGCCATCTGAGATCGATGTAAATGTCGACTCCGTTTCATCATCCTCTTCCGCAATTTTTCGCTCTCGGAATAAATCACGTCTCGAGCCAGACACGAACAGTACGTCCCTCGGGATTGGAGACGTTTCATATTATATTTCTCTGCATCCTTGCTCGAAAAACAGAGAATAATAGCTTCGCGAGGAATTTCGTCGAAACTGCGAACGCGGGACTGAAAAAATGCCACATCGTCCGGTTCTAAAAAGTGATTTCTCGTTAAACGATCGAGTCTCTCCTCGTAATCCAGAGAGAATCGCATACATTCGACTAGTTCATAGTAGAGCGTGGATTGAGGCGTCCACCACCCTTCAGAATAAAAAATGGGCGTGTCGCGAATCGGTTGGAGCTGCTGCAAATCTCCGAATTTAATCATATGCACATTCCTAAACGGCTTATCCGGCACATGACACAATTGTCGAAGTTGCTGGTCGAGGCGCGAAAATAAATTGGATCCGATCGTGGAAACGTCATCCAAAATCACCATCCGTAAAGGAGCATACAGGGGTCTGTAATAGTCTAAAGTCTCTTGGGTCAGAGGTCGAACAAAAATCCCGTTCATTTGAAGACGCAGGGCATGATGCAAAGTATCTCCCGTAATGTAGACCGCTCCTTGAGCACTAAGTGCGAGTTTGAGAACCGAGCACGCTTCGCTAAAAAGAGGCGTTCGAATCAGAGTTTGGTATAAAGCTTGGATCAGGAAAGATTTACCCGTTCCGGCAGATCCTTGCACAATAATATCCAGAGGAGGGGGACGTTTCGATTCAGGTAACGCGTAATAAGTGTACAAACGGACGAGAACGTAGATCAGGAAATTGTATTGCTCTTTATTACATTGTCGAATACATTATTGATAGGCTTCTTCGGACCACATATCCTTATACTGCAAATTCGTATAGCTTTCCCACTGCTTGGGAGGAAGATGTTTCTTTCGCGGTCGGGAGTTCTTTTTAAGAACAGCATAACGTTCCCTTTGAAGTATTCGTTCTCACTCTCGATTAGCTGAATTGCTTCGCCAGCGTCGTTTCTGTTCACGCATTCTTTGCCTAAGACGTTCTCTACTGGATAGGCTCATCGTGACACCACTCAAAAAGGTGAAGTGTGTGTATGAAAATCACTTCCTTTAATTTATATATATATACTTTTTGAGGAGGAGGAGGGGGGTGTGTGTGAAATGACCTCGTCTCGAAACGAACCAATAGCACTTCGAGAAGACTTGGAACGAGATAGGTTTCTTAGAGAGAGAGGGACACAAAAAAATATATAAAAAATCAGAATGATTTATCCGTCGACCTCTGGGCTAAAAGTAAACAAACAAAATTTGAAAAGGTCAAGGTGAACTCACTGAATTCATCTTAGAAATCAGATAGAAAAAAAAATGAGGGTACCCATGTTTCCTCTTCAACAACATAGACACATCTAAAACGGAACTCGGAATACTTACACAAATAAACAAGAATCCACTCTTAAATAAAAATGGGGACGTCTTGTCGATCGAGTCGGCTGGAAAAAATTTCTGTTACTCAAAAAAAAAAAAAAAAAAAAAAAAAAAAAAAAAAAACTTTTGGTTAATTTTTATCATGTCTTCTGGACATGATAAAAATTAATGAACCCCCTTTTTGTCTGGGAAGGATGTCTCACCCTTTCTAAAAATAGACCATCACTCATCCTTTCTAATGGGAACCATTCCAAAAATGAGTCATGGTTTGTTTTTTCGAATTTTCGAATGGGTCAGACATCCTTCCCAGACAAAAAGAGGGGACAGTTAATTTTTATCATGTCTATAAGACATGATAAAAATTAACCAAAAGTTTTTTTTTTTTTTTCTAAGCTCTAAGAATTTTTTTTCTAGCCGACTTGGATGGACAAGACATCTCTGGATTCTTTCTGGAATGGACTCTATGATCTATTTAAACATTTCGAGTTCCGAGTTTCGCTTCATTTGAGTGTGAGCCGTTCAAGAAGAAGAAACCATCCTGTGAGTGGAGAGAGAGAACTATTCCTTTTTCCATTCACCCGTTGTGTTGAACCGTTCAGATATTTGCTTTTATTATTATTTTTTTTCCTAACCCACCAGTCTTTAAACAATGGAATAGTTTGAAAGGGTCAACCCATTTTATAGATATCACATCATACCCTCATCTCAACGGGTCTCGAGTGGGAGGAAGGAAGGAGCAGGCGAAGAGAACTAAGCATGTCTGTTTATCGAGTAGACGCATCGGGGAAAGAACGATACCCGACCGACCCCCAACATCCTCACTACGAATTATACGTTACGGATCCTGAAGGAAATCCTATCTTGGCTCGAGACGAAAACGGTCATGAGTATTACGCGGTAGATTTAAACGGAAACCAATACATTTTAGCTCCTCGACGGTATGCCCGAACGTCTTTTGGACGAGAATACTACCCGAAATTTCGAAATGGGGACGAGTATTCGCTTTATACGTCTGTTTTATTCCCTTATGCCAAAGACGAATCGGGGCATGAAATGAATCCTAAAAAGGCGGATGGAGTCGAATATTGTTTAACGGCCGGCGATCAAATTCGTTATGCTCGCGATGCTTGGGGAAACGAGTTTTATCCTCGAAGAGCGGATCAGCAAACGGAATACCTCTGTGAAGAAGTGGGATATGCGAAAAGAGCCGACGGATCCGAAACGTATCCTAAATTTTATATCTACACTTCTGGTTAAGATCTCTCTCTCTATCGAAAGAGAAGAAAATAATAAAGAGTGTGTTACTGCAATGGAGCATTCTGACGCGGAACCTATTTCGTATTCCATTTGGTGTGTGAAATGCCGAGTCAAGACCGATACGGTCGACGTCCACTATCGCATGTCGAAAAATCGACGGCCGATGGTCACGGGAAAATGTCAGGCGTGTGGAACCAAGAAACAACAGTTTATTACAAATGCTTCCGTTCCACCTGGAATTCAGTTCCTGGAGGAGGAGGAAGAAAAAGGAAAATGTTCCGAGTAAGAAGAAACAAGTATACAAATCAAAAATTGGAAAAAGATGGATCTTACTATTATATGCTCTCCTAAAGCGGGTGGTTCTCCTTTACAGTTTGGCATACAGACGGATTCGCATAATCCGGTTCCAACACTCGTGAATTTTCCTCAACCGGCAACTCCACCCTTAGATACTTCTTCTTTGAATGAGTTTTCTAGCATTCTGAAAGAATATCTAAACGTCGTGAGAGAATTGATTCTTCCCCTGCATCGAAATGTTGAAGAAAAGAGCTCTGAATGTGGAAGCAAGGACACGGATCCAAAGCCAAATTCGGAGGGTTGAAAGGGATAGGTGAAAGTCCATTATTAAAAAAAAGAAACAATGGTCATGTCATGTCGATCGAGTCGGCTAGAAAAAAATTCTCTAGCTGAGATTAAAAAAAAAAACTTTTGGTTAATTTTTATCATGTCTTAAGACATGATAAAAATTAACTCTCTCTTTTTTTTGTCTGGGAAGGATGTCTCACCCTTTCTCAAAATAGACCATCACTCACCCTTTCTCAAGGCAATTATTCCAAGAATGAGTCATGATCTATTTTTAGAAACGGTGAGACAACCTTCCTAGACAAAAAGGAGGGACAGTTAATTTTTATCATGTCTAGAAGACATGATAAAAATTAACCAAAAGTTTTTTTTTTTTTTTCATCACTTAGAAAATATTTTCCAGAGCTCTCAGAATTTTTTTTCCCAGTCGACTCGATGATCCAAACAACAAGACATCCAAAATTGTTTCTAGAAGAAACTCTCGCTTCTCTATTTAAACCCCTCGCGTTTCCAACTTCAGATCCGTGTGTGCTGTGCACTCAACCTAGATACGCGCTTCTCGTCCCTCCTGGAAAGAGCCTTTTTTTTCTGAGCTCTTAGCATTTTTTCTCAGCTTCATTTCCATTCTCCAGGTTTCTGTCTCCTCCTTTCCGTTAACACTGCAAAATTTCTAAATTTCTCATCACTCGGAGCTTGGAAATCTGTCATCAAAAAAACATGACATAGCTCTGCTTTCAAGGAGTCGGTTTAGATTCGTCAGGGTCATGGCTGATTTTCCATGACGGCTCTCCAACCTCAATATTAGAGTTTGAAAGGAATAAGGTAAAAAAGTTCGTCCTAGATATCCAACGAAACGTAAAAAGAGCGACGAGGATCTAGAAAAGCTACGACTCTTTCCAGAAGGGGAGGGAGCAATGGATATTCAGGTGAGTCCACAGCATGGACTGCACGAAAATGAAACGGCTTCCGCAGATAACAGAATGTTCGATGTCTCTCGTCGATCAAGTCAGCTGGTAAAATTTTCTAAGAGCTGAGAAAAATGTTCGCATACCTTCACAGAAATTCTTTCCAGGAGGGAGAAGTGTGTATACAGGTCGAATTCACAGCACAGACTGAACTGAAGTTGGAAACACGAGTGGTTTAAATAGAGAAGGGAGAGTTCCTTCTAGAAACAATTTGGATCTGTCTTGTTAGGATCATCGAGTCGGCTGGGAAAAAATTCTCAGAGCTTTGGAAAAAATTTCTGAGTGATGAAAAAAAAAAAAAAAAAAAAAAAAAACTTTTGGTTAATTTTTATCATGTTTTCTAGACATGATAAAAATTAACTCTCTCTTCTTTTTGTCTGGGAAGGATGTCTCACCGTTTCGAAAAACAAACCGTGACTCATTCTTGGAATAATTACCATGAGAAGGATGAGTTTTGGTTTCGTTTTCGAAACGGTGAGACATCCTTCCTTGACAAAAAGAGGGGACAGTTAATTTTTATCATGTCTATAAGACATGATAAAAATTAACAAAAAGTTTTTTTTTTTTTTTTTTTTTTTTTTTTTACTCAGAAAATTTTTTTCAGAGCTCTGAGAATTTTTTTCTCCCCAACCAACTCTCAATGGACTAGACGATAAGCTTTTAAGAATGGACGTTTTGTTATTTATGCAGATATTTGACGCAGTTTCGCGTCAGGTAAATGCGCGCTCACCTTAGATTGAATTCCCTTCAGACAGGTCTAGAGATTGGATAACCCATCAAGAATTCTTCGACAGATTTTTGGAAAAAGAAATCGTCAAGAAGTGAGTATTGATTTTGATATTTTTTTTTCAACCTTGGGTCAGTTTCTAGTACATTCCTATACTAATTCCATTGTATTTAAAAAAAATAATGTCAGCACGGACTGATCTGACCCGAAACGCTTGCCCATCCAGTTGGCTGGAGGGAGGGAAAAAAAAGAAATTTGTTGTGAAGGATATGTCAATTC
Source organism: Stegodyphus dumicola (assembly GCF_044657685.1). Classification (NCBI taxonomy): domain Eukaryota; kingdom Metazoa; phylum Arthropoda; class Arachnida; order Araneae; family Eresidae; genus Stegodyphus; species Stegodyphus dumicola. The sequence goes on along the minus strand of NC_140768.1, from coordinate 165,220,879 downwards.
TTTTCTAAAAATAGATTTCTAAGAAAAGAATGAACCTCTGTTGGAAATCTATTTTTAGAAACATGTCTAGACAACATGTTGACAAGAAAAAAAATTTTTTTTTTTTCTTGAGAGCGAAATAATTTTTTTCTTTCCACCCACTTTTCTTTCTTTGGGAGGAAGGAAGAACTTCCCTTCCCCCCCGACTTTTTTCCTCTAGTATTTATATAGATCCGAGTTTTTCTGCCTACAGGGTTCATTCTCGTTCTTCCTTCTCAACCAAGCAAAACTAAAATGTCGACCGATGAAGTTGCAGTTCTATCTACCCTGGTGGAAATCACGCCCGTCTGTCATCTCGAACGAGCTCATCAATGGGAACCTCTCTCCCGTTTCGAGGAATGGTTTCGGGACCCGGAGCGTATGGAACAAATCTTCCAAGAAACCATGTGCTATTTATCCTGTTACGATGGAAAAATCCTGCATTATTTTTCGTCCATCGAAGCTTTCAAGCATTTTGCTTTCCAATCGATGATGGAGGCAGGAACCTTTCGCTTACACGCTTATCTGCGATGGGAAAATGTGATCGCCGTCGATGCTGGAACCTTTCTAAAACTGTTTTACGTTTCACCCGAGTGGGTTCATATTCTTCAAACCGGAGAAGCTTCTATCCGTCTTTATAGATGGGAAATGGAATCAGAAGCCGACGGGTATCGTATGATTCCCTATCGACTGCGAGCTCGCTCCGTGTACATTATTCATGGACCTCTTTACTACCAACTCCAATTTCATGACAAGACGGTGTTTGCCGTAGACGCCCTCTCCAGGAAGAAAGTGGAGACCTTACGAGCGTTGCATCCTGAACAGCATTTCCAATTCCCTGCTCGCGAGGAAGAGAGGAGAAGGAAAAGATCCAGAAGGAGGAGACACCTAAAGAGGTACTAAAAAGAAGTCGGAAGGTAGAAGCATATTTTTTTTTTCATTAACGGAAAAAAAACTGTGGATCATTCTTTGTATATTTCTTGGAAAAAAAAGACTAATAGTCATAATAGAGGGAGTTAGGAGGGACCCTATCTATATATAACTCTCTATATAAATCGGAAGCGTCAACAGGACGGTCCACCGAAAACAATCTATCCTATCTTTCTCAGAGCAGAGTGGAAAAAAGGCCAAGATGCGTGGACTCATTGGAAGCAAAAAAATTCGAGTGGTTTAAATAGATAAGTGAGAAACGATTTTGAGAGGTGTTGTTTTATGGATGGAGCTGGCTGGGAAAAAAATTGGCAAAGCTCAGAGAAAAGTTTCTGAATTAAAAAAAAAAAAAAAAAACTTTTTGTTAATTTTTATCATGTCTTATAGACATGATAAAAATTAACTCTCTCTTCTTTTTGTCTGGGAATGATGTCTCACCGTTTCGAAAAATAGACCATCACTCATCATCCTTTCTAAAATAATAGAATTTCAAGAATGGGATATGTTCTATTTTTCGAAACGGTGAGACATCATTCCCAGACAAAAAGAAGAGAGAGTTAATTTTTATCATGTCTATAAGACATGATAAAAATTAACCAAAGGTTTTTTTTTTTTTTTTTTTTTTTTTTTTTTTTTTTTTTTTTTTAACTCGAGTTTCGGCTTCCCATCAGTCTGTACTGTGCATTCAACCTGGATACCCATTTTTTGGAGATAGGGGGGGAACGTTCGCAGTTTTTTTTTTCTGAAACTCTCTATGGATCAGAGAATCTCACACATATCCTCCTCTGGATGACCGCCACATCTGTTTTAGATAATAGTTTTGAATTTTCCACCTCCTCCCCAAGATTGGACTATCTCAATATTTTTTTTAAAGAAAAACAAAATTATTTTTTATGATTATTCTACTATTTTTAGTTTTTCTTTCCCCCCCACTCTTTAAGAAGAATAAAAACATAAAGCACATTGAAACAGTTCCGATAAATTTTGAAACTGAATGTCCATCACCTTGTTCTCCACGGGACTAAAATAAGTTTCCCCGGTCTGAGAATCTTCATGGATTTGAAGAGGTTCTCTCATCACACTCTGAAGCCAGGTCGAAAAGAGGAGAGCGTCTGGACCCAAATGGTTGAGCAGTCTTTCCAGGGAATCGAAGGTGATAAAAGGGGTATGGCGGAGAATCCGGCTGGGGCGGTCCGACGTATCGATCCAGAGATCCGTCGTTAAGGATCGGTAAGGGCGAAAAGGGGCTCGAGAGATCCATTGCTGAATAGTCCGTTGACCTTTCGGACTCATCCAAGTCCCTTGCTGGGAAAGGCAAGTCACGAGTTCCGATCCTCGAAAATAGAGCGTGCCCGACCCCAAGTAAAACGTGAGGGGAATTGTCTTGGCGAAACGAAAACGAATCGCGAGGGAAAAAGACTCTCGCCGTAACCACTCCATGGCATTTGGTTTTCTCTCTCTCTCTCTCTCTTTCTCCTGAGGACGAGATGGAAAAAAAAAAGGAAAGACAACTTTTCTCTCGGTTTCTTTTATATATAGGAAGAGAGAGGGGGGGAGGGTTCTCCAAAAGACTCATGGGAAATTTCCTCTTCTTCTTCTTTTTGGGGTAGGTGGGAGGAACTCGTTTTTTTTTTTGGCGGAGAGAATGCGTCGGATGACATCCCTAGACATTAAAAAAAAGAATAGATACGATGGATTCTTCAAATGGGAAATGCGGGGTGGCTAAGGGATCTTATTCCATTTTTTTACTTTTCTAAATAACAAATAGAATCGGGTTGATTCCATTTATCTCCTTCTAAAAAATATAGCAACACTTGATCCTTCCCGTCCTTTTTCATTTCCTGTTGACGTGTTAGATACTTTAGAGCCTCTTCGATTTTAATTAAGTAACCCCGATAGACCATCCGATCATCAATACTCCCGATATTGCGTTCGAGAGCCATTCTATAAGCAGCTTGAGATTGGAAAGGAGAATAATTATCAAAGTAGGTATTACGGCGTAAATGTTTAGGATGTTCGACTATAAAAAAATTATTGTGTATAAATGCATTGATCTAATCCCGTAAATTCTAGTTTGATTAAGGGATACTGAACCACGTCCGAGGGTTGGTAGGCGAATCGGTAGCCGGACTCTTCTTCAAATTCCTGATACGCGACTCTGAACCATTTGAATCGAGGGTCGTCATCTTTCTTGAAGCGTCTTTTATCCATTTGTCCATGCGGGAAATCCCATTCATCGTCATAAGCTAATTTAGCCTTGTACCGATCATAATCGTCTTGTAAATTGGGATGGAGAGTCGGATAAATATGGTTTTCAAATTCATCTTGAAGCACCGATATTTTTTCCAAATCGAAGGGTGGTTCGATACGTTTATTTTTTAAAAGCTGAATTAAATAATTTTGAAAACAGTATGGCATTTTTCGATGAATCATCACCACCTGTCCTGATGAGGTCTTTACCACTAAACCATATGAAGTAGAGTATTTGTTTCTCTGGATCATCTGAAAAAAGGAAAAAGAGAGAAAAATTCCTTGATTACCTATCCACTCAATGAATACATTTATGAACAGCAAATTTCACTAATTGTTGGAGCGCTAGCATGGCCATAAATCGATGACAAGATTTCGATCGACAAGATGGACATTGCTGTGGTTGACGATGTTGAGGTTTGTAAATAACAGTCCATAAAAACTTGAGATGTACCTTTTGATGAATTTTTTCTCGAGTGGGTTCATTCGCCACGTAGAGTTTTTCAATATGAAGTCGTTCCAGATCCGCATTCAATTGCTGAATAAATTCCTTCGTATGTGTTTTCAGGTCTCTGGCTATAAACCGGACGCAGTTCGTAAGAGTATATCCATCAGAGGTGACAGCCAACACACCAACAATTTTTCGGTGGAGCTTGGTCTGTGAGGACTTCTTCTTTCTAGAGCGCTGATGAGTGGATGACGAGGGAGGAGAAGACAGTATTTCCAAAGAATAAGTTGGAGAAGGAGAAGACTTTTTCGGTACTCTAAAAACGAGTGAAAATGGTCCATAAAAAGTGAGTTCCGTATCTGGAATATCCTCAAAGGGATCTTCTTCACATGAAATGACTAAGTTATCCGTTGCCATGTGTTCGCTATCTTTTTACGAAACAGAATGAACTCCGATTTCTTTTTCAACCATTTATATACTAAGAGAGGGAGGGAATAAAATAGGTAGAGGTATCGAGATATCGTTGAAAAATATTTTTAAGAACTAGGAGAAAAAAAATTCTTCAGTAAAAAAAAAAAAAAAAAAAAAAAAAAAAACTTTTTGTTAATTTTTATCATGTCTTTTAGACATGATAAAAATTAACTCTACCCTCCTTTTCGTTTTGAATGATGTCAACATGTTGTCTAGACATGTTTGTAAACATGATCCAAGAAACTTCCAAGAAACTTCCAAGAAAAACATGATCATTCTTAGAAATCTATTTTTAGGAAAGGTGAGACATCATTCAAAACAAAAAGGAGGGTAGAGTTAATTTTATCATGTCTAAAGACATGATAAAAATTAACAAAAAGTTTTTTTTTTTTTTTTTTTCAGCCAAGAATTTTTTCTACCCGATTCGATTGACAAGACATCCCAGTTTTTTTTAAGAATGGAATTTCTGTTCTATATATTTCAGCATTTCAACTGTTGCTTCAGATCCCTCTGTGCTGTTGAAAAAGCCTGCACTTCAACTCTCCTGGAAACAGTTTAAACCATGTCTTCTCTCAAGATTCTCTTTAGATCCAGCAAAGATGTGGATTGAGTCTCGTGAAAACAGTTCATTGTTCAAGAAATTCATGGAAAGATGGGGAGGTCTTTTTAAATGTATTATTTCTTTTTATTAACTCTTTTCTTATGTTTACGACCTTGACAACTTGTTGCTTTCTCAACTTCAGGTTCTTTGGTCGGCTGTCTAAAATCAGCTCTTACCTCAGTGGACGATGCATCAAATTCCATTCTACTGAATTCTCCATTTCCCGAAAAGACTTCTTTCAACATGTGGATGGCTTCTTTGGTCAATTCTAATGTTTTATCTATCGTCTTATTCTTTTCATTTTCTCTACGTTGGAGGATAGCGGGAGTTAAAAAAGGATTTTGACAACAGGGTTCAAATTCTTTCGTTTTGTCTTTGCGATCATGACGATGTATTTCTATAATCTTGTCATCCGTATCATCGGGGTTTATCCATATTTCCAAATCTAACTCTTTACCTTCAGAATTTTTGGGAGATAGATGAATAAGTACAGGATCCATCGCCATGGTTAAATTATTGCTTCTTCCTTTTTTATTCCTCTTCTCCCTCTTTATTTTTTTTCAAAGTTTTTTTATATAATCCACTCTTCAAGTCCCATATTCAACGAATATATTTCTGGCTTTCTTTAAAAGCTTGCAATAGCCACTGAAATCGGTATCGTATCAAGTAGGCCAGAGCTCCAAAGTAAAATAATAGAATTAAACAGACGACATAATAATGAATCTTCAATACGTTGCCCAGTAAAGCGAAAAGAATCGTAGGACCCGCCGTTACCAGTAGTAAATGAATGGCGAACGTTTGTCTCTTTGACCATCCTTCCTCTTTGGGGCTTTCGTCTTCCTTTTCAAACCGACTCAATTCTTGGTCCGTTTGAAACTTTTTCTCGATTCGTTTGAAATGAGATGTCATTCTTGACCTCTCGAAATTTTAGGAACACTTGTTCCATGTACGATGACATAATCGTACGCTGTGTTGCCTCGCAAGACCCGTTTTGTGAACCGTAACACCGACTGATTCTCTGGACAATAAATCGGTTGGAATTCAACAGATTGGTCGGTCATACATTCTCGTTTTCCCGTTAACCTATGCTTTTCGTCTATGTGTGTATATTCCAAAACACAGGGGGAAGATAGATCGCCCAGAACTCGATGCACGTAGGGTCCACATTCACAGACGTGTCGTTCGGCGTCCCATCCTAGTCCGGGCACGTTCCACAAATCTCGAACGCAGTAATCGACAGAACAGACCCACGGAGATGTTTGAATCATTCGATTACCTCGTCGATCTAAAGAATGGCATTGACATTGGTATCGGAACGATCCATCTTCTAACGTTTCGTAATAATCGGCTACTTCTTGAGCGGGTTGTTGGGTTCGACGATCTATTAAAACATTGAGAGAAGGATCACGGGCTTCTGGATGTTGACAGGGATGGGTGAAAGAAGAACGAGGAGCACAGAGCCATCCCGAGGCCGAAAAAATGGGAATTTCCGAGGAAGAAAGACAAGCGGTCCGGATTCCTTGGGGAATACAATAAGTACCCGGTTCGAGATGATTCCATGTTTTATCAGAAAGAGTGAGTTTTTCGTAAAACGTGGGATTTGTTTCACAGAGCTGAGAACAATCGCAATGGCTATCGGGACACTGAAAGATTTGGAAGGGGCAATACGTCTCGGTTGAAATTTCTGGTAAGGCTAATGATGAGGGAGGAATAGAAGGCATCCGGAGATCGGGTTTATAAAAAAGATTCAAGAGAGTCACTAGAAATACAATGCATAGAATGATCGCGCTCGGGTGTATCATTTTTCTTTCTTTCCTCCTTTATAAATTAGAACCGGTTCCGATCCCTACGAGTTCTCATTATACTGTGATTCGACACTTTTCCAAGGACAAGTCGCTTCTGCAACTGTTTCCTCAAGATGTTTACGTGTTCGTCGATCAAGGTATTTGTTATTTGTACGAGAAAACCAAAGAAGAAAAAACCTATATTTCAGCTATCCGGCTAGATACGCTGAGACGGCACGATCTTTTACATTATAAATACATGCTAAAATGGCCTCATACGATTGAAATCGTGTCGTATCCGAATCATCTCACCCATCCGATGGATATTTTAAATTACAGAGCTTGAGGTTCGGTTTTGATGAAAGGAGCCGTATTCTTCACGGCAATATCGTTTTTATTCTCCGTAGTATACCAATGAGCATCGACCTCCCAAATATTTTGAATAGCCTTGCGTTGTGTTTCATAGACGGGATCGTCGAGCGATTTGAGAGGTAATAACGCGTTCGGTTGTAACCGTTGTTCGGCATTCAAACCTTGGTGAACGATCCGTTTCAACATAAACGTAAGAAACAAGCGACGTTTTCCAAAGAAGACCAGCGACTCTTCTGTATGGGTATCCATAGCCGGATGAAAAAGTGTGAAATGTCGTCCTTTTTGGGGATCCATCACGTATTGGATGACGATATGATGATACCAATCGCGTTGCCGCATTTGCGAGAGGAAGTGAAGCCGTTGCAATTGACGAAAATAACGTCGGGTTAGACGATACGAATCCATTCTGACTTACTTTTTTATCGCGCCAAGATCTTTCTTTTTTGTTGACAGGATAAACATTCGCGATACAGAGCCGGCATTTCATCCAACGCGCGATCTTGTTTTAAAAAATGTCGATAATTCGGTTTGGAACAACACGCTGCTGCGTCCTTTTTCGGAATTTTTTGCTCTTTCCATAATTGGCACATCTCGTTTATGAATAAAGGCTGGATGCTCGCCATACTTTTATTCGTTTTGGGTTTATACTCCTGCTACTTGTATTTCTATAATTTTTCGGTCCCGTCCCCGAAAGTTCCTTCTTCTCCTCGGACGACAACAACGCGTGTTTCCAATATCAGATCGAGACCTCAAACGACAACGAGGTTTCGTTTCACACCTCCACGGGAAAAACATGGACGTTTCCTCTCCCACTCGAATATTATTTCGCGGAAGGACGGATTTGGGAAAAGGATGATTGTTTTGGACAGCCCGATGATACTCAGCTCCCCGCAACGGGGAAAAACCTCTACCTGTTTTTATTACGATCGCAGAGTTTTGTACCCCGCGAAAGGTCCATGATGTATTATTATTATCGATGTCGGCACGGTCGTGTTCTAGACGTGCTCATGTGTCAAGAAGAACATTCTCCTTCTACCTGCATTCCTGTCAATCCCTGCATCGATCAGCATGACGGATCGGTTTTACCCGATCCAACCAATCGACGTTTTTATTACGAATGCCAGAACGAACAACCGATTCGAATCGCCTGTCCGCCCAAGACATTTTTCTACTACGACGCTTGCACTTCGCGAAAACATTTCGTATCTTACTGTGAAGACGGTCAACATTTTCCGATTGACGAGGTGACGTATATCGAGTGTCGTTGCCATCGAACGAAAATGATTCGATGTTCGCCCGGAGAAAAATATTCAACACATTATCGGCGATGCGTGTCTGATCTCTGCGACGGATTTCCGGATAATACGCAACGACCTCTCCCCATCGTCCAAAAAGGATCTTTTCTGTACTCTCCGGGTTACGCGATTTGTGAAAACGGAATGGTTCGAGACACTATATCCTGTCCTCTTTCCTGGGACACATGGATCGGCGATGCCTTATTCCATTTACCGATGGTGTACGACGAAACGTCCCAAACATGTCAACCGCCTCTTTTCTGTGAAAATGTTCAACCGAGCTCAAAAGAAACTGTCGTTCCCGCTCACGAGTATACGAAACATCTTCCGTCCTATCCATTTTCAACATCCTTGGATCGAGCTGTAGCTTACACGTGTGATCCAACCCGAAAACGTACGGTTCTAGAACCAGGCTATCGAGTGTCGGATCAATATACAGTTGAATGGGCTTGTGAGGATAAGTCGTCGTCGTCGAAACTCGCGATAGGTGATACGAGCGATCAATATTTTGATTGCGCTCGGAGGGAAATTCAAACGTGTCCTCCTCAAACATTTTTTGACGGAAATGAATGTCGACCGTGCATCCCCGGCGCGTTTCAGTATCGGCATCTCGATGTGTTTAAATTCGATCATTTATCGATCGTTGCGAATTGGATTCAGCCCTGGACGACTCTTGATCATGAACCTCGTTCCTCTTGTGACGAAACCAACGAAGAAGTTTATATTCCCGGCTATAATATTTGTTCTCATCCCGACTGCACGCCGTACCCATTCCTCAAACAATTGAAAACGGCTATTTATTTACCCACTTCTCCTCACATGTGTCTTTTCGAAAAGGGAAAAATTCGAAAAAAACGTGTTCGACGGCAAGGTTTGAAATTTTGGTCGCAGCGATTCGTGAAACAGGCTTCGACTTATAGCGTTCCCGAAACGTGTCGTGAAGGCCATCGCATACGATCGGGACGATTTATTCCCGATTCCATATTATACGCCACTTGTAATTGGCGTCAACCTTTTGTCTTTTGTCCTTCTTCCTCCACAGAAGGAATTCGAGCCACTCCGTACGGGTATCACGTATGCGTACCCAAAGAAGAAGCCTATGAAGGGATTTTACCGGCTGGATTAACCCTTCGACTTGAAGTTCAAGAGCTGAGTCGTATTATACCGGAACATGGAGCGCGATATAAAATAGATGGACGAGAAGCTGTTTTTGATGCGACGCAGCATCCCGAAGGTATCCCCCTCCTTACCTCAGTCTATGAAATTTGGACCGAGCGCGACATGAAATTGTTTTTTAGAATTCTCGTCACGCATCCTCGTTCAGCTTACTGGGAAGACCGAAAATTAAAAGCCCTCCCCGATCTTGACATGACGTTGTTGTACACGGGTGAAATGACCGAAAAGCTCGTCACGACCGATGACTATCCGGTCTCGGCCGACTCGTTGATTCAAATGGAATAAAGTAGAAAAAAAAATGGATCGTTATTTAGGTCAAGGCATATTGTTTTACTCTACGGTTTATATCAGCATCATCCTAGTCGCAGTCACCCTCTTAACGAACCGGCTCATCTTTTTATTTTTATTAGTCCTCACGTTTGGTCTAGCCGCTTACATGGCTTATTTGACCGTTCATAATTCCGAACATCTCAAAACGACGGGCCAATCGATTGAAGACTGGATTCGAAAGATGTATCAAAAGATAACTGGATAATCGGAGGTGACTCATGTAAATATCAAGATCGGTAAAGGAAAAAAACATGGTTTCGGTTTACACCATAGATGAATTTGGAAAAGAACGATATCCAAAAGATTCTAAAAAACCTAAACAGGAGCTGTATTATTTCGATAATGACAATCGACCTATTTTTGCCAAAGACGAGCATGGAAATGAATATTACGCTGTGGAATATCGGGGTCATGAATATATAGCGCTTCCTCGTCGGTACGCCAAATCCAATTCCGGAGACGAGTTTTATCCTAAATTAAACAATGGAGGAGAATACCCGTTAAATTCATTGGATGTAAATGTGAAAACGTATGCTGTCAATGCGAGGGGAGGAGAGATTTATCCTAAATCCAGCATTGGAAAAGAATATTATATACAGGATAGAATTCGGGAAAAGCCAGAGACGAATTACATCCGATATGCACGAGACGAAAATGGAAATGAGTATTACCCGAAAGATCATAAAAACGAGGAATTTCTCTATATCTATCTAAGTTATGCTAAAAAAGCGAATGGTGATGAATTTTATCCGAGAAAGTGGTATTATTGAAAGATCTTCAGGAGAACAGTATCCGCAGCACGAACTCATTTGAAACGAAACTTGGAAAGCTTAAATAGGTAAACGAGAGTCCATTCTTAAAAAATGGTATCTTGTCCATCGAGTCGGCTGGGAAAAAATTTCTCACAGCTGAAAAAAAAAAAAAAAAAAAAAAAACTTTTTGTTAATTTTTATTATGTCTTATAGACATGATAAAAATTAACTGTCCCCTCTGTTTGTCTGGGAAGGATGTCTCACCCATTCGAAAAAACAAACCAGGACTCATTCTTGGAATTCTATTCTTTAGAAAGGAGTTATGGTCTATTTTTAGAAAGTGTGAGACAACATTCCCAGACAAAAGGGGGAGGTAGTTAATTTTTATCATGTCTAAAGACATGATAAAAATAAACCAAAAGGTGTTTTTTTTTTTTTTTTTTTTTTTTTTATCTAGAAATTTTTTTTCAGCTCTTACAGTTTTTCCCCAGCCGACTTGATCCACAAAACCAGACATGTCAAAATTGTTTCTGGAAGGGATTCTTGCTTATCTATTTAAACTCCAAGTTTCACTTCAGATCACTCTGTGCTGTGAAAGAAGAAACATCTTCTTATAATTTGTAAGTACTAACTGATTTTTAGTTTATTCACTGGTTAGTTACTCCCCCTCCAAGTCATTCGTTTTTTTTTCTCTCCAAAAATCTTCAGCTTTCATTTAGAATGACGATAAAAATAAAACACAAATAGGAAAAAGATGGTCACGCATAAGTAATGCATGTAGGGTTGAAATAGGAAGGTGAATCCTGTTAACAAATAAACAATTATCGTGAAATAAATCCAATTTTTCGGGGTTCTTTCGTCTGTTCGTGATTTTTGGAGAAATGACATTCGCGTTTGGGGTCGATCGGTCATGGGCACTTTATGGATAGCATCTAAATATTCTTGCACTTTCTCGGCAAAGAAGAGGTATCGATCGCTCGCATCTTTTTCTAACACGTCCCATAGAAGATCGGGTGTGATTTCTAGAACATGGTCCGTTTCCGATTGATAAAACTGAACGTCTAATCGCCAGTCGATATCGTAAAGAGTTCGAGCGGTCAGCACTTTATTGAAATGAAACGGATCCAATATATCGAGTACGGCGGACAGAATACTTATACCCGTCAGCACATTGGAAGTAACCGAGAATCCTGTCGCGGCGATTCTGGAAAGTGTTGCGAGCGTACTTAATTGAGTCCGAACGACGGCTTGAAGGATGGCCGATTGAATGGGAAGAGACTGCATACTCAATTTGGTTAAGAGTTTAGGCATCCGTTTTTCAAGGATTTTTTGCGCGGCTTCTAATCCGATATCGATCCCTACATCAATCGCCAATTCATGAACTAAGGACCGTTTCACATGTTTCTTGGGCCAGTTTTGTACAAAGTCTGGAAGATGAGGAGGATATGGTGGTAATGTATGATTTTTTTGCAGAGTGGAAATAGATCGATAGATACTGCTTCCCAAGAACAATTCGCCAATATCTTGCCCCGTCGTCGTCACACAATCAGACCCGTTGAAAACAAGACCGTACGCTTCACAATAAGGCTGGTTGAGTCGTAAATGACCCTCAACGAGATTGAGGCCGGCATGAAGACGAGGAAGAGAAGGATGATTCGATTGAAAGAAAACTTGTTCGGGCAAGAGAGCTAATAATTTCTTGGCGAGATTTACGGCTACACATTTTCCATTTCGATATTCCGTGTCCATACTCTGCTGCGTGTTGGAATATAAACGATCGCAGGCGGGTTGGCAAGCTAAACTGAAACCCGTTCCGAGTCGAATCCATCGCGGTTCATCTTCCGGGAAACACGATTCTAAATTTTCTTGAAAAGGAAAGCAGGCAATCATGTCACATCCCGTTTGCGTAAAAACAAATTTTTCGACGACGTGACATTGTTCCGGATCGAGGGTTTTAGGTATGTAGTAATCCCGTTTGGAGTCGGCTTTTCTTATTTGGAAGGTGGTATGTTTAAAAATAAAAGCGTACCGACTTTGAAGAGCTTGTTCGTAAATATAGAGTTGAGTCGCTTCTTGAGCATACCGAATAGCGTGATCGAGATCGTTAGAAGTGACAGTATATTCATTTCTATTTTGAAACGAATCCCATTTCATCTTGGAGGAGGGCTTTGTTCCTATATATCGAAAAAAAGTTCGATGTTGTTGCTTTTTTAACAACAAAAATAAAAGGATTCTTTTTTTTATATATAGTAACAAGTATAAAATGAGATTCAATTCAGTATTTATAGTTGCGTATGGAACATATACAAAAACCAGTTCGAAAAAAAATTTTTTTTAATTAAAAAATAAATTGTCTCCACTATAAAATCCTATAAATTTTAGTTTTTACAGTTGCGTATGGAATAGCGATAAAAACCAGTTCTCAAAAAATTTTTTTAATGAACTATCTTATCTATAAAATCTTGTCAAAATCAGTTTTTACAGTTGAGGATGGAACCTGATGAAAAAATATTTTGGAAAGGATGCTATTCGAAAAACATTTTATCATGGTTAGTAGTTCTTCTTGTAAAGAACAAAAACAAGTTCATTTCGTCTAATATTTGTGCATCTAAAGTATTTAAATCTATTCAAAAAATATATATATATAGTCTCCTACATACCTTCAATGTATTATTGGACTGTCCACTCTTTATATTCCATTAAAGAGCCATGGAAAAAATGTTCCGAGTCTCTAGGGGTTCATTTTGCCTTGTTCACTACTTGTAGTTTCTACATTATCATCTTCACACTCTAGTCTTTCGAAGGAAACTTCTACAGGATCTTCTCCTCCCCTTTCCGATGGAGGTGGACTCTCGGGAGAAATAGGATCTTCTTCCCCCTTTTCCGATGGAGGTGGACTCTTGGGAGAAGGATAACGAACAGGTTGCAAATCGACAATCGAAGGGTCGAAATAATCACTCGAAGCTAAAGTAGGGTCCGACATATTATTTCTGTTTTTCTTCTTGATTCTAGGATCCTCTCTCACATTCTTTCTCTTTTGAGAATTATTTTCTTGATGATTCTTTTTCGCCTGGTATTGTTCCAATTCTTTCGTCTTCCAGACTTTAATTTCGTAAAATATATTTGAAAATAGATCCTCTCCAAGATACTTTAAATACAATGCACCCCATTCGCTTACTTCATCACTGGTAGAAGGTGTAGTGTTTATTATTTCTTCTATAGTACGTCGAATCACATCCACGTAGAGAAGAGATTCCGATCGTTTGGAAACTTCGTGATATAAACAACGGACGATTCGAGTATGAACTGCTTTAAAATCTAGAGCTTCTTGTTCGTTTAAAGGTGTTTTTTCATCTCCTCCGTACTGTAGATTAAAAACATACTTTTGTAGATCCTCGCCCAGCAATCCGTCTACGGCAAATAATTTATACACTTCTATCTTAGGTATTTCCTGTCGTTTGAATAAGATGTTGGAAAGTCTTATTAGATCGGTCGATCTAGAATAGTCTTTAGATAAAACTTTCTCGATCATATTCCATTCATCTGGCGTGGAGATGGTTTTATTTTGTACCAACTGCTGTTGCACATCCATCCATAAACGCCAAATGGTATTTAAACAGTATCGATGGACGGGTACAAGAGGTTTCAAATCTTGAATCAAGGTCCACGGAAACATCATCATATTAGCTATTCTTTTTAAAACTCTCAACTGAACGGTGGTTTTAGTCGTAAACAAATTAGATTGATTAAATTCTTCCAGCACGACTTCATCCAACACGTACTTGAGACGATCCTTCAAGGGTAATGTCAAAGGCTCCAGGGTTACAGTGTTTTCCTGATCCATCTTGTCCTCAGTATGAAATGAGAAAATCGTCTCAGCTCCAGTTGTTTATATACTGTGAAACGAAAGGGGGGAGGTAGAAAGGAGAAGCAAAAGTTGGGTAGTAGAAAAAAATTTAGCTTCAAAAAAAAAAAAAATTTTTTGTTAATTTTTATCATGTCTTTAGACATGATAAAAATTAACTCTTTCTTCTTTTTGTCTGGGAATGATGTCTCATCTTTTCGAACATATTTCTAAAAATAAATTTCCAAGAAAGAAATGAGTCATGTTCTATTTTTAGAAACATATCGAGACAACAGATTAACATCATTTGAACAAAAGGGGGATAGTTAGTTTTAATCGTGTCTGAAAACATGATTAAAATTAACAAAAAGTTTTTTTTTTTTTTTTTTTTTTTTTTTTTTTTAGTATTGCTCTGGGAATTTTTCCCAGTTGGTTCGATCGATAAAACCAGAAAAAGGACTTCCACTTAACTATTTAAATTACTCGAGTTTCGGTTTCAGATCAGTCTGTGTTTTGGATACCAGCCTCGAAAGAGCTTCAGTTAAAGTCTATTATATACACATTTTGGTAAGTGAACTTTATTATTTTGTTGAATTGTTTTTTGGCTTTTGTGAATTGCTTGGATATTGTTTCTTTTTCAACTCGTTGTGTTTAAGCTCTTTTCTTTCTCAAAACAATACGAGCTTGTCGTGGCAATCGATCTCGAGCTGTTGGATGCCGTCGTGAGCAATGACTTAATAGATATCGACAAGCTTTATTGGGAATTTTCTTATTTCGTATGTGGGCCCCACCTTCGGTCACAAACGTAATGGAATGGTTACCATATTTATGAAGCAATCGATTAGGACCCACACGAACGGTTCGAGATCCAAGAACGTATCCTCGACGTTTTCTCATAGGTCTTCTACGAATGGGTCTTTGTGTTCCTCTACGATTGATATTGGAAGGAGAGGAAGAAGAAGATGCAGACGATGAAAAGGAAGCCGAACGACTTCTTCTTACAGGACTTCTTCTTCTAGAATGACGTATTTCTAAACTACGACTACGATTTCTCTGACTTTTTCTTCTTCTTGGACTTGGACTTCTGCTCCTGCTTAGACTTGGACTTCTGCTCCTTCTTGGACTCGGACTGCGTTTTCTTGGACTTCTTCTTGAACTTGGACTCGAACTTCGAGAAGAAGGAGAAACGGACGGTCGAATAATGTAAGGGCTAGTGATTACATCGGATTTGGCATACGTGTGGAGAGGAAATTGAAGTTCGAAATCGTCGGGAAGGTCGACTTGGTTTTGAATTTGTGAAGGTAGAATATCGTCATAATAAATAACTTCTGGTGTTCCAAGAGGTGGAATTTCCTTCGAAACATCATCCTCATAAGGATCATTCATTCTGACTTTATTTCAATCGAAACACGGATCCGACGACAGGATCTAAGTTATATCGCATAGAAGCTCGATACGCATCTTGAACCGATGTGCAAAGAATATATTCCAAAGGTCCGAATCGTTTCTTTTCTAAAATAATGGGAAGATCGACCGTCCCTGCTCGATAAAAAGGCGTGAGGGAGAGAATTTCATTCAATTGTAACACGTTCCCGTGCTGGAATTCCCTACAACAGAGATAATCGATCCATTTCTGAACGAGTTTCTTATAAGCACGAGCTTCCGCGGACGTTTTAAAACACAATTGCCAGCCTTCAATGCGATCGATATGATTCAGCATGTAATCAAAAGCTGTCCAAAAATGAAATAACAGTGACGACGTATTCCGGAAGGACGTGAGATCGATTAAAATCCATGACATGTTTTCTAAGGGAGTCGGATCGGGATTCTCGGGACTGATTCATCGATCCAGGGTAGGACTAGGACCGATCGAAAGAGCTTTCTTGGACTCTTTAACTTCGGGTAGATCCGTTTTGTAAAGGAACGTCTGTTCCAAATCCATCAGCTGTTTGGTTTTTTCCATATACCTTTCTAAACTTCCCGGGAAATGAAAATAGGATAAATAGGAACACGTATGGTATCGATCGATAAAAATCATGTGGCTCGTTAAAATGACGAGGTGTTGAGCCGTTTTAATGTCGTGGTGTAAAACGGCATGCGGAAAAGGTTCAATGTAGAATAATAAATCGCACGTGTTCGTGCTCAATTCTTCCGGTTTAATTACACGCACATGAGGGGGAGACGGGTACGTATAAAAGGGACAAATGACAAAAATGGTGAGGTGGGATAAATGTTTGGAAATGTAATCGTTGATCACATAGGGTAATCGACTCAGGTTCCCAAACACAATTGTTTTCTTGTGTTGGAGAAGGTACTGAAACAATTCGTCTAAATGATTCATTCTTTGCTCTTCTTTTTCTTTTTCTGAAATAAATGAAAAAAAAATATTTAAAAATAAGGAACCATGAATTCAGAAACGATTATGAAACAAACTGTAGCTTGCATTTGTTGGTTTTTGAATGAAACGTTCGGTCCCTCGATTGCCGATCGGTTCAACCAAGAAATTCAATGTTGGCCCGAGACGTGGAACCGGTTACGCGAATGGTTAGTTCATACGCCGATAAATAACCCCAAAGACTGTATTTTATCGTTTGCTCAAACTCTGCCTCAGTACGAAACGTTCCAGGCCTCTTTAGAAAATTCGCTCGCTATTCACGAAGAATTTTGGAATAAAGTATTTACTAACTTGAGAGTTGCCCAGTCGCTTTTAGGATCCCCATGAATATTTCGAAGCTAGAACCGTTCGGTATCTTTGCTTTAGCGGGCGGATTCTTCTATTCCATTTGCGTGTTGATTGTGCATGAGGAAGAAACTCACTTTAAATTTCATTTCACGGTCTTAACGCTCGTCATTTTTCTAGCGCTCATGGCCATCACATCTTTCAAATATTTAAAATACCGCTATTAATGTGAGAGAATGGAAGATATAATGTCCGCTTTGAAAATTCAATAATAATAATAAGAAGAAAAAAGCACTTCCATCATGAATTTTGTCGAACAGTTATACGAAATGACGTTGGATGAAATGGCCACTTATTTAAGTGAGAAAGATCCTATTTTCCGGAAATTGTTCACTGAATATGTGGAGTATGCCAATTTATTACCCGAAGTACAAACTCAAACCGAAACGCTTTACCGACAATATTTTCCAGAATCGGAGGATACTCTCGACGCGTTTATTCACAATTGGCGACGGTTTAAATTACAGTATCGTTCCGACAATGGCCGACAGGTCGAAGAAGATGTCGAACCGGACGAGGTGGAAGTTCGTTCTCAAAAAGGTGGACCTTGTCCGGGTTTCGTCTTTGATCCGAAGGGGAAACGACTTTACAGTCGAGAGTCCTGAAACCGTTCAAATCAGATCGCCGGCCAAATGAATTTGATGTGTTCAAGTTTCTCATGGACAAAGAACGTAATCATGAAGTGTATCACCTAAATATTGAACCGAACGCCAATGAGCTGTATTTAGATATGTCTTATGAAGATAGACGCAACATGGACACTCGAGCAGATCAGGCGCTACGGAAAATGGCGAAAATGGTGACCATCTTAAATCAAAATTGCCATTATAAAATATTGGATCTCTATAGCGAAAGACGAATCACATAAACTAAACGCGAAAAGCCAAAGAAACAAAAAATATATTATTAACATACCTGAACAGAAGCTTGTATTCAGGTCATAGCACAGACTGATTTTTTGAAGTGAAACGGGGATGGTTTAAATAAATAAGTGAAAGTTCATTATTGTAAGAAAATGGTGATGTCTGGTCAATCGAGTTGGCTGGGAAAATTTCTGAGAGCTGAGAAAAATATTCTCCTGTAATGAAAAAAAAAAAAAAAAAAAAAACTTTTTGTTAATTTTTATCATGTCTTTAGACATGATAAAAATTAACTCTACCCTCCTTTTCGTTTTGAATGATGTCAACATGTGTCTAAAAATAGATTTCCAAGAAAAGTATGATTCATTCTTAGAGATCTATTTTTAGAAACATGTTGACATCATTCAAAATGAAAAGGAGGGTAGAGTGAATTTTTATCATGTCTAGAAAACATGATAAAAATTAATAAAAAGTTTTTTTTTTTTTTTTTTTTTTTTTTTTTTTTTTTTTTTAGCTCTTGGGAAATTTTTCTAGCTGACTCTGATCATTCTTGTTCTTCCTTCTTGAGTGGGCAAGATGTCAATAAAAGCAGTTGTTGGTATATTTCTTCCTGGATTGAAGTTACGCCCGTCCATCACCTTGAACGTGTTTATGAATACGAGTGACTCATCGTTATCTATGAAAGTATTTCTCTGAAAGATTTTGGATTCATCTTGGGTAGGTCTTGTCATATTTTTTTTTAATTAAATCATTACTTTTTCATAAAAATGCCTCCACCTAGCATCAGAGCTATAATATGTACCATTATATTTCCGTAAAACATCCAGTTGCGTTGATTAAAATGTTCGGCTCCTGTTTTGGGTGTCGCATCACTGTAAATAGCTGTTGCCAGGTAGCCGAAATTGAGTAACGAGACAAATACAATTCCTAATAAGATAATTACCATGATAGCCTTTGTATCCATCGTGATGTATTTTTGAATCTAGTCTTTATTCTCTTTTCGGTTACACGTAAAGTAATAAACCGACCATTAGTATATTGATCACATTGACAACCGTTGGAGCAATGAGCAACATTTTATTGTTGGTCCAAAAATCGCTCGCTGTCGTTCCTTTGGTCGTGACTTTATTCGGATCGGCAGCATCGTAAACGAAAGCCACACTGCCGTAGGAGAGACGATATACGATGAGGGCCATGATGATCAGTGTTGTCACCAGACATATTAAAATGGTTATGGCGAGAGTCGAACGAAGATTAAAACCAAACATTGTTTTATCCACTAATGATTCCTTTATTATGTGATTTCTTCATGGACTTGTCGATACCATTGAAGAAGATTGAAATGAAAAGGGATCGATTGTCCCGAATAATAGACGAGTAAATTTCGGTACATGAAACATTGGAATAGGTAAAGAAGAAAAAAACAGAGTAGATGAAATAATATCATGATGGAAACGATTCTTGATCGTTCATCAGCTTGGATTCCTTATCAGGAAGAATTTCTAAGAAGTCAATTGTTATTGACGTATCCCAAAAATATTATTTTTACAGCTCAACTCTTAGACGCGCATTTACGATATGTAACGGAACATGTTTATCCCAATTACCCCTCGGCAGAAAAATTCAACGTAGGTTCTTTAAATGAGGTGGATTGGGCTCATTCCGTGATTCTGGTGAATCAAGACAGACAATTATTAATCGCTCCTGAACCGGTTAAACAGCTCGTCAACCTTGATCGGCGTTTACGGTACCATGAAGCGGCCGAAACTATATTCCATGGATTTCATTTCTTTCCTAAACTCTTCTATATATTTCAGTTTCGATGGATCGTGTTTCTGGTGTTGGTTGCGTGGTTTATCGAATGGAGAATAGACATTCAAAAAAAGAAATTCTTTTAAGAATATGGACCCAAATAAGAAGGTTTTTTCCTATGATGGAGTATAAGCTTGGATCCAGGCCACAGCACTGACTGACGATTTAAATAGTTAAGTGAAAGTTTATTCTGGTTAAAAAAGGGTAACTTCTTGTCCACATCAAACTGACCATAAAAAAAAAAAAAAAAAAAAAAAAACTTTTTGTTAATTTTTATCATGTCTTTAGACATGATAAAAATTAACTTTACTACCCCTCACCCCTTATTTTGGTTTGAATCAGGTGTCAACATGTTTCTAAAATAAATTTCCAAGAACGATATGACTCATTCTTTTGCTTAGAAATCTAGTTTTAGAAAGTGTGAGACATCATTCACAACAAAAAAGAAAAAGGGGGTAGAGTTAATTTTTATCATGTCTAAAGACATGATAAAAATTAACAAAAAGGTTTTTTTTTTTTTTTTTTTTTTTTTTTTTTTTTTTTTTTTTTTTCCAGCTCTTAGAAAATTTTTCCAACTGACATTGTCATGTTTTGTTACTAATGGACTTTCGTATTCCTAAGCTTTTTTTTTCATTGGTTATTTTTCTCCTTTTCTAGGTGTTCCGATCATTTCAAAGTCAGGCGTAGATGCCGTTGCATGATTCGCTGCGATCGCCATTAATATACTTGTCACGTATTTACTGACGGCATACATTTGCTGCGTGAAACGATTATACAAAGGGTTGGGGACTTTGAGAGATTCCTTCTTTGACAATTCGTCTTGAATCAAAAACGAAACGCAATGGAGTTCCGTGGATACGTTCGTATCGTCTGCTTGCAGAGTTTCTTGGAATACGGCAAAAGCCCGATTCAAATCATGATCGGTGACTAGTTTCGTTAAATATGGAGCGATATATTTATCGTGAATGACTTTCCCGATCACGCCATTCAACATGTCAAAGATGGAATTAAACGCAATCAATTTTTTTAACTGAATTTCCGAATGGACGCATGTTTTAGCGATACTGTACATTTTTAAAAATCCTTCGTAGCCTTCTGGAATTTCGGTCGTTGAATCTAGAACATATTTACTCATGGGCAGTTTTTCAATGACTTTCCGTAGATAAGAAACGAGATATTTTTCGCGAGCCGTTTCCAATTCTCGATTCATTTGCTGACCGGGATCTGTGTGTTTATTTTGAAGCTCTAATAATAGAGACACGCCCGACTGTTTAATTCGTTTATGGGTAGATTCTTCTTCCTCCTTTCCCCCCTCTCCATGGTCCATTTCCTTTTCGGATTCTTCATGAGCGCGTTTCATTTTTATTTTGATTATATGTCTCCCTTTCTTTTATTTTGATTTTCTCTCTCTTTCTCTTTAAAAGAAATGACCTTTTTCCAACGCTTTCGTGGGTTCTCCTTTAATATCGGGAAAGACGGCTGGATCTAACGTCGCCGCATATGTTTCTACATAAGGAGCTCGAGCGAACGTGACATGCCACATGCCTTCCTCATTCGGTTTCATCTGAATACCGTTCGATCGAAGAAGGTTTGGGAGGGTTTTCAACAGTAAATGGAAAGGATTGAGAACGACATGGCCTTGATAAATTTCGGGAACGCGTCGATCCTCCTCTGAAAAAAGACATACGGGATATCGATACAGGAGCGTGTAGGCGTTCGCGTGTTGACTTAATTTTCCATCCAGTTCTTGCTCGATCAACTGGCAACGCGTGAGCTGGTTTTGTCGAATAATGGTTTCGTAGCACGTTTTGACATGAAAAACAGGATCTTCGTGGCAGTGACGCGTATGCACCGTAAAGGGAAGGTACTTAAAAACGTATTGCATGTAGTCAAAAGGCCACGTTTCTTCGATTTGTAGATGGTGTTTCTTGGATTGGACCACTTAATAATTGAAAGGATAGGATAATTGAGTCGGGTCTAAATTCTCAAATTCGATGAACGCGACCGGCGAATAATCAAACATGTAGAAATAGGCAAACAGTTTCACATGATGGATCGGGGAATCGGGTTCGCTTTTAAAAATATTCGCGCAAGCATTATAGCCCTTATCGTTATTTTTCAAATAATAGGGATGATCGAGTCGCACCCCGATATTCCCATACCTCGGATCGCACACACAACTTCCAAATTCTGCATGATAAAAAGTATGTTTTAAAGGCTAACCTGTAAAAGCATCGAAGGAACAGGGCTGCTGGAAGTAACCGGGTTTTTGGAAGGACGCGAGATACTTTTCGGAAAATACGGTCGGATCCCATACGTTGTTTTTTTCTTCTTCCTTCGAAAATGCTAATCGTTCGTGAGCGGTCATTTCTTCACACCCGAAACCTTGCAAAAGCGGCTTGTATCCAAAATCGCAAACACATTTACCTTCTTTCAAAGGATCTTTGTCTAAACTTTCTAATCGGCCGTGAGGTCCGCAAGCAATGTCTACGTCACAATTCCCCTCGCGTTCTTTTTGCGTGACGAGATGAGGGTATTTACAAAAACAGGTCGCGAATTTCAATCCTTTTTGATTCACCAGAACCCACTCTCCCGTAGATGAAGAACAAGTGGTATGGGGAAGGAGTTTGGGAAGACATTCACCCCGAAAACATATTTGATCGTCGTCACAATCGGTTGCGTGAATGCAAGTCGAATAAAGCATCGTCCGCTGAGGAGGGTGGTAGGAAATGGATTGCCAAGGAGGGGTTGTAGTCGTTTGTGACTCGTTTCGAAACAGGTAGATCATGATCAGGTAAAGATAAAAGACGAGAAGAAATATCCAAAGCGTCATCTTTTTTTCAATAGAGGTTCACAACTTTTATTTTATCGCCTCGATCTTCATGCACCAGACCGGCATTATCTCGTTAGGCCTCTATTTGTTCAAAATATTGCAAAAATTTATATTTGGTTTGTAGATTCTGGATCGATAATAAATACTTTCGAACACTGTAGACCATATCGTTTCGTTGAGCCTTCACCATTTTGACAGGGTCGTCCATTATTTTTTAAATTACTTGTTTACGCCAAACATTTGATTCAGTGCATCCTCCGTGGAGGTTCCTGGACCCCCCTTAATAACACTTACTTTTCTAGCATTTGGATCCTCTATTGGGTCTTTAGGAAGTCCTCTTGTGTCCATCGGTAATTCTTTCTGTTCCGTTTTTACCTTTTCCGCGATCGAGGTGGCTATTAACTGAAGGAGGAGAGGTTGATTAAAATTGCGGCAAGGAACGATTTTGTTCAAATATTGACTGTACTGAGGATCAATATTATCTTTTCGGTGTATAATGCTGGAAAGCATATGATCGGTAATCACAAAACTGTTACTCAACAGCGATTCCGATAAACCTCGATGAATAAACATATTATGAGGGGTGAGATAGGGAAGTTGAACCATTTCTTTTTGAGCCATCTTGGCAAAAAATCGGTAACGTCGTTTGGATAATAAATGTCGACGATGGATTTTCCATAAATCCATTTCTAAATGCTTTCTTCTTATTTAAAAATGAGTAACGGGTTTGAAGTAATTGGGAATGCCGATAATTTCGGGACACTTCTCTTCCCCTTCTTCCATCTCTTCGACTACAGGGAGGGAAAGAGGAGTTTCGATATCCAGATCGGTCGAGAACAGAACAGATTCTTTAAATAAGATAAATTCGCGAACTAAACCTCCTATCTTGTACGAATTTTCTCCGAACGTGTACCGGTTAGAAATTTGAAGGTTTAGAATACCTAGAAAAGAAGTCGTCGTACCAAACATATTTTCAATCGAACACTGAAAAGTATTTTTTAAACCCTCTCCATTAAAGATCCGACTCTTTCGTATACACCACATATTTCTATGAATTTGAAATTTATCTTGGGCTCCTTTACAAGCAGAGCAAAACGCGGGATCGCACCGGTCCATGAAAAAACGACAATTCTCCGCAAATTTGTGTTGCGGATTCTCTTTCATGCTTTCGCCAATTTTAGTTAAAGGAGCACACAGTCGAGTCATGAACGAAGTTCCTGTTTTATTGTTCTCTCCCGGTTTCAAATACCAATAACCAGCCACGAGAACATTATAGCAATTTTGTAAACCAATAATGTTTCGGATGTGAACAGTATCTTTTCGAGTTCCTTTGGAAAATTGAACTTTTTGTTGACAATGTGTCTCGTACAGCGGATCGTGATTTAAAACATCTTCCCAGTCGGGACATATTAAGTTGAGAGCACCTTGACGTTCTTTTAATTCGTCGATAGCTTTCTCAAGGATGGGAGAAGAAAGAATATTCTTGATAATCAACGAATAATCCATTCTTACTCAATAGATTTCTTTTTTCGAACAAAGTAGAATGTAGTATCTTGGTTATTAGACTACTGGCCTTAGATGTTACCTCTTCAGCAGCACAAACTGATTTGAAGCGAAAATGGGATGACTTAAATAGATAAGCAAGAATTCATTCTAGAAAGAATTTTGCAATGTCTTGTTTGGTTGATGAAGTTGAGTGGAAAAAAATTTTGTGAGAGCTGGAACAAAAATATCTGGAGAGTAAAAAAAAAAAAAAAAAAAAAAAAAAACTTTTTCTTAATTTTTATCATGTCTTTAGACATGATAAAAATTAACACTACCACCCTTTTGTCTCTGAATGATGTCTTACCATTTCTAAAAATAAACTATGACTCATTCTTTTCTTGGAATTTTATTTTTAGAAATGGTGAGTCATGGTGTATTTTAGAAACATGATGCTGAGACATCATTGAAAACAAAAAAGGGGGGTCATTAATTTTTATCATGTCTAGAAGACATTAATTTTTATCATGTCTAGAAGACATGATAAAAATTAACAAAAAGTTTTTTTTTTTTTAATGGTTGTAAATTTTCCTGACATATTTTTTCCAGCCAGATTTTCAACCGACCTTTTCCCAATCATCATTTTTTAAAACTGGCTTACTATTGGTTTGTTTAAAAATGACGTCATTGCTTCAAGAACTATATACGCATAACTTTCTCGTACTCACTTCTCTATACGGAATGGGGTTCCCAGCTGACATAGCAAAAACCCTATCTTGCTTCATCTACAACTCTCGTTGATGATCTATACAAAATTGGGTAATTTTTTCCACGACTTTATACAGTTCTTGATCACGGGGATCTATCTGCTTGTACGGCTTCACGTGAATTCTTAAATCATAGCGCTTATCCATATTTTCATTGACGTTATCATCGACCCCAATTAAAAGAATGTCGTAATCGTACAAGACTCTGATATGTTCCGAACATTTTGAAATATTATACTTTCGGCACGACTTTTCACATTGCGTGCGGCCAAATATCCGATACGCATATCGTGCAATATCGTGCAATGAACTGTTGATCACTCGCTCGACATAATCATCCGAACCTTTACTCCACAAAATGATATCGATATTGCAAAGACGTAAAAACTGGATCAGGAAATTGGTTTTGGGTCGAATTTGAAATGTTTCTCCTTCAAAGTATCCAAGCGTCTCATCCATATCTAAGACACAGACCACCACCATCTTTCTTTTTTAAAGAAAGAAGAAGATGAGTCGATCCACCACTCATACTATTATTGAACACGTGAAAGAAATTGTTTATTATGCTCCTTCCAAATGTCCTTGGCATTTTGATTATGCCTGTTTTCTCATTTTAAATTATTTCAATCAAAGACGATTCCACTGCCTGTTTACTTCCCACTCGATGCAGTGGAGATCTTACAGTGCCAGCAGCTCTTGTGACTTGCCCGAACATTTTTTCGATTTGATCCTTCTTCATCGACAATTGAGTTCGGAGTATGTGTTGCCTTTTGCGACGCATTTCCGAGAACATTCGGGATATACAATAGGTCTCTTTGAAATGAATCCTGGACCTTTATAGTGCTCGCATTCTTCAACCGGAATATTTAGCAGAAACGTTTTACACGTTCATTGTTTTCTTGTGTAGTATTTGTTATCGACTCGGAGGAACGGCTCCCGTTTTAAAATTATGTTCTTTTGTGTACACGGACCATCATCCCGTGCTCGTGGATATTGGAGCTCTGAATGTGGAAAAGAGAGAACGCATCGGTCATCGAGAATTTTTAAACGAGAAGAAATGGCATCGGTTCTTGAAACGACGAACGACTCGAGACATTATTCGGTACGTGAAACTCATGCATCCGGATTATTTTAAGAAGAAATGTCGTGGTCAATGCATTCTCTCCGAGAAAGTCGTCTTCAACGATGTAACGCATCAACTGATTTGTAAAAGTCGACAACGCAGTCTGGCCGAGGTTTTAGATACTTTTCAAGAACTCATGCCCCATGAGCCTATTCGTCAACTCATTCGAACGTGGCTTTCTGTGAGATAAACAAGAAGATGGATTATAAACAACTCGTCCTCGATTTATTGAAACAGAAAAAATATCCCATTTTAGTGGATTATGTAGTTATGGATATTTATTATAAAATGGTTTATAAATCAGACGGGAAAGTAAAACGATTCGACTCTCCATGTTTCGAGCTGAATCAAAGATATTTAGAAGAACCCAATCCGTATAAATTGGAATTTATCACTTCGGATGATAGTAGTAAATTGATTATTCGACGACAAATCGATCCTAAACATTTTATTATAAATCAATATCCGGAAAAATGTTTTCGTGTTAAACTGTCCAGCCACCATCTTGCTGAATTTGATATGTTTAAATACAAGATGTTCGAAGAACAAATTTATAATTTCATAATGTACCTGAATAGTAATATTCCTGCCATTCGAAAATTTTTGAACTTAACTCACGACGAAAGTACTCGATATTTACCTCAGTCCATACGACTGTGGGTGTATAACTATGAAACGGCCAAGATCACTCATCAAGCTATGGATCCCGAATATTTTGGACCGCGTTCATCTCTTTTACTGGAAACACGCATGATTCAAGGTTTATTATCACCATGCACTTCTAAATCAGTATTATTGTCTCTTCGAGATGATTATGCTTGGAAGAATCATACCAATAAAGCCATTTTACCGTCTTATATATACGATTACGATCCTTATAATTTACATTATTCGGATCACTGGAAAGCTCTTGTCCCGCTGGCCTTTAACCCGTTAGAAAATCCCATCATTCATTAATATTCCAGTTGCAGCACATACTCATCGTCTTCACTCCCGTCACGAACAAAATTGATGTAACGTTTCGTTTGAGGATCCTTGTAGCGACAGACTTGGCGAATACCCGGACAAATAGATCCCGGCAAATTTAAATCTCGATCCATTCCTCGAGTCGGTTTTAGAATCAGACCTGATTCGTTTGTCTCAAGGGCTTTTATAAACTTTTGATCGTAGCCAACACGAGCTTTGAGTTTGGACTTTCTCTTTCTCCCCCTTTTTTTGGGTAGAGGAGCCAAGTAATGCCGAATGGGTATATCTATACTCGAAGAGCGACTTCGGGATCGATTTCGGACTCTTGTTGGACTTGGAGATCGACTTCGGACTCTTGTTGGACTTCTCGATCGACTTCTAGAACGTTGACGTTGAGATCGACGCCGCATATTTGGATTTATTTCTACTTTATTACGGTTTAAGAAACGTTTTACATAGTCTTGGACACGAGGTTCTTCACTCATAGCGTCATACCAGTAATTTCCCGGAATGATTATAAATTTATCGTCTTGAAACTTTATAAACTCTTCTGGACTATAGCGGGGCAAAAATTTTTGTAAATAAGACAAGTCGAATAAAACGTGCCCCAACGAACATGTCCCTGTTAATTCCGAACGACGCACGTTTCGATTTAATTCCTCTTCTAACACTTTTTGAACATACTCAATAGGAACTTTGGAAGGATAAGACATTTTTTTTTTTGCTTTATATATCCCAAATGACTTGTCCATAGAAATATAATTGGAAGAAAACTGAATCTCGAACGTGCTGGTGTGTATCATAGTAAGCGTGATCGTATAAATCAAACACATCTAAATGAGCCAAGGCATGTAAAGTAAAAATGAATAATAATTGCCATGTCGTTTCATTACGATAAAATCGAGTTTGATCTACATTGACCTGATTAGCATAATAGGTGTTCATATTGATCGTACCCCTGTTTTGATCTACCAGCATCTTGTTCGAAGTGGAATAGTTTAAGCAGTAATTGCGATGAATTTTAATAAACTCGAAAAGATTAAAAATAACGTAGACGGGAATTTTTCCTTCCTCGGTTTCGGTTTCATTAATATATAACTGAATAATCTCTTTGGGTCCTCCTGGCTCTTCACAATAATACATGGACATTTCGTAACGGTCCAATCGACGAATTGGATTTTCCAAGATACGATTGAGAATCGAGACCCATCGTTCAAATATGAAATGGAATTTTTTAAAATCGATCGTGGCCCAATCATCCATGATTTTAAAGCATGCCGTAAAAGCATCTCGCCAAGTATTAATTTTAGACTGAAGAGCCGTTCGATGACAAGATCGACGTTCTTCGTGTTGATCAACTCGTCTTTCCATATCCTTATCCTTTGTTTTTTGTCCAAAGAAAAAAGATGGCTGAAATATATATATTCTTGATGATGTTTGGTCTCTTTCTATTTTTCTTTCCTACTTCTGTTATGGAATCGGATTCCATCCCCGTGAACGAATCGATACTGCTTAAAGATTGCCGACGAGAAAAAGTCTGGTGTGTGGATACATGTGATTTTCTTTGCACAAACGGGGAAGAAATGCAATGTGTTCGAGGACTCTGTATGCCCAAACTGAACCCTTACCCGTGTCAAACTGAAAAGGGGGGAATGATTATTCTTACGGAAAAAAATAGATTTTATCAGTGGTCGTGTTACTGCACGGATCCAGCTTTTTACAATGGACCAGATTGTGGAGAATTGGCGAAAGATGTTTGTCAAAATGGTACATTTATCTATAGGGGGTTCAATCAGCACGAATGCATGTGTCAATTTCCACAAGTAAAGGCTATAATTCAAGGAAAACCTCAATGTGTACATAGGAATATAGCTCGGTTTTATAGGGAACCATAATGAACTGTTAGGATCAAGTCAATTAAATTTAAAAA
The DNA here is from genome assembly GCF_044657685.1 of Stegodyphus dumicola. Classification (NCBI taxonomy): domain Eukaryota; kingdom Metazoa; phylum Arthropoda; class Arachnida; order Araneae; family Eresidae; genus Stegodyphus; species Stegodyphus dumicola. The sequence goes on along the minus strand of NC_140768.1, from coordinate 165,192,095 downwards.
AACTTTTGGTTAATTTTTATCATGTCTTTAGACATGATAAAAATTAACTCTACTTCCCCTTTTTTGTTTCGATCAGGTCTCAACATGTTTCAAGAACAGATTTCCAAGAAAGTATAATCAATCTTTTCTCACAAATCTATTTTTAGAAAAGGTGAGACATTATTCCCAGACAATTTTTTTAGTTTATTCATTCAACAAAACATTTCAAAATTCTTTCTAGAATAAACTCTCTCTTATCTATTTAAGTAATCTGACTTTCGCTTCAAAATCGCCTGTGCTGTTGAAGGAGGTAACATCTTCCAAATTGGCTTACATATGCATTATGACAAAGACTTCAGTAAAGGTAGGAAATCTTTTGCTTTTTACCTATTTTTCATTTTGTTTGAAAGAAATTTTCTCTGACCAACTTCTTTCATGGAATATCCTTTCATAACTCTGATTCTCTGACATATTTCTTCACTCCCATTTTTTTTAACTCTATCTAAGCATTTTGACTCAATCTATAAACGTTAACAGTTACTATATTTTTAAAAAATAAGCTGTTACGTTTTTGATTCCATCTCTTTTTTTGCTTCTTCTAGCATATGTTTACGATAACCTACAATTTTCATGGAACGTTTAATGATAGTATAGGAAGGATTAAAAGGTCGATACGGAAAATATTTTCGAAAGAATCGTTTTAACTTTCTTGAACAACTATCTAATCTTCGAGGGAAAAGTGGGCCGGCAATAACCCAAGCCAGAAATTCATACAAAAACCGATTACGTTGATCCCATATATTGGACGATACCAATTTTTTTTGTGCATAATGCCGTCGAAGATCTGTTTCGTTCAGAATTTTTAAAATTTCTTTTGCTTTTAAATCAGTTTCAAGAATGATGAGAATAAATAATGCCATTTCTTCATATTCATAGCACTTTATAACTATTTCTTTCAGTTTCTTTAGGTCATCTAATGTAAGAAGAGGGCCTCGACACCTTTTAATATTAGTTTGCTTCGGACGCTCCCATTTAACACTTAATAAACGATATAAAAACCATAGTTTATTCTTCACTTGATTACGCGATTTCTTTTTTTCCTCAGTCAGATACTCTTCATATTTCTGTAGTGCTCTCTTATAATGATATTTTATACCATCACCATGTTTTCGATACCAGTCATAGAATTCATTAAAATAAAATTCATAATTAGTTCGTGTTGCTTCCGAAATATTCATCCGTTTAATAATATTTTGACATTCTTCCATTGACGGACATGGTATGAATACTGTATTGTCATGCTTGTGTCTATGTTTAGGAAGAGAGTTTTCCCAACATTTCCATCGTCTCATTCGTTGGTATTCCCTCTCTTTGAATCGAACGTTTGGATCTCTTCTCCTCTCTCGTAATCTCCATCGATTTGCTTCTTTTACTCTTTCCAATGACCAATAATGTTTCATATAGGCCTTTTTCTTCCTTTTCCTTTCAGATAAAATTGTAGATTCCTCATTATTCATCTTGATTCAATCCCTTCATATTAATTATTATATATGTTATTTTTGATTCCGTCTTATATTTTTTTAATCTAATCCTTTTTTGGTATCTAAAAATTAAATTGATTAAAAAAATATAGGGGTTCTATAAACCTTTTAAATATCCTTTAACCGTAAAATACAAAGCATAATAAAGTTCTAACCCCTCTATTATTACCCCATTTCTCGAACAAGGCACCTTGATCAAGTAATGGGGTTATGATAGAAGGGTTAGAACTTTAGTTATTTTTGTTTTTTTACAAAAATTTAAGAAAAAGGTTTATACTAGAAGGTTTCAAAATTTTATTAATGATATTAAATTATTATTAATGATTTTTTGAATGGGTGCCAGGATCTGACGCTATTGATAAAGAAATAACTTAATCCATAATATATATGTCTGAAAAACAAATACCATGAAGGGGGAACATAGTTTTCCTAATGTTTATCTTGCTGTGTTTTATAAATCATGTAGATGGTCAGACAAATCACTAATGTAATGACAAATAAACAGTAAAGCTGAATAGTATGAATAAAAGGCATAAATGTCTTATAATTAGATCCAAAAACGGATCGGAGAAATGATTCATAACTCATTTTATCTTGTTCATTCCTTTCTCTCTATTTACATACAAGTTCTATCAATATCCTTAATGGATCCAAGATTCTACTTCAACTATAAAATTGACTCATCGTAAGATTTTTTACTTGCAGATACTCAAGGCAGTTTGGTCTGTTTATTAGAATTCCAAATACATTTCCCGCATCTGTTCTAACCAATGGATTCTGGATTTACAACGAGCGGTTTTTATCAGAAGCATAAAAGACTTTCCCATCTATTCTCTAGCCATGGATTTTAGATTTTATTAGTCCCCTTAGCGAATGTCAGTTCGGATACTACGCCAACTATAAAATCGGCTCATCGTAAGCTTTTCCACTTGCGGATACTTTCTCAGCTGTCTATTTTCTTCTTTTTTTAATCCGACCCTCTCAAAAACAAAGGATAATGAATATTCATAAATACGCTACACTTTACAGCCAATTTCATGGCTTGCATTTAGGAGGATTCAATGTGATTCAAGATACGATTTTTTTTCCCTTAGCCCATATGCGGCTTCAACCTTCTGTGATTCGAAAACTTGTTCATTTCGATAAAGTCGTCCCGAGTCAGAAACCACTCGTTCTCGCCCTAGCCGCCTATTGTAAAATGTCGGACTTATCGTGTACCGTTTTTCTTCAACGCAATGCGTCATGGATCCTTCTTTTAGAAAACGAACGGGTCATTTTCCCCACGATCCCGAATTCATCGGAATCCTCCCACAATCTTTTCAAACTTTTCGCCACACCATTTTTTGTGAAAGATCCTAAAACGATCGAACGGTATTTACAAAATCCCGTGTTCGAAAACGTGTACCGCTCCCAAAATAATCACACAATTCTATATTTAGACGAATGGGATATACCGTATCCAGGAGGACATTACTTTGATGATGATAACGGGCCCAGATTACATTTACCAGAAGATGACGGAGGGAAAAGGTATCGTCTTTGTTTTTTGTCCAACCAGGTCCATCACGAGAATGACCTCGTCCATAATTTCATCAACGAATGGAAAGATCGACCGGACGTTTATTACGATCCTCTGAAAACGCGAACGGCTTTTCCGTCTTCCTTGATTGAATTTTTACCGTCCGTGAATCCTGAGAAACCCATCCCGTTTCCCATTGAGTACAATAAGAGTACGGCGCTCATTCAAAAACAATGGACGTATCAGCACCATCCTCAATATATTGTCCAAGATATTTGGAATACGTACGATCAGAGAAATTCGCTTGAGAAGGTCGGACTCTTGATCGAATACCCGTTTCAAATCGGGTTCGAAAATGCTACTCGATCGAATCCTAACGGGAAATGCATTGGACTCGTCGTCAACGGTTCTGAACCGGAAACGATTTTATACGTTCGATCACCGTATCAGCGGTACATGGAATATCAAGCCATCCCCACGACCGTGCACTGGATTCCTATTCTTTACGAACCAGAAACCACGTATCCACTTCAACCGGTCGTACTCTGTTCGACGGTCATCGGGTTTGAATACAAAAAGGCTTTCTTATGTTTAAGTTATGTCATGCTCGAATCTCATCCGAAACAACCTACTAATAGAAACACGGCGTGTCTGTTCCGTCACAGATGTGAGCGAATTGACGTTTCTCGAGAGTTACGAATACGATTGTCAGCATGCGCTTCACCGAGTTCGATATGCTTCCATTCCTCATGATTTATGGTGTCTAACCAAAATCGAAGAAGAAAAACCAGTTCCACTTGCTAAACCCTATGCTCATCTACCTTACCTGGTTCAATCATGGCTGGAATTTTATCATCAGAATCGTTCCACGGATCCAGAAATCAGGTACGGCAATCTGAAACTCTTTCAATTGGCTCTAACTTTGGCTCGACATAAAATATGCTTTTCGGCCGAAACGGTCGAAACCGAAGAAGAAGAAGAAGGTATCATTGTACCAAGAAATTCATCGTCCCCGATCGTCATTCGCCTAAGTCGGGAAGCTCGAAAATTTCTCGATATTGTCCGGTTAAGAATTGAATTTATGGAACGACCAGTTTCCTCTCCGTGTGTTCTGTTGTAAAGAGAAAAAAAAAACGAAGCAAATACCTGTAGATTGAGAGATGGTGATTCCCTTAGCTCAGCTAGGAACTCAACTCACAAGAAGTGCGAAAGTTCGAAAGTTATCCACTGATATACACAATTCTTGAAACGATGACGTCATCTTGAAATGTCTTGTGAATCGAGTCGGCTGGAAAAAATTTCTGAGAGCTAAAAAAAAAAAAAAAAAAACTTTTTGTTAATTTTTATCATGTCTTTAAGACATGATAAAAATTAACTCTCTCTTCTTTTTGGCTGGGAAGGATGTCTCACCGTTTCGAAAAACAAACCGTGACTCATTCTTGCAATGATTGCCATGAGAAAGGATGAGTTATGATTTGTTTTTTTCAAACGGTGAGACATCCTTCCCAGACAAAAAGAAGAGAGAGTTAATTTTTATCATGTCTTAAGACATGATAAAAATTAACAAAAAGTTTTTTTTTTTTTTTTTTTTCATCTACAGAAATTTTTCTGGGCTCTCAGAAATTTTTCCTAGCCGACTCGATTGGCAAGACATCTCAAAATTCTTTCTAGAAGGGGCTCTCGCTTATCTATTTAAACATTTCAAGTTTTACTTCAGATCGCTCAGGAGGGTTGAAGAAGAAGCATTTCGTAACTTGGAGATCATATTGTATTCTTTTCCATTTCGGAATTGGTCAAGATTCGATTAGGAGCAGCAATCAAGTAATCATACATCTGATTACATCGTAGCAAATAATCGACCGTGATCCAATTGAGTTGAATATTCACAATCAACACTAAAAAATAGAGTATTTCAACGCGAGTTATTTCGTACGTCATATCTCCCCGTTGAGCGAACTGGTCGGCTATCTGATCTATTTCCGTAATGATAGTAAAAAAGTTCAATGGATCCACGACCAATTCTGTATTCCATTGAATTGTAAATGGAAGTACGAGGTTTTGTTCACTCAAAAAATACAAATAGCCGTATTTCTCTTTTTCTCGAAACAGCGTTTGAATATAGTCTCGCACCGGTTCCCGTACTTCTGGATCGCGCACCAGTTCGAGCGTGACGAGGCTCGTGAAGGGCGGAAATTTATGAAATTTGATATATTGAGGTACCACGGTATTCAGTCGAGGACGATATTTATGATGAAGAAGGTGATCGATAGGAGTCTTCAAGGATTGAAGTGTAACGATATCCATCTTTTCTTATACGAATTTCCAAATAATAAGGCCGATGATGACAAGAACGATTCCCAACAAGATTGGTTTTAGGTACGGTATATTACCCAAAACATCCAAAATACCACTCGTGATGGAACCCGTCACGTCTTGACTGAAATGCGTTAAAGCTTCTCCGATCGTGGGTCGACGGCATTTCAATTCTTGCGTCGGTGTACAATCGTGATATTGACAATCACATAATCGACAACACGTATCCTCTTTCTCGTTGTCGTACCCTTCACACGCATTCCATTGCTGAATAGGAAATCCCGTGCACGATTCGATCCCGTGAACAGGTTCGGGTTGACAACAACTCAATTCTTTAAGTTTACAAACCATGTCCCCTCCGTTGTAGAGAAAACAGCCCGAATTGTCCCGAATGTATTGGTTGACATATTGAGAACCGAGCGCGACGGCCGTCACCCCTCCTGCGGTCAGAAGAGCTTTCTTACTAAACACTTTATCAAAAGCTTTTTGAAGGGGTTTATTCTTCGCGACGACTTTAGCGACCTCCCCTGCTCGTTTGACAGGAATGTCGAATCGTTTAAATTGTTTAGCGACTTTGCCTCCAGACTTGTTAAAAAATCGCATGTCTCTTGACCCTTGCCAGATTTTCAGAAACCAAGACAATGAACGAATCCAATTGTATTTTTAGTAATCGAAAAATTCCTTGTGGGTCGGACAATATTTCGGCGTTTCGGAATATTCTCTGCCTGAACCATCTTCGAAATCCTTATGGATTGCAAATTTATTATCATCGAATGGAATCGGAATCGCATACCAAGGTCGTTGGACCTTTCCTGATTGTGAAGGAAAATTTCTCGTTTCCGAAAAATACTGTCATTTTACCGACGCGCGAGTTCCTGGATAAACATTTCCGACCCGATTTACACGACGTCCAGTTGGACGATCTCACGTTTAAACTCAACCCGTGCATCGAGCACTATATCAACCACCTGTATTCTCAAGACCCGACCGACTTGAAACGCAATAACGCCATGGATGTGTTTGATCGGCGTTTCCATTACGAACTGCTACGGAATTTAAGTGTTGGCAACACGAACGAAATTGGTTTAGGCGTGAACAATACCACGAAGATGCAAGAAGAAATGATGGTGCATTTCAAGAGCACGCTTCAGCAACGTCTTTGCGGTTTATATCACTATATTAATAATTCAAATGTAGCGACGCTCTTCGACAAGATAAAGGTATGCGACATGGCGAATGGAGGTCTCTTTGTCGACCCTAAAACGGAATTCTCTCCTTTTTACAATTTCCTGCTGGCGCATTGTTTATTCGATTTTCATAAACTACCCAATTTAGACCTCGTTCCCGAAACCGTCATTTCGAATGTCGCGTACAAGAAAGGGGTTGGGTTTTATACGTTAGAAGATATTTGTCACCCTGAACCGATTGTTGTGATGGGAGAAGAAACAGGATCTTCGTATCTCTATCAATCCAAATGCATCACGTATCCCAAAGAAACGGCTTTAAATAAACAATTGACGAGAAAGGATTTGCCCGATAATCTCATTATGAAAAATGCCATGCAGTTCTCTGATACGCGGTTCCTAACTTGCTAAATGCGAAAAGAGTTTGGAGAAATAAATTGATTTGGTTGGGGGTTAAAAAGTCAGTACAGAAAAATTTCTATTATGTGAAAAGGAAAAAAAAAAAACAAAATGGTAATATACCTTGACACAGAATCTGTTTTCATCATGTAGAAGCTTGTACACAGGCCACAGCATCAAACGATCTGAAATGAAACTCGAATGGCTTAAATAGATAAGTGAGAACACATTCTTGAAAAAAAAATGGTCTTGTTGATCGAGTCGGCTGGAAAAAATTTTTGAAATCTTAAAAAAAAAAAAAAAAAAAAAAAAAAAAAAAACTTTTTGTTAATTTTTATCATGTCTTTAGACATGATAAAAATTAACAACCCCTTCCCTTTTTGTCTGGGAATGTTGTCTCACACTTTCTAAAAATAGACCATAACTCATCCTTTCTAATGGCAATCATTCCAAGAATGAGTTACGGTTTGTTTTTCGAAAGAGTGAGACAACATTCCCAGACAAAAAGGGGAGGGTAGTTAATTTTTATCATGTCTAAAGACATGATAAAAATTAACAAAAAGTTTTTTTTTTTTTTTTTTACTTCTAATCCAGATCACGACGAGACCTGAGAGCGTACGGTTTATACGCAAATTTACTAAACTTGTTCTTCATAGAACTGGCAGAAACCTCACCTAAATAGACTGGATCCTCATTGCCTTTTACATCCTCAGCCTCCTTCTTAGGCTTCTCTTTCTTGAATGGTTTGCACAGATCTGGATTGATCTTGCCTTTGATGGGAACCTGGTCTGGATCCACCTTTTCAGTTTTGATTTTCTCTTTATCGAAGGTAGTGGAAATGGTTTCGTTAATAATATTTCTCGAAGAAGGTTCTAAAATATTTAACTGAAACACGGGTTTTTCGATCATATTCAGAGCATCTTCTTGAAAGAGAATCATATCTCTACAAATGCCTCCTACTCTACAATACAAAGCGTCCGTTTCGTAAAAGTACCGCGAATTAATTTTAATATTTAAAATACCAATAAACATATCGTTATTCACAAATTCTTGGTCCAGGGTTTCTTGAAACACGTTTAAAAGGGTCGTTCCATCAAACACTTTGGTTTTGCGTAAACACCATTGATTTTGAGACATCTGAGAATTCAGATCATTTCGTTGACTCATTTGCCGACACGCTTTACAGAGAGAAGGTCTACATTTTTCAATGAAGAACCGACATTGTTCTGAAATCAGCATTTGGGAATGATCGGCGGCCACGGCTTTGGTAATGTCCACCAGAGGAGGACAGAGTTTACATATGAAAGAATGGGCATTCAGATTCCTCTTATAATTAGTAGCGCAGAGAACCCAATACCCCGCTACGAGAATATTATAATGATGATTGAAATCTTTAATATTTTCAATCTGAATATAACCTTTTTCTACGGGATGCTGGAACGGGATCGCTTTAGCTTGAAAATCTTGAAACTGAGGATTGTTGGCTAATATATTTTTCCATTCCCGGCTCACGAGGTTTAACGTTCTCGGGTTATTTTCAACGATTTCGTCAATCCCCGCTTTTAAAATCGGGTGCGCAAGAATACGATCGATTAACTCTGAATATTCCATAGTTCCCCTTTATTATTATTTTATGGACTTCTAAACATCTCGGTCTGTTTCCTCAATTCTTTAGCGTACCGGTCAATGATTTCAATCGTTTGATTCATGCAATAGGTTAAGAATTCATCTTTAATGTAGGCTGTATGCGACCCCTGCCAATCTAACCCTCCTGTCAGAGTTTGTACGTCCCATTTGATGTATTGCAATAAAACATCGGTCCATTCTTTCACAGTCATATTGGATCGAATGCTTCGATCCACGAAATCCAATTTATTCAGCACGGATCTAATATATTCCTCCGACGAAAAAACGGTTTTTCCGTACACGACATCAAATCGTAATCGAAAATAGGACACGTATAATTGATAAAACAGGTCGCTGAGCATTTTGAAATCGGACGATTTGGAGGGAGAAGGGGTTGGTTCGGTTTTAATGTGTTCCAATTCCTTTTGCAAGTGGGCTTTTTCGTCCAGACATCGATCTAAAGCGTGTTTGGCCTCTTGTAAATCCAATGACAGACCTCTTACATAGTCTTCGTCGACCGTCGATACGTGCTTTCGTTTATATTTCGAAGTATCGGACATTTCTACATCCTGCGGAGCTACGAGAGCTTTAGCCAGTTGGTTTTCTAAAGTTTGGTTTCGAGACCGAGACACTTCCAGTTGGTTTTGTAAATCTTTCACTTCCCGCTGTAATTCCTCCACTTGATCCGTAGGATACGTAATGGCCGGTACAGTAGTGGGTTCTTTCACTTCGGTAATGTGAGGACGTTCCTACAACTGCCGTCGGTATAGGTCTCGTTCCTGCTCGAAATATAAAATCACCGAATTCGCCAATTCTTCAATGGGATCCGGTATGTTCGGAAACTGGGCTCGAAGCGTGACAATTTGTTTATAAACGAGATCTTGAAATTGTCGATGCTCGTGAATCACGTTTTGGAGTTGATGGACAACGGCTTGCGGCCAATCTTCTCTTTGATCACTAGGGTCATTCTGAAGGATCGTTTTTAGGAACGTGGTCAATTTCGTTTTGGCGTAGAGGAGGTACTCATTACATTTCGTATAATTACTTTCGACTTGATCGAGTTTCTGTTTCAATTCGAAAAGTTGTTCTTTGGTTTTACGGAGCTCGACTTCACAATCGTTGCGATTCTCGACCTGTCGAGCCCATTCGATCATGCTCGACGCCAAATTATCGAATTGAACGACCGGTATTTCGGGAAAATGACCTTTCAGTTGCGCCAATTGCGTTTCGAGGGTCCTCTCTAGATTTTGTTTGAAATGGAATACTTTTTCGAGTTCCGAGAGAATCTGATGGTAATCCGTGGCCCCAAAATACGCATTCCATTTAGTCCGTATCAGAGTTACCAAATTCGTTTTCAGGACCTCCAGTTTCTTTTCCAAAGCGACGCGTTGCCGTTTTTCATGTTCTAGACTCTGCTGTAATTTTTTATGTTCTTGGCTACGATCCCGATGGAGTTGAGCTTGGATTTGTTGTAGGACCTCCTTCGCTTCGTTCTGGTTCTCAATCGATTGTTGAAGATCGTGCAATCGTTGCAAGAGGGTCGTGTCTTCCATCATGCTTTTAGAGGAAGAAGGGAGACTGTGAAGAACGGAATGAGCTAAATTGTCGGGCGTTAGCGATTGATTTAAAGCATTCCCGAGAAGTGTTAATTGGTTCAAAAGCTGTGTTTGCCAATTTTGTAAATACTGGATATACGTTTGAATTTGCTGGAAGAAAAACGTTTTCCAATCTTGGTTCGCACCTAAAGGTTTCCAAAATGAGGGGGGAAGGATCGTCTGTAAAAACGTCATAAACTGCGTTTCGTGGAACTCCTTCATTTGTTTAGCCATTTCGTCTCGAAGAATCGTCTCGATATGAGGATTTTTCTTTTGCAGCGTGTCAAGAACGCGTTGAATACCTTCCTGGAAATGTGTTTCGGACTCGATTTTCCATTTTTGCAGGAGGTCGGTTCGTTCTTTCTGACCCTGCTCCAACTGCTTTTCCAATATCCGTTTTTCGTTTTGACAAAGGGTCAATTGTCCTTTCAGTTCCTCGTTCAATTGCTGGACGTGCTGTTTTTGTTCCGATTGATACGATGTTAAAAACTGGTCGAGGGTTTCTTGTAATTGCTCTAATTTAGATCGCGACGACTCGATCATGAGCTGCTGAGAAGGAGGCGATTCGAGCGGTAAAGTTTCAATGACCGTAGTTGTAGAAGAAGGAGGAAGTTTCAGTTGCTCGATCGTTTCTTGTAAAGCCATTTGCAAAGGGCGGATTAAACTTTCCGTTCGTTGCATCCATTCTTCAAGTCCTGTTTCGTAGCGTTGGTGGAGCATTTGCCATTCGTTCATCAAACGGTTTGGAAACTCGATATTATTATTATTCAATTGTTGTTGTTGTGGTTGTTCTACTATTTGCCTCTGCCATTGTATTTTTTCAGACTCGTGCGTTCGAATTTGTGTCTGTAAGGTTTCGTGATCTCGTTTCAATTGCTCCCACTGAGTTTGTAAGGTTTCGTGATTCCGTTTCAGCTGCTCCAACTCAGTCTGCAGGGTTTCTTTCTCCCATGTAAGGCGTTCCAATTGTCGTTGCAAATCCACGACTGAATGCTCTTTTCCGAATCGAGCGGTATTCACATATTGTTCTTTTTCTACTAGAAAATAACGCATTTCGTTTCGGTGCTCTTGTTGGAGCGTCTCGATTTGTTTCTCAAAAGCTTTCCGATCTGCCTCCAATTGAGTTTCCAAAGAAGCGATTTTGTTTTCCAGGTCCTGCGATTCCATCGGAACAATCTCTTCCAAATGCAAGCCCGAAATGCGAAACAAGAAATCGATGATGCTCGAACTCTTTTTATACAGTTGAGGATAGAGATGGAGTAAAGGTCGACTCAGGAGAAAAGCATCGATCACGTCGTCTCGAAGATTTTGTTTGAGACCATCGACAACATTTAAAGATATAAAAGTGGGGTCGGACTGGTATTGAATAAGACATCGAACCAGTTCTCGTAACATTCTTTTCTCTTTGCTTTTTTTTAAATCATTAAAAGGTAGGCTACTTTGTTCAAATCGAGCAACATATATTGATATTTTTCTTCGGAGCGGGACGATAACCAAATCATGACTTCTTTCAAGTAGCGACGATTCTTTCTAAAGTGGGAAACGTATATTTTAAATCCTTCTCGGGTCCATAATTCATTATTTCGGTAAAACGGTAGCCAATAATTACATTGTTCACGATTCACGTCGAGGAACGTTTCATGATGGAATGACGCAATCATGGGCGAAACATACATCACTAAAGACATATTCAAAACGACAAACCAAACACCGGTTAATTTCGTGTCGTCAAAAGTAATTTCACAAGTATAAAAGTCCGATGGAATAGAATCCGTATGCAGGTAAGGTGGAAGGGAGCGTTTCCACAATTTATGAAGTTTGGCAGCCAATTGAGCACTCGCAGCTTGTCCCGTTAAATGTATGAAGTGGAGGATGAGCATGGGATGTAAATAGTGATACCAGTTGGACCACGATTCCCAGACGTGCGTATTTCGTTTGAAAAATCGGAGGCGCATGCAATGCTCTAACTGGAAAGGTTCTCTTTTTATGTAGGTCATCGTCAGATCGCTTAAGGCGCGAAAAGCCATATTGCGAGGAAGTACTTTCCAGAACAAGGAAAACGGATTGATGGTCGAACAAACAAATAAGGTATTATTTTCATAGGAGACCTTGATAAAATCTCGAGAGGGAAATAAACTTTGTAAAAACTGATCGGTCGTATCTCTAGAGACGTTAATCCAACGAGGATCCTCTTTTGTTCCATGCACGCAAAAGACCAAAGACCCACGAGGAAACGGATAGTCTTTGTCTAAATTTTCTCCTTCGAAAATGAGTTGATTTTCACTGACCACGAGAATGCAAGGTGCTCGAACGAGACCCGGGCTAAAATGTTTCAAAGTATCGACATGGAAGATGGCTAGTTTGAAACGAACAGCTATAAAATAATATTGTCTATAAACATTTCCATACGCTTCCACATAATCCGAAACATTGTAATACTTTTCATTATCCATGACAGAGCTTACTTTATCTCGCCTTCTTCCTCGAAAGGAATAAGTCTACAGAGCCAACTTACACGCTTTATATATACATGAGAGATGACGTCATTCAAGGACATAAACAAGGACGTTTATGTCTAGAAAAGTAAAAGCTGGCTGGGAAAAATTTCTCAGATAATCTGAAATGTATATTAAAAAAAAAAAAACTTTTTGTTAATTTTTATGATGTCTTTTAGACATGATAAAAATTAACTGTCCCCTCTTTTTGTCAGGGAAGGATGTCTCACTCTCTAAAAAATATACCTTGACCCATTCTTTTATTGGAGTTCTATTTTTAGAAAGGATGAGTCATGTTCTATTTTCCGAAAGTGTGAGACAACATTCCCAGACAAAAGGGGAAGGTAGTTAATTTTTATCATGTCTAAAGACATGATATAAATTAACAAAAAGTTTTTTTTTTTTTTTTTTTTAAATATCTACTTTAGAATTTTTTCTGAGCTCTGGCTAGAAAGAACTCTGGTTTATCTATTTAAGACGTGCGAAACGAATTTCACTTTAAATCATTCTGTGCCGTGAATTCAACAGTATATAGGAACAGACTTTAGGAAGGTAAAAGTGCTCAGTTTATTTATTCTTTAGAGGAGCACGTGGAGATTTTATAGGATATTTACTTACAAAGCATTGCTTGTATTTTTTTAAGAAATATTAATCAAGTTAAAGATATATAATCATGTCGCAGAGCTTCCATTATTTAACAAGGATTAATTTGGTTGGAGATGCGCCCAACGATGCTTACATTTTCTACCAGATGTCGGGAGGAATCTTTTACTGTAACCGAAAAGACTACGCACAATTTTCTCGATTTTATACTCGAACGTCTGCCGAAAATCTTTTTTTAACGATGGATCTTTGCTCGACGACCCATCATTCCCTTATCCTAGGTATTGATATTAAAACCGAATGCGATGCATCCCTTCCTTCATCTATGCTCTACGATTATGTAGATTCTGTTATTCTCTCAACCTTAAAATTTTACATTTTATCCCTTAAGCATTTTACTTTTATTGTGGCTATCCGTCCAGGAGGTGGTATTCATGTCCATTTGCCGGAAATCTCGATCGCTCATGATGATTATATTCAATTCTGCAGCCAACTTCAACCCCGGTTCTATTACGAAACATCTGAATTTATTTTCCAGTTGGACGTTTTAGCGAATGCGACGCTTGTGAATTCCTCCAAGCCCTATACGAATAAATACGAACCCATGCTGATTATTTATGTAGACGAACAAACCACCTGGCGTTTAGATTTGACCAATCCCAATGCTTTCAGCATGCGATTGTTAGGCATTCAATCAAAATTTAAACGTCGCAAGGATAATACCAATTCCTTTTTTCGTAAACTGCTCCACCTCCAGCCAATGGATATTCAAAAACAACTTTATGAATATATGATGCCTGTGGTGACACTGTACGATCCTTTGTATCGAGTATCGTATCCCACGCTTATTAGCAAAGATGAGGAAGCTGGACCCGACGATGAAAAAGTGGCTACATTTGTGTATAAACTAAAAACCCCGATGTATATTTACAAAGGGAAGGATTTTGGAACCGAAGGTCATCATTGGTTAAAAACGTTTTACTTTATCAAGTTTAACGGGTTTGGGATTTCAGACTTTGAATTAAATAACCGGGCTCTAAAACGATGGTACCGGGAAAGTCAAAATTCTATCTTCATCGAAAACGATGTATTCCAGACGGTGAATCAAGCTCTCAAGTTAGACAATCCTAGTTTGCATTCCGATCCCAATCCCCTTCGTACGATTATGCAGTACAATCAAGGTTACTATTTTTTACCTGTCTTTTGTGCCTTGTGTCAACATTTACGAATGTCCTCCCATACACTCGCACCCCATTTGCGTACGATATTAGAATCTCACGAACTCATAGATTCTGTAGAAAAAATCAACAGTAAAATTATAGATATCATTTCCCAAGATTTTACTCTCGACACGATCCTCTTTTGTGGTTCGAATCTCAATCCTAAAATTTACAAATTTAAAGATAAACTGGAAGCTATTATCAAAACCATGAAAGGCGTTATTTTATATTCGGTGTCTGGAGATCAGCTCGTGGAACAAATTCATCGAATTCAAGAGCGATATTTTCCGATTCTCGTCATTACCATGCACAATTCCTGTAAGAAACCTCAACGCTATATGTGGAATAATATCCACGAGTACTGGCAAGAAGTGCCCCACCAGATAGAAATTCTAAACCTGATGAATGCCATCTGGTCCTCCATTCAGGCCTATGCTCGGAATCAGTTTGCCGATAAAACTAAAAACATGTGTCCATTCACAGACATTATGAAACAGGTCAACATTAATTATGTAGTCTCGTCCATTCTGAGTCGAACCAACATTGATCGTAAAATCATTCAAATGGATCGACATAAATGGCATATTCGAACCCACGATGGGGTTCTGAATCTCTTGACGGGTCATGTAGTAGAGACGGTTCCGGAATTTTACCTATCGGATCGACGTCTGGGCATCAATTTTAGTCGACACGAGTTGATGCAATTTCGTCACGATCCGGATTTGATAGCCATCTATCGTTTATTAACCGACCGGAAATTTTTTCTACAATACCTGAAATGCTGTTTTCTCGACCTCACGGACGATTTACTGGATACACTGCGGGAAAAAGTGCGCGAGTTTCATGACAAACTAGAAACCAACCCGCTCATTCAAAGCATGCTTCATTTTTATGTGCACATGTGTTTCGAATACGATCTGTTCATGTACCTTTTAGATGTCCTGGCCAGTCTTCTCATTGCGACCAATTACGGTTGCAAATTTTTTATTTTGAAAGGCAACACGCGCAATGGAAAAAGTAAATTCTTTCAAATGATCTCGAAGGTCTTTGGAGGCTATAGTCATGGTATTCGAGCCGTCAATTTACAAACGACGAGTGGTCAAGGACTATCAGCCCAACCCGAACTGGCCTCTTCGTTATTTTGTTGTCGGGTAGTGACTGTTGAAGAAATGTCGGGAAAATTAAACGAAAACCTCGTGAAAGAAATCACGGGTAATTCGACCACCAGTTTTCGGAATTTGTACGAGCAAAATGTAGGAGCGATTCCCAGTGCCAAACTCATGGCTTCTACCAATACGTTCCCAGTGTGTACGGCCACAGAGGCGTTTAATGATCGCGTGGTAGCAATTCCTTTTGACGCCGTGTTTACGAAAAATGCTCCATCCCTCACCTCAGAACAAGTGATGCAGGATCAATATTTACTTGAAACCAAAGATTCTATCGTCGAAGATTCCTATAAAGGTTTCTTTTTAATGATTTATCTGCATCTGGCCCACAATATTAACATGGAGGACGGCATGATCTGTTACCGTTCCGAACCTGAAATATTAGTAGAATTCAAAAAAGAATTTTTATCTTCGACCGATATTTTTACACAATTCAAACAGTATGCCGATGTACAAATCATTCCCGGTTCTGTTACGACCTTTAACGAACTGAAATCGGCCATTCGACAATTTTTGAAAACGATGCGCGACACCTCCATCCACGAAACGGAACTCATTATGCGTTTCAATGATGAATTTGGACATTTGAAACGGACCGAAATGGATTTCAGTTCCTTTTCAGCCGAAAATAATATTTCTTCGTCTTTGGATATAGTAGAACCCCTTCAGTTTGAAAATGCCGAATTGAATTCGTCTCTCAAACGAAAGCATGACGACGAAGAAGGAGAACACTCAACCACGAAACATTTAAAAGTGGACGATGAACCCATTTATTGCCTCAGCATAAAAGACAAGTTATTTATTACGATAATGTTATCATCAAAAATCTGAAAAAAGACAAGAATTACTAACCTTTTTACATATGCATGAGGTAGGTTCCCAACATTTCATTGTGTAATGACTTGGAAAAAACAAAAGTTGACTGAAGAAAGCCAGATTTCAAGATGTTTCTTCTTCAAAAACACAGAATCATGTGAAGTGAAACTCGCAATGCTGAAATATATAAGTGAGAGTCCATTCTTAAAAAAGGGTGATGTCCGGTCGATCGAGTCGGGTTGGAAAAATTTCTAACAGCTGAAAAAAAAAAAAATACCCCCCCCCTTTAAGTCTGAAAATTGATGTCTTCAATTTTTCGAAAATTGAAGACATCAATTTCGGAAGAAAAAGGGGATTTTTTTTTTTTAATAAAATTTTTTCTCAAGAACGTTGTTCTTACAGTCCTGGTATTGACATTAACGTAGCTGCTAGAATAAAAGCCATTGTAGGTATTTCAGCTAAGCACAAACAGAGGCATGGAAACAACTTTTTAAGAATTTCTTCAACGGGTACCGTGGATTGATAAACGCAGTTTCCTGCAGCATCGCATGTGCGTTTATAATGTTCTGAGAGAAGATACTTGTACTGTTCAAAATAATTCCAGGGAATGAGGACTTTTCCACTACATGTTTTAGCAAAGTAGATTTCACCTTGGGCATCTTTCAGGACGTAAGGTTCTTCATTTTTCACTAAATAATATTCGTTCCCTCGGAAATCCACCGGGTATCGTTCTTTTCCGTCCGCGTATTTGGCCAGAACGAATTCGTTTTGAATTTGAATAACGAGGGATTTTTTACGTTGTAGAGGATATTTTTCATTTCCTTTCCGATCTTTGGCATAATATGGAAGGCCGTCTCGGGTTTTAGCGAAAATCACCTTTGTTGGGATAGATTTCCCCCTTTTGGGAGTGAATGGCATACCTTTCATGACCATATTCACTTTTCACAAAGACGGGATCTTTTTTTCGATATTTGTAATATTCGCTACCATATCGATTCGGATAAAATTCCATTATATTGCTTTATCTTTTCAAAACTAAATTTCTCGTCTAATGATTTTATTTTTACTTTTCTTCGTGAGCATGTTTAGCTAATAAATATTGATGATATTTATTGCCGTGCATTAAATAATCCATTGTGATCCAAGTATATTTCGGATTCGCGAGTAGTGCGTAAAAATATAAGAGATAGATGCAAGTGATATGGTAATGAGCAGAATCTTTAGGAAAAAACTGACTGGCCATTTTGCGAATAGGGTCTAAGACTTCTTCATTCGATAAAATAAATTCTTCATCATTCCATTCCAGGGCATTAAACAGGGGCTGCTGATCGATTAAAAGATATAGGTGTCCATATTGCGACATATTATCTAACACGTGACGGATATGAGCAACGGCCTGTGATTGAAAATCTCGAACGAGTCGAGGCGTAATCTCAAAAAATAAATTCAGAAACCGGTACGTCGCTTGATAGTTTTCAAGTTGAGGATTTTGCCCAATCACGAATCGGATGAGTCGATCAATCGGTAATTGAATAGTTTTCAAAACAGAAATATCGTAATACTCTGCCATGCTTGTTTAATCCTTCGAACCGAAGAAGAAGAAAAAAAAATTAAATTAAATTGAAAAAAAAAAAATGAATCATTCAACCTTTCTTCCATGGCGAATCACCGAACGGTTCAATCGACAAATAGGTCCCTCCTTTCTATATATTGTTCTTATTTCCCATACTGCCACGTTTAATTTGGAAAGAGATTTAAAATCGACCTTGGGTCTTCAATCTTGGTCCTTAATACAATTTCTACAAAAGTTTCGTCAACATCGAGTGGGTATAGAATATATAACTCTGTTCACTCGCAAGGATAAGATACGTCTAGGACCTATTGCAGTACAAGTATCAGAGCGGATTTGTTTCCAACAATTAAAGAAAAAATATGGAACTCAATCCATCCACTTAGTTGGAGCCACCTATCTAAAAGGCAAATTGAGAGATTTTCATGTGATAACCGTAGAGGATTTTAGATTCAATGTTCTCCTGAAACAAGATGACCGATAAAAATAAAACATGGAATCCTATATCGTTCTCAATTTCGAAGGTTTCGAATTGAATGGTGATCCTCTCGCCAAAGAACTTAATCTTTCTTATAATGATGACTTTTCCGACTATATTATTAAAGAAGTGGCTTATATCACCCATGATCGTTCCCAAGGCATTATCTACGTGGAACCACCCATACCGTGGTCTGAATTATCCTATTCCGCCAAACAAAGTGTATCAAGTGTTCATTTACCGTTAGCGGATATAACGCAGGGCTTTTCATGGAATGAGGGTCATTTGCCGTACGATCAATTAAAACCGTTTCTCGTAGCTCTAACGGCAGGATATAAAAACATTTACTGCCCTCATTATTGGAAAATTAATGTTTTGTACCAGATACTGGCCCGTCCTATTTATTTCAATTTCGTCTCCAAGAACAAGGAGGCGTTTCATACCGCGCCCATACCAATGAACTATGAATATTCATCGTTTTGTCCGAAACATATAGGTCGGACCAAATATTGTGCTTTCCAAGAAGCTTTGTTTTATTTTCATCGCCTTCAAGAGTACAAGAAAGAAACCTTTCCGTTTGTCATTCATAAATCTTTAGAAAAAAATGAAAAAGAAAGAGACTTACCTCCAACATTATCCAACACGTTATAGAATACTTTTTTTTTTCCTTCCCCATGAATGAGTCAACTAGGATCTAGGTGGGTCCCTCTTCAACAGCACGTACACATTTGAAGCGAAACTCGAAATGCTTAGATAGATAAGAAAGAGTTCATTCCTAAAAAAAATGGTGATGACTTGTGAATCCAGTCGACTGGAAAAAATTTCTCAGAGCTATTAAAAAAAAAAAAAAAAAAAAAAAAAAAAAAAACTTTTTGTTAATTTTTATCATGTCTTCTAGACATGATAAAAATTAACTATCCCCTTTTGTTTTCAATTATGTCTCACCATGTTTCTAAAAATACACCATGACTCATTTATTTCTTGGAATTTTATTTTTAGAAAGGGTGAGTCATGGTCTAATTTTCGAAAGGGTGAGACATCATTCCTAGACAAAAAGAGTAGATAGTTAATTTTTATCATGTCTAGAAGACATGATAAAAATTAACAAAAAGTTTTTTTTTTTTTTTTTTTTTTTTTTTTTTTTTTTTTTTTTAGCTTTGAAAAATTTTTTCCAACCGACTGTATTGACAAGACATCCCAATCTTTTAAAGAATGGATTGTTTCAGATATTTTTCTTTCTCTCACGACTTTAGTTTTTAAACAGTATATTAATGCAGATTAGGAACGCAAGTATGGCCAAGATACCTATCATAGAAAGAATGATTTTAGTCCAGTTGGTGGTGGATTGATGATTATTTTCGTCAGACTGTATCGGGTTGGCATACATTTTCTTTTTTCTTTTCTTCTTTTTCTCTTCCTCTTCCACTGAATCTTCATGTCCTGGAAGACCGCTTTCCACTTTCTCGACCACTTTGCCCTCCGAGTTATTATATATAACTTTATAGGGTTGGAACCCGTGTCGAGAAGCGCGTTTAGATCTCAAATTGGTCAAATAATCCATCGGTTTCGAATGCGATCGGTACAAGTAGCCTATCAAATTTTCGGGTTCAATTCTAGGGTCTCGTATAAACGCAGGCATCCAGGGCTTGTCATTTAAATTGGGAACAATGATGATTTGATCACACGTGATGGGGTATCCACTCGCAAAGATTTGTTCCTCACTCACTTTCTTGAACTGGACAATGTACTCGTTATTGTATCGATCGACCGGGTAGTAATATTCACCCAATTTATTTTGAGCGTACCGGTTTCCTAAAGGTTTTTGGGTAATGCGCTTATCGGCATGAATAATTTCCGGATAGATTTCATTATTGTCTGCATCTTTGGCGTATCGTTTCACGGCCGGATCTTTCATCAATTGATCGTACGATCCTTTGTCCGTCACTAAATATCGTTCGTTGCCGTGTTGATCGACCGGGTAAATAATGACCCCGTTCTTATCATGAGCATAAAAGAATTCTTTCAGCCTCGTCATGGCGAATTGACCGCTGTCCGGGTAAATTTCGCCTCCATCCGCTTTCCGCGCATACACTTGGTTCTGATCGGTATCTCTTCCAAAGATGACTTGCTGAGTGAAAGGGTGAAGGATTTGATAAAATTCATCGCCTGTAGCATTTTTAGGATAGATGGGTTTACCCTGAGAATTGATAGGATAGAACGGAATACCGTTTTTATCGAGGGCGTAAGACATGTATTCGGGCTTGTGTTCCGTATCGTCGGCCAACAAGGGATATTTTTCATTTCCTGTCTCATCTTTAGCATAATAATACCGCCCGTCGGCATCTCGAGCAATCATGTCGTTCCCAAACAAATCTTTGGGATACATCTCGGCCCCGGAATGCTCTTTGGCATAAATTTCTCGACCCTGGTACTTTAGAAAGACGGGCAAGTTATTGATTTTTCCATAATACTCTTCAAATTTTTTTTCTCCACCGATATACACGGGTTTTTTAGCATAATGGGGAACTTTATATTTGTCTAGGGCATACAGTAGACTGGGATCGTCAGTGGTAATATATGTTTCAAATTCCCTTCGATCCTTTCTATATCGTTGATTTCCAAGATTGTCGACTGCATAATACTCATCTTTTGCCATCGAAGATCCTTTGGTAATCGTTTTGCTTTATTCGTCATTGTCGTCGTGGTAAATTCTCGGATAATATTCGTCCAAGTTTTCATCTTTCGCATAAATGCCTCCTCCTAAAGCATCTAAGGCCGGTTCGTCCCTATTTCCAAATCGAATATACGTTTCGAGACCGTTGAGTTGCTTGGGATAGTATTCGTCCCCACTCGCTCTCTTAGCGTAATAAGGGGTTCCATCGATGTTCCTAGCCGGCATTTCATTGTGCAAACGATCTCGAGCGTAAATTTCATCGTTGAATTCGTTGACGGGATAATATTCGCCTAGCGTATTGTTTCGGAAATACATTTCGTCCTGATCCGGAGAGAGTTCAAACAGCGGTCGTTTTGTGACGAGATTAAACGGGTATTGGAATTTATTGTTCTCTAAGGGAATATAGATCCGTTGACCGTTGGAATCGAGAGGGGCATATTCGATAGGGAATTGATTGACATTCGATAGGGAATCGATTTTTCGAGCATAGTAAGGCTTTTGATGCTCGTCTTTGGCAAAATAGGGTCGATGGTGCTCGTCTAAAGCATAGATTTGTTCTTTGGTCTGAGGATTTTCCGGATACCATTCTTTTCCTCCGTAGAACAGATACACCATTTTTCCGTTTTCCATGGGAAACATGGGTTCCCCATCACTATCAAATCCATACACGGGACGGTTTTGGGCGTCGACGGGTAAAATAGAACGGTTCAGATGATCGACGGCATAGACAGGGGTTATTTTACCGGTGATGGGAGAGATTTGTTTTGCAAACACAATATTTCCATCGGGATCCAGCATATAAAATTCATCTCCTTGTCGATTCTTAGCATAAATCTCATTTCCGTCAGCCAATTTGGCATAGCGCTTATCTGATTTCATTCGATCGGGGTAGTATTTTTCGTAATTCAGGAGATCTCGCCTATGCCGACGAATTATTTCCTCATCCACGTCCATGGGAATATTGCCTACATTATCATTATTAGGAGGATTGTCATGGATTGGAGGAGGATGGTTAGATGGATTGCTTGGAGGGTGATTGTTAAGGGGGTTGTCAACGACTGGGTCTCCTACATGATTAGGAGGAGCTGCTTCCATTCGAAGCAATTTTCGTTCCGCTTTATGAGATTTGGATTTATCCCTTCGAACCATTTTTTTAAATTAATATGAGTTACTTTATTATTATCTCTTCTCTTCTGACTCAGAACAAAGAAAACAAAAATATGGTATCGATCCTCTTATGGATTTTATTATTTCTCTTTATCCACCATCCCGTTTATAATGCTTACCAGAATATTACGTATCGGACCCTTTATTACGAGACATAATGTCAAGAATAGAGAAGAAGAAAAAAAAACAAGTGGATTCCTTAACATTAGGAACGCTTTTAGTCGCTGGAGCGTATACGTCCTTCGTGATCCTGTTTTGTCTCATTTTAACACAAAGCTGGTTCTTTCTCCTTTTCCTCCTCATCAACGGACTCATTTTTCTCTTTCTGGCTTTTGGATACATTCGCAAGCTGACGATTTTTACAACTTTCGGGGAATTGCTCGGCAGTTTGGTGCAAAATAAAGACGTGGGAGATTGGTATTGCCGTTTTCGTCAATGGTGGTTTAAGTAAAGAGAATGGATGCTCAAACCTTTAAACGTTTAAAACGAACTTATTTAGAAGGTGAACCGATCGTTTCGAACGAACTCCAAGAAAGCCAGGCTCGTGTTTCACCGTTCGTGGCTCATAAAATTCATGAACTTTTACACTTCAAAACCCGTTCTTCTCCAGCTCCTCCTCCGGGTATCGACGTCACCCACTTTACGACCGCTTTCCGAGAAGAAGAGCCCCAACAACGATTAGATGAAGTCGTCGTCACCTATTTATTATTCATGGCCAATTTAATGAACCAAGATAAATGGGGACGGACGTTTCTACGACCTGGAGCTTGGGTAGGCGAATACAGTTGGATTCAACTCTTTAAATTGACCACGTACTGCGTCTTAACGCTCCTGTACCGTATTCGATGGAAGAGCGAATACTTTTTCTTTTTAGACGAAGCGGTGATTGAATTACTCCAGGGGAAAAGTCAGGCGATTCGAGACTTGATGACCCGGATCGGCCTTTCCGTATCCCCACAACCTTTTCCAGCCGAAGATTATTTTCATCACATCAATTACCACAACACGTTGGTCTTTGGTCCTTATTACTGGCGGCTTTTACATTGGATGGCCGAAGCGTTTTCAGTTCAGGACGAGCAGGACGAGGATATTCGTCTCGCGAAAACTCTTTGGAGAGACTTTGTGACAGAATCTTTATATCGAACTCTCCGATGCGGGATTTGTGTGTATCATTACTTATCCAAACTCAAAACGTATAAAGAACGGTTTTTAGGCGAACACTTTGCCCACGTCTGGTTTCAATTTCATAATGAAGTGAATACCAGTCTTCAAAAGCCACCTTATCCTGAATCGGAATTCCAGAAAGATCAAGAATATATGCGAGCTGCGTTAAAAAAATAAAGAATAAGAAGCATGGGATCTTTTCTGACTCGTCTCGGGAATCAAGTATGCGGAACAACCAGCATGGGTTCCATTCAAGATCTTTTCAAGAAATGTCAAGACGCACCCGTGACCGTTGTATTAGGTAATTTAGGAAGGCATCCTTCCCTCTTATCCTATCATTTGGAAACCCTTTTTGTTCGACATCATAAAACGGTCCATATTCTTCTCGACGATTCCAACGATTGGTTCGTCAGCGGGTTAGATCCGTCTTACGAATGCGACGGCACGCATTGCGATCTTCTCATCTGGATCGAACCGAATTTTGGAGACTCGGTGGTCAAACCAGCCTATGCCTATCGTCTCATTGTTTTCACGAGCCATCTTCATCTCAATTTATCTAATTGTCAGTTACTGAATTATCATTTAGGCGATCCCTACGACCTTCCTTCCAGTACCATGAAACCGTGGATCGAAGATGAGGCTGAAATATATCCACACAATGAAGTGCTGTACCCAAGGAAATATCAAACTGAGAGATGGTGGAATAAAGTCGAGAATGAAATGGATGTTGTCTTTCATTTGAAACTGTGTCGGACAGCTCAAGAATGCTATCTCAGCATGTTAAACGCTCTCGAGATTGTTGGAAAGTATCGTCCCAAAACCTGGCGATTCCTTCTTTCCGAATATATGAAAAAGTCATTGGCTTTAAATCTTCGGATGGGATTAAAGAAATGGGATGAATATCAGTCCCAATCCATTCCATCGGTTCGAGTCCAATCCCTACATCCGTCATCGGCTAATTTACTCAAACCCATCTATGGTCTCGATTCCTTTTTCCAGTCTCAATTAGTTTCCTCACTCTGGTTTTCTTCCTCAGGTTCGATTGATTCTGTTTCCTCCTCCTCTTCCTCATCAGAAGTTTCCCAAGGTCCCAATAATTCATACATGAGTAAATCATCTAAATCAGCCTCATCGTCTGAAAACCTGATGCGGTTTTCATAATCGTAAATTACATCATATAAAAAAGAACGTCGAAAAGGGAGAAACATAGAAATTAATTTCTGCAGGGCATCTTCAAACGGTTCTCGGCAGAGAGGACACGTCAATGCTTTTTCTCTCCAAATGTCAATACATTTCGTGTGGAACTGATGTTGACACGTTAAAGTAGAAATGGTTTCTACATCTTCGGCAATGAGTTCGTCTAAGCAAATTGGACAACATTCGGCCATTTTGTTTCTACTGTTTCTTCTTATTATTATAAATATTTTTTTTGATTCAAAAACCTATTAAAAAAATTATAAATAAGTAAGAGTTCTTCATTATACCAAAAATAAAAGAAGCATCATGTCTCCCTCAAAAACTAGTAAATTAGTCTACTCTATTTATGAAAATCAATATGAAACTTGGTGTTTACAAATGCATAAAGATCTAAATCATACCGAAACACTTCAAGAATATCACCAATATCTTATTGATCAAAAACAACGTTCCGCGAAATATATTTCAAACGCTTTAAATGCTATTCGACGAAAATGGTTCTTACCTTCTGCAGATGAGGTGGTGGTCAAGAAACCTCGTCGTCGAAAACACCAACGTTTTACAGCAGAGCAGATGAATCAAATCCGTAATCACTGTCTCTCCAATTATGAAACAGATGAACTGTCGCTGATAGTCTTATTACTTTTAGAAACGGAATTGAGGATGATTCACATCTTGGGCTATCTAAACGATGATCCAGAGAAACGAAAAGAGTTTGCGTCTAAATCTTTAGAAGTCTATAAGGATCCAAATCAGATAAAGTTATTCCAGTTTCTTTTCAATGCTCCTCCATCCAAACTATTTGGAAAAAATCATTACCAGTATTTATTTAATCTAAAGCGACGATTGAAGAAACAGTATAACATCAAAGGGGCTTCCTTCGAAATGCTGAAGCGGTCTCGATATCTCGTGAAAGCAAAGGCGAAAACGAATGAATCAGAACCCAGTGAGTGAAACTTATATATCGACTTATATATCGTTATCAACATCTCCAAAAAAAAGAAAGTAAAACCGACCGACTGGTGGAAAATATTTCTCAAAAAAATTTAACGTGGTATAAAAAAAAAAAAAAAACTTTTTGTTAATTTTTAAACTTTTGTTAAAACTTTTTGTTAAAAATTAGGGTAGAGTTAATTTTTATCATGTCTTAGACATGATAAAAATTAACTCTACCCTCCTTTTTGTTTGGAATGATGTCAACATGTTGTCTAGACATGTTTCTAAGTATAAATTTCCAAGAAAAGCATGATTCATTCTTAGAAATCTATTTTTAGAAAAGGTGACATCATTCAAAATAAAAAAGAAGGTACAGTTAATTTTTATCATGTCTAAAAGACATGATAAAAATTAACAAATTTTTTTTTTTTTTTTTTTTTTTTTTTTTTTTTTTTTTTTTTTTTTTTACTATCAAATTTTTTTGAGAAATATTTTTCAACAGTCGGTCGGTTTTACTTTTCCATTTGGAAATAGATCTGTTGATATAACGATGTATAGGAGATGGATCTGTTGATAACAAAATATTATACACCAGTCGTGAGTCTTACTTTTCCATTTTTGCGTACTGTATTTATTTTTATTTTAAGAATCATCTAATTCCTTCTACTTCGTCTTTGTCGTCTCATTTCTCTCCAAAATGCATTCGGTCGACCAAAATAAGGATTGACTTCCCGTTCTTCATCATCTGAGGTAGGTGAACTTTGTCTAGGTGTATCCATATAAGCATAATCTCCCACTAAATCTTCTCTTCTCTGTCTTCTGGGTCTCGTCTGACTGGTACTAGGCCCTGAAAAAATGAGACCATGGCCTCCCAGATCGACTAATTCTTCTTCGGGTCTTCGTCTTCGTCGTTGCCTTGGCGGTTCTTCCACCTCTGGTTCTTCCTCCTCTTCCTCTTCATCCGAATCTATTCTTAAATGTTCCATTTGCAATGTTCCGCTGGTAAAATAGAGCATATCATCCTGGCTGATACGAGTCCGACAGGTCGGGCATTTCTTTTTACCATACTCTCGAATCCATTTCTTTATACATTTAATATGAAAGGAATGCTCACAATCGAGATTGTAGACTTTATAGCGTTTCGTTTCTTTGAAGGCCTTCAGGCAAATTCCACAGATTTCTTCCTCTGCGTCTGCCATTTTTCCCAATGATTTACTTGATTATGACATATCCATCTCTTCGCCGTCTTCGTTTCTTCTTCCTCCTCCTCCTTGACATATTTCTTGACGAGAGGGAACTTGAGATTCCTTCGTCGCTACATTGAGTAACATTCTCAATTCTTTTTCCATATACCCGTCGGAACATAAGAACAGTTTCACCATTTCCATCGTCCAGAAAATTTCTTCGTCGGATTTTTCAAATTCGCGTATTTTCAAGGCCACTTTCTGTACAAGACGGTAAAATTTCTTACCCGTCGCGATCGAACCTTTCACTAATCCTTTACCTTTGAGCTTGGAAATAATAAACCCGGTCCCGAAAAGATATCTGAGGTACTCATCAATTTGGGTGGCTTTTTTCGTCGTCTCTTCGTCTTCTTTCGGAACAAACAGAACGTAGGGGAAATTTTGTTTGAACGCAAACTGCTTTATTCGATCATCCGCTTTTCCTAGGAACACTTTCGCTAAAAAGGTTTCGATTCGACTCATTTTTTCAATAAATTCTAGTGATAAGGCATCGCACGTGCCGCCTTGTTGAATCTCTCGAAGGAGGTAGTAGAATTCTGTATTCCGATGGTACATAATTTGAGAAGTGACCAGTTTTCGCAATTGCTGGGTCAAGAACGATTCTTTGAAGAAGAAGGGGCGACGACAAATGCGAACTCCAAACTCAAACACGAAATTCGCCACCACGTTGAGTTCGTTCCGGCATAAATTGCAATAAATCATGACGTGCACAAGATCAAATAGGGTCGTGTAAGGAGAATAACGAGCCCGAATTTGATTCGAGGCTTTCATTTCCAAACATAATTGATAAGCGGGATCCTTTTCAACATCCTTGGAAGTAGGAGGTAGAAGGAACGAAGTATCGTCGCCGTCACATATTTTTACGTAGGGAGCTAGGACTTTGTGATAATAACTTAAGAAATTGAAAGGTTGGTCCTCGTCTTGATGGACATTTTCCATGAGCGATTTCATGTTGGTGAAAAGAGCGTGCAGAGCCGCTTTATCGACTTGGGAGTGATTCTCTTCATTGGCGATTTTTTCAATATGCTGGGCGTATTCGTCCATGTATTCGATCATGAACCGTTCGAGCGATTCATACGATTCAAAAGGTTCGGCCTGGGATCGAAAAGGGGCATTCACGCATTGTAATAATCGAATCCCGTTTAATAAAATACGTAACGTGACGGAAACATTACGGATCGGTAAAATACCAGGAATCCCTATGAGAGGAAATGTGCAGGGTACGTTCAAATCTCCCGTCCAATTCGCATATTCTCGAGCTAGACGAGCCGATAAGAACGGATCACTGTCATCAGGAAAGGACGCTCGTAAAATAAAAGCATACGCATCTTGAATTTGATCACATTCCGTGCACTGCAATTGACCATTGACACCTGCTACGATTTTATCGGGACCGTGACACGTTGAAATAAAATCAAGGAACATTGTAACCAAGATCCTACTTGTATTATTCTTATTCTTATCATGCCGTATACACCTATTGAAATAAGACGGGAAATTCGTCGTTCGTATTATGAAAGAGGGCAAACGGTTCGTCAAATTGCTCGACACTTGAATGTCGCTCCTTCCAGTTCAATATTGGATCTCCCGCTCCTCGGAAAATGAGGAGAACTATCAAACCAAACACAAATCCGGCCGACCTCGAGCCACGACCCAAAAAATGGATCAACGTATTTTTGAAATGTCGACGGGTGATCCCTTTTTACCCGCGACGGATATTGGTCGTCGATTACAAGTGCCTTGCACCGCTCAAACGGTTCGTCGTCGATTAAAAGAAAAAGGTTTAGTGTCGCGCATCCCCGTCCGAAAAGATTATTTGCGGGAGATTCATCGTCAACGACGCTACGACTTTGCTTCTCAGCGTGCGGAATGGACGGTCGATGATTGGTCCCGGATTATATTTTCCGATGAGAAAGTATTCAGTTCGATCGGGTACGGTCCTATTCGCGTATGGCGGCCTCGACAGGTCCTGCGTTATCAAGACGAACGTTATTTTTCTTCTGCGTTAGAAGGCCGTCAACGTTCCGGTCGTTTTAATCTCAGTGTCTGGATGTGCATGAGCGGAAAATTTCCCAACCAAATCCGTCGAATCGGGATCCAGCATTTAAATGCCGACTATTACCTCTCTAATATTTTAGAGCCGGTGCTTCTCGATCATAGTCAACCTCCCGATGTTTCTTTAAACCCTTTGATCACCGAACACCGTCTCTTGTTCATGCACGATCTCTCTCCGATCCATACGAGTTTACGCGTCACACAATGGATTCGAGAACATGAAATTCCTATGGTCGAAGACTGGCCTCCTAAAGGAGCCGATTTGAATCCCGTCGAAAATGTTTGGGCGGAATTAGAACGTCGATTAGCGAATCGGGTAGCTCGAAACCGATTGGAATTATGGGACTTGGTCCGCGATGCTTTTTATAGTTTGGAAGAAACTTATTTTGAAACATTAATCGCGTCCATGCCTCGACGAATTGCATCTGTCATAGAACACAGAGGAGGTTGGACAAAATACTAATCATCATCTATAAAAAAAAAAAGACACTTCATTTGGTTCTTCAATGAATATATTTATTGACACCATATTTCACTATTTGTTGCAGGGCGATCATAGCCATAAATCGATGACAATATTTCGTTCCACAATACTCACATTGCTGTGGACGACGAGAAGGTTTATAGCTTACTGTCCATACAGATTCAACACGGAGCAATTGATAAATTTTTTTTCGACAATGTTCATTCGCGACATACAGTCTTTGAATATGAAGTTTTCGCAGATCCTCATTCAATTGCTGAATCCATTTGGTATGCGGTCGATACGTTTTCATGTCTCTAGAGGCAAACCGGACACTGTTTGTCAGAGTGTATCCATCAGACGTGATGGCCAGCACACCTATGACACTCGGATGAATTTCAGTTCGATATTTCTTTTTTTTAGTAGAAGAAGTAGAATGAGATGAGGAGGGAAGATCTTCTTCGATTGTAGAACGCATGCGTGGTGGAGAGGATTGGTCCATTATTTCTGAATAATGAGAGGAAGAAGACGAAATGGGCGATAACGGCGGATTAAAATTCAGAGAAGGAGCTTCACGAATTGGATTAGGTTTCTTCTTTTTGATCCTACGGCGGACAGGTGGAGGAGAAGGAGTTGGCGATATATCAGACCACGACGTGATATACTCATTCTCCGAACAAACACATTCATATAAAGGCGAAGAAGGTTGCAAGTCCAAACAGGGTTCATCATCGTCTTCACACGTCATGATTAAGTCTCCCGTAGCCATCTGTTCTCGACCTATCTGCTCAAGAAAATGAGCCGCGATTCCTTCTCCAATCGTTTATACAGAGAAAGAGTGAGAGGGGGGAATGAAAGTAGGTAGGAGTAAAAAAGATAAGTCGTTGGGAAAAATATTTCTCTCAGAAAAATTTTCAACCTTTAAAAAAAAAAAAAAAAAAAAAAAAAAAAAAAAAAAAAACTTTTTGTTAATTTTTATCATGTCTTTAGACATGATAAAAATTAACTATACCCTCTTTTTCAAATGATGTTGATAACCTGTTGTCTCGATATGCTTCTAAAAATAGAACATGACTCATTTCTTTCTTGGAAATTTATTTTTAGAAACATATTCGAAAGGATGAGACATCATTCTCAGACAAAAAGAAGAGAGTTAATTTTTATCATGTCTTAAGACATGATAAAAATTAACCAAAAGTTTTTTTTTTTTTTTTTTTTTTTTTTTTTTTTTTTTTTTTTTCAAGGTTTAGAAATTTTTTTTCTTGGCTTTCAGAAATTTTTCCCAGCCAACTCGATGGACAAAACCATCCAATTTTTTAAGAACGGACTATCGCTCATCTATTTAAGCATTCCGAGTTTCGCTTTAGTTCAATCCGTGTTTCCTTTTAGAATGAGTGTGTGCTCTCCAACATGGTTCTACCCTCTCTTCTCAAGAACCCCGTTCAGTGAAGAATTTAAGGATATATCCTACCTATCTATCAAAGAAGCTACGCGTAAATTTAATAGAGTTGAATTCAATATGAGTTTTTCTAACATTTTTCATAAATGGATATTCACAAAATTAATAATAAACGCGGAACCACCCGTTTTTTATGAACACAGATTAACGAAAAGAAATGCTTTACATTTCGCTATTTTGTTCTCAATGGATGATATCGTTCGGCAACTGATTCTTCTTGGGTGCGACATGAACAAACATGATATTTTTGGTTTTACCCCTTTACACTATGCCTGTCAATTACGATGCAAACTCATCGTGGATATGTTGTTGCTTGCTGGTGCGAATGTCCGGTGTTGCGATCCCAAAACCGTTTTAGAACGCTGGCGAAAAAATGGAAAATTGGAAGAGGAAAATATGCGGTTACTCAATTATGCTGTTGAACCACGTATTCTTAGCCTGGAAAATTTATGTTACATAACTATTAGAAAACATATGAGGCATGTCAAAAGGAATGCTCATCATCTCGGATTACCTGACTTAATGGTAAGACGTCTCACCCTCGAAGAATGGTAATAATATTCTTTAAATTAAGATCCCTTAACCACCCCGCATTTCCCACTTGAAGAATCCATCCTATCTATTCTTTTTTTAAATGTCTCGGGATGTCATCCGACGCATTCTCTCCGCCAAAAAAAAACGAGTTCCTCCCACCTACCCCAAAAAGAAGAAGAAGAAGAAGAAATTTCCCATGAGTCTTTTCGAGAACCCTCCCCCCTCTCTCTTCCTATATATAAAAGAAACCGAGAGAAAAGTTGTCTTTTCTTTTTTTTTCCATCTCGTCCTCAGGAGAGAGAGAAAACCAAATGCCATGGAGTGGTTACGGCGAGAGTCTTTTTCCCTCGCGATTCGTTTCCGTTTCGCCAAGACAATTCCCCTCACGTTTTACTTGGGGTCGGGCACGCTCTATTTTCGAGGATCGGAACTCGTGACTTGCCTTTCCCAGCAAGGGACTTGGATGAGTCCGAAAGGTCAACGGACTATTCAGCAATGGATCTCTCGAGCCCCTTTTCGCCCTTACCGATCCTTAACGACGGATCTCTGGATCGATACGTCGGACCGCCCCAGCCGGATTCTCCGCCATACCCCTCTTATCACCTTCGATTCCCTGGAAAGACTGCTCAACGATTTGGGTCCAGACGCTCTCCTCTTTTCGACCTGACTTCAGAGTGTGATGAGAGAACCTCTTCAAATCCAAGAAGATTCTCAGACCGGGCAAACTTATTTTAGTCCCGTGGAGAACAAGGTGATGGACTTTCAGTTTCAAAATTTATCGGAACTGTTTCAATGTGCTTTATGTTTTTATTCTTCTTAAAGAGTGGGGGGGAAAGAAAAACTAAAAATAGTAGAATAATCATAAAAAATAATTTTGTTTTTCTTTAAAAAAAATATTGAGATAGTCCAATCTTGGGGAGGAGGTGGAAAATTCAAAACTATTATCTAAAACAGATGTGGCGGTCATCCAGAGGAGGATATGTGTGAGATTCTCTGATCCATAGAGAGTTTCAGAAAAAAAAACTGCGAACGTTTCCCCCCCTATCTCCAAAAAATGGGTATCCAGGTTGAATGCACAGTACAGACTGATGGGAAGCCGAAACTCGAGTTTAAAAAAAAAAAAAAAAAAAAAACCTTTGGTTAATTTTTATCATGTCTTATAGACATGATAAAAATGTCATGTCTTATAGACATGATATTATCATGTCTTATAGACATGATAAAAATTAACTCTCTCTTCTTTTTGTCTGGGAATGATGTCTCACCGTTTCGAAAAATAGAACATATCCCATTCTTGAAATTCTATTATTTTAGAAAGGATGATGAGTGATGGTCTATTTTTCGAAACGGTGAGACATCATTCCCAGACAAAAAGAAGAGAGAGTTAATTTTTATCATGTCTATAAGACATGATAAAAATTAACAAAAAGTTTTTTTTTTTTTTTTTAATTCAGAAACTTTTCTCTGAGCTTTGCCAATTTTTTTCCCAGCCAGCTCCATCCATAAAACAACACCTCTCAAAATCGTTTCTCACTTATCTATTTAAACCACTCGAGTTTTTTTGCTTCCAATGAGTCCACGCATCTTGGCCTTTTTTTCACTCTGCTCTGAGAAAGATAGGATAGATTGTTTTCGGTGGACCGTCCTGTTGACGCTTCCGATTTATATAGAGAGCTATATATAGATAGGGTCCCTCCTAACTCCCTCTATTATGACTATTAGTCTTTTTTTTTCCAAGAAATATACAAAGAATGATCCACAGTTTTTTTTTCCGTTAATGAAAAAAAAATATGCTTCTACCTTCCGACTTCTTTTTAGTACCTCTTTAGGTGTCTCCTCCATCTGGAACTTTTCCTTCTCCTCTCTTCCTCGCGAGCAGGGAATTGGAAATGCTGTTCAGGATGCAACGCTCGTAAAGTCTCCACTTTCTTCCTGGAGAGGGCGTCTACGGCAAACACCGTCTTGTCATGAAATTGGAGTTGGTAGTAAAGAGGTCCGTGAATAATGTACACGGAGCGAGCTCGCAGTCGATAGGGAATCATACGATACCCGTCGGCTTCTGATTCCATTTCCCATCCATAAAGACGGATAGAAGCTTCTCCGGTTTGAAGAATATGAACCCACTCGGGTGAAACGTAAAACAGTTTTAAAAAGGTTCCAGCATCGACGGCGATCACATTTTCCCATCGCAGATAAGCGTGTAAGCGAAAGGTTCCTGCCTCCATCATCGATTGGAAAGCAAAATGCTTGAAAGCTTCGATGGACGAAAAATAATGCAGGATTTTTCCATCGTAACAGGATAAATAGCACATGGTTTCTTGGACGATTTGTTCCATACGCTCCGGGTCCCGAAACCATTCCTCGAAACGGGAGAGAGGTTCCCATTGATGAGCTCGTTCGAGATGACAGACGGGCGTGATTTCCACCAGGGTAGGTAGAACTGCAACGGCATCGGTCGACATTTTAGTTTTGCTCGGTCGAGAAGGAAGAACGAGAATGAACCCTGTAGGCAGAAAAACTCGGATCTATATAAATACTAGAGGAAAAAAGGCGGGGGGAAGGGAAGTTCTTCCTTCCTCCCAAAGAAAGAAAAGTGGGTGGAAAGAAAATTTATATCGCTCTCAAGAAAAAAAAAAGAATTTTTTTCTTGTCAACATGTTGTCTAGACATGTTTCTAAAAATAGATTTCCAACAGAGGTTCATTCTTTTCTTAGAAATCTATTTTTAGAAAAGAATTGACATATCCTTCACAACAAATTTCTTTTTTTTTTCCTCCCTCCAGCCAAC
Source organism: Stegodyphus dumicola (assembly GCF_044657685.1). Classification (NCBI taxonomy): domain Eukaryota; kingdom Metazoa; phylum Arthropoda; class Arachnida; order Araneae; family Eresidae; genus Stegodyphus; species Stegodyphus dumicola. Next base: position 165,157,911 of record NC_140768.1, on the reverse strand, counting down.
TGGATGGGCAAGCGTTTCGGGTCAGATCAGTCCGTGCTGACATTATTTTTTTTAAATACAACGGAATTAGTATAGGAATGTACTAGAAACTGACCCAAGGTTGAAAAAAAATATCAAAATCAATACTCACTTCTTGACGATTTCTTTTTCCAAAAATCTGTCGAAGAATTCTTGATGGGTTATCCAATCTCTAGACCTGTCTGAAGGGAATTCAATCTAAGGTGAGCGCGCATTTACCTGACGCGAAACTGCGTCAAATATCTGCATAAATAACAAAACGTCCATTCTTAAAAGCTTATCGTCTAGTCCATTGAGAGTTGGTTGGGGAGAAAAAAATTCTCAGAGCTCTGGAAAAAATTTTCTGAGTAAAAAAAAAAAAAAAAAAAAAAAAAAAAAAACTTTTTGTTAATTTTTATCATGTCTTATAGACATGATAAAAATTAACTGTCCCCTCTTTTTGTCAAGGAAGGATGTCTCACCGTTTCGAAAACGAAACCAAAACTCATCCTTCTCATGGCAATTATTCCAAGAATGAGTCACGGTTTGTTTTTCGAAACGGTGAGACATCCTTCCCAGACAAAAAGAAGAGAGAGTTAATTTTTATCATGTCTAGAAGACATGATAAAAATTAACCAAAAGTTTTTTTTTTTTTTTCATCACTCAGAAATTTTTTCCAAAGCTCTGAGAATTTTTTCCCAGCCGACTCGATGATCCAAACAAGACAGATCCAAATTGTTTCTAGAAGGAACTCTCCCTTCTCTATTTAAACCACTCGTGTTTCCAACTTCAGTTCAGTCTGTGCTGTGAATTCGACCTGTATACACACTTCTCCCTCCTGGAAAGAATTTCTGTGAAGGTATGCGAACATTTTTCTCAGCTCTTAGAAAATTTTACCAGCTGACTTGATCGACGAGAGACATCTCGAACATTCTGTTATCTGCGGAAGCCGTTTCATTTTCGTGCAGTTCATGCTGTGGACTCACCTGAATATCCATTGCTCCCTCCCCTTCTGGAAAGGGTCGTAGCTTTTTTAGATCCTCGTCGCTCTTTTTACGTTTCGTTGGATATCTAGGACGAACTTTTTTACCTTATTCCTTTCAAACTCTAATATTGAGGTTGGAGAGCCGTCATGGAAAATCAGCCATGACCCTGACGAATCTAAACCGACTCCTTGAACGCAGAGCTATGTCATGTTTTTTTGATGACAGATTTCCAAGCTCCGAGTGATGAGAAATTTAGAAATTTTGCAGTGTTAACGGAAAGGAGGAGACAGAAACCTGGAGAATGGAAATGAAGCTGAGAAAAAATGCTAAGAGCTCAGAAAAAAAAGGCTCTTTCCAGGAGGGACGAGAAGCGCGTATCTAGGTTGAGTGCACAGCACACACGGATCTGAAGTTGGAAACGCGAGGGGTTTAAATAGAGAAGCGAGAGTTTCTTCTAGAAACAATTTTGGATGTCTTGTTGTTTGGATCATCGAGTCGACTGGGAAAAAAAATTCTGAGAGCTCTGGAAAATATTTTCTAAGTGATGAAAAAAAAAAAACTTTTGGTTAATTTTTATCATGTCTTCTAGACATGATAAAAATTAACTGTCCCTCCTTTTTGTCTAGGAAGGTTGTCTCACCGTTTCTAAAAATAGATCATGACTCATTCTTGGAATAATTGCCTTGAGAAAGGGTGAGTGATGGTCTATTTTGAGAAAGGGTGAGACATCCTTCCCAGACAAAAAAGAAGAGAGAGTTAATTTTTATCATGTCTTAAGACATGATAAAAATTAACCAAAAGTTTTTTTTTTAATCTCATCTAGAGAATTTTTTTCTAGCCGACTCGATCGACATGACATGACCATTGTTTCTTTTTTTTAATAATGGACTTTCACCTATCCCTTTCAACCCTCCGAATTTGGCTTTGGATCCGTGTCCTTGCTTCCACATTCAGAGCTCTTTTCTTCAACATTTCGATGCAGGGGAAGAATCAATTCTCTCACGACGTTTAGATATTCTTTCAGAATGCTAGAAAACTCATTCAAAGAAGAAGTATCTAAGAGTGGAGTTGCCGGTTGAGGAAAATTCACGAGTGTTGGAACCGGATTATGCGAATCCGTCTGTATGCCAAACTGTAAAGGAGAACCACCCGCTTTAGGAGAGCATTTAATAGTAAGATCCATCTTTTTCCAATTTTTGATTTGTATACTTGTTTCTTCTTACTCGGAACATTTTCCTTTTTCTTCCTCCTCATCCAGGAACTGAATTCCAGGTGGAACGGAAGCATTTGTAATAAACTGTTGTTTCTTGGTTCCACACGCCTGACATTTTCCCGTGACCATCGGCCGTCGATTTTTCGACATGCGATAGTGGACGTCGACCGTATCGGTCTTGGCTCGGCATTTCACACACCAAATGGAATACGAAACAGGTTCCGCGTCAGAATGCTCCATTGCAGTAACACACTCTTTATTATTTTCTTCTCTTTCGATAGAGAGAGAGATCTTAACCAGAAGTGTAGATATAAAATTTAGGATACGTTTCGGATCCGTCGGCTCTTTTCGCATATCCCACTTCTTCACAGAGGTATTCCGTTTGCTGATCCGCTCTTCGAGGATAAAACTCGTTTCCCCAAGCATCGCGAGCATAACGAATTCGATCGCCGGCCGTTAAACAATTTTCGACTCCATCCGCCTTTTTAGGATTCATTTCATGCCCCGATTCGTCTTTGGCATAAGGGAATAAAACAGACGTATAAAGCGAATACTCGTCCCCATTTCGAAATTTCGGGTAGTATTCTCGTCCAAAAGACGTTCGGGCATACCGTCGAGGAGCTAAAATGTATTGGTTTCCGTTTAAATCTACCGCGTAATATTCATGACCGTTTTCGTCTCGAGCCAAGATAGGATTTCCTTCAGGATCCGTAACGTATAATTCGTAGTGAGGATGTTGGGGGTCGGTCGGGTATAGTTCTTTCCCCGATGCGTCTACTCGATAAACAGACATGCTTAGTTCTCGTTCTTAGACATGCTTAGTCGATCGCAATTTACATGCACGGACCTTTTAATCGATTTCAGCAATATGTCGCTTTTTCTCGAGTGACTCAACCCCAGGGATTGTATATTCTGGACCAGTGTCGTCCCCGCATGAAATTGGCGAGCAAGCAAAAATACGAGGAGGAACTGGAGCGATTGCAAAACATGTCCCGGATTCCGTATGATATATCGGCTCGAAAAGAGAACCAAGATCCGTACGAGTTTCTCGTGAACCTTCTTCAATGTGGGAATCGTCTTTCCTTCCATCTTTCCAATAGAAACATCTCCGAAGAAAAAGAAATCGTCAAACTAGAAGAAAAACCTTCTTTCCATGTAAAACCTGTTATAAAATGTCAATCTTAAATCTTTTTTTTTAAAAAAAATTCAATAAAAAGAAATATTCTCCATCAAAACCCCTCCATTCTTTCAAAGCTTCACAAAACGCTCAACAATGTCCACACAATGGGAAGAGAAAAATCTATCTCAACGGTCCACACAACATGTTGACTCCTCAAAATATGTCTCTCCCAAGTGACAGGATGCTTCTTCTTCAACGGCTGACACTCATCTAAAGCCAAACTGGGAATGCTTAAATAGATAAGCGAGAGTTCATTCTTAAAAAAAATGGCGCTGTCTTGTCAATGGAGAATCGAGTCGGCTGGGAAAAAATTTTGAGAGCCGGGAAAAAAATTTCTAACTTAAAAAAAAAAAAAAAAAAAAAAAACTTTTGGTTAATTTTTATCATGTCTTCTAGACATGATAAAAATTAACTCTACCCTCCTTTTGTCTGGGAATGTTGTGTCTCCGTTTCTAAAAATAGACCAGAACCCATTCTTGGAATTTTATTCTTTTTAGAAAGGATGAGTGATGGTCTATTTTTAGAAACGGTGAGACAACATTCCCAGACAAAAGGGGAAGGTAGTTAATTTTTATCATGTCTAAAGACATAATAAAAATTAACCAAAAGTTTTTTTTTTTTTTTTTTTTTTTTTTTTTAGAGTTAGAAAATTTTTTTCCTGGCTCTCAAAATATTTTGCCAGCCGACTCGATTCTCCAATTGACGACACAGCGTCATTTTTTTAAGAATGGACTCTCGTTTATCTATTTAAGCATTTCGAGTGTCACTTCAGATGAATGTCAGCCGTTGAGGAAGAAAAACGCAGATTCCCATTTTCTCATTTCCTTCAGAAAGAGAGAGGCCTAGATTTTCGAGACTCGATGACTTTTCAAGCATTTTTTGTTTAAGCTATTCGACTTCATATTTGTCTGACGTTCAAGAGTATGATCTCTCGTGGATGGGTCTCTTCCACCTCATTCTCTTTCCAGTCGATTTAGAAGGGGAAGGGAGAGATTTTTTTTCCTCATGGAGGATGTCTCCTGAATACCGTTCAAAGAGTCTATGGAGAAATTATATGGTCAGAGTCACGGATTTCCAGGGTAACCTGCTTCTCAACTAAAAAAAAAGGATCTCTCTTTCCCAGTCTGTCTTCGATTGCCTCGTTAACTGTGAAACCCATCGCTTTTCCGATTTTATGGTTCTCCCAGTATAATCAGACAGTCGGTCACAAAAGTATTCGAACACCGGTACCCTATCAGAAAATGACAAGATGGCGTTTTTTTCCCTCTTTCTCTCTGTGTGTCGTGTTATTCCATCCTAGGTTTTCTCCTCCCCCCATCTTGGAAAAAACTGGAAAAAATTGGTTACGATCTCTTTTTGAATGGGGAGATGACATTTTGAGAAAAAGCTGACGACCCTATCTTGGAGAATGAACATGACCGCTCTACACACCCTTTCTCTCTCTCTCTCTCTCTTTGAATTGGGAAGCCATTTTGGGAAAAAGCAGACGAACCTGTCTTGGAGAATGGAAATGAACGCCTCTCCCTCTCTCTTTGAAATGGAAAGCCATTTTGGGACCCTCTATTCTTGGGGAGGGAGAAAACTGAAGTCTGCACTTCGCTGTCTCTGAAAAGCGGACCCTCTTCTTCTGATCTTGAAGAACTGGAAATGAACGCTCTACACGATCTCTCTTTGAATTCAGAAGGTATTTTGGGACCTTCTAATGTTGGAAAACTGAAATGAACGCTCTACGCATTTTCTCTCTCTCTCTCTCTCTCTTTGAGATGAGTAGCCATTTTGGAGGATTCTCCACCACCATCCTAACCTTGGAAAACTGAAATGAACGTTCTACACCTTCTCTCTCTCTCTCTGAAATGGGTAGTCATTTGAAAACTCCCTAACTTTGGAAAAAAACAGAAATGAACGCTCTACACCATCTCTCTTTGAAAATGGGGGGGTGTCATTTTGAGACTTCCCTCCCCTAAACTTGGAAAAAGAACTGAAATGAACGCTCTACACTTTCTCTCTTTGGACATGGGTAACCCTTTGGGGACCCTCTCCTCTTGGTATATATAAAAAAAAGAACTGAAGTGAAGGCTCTACACAATCTCTCTTGGAATGGGATCCATATTTCGGGAAACGTGGATCACCTCATGCTGGAAAACTGAAGTGAACCACCAAGATTGGACTCTATATAATATTTTTTTTAATTGACATCATGACCCTCCTCCAATTTGTTATTAAAAAAGTTTTTTTGTTTTGGTTTTTATCCCATTTCCGATGTGATTTCAGAAATGCAATTCCATAACAGTTCAATTTCATTCGAGGTTAAATGATCTAAACAGTCTTTGACCCACCCATCCGTATGATTATTTTCTTCTCCTTCCTGTTGCACCAAATTTTGTAAGTCCATATAATCATTCCATACGGGAAGGGCTGGATCCTCACAAGGCTGTCTTGAAACACTTGGAGTCTCTTTGGGATGAGTGGAGGGATCTAGGATGTCTGGACCCGGCTGCGATTCTACCTCCATGATTTCTGGACCCGTTGGAACTTGTTTACCCGGCTGAAATTCTACCTCTACGATTTCTGGACCCGTTGGAACTTGTGAACCCGGCTGTGATTCTGCCTCCATGATTTCTGGACCCGTTGTAACTTGTGGACCCGTCTGACATTCTACCTCTACGATGTCGGGACAGGTTAGAGAAGAAGAAGAAGAGGATACTGGAAGAGGTTCTGTCTGTGAGGAGTCCAAAAGAGGTTGCCTGTTTGAACAAGTCGGGGAAGAAGAAGAAGAAGAAGCTTCTGGATTCTGAAGCGGATCTTGCACGCCAGGTAGGTTCCGGTAAGTCGACCGTTTTTTAAGAGGTAATTTTTTTTCTTCCTCCTCATCTTCAATTGTGATGACTTCAATTTCATTCCGTTGCCGGGTCGATTTTGTTTCGGGCCATGACGGTTTGGTCCAGCTCCTCTTATCATCTAAGGAAGGGATGGGTAAAGGTGGCTTAGGGTTTTCTTCTTTTTCTTGAAACATCATCGGCGATTGGAAAGAAATCTCCTCTTTCAATTGTTTCCAAAGCGAGTACGATCACCGATCGACGAGAAAGAGACTCTTCTGGGTTGTGACGATGAGATATTGCGTTTTCGGGGAACGACATAGTTTTGAAAAGGTCTTAGAATATATTTCTTATATTTCATCCTGTCGCTGACTTTAAAACTTCTTTCCTTCAGATTGGGCGACGATGATTCGTAATAGGCGAGAAGAGCGGCTGTGGTCTGAACAATATGAACTTCGTCCTCAGCCGTCGTTCTCACTCCAAAGGTAAAATATCGTTTCGTGAGAAAAATATTCTTCCACCGAAAACTCGTGCGCGGATCCGTATATCGCCGGTCTGTTTGAATGGGCCGTCTCAAAGCTCGATCCATCCGATTCCAAGAGAAGGGAGATTCCTCTTTCGTTTGTTGCGATTCGAATAAATTTCTGTATATATTCTGAACGAGCAGGTTGGAGGATTCGACATCTTGGTTGAAAGAAACGATCGCTTGATGAGGTGGTAAATGCGGAATAAATGTCGCACAATGACACGCCAAAAAAATTTTCAAGTTAGAGATTTGCTTTAGCGTCTTCAAATCCTCCCCGTTCGAAATCCGTTGAGTTGGAAAAACGTCTAATAGCGACATGGCTCCCAATGGAAAAGAAATGATCTCGCCCAGTACTCTCGTCTTTTTATATATATAGACACACACAGACACACATAGAGGCTCTATGACGGCCGTTTTATTTGTTTTTTTTTTGTTTCTCTCTCTCTTCTTTCCAAGAAATCTTATCTCCATGGCCTCTTTTTCTTTTCTTAAAAGATGAATGTGTGTGGGAATGAGGAAATGAAAGTAATAATTTAATAAACAAAAAATTATCCAACCATGACCTTCTTTTTTTTTCAAAGTCACCCTTTCCAATCCAAGGACGCCCAGAGATAGAGGAAGCAGGGAGAGAGGAGGATAAGGGAAGGGAAGGTCACACTCTCTTTCTCTCTCTAAATAAAAGGGGAGAGCCCCAAAGTCGTATTTTTGTCCAAGTGGATCATGAGGAGGCATCCCCAGCTCACTACGTGTATTCCTTTCAAATATAAATATGTTGATCTTTCCTTTTATATCATCCAAGAAGTCGTTTACTTGAAAACCTCCAATTTTTCAAAATGTGCGGGTTATCATACCGTGGGGAGTTATCAAAAGATGCGGGACGAATTTTTATCCGACGAAAACGTGTTGATCGCTCGTGACATTCCACCTTTGGATGCACAAATTTTGTTAATGAAACGAGCCAAATATTTTTACACGTCCCACTTTCTAACCGTCTCGCAAATGAATAGGATTATGGATCGTCTTGAGAAGACAAAAGGGATTCTCGTTCATTTTAGTGAATGGTTGCACAAATGTTTGCACGAACCTCTCTCGATCGAGAAGACTGGGAAGAATACCTATTATATTCTTCTCGAGGACTCTCCTCCTTCGTCTCATCATAGAGAGGCCACGACTTTTGAAAAAATCCTTGAGCAAGAAAAAATAGAATGGTGGAACAACTACCCCATCCCTCTTCCCGAGCATCAAGAGGAGCCTGTTCAGAAGAAAAAGAAAAAACCTTTCCAAAAGCCTATCCTCATCCTCCTCGATAATGATGGGGATGAGGAGAAGCCTGTTCAGATTCCTCTCAGTTTGTCAAAACCCGTCGAGGATGAAAAACCTCTCCCTTCCTCAAAACCCCTTAAGGAAGAGAGACCCCTCGTGAAGGAGAGATCTCTCCCATTGTCAAACCTCCTCGAAGATGAAAAACCTCTCCCTTTCTCAAGACCCCTCGAGAAGGAGGGACCTCTTCCTTTATCAAACCCCCTCGAAGATGAAAAACCTCTCCATTTATCAAGACCCCTCGAAAATGAGGGACCTCTCGATTCGTCAAAACCCCTCGAGGATAAGGGAACCAAAACTTCTCTCTCTTTCGAAGAGGAGGGACCTCTCAATTTGTCAAGACCCCTCGAGAATAAGGGAACCGAAAATCCTCTCCCTTTCTCAAGACTTCTCGAGGAGGAGGAGGAGGAGAGACCGCTTCATGTCTCAAGACAGGACCCCCCGCTATCTCTTGAGGATCCGAGGGAAACGATTCCTATTGAAAAACCATCTATCGACGATCCCCAGAAAAGGTCTTCGGAGGAGATTAGACTTCCATGTAGAAAACGAATCTGCCACAATCATCATCATCCTCATAATAATAATAATAATAATAATAATAATAATAATAATAATAATAATATACCCCCTTCTCAACAACAGAATCCTACAACATTTGCAGATAAATGCATTCAAACCAATCCCTTTATAGTAACCCTTTTGATTGGAGAACCCGTGCATTAGCCTCGAAAAAAAATTAGATTGTAGACTGTTTCTATGACCAGAATGTTAAGCCAATAGATAGGTCTAGCTCAGAATTTTTCTTTTTAAAAGAAAATAAATAAATAATCCAAAGACTATTCGTAAATATAAATGGTAAAGTCTCGAATCGGCTGGGAGAAAAAAAATTTCTCAGAGGTGAGATAAAAATTCTCTAATGAAAAAAAAAAAACTTTTTGTTAATTTTTATCATGTCTTAGACATGATAAAAATTAACGACCCCTTCCCTTTTCGTCTGGGAATGTTGTCTCACTCTTTTGAAAAACAAATCGTGATTCATTCATGGAATGATTGCCATTAGCGAAAGGATGAGTCATGGTCTATTTTTAGAAAGGGTGAGACATCCTTCCCAGACAAAAAGGGAGGGTCATTAATTTTTATCATGTCTAACTTTACCATTTATATTTATACCGAACCGCTTTTTGTAGAGCGCAATGGAAAAAACCTTTTGTATGGTTAGGACAATTCATGTGTTCGATCCCATTGTATTTGAGAATCTCTTGCGTCGATCCCGAAATGCAATAAATGGATCTTTGCAACCATTTCTCTAAAAACCGCCGTTTCATTTCTCCTCGCACCCAAATCATGGAAAAAGGTTCCGTCAACATCGTTAACACCCATGGAAAGTAACTGTACGGAATTTCTCTTTCGTACCACGACAAGCCGTGATAATAATCACTCGCCCACACAGCGGTTCGTTTTTCTTTCTCGGTGAGCATTTGCCATGGAAACGGGGGTTTAAAAACAAATACGCCTCGAGAAGTACCGTCCAATGTGACGTAAGCCAATTCTTTCACAATAAAGGCTCCTTGAGAATCGTAGAAACCTTCAAAGTCGAGCACGAGTTCCATGTTTTTTATTTCTTTTTCTTTCCAAGGTGACCTTTATTATTATTATGATGGATGTGTATTGAGATACGCACGATATTATTCAAAAAACAAATATATATACGAATGTGACCTTTCCCAGAATTCATACGACCTGTCACGTGCAACCTTCTCTCTATATATATAAAAGAGGAGACGGCGAGAGAACGCTATCCATTTTTTCCTTCAGGACACACAGCGAGAGAGAGAGAGAAAGAGAGAGAATTTTGTTTTCTTTTTTTCCTCAATTGAAGAAGATGGACATTTTGAGTGCCAAACCTCTCAAGGATTCCTACATTGTTCTGGACATGGAATACTTTCACTGTTATGATCCAAAGACGGGAGATATATGTTTCATCTTGAAAGAACTGGGCTACATCACTTGCGATTTAACCTTATGCGGATCCATGATTTTTCTCCCTCCTGTTCATTACGATGACTTATCGTCCCGCAATCAAGCTGTGGTCAACCAGACTACAAATAACCGACACGGCCTGCAATGGATCGAGGCTCGTCTTTCCTACGAGCATCTTCCTACGATCCTGAAAATGCTGACCGAAAATGTGGAGGTGATCTACGTCAATGGATACGATAAAGCCGAATTTTTCAGCAAGCTCTGCCAGCGATCTGTTTACGAGTTTTACATCCCAGGGAAAACCGAGTGGCGGAACAAGTCGAAATGCACGCGACACCAATATTTCCAAAAGATGATTCATTGTGCCGAGAACAAGGTGAGAAATTTTCGATATCATTTGATGGAGGGTAGTTACGTTTTCCGGAAATTACATTGCTACCCCTCCGAAAGCAAAGCTGTCGAAGACGAAGAGGAGGCGGAAGAATCTCCCCAGGAGAACTCGTGCGACGATGAGGACGAGGAGGAGGAGGATGAACTTTCTAATAATAATAATAATAAATGTCTAAGTTGGGATGCTTTAGAGACCCAAGAATATTGGTCTCAACCCTTATCTCACCTAGACCTGAAAGAGGATCCTCAAGTGTACTCTTTGTGGTCCTCTTCTAAAATTTGGTCTTGGAGAGAACCCTTGAATGTTCATGAATGAAATGGTATGTAAATCCCTAGAGAAAAAAATAGAAAAAAAGTTCCTTTTTTTGTAATATGTTAATTTCTTTCCAATCCTATTTCTTTTCCATAACTCCACCCCAATCGACGAGAAGAAGAAGAATTTTCCAAGTTACACAAGACGTAGAAAGATTTCACAAGGATTTATAAATCACACGCTCCCACATGATATATGTATAGAGAGAAAAAGACTAGCCAATACGTCAAGACTTCCCTAAACTAAGAGAGATCATGAGTACCGAGGAAACCTTAGCAAAGCAAGTGGAAAGACTTTCAAAGAGATTAGAAGAGTTAAGACGGGATAGATTTACAGTTCCGCCGACTAAAGAGGAAATTATCATCGATTTCAACAAACCGCTGTACTTTCATCCCCTACCCCAAAGAATGAGACGAGTGGACTCGCCGTTGAACAGTTCCAATGAGAAACAAAATGTCACTTATTTGAATAGCCAATTTCAACACATGAATATTTCATAAGTATTTTTTTTTGTTTTTTTCCCTAAAGCGTAGGGAGATCGGATCAGTAGTTTTTCCCTTTTCATCGTCGAAAACGATTGGGAGGAAAAATCTTTCTGATCTCTTTCAGAAAAATTTTTCAGCCTTTAAAAAAAAAAAAAAAATTTGTTAATTTTTATCATGTTGTAGACATGATAAAAATTAACTCTACCCCTCTTTTGTCTGGGAATGTTGTCTCACACTTTCTAAAAATAGACCATCACTCCTCCTTTCCTAAAGAATAGAATTCCAAGAATGGGATCTGGTCTATTTTTAGAAACGGTGAGACCCTATTCCCAGACAAAAGGAGTCTTAGAGTTAATTTTTATGATGTCTAAAGTTCAGGGTCCATCCATCTTCTTATGTGAAACGGTGACCCTGACGAGATCGAGATAAACAAGTCCTGTGAGTTGTTTTGTAATCTTGACGCGATCCAAGAAAGACTTTTTATTTATTTATTTTTTTTTGAAATAGGCGGGGTTGGGGAGAGAAAATGTTCTCACGACCCTCAGATATCTTTTCATAAATATATTTTTTATCAAAGTGTTTCTTTCATTCCGATCCTTTTAAGAGGTTGGAATGACCCTGACATTTAGATGGGGTCGCGATCCCGACAGATGTCGCGCGAGTATAAAAATGTGTGTCCTCCGCAAGATTTCTTCAGAGAACAGAAGAAGACGTGAACTGAGCTGGTAAGTCCCTTTGGTCCTATGAATATGGTTATCTATAAAATAGATTTGATTCTTTGTTTTTTTTTAATAATCATAATAAGCATAACTTCATTTAAAAAGACTTTTGAAACTTCTTAACTCTTTGAAAAGAAAAATGTCTCTTTCAAGACGACGACTCTAAAACGTTTTATTGTTTTTTTTTCCCTTTCTAGATCTTCCCTGTTATACATATATACCTTTTCGACTCTTTTTTTGCTCCTGTTTGTGGGAGACATCACCGTATTCATCGCCATGGCGTGTTCAGAAAACTTTATCGTGCTCGATCTAGAGGGTTTCCAGTCCTACAACCACAAGAAGGGTGAATTTACCTACGTTTTAAAAGAATTGGTCTATGCGACAAAAGATTTTTTGACCGTGGGATCGTTGACGTTTGCTCCTCCTCACCCCTTCCACCAACTGAGTGAAAAAAACCAAAAGACGAATGCCTGGCTGACGAGAAACCGGCACGGACTTCGTTGGAACGAGGGTCATATTCCCTACAACCATTTAGGACGCATTCTCCAATCGCTCACTCACAGCTTCTCCACGATTTATGTGGTGGGATGCCAGAAAGCTAAATTCTTTGCTAAAGCCTTGGATTATCAAAAACCCGTGACGGAAATTTATGTGCCAGATGGAATCATTTGGAAGTATCGGGAAAAATGTGCCCGACATCATCAAAGGAGGAAATATTTCCATTGTGCCGAAAACAAAGTGCGCAACTATCGATGGCATATTACGGAAGGAGATTTTCATATCAATCACGTCTATCCAGACGGAACGGAGAAAGAGGAGAGGATCCAGGAGGAAGCAGACAATCCTCTGCAAGCTTTTGATAAGGCCTACGATCAGTTAGAGAAGGATCCGTCCCCAAAAGCGTACGATAACCTCATCCAGAAATGGGATAATCTGTCCTGTTTCCAAGTGATGGAACATCCGGATGAGCATACGCCTTTTCACTTGATGGGCTCTTCTACTTCGTCAACTTCCTCCAATAACTCGAGGAAGACGGAAGGTTGGGGAGACATACCTGAAAATATTCCCCATTACGATCCAGCAGCCTGTTGGGACGAACCTTCCAAAGAATCTCATGAGACCCCCAAAATATCTTCAGAGGATCCAAAGACAAAATCCACTGAGTGTTGGGACAATGAACGGACGACTCATGCTCCAAAATCCACTAAGACTATGTCCACTGAGTGTTGGGACAATGAACAGACGACTCATGCTCCAAAATCTACTGAGACTATGTCCACTGAATGTTGCGACAATGAACGGACGACCCATGCTCCAAAATCTACTGAGACTATGTCCACTGAGTGTTGGGACGATGAAACCGAAAAGACGACAGAGAATTGGGATGACCGTTCTCAAAAGTATTTGAATTGATATATACATAAACTCAGGAGAAAAAAATAAAGAAAAGATTTTTAGAAATAAGTAGGGAAAGGTTCTCCGCTTTCCCTATATTTATGGAAATGGACTGAGAAGAGAGAGAGAGAGACGAATCAGGAGACCAAAAAAAATGGGTCTTGGAAGGAATGAGTGCAAATGCATTCGATTCCTTCCGAGACCAATTTTTTTGGGTCCCTCTCTCATCCATTCTTGGAAAAGAACTTTGTCCTATTTTTCTAGGTCCATTCAAAAAGAAATGAATCTATCCATAAATTTTCTTAAAAGAAAAAAACAAAAAGATCCTTTACCTCTTGACAGTCCAAAGTCGAGAATCTTGGAAAAAGTCATCCACTCTCCATCCAGTCAAGCTTCTCTGTAGAAAATCTAGTAGGTGCATCTGCATTCTTGAAAACCCGGCAGTTATCATTGGACGCGAAACGTCGAATGCTGAAATAGTTAACAGTGAGCACATTCTTAAAGAAACGGGGATGTTTTATTCATGCAGTCGAGTGCGGAAAAATTTCTGAGAGCCGGAGAAAAATTTCTCTGGTTGAAAAAAAAAAATACCCCCCCTTTTAGTCTGAAAATTGATGTCTTCAATTTTTTAAAAATTGAAGACATCAATTTTCAAATTTTCAGACTAAAAAGGGGGGTAATTTATTTTTCAGAAACTTTTCCCAGCCGACTCGATGTGAATAAAACTTTACTGTTTGTTAAGAATGTTATTTAATGGATCGATTTCAACCTATCGAGTTTCGCTTGAGTTCCGGCCGTGCTGTGGGCCCACCTGCATACAAGTTTTCCCCTTTTGGAATAGAATAAAACTTTACTGTTTTTTAAGAATGTTATTTAATGGATCGATTTCAACCTATCGAGTTTCGCTTGAGTTCCGGCCGTGCTGTGGGCCCACCTGGATACAAGTTTTCCCCTTTTGGAATAGAATTTCCGTCAAGGTAGGCTACTTTTCCTCTTTTTGCATTTTTCATGTCATTTCATGTCAGTCATGTATTACAATATACTGAATACGGGCGTTCGAACTGATTTCTAGGCTATTTCAATACAAATAGAGCTCGATAAAAGAAAGAAATGATGTCTTTTTTTTATTTTGTGGACTGCCAATTTGTATTGGAATATACTGAAAACGGGTGTTTGAGTCGGTTTTCAGTATATTTCAATACAAATAGAGCTCGATCCAAGAAAGAAATGATGTCTTTTTTTTTATTTTGTGGACTGCCAATTTGTATTGGAATATACTGAAAACGGGTGTTTGAGTCGGTTTTCAGTATATTCCAATACAAGTGGAGCTCGATCCAAGAAAAAAATGATGTCTTTTTTTTATTTTGTGGATTGCCAATTTTGTATTGGAATATACTGAAAACGGGTGTTCACGTCGGTTTTCAGTATATTCCAATACAAGTGGAGCTCGATCCAAGAAAAAAATGATGTCTTTTTTTTATTTTGTGGACAGCCAATTTTGTATTGGAATATACTGAAAACGGGCGTTCACGTCGGTTTTCAGTATATTCCAATACAAAATTGGCTGTCCACAAAATAAAAAAAAGACATCATTTTTTTATTTTGTGGACAGCCAATTTTGTATTGGAATATACTGAAAACGGGCGTTCACGTTGGTTTTCAGTATATTTCAATACAAATGGAGCTCCATCCAAGAAAAAAATGATATCTTTTTTTTTATGTTGTGGACAGCCAATTTTGTATTGGAGTATACTGAAAATGGGCGTTCGAGTCGGTTTTCAGTATATTCTAATACAAATGGAGCTCCATCCAAGAAAAAAATGATGTCTTTTTTTTTTTATGTTGTGGACTGCCCTATTTTGTATTGGAATATACTGAAAATGGGCGTTCGAGTTGGTTTTCAGTATATTCTAATACAAATGGAGCTCCTTCCAAGAAAAAAATGATGTCTTTTTTTATGTTGTGGACAATCAATTTTGTATTGGAATATGCTGAAAACGGGCGTTCGAGTCCTTTTTCCGACTATTTCTATACACATTCCACTATATTAAAATTACGTCGTGGTTGAGACCAAACAGAGTCGTCCCCGGACAGAGTCGTCTCCGGACAAAGTCGTCCCCGGACAATTTTATACCGAATTTGTATAGAAATATACTTAAAATGGGCTTGGAGGGGGGGGCGCTTTCTAATATATTCCTATATACATTCGGTTGCATTCAGAAACAAAAAGAATGTCTTTTTGAATGGACAGGATGACTATGGAAACCGGATCTCTCTCTCCCAAGATTGGATGAGAGAGTGCCTCCTATTTGTATTGCAATATACTGAAAACGGGCTTTCGAGTCAATTTCTAGACTATTTCTATAAAAATGGAGCTCTATTTACGAAAAAAATGATGTCTTTTTTATTGTGTGGACAGCCCTATTTGTATTGCAATATACTGAAAACAGGCGTTCGAGTCGGTTTCTAAACTCTTCCTATACAAATTCCACCATCTATATAGAAATGATGTCATCGTTGAGTCCAAACAAAGTCGTCCCCGGACCATCTTGATGACCAGACATATTGCCTTTTCAACAGCCCGTATTATTCTGAACAATAACGTGGAATACTTTTATAGAAAAGAGAAGAATTGAAAGTGAAAGTCAAAAAGCAAAATGGGATCGGCTGGGAAAAATTTCTGAGAGCCGAGAAAAAATTCTGAGTCAGAAAAAAAAGAAAAAATATATAATATATATATTATATAATATATATATTTTATAATATATATTATATAATATATATTATAAATACTTTTTGTTAATTTTTATCATGTCTTCTAGACATGATAAAAATTAACTAATCCCTTTTGTCTAGGAATGTTGTCTCACCGTTTCTAAAAATAGACCAGAACCCAGTCTTTTCTTGGAATTCTATTCTTTAAAAGGATGAGTCATGGTCTATTTTTAGAAAGTGGGAGACAACATTCCCAGACAAAAGGGGGGTGAGTTAATTTTTATCATGTCTAGAAGACATGATAAAAATTAACAATTTTTTTTTTTTTTTTTTTTTACATCTCAGAATTTTTTCTGAGCTCTGAGAAATTTTTCCTAGCCGATCCCATTTCGTTTTTCAACTTTCACTTTCAACTCTTCACTTTTCCTATCCACTGTCGTTGGAATTGTGTTCACTGGAGGCTATTTCTTTTTTTGCAATCTCGCTTTTAGTTTTCTCTGAGATTCTTTAGTAATGGCTATACAAATTTCACCATCTATATAGAAATGATGTCCAAACAAAGTCGTCCCCGGACCATCTTGATGACCGAATATGTATAGAAATAGTCTGAAAATGGGCTTGAGGGCCGGTTTCTGGACAATTCATCTACAAATTCGGCCGCATCCAGAAAAACAAAAATACATAGTTTCTTTTTGGGTGGACAGGAGATGATAAATTTCTTTTCTCTCTCTCCCAATATTGGAGGAGAGAGTGGCCCAAAAAAATGGGTCTCGGAAGGAATCGAATGCATTTTGAAATGCACTCACTCTTTCCAAGACCCATTTTTTTGGTCTCCTGATTCAACTCTCCAGTCTATGGAATAGGGAAAGCGGAGAACGTTTCCCCTTCTTTAAGCGACTGGAGACCATATCGCATCATCATCATCATCATCACCATCATCCTCTTTCTGATACTTTTCAACGAAGGCTTGATGTCTTTGGATGATTTTGGGGAGATGATGGATCCCGAATTGAGTGATGAAAAAGAGAGGACTCTTTTTCCTTTCTTGTTCGTCTTGCACAGTCTCTCGGAGGGTGATATACGTTTCCCCGTCCTCCTCAATTTTCGTCAGAGGTCTCATGAATATTTTACACATCCAAGGGAAGAGCGACTTGTTATGCAGGGATTTCGAAGCGACGAAGGCCGCTTCATTCGAAGTGAGGACAATCTGGTTCGGTTGACCCCATTCTTTGGAGTAGTTGTCCAAATCGCCTAGTCGAAGAAAATGGTGTCGATTAGGGAAAAAGACTTGGAGAAGACTCGTCGTATGCGAGACGTTCGTAGGCAAGAGAGTCAAGATATCTTTGGCATTCCAGTACAGGAATCCTAGATCCACATACGCGTGCACGTAATAGTCATCGTTATATTCCAGTTTGAGCAGCATGGCTCTTGTGTTTTTTTTTTTCCGTTCTCAAGGCGAAACACTCGTCTGATATGAACAAGAGCTCGCTGGCGATCCGTTTATATAGACTCCTCAGAGAGAGAGAGAGGGAGAGGGGAGGAGGAACAAGGTTGATGAATTATAAAATAAAAAAAAATGATAAAACATGAGTGTTTGTGAAGGTCATAGAGAGATGATTATAAAGTTGTTTTATTTTTTATTTTCTCAAAAGAAAAAAATAAAAGCGTCCCATTCCATACGACATGGCCTTTGAGAAGGTGACGGGGTCATGTGTCTACAAAGTTGATAAACTCTAGAATAAAAAAAAAGCTGTCATCACGTAGCTCTCGAGAAGAAAATGACAGGGGTCTCTAGGAGAAGGTCATAGGTAGTATACAAAGGATGGTTGTTTTTTTCTCTTGTTCCTCTCAATCCCATGACTTTTGAAAAGGTGACGGGGTGTCCTTTAGGAAAAAAAATAGAAGGTTATAGAGAGAGATGTAGACAAAGTTGATTTTTTTTTCTATAAGTCAACCGTCACGTCGCCCATCACGTGGTCTTCTCGTATATATAGAGAGGCGAGTGGAAGACAGACTCTATTTCCCAGAGAGAGAGAGACTGCTGTGCGTAGCCGTATTTCTACTCAAGATGATGATCCGCATCTTATATAATGAGTTTGTGAGCATTCGCTGCTATGTGGATGACGGAAGATTGTTTTGGAACGCTACGGACATTTTGCCTCTGATTCATACTTCCAGTAAAAGAACCTGGGACATTCTCTCCGTGTTTTTCGACGAACACCACGTCTTCAGGAAAATAAAAGATCTTGAGAGTCTCGGCAGTTCTCAAGAGGGATATGTCCTCTCCAGCGAAGAAATGTTAGATCTGGCGGAAAAGAATCCTAAAAAGAATCAGCTTCTGGCCTGGGTGTATAGCATTTTAACTCAGCCGCTGGTTCGAGTCGTACCCAATCAACCCGTTTACCGACTGCTCTATCCGGGGGAGAGATTTCCCTTCATCACCCTCTTTAATCTGGGAGTGCGCTACATACCGCCTCATCCAGGCATGACGGACTCTTCTACTTACCCTAAACAATATGCCAGCGCTTATTGCCAGACAGACCCCCGTCAAGAAAAGGTCGTCGAGACTCAAACGGATCCTCTGGTGGTCTCTTTAAATGTCACTAAAGTTATCACCTTCTAAAAAAAACAACCACCACCACCCAAAAACAATTTGCTCCTCCTCCAAATTTTTTTTATCATCTCGAAAGAAAAAAAAAAGAAACTTTTCCATCTAGCCTCTTTCTTTCAATCCCTCTTAAGAGAGAGAGGGAGGAGAAAAGAAAGAGAGTTCTGAGGAGGCAAAAGAAATGGGTCTGGAAGGAAACGGGTGCATTGCGAGAAAAAGAGGGTCCTCTTTTCTTTTCTCGAAATGCACTCTTTTCCTTCCAGACCCATTTTTTTGATCACTTCTTCAAGCCAATCTTGGAAAGGGGGGATACAATAAATTGTGCGTAAAGTCCATTCCGATCAAGACTGGATTTTGTTTTTGAAAAGAAAACATAATGTTATATATAGATAGCTAAATCTTTATCGTGATATTCTTTAAGAATTTCTTACTCATTTGTCAAAGAAGGGGACTATAATTGAAGAATTTATGAATTTGGGAACATGTCACCCATGGCAAATCTAAAATCTTGGAAGTGCATACTGGAAAGCCCCGCTCTGATTATAATTCTGAGTTCTAGCATGGGACATTTTTTTGATCAATAAGCTAAACTATTTTCTAGTCTCATATTCTCTCGTGACTAGGGTTTCAGATTTGGGTAGAGAAAGACACTGTTCTGAACAGAAACGTGGAATGCTTTTATAGAAAAGTGAAGAGTTGAAAATGAAAGTCGAAAAACGAAATGAGATCGGCTGTCAAAATATTTTCAGAGCTCAGGAAAAAATTCTGAGATGTAAAAAAAAAAAAAAAAAAAATTTTGTTAATTTTTATCATGTCTTCTAGACATGATAAAAATTAACTCACCCCCCCCCTTTTGTCTGGGAATGTTGTCTCCCACTTTCTAAAAATAGACCATGACTCATCCTTTTAAAGAATAGAATTCCAAGAAAAGACTGGGTTCTGGTCTATTTTTAGAAACGGTGAGACAACATACCCAGACAAAAGGGGGTGAGTTAATTTCACTTGCAACTCTTCTCTTTTCTATAAAAGCATTCCACGTTTCTGTTCAGAACACTGTGGGCTGTTGAAAAGGCAACACGCCTCCCTCTCTACCCTAATCGGGAATCCTGATCCAGGTGTCCCCCGCTTCACGCTACCCATCTTCACCCATTTCTAAAGAATCTCAGAGAAAACTAATAGCGAGATTGCAAAAAAAGAAATAGGCTCCAGTGAACACAATTCCAACGACAGTGGATAGCTTTTTGGGGTCCTTCCAGATATATTACCGGTGACCGATAGGTTGTTCAGGGTCTACAGCACAGACTCAATGTACCCCCTTTTGTCTGGGAATGTTGTCTCACCGTTTCTAAAAATAGACCAGAACCCATTCTTTTCTTGGAATTCTATTCTTTAGAAAGAATGAGTCATGGTCTATTTTTAGTCATGGTATATATTATATAATATATATATTATATATTTTTTCTTTTTTTTCTGACTCAGAATTTTTTCTCGGCTCTCAGAAATTTTTCCCAGCCGATCCCATTTTGCTTTTTGACTTTCACTTTCAATTCTTCTCTTTTCTATAAAAGTATTCCACGTTATTGTTCAGAATAATACGGGCTGTTGAAAAGGCAATATGTCTGGTCATCAAGATGATCCGGGGACGACTTTGTTTGGACTCAACGATGACATCATTTCTATATAGATGGTGGAATTTGTATAGGAAGAGTTTAGAAACTGACTCGAACGCCTGTTTTCAGTATATTGCAATACAAATAGGGCTGTCCACACAATAAAAAAGACATCATTTTTTTCGTAAATAGAGCTCCATTTGTATAGAAATAGTCTAGAAATTGACTCGAAAGTCCGTTTTCAGTATATTGCAATACAAATAGGAGGCACTCTCTCATCCAATCTTGGGAGAGAGAGATCCGGTTTCCATAGTCATCCTGTCCATTCAAAAAGACATTCTTTTTGTTTCTGAATGCAACCGAATGTATATAGGAATATATTAGAAAGCGACCCCCCTCCAAGTCCATTTTAAGTATATTTCTATACAAATTCGGTATAAAATTGTCCGGGGACGACTTTGTCCGGAGACGACTCTGTCCGGGGACGACTCTGTTTGGTCTCAACCATGACGTCATTTTAATATAGTGGAATGTGTATAGAAATAGTCGGAAAAAGGATTCGAACGCCCGTATTAAAATACAAAATTGATTGTCCACAACATAAAAAAAGACATCATTTTTTTCATGGATAGAGCTCCATTTGTATTAGAATATACTGAAAACCGACTCGAACGCCCATTTTCAGTATATTCCAATACAAAATAGGGCAGTCCACAACATAAAAAAAAAGACATCATTTTTTTCTTGGATGGAGCTCCATTTGTATTAGAATATACTGAAAACCGACTCGAACGCCCGTTTTCAGTATACTCCAATACAAAATTTGCTGTCCACAACATAAAAAAAAAAAGATATCATTTTTTTCTCGGATGGAGCTCCATTTGTATTGAAATATACTGAAAACCAACGTGAACGCCCGTTTTCAGTATATTCCAATACAAAATTGGCTGTCCACAAAATAAAAAAAAGATATCGTTTTTTTTCTTGGATCGAGCTCTATTTGTATTGAAATATACTGAAAACCGACTTAAACACCCGTTTTCAGTATATTCCAATACAAATTGGCAGTCCACAAAATAAAAAAAAAAAGACATCATTTCTTTCTTGGATCGAGCTCCATTTGTATAGAAATAGCCTAGAAATCAGTTCGAACGCCCGTATTCAGTATATTGTAATACAAATGAAATGACATGAAAAATGCAAAAAGAGGAAAAGTAGGCTACCTTGACGGAAATTCTATTCCAAAAGGAAAAAACTTGTATCCAGGTGGGCCCACAGCACGGCCGGAACTCAAGCGAAACTCGATAGGTTGAAATCGATCCATTAAATAACATTCTTAAAAAACAGTAAAGTTTTATTCTATTCCAAAAGGGGAAAACTTGTATCCAGGTGGGCCCACAGCACGGCCGGAACTCAAGCGAAACTCGATAGGTTGAAATCGATCCATTAAATAACATTCTTAACAAACAGTAAAGTTTTATTCACATCGAGTCGGCTGGGAAAAGTTTCTGAAAAATTTTTCTCCGGCTCTCAGAAATTTTTCCGCACTCGACTGGATGAATAAAACATCCCCGTTTCTTTAAGAATGGGCTCACTGTTAACTATTTCAGCATTGGACGTTTCGCGTCCAATAATAACTGCCGGGTGTTCAAGAATGCAGATGCACCTACTAGATTTTCTACAGAGAAGCTTGACTGGATGGAGAGTGGATGACTTTTTCCAAGATTCTCGACTTTGGACCGTCAAGAGGTAAAGGATCTTTTTGTTTTTTTCTTTTAAGAAAATTTATGGATATATTCATTTCTTTTTGAATGGACCTAGAAAAATAGGACAAAGTTCTTTTCCAAGATTGGATGAGAGAGGGACCAAAAAAAATGGGTCTCGGAAGGAATCGAATGCATTTGCACTCATTCCTTCCAAGACCCATTTTTTTTGGTCTCCTGATTCGTCTCTCTCTCTCTCTTCTCAGTCCATTTCCATAAATATAGGGAAAGCGGAGAACCTTTCCCTACTTATTTCTAAAAATCTTTTCTTTATTTTTTTCTCCTGAGTTTATGTATATATCAATTCAAATACTTTTGAGAACGGTCATCCCAATTCTCTGTCGTCTTTTCGGTTTCATCGTCCCAACACTCAGTGGACATAGTCTCAGTAGATTTTGGAGCATGGATCGTCCGTCCATTGTCCCAACATTCAGTGGACATAGTCTCAGTAGATTTTGGAGCATCAGTTGTCTGTTCATTGTCCCAACACTCAGTGGACATAGTCTTAGTGGATTTTGGAGCATGAGTCGTCCGTTCATTGTCCCAACACTCAGTGGATTTTGTCTTTGGATCCTCTGAAGATATTTTGGGGGTCTCATGAGATTCTTTGGAAGGTTCGTCCCAACAGGCTGCTGGATCGTAATGGGGAATATTTTCAGGTATGTCTCCCCAACCTTCCGTCTTCCTCGAGTTATTGGAGGAAGTTGACGAAGTAGAAGAGCCCATCAAGTGGAAAGGCGTATGCTCATCCGGATGTTCCATCACTTGGAAACAGGACAGATTATCCCATTTCTGGATGAGGTTATCGTACGCTTTTGGGGACGGATCCTTCTCTAACTGATCGTAGGCCTTATCAAAAGCTTGCAGAGGATTGTCTGCTTCCTCCTGGATCCTCTGCTCTTTCTCCGTTCCGTCTGGATAGACGTAATTCATATGAAAATCTCCTTCCGTAATATGCCATCGATAGTTGCGCACTTTGTTTTCGGCACAATGGAAATATTTCCTCCTTTGTTGATGTCGGGCACATTTTTCCCGATACTTCCAAATGATTCCATCTGGCACATAAATTTCCGTCACGGGTTTTTGATAATCCAAGGCTTTAGCAAAGAATTTAGCTTTCTGGCATCCCACCACATAAATCGTGGAGAAGCTGTGAGTGAGCGATTGGAGAATGCGTCCTAAATGGTTGTAGGGAATATGACCCTCGTTCCAACGAAGTCCGTGCCGGTTTCTCGTCAGTCAGGCATTCGTCTTTTGGTTTTTTTCACTCAGTTGGTGGAAGGGGTGAGGAGGAGCAAACGTCAACGATCCCACGGTCAAAAAATCTTTTGTCGCATAGCCCAATTCTTTTAAAACTTAGGTAAATTCATCCTTCTTGTGGTTGTAGGACTGGAAACCCTCTAGATCGAGCACGATAAAGTTTTCTGAACACGCCATGGCGATGAATACGGTGATGTCTCCCACAAACAGGAGCAAAAAAAGAGTCGAAAAGGTATATATGTATAACAGGGAAGATCTAGAAAGGGAAAAAAAAACAATAAAACGTTTTAGAGTCGTCGTCTTGAAAGAGACATTTTTCTTTTCAAAGAGTTAAGAAGTTTCAAAAGTCTTTTTAAATGAAGTTATGATTATTATGATTATTAAAAAAAAACAAAGAATCAAATCGATTTTATAGATAACCATATTCATAGGACCAAAGGGACTTACCAGCTCAGTTCACGTCTTCTTCTGTTCTCTGAAGAAATCTTGCGGAGGACACACATTTTTATACTCGCGCGACATCTGTCGGGATCGCGACCCCATCTAAATGTCAGGGTCATTCCAACCTCTTAAAAGGATCGGAATGAAAGAAACACTTTGATAAAAAATATATTTATGAAAAGATATCTGAGGGTCGTGAGAACATTTTCTCTCCCCACCTCCCGCCTATTTCAAAAAAAATAAAAAGTCTTTCTTGGATCGCGTCAAGATTACAAAACAACTCACAGGACTTGTTTATCTCGATCTCGTCAGGGTCACCGTTTCACATAAGAAGATGGATGGACCCTGAACTTTAGACATGATAAAAATTAACTCTAAGACTCCTTTTGTCTGGGAATAGGGTCTCACCGTTTTTAAAAATAGACCAGATCCCCTTCTTGGAATTCTATTCTTTAGGAAAGGAGGAGTGATGGTCTATTTTTAGAAAGTGTGAGACAACATTCCCAGACAAAAGGGGGGTAGAGTTAATTTTTATCATGTCTAAAACATGATAAAAATTCACAAAAAGTTTTTTTTTTTTTTTAAAGGCTGAAAAATTTTTCTGAAAGAGATCAGAAAGATTTTTCCTCCCAATCGTTTTCGACGATGAAAAGGGAAAAACTACTGATCCGATCTCCCTACGCTTTAGGGAAAAAAACAAAAAAAATACTTATGAAATATTCATGTGTTGAAATTGGCTATTCAAATAAGTGACATTTTGTTTCTCATTGGAACTGTTCAACGGCGAGTCCACTCGTCTCATTCTTTGGGGTAGGGGATGAAAGTACAGCGGTTTGTTGAAATCGATGATAATTTCCTCTTTAGTCGGCGGAACTGTAAATCTATCCCGTCTTAACTCTTCTAATCTCTTTGAAAGTCTTTCCACTTGCTTTGCTAAGGTTTCCTCGGTACTCATGATCTCTCTTAGTTTAGGGAAGTCTTGACGTATTGCCTAGTCTTTTTCTCTCTATACATATATCATGTGGGAGCGTGTCATTTATAAATCCTTGTGAAATCTTTCTACGTCTTGTGTAACTTGGAAAATTCTTCTTCTTCTCGTCGATTGGGGTGGAGTTATGGAAAAGAAATGGGATTGGAAAGAAATTAACATATTACAAAAAAAGGAACTTTTTTTCTATTTTTTTCTCTAGGGATTTACATACCATTTCATTCATAAACATTCAAGGGTTCTCTCCAAGACCAAATTTTAGAAGAGGACCACAAAGAGTACACTTGAGGATCCTCTTTCAGGTCTAGGTGAGATAAGGGTTGAGACCAATATTCTTGGGTCTCTAAAGCATCCCAACTTAGACATTTATTATTATTATTATTAGAAAGTTCATCCTCCTCCTCCTCCTCCTCATCGTCGCACGAGTTCTCCTGGGGAGATTCTTCCGCCTCCTCTTCGTCTTCGACAGCTTTGCTTTCGGAGGGGTAACAATGTAATTTCCGGAAAACGTAACTACCCTCCATCAAATGATATCGAAAATTTCTCACCTTGTTCTCGGCACAATGAATCATCTTTTGGAAATATTGGTGTCGCGTGCATTTCGACTTGTTCCGCCACTCGGTTTTCCCTGGGATGTAAAACTCGTAAACAGATCGCTGGCAGAGCTTGCTGAAAAATTCGGCTTTATCGTATCCATTGACGTAGATCACCTCCACATTTTCGGTCAGCATTTTCAGGATCGTAGGAAGATGCTCGTAGGAAAGACGACCCTCGATCCATTGCAGGCCGTGTCGGTTATTTGTAGTCTGGTTGACCACAGCTTGATTGCGGGACGATAAGTCATCGTAATGGACAGGAGGGAGAAAAATCATGGATCCGCATAAGGTTAAATCGCAAGTGATGTAGCCCAGTTCTTTCAAGATGAAACATATATCTCCCGTCTTTGGATCATAACAGTGAAAGTATTCCATGTCCAGAACAATGTAGGAATCTTTGAGAGGTTTGGCACTCAAAATGTCCATCTTCTTCAATTGAGGAAAAAAGAAAACAAAATTCTCTCTCTTTCTCTCTCTCTCTCGCTGTGTGTCCTGAAGGAAAAAATGGATAGCGTTATCTCGCCGTCTCCTCTTTTATATATAGAGAGAGAAGGTTGCACGTGACAGGTCGTATGAATTCTGGGAAAGGTCACATTCGTATATATATTTGTTTTTTGAATAATATCGTGCGTATCTCAATACACATCCATCATAATAATAATAAACCTTGGTCACCTTGGAAAGAAAAAGAAATAAAAAACATGGAACTCGTGCTCGACTTTGAAGGTTTCTACGATTCTCAAGGAGCCTTTATTGTGAAAGAATTGGCTTACGTCACATTGGACGGTACTTCTCGAGGGGTATTTGTTTTTAAACCCCCGTTTCCATGGCAAATGCTCACCGAGAAAGAAAAACGAACCGCTGTGTGGGCGAGTGATTATTATCACAGCTTGTCGTGGTACGAAGGAGAAATTCCGTACAGTTATTTTCCATGGGTGTTAACGATGTTGACGGAACCTTTTTCCATGATTTGGGTGCGAGGAGAAATGAAACGGCGGTTTTTAGAGAAATGGTTGCAAAGATCCATTTATTGCATTTCGGGATCGACGCAAGAGATTCTCAAATACAATGGGATCGAACACATGAATTGTCCTAACCATACAAAAGGTTTTTTCCATTGCGCTCTACAAAAAGCGGTTCGGTATCATTATTATTTAAAGACACAGAGAAGAAATTCGCAAGGTCGATCCTGCACAATTCAATCTTGACAGAACTCATTAAAAAAATACATATATCACGTTACTTCTTCAACAGCACAGATGGTTCTGAAGCGAAACTTGGAATTTTGAAATAATAGATCAGGGAGAAATCATTCTTAAAAACAAATGGTAAAGTCTCGAATCGGCTGGGAGAAAAAATTTTCTCAGAGGTGAGATAAAAATTCTCTAATGAAAAAAAAAAAAAAAAAAACTTTTGGTTAATTTTTATCATGTCTTAGACATGATAAAAATTAATGACCCTCCCTTTTTGTCTGGGAAGGATGTCTCACCCTTTCTAAAAATAGACCATGACTCATCCTTTCGCTAATGGCAATCATTCTATGAATGAATCACGATTTGTTTTTCAAAAGAGTGAGACAACATTCCCAGACGAAAAGGGAAGGGGGTCGTTAATTTTTATCATGTCTAAGACATGATAAAATTAACAAAAAGTTTTTTTTTTTTTTTTTTTTTTTTTTTTTTTTTTTTTTTTTTTTTCATTAGAGAATTTTTATCTCACATCTGAGAATTTTTTTTTCTCCCAGCCGATTCGAGACTTTACCATTTATATTTACGAATAGTCTTTGGATTATTTATTTATTTTCTTTTAAAAAGAAAAATTCTGAGCTAGACCTATCTATTGGCTTAACATTCTGGTCATAGAAACAGTCTACAATCTCATTTTTTTTTTCGAGGCTAATGCACGGGTTCTCCAATCAAAAGGGTTACTATAAAGGGATTGGTTTGAATGCATTTATCTGCAAATGTTGTAGGATTCTGTTGTTGAGAAGGGGGTATATTATTATTATTATTATTATTATTATTATTATTATTATTATTATGATTGTGGCAGATTCGTTTTCTACGTGGAAGTCTAATCTCCTCCGAAGACCTTTTCTGGGGATCATCGATAGATGGTTTTTCAATGGGAATCGTTTCCCTCGGATCCTCAAGAGATAGAGGGTGGTCCTGTCTTGAGACATGAAGCGGTCTCTCCTCCTCGAGAAGTCTTGAGAAAGGCAGAGGATTTTCGGTTCCCTTATTCTTGAGGGGTCTTGACAAATTGAGAGGTCCCTCCTCTTCGAAAGAGAGAGAAGTTTTGGTTCCCTTATCCTCGAGGGGTTTTGACAAATCGAGAGGTCCCTCATTTTCGAGGGGTCTTGATAAATGGAGAGGTTTTTCATCTTCGAGGGGGTTTGATAAAGGAAGAGGTCCCTCCTTCTCGAGGGGTCTTGAGAAAGGGAGAGGTTTTTCATCTTCGAGGAGGTTTGACAATGGGAAAGATCTCTCCTTCTCGAGGGGTCTCTCTTCCTCAAGGGGTTTTGAGGAAGGGAGAGGTTTTTCATCCTCGACGGGTTTTGACAAACTGAGAGGAATCTGAACAGGCTTCTCCTCATCCCCATCATTATCGAGGAGGATGAGGATAGGCTTTTGGAAAGGTTTTTTCTTTTTCTTCTGAACAGGCTCCTCTTGATGCTCGGGGAGAGGGATGGGGTAGTTGTTCCACCATTCTATTTTTTCTTGCTCGAGGATTTTTTCAAAAGTCGTGGCCTCTCTATGATGAGACGAAGGAGGAGAGTCCTCGAGAGAATATAATAGGTATTCTTCCCAGTCTTCTCGATCGAGAGAGGTTCGTGCAAACATTTGTGCAACCATTCACTAAAATGAACGAGAATCCCTTTTGTCTTCTCAAGACGATCCATAATCCTATTTATTTGCGAGACGGTTAGAAAGTGGGACGTCTAAAAATATTTGGCTCGTTTCTTTAACAAAATTTGTGCATCCAAAGGTGGAATGTCACGAGCCATCAACACGTTTTCGTCGGATAAAAATTCGTCCCGCATCTTTTGATAACACCCCACGGTATGATAAACCGCACATTTTGAAAAATCGGAGGTTTTCAAGTAAACGACTCCTTGGATGATATAAAAGGAAAGATCAACATATTTATATTTGAAAGGAATACACGTAGTGAGCTGGGGATGCCTCCTCATGATCCACTTGGACAAAAATACGACTTTGGGGCTCTCCCCTTTTATTTATAGAGAGAAAGAGAGTGTGACCTTCCCTTCCCTCCTCCTCCTCTCTCCCTGCTTCCTCTATCTCTGGACGTCCTTGGATTGGAAAGGGTGACTTTGAAAAAAAAAGAAGGTCATGGTTGGATAATTTTTTGTTTATTAAATTATTACTTTCACTTCCTCATTCCCACACACATTCATCTTTTAAGAAAAGAAAAAGAGGTCATGGAGATAAGATTTCTTGGAAAGAAGAGAGAGAGAAACAAAAAAAAACAAATTAAACGGCCGTCATAGAGCCTCTATGTGTGTCTGTGTGTGTCTATATATATAAAAAGACGAGAGTACTGGGCGAGATCATTTCTTTTCCATTGGGAGCCATGTCGCTATTAGACGTTTTTCCATCTCAACGGATTTCGAACGGGGAGGATTTGAAGACGCTAAAGCAAATCTCCAACTTGAAAATTTTTTTGGCGTGTCATTGTGCGACATTTATTCCGCATTTACCACCTCATCAAGCGATCGTTTCTTTCAACCAAGATGTCGAATCCTCCAACCTGCTCGTTCAGAATATATACAGAAATTTATTCGAATCGCAACAAACGAAAGAGGAATCTCCCTTCTCTTGGAATCGGATGGATCGAGCTTTGAGACGGCCCATTCAAACAGACCGGCGATATACGGATCCGCGCACGAGTTTTCGGTGGAAGAATATTTTTCTCACGAAACGATATTTTACCTTTGGAGTGAGAACGACGGCTGAGGACGAAGTTCATATTGTTCAGACCACAGCCGCTCTTCTCGCCTATTCCGAATCATCGTCGCCCAATCTGAAGGAAAGAAGTTTTAAAGTCAGCGACAGGATGAAATATAAGAAATATATTCTAAGATCTTTTCAAAACTATGTCGTTCCCCCGAAAACGCAATATCTCATCGTCACAACCCAGAAGAGTCTCTTTCTCGTCGATCGGTGATCGTACTCGCTTTGGAAACAATTGAAAGAGGAGATTTCTTTCCAATCGCCGATGATGTTTCAAGAAAAAGAAGAAAACCCTAAGCCACCTTTACCCATCCCTTCCTTAGATGATAAGAGGAGCTGGACCAAACCGTCATGGCCCGAAACAAAATCGACCCGGCAACGGAATGAAATTGAAGTCATCACAATTGAAGATGAGGAGGAAGAAAAAAAATTACCTCTTAAAAAACGGTCGACTTACCGGAACCTACCTGGCGTGCAAGATCCGCTTCAGAATCCAGAAGCTTCTTCTTCTTCTTCTTCCCCGACTTGTTCAAACAGGCAACCTCTTTTGGACTCCTCACAGACAGAACCTCTTCCAGTATCCTCTTCTTCTTCTTCTCTAACCTGTCCCGACATCGTAGAGGTAGAATGTCAGACGGGTCCACAAGTTACAACGGGTCCAGAAATCATGGAGGCAGAATCACAGCCGGGTTCACAAGTTCCAACGGGTCCAGAAATCGTAGAGGTAGAATTTCAGCCGGGTAAACAAGTTCCAACGGGTCCAGAAATCATGGAGGTAGAATCGCAGCCGGGTCCAGACATCCTAGATCCCTCCACTCATCCCAAAGAGACTCCAAGTGTTTCAAGACAGCCTTGTGAGGATCCAGCCCTTCCCGTATGGAATGATTATATGGACTTACAAAATTTGGTGCAACAGGAAGGAGAAGAAAATAATCATACGGATGGGTGGGTCAAAGACTGTTTAGATCATTTAACCTCGAATGAAATTGAACTGTTATGGAATTGCATTTCTGAAATCACATCGGAAATGGGATAAAAACCAAAACAAAAAAACTTTTTTAATAACAAATTGGAGGAGGGTCATGATGTCAATTAAAAAAAATATTATATAGAGTCCAATCTTGGTGGTTCACTTCAGTTTTCCAGCATGAGGTGATCCACGTTTCCCGAAATATGGATCCCATTCCAAGAGAGATTGTGTAGAGCCTTCACTTCAGTTCTTTTTTTTATATATACCAAGAGGAGAGGGTCCCCAAAGGGTTACCCATGTCCAAAGAGAGAAAGTGTAGAGCGTTCATTTCAGTTTTTTTTCCAAGTTTAGGGGAGGGAGGTCTCAAAATGACAACCCCCCCCATTTTCAAAGAGAGATGGTGTAGAGCGTTCATTTCTGTTTTTTTCCAAAGTTAGGGAGTTTTCAAATGACTACCCATTTCAGAGAGAGAGAGAGAAGGTGTAGAGCGTTCATTTCAGTTTTCCAAGGTTAGGATGGTGGTTGAGAATCCTCCAAAATGGCTACTCATCTCAAAGAGAGAGAGAGAGAGAAAATGTGTAGAGCGTTCATTTCAGTTTTCCAACATTAGAAGGTCCCAAAATACCTTCTGAATTCAAAGAGAGATCGTGT
Organism: Stegodyphus dumicola; assembly: GCF_044657685.1. Taxonomy (NCBI): domain Eukaryota; kingdom Metazoa; phylum Arthropoda; class Arachnida; order Araneae; family Eresidae; genus Stegodyphus; species Stegodyphus dumicola. The sequence continues at coordinate 165,127,015 of NC_140768.1, read as the reverse complement.
AGAGCGTTCATTTCCAGTTCTTCAAGATCAGAAGAGGGTCCGCTTTTCAGAGACAGCGAAGTGCAGACTTCAGTTTTCTCCCTCCCCAAGAATAGAGGGTCCCAAAATGGCTTTCCATTTCAAAGAGAGAGGGAGAGGCGTTCATTTCCATTCTCCAAGATAGGGTCGTCTGATTTTTCCCAAAGTGGCTTCCCAATTCAAAGAGAGAGAGAGAGAAAGGGTGTGTAGAGCGGTCATGTTCATTCTCCAAGATAGGGTCGTCAGCTTTTTCTCAAAATGTCATCTCCCCATTCAAAAAGAGATCGAAACCAATTTTTTCCAGTTTTTTCCAAGATGGGGGGAGAAGAAAACCTAGGATGGAATAACACGACACACAGAGAGAAAGAGGGGAAAAAACGCCATCTTGTCATTTTCTGATAGGGTACCGGTGTTCGAATACTTTTGTGACCGACTGTACTACTCGTTATAATTATATCATCTAGATAGATTAAAATCGATTTTCCTAGGACAGGCTTTAGAACAATGTCCATAGCTCTCTGGAATGTTGATGGGGACCCACACAATCCAAAGGGCATGCGTAAAAATGCATAAGTGCCAGATTTTGTTATAAACGCGGTTTTATGTATGTCTTCGTGTCTCATAGCTATTTGATAGTAGCCAGACGTTAACTCCAAACTAGTCATGTATCTTGTAGATTTAATCTTTCTAATAATTTCCTCTATAACCGGCAAAGGGTAAACTGGGAATTTAGTAACACTATTAAGTTTTCTGTAATCGATAGCAAACCTCCAAGCCCTTTTATCCGAAGGAGGAAACTCGTTCTTTTTCCTATATAGTACGACTGGATTCGCTTACTCACTATTTATGGGCGTTATTATTTTGTTCTTTAACATTTCCTGAATATGTTCTTCTATGATTTGTTCTTTCTGTTTATCATAGCGGTAAGGTTTAGTCCTACAGGGTTTGTCGGCAGTTAACTGTATCTCATGCGTAACTATTTGACAGCTACCAGGCCGTTCTGAAAACAAGTTTGAAAAAGTACTCACCACTTGCTGGATGGCTTGACTTTCATGGTCATTCAAATGGCTAAGGTCAACTTGCGGTTGTTCCACTGGTTCCACCACCCTCCGGTCCATCTCCAGCACAATAGAACTGTCCTGAAAATTCAGTTTGGCCTTCGCGGCTTTTAAAAACTCCATACCTAAAATAAGTGGATTTTGCAAATTTTTTACTACAAAAATTAATACTTTAAGGCTTTCATTTTGGACCTGTATCTTTAAAGATAGTTTTCCGATACATTGACAAGTTTGCCCTTGCGCTGCTATGATTTCTGTGTTTTTATTTTTAAATAATCGAAACCTATTAAAGTTCTTCCTAAAAAAAATATCACTCATAAAATTACCTTCTGCTCCTGTATCGATGAGGGCTTCTACTGGTACATCGCCAACCAGGACTTGTATAATTGGTAACTGTGAGTTCTTTACCATGACCGTATTTAAGTGTCTTCTTGAGGGTTTTTTCAAAACTTCCGGGGTCTAGACCCTCGCTTTCACAGGCCCCTCTACTCGTTTAAAGCTTTCCTTTCAACTTCTGCCTTCTGGGTACGCGGACGGTTGTTTTCGAATTTCCTTTTTGGGCCTTGACCTTCGAGCTTCGATGAGTTAGCTTGATAGCTCTTTCCCCCATAAGAGCGGTTTGCATTTCTGATCTGCTCATTTGAAGATTGCCTTCGGATACTTTGAGAATACGATGCCCCACTAGCTTTTTCCGCTATTCTGCGATTTTGAAACTTGATTGCCAATTCGAAGAGCTCCTGCAATGTGCTTGGGTTTCTAATTTCGAAGTAGTCTTGAACAGCAGGTAACAATCTTGGTAAGATTATTTCAATAATCTCCGCGTCGGGTTTCTTCCCATACAGCATATCCGTCAGCTTAATTTTTCGCAAAATAAAGTCCGTCAACTCTTCTATATTCCGTTGATAAAAACTATATAGTTCGGCTTCTAGCCTTGCTCGATCTTTCACTATGGGGAAGGCCTTTAATAACGATTTTTTGAAATTTTCAAATGTATATGTCTGGCCTCCGAATTCCAGTAATAAAAATTTGCCTATATTCTTCCACGATAGCGCGGCCTGTCCTCTTAGTGCAGATGTGGCGATGGCAACTTTTTGTCTTTCAGGCACAGGGTAGAGCTGGAAGTGATTTTCTAGGCCTTCTAGAAATATCGCCACCGAATTTTCTCCGTCGAAATTGACGTTTGGCTTGATGGACGCTCTCACCGTCTGGACCAGGTATCCAAATCCTTCCAATTGGCTTGCCATTTCTTGTTGTTGTCCAGCAACTTCCATCCAATTTTCGGCCATTTCAGTTCGACAAGTGTTCGGGCGCCAATGTAATGTTGCGCGCTTCCAACGCAACAATAGTGGTGACTGCTGAGAACTGGAAAGTAGACAAAGTCTTGAGAAGGGTTTAAATCCCTTTTTATTCAATTTTAGAAATTACAAATGCGTGCTCTTGACGCTCACAAACTACGCCGACCCGGCGGTAAAATAAAAATAAGAAACTGAAAAGAGATAATAACAAGTGACTAACTACGAGGCTCTCTAAACGTAACTAACCTCACCGCGTTCTAAGACACCGCTGATAATTCAGCAAACTTCTGAATATTACGTTGAAAGATTAACAATCTGCCGAGGCAAGCACACAGGCTGAAACGCGTGGTTCTTCAATTTCTAACTAGCCACCTCCACGCTCGTGAAGCAAGAAAAGCACACTTTCGAACTCGTTTCCCTTCTATTTAACTCAGATTACTTTCGCTGACAAATTGAATCCTTGCGCGTTCTACTAAAATTTACATACTCTGGCATTGGCAATTCCAGGGGAAAGTAAGGCTTGACAGGAAAGATAGTTTAAACTTAAAATAAATGTTAGTTAAAATAAATATAAACCCTACAACCTCATTGTTAAGCATTTTCGATAGTCTTGAAATATCATAACTGGTAACATAGCTTACTAAATTGAATTCTTGCTATGTTCAGCATCATTTAGCATTTGCAGTTTGGATTTCAGTAGGTCTATTACACTAAACACTTATAGTTATTCAGTATTATTTTCTTTGCATTTCAGCAAAACAATGAACTTCCTTTCTAAGAATGCATACTGAGCAATGAAAATTCCAAATATGATACATGCTTTACCAGAACCATAACCCTGTCAGTTAATACTGATTTAATCTTCATAGATAAGCATATACAATAGTCTTGAAGTATCAGAGCTGGTAGCATATCTTCAATATATTCAGTTCTTATTAAATAACGTGTTCCTCATTTAACTTCCGTAGTTTCACAGCTAAATTACACTTCAATATCTTCATTAGAGTGAACCCACTTTTTCATCTTTATACTCTTTACGTTATAATAATAAAATGAAGTTTATTTCTAAGGAAGCATATTGAATCCAGTAAAGAAATCAAATCACAGTTAATAATGCTGTAAATATTCAGATAGATATATATGAAATGTATTTTAAGGATTTCTTGACACACACTATTTTAAGTCATTGCAATGGTAACTGGTGGCATTTTGATTAAAAATATTTACTGCATTAATTACTGACACAAATTAGCACTTGGTTTCACTAACTTAACATTAACTTCACTTGGTTTAATTCACGAAGGTACATTTTATATATTAGATGATTTAAGTCATTATCACTTAAAAGTTTCTGATTATCAATACGCAGAATCATTTGTAAACCACACTTTACATGCATCTTCCAGCCATCAATAACTTCCATCCGATTAGATCTAATTTTCTATTAGAAGAGTAATCTGAATATTCCGAAACAAACATTAAATCGTTATATACAGATATATACGTATATATATAAACACTTTCATTACGAAAAACAAAATGTACATTCAGAGAACGCACTGCGTAACTCCGGAGAGCAGAATGTAAACAAACATCAGAAATGTAACATCACTTATGTGGGCGGAGTTAATGGTGAGCCTCATCTGGACTGTTATGGCCAAATTCAAGCCGTTGTTCTAGCAGTGTACATTTTGCTTATATGCACATCGGAGTACCTGGTCTGTGGTAACCTATTTCCATCGAGTAATTATTTACTCTCGAATTTACTGCGAAGTAGCAAAGGTGCTTCAAAATGCTGAGGAATGACAAAAGTTCTACCTCGATCCCATAGTATTTCTCTTAAGAGCGAACCATGTCTGGCGAGCTAAAGAACTTGTGCTCATGTAAACAAAAATAAATTTAAACTTTTAAAGCCTCTTAGAAGTTTTAGCAGAGAATAATCTATTATTAGATATATTTCTGCTTTCTTCTAGTCGAGATTTAGACCTATCACAAGGAGGAGCAATTTCCTCGGCGTTATTTGTACCTGTTTATTTACTCGTGGCTCCTCGCCACGTTTTTGCTAGAGTCAATAATTTTCTCAGAATGTTTTCTACATATGTTCATAGGATTTTGAAGCATATGGAAAAATTGGCTGCATAATCGTCGCCGCAATTGCATCAGATCAGTTTTTCTATTCATTTTGCTGACAATCCGAACGTTTGAATGCGAGAGCACATTCTACATATCTCAGAGCGAGTTTACTCTCGTTCGAGGTATGATAGGAATATAGCACTGGGCCACCCCGCCTTTAAATTTGTATGGCTCAAGAGTGTCTTTGAAGAAAGATAGGTTTTCCGTATCGTAAATCGTTTCCACACCCGGTTCATTCACCACAGTGGCTAATCGCACCGACGGTGCGAAAAGCTAAGACGCTATTCACACCAGCTACTTCTGCGCATGCGCTCAACCAGCTCAGGTATTTTATGCCGATTTCCGAAAGGCAGGCGCACGGAGTAAGGCATTATTAAGCCACGTTTCCACTGCTGCGTAAGCGTTGCCGTGAGTATGCAGCGAGCGAATTCACTTTGATTGACATCTGCAATCCGGTCGATGTGCGGTGACAGATGACGTACGGATGGAGTTCAACAATGTTCAACTTCTGTCCATATGTCTGCGGATGCGTTGGGGTCACGTGGTAGAAGAGGAGCAATCAGGTGTAGTCACAAAAATTAATGGCGGCAGAAGTAGCGATGTACGCTCGCTTAGGGAAAGAAAGTTTTGCTAAAAAATACTTATTTCTTAATTAACATTATAGCGAGAAATCTGCGTGCTGAAAAAGACAGCAATCAGCTGAATTTAGTTAAAAAGATAAGAAAAATAAGATAACTGCAAATACAGTACTTGTTCGCAGACAAAATCAGGCGTTCAAGAAAATCAGCGGCAAAAATTATAATTCCAAGTCCATGAAATAGCAAAATTTGTCCTGACCATTATTTCCTAGTTCTGCATACTCATTTACCTTTAATGAAAATGAATGTCTGACTGTATCAAACTGCTATAACAAATTAGATATGATTTTAAAAGATTTGTTATTTTTTTCTTTTGAAACAGGTAAAAACTAAAAACGTTAATTATAAATTAAATTTGATAGCCTTTTAAATATTCCACTGCATTAAAGAGTATGTTAAATTTGTATTTCCCTTTATAAATATATATTTTTCGCTAACATATATTTGTAAGCACATGAAATATGTTTTTAGCAGCCCGTTTAACTTCAATCGGAACGCCACTTTAAAAGATAATGTTTTTTGTAAAAAATGTACTAGAAGCTGAAAAACAAACTCTGGTGAATTTTTCAGACGATAGCACACTGAAATAGGACCAAAAATTTTAGTTTTAAGAATTGATTTACTTGATGATGTATATAAGCCAAAATATACATACAACTACTGTGTGATGTTAGCAATGCTTACTTTTGGGCGTTGTGAGTTCGAATCCCACACGCATTTTTGCACCCTGTCTGCAACTTTTTCAGCTTTTTGTTCCAATTTGATCTACATTCGTGTTTTATAATTTATTTCTATTATTATATGCGTTAAATATATTTTTTTTTATTTATGCTCTTATTTATCTAAATTTCCACCTGCAAAATAGTTTGAAAATTATATAATACTAATTTAAAGCATACCCTGTACATATATATTTGAATTTAACAAACATTCTCTATTCGTAAAAAGCAAATTTAAAGTTAATTAAATTTAAATGAAATTTAATGCAAATAAATAAATGATTAATTATTGCTCCGAACTAATCTACAATATCATTTAAATTCTGAGAGCATATGTAAATCAAGTGCAAGTATCAAAATCCATAAATAAATATATAATTTCAAAAATTTATTAATCCTAAAAAATTTATAAAAATGTATAAGTGATTAATGGGATAGTTTATTAATCCTCAAAAAATTATAAAAATGCATAAGTGAATAATAGGATAGCTTATTAATCCTAAAAAATTATAAAAATGCATAACTGAATAATAGGATAGATTTAATCCTAAAAAATTTATAAAAATGCATAAGTGAATAATAGGATAAATAAATTTTTGGAATTATATATTTATTCATCAAGTGCAAGTATTTGATACTTGCACTTGATTTACATATGCTCTCAGAATTTAAATGATATTGTATATTAGTTCGCAGCAATAATTAATCATTTATTTGTTTGCATTAAATTTCATTTAAATTTAATTAACTTTAAATTTGCTTTTTACGAATAGAAAATGTTTGTTAAATTCTAATTTCATTCCTTGCAGCAATGGCGCAAGAGACTTATTTAAATTTAATTTATTTTGAAACTCTGTAGATATATATATATATATTCGTTTCACTTTTATGTGAATGTATATACTAAAAAAGTATTTCTTAAAAAATACATAACCTAAAAATGTATTTCTAAAAATAGAGAGAAAACAAATAGCAGAGCAAAAATACGATGCTTTTTATTGGAATTACAAACTATATCTATTTTTTGAACGACAGTATCGCGAAGCACGATCTCCTGATAACGACAACACTCACGGTTGCCAGAACTTATCTAAACTATATATTATATTATTATTATTTGTATTAACATACTTTAATACTTCCCCTTGTAAAAAAAATAATAATTAATTAAAAGAAAAAAGTCACAAAAGTCCCATCTTATCACAAAGAATTAACAGTCTCGGTTTAAATAAAGGTTTAGTCATTATGTCAGCAACTTGCGCCTCTGTAGGTACCTGCTGCACAATGATTTCCTTTTCTAGAACTTTCTCTCGTATGAAAAAGTGCTTGATATCAATGTGCTTTGTGCGTCGATGAAACTCTGGGTTTTGTGACAGTCTCACTGCAACGGCGTTGTCTACTTGAATTACTGGAGTTTCACGTAACTTGGTTACATCACTAAATAGTCGCTTTAACCAAATTACTTCTCTAGAACATTCACTAGCTGCAATTACTTCTGCTTCAGTCATCGAAGTTGCAACAACTGATTGCCTTTAGCTAATCCATGATATAGCTCCACCACTATATAATATCACTACTCCACTCGTTGATTTTCCTGTTTCTTGACAGCTTCCAAAATCTGCATCACTATAGCATTCTAGAATTCCTGGTTTGTATTTATTCTTGTATGTAACACCTTTAGTTAGAGAACCTGCTATGTATCTGAATACACGTTTCACTTTTTTCCAATCATCTTTCGAAGGATTTTCTAGGTAACGTGATAGAATGCCAACACAGTAAGCTAAATCTGGTCTTGTGCCTAACATAAGATACATCAAAGCTCCTACAGCTTCTCCATAAGGAAAAATTTCTCTGTTTGATTTATCTTCCTTTTTCTTTTCAGTTAGATCTTCCTTCAGGATAGGAGTTGACACTGGCTTGCAGAAGAATATTTCTTGCATAAGCTTGCTGACTAATTTTAATACTTCCATCTTCAAGATGTTTAATTTCAAGTCCAAGAAAGTATACTGCTGGTTTAGTTGTGATTCTGAATCTCGACTTCAATTCTCTGAGAAATTTTTCAGATTCTTGTAGATCTGTTGATGCTACTAAACCATCATCTACATATAAACATACGATTAGCTTCTTGCCGTTATTGTTTCTTATATATAAGCATGGATCAGCTTCACTTGTCTTGAAGCCCAGCTGTGACACAAAATCTCCAAAATATTTATTCCAGCAGCGTGATGATTGTTTAAGTCCATACAAACTGCGTTTCAACTTACAGACTTTCTTCGAACCGTCACTATATCCTTCTGGTTGCTGCATGTATATAGACTCTTCAAGTTTTCCATATAAGAATGCTGAACCGACATCAAACTGAGAAAGATGCATTTTCTCATTGGCTGCGATGCTCAAAACTGAACGAATAGTTCCTAACTTTGTTACTGGGCTAAACGTTTGATCATAATCAACTCCAAAACGTTGAGTACATCCTTTAGCAACAAGTATAGCCTTGAATTTATCAATAGATCCATCAGGATTCCTTTTGATCTCATAAACCCACTTGCATGGTATAGCTTTAGCATCTTTTGGTAATTTTCTAAATTCCATGTTTCATTCTCTATCAATGATTTCATCTCTGAATCCATAGCTTCTTTCCAATTAACACTTTGCTTACAGTTGATCGCTTTTTCATAAGATTCGGGCACTTCCGAATCAATAATAAAAGCTTCGCTTATCATTACATAATCTTCAAAACGCTTTGGCTTTCTCAAGTCAGCTCTATCTCTTAGGTATCTTGACTGTGCATTATTTTGCAAATTAATATCTTCAAATTCTTGTCTTTCAAAATGTTCTGATATATTTCCAGATATTTCTTTGTTGTATTCTTTTTCTGAATTATCTTCTTCACAAAGAAACTTTTCTGACTTATCTTTTTCTGAATTTTGTTGATGTTCAGAGCCAGAAATTAGTCTATCTTGATCTTGAATAGGTAACTGCACCCTTTCTTCACAATTTTTGAGCTTTTCGTTAAATATAATATCACGTGAACAGATCACACTATTGGTTTCTTTGAGTTTCTTTGATCCATAGTCGGTATCTTTCGTCTCCATCATAACCAATTAAATAAGCTTTTGTAGCCTTATTATCCATTTTCCTTCTTCTTTGTTTAGGAATATGGGCAACACACAGATCCTACTATACGAAGATGCTTAACTCGAGGTTTCTTTTTAAACCATAGCTCATAAGAACTCATGCCTTCTACTGATGATTTGCCAGTTCTGTTTAGTACATATATGGCAGTGTTGACCAGTTCAGCCCACATTGCTGCAGGAAAATGAGGTTCAGAATTTGAGTACTTAAATGTTCTTGCCATTTCGATTATTGTACGTATGTCTGTTTCACTACAGCCATTTTGTTCAGGAGAATAAGGTACTGTTAGTCTTTGAGTTATACCTTCAGAATGTAAAATAGCACGCACTTTGTCATTGTCAAACTCGCCTCCATTATCGCTGAGAAATTCTTTGACTGAATGTCCTAAAATTTTAGCGTGTGCAAGCATGTGTTGTAACATATTTACAACAGCAGATTTTTCCTTGATAAAATACCCGTAACGAAACTTTGTGTAGCTATCTTTAAACACAACTAAGTATCTTTTCTTCTGGAAAGATTCATCAAAAGGTCCACAGACATCAGCTGAAATTAATTCATCAGGCTTGCTGGCTGGCTTTCTTATGCCAAATGGTAAACGGTGTGCTTTGCCAAAAATGCATGGTTCACACAATTTTCTTTCAAATGGGATTTTAATTCCTAATTCTTTCTCAAGCATGTTGTAAGGATCTTAAGTTTTACTAACGTTTATTTTATTTTAAATCTTTACTATCACTTCTTATTTTCTACTTCCGGCCAGAATTAACCCTTAGCCTGTCGAGTAATTTTCTGCGAATCCTTTAAATCTGTCGCTAGTTTTGGACCGAACTTCCCGTAAAATGTCGCGAAAATAACCCTAAACCTCTGAAAATTGTCAAGCAGTTCTTTTGTTATTTCCCATCCCTCCCAGAATTTTAGATCAATTGTTCCGCCTAAAAGAGATTGATTGCACTGTTAACATTAGTAGATGCGAACTGTCAAGAACTTTGCGAATGAATAGCTTCTCTCTGACGGACCCTGGGGGTGCTCTAGGGTAATTGTCTACCAAATACTCCTCAACATTTCATAAGTAAACGGTATCAAAACTAAAAGGATATTCTTTCTTACAAATATCTCATTTTCGAATAAATTGCTTTTAAAATTTGCCTTTTTAATTTTTAATTTTTATGCAGTTTATAACCAAGTTACCCAGATTTCGAAGTCACTGATTTCATTGCAGATCGATTAAATTGCATTATAATTTATTAATAAAATCTGTATTAACTGGTACATGTTTCATTCCTTCTGTGACACTGTTACAACATTTAAATAGCATTATTTATTAGTTCTCTTGAATGTTACATTATTTTCCAATTTTTTTAGCATAAATTAAAAATCTTTAAAACATTAATCTTTTTCTATATTTTTTATTTGCATGCAAATAATAATTATCTTTTAACAGTTCTATAATTCCTTATAGATATATTCCTTTTTACCTTTTTATATTTTTAAGATGTTTAGCATAATTTCGAATAATTATTATAAAAAAATGGTGTTTTATGATTTCTGCAAGTTTAATCAACGGAATATGATGTGACTTTTAAAACTGCTTTTTAAAGAAACTGATAGTGAAAAATAAGGTATATTTCAAACTTTAGGTTTCTCTTATGCTCAAATTCGAATCTTTTTCCGAAGGAATGGTGTTTTCTGGAAAATTATTTTTAATTTGTTTGTTTATAGTTGAAAAATTTATAGAAAAGAATTTTTAAACCAATTTAAATATTCACTAACTTTGTGACTAAATGTCTAAAATTCAGTGTAAAGGAAAGCATTTTTAAAATTATACGTGGATTGCTGATTTGAAAAAGGATAGGTCTTAAATATGACTTATTTAACGAAAACAAAGATTTGGATTATTTAAGGACAGTTGTTTGAATCTCAATGCAAACTATATCAGCTCCAAAATAATACACTCTTCTTTTTAAGGATTGCATTTTTAATGGTATTCTTGCAGAACTTAGAAATTTATGCAGCTTAGAAATTTATTATTAATTGACTGAGTTTATAAATTCTTACTTTTCTGCCACTGAAACACTAAACTTGATGTGAAATAGGATTAAAACATTACTTTTATAACTTATAAGGTATTTTCTCACTCCTTTCTTTAGGCCTTCGTAGTGTAATCGTTAGTACATTGGGCGTGTATTCGAGAGGTCCAAGTTCGAGTCCTGGCTAGGGCATTGCACATTTTTCAGGTTTCTTACTTCAAAAATAACCGAATGACTCTACAAACTGAAAGCTGCAAAGGAATTATGTAACATAATTAATATCACTATGCAATGTTTTATTACACTTTATCTAAGTTATTATGCATGAACTAAACAATGTTGTTGTTTATTAACTCACATAAGTAATATAATCGTTCAATATGGTATTTTTGTATAGAAAAGTAAAGTATTATTGTAAAGAAAGTGTATTGTCGAATGTTTTGTAATAAATAAGGATTGCATTTAATAATTATGATAATGTGTTTAATAAAGGATATGAGTAATTAAATATATATTATGGGATTCATTACCAGGGAGGTATTTTTTTTCTAGTGATAATTTTCCCAGTATTCATTTTTTGCAACATTAAGCTCTAAATAAATGTCTTGTTTGAATATAGCATTAAGTATTTACACCAAACTCCTAACCAAAGAAAATGCCATACAAGGAAGGATCATTAACTTTTATTTAGAACAAATATTTTTATTATTTTAATGCTGTTAATAATTAATATATAAAAAATAAATTAAGTTTACTATAGTGGATTGAATAAGTCTACTGAACGTTGGTAGTTTGTGACGAGTTTGGGTCCTGGCAACCAAACTGGTTAACTGCTTGAGTCTGTATGATTTTTCTCATACGTAACCTGAATTTAAATAATTTTTATTTAGTTCAATTTCTATTCTTCCTTTCATGACTGAAGCGCGGAAATATCAATTTTTTTTTCTATTTTTCTATTGCAATTTATATTTCTATTTTTCAGTACTTTTTCATTGTGAATTAAAACAGTAAAACCTTTAAAATCTTTCTTATTCTCCATTTATGTATTAACAACAATTATTTTTACAATTATTTTTAAAAATACCTCTACAATGTTCTTATTTTAATAAATATTATTACAAAATGCATAGCGTATGATTTGATGAATAATTATACACAGATAATTACTTTATTAGTTACACTAAATTTTATCAACTTAATTTGATGTGAGATTTAAAGAAGTTAAATTTAAACAAAATTCAGAATTATAAATTAAGGAGATTAAAGTATTTTCATGTATTTTTTATACTGACAATTACGTCTTCTTTCAAAAAGAGGACTTTCTGTAGGAAACAAGAACAAATTAACCTTACATACGGGAAAAACAAACACGCTGCCATGCCATTCGCCTGGGTTTCAACCGAAAGTAAATCGAACTACCAGTATTCAACAATTCAACAGTCTTTAATTTCTCGTCTACTGATGAGGCTTCGATCATGAGAAAATTGCAATATTTTTTAACATCCTCACAAAATCTCAAACAGTGAGCGTAGAAGGATTCTGACTCTCTTGCTTTCATGTTTCATTTGAAAAGTAAAAGCTGCAGCACTAGATGCTAGCAGACTAATACGAGTTTTATGTGAAAATCACTGAGTGAGTATGTAAATTGTTTTAAGCTTCAGAATAATAAGTACACTTGCAAAAACATTCATTGCATTATCGTATTTTCATAAGAGATAATTTTATCACGTTTCTTATAGTAATATTGTATTTTATTATTCTTGGGGAAAATGCCAAAAGAAATACATTGTTGTTTATGTTTTTTTTAAAGCTTTGAGAGAAATTATATAATTTTAAGTCATATCCCCCATAACACAAGACATCCTCAGGATATCCTATTTAAGTCGCAATCTCCCGGGAAGCAGTTAGGATATCCTGAGGATGTTGATTCTCAGATATCCTGAGGACTTCTTAAGTCAACATCCTGAGGATATCCTATTCAAGTCTCAATGTCCCGGGATATATGAAGATCTCCTCAGGATGTTGATTTTCAGATATCCTGAGGACATCGTAAATCAACATCTTAAGGATGTCCTGTTCAAGTCGTAATGTCCCGGGATATATGAAGATCTCCTGAGAATGTTGTTTCTCAGATATCTTCAGTACTTACTTTTTATGGAAGCTCATATCTGAAAATATTAAAGTAGCCTTGTACCACACGCAAGTCAAGAATCGAAACTCTATGGATTACCTATTCTGCATATGAAAATTTAATTGTTATGCTTACACTGGGTTTCTTCTTGTATATGTTGGCTGTAAATATTAAGTAATAATATTTTCAAATTTTTGTTGTTTCACAGTGCCTATTGATCAGAGAACTTTCTTACAAGTTATAGGCACGTGTTTTCATCCGCTTTTGAGTTTCATATTGAAAGTGTATTTACGATTAAATTCTAATTGCTACTTAATATATTTTGTAAACATTAGTTTAGATACTTTTCTAATATCTTTGAACACAAATATTATGTACGTTACAGGTTAACTCAGAAAATCTTTTACGAAGACATTTATCCTATGAACAGATGGCCATGATGTGCATCCATGCCTTATATGGCATTCGAACTTGAGCCCTTCTGTACAGCAATCGGTCAATATAATCACTTACCCGTCTCTGAGGCACTAATCAGAAATATCAAGTTATAAAAGTATTCTATTAAATTCATCGATAGTTCTTAGCATAGAAATAACTATACTTTGAAACTGCAAAAGAAAAAAATACTTTTTGATCTGTTACACTATTATATTAGTAATGAATGATGTTTAGTGCTGTGCAGCAATAAGTAACAATATTTTTTTTTTTTAACAAACGAAATTTTAGTTTACAGACGCAGTTAAAAACTAGTCTGTACGAGGTTTAACTTGCTTTAATTTAAATTTATAAACAGAAGAATAATTTTATTGGGCTAAAAAGTTCATTGCAGTTTCTCGTTCATTTTATGAAGTTCTTTAATAATGAGAACTAGTTTTCAAAGCGACTGAGGTAAGAAGTAACTTATTTTTTACCTCTCTGTAATAGGAAAATAAGGTTTGAGAATAGGAAGAACTAACATTAAGTTCTTACTCTCCTCAAACCTCACTTTGCTACCTCTATAACCATACAAATATTCGGTCTTTGCTAAACAAAGCGCGAAAAAAATATATCCAGCGCTCTGCAGTCTTATACGTTATGCCGGCAATGCTACATAACTCCTCATAATTTAACAATAATTGCTGCTTTATTAATTTGTTTGTAACATCCAGGAAATGCAGTAAACACGTTTCTTCAAGGTATATAACACAAAGTTAAATGTTGTTATGAAAACTCAAAATTAGATAACGGATTAAATAGATGTTCAAACTTTAAATTAAAATGATTTAATTTTTAAATTAAACGCGTTCTTTAAACTCAGCAGTTTTATTACTTTATTTTATACTATAAATAACAATTGAAGTTGAAAATCTTAAAGTTTTGATCATCATTATCATTGGTCGTAAAACTGCTTCTCAAATTTTCTTTGCTTTTGAGAAACCGAGCTCCGCTCAGAATGTACTCGTAACATCTCTGAGCACTTTTTCTGTAGCCGATACCCCAAGAAGATTTCTCTTTTGTTAACGTGGCAGATTTATGTGTCAGACCTTCCCTTCTTTTGTATCCCCCTACAAGGGAAACATCCCTTCACATCCCTTCCCCCTTCACAACAAAGTCGCAAAACGCCCCCAACGGTTTTAATTGCTCCGTAATAGTGATATCCTTGAAGAACCCCACAAAGTGGAAAGTACACGTACTTCTGATTTCCAGAATTCAGCTATTCTGCTAAACGTTAATAGCCGTCGTTCCAAATTGCCTTTCAGTTACGAACTGACTTGCTGACGCTTGCAAGCGTTACATTGACAGAGTGTGAAAAGTAAGTTTCTAAATGTTTCCTTTATTCTACAAAAATGATCAGAACTAAAAAAAAAATTATCTCAGATATCTAAAAGACGGATTTACAGCAGAATAAATCAACGTATATTATCGGATTCGTCAGAAGATGAAGTAGTATTTAATTATGAAAACAGACTGTGTCGAATTTTCGCGCTAGCAAATATTCTTTAAGTTCCATTTCAAACTGTGATTCGAAATATGAATTTTTATGTCTCAAGAAGAACTGACTGATGACGATTACCAAAACGATTATCCCATTTTAAGGAATATTCCAAATATAGGACTAATAAATATTCCGTTAGACTTTATGTCCCTTGTGTGCTTAGGAGTAGTACAAAAAATTATTACTATTAGAATAGGCGAAGGCACCTTACAAGCACGATTACCACGTAAAAATGTTGAACTAATTTTTTTTTTTTTTTTTTTTTAAATGACCAGTTTTTAAAGCCTTATGTACCAATTGAATTTGCAAGAAAACCAAGGAACCAACTCTAAAAGAATTGAAACACTGGAAAGCTACAGAATACCGTCAATTTTTACTGTACACTAGCCCACTTATTTATTTATTATTATTATTTTTTAATTTAACAAAAAGCTACATGATCATTTTTTACTACTTCATATTTCGATTAGACTCTTATGTAAAATACAGAATCAGACGGCAATTGATGAATACGCACAGTCTCTATTAAAACTCTTCGTGGTAAATTTTGGGCTTTATTATGAAAAACAGTATATTGCTCATAATGTTCACGGCCTACTGCATATTTGCGAAGATGTAAAAATGTTTGGGCCATTAGATAATTACAATGCATTTAAATTTGAAAGCTATATATCTTCTATTAAAAAATTGATTAGAAAATCTTCCGCTCCATTACAGCAAATAGCAAGACGAACTCATGAACTGTTTAATCATATTGTAGCCATGAATTCAATCAACATAACCGACTTAAGTTCAGAATTTCAAAATTTACACACATCTGGTCCGCTACTTAAAGGTTATTAAATGCTTAATTTTATTATTGAATTTTGAAAACAAATTAACTGAAATCAGAACTGAATTTGTAGAATAATTTAATTATGAATATATCGAAGAATTCAGTTTTGGGCTATTGAATGGTGAAAAATGATCGAAAGATTTTTAATACTTTAAAGCAAAATTTTCTCTTATAATATTTTGTATTAATAATTCATTTCAAGTCTCTTGCTCAGTTTTAGATATATTTACAAATTATTAAATAAATTGAAATTCAAATTAGAAAATAAATTGTATAAATATTCTTAACATTTCTTATTTTTCCATAGTAACCACAGATGGAGGACCTGAGACTGTCTGTGGAAAATAAGCAAGTTTCAGGTTATCACAACACCTTCACACACTTTCACTGGAATATAAAGAAAACTTCTGGGGATATACTGGGATGTAACATTAAGCAGTTGAGAGTATGTATTTAAGAGGTTAAAGGGATATTGTAACTAGTATTTCAAATCCTGATAACAATCCCATACGCTGTCGGTGGGACCTAGATAGGATGTCCTAAGGATATACTGGGATGTGACATTAAGCACTAGGGAGGATGAGTTTAGGAGGAAACTGGGTTATTACGGGATGTCCTGAGGATGTAGTAAGTAGGACTTTAAATCCTAATAACATCCCATACGCTGTCGACGGGACATAGATAGGATGTTTTTAGGATATAATGGGATGTGTTTAGGAGGTTAGTGGGATATCCCGGGATGTCCTGAGGATGTAGTAAGTAGGAGTTCATATCCTAATAACATCCCGCACGCTGTCAATGGGACTTAGTTAGGATGTCCTGAGGATATCCCGGGATGTGACATTAAGCACTCGGGAGGAGGTGTTTAGGAGGTTCGCGGGATATTCCGGGATGTCCTGAGGATGTGCGCATATCCCGCGAGCAACATCCTCGGGATATTCCAAGGATGTTTTTGTGCTATGTGGGATTTATAACGAAAGTTATTTATGCATTAACAAGGCTTGTTGACTTGAATAATAATGTTACCTCTACACTTAATAATTTGTGTTATAAAAGATGCATTGAATGTGTATTATTTTTAAGAGATATTGAGAATTAATAAAATAAACCATGAAGTGATATACGAGTATAATTTCATTAACTGGATTTTCGAATATAAATTTAAGCTATACTTTTAATGAAGAAAATCGTGAGCATATATACAAAACCTTACTTACGCTGATTAATTTTCTCCACGCATCATACAGAATCGTACTTCTAATTCGAAAACATTTTGAAATATATCGTATAAATACCATTTATTCTCTAAGGAGCTGTATACGCAATCGAAATAGAAAACAGACTCTTTTTGTACATTTTTTTAAGTAGATTTATATATAGCTAATAGCCAGCGTAATAGTAAATATTAGTGTATATTTTGCCATGAATAAAAAAGTATTAAATAGTTCTCATAATCCACAGTATTTCAGTATAAGGTGTAAATATTCCCCTTATACTGAAATAATGTTATACTAGAACTGGTACAGTTTTTCCAGAGATACTTTTTCTGGGTGTATTTTTTACAAAACTATCTTCTTCTAGGAATATTTTTTCCGGTTTTTTATTTTGTATGAAGAAGTAGCAGCGGTGAATTCTAAATAAATACCATGATCTAATGTAACATTCTGCTATTCAACTAAACTGCCAAAATTTGTAGTAAAAAGCTCATTAAACAAAAAATTTACCGGGCTAATTTTTATTGTTCACTATTTTAATCCTTATTTATGATATACAAACAGTAATTTAAGACACCATGATTGAGTGAATATAACCACTGAACACTGGTAGTTCGTCAAGATTTAATTCCTGGTATTAGGAGCGTAAAAAATATTTATTTGGGACTTTCATGAGTAACATGCTATGAAATCGCTTTCCTCGTCAGAGGGCGAGTAATCACTTGAACACTGGTAGTTCGATTTGTGTGAGAATCCGTGGAATTAATTGGTTACATGAATATCTTCGTGATTTTTCTGAATGTAGCATAAATACAAGCCAATTTCCTTTCGAAAGTAATTCTCGAAGGTTTCTTTTCCTGAGACCAGTGGTTAACAGCTGAACCTGGACGGAAATCTCCGACTAGATACGAATCCCGGTGAACTATAAGACTGATTGGATATTCCCATGATTTTTCCCAAAAGTAAGTAAATATGATCCCTTTTCTCTTGGAAAGCCCTTTCTCTTAGCTACATATTTATCTGTGTTCTGACGCACTAAATTAAATAAATGTCACAAAAGCCATTTTTTAAGGAAAAATAAGATTAAAAATTACTTATAATTTATTTATTCTGATTAAATATTGAAATTCATTCATTTCTGAATCCCACAATTACTCTTTCAATAAGTTGACTTTTTAGGACAGGCATATAAGAACTAACAATCAAGGATATTTAAATCTGGTGAAATTTTTCAACTTTGCAAAGTAACTGATAAATTTTAAAGTAATTTCAAATATCGTAAACCATGCTCAGGTTGTAGGAAATGTCTCACTCATCCTCTATTTGATTGTAGACCAGGAGCCCTTATTCGTGTGAATGATGGAGGCGACGATACTACAATTAAAAGCAATACTGTTGTCGCCGATGTCAATCAAATGAGACAACAACACACTTTTCGATCTATTCTTTAGTGCTGTTTACTCCGCAAGCACAGAAAAGCTTTCAGTTTGAAGGAGGAAAGATGATTTCTTCCGATAAGTCTACGTTTTGAAAATAACGCGCGGAGAAAAGGCGGACCGTGGGAAATATGTTCACCCTTTAGAATTCTGAGTAAGTTTTAGAAGTAAAGGGAAGTGACTTCGTTGAAATGTTAATGAATTTAGCCTACAAACGGATAAATGTATCCTTACTTTTCCTGAGAGGTCCAATAAAAGCACTGCCTAATCATGTCGATCTTTATTTGAATACATGTAAATAAAGAATTCCGCTATGAATAGACACCTGATGAGGCTTTTAAAGCTATTTCTTGGGAAAGAAATTATTTTTCCCTTTGTTGCTGCATTTAAAAGACAGTCCATACAAGAGTAGCTCATAGGCTTACCAAGTGGTGGCACTGAGCACTTGAAGAGTATTCGGTGCTTTCTTAGAAAATATTCAAATCTGCAATCACCAATGCATTTTTAAAAGGTTTTCAGTTTGCCTTCATCGGGAATTTATTCTGAATCTTCATAATATGGACGTTACGCAGTTTTACTGAAAATGGCAAGTTTTGATGACGATGAATTTTCAATATCTTCTTCCTCTAGCTCATCGGATGACCAGCCGACATCAGGAAGTGAGTCGGAAGATGATATTTCTACCGCAAGGGATTGGTGTTACATTGACATATCAAATCCTCAGCCACCGCCTCCTCCCTTTCCTTTCAGTGGTTCTCCTGGAATAAAAATCAATATGCCTAGTGACGCAAATGAAGTAGACTATTTCAGTATTTTAATAGATGATGATATAGTAGATTTGATCGTTTTCGAAACGAACTCTTTTGCGGAGAAATACCTCAGAAATAATGCGTTGACCCCAAGTTCAAGAGCACGAACTTGGATTGTGTACGTATCCAAATGATCAGAAGGTTGTTGATGCGTGTTCCTTGATCTATTGCACCAAGATATCTTACTGTACATTTATTTACAATTTATTTACAAGTCGTATGCCACCTGGCATATTTACAAGCGTTATGCCTCCTGGCATGTACATGATAGACATATTCTGCCACCTGGCATGTGAATTGATACATCATACTAGTTTTCTGCCACCTGACAGATACGATGCAATTACCTCAATTAGCGGTAATACGCCCGACATTTTGGCGTGTCCGCTTTCCTTACGTTCTGTAACGCAACTAACTTTTTGTGCGGTGCGCCCTCTGGGCACAAATCACCGCAATCACCGAGGAGGCCAAAACATCCTCCCCCCCCCGATGAATTACATTCATCTTAATACAATCTTCAATATATGGAAACAAGTAAATGAAAAATATAGAAACTGAAAACATACAAAAACCTTCAAAAAGTATAAAATTACATATCACACTTACCAATCTTCTAGCAAAACATCTTATATCTTACTATATTGAAACGTTAACTATGAGGGTTAAACTAGAACAAACAAATAAAATTATTAGTACAATAAGAAAAAAAATATTAAAACATATTCAATATAAACCAAACACTTAAGTTAATGTTCTTCAACTGGTAAAAGACACAGTTTGGTAATAGGACGTTTAATGTCCCCGTGCACAGTTTTTAGTCTAACCACTCGGACATTATTGTCTCTTCCAGGAAACACTTCTATTACTCGCCCGAGTTTCCAACGTAATGAAGGCATATTATCTTCTTTAATGAGAACCAAGTCATTTAGACGAATATTTCTGCTAGGCTGTCTCCATTTGCTACGCTGCTGTAGTTGGCAAAGGTACTCTTTAGACCACCGCTTCCAAAATCCTTGGAACATCTGCTGTGTTAGTTGCCATCTTTGCAATGGAGACACTCGTACTTCGGTTAAATCTTGTTCCGGAACAGCTGTTAAAGAAGTCCCTATAATAAAGTGTCCAGGAGTCAAAGCTGTCAAATCATTGGGATCACTGGAGACCGGTGTTATTGGCCTCGACTTTAAGCATGCTTCAATTTGTGCAATTAGAGTTAGAAACTCTTCATAAGCCAAAATTTGAGTTCCAACACATTTCTTTAGATGCAGCTTCATAGATCTAACAGCTGCCTCCCATATACCACCATGATGTTGAGAGGCTGGCGGGTTGAATATCCACCTTATGTTTTCATTTGCTAACCACCTTTGAAATTCTGAGGTTGACTGGACAGATGAAACTGCTTCCTTGAGGATTTTATTTGAACCTATAAAATTAGTTCCACAATCACTTCTTACTTCTTGAGGTTTTCCTCTCCTCGAAGCAAATCGTTTTAGAGCAGCTAGGAATGCTTCACTTGATAAGTCGCTAGCAATCTCTAAATGGATAGCCTTTGTAGCTAAACAAACGAAAATACAAACATAACATTTAATTGGTCTTATACCTCTTCCCCTTTTCATTTTCACAGAAAATGGGTTGGCATAATCAACGCCAACCTTTGAAAAGGTTCTACTTGGAATCACTCTACTTGCAGGTAGTTCTCCCATTAATTGAATAGATGTTACTGCTCGTACTCTGCAACATTTTATGCATTTCCAAATGCATTTTTTAATTTCATTCTTTGCACTTATTATCCAGTATTTCTGTCTTATTGCGAATAACATTAAATACAACCCTCCGTGTAAATGTTTTTCGTGATAATGCTGTATCATTAATTTTGTGAAGTGATTATTATTTGGCAATAGAATGGGATGTTTACTTTCTCTGGTAATTTCTGCGTTTCTTAATCTACCTCCTACTCTTAAAATTTCGTTTTCATCTAGAAATGGATTAAGTGAAATGATTTTGCTTTTAGTTTTAATTGGTTGTTCTGTCTTTAAAGCCTTAATTTCTTCTGAAAATTCATTAAGTTGAACATTTCTTATAATAAATTATGAAGCCTTCCGTAACTCATAGGCGGTAAGAACACCAGATTGCTTTTCACGAGCGGATTTACTGTTGTTCACGAAGCGCAGAACATAAGCCATTATTCCCAGTACTTTGTTTAAATTTCCGTACAGCTCAAGATTTAGTAACGGTTCTGTAGATTCCACAAGTGTTTTCAAAGTAACACATTTACGTTCTTCACTAACGTTTTGCGAGTCAGCTTCGGTATTCATTTCGTTTATGTGATGTCGAATATCTACTTCTGAAAGCCAGGGTGGCCCAGAAAACCAATCACTATCATTAATTAGAGCTTCAGCATCCATCCCCCTCGTAAGTTTATCAGCAGGGTTTGTCTTCCCACTGCAAAAGTACCAGTTGTTTAAAATTGTTTTCTCCTTGATTTCTACCACACGATTTCTAACAAATTGTTTCCACTCGTTGGCAGATCCCTTGATCCAGTGAATGCAAATTTGGGAATCAGTCCAGTAAAATATATTTCCGTTATCCAACTTCGGAAATATCGATTGCAAATACGAACCTAATCTTGCAGAAATTAATGTTCCCAAAAGTTCAAGCCTAGAGAGTGTTACCCTTTTTAATGGAGCCAAACGGGATTTCGACATTATGAAACTTGTTTTACATTTATTTTTCTTCTTAAATCTAAAATATGCTACGGCACCATAACACTTGGGACTGGCATCAGAAAATATGTGAACTTCTATAAACTTCCAACACATATCACTGAAGTACTGTCTGGGAATTTCGAAAAACTTTATTTTTTCAACTTCTTTTAACCATTCCTGAAATATGAATTCTGTATCAAGGGGAACACTTTCGTCCCATTGAATACCCTTTTCCCACATAGTTTGCATTAAGAGTTAAATTCGAACAGTAAATGGATTCATAATTCCTAAGGGATCAAAGAGCATACCACATGCTGCTAAAATGATGCGTTTAGTTACTTTGAGATTTTGTAACTTCTCAAACTGAGATACATCTATTTTCAAATTATCATTGACATTGTCCCAGATAAGACCTAAAACTTTCAACGGTACCAAAGAGTCTTCAGATGTTTCACGAGAGTCAATTCCATTAAGTTTCCATAGTTCATTCAGCTCAGGTGAGTTTGAAACCCATCTACGTAAATTCATACTGGCCTCGCTAAGAATGAAAATCATGTCCTTGCTTAAATGTAAGGCCTTTGCTACATTAACTGTCCCAGAAATTAAATCATCTACGTAAAGCTCTTTTAACATACTGCATGCCTCTTCGTAGGCATCTTCATACTTTTTTAAATGCAGTCTTACTGTAGCTGTTAATAAATAAGGTGAGCACTTGACCCCGAAAGGAACTCGATTGTGTTGAAGAACTTGTAAGTTGGAATTACTGTGATCGAGATTTGACCCTTCTTCATTTATCCACAAAAACTTTAAAAAATCCCTATCTTCTTTAGCTAAGCCTACCTCTAAAAATGCACGCTGAATGTCGGCACAAAACGCAATTGAATGTACCCTGAATTTAATGATAATCTTTAGAAAATCAGGATTTAAATTAGGTCCGCTTTCCAAACAATCATTAAGTGATAAATTTCCCTTACTTTTAGAAGAAGCGTCAAAAACTATTCGAACCTTTGTAGAATCCTTCTGCTCGCGCACTACCGCGTGATGAGGCATGTAATACCCCGTTTTCAAACTACTATTTAAATACGTATCTACCCGTTCCACTATACCATCTCTCAAGTGTTCATTAATTATCTCATTATATTTTAAATATAGCTCGCTATTTTTCTGAAACTTATTATTTAAAAATTGTAAACGCTGTTTCGCGATTTCATAATTGTTATTTAAACCTTCAACACCCTCTTTCCACAATAATCGAGTTTCATACCTTTTATTCTTGTAAGTTGTATTTCGTTCAAATGACTCTAAAATTTCTTTATCTGATAGAGATATTTCTTTATCCGAACTTATCCCAATTGCTTCTAATTCCCATAATTTTTTAACTCTTTCATAACCTAAGTCCTCATTTACAACGGTTATATGATTAACTCTTGCGTCCTTACACTTTGATCCTTCGTCCTTGCCTTGAATCACAAAACCGAAATTGCTTTCTGTTGCGACTAATTTTTTACAAATCTTCACGTTTCGTTCTCCTAAAATTTCCCAAATATAATCCGAACCTATTAATACTTGAATTTCGTCACTCGTACCAGCATCTGCTAATTCTATTCCCTTCTCAAACGCCATCTTTCGTATCGACCGAGAAGGAACTTTTACTTGCCCTAGTGTTATAGAACCAATGACTATTGCGTTAATTTTTATCTTTTTACTGGGATGGCTTACATTTTGCAATACGATTTCTACGATATCATACAAGCGCTCTTTTGCATCTTTGCATCCAAATGTGAAAATAATAAGCGCTTCTTTATTAATAATTTTCAACCCCAGTGAATCAACCACTTCTCGTAAGATGAATGACTTTGTTGACCCTAAATCTACCATACAACGTAATACCTTTTCGTTCCCCCCTTTACACCTAACTGCTGTCGAAAAGTGTAAAAGAACGGAAGTCGGTGGTTTAATTTTGTTATTATTTTCATTACATAAGAGCGAAAGAGAAGGTTCAAGGATTGGCGTTTGTTTTGTCTGATTGGAAGTATCCGTCTCTAAATCTTTCGATGCGGCGTCACATATTAACGAATTATGTAAACCTTGGACATTGCACAGTCTGCATTTTTCATCTTTATGAGCACAGAAACGCCTTGGATGCCCTTTCGAAAAGCAAATAAAACATAAACCTCGATCCATTAATGCCTTTCGGCGAGCCTTTAAATCAAGTGCGCAATCATGATTCATATGACAAGCAGATAAACAAAATATGCAGACATTTTGATTCTCTTTCTTAGGAGGGGTAGAGAACTTTCGATTTGGATTAAAATGTGATTTTTGAAAGTATTTAGAGGGAGTTTCGCTTTGACTAGTTAATACCGAAGCACCTTGCTTATTCGTACTGTAATCATTTCTTTTAGAATGCATGTAAGATTTATTTTGATAACATTGATGGGAACTTTTGTTTCGTATTGATGTTTCATTTACATCAAAATTCTTAGAACGCGCTAACATCATTGATGTTTCCCTACATTCCACTTCCGTTTTCAAGAACGTTAGTAGTTCATTAACATCGAAATTTTGTTTATCACTTCTTTTCTTAGTGAATTCTAGAGTTAAATTCTCGGGTATTAACTTTAATAAAATAGGGGATAATAAATGTCCATAAGAACCACTAGTAACATTTAAAGAATTTAAATTCCTTATTTGTATTTCTATATCGTCATAAAGCTTCCTCAAAGAAGCCGTATTTCCGGAATATTTTACAGGTTCTAAACTCAACAATTTATTCATATGCGCATTAATTAGCAGGTCATCTCTGCCGAAACGGTTTTTTAGTATATCAACAGCCACCGTATAGTTTTCACTAGTAAATGTTAATCCACTAATAGCATTTAAAGCTAAACCTCCCAAAAGCGATTTTAAATAACAAAACTTGTCAACCGAACTGAGACTTTCGTTTTGGTGAATGGAATTACTAAACTGATTCCAGAATTCAAGCCAAGAACAAGGATCACCGTAATATTTTGTAATCGTTAATTTTGGCAATTTTAAAGTATTAACTTCACAAGTTTTCAACTTCGGAGATATAGTTTCCTCACTAGAATTTCTAGATTCAACTTTACACGCGTTTTTCTTAATTTTTCCTGAATTTTACATTTAAAACTTATAATTCTTTTCTGATAGTCCTGCGCGGAAATTACTTCTGTTTCCAACTCCTGTTCCGTAATTATAAGTTTTTCAATCTCAGAATCGTATTGTTTCAACAACTGCGATTTTTCAAGTAACATTTCGAGTAATTCTTTTAATTTCTCATCCGCGGTTTCACCCTCTTCTAACAATGCAGAATCTATTTTACTCATCAACTTGGTAGTTAAGTTACGCGTCACCGTACGCAACTTCTTTGCCTTATTCATAGCCTCCATTTTACCATTAGATTCTATCAACTATAATAATCACCAAGATTTTTATTCAACAATTCTATTCAAAACTGGAAAAATGAAAGAGGGCCTACCTCGAATTTCTTCGCGTTAAATCTTGGCTTTTCAGTCATGAACTCACTAATTTTCTTCGTCCATTCTTCATCTCCACAAATCAAGTCCGGTGTCACCAGAAAAAAATGTATGTATCCAAATGATCAGAAGGTTGTTGATGCGTGTTCCTTGATCTATTGCACCAAGATATCTTACTGTACATTTATTTACAATTTATTTACAAGTCGTATGCCACCTGGCATATTTACAAGCGTTATGCCTCCTGGCATGTACATGATAGACATATTCTGCCACCTGGCATGTGAATTGATACATCATACTAGTTTTCTGCCACCTGACAGATACGATGCAATTACCTCAATTAGCGGTAATACGCCCGACATTTTGGCGTGTCCGCTTTCCTTACGTTCTGTAACGCAACTAACTTTTTGTGCGGTGCGCCCTCTGGGCACAAATCACCGCAATCACCGAGGAGGCCAAAACAGATTGAAACTAACAGAAATGAAATGAAAGTATTTTTATCTTTATTAATCTTACATGGAGTTATAAAGAAGCCGAATGAACAATTTTACTGGTCTAAACGACCTATATTAAGAACACCGGGTATTGCAGAAATTATGTCTGCAAATCGCTTCAATGCTTTGATGAAATTTCTTCATTTTGAAGGAGAACCAATGTCCAAATCTGAAGTTGAGAAAAATATACAACTTTTCGACTAAACTTCTCAGAAACTTTCAGAGAGCCTATACTCCACAAAGGGATTAAATGTCGATGAATCTTTAGTCGCATTTAAAGGAAACCTTGGTTGGAAACAATTTATAGCGTCGAAACGAGCCAGGTTCGGAATGAAAATTTTTAACTTATGCGAAAGTGACAGTGGTTATATATGGAACAGCATAATTTATACCGGCAAAAGTACTCGATTTCGCCAAGAATATGAAAGCTACGGGTTATCAATAAAAAGTGTTTTATCTCTTGTTCACAATTTGCTGAATCAAGGCTATTGTTTGGCTGTTGACAATTTTTATTCATCCCCACAACTTGCAGAACTTTTGATAGCCCAAAAGACAGATGTTTTTGGAACAATGCGACAAAATCGAAAAGATCTGCCATACGAAATTCAGTCGAAAAACTTAAAGAAAGGGGAAGTGGTTGCTTTCCAAAAAGGAAAAATGTGCGCGATTAAGTGGAAAGACAAAAAACCGATTTGTTTCTTAAGTACAAAGCACAACGCGGAAATGGCGGAAAGTATCACAAGATCTGGAACTCTGCTAAAACCAATTGTTGCTTTAGAATACAACTTAAAAATGGGGGGCGTAGATAAAGCAGATCAGTGCCTCTCATATTATCCTGTGTACCGAAACAGACAAAGAAAATTCTATAAAAAGTTATTCAGACATCTCTTAAATCAAGCAGTTTGGAACGCATTTGTGCTATTTCAAAAATCAGGAAAAAATCTTTCGCAGCTGGATTTTAGATTAAATTTAATAGAAAATTTAATTAAACAAAATAGAGACAGCACTGTCACTATGCGGAAATCTAAAAACTTTTTACCAATACTACGCTTGACAGAAAGGCATTTCCCATCTGAAATACCGCCAACAGAGAAAAAGGCAAGACCCTGTAAAAAGTGTGTAGTTTGTTCCACTAAATTAAATGAAAATGGCAAAAGACTGAGGAAAGAATCTAGGTATTAATGCCAAAACTGTGATGTGGCTTTATGTGTAACTCCTTGTTTTGAAATTTATCACACAATGGAGAGTTTTTCGTAAAGCTATGGTTAAAGCGTAAAGCTTTTGATTTCCTTCAATTATGCAAACCTATCTTGAGATTTCCGTTAATTTCAACTGCAGAAGTTCAGGGCATTATCTCTTCGTAGGAAAAGTAACTTATTTTCAATAATAAGAGATCGTGAAAATTTAACTTTCAAAATGTATCAAGCTTTTACGTATAAACTGACGCCTTTCGGAAGTATAACTTTGCTTATTAATTAGTCTTGCAAATTCTCTATACGTATTTAGGTGTCATGTTACCTACATATTGCATTCCGTACAAGTGTTTATTTTAGTGTTTTCATATATATCATTTTAGTTATAATTTTGAACTGCATTTGTACTTATATGAATTTCTGCACCATACGAATTTCGTGATTATTACTCCTTATGGTTTAACTGGAATGCATATGTTTTTTTCTTATTTATGAAATTTAAAGAATAATATTTTAATATGTCCTTTTAGTTATAATCTTGAATTGTACTTGTACTGAAATGTATTTGAGCATCAGAGATATTTCGCGATTCTCTATAGTATTTAAAATCGGAATTATATATACTCTTCCTTCATTTATTTATTATAGTATTTTATATCTTTTTAGTTGTAATTTTGAACTGTATTTGTACTGAAATGAATTTGTGCCTCATAGGTATTTTGTGATTCCAGTATTATTTAAATTCGAACTGTGATATATATATGCTCTTTCTCCACCTATTAATGAAACTTAAATTAGATTTTGCTAATCCTTTTAGTTATAATTCTGAACTGTTTTTGTACATAAATGAATTTGTGTATCGTAGGGTAATTCACGATTCTCAAAGTTCAAAACTTTCTTGTTACAATTACTTTCTAGACAAACTGAATATAAACCTAAATATTCAAATGCAATTTCATTTGTCTTACTTTTCTGTTTAAAGAAATTTTAGAAAAGAAGTTTTAGAAAGTATCACTTTTATACTTGCTTGAATTGTTTAATAAATCATTGAATTGTTTTATAGATTGAAAATTACCGCTTGCTTAAATGTGTACGAAACAGAGTGATATTTTAAGAATTTGTTTCGCTTTTGCTCCCATTATATGTACAATTATTATAACATAAATAATTGCCCTAAATTCTAAAGCACATTTTAATACATTTTATTTGCCGCATTAGGGTAAGATGCTTCTGTATGGGCAAATTAATAATTTAATGCTGACCTTTTAGTTATTTTATCTTAAAATTTATTTATTATTCATATTGTTACACACATCCAGGCAATGTGTATGTCCCATGTGTAACACATATGAACACGTGTAATAATAATAAATATATTAGTAATAAAATTGGAAAAAAATTTACTTACCCTTAATGGAAAGTTTTCACTTTCGCTTATTATACTTTATGCCTGTATTTGGCATATATGTATATAAAACTCGGCTTGAAAGCATTTCAACACATCTTTGAGAACAAAATGCAATTATGATGTCTGATATAGTGAACTTTTATCAACAACTGAATCTTAAATAAGCCTTTAAATTTATAATATTGTTATTTTTTATCATTGCAATATAGGGAGTCAGCATACTTTTAAATAATATTTTTAAAATGTTTAATGTTAGTGAGAATGTTAGTAGAATATATATCACATGCTTTTTGTGTGTGTGTGTGTGGCTTGTGTGCTATTTCTAAGCATAAGTATTATAGTTATTTGTATTCTTAAAATGCTTTTGCATAAAAATTAAGAATCGAAACATACTTCGCTCAAATATGTTGATTACACTCTTTGTAGATGAGCTAGTTTTTTAAAATTAAATAAATTTATATGGTAGTGTGAGGTCAGTATCGTGAATCGCTTTCTATTTTTCTCCTTTTTGAAGGGAACAATCTGAAATTAGCTATAGAAAATATTGTAATAACCGAAGAATTAACTCTTAATAGAACCAAGCAAAATTTTTTTAATTTACTGTCATTGGTTTACACTTTCCATTGTCCTTTTTTAATCCGCGATGGAATCTCTTTTTGCCCCAAGATTGTATTTATGACGATTAGAGGATATGATAATCAAAATTTATTTCATCATAATGCAAGCAGAAAGTCTTCAAGAGGAAGAAAACAGATATAAAAAAACAACATGCATTTTGCGTTCCAAAGTGCCAATGAATTGTATATCTCCATTAACAATTGCTAATACTACCTATTGCACCAATGATTTTAGCAATGTTATGAGGATACCGTAACTTTTAAGCATTCATTTGTAAACTGCGACAGTTTGCAAGTAAAATCTAAGACAAAATGGTGTTGTTAACGATGTATCTCAGAAGAATTAGATAAGTGATAATCTAAATGACATTTAGAGAAAGTTTCCCTAAGAACACTTCTATGCCCTTTAGCTTTTTTTGCGTAAAACAATTAAAAATCATTCAGTATTTACTTAGCACCATAAATAGCATCACTGAGATTATGGCATAAAAGCAAGATTTTGTTTGACATATGGTAGTTTATTGACAAAGACGTCCAAAGCAGAAATTTTGGTATTTCAAAAACAGAATGACGAATCATTATAATTATTTTACAAGAAGTAACATTAAAAATATGAAACATAATGTTGTTTTCAAAATATATATAAAAGCGGAAGTTTTCGTTTAACAATATTTGTGTATACATATTTTGATTATTATAAGCCGATTACCGATGTGATCTTAAAATTCCATGCAATACACTGCATTAAACGTGTTTTAAGCAATTAAAAATTGCTATATTTAAAAGCGGATCATGAAATTTGAAATTCAAATCTGGATAAAACTCGCGAACGGCAAAGTAGATCTACATCAACAAGATGTTTTTACTCCTTGGGGAAGAGAACAACATGCCAGGTTCTCTAATTACAGTAGTAGCTCGATAACCTCAGTCAAAATGTATGTAGACTTCGGTTTTAGCAATAATTTAAACCTAAAACTAAATTTCCGACGCATGCCTTTGAAGTATTTATTAGAAGATCTAGAAAATAAAAGTAACATTAAAAAAATATTCTTGACGATCACCAATCATTATGATGTTTTACGGGGCAAGGAAGTGAGGCAGCACAATGAAATAGAAAGCTGTAACTGATTTTTTAAAAAATAATGTGATACGTTATCTATACTGTACTCTTATCTATGTGTCATTTATATTAGAGGTCACAAAATTTGTTAAATTCAATATTCAATATATTTGAGTAAAAGAATGGTATATGTATATGTATCTATGCAAGCGAAGTATTACAGTTTCGGCAATTAGTCAATATAACTCAGAACAGCATTATTTTGAAAGATTTGCTATGGACCTTTCAACAGCATTCAGTAAAAGCTTCTTTTCAAAAAGGAAGAATATTTTCTTGCAAAGTACTCTTGTTTGATGGAGAAAAACTTATGTCCAATATAATTGAAAGATCTTTCATATTATTACCAATCTGAAGATGAATTTTGTATAAGTTTCAAATTGATGCGCTTCTGCTTACATTAAATTATATATATATCCTTTACATTACATTGTAGAGACATTAGGTATTTTTTTGAAATCAGGAAAGATGAAAAATTAGCAAACGCCTTCGCCGGGAATCGAACCAGGCCCTCTGGAATACCGGGCCAGCGTGCAGAACCACTGCACCACGAAGGCAGGCTAGGAAGGCGGGAGAAATATCTTATATACTCCCTCTTTAAAAGAGGGGCTGGGGTTTTTAGGGGACCCAATCGCCAAATTCTGGGTGAGGAGAATCATCATTCAACACCCTTTTAGTTCGGGCGCCAGTGTAAAGACATTAGGTTAATTGGAAAACCCGTAGAGATGAAAAATGAGCAATGCCTTCTCCGAGAATCCAACCACGGACCTCTGGAATACCGGCCCAGCGTGCAGAACGACTAGACCACGAAGGCACCCTAAGAAGGGGTAAATACCTTATATACTCTACACCACGGAGGCACGCTAGGAAAGCGGGAGAAATACTTTATAAAATAACAGAAAGATATCTGAAAATTACATTTGTCCTATCAAATAGCTGAGAAAAAATTAGTATACTCTTTTGTATGTTTTATTGCCAGTTCATGAGTATGCTCCAGATCTCTCTTCTCTGTTCAGGAATCTGAAAGAGAAACTGCCTTATTATTGTACGAAAAAGGTATTTGCGCTCTCGAAAATCCATAATTTGTACATTTCCCTAATGCAGCATTTTAAATAGAATGACGGTAAAAATATTTGTCTAGAACTACGAAATTTAGTTCTATCATATTCAAACTGTCCTTTATAATATTTGCGATTTGTTGGGTATAAATTTAGAGCAGACTATGATTGCATTAAATATAACGCATACTTATAATCTGATGTTGATGAAGGAAATAATTTACTATATTTCAAACTAATTACGAAAAGAAATAGACGAGAAGGAAAAAAAGAGTGAACGAGATTTTTCGCAGTTCTTATTATGCATCTGCATCAGGGACGAAGGAAGTAATTATTAAAAATTAAACATTTGCGAAAAGTATGTCCAAGGAAGTTAATCCTACACACTTTAGATCCATAACAAGATTTTTAAAGAACAAGAAAATAAAAGAAATATAGCATTTATAGTTTGAAAACATCAGTTTGCCGCCCAATGCTTCAAATAAAAGTTAACCACTGAAACACTTTTTAAGATAAATATCAATAAAATTTAAGCTTTCACTCCCTTCTTCTTTTAAAAAATAATGCAATCTGCTCTTACCAATTTATAAAATTAAATACTTTCTATTTACTCATAAGACCAAATAAAAGACAAATATATAAAATTGAAACTCAAAATCAATCAAAATTTTGAATTTTATGAGATCCATGGATTGTTTTTGTACTTCTTTATGGAAAAAATGTTATAAGCCAAAAAATATCAAACTATTAAAAAAAGTATATTACAATTTACCATTGAAATGTAAAAAAAAAAAGGAATATGTATGATGGTTTTTCAGTATACATTATAATATTTATTATGAAGTAATATGTATGTTTTTTGGGAGCTGTAAGATAATAACGTACATAAACATTAAAGGTAGGAATTTTGCAACTGAACGTTATCATACGATGTTAGATGCCTATTTTATTTATGGCACTCATGGTACGAAGAAACGCTTAGTGAAAAATGTTGCAATGAACTCCAGATAAAATGGCTTTTTGATTTTTTGCTGTACTGAGCAACGATTTTTTAATAACGGACAAGATTTATCGCTAGATGAAAATAATAATATTTCTTCCAGTTGCTTAAAAATAGATGACAGTACAGAAAAATATTTTCATTCTAGAATTAATTTATACATTATTAACCTTCTAAAACCTGGCTTAAATTCTCATAATATAACCTTTAGAACGGCGCCATCCAAAACACTTTTTCCCCCTCCTTTACTGTCCCCTAATGAGAAAAGCCGTAGGAAGTACTTTCTTACCTCCATGGTTAGGCTGGATATTTGTCCCTATGCAGGAAAATTTACATGTTTGTCAGACGCTGGACAATAATCTAGAATAGGTTACTATATTTGCGACTTTTTCGAGGTTTATTTTGATTTAATTTAGGCTAAACTGTATTTATTTATAAAGAACAAATGTATAGGATGTTTATATAAATTTACTGTTTCTGATCAATCTGGGTAATCATTTGTGAATTTTATGTCTTTGTTTCTTCTAGAAATTAGCAAACGAGAACAGAACTTGACAAATATGAACTAGCTTTATATGCCTGAGAGTCCGAATGCAGTATTTGATAATCTATTTTCATTAATAAAATAATACTAATGAATAAGTTAATGAAATAATAATAATAATGAATTCATAATAATACTCATTACTATTACATGATTCGAATTTGATTCATTACTATTTGATTTTTGAGGTGATAATAAAGCTTTAAATCTTTTTTTTTTTTTTTTTTTCCGATAGCTTTGTTATTGTTACATAAAAAAGAAAATCAGAGATCTATTAGTTGTGTTTGATTATTTAACTTTTAACAAATATTACTTTGGACTGTCGGGCAAAGGAGGTATATCTGTTGAGAGAATTTTCTTATAAAATTGGATTTTATTTACGTTAGCAGGGAAAATTTTCCGAATACCCAAATAATCAATCCGTTTTATACCTGCAGTGTGAAGTGAAGTCTGATGAGATAATTTCTTAAATCTTTGCATTTTCGTAGTGTCCGTAGAGAGAGAAAACTTTTAGGCTTCTTTTTAATATTTGCTAAAGAGAATTTTGATGTATGATTTAAAATTTCAGAAAATATAAATTTATCAAAAATATTTTTCAGAAGAGTTTTAAATGTTTATAAAGAATCCACGTCAGCTTTTTTCCTTGGCGGATTTCATTCAAAATCATCGTTATATCACAAGTTTGATTTTTCCTTGGTTTTAAATGAATATACATAATATTCTACATAATAAATTTTCTAATTTATTTTAAATAAATTAATCTTTCATACTTTCAAAAGAATAAGGGCATACAAGGTGTTGACATTTACAGTGTAGGAAATATGTATTTTATATTTCTTTCCGTGATCAAAAAGAGTAGCCAGGAATATTTTCAAAGCAAAATTAAAGAAAAAAATTATGACAAATTTTTCATAAAATATCCTCTATATTGGATGATGTCCATTAAATCATCCAATAATCTCGAATGCTGTCTTTTTCAATACGCCCTGTGAGTAAGACTAATCCAAAAAATTTCTGAAGCTTATCTGATGTAACTGGCGTTCAGTCGCTTTCATGCTTCCTTTTTCCGCTTATATTTGGTGGCAACTCTAAGATTTGAGAAGCATATCGATTCGTTTCTCTGGTTAAAATTTTAAACAATTCATCTGAAAAGTATAATTTAAAAAATCAGTAGCAAGATGAGTTTCCGAAAATTCAGTCTTTATACCAGGATTACCACTAAATGTCAATATGTTAGCTTTGTCATGCTCATTTCGCTGTCTCCATTCAAATAAATTATTAGCCTTGCTTTTGAAGTCATCGGTAACTTTATCTTTATTAAAAGCTTGATTAAAATATATTTCTTCTGTATCTGAAAAGTCCGAATCTGTATCAGCAAAAGTTTCCTCTTCTAAATCTCTTTAGAAACTTATTAATTTCGTCCTGACTGAGACCTTTGACATGAGGTGCCATTTTAAGAACTGAATAAGACAGCGAGAAAAAAAAGTTACACTGAAATCATGAGCAAAAGCTCTAATGTTTGAGAGATAGCATCTGTTTTATTTTCAAGTACACTGGCATAAGACGAAACCTACGGTCTTCGCCAAAACGTAGCTAACCAGCTAAGAAACGGGAAACAATGCATAGCCAAGGGCTGCTCCGAACAGGAATTTGGACCACCTAGGAATCTAAAGAAAAACGATTACTCTAAAAGGGGGAGACAGGCGTAAATGCGGAACTCGAAAGGGGGAGACAGGCGTACCCTCTTAAGCGTAAATGTTTTCGTACAGCTTTTCCTAAAATCACTCCCGATCATATACAAAATCCATACTGTTAAAAATGGTTTACTGGGCTTGATTTACTTTGAATTATCTTTTCAATGAAAGCCACAACCCCGAAATATATCAACTTAACATTTTAAATCTGTTACGAGTTTGAATGTTTTTAGAATGCTGTGAACAAACAGAAACTGTTCTACGAATATCCTTACTTACAGAATATCTTGATAAGCATATCAGTTTTGAATGAAAATATTTTGTAAAAGCCACGAGTATGGCATTTTTATTTAAACGAACATTTGTACGATAATAAATATACAAAATCTGATGTGTGCAGCACATGACTTCCTTGTACAGAATATTAAATTATACGCATTTTTTTTTTTTTTTTTCATTTCATTTAAACTTAATGGATTCAATTAAATCTACTTCGCCGACAGCGCATAAACCACAATAGAATAAATGCATTCTTTAAAATTCACTCTATTTGTTTACCAAAGCGACACTCTGCCGCGAGGTTCACTTAACAGTATTATATTCGTTCATATTATAACTCAGAATGCGCAAAATTTATATTATTTAAAGAATTATCTAATCGTTGCCACATGTTCTATTCAAATACTATAATAAAGCTAG
This sequence comes from Stegodyphus dumicola, assembly GCF_044657685.1. Lineage (NCBI taxonomy): Eukaryota > Metazoa > Arthropoda > Arachnida > Araneae > Eresidae > Stegodyphus > Stegodyphus dumicola. Next base: position 165,091,569 of record NC_140768.1, on the reverse strand, counting down.
AACGATGTATAAAAGAAATTAAGCAAACAAAACTAAAAAGAAACAGTTTTTCACAGACGATTGAGTACTTCTCATTGAATTAATTCAGTTCTCACTTCGCGACAAGGCAAAAATACCAAATATCTGTATTAAAAATTACGAAGTAAATCTGAAACACTTATTTCCTCGAAAAAATTCCAGAAAGGATTAAACATGATTTAATTCGCAATAATAAATGAAGGCGTTATCTTTGCTGTTGCGAAGATAAGTTTCTCTAGATTGGCAACAAATCCACTTTTCTGCTGTTTCAAATGTAAACAAGCAATGACCACCATCAAAAACATTATTAGGCATTGCGGCACTTAAACAACTTTAAAATTGTTGATTCTAAAAATATTACATACAGATTTACTAAAAGCATAAAAACCTTAACCGGAAGATAAGAACAACATAATTAAATCATTTTTAAAGCAAAAAATGTACAATTTAGAAACATATAAGAGTAAAGAACCTCAGATCACTGAACCGGGTGGATATATATATAAATAACAAAGTGGATATATATATATAAATATATTTATATACGTTTGGTGCAGCCTATTGTAACCAAAATACGAGTTGCACATCTACATGTTATAGCAGTCCTATATACAAAACTTCAATGTTCTGAGGCTACTCGTGTTTGAGTTATGCGAGATACGTAGGTACGTACATACGTTCGTACAGACGCCACGAAAATTTGGCTTCAGAATTCATTTTAAAGCAGTTTTATAATTTTTTTGGGGGAAAATAGTCTTTTATTCTGTTCGTACAGATATCATGCAAAAACATTGTTAAATTTCATTCGATAGCGGTCAAAATGGATATTTTCGTTGAAATATGCTGCCTGAAACTTTTTGCGATTACAATACTTCCTTTTTACTTCGTACAAGGGAGTAAAAATCGTATATGTCAATAAATTTATTCTATTAACCTGACATATTTTTCTCACAATAAGCTTCATTTTTACTTTAACATATAATCTCGCAAATTTAAAGTATAAAAAAAAAAAAATAATTTGATGAAAGAGAACTATAAACACAAGATATGCAAAGTGTTACGTAGTAGTAGGTAAGTTAAATGGTACTGCTCCGTTATCGGGATCGGATTCAGGAATGTATGTATGCATGCAAGTGCGTATGTATGTATGTGCGTATATGTGTATATGAATACATACATACATTCGTACGTACATATATGGATACGTACATGAACACATCCATCCATACATGTGCACATACATACATTTCTGAATTTGGTCCTGACATTTTTTCCGCGCACAAATTAAATATCTATTATTTCACGCAGTGATAATACCTGTTTTTTTATAAATAATAACAAAGCTGCCAAAGTTCCTAAAAGGTATCAGCTATATAAAATTTTAATTTATACCTACATTGTCAAAAAACTTAAATTAAAATTTATATTATAAGAAGTGCTTTATAGACATAAATCGCTCCTTTGGTTAATCAATAGTAAATTGATTAAATGTGAAAATTAATTAAAGATCTGATGTTTTACTAAATGACAACACTCTAAGAAGCTGCTCTTCCTGAGTGCGCATGGAAGGTAAATGAAAGATCTTACATTTCACGGTGTGGCAACTTTCGCCACCTTTTCGATTCTTTACTCATCCACCAAATTTTTGAAGCACATTCATGTCTACATTTTTTTTTTTTTTTTTTTCTCTAATACGGGATTTTAATCGCTAAGTTTAAAAAAAATACATCTCGGAAAAAAAATACGTCTTCTTTGAGGTCCAATAATTAGAACAAAGGTAAACAAATAATTTGCAAGCAAGTGTTAGTCTTTTTGAAAAATTTTTAGATTTTTTGAGTATGACAAAGGAAACGAGATCTATCAGCCGAAGGCAATGAATGTCTCCATGGACGACTTTCTAAGTAAAATGTACTCATGTTCATGTTACACATAGGGGAAATCACAAAATTCAACCAGTTCGTTTGTTTGGGTTCGAATATGAGTCGAAATAGCGATAATCAGATATCTTAGCCAGGAGGCCTTTGATTGGGTTTGACAAATTGGGAATCCTAATAAATAGTATTTAATAAATATAATATTATTAAACGAATCGGATTTATGTAAACCAAATAAAATTCTTATGTCGAACACAACTAAAACTTAATATAACTTATAAACTGATAAACTGATGTGTAATAAAACTGATAAATTAAAATACTAAACGGGATATACATCAATTCTACATAGATAATTTTTTGTAATGTATTTCCCTGGGAATGTCTGGCCGCACAATCCTGATTATATATACCCTTATTTTAAGGTTATCACATATCTGATGGTTTGACTTTTACCTCAAAACACAAAGAATCCACAGAATTCAGTAAAATTAATAACTTTATTTCCCTGTTGAAAATTCTCTGAACCTTTTCAAATATAAAAGCACACGCGCTAAGCAGTTTGCTTTAAATAAATATATGCAGCAACGAGAAGATGCGCTTTTGACAGCAACTCGTTTCGAAAATCGAAAATTTTTCTAAACGTAAGAAATTTGTCGCTTAAATTAATTTTTCATTAAACAAAAAACAAAATAGAATCTCATATTATTAAAAGAATTTTATTGATAATTCAGATTCTGAAAACAAGAACATTGTTGTTGTAAAAAAACAAAGAAAAATAAACAACATATTTCATTCAACGGAGGCCAACTTTGGCGCATGCACTTTTTAACAGAAAAATATTTGAAGCATGTTATGGATAATGGTTTATTTGATTACGGCAAAGTACTCGATGGTTATTTGCCTAAGGTGAAGGATGCCTTCGTTCGAGGACTGCCTAACGGGAATTGGCTTGAATACATGTTACACATATGGAAAACTAACTAATCAGCCTGTTTGCCGGCCTGTTTGCCGGGATTCGAACTCCGGACAGAATCATCAGTTGTTCCGTTAGACTCCGCTCAGTCGCTGGTGGGCTGTCCGATAACGGAAAAGTTCAAAATTTCATATTAGAGGAAAAGTGGTAGCATAGTATAATTCGAATTTATTGCCATTTCAGTAATGTGAAGCGATTTCAAGAATGTTTAATTATTTTATTTAGCTTATGACAAACTAAATAAAATAATTAAACATTCTTGAATTCGCTTCTCTTAACATACTGATAGTTTGACCTGCATTCAAACTCCCGTGAACACGCTGATTGCATGGGCGTTTTTATGGTTTTAGCTTTTTGTAGTGCGAGATTGTTTCCCTTAGAAAATGTCACGAAAGCATACCTCCCCTTAGGCAGATCGCCTTCACGTGCTTAATAATCTAACAAGCCAAACTAAACACAACCCGAGCGAGGACTCGTAGTCAAGGCACGTCATCATGAAAAGCTAACTGAAATTGGCTCATATTCACATTAAACATGGGCAGCAAAAATTCGCGAAAACTGGTATGCAGGCAATCATTCGTCAGGATTTGAACCCGCTTCAAACTATTTTAGTATTCAACGATTTTACCGCTACTTCGCTGGCGGCCTTTTGTAGTATCTATAAGAAAAGTAATCGCAAAGACACAATCTCTGCGTACCGACGGATGAACTAAGTTCGGAATTTAAAGAATAACTTTCATTCGTGCTATTGCTGTTAGCATTGACATTTGGACAGATGTTAATTTATTTTAAATTCTTTTAATGTAATTAATTTATATCTTTAAATAATTGATCTTCTGACTGTAATTTTTGTGCGGAGTATAACTAACCCTTTCGTACACTAACTGTTTTAATTAATTTACACTCCATTAATTTTAAGAGATTTTATATCGATAGATTTCTTTCCAAAAATGTTTCAAGGATTACATATTTTTTTCTTTAGATTTCAAAACATTTTGGATTTAAAATCTTAATAATAAAATTTTTAAAACAAATATATTTCTAGAAATTCCTTCGGCGTATTCATTTATTCCATTTAGTTGAAGTTTCGAGTAGAATATCTTTCTTTCAACATTCACATAATTTTTATATGTCAGTTCGACATTTCTACGGAGCATAGAGCCACACATACGAGTACAAAACTCAGGCATGCTGAAAACACAGTTTTAACATTTAAGAATGTAAAAAGAAGAATATACCATTATAATAACGCGCATTTGAAATACGAAGGCAAACAAGAAAGCTGGTTGCAACATTTTATATTTTTTCCTGACGAATCAGAAATTGTAATCCTTTTTCAATACAAAAATAAAATATTCTATAACATATAGGCATAAAGGCGTCCTCCGTTACAATTCTTATTTTTTCTTGTTTCTACTAAAATTTGGCTATGTACTATAACAACGTCGAATCCTGTTTGACTTTCATTTGTATAAAGTACCACAAGGCAAACAGTTGTAAAACGATTTATCTTCTTTCGCAAACTTTTAGTCAGCACACAGATAATACATACCTGCTGTCTGACAAAGATACTTCACTCTAAGGACTTTTTCCTAAAGTGCTCTTTTAAAACAGACTTCACACCCTATTAAGACCTTTGTGTCAACTGACAGCCGCCTGCAGAAAGGTAAGGGAAGGAAGACCAGATCGCGTCGTCTAAACACGTCTAAAGCAATCTTCGCGAAATTCGGGCTTCGTGTATACACGTCTTAAGCATTTTTCTGCAGGTTACTAATAAAGTCTTAATAGGGTGTGAAGTCTGTTTGAAAAGAACACTTTACGGATGGGTCCTGAGAATGAATAATCATTGTCAGACAGCAGGTGTGCACTATCTTTCCAACGACTGCAAGCTTGTGAATGAAGATAAATCGTTTTCGTTTTACAACAGTTTGCCTTGTGGTTATTTATACAAATGAAAGTTAAACAGAATCGCTCGTTGTTATAATACATTACCGAAATTTAGAAGAAACAGAAAAAAGTAACAATTGTAACGTAAGACGTACTTTTTAATAAACCATATATTATACAATGTATTAAAAGTTGACTACAACATCAAGAACAGGATAAAATATAAAATGTTGCAAACACCTATCTTGTTTTCTCTCGTATTTCAAGTGCGGGTGTTTCTAATGGTATATTTTTCCTTTTTACATTTTGAAATGTTAAAAATGTGTGTGATGTATGGGTGACGCCAATCAACAAGATGTATAGAGGGCCCTAACTTTCAGTCTGGAGAGGCGCCAAAAGTTTAGTTTCCAAGAGGGAGACCGACAAAGAGGTCATACGGAAGGCTCGTGGGAGCCATTAATGAAACCGAAATTTCCTTTTATTACTTTATATATTTCAGTTATTAGTAGTGTAGTTTAGTATTAGTTTGTGTTTGTAAAATAAATGTTTAAAAATACAAGAAGGTGTAGTTATTTCTCTATGAGGCGGTGGATGAAGAAGGGATGATATCACACGCTCTCTTTTGAGAACCAGAGCTTTAGATGACGGTAGAGAAACTTCAAGAGAAGCAGGTAGGAAGCTTTTGATTTTATTTACTCAAAGTATAGATGTATTGAAGATATATATATATGCATGTGTAAGATATATATAAATTAAAATGTATAAGAATACTAAGAAAGAAGACTTAGTAAACCTTCTTGGTGAAATTGAAGATACACAAACTGTTGGTTTAACAGGAAAGAAAAATTAGAGAAGAAAATGAAATAAAAGCTAGGGATATACAGTTAGCCTTAGAAGCTCAAAAGGTTGAACTTGAAAAATTAAAATTAGCGCAGCTAGAGAAAGAATTAGAATTAGAAAAAGTTAGAAGTCAGAATACAGTTAAAGATGGATCTCGCGCAGATAAAGACATGATTACAGGTTCGGGAAATTATTTAGAAAATTTGATAAAGAGTGTTAAAACGTTAACTATTCCTGTTCCGGGGAGATCGGAAAATTTCAATTTGCTTTCTCAAACATTAGAGAGAGCATTCATAACTAAAAATGTACCACAGGAGCTCAAATCCGAAATTTTGATTAACATTTTAGGGAATAAGGCAACTAATATATTATTTTACACTAATGATGAAGAACTAAAATATTATGAAACCATTAAAAAACTAGTACTAAAAGAATAGCAGCCAAATGCTTATGAATGTTTAATGAATTTCCGAAGAGCACGATGCGATCCTAAAGAGTCACATGTTCAGTTCGCTTCTAGACTGTCTGCAAATTTCCAGTATTACTGTCAGTTACGTGAAGTTAATAACTTTGATGCACTTTGTCAACTAATGATTTCCGACAAACTTTTCCAAACGTTAGACAAAGAAACGGCAACTTACATTAATATTAAAACCGGAGAAAATTTGTTAAAACCTAAGGATTTAGCTAAAGAAGTTGACTTGTATTTTGTAAACAAAGGCAAATCGTTAAACGAAACCACTTTTAACACTAATGAAAACATAGGTAAATCGTCCCACTCTTCAAGAGAATCGAAATATATTCCGCCTCATATGAGAAGCAACATAAATAAAAATAAATATCCACCCAAAGACTGTTACATATGTGGAAAATTAACGCATCTCGCTAAATCTTGTCCACAAAGAAACAAATCGGTAACACAAAACCCTCCTCTAAAAAAAGAAACACCAGAGAAAAATACTAGTGATAAAGTAATAGCAAAAATCGGATCTCCATGCTTGTCAAATGAAAGTTTTACGCAACCATTGCAAAAAGTAAATATTTGCGTTGCAGGTAACGAAATCCAAGCCATAATTGATTCAGGTGCTGAAATTTCTGTTATAAATCCGAAACACATATCAAATTTCTCTATTGAGAACAACTGTAATATTGACCTAATTTCTGCATTCGGAGAAACCATATCAGCTAAAGTGGCTAGAATTCCTCTATCCATCAAAAATACTGATAATCCTAATTTATTGAAACCTGTCGAAGTATTAGTAGCTTTAACAGAAAAACTTCATATTCCCTGCGTAATTACTCCAAATGTTTATGATTTATTGACCTCTGAATCTCATCTGCTTAGCGCGAATCGTGATTGCGGCACAGTGTCTCCATCGCAGATACCGGAAACGAGGAGTCATGAGTCAAAACAATTCGAAGGCGAAAGCCGCGCTGATTTATTTATGACAGGAGGAGAGCAAGATTTAGTCATAAGTTGCATTCAGGGCGAAAACGAAAGTGGGGTGGGTCAACATTCAGATGCCAGTATTTTTAAACAACAGCAAAGGGAATGTGAGACATTACGCAGTATCTATAAAAACGCGCAAAGAAATAAAAATAAATATTTTTTAATGGATGACTTGATTTATAATACTGAAAGAATTTCCGGAGAACAAGTTAGTCAATTGGTATTACCTAAAGTTAGAAGGGAACAAATTTTAAAATTAGCTCACGAATCTATTTTTGCAAATCATTTAGGGATGAGAAAAACAAAAGAAAGGATTCGTTATTCATTTTATTGGCCAAACATGTCACGAGATATTGAAGAATATTGTAAAACTTGTAAGGAATGTCAATTACAAAGTAGAGAAAGAACCAACGATCGTATACCCATAGTTCCAGTTCAGACGCCTGAATTTCCATTTGACACAGTGAATGTAGATATAATCGGTCCAATTGAACCTCCATCAGCACGTAAACACAAATATGTACTATGTTTAGTCGACCAACATTCTAGGTGGCCAGAAGCTGTCCCTTTGAGAACTATTAGAGCAAAATCAACATGCGACGCATTATTAGAAATCTTTATGAGAACGGGCATACCTCGGGTAATAGCTAGCGATCAAGGTACCAATTTTGTTGCAGAATTAACACAAGAATTCCATGCCAGATTAGGAGCAAGTCCTAGATTTGCAACACCAGGACATCCACAAAGTTCGGGATTAGTTGAACGGTATAACCAAGTTCTAAAACGTATGCTTCATCATATCATTAGAAACGACTCTAAAAATTGGGACAAACATATACCATACCTGTTATTCGCTTACCCCGAAATTCCAAATTGTACTACGGGAGTATCCCCGTTTAAATTAATGTATGGAAGAGAGGCCAGAGGTCCGTTGTCAGTATTAAAATCGTCATGGTCAGGAGAAATTCCATTACCAATAAAATTGGGTAAAAGTGCTGTTGATTATCTACAGGAGCTAAAGATGAATTTAGAAATAGCAGCAGAGCAAGCATCTATAACTGCAGAATTGAAACAAGGTGAATATGCAAGATATGCTAATCGAAGGGTTATATATAAAGAATTCAACCCTGGAGATCAAGTGTACCTGCTGATTCCAGATTCCAGTAATAAATTATATGCCAGATGGATAGGACCTGCAGAAATAGTATCTCGTTGTAATCCAGATTCTTACAGAGTCAGACTGACAGATGGTACAATAAGAAGAGTACATGTAAATAAAATTCGAAAATTTAATCCAAAAGTACAGGCAGTAGGTGTAATATTTGAGAACGAAGAACTAGGAGAAGTCCATCCCACACCCAGTGTGAGTGACAAGTCCGATCATTTTCATCTTAGCGAAGTAGATTTACGCCATTTAGATGATGATAAAAGGAATGAAATGATGAACTTGTTAAGAAAATATGAAAACTTATTTATAAATAAGGTACAAATGGCCAAAGTAGGAGAACATAAAATAAGATTAAGTGACAATGAAAGGAAGAAGCCATATGTTTATCGAATTCCAGAAGCATTGAAGCCTCAAGTAGATAAACAAATCGAAGAAATGTTATCAATGGGATTGATTGAAGAAACCAACGCTGAAATTTCGTACCCTATTGTATGCGTTATGAAGAAAGACGGTAATATTCGCCTTTGATTAGACTTTAGATCCCTTAATGCAGTAACGAAACCAGATGACTTCCCTATGGAAAATCCTAAAGAGCTCTTATTCTACATTGGAAAAGCCAAAGTGATATCCAGCATTGATTTACTCAAAGGCTATTGGGCCATACCATTAGAAAGAGAGAGTCAAGAATTAGTATGTTTCAGTATGTTTCAAGACACATCGAGCTCAGTATCAATTTAAAGTCATGCCTTTCGGGCTACGCAACGCCGCTGCAACATTTCAGAGAGTCATGAACCAGGCCCTTGCTAAATACAAAGATTTTGCTCGAGCCTACGTCGATGACATAGCTGTTTATTCAAATAATTGGAATGAACATTTAGTACATCTTGACACCATTTTTTCAAAACTGTTAGAACTACAGTTTTCCGTAAATCTCAAGAAATGTTCCTTCGCTAAAACTCATATTAAGTATCTAGGACATATCATCGGTTCCGGCAGTCATCGTACAGATCCAGAGAAAGTGGAGGCTATCCAGAAATTAGCTAGACCTAAAACAAAAAAACAATTGAAAAGCATTCTATGCCTATGTAATTATTACAGAGACTACATTCCACATTATGCCGAAACAGCTTATCCATTAACCGAGCTCACCAAAAGAAGAAGTCCTGAAGAGCTGTGCTGGACAGAAAAACACGATGAAGCATTCATTAAATTAAAGAAATGCCTAATGGAAGCATCTAGTCTTTATACCCCTGTTCCAGGGTTACCTTTTATAATTCAATGTGATGCATCTTCAACAGGTGTTGGAGCCTGCTTATCTCAAAGGAAAAACGGAAAGTTGTATCCGATTAGTTACGCCAGCCAGAAACTTACCAAAACACAACAAGCATGGCCAACTATCGAGAGGGAAGCTTATGCTGTTATTTGGAGCTTGAAAAAGTTTGAAACTTGGATTTTTGGATCACCTGTGGAACTGATAACTGATCACAATCCGTTAACTTTCATCACAAAGAACGCACCACAATCTTCTAAGTTACAGAGATGGGCTTTAGCATTACAAAAGTATGATACTACAATTTCACATTGCCCAGGTGCTAAGTTAAGCAATGCTGATGCGTTGTCCAGACTAGAGACTATTGAGTGACTTGTGTGAAAGAAAGAACTTTTCATAGACATTTATGAACTCTTAATATTATTATTTTTTTATGTGTGTGTTTCTTTTTCAGCTACTCTCCTAGAGACTTTAAGTATATCATAGATACTTTAAGTATTCTATTGCATTAGAATTGTTTGAATACTAATTTTTAATCATTTATATATTACAGTTTTAGAAGAAGTCTTGTAGCAGGTGTAGAACTAACCTGTATAACTATTGTGTTATATATCTTTCAACTTCAGTATCGATTGATTTGTAGACTTTAGTAGGTAAGTAACTCTTTCGTTTGACGTCACCATAATTTGTCATATTTCAATAGGCTTTCACCCTATTTCAATCTTGGATGGGGGGTGTGATGTATGGGTGACGCCAACCAACAAGATGCATAGAGGGCGCTAACTCTCAGTCTGGAAAGGCGCCAAAAGTTTAGTTTCCAAGAGGGAGACCAACAAAGAGGTCATACGGAAGGCTCGTGGGAGCCATTAATGAAACCGAAATTCCCTTTTATTACTTTATATATTTCAGTTATTAGTAGTGTAGTTTAGTATTAGTTTGTGTTTGTAAAATAAATGTTTAAAAATACAAGAAGGTGGAGTTATTTCTCTATGAGGCGGTGGATGAAGAAGGGATGATATCACAATGTGCTTTCAGTATGCCTGATTTTTGGTATTCGAATATGTGGCTGTGTGTTCCTTGTAAACACGAACTGACATATAAAAATTTCTTGGATGTCGAAAGGAAGATATTCTACTCGAAAACTTCAAGTAAATCGAATAAATTCATATGCTGAAAGAATTTCTAGAAATATTTGTTTTCAAAATTTTATTATTAAGATTTGAAATACAAAATAGTTTTAAAATTTAGGAAAAAAAGTACGCGTTTTTTTGGAAAGAAATTTACCAGTATAAAATCGCATAAAATTAACGGAGTGTAAGTTAAGTAAAACAGTTAGTGTATGGAAGGGTTACATATACTGCGAACGAAAAATTAGTCAGAGGAACAATTAGCTAACGAATTAAATTAATTACATTAAAAAAATTTCGTTAGAAAAAAAAAAACCTCTCCAAATGTCAATACCGATAGCAGCACTACAAATGAAAGTTATTAAGTTCGTAAATTAATTAATCCTTTGGTACTCAATAATTTTGGCCCACTAGCGGCCGAGCGGTAAAGTTGCTGTAGTTCGGTCTGAGGTTCGAATCCCGCAAACGAGCTGTCTGCATGGGTGTTTTCATGGTTTTCGCCAAGTGTAACGTCTATACGAGCCAGTGTCCATTACAAAGTCCTCCACGCAGGCATCCCTCCTCCTAGGCAGATATCCCTCGAGGACTTTGTCGTAATCACATAAAACCAAATCAAATTAAAAACCAATAACTGTGTGTTCACGATTACTTTGCAAATATTTTTGATAAAGATTCAAGAAAAGCCCGCAGCGACCTAGTAGAAATTGGCAGTTTAAAGCGAGTTTAAATCCCGAGGAATGGGCTGGCTACCTGGCAGTTTTCGTGGATTTTTGCTGCCTAATAAGCCAATCTCATTTAAAAAGGTCCTTCACGAAGATCTCCTCTGAGTACTAGTCCTCGCTTGGGATTAGGTTTTGTTTCGTTTCTTAGGTTATGATAAAACACGCAAAGGGCGATCTGTCTAAAGAAAGTATGTTTCGTGAAAGACAGTCGAAGGAAAACTATCTTGTACCCGTGTTACATATAGGTAAATTCACGAAAACGCCTATGTAGTGAGCCAGTCACAGGGGTTTCAATCCGGGTCAAACTATAATTATATTAGTAGTCCTCGTGTATTTTATCGTGAGCTAAATAAAATAAAATACAATATCGCGAAAGTCACTTTATGCTATTGAAATGGCAATAATTTCGTATTATACAGGCCATCATTTTGCGTCCATTATGAGATTTTGTTCTTTTACGTTACCCAAGCTAGCCCACAACAGAACGCTGCTAGTTCTGTCCGGGGTTCGAATCCCGGCGAAAGGATTCTGCATGGATGCTTCCGTGTTTTTCTCATGTGTCACGTGTACATAAGCCGGTTTCCTTTAAAAAGCCCTCCAGAAAGGCATCCTTCCCCTTATGTAAAATAACCCTCCAGTGCTTTGCAACACTCAAAAAAACCAAACGATTACTACATAACATGCTTAAAATATTTTATGTTGATAAAAGTTTATGCGTCAAAGTTGGCTCCCGTTAAGTGAAATATGCTGTTCCTTTTTTTTTTCTTTGCTTTCATAGCAATGTTCTCGTTTTCAGAATGTGAATAAAACATTTTTAATAATGTGTTTTTTGTTTAATGAAAACCTATTTGGTTTTTTGTTTAATGAAAAAAATGAATTTAAGCAACAAATTTATTATGTTCAGAAAAATTTTACCATTATAGACATGAGCTGCTGTCAAAAGTGCATTTTCTTACTAGTGCATCTATTTGTATAGGGAAAATTCTTTTGTGTGTGTTGTCCTATAACTGAAAAGATCCTGAGAAATTTGTATAGGCAAATAAAGTTATTAAATTTAAATAAAAATAAAGTTATTTGTGGGCTATATATATTTTGAGGTAAGAGTCGAAACACGAGGTATGCGATGAATTTAAAATAATGATATATATAGTAAGGATTTCGCCGCTAGACATTCCCAACGAAATTTGCTAAATTTTTCTATATATAGAATTAATGTATATTCCGTTTAGCATATAAATTCAGTGTTATAACACTCTCCTTTATCAGTGTTATTCTGTGTTATATCGAGATTTAGTTACGTCCGGTATAAGCATTTTATTTTTGTTTTATAAAACTGGTTCGTTTTTTAGTATTACGCTTATTAAATACGATTTATCAGGTTTTTAAATCTATCAGACCATAACCAGTGGCCTTCCTGGCTAAGACCGCTGATTACTACTAGTTCCACTTGCACTGAAACCCAAACGAACAAATTGTCTGCGTGGTTGGGTTTGATAGTTTTCCCATGTGTGACATGGATATGAATGAGTTTTACTTCGAAGGCCCACCACGGCGACTAGTCTATCCTTTAGACAGACGATATCGGTTGTTTTGCCATATTCAAATAATCGGACAAAATTTAAGAACAAAGACTAGTAAATGCATATACCATAACAAAATAAAATAAGTGCATATTACAAAAATAAAATAAGTGCATATTCAAAACTAAAATAAATGCATATAACGTAAGAAATGAGATCACAACAAATTTTAAATTATTTTTTAATACACTAATTACTAAATTGCATTATTTTCAAATTTTATTTCATTTTTATGTATGTATTAATGCATATTTTATACGTGCGAAAGTGCGCTTGTTTAGCTTATCCATATATATTAAATAAATCTGATTTGAAAATACATGTAGGTGAGATTTTCGTAACTTGAAAAAATTTACTCGCAAAATAATTTCTGAGAAAAAATATATAAAGAAAATAAAATTTTATCTCCCTACTTGGTTTTGTGTAAAACAATTTAAAAATTAGCTTATTACTTTTTTTTATATCGAAATCGTATGTGTGGCACTGTGCTGCGTAGATATTGGCGAACTGACATACTATAAAAATTATATGAATGTTGAAAGGAAGATATTCTACTCGAAACTTCAATTAAATGGAATAAATGAATACGCCGAAGGAATTTCTAGAAATATTTGTTTTAAAAATTTTATTATTAAGATTTTAAATCCAAAATGTTTTGAAATCTAAAGAAAAAAATATGTAATCCTTGAAACATTTTTGGAAAGAAATCTATCGATATAAAATCTCTTAAAATTAATGGAATGTAAATTAATTAAAACAGTTAGTGTACGAAAGGGTTAGTTATACTCCGCACAAAAATTACAGTCAGAAGATCAATTATTTAAAGATATAAATTAATTACATTAAAAGAATTTAAAATAAATTAACATCTGTCCAAATGTCAATGCTAACAGCAATAGCACGAATGAAAGTTATTCTTTAAATTCCGAACTTAGTTCATCCGTCGGTACGCAGAGATTGTGTCTTTGCGATTACTTTTCTTATAGATACTACAAAAGGCCGCCAGCGAAGTAGCGGTAAAATCGTTGAATACTAAAATAGTTTGAAGCGGGTTCAAATCCTGACGAATGATTGCCTGCATACCAGTTTTCGCGAATTTTTGCTGCCCATGTTTAATGTGAATATGAGCCAATTTCAGTTAGCTTTTCATGATGACGTGCCTTGACTACGAGTCCTCGCTCGGGTTGTGTTTAGTTTGGCTTGTTAGATTATTAAGCACGTGAAGGCGATCTGCCTAAGGGGAGGTATGCTTTCGTGACATTTTCTAAGGGAAACAATCTCGCACTACAAAAAGCTAAAACCATAAAAACGCCCATGCAATCAGCGTGTTCACGGGAGTTTGAATGCAGGTCAAACTATCAGTATGTTAAGAGAAGCGAATTCAAGAATGTTTAATTATTTTATTTAGTTTGTCATAAGCTAAATAAAATAATTAAACATTCTTGAAATCGCTTCACATTACTGAAATGGCAATAAATTCGAATTATACTATGCTACCACTTTTCCTCTAATATGAAATTTTGAACTTTTCCGTTATCGGACAGCCCACCAGCGACTGAGCGGAGTCTAACGGAACAACTGATGATTCTGTCCGGAGTTCGAATCCCGGCAAACAGGCTGATTAGTTAGTTTTCCATATGTGTAACATGTATTCAAGCCAATTCCCGTTAGGCAGTCCTCGAACGAAGGCATCCTTCACCTTAGGCAAATAACCATCGAGTACTTTGCCGTAATCAAATAAACCATTATCCATAACATGCTTCAAATATTTTTCTGTTAAAAAGTGCATGCGCCAAAGTTGGCCTCCGTTGAATGAAATATGTTGTTTATTTTTCTTTGTTTTTTTATAACAACAATGTTCTTGTTTTCAGAATCTGAATTATCAATAAAATTCTTTTAATAATATGAGATTCTATTTTGTTTTTTGTTTAATGAAAAATTAATTTAAGCGACAAATTTCTTACGTTTAGAAAAATTTTCGATTTTCGAAACGAGTTGCTGTCAAAAACGCATCTTCTCGTTGCTGCATATATTTATTTAAAGCAAACTGCTTAGCGCGTGTGCTTTTATATTTGGAAAGATCCAGAGAATTTTCAACAGGGAAATAAAGTTATTAATTTTATTGAATTTTGTGGATTCTTTGTGTTTTGAGGTAAAAGTCAAACCATCAGATATGTGATAACCTTAAAATAAGGGTATATATAATCAGGATTTTGCGGCCTCAAATTCCCAGCGAAATATATTACAAAAAATTATCTGTGTAGAATTAACGTATATTCCGTTTAGTATTTGAATTTATCAGTGTTATTACACATCAGTTTATCAGTGTAAGTTATATCGAGATTTAGTTGTGTTCGATATTAGAATTTTATTTGGTTCATATAAATCCGATTCGTGTAATAATATTATATTTATTAAATACTATTTTTATTAGGTTTCCAAATCTGTCAAACCCAATCAAAGTTTGGTGTGTATTTAATTATGGAAAAGCACACTAGGGCTATCTGCCTAAGGGGAGGGATGCCTTCGTGGAGGACTTTCTAAGGGAAACTGACTCGTATACACGTTACACATGGGGAAAACCACGAAAACACTCATGCAGCCAGCCCGTTCGCGGGATTCGAACCTCGGACCGAACTACCAGTGTTCAGCGACTTTACCGCTCAGCCGCTGGTGGGCCAAACCCAATCAAAGAAAGTCGTCCATGGGGACATCCATTGCCTTTGACTGATAAATCTTGTTTCCTTTGCCGTACTCAAATAATCTAAAAATTTTTCAAAAACACTAACAGATGCATATAACAAAATAAAATTAAGTAAATGCATATAAGAAAATAAAATTAAGTAAATGCATATAACAAAACTGAAGTAAATGTATATAACGGAAAAAAAATGAGGTAAAAACAAATTTTTAATAATTTTTCAATATAGTAGTTTTTAAATTGCTTGTTTTCAAATTTGATTTCATTTTTATGTATGTACTAATATACAGTTTATATGTGCGAAAGTGTGCTTGTTCGGCATATCCATATACGAGTATATTAATTAAATAAATCTGATTTGAAAATGCATGCACTAACGCGCTATTCTCGTAATTTGAAAAACACTAAAGTATTGTCTGAGAAAAATACTTATAAAGAAAATTAAATTTCGTCTCCTTACTCGGTGCTGTGTAAAACAATTTAAATAAGCTTATTAATTCTTTTTCTTCTTGACTAAAAACAAATTAGTTTCTTTTTCATCTATATTTGAAGAATATCAAAATCTTGCTGTCAGACTGGAAATTCTTAAAAATATAAAACTCGTTTTTTTCGAACAAAAGTTTCTGAGAAATTTCTCTTGGTCAGCAGGCAGTAACAGGACCACTGACTGCTTTGTTTGGAAAACCCGATGAAGTGGAAGATTTTATCTCCAAATGGTTTTCTTTAACAAAGCAGATGGCGGTTCAAATGGCTTTCCTGAGAAGCGTTCGTATTTGAATAGCTAGAAGCTTGAGTTGGAAGACTTATTGTTCCCGAAGCAATCAGTCAGACAGCAATAAAATTTGTTATAGATATTTCTCTCTCTCTCTCTGTGAGTTCTTGAAATCTTGGAATGGGTGAAAGTTTATTTTGTTTTACATATATAAGGAAACTGCATGTAAAGCAAAATAATTCAAGGCACCCATTGTATGTTAATCATTGTACGTCCCTTCAGCTCTTCGGTTGGATATTAAGAAAAGAAATTCCTATACTGCTTTTGTATTACTTGTATAGTGAAAGATTTGAAAAAAAATAGCTTCATATGAAAAGTTTTTCTCTGATGAACGAATACAGCTGAAAGCATGTTTGTGTCTTTAAGTATATCCACAAAACATGAAATAGTATTGTACTCTTTTGTGTTGTATTGCATTTTTATATTACTTCGTGGTAAATTTTTTGATTCATAAATTTCTCTCTCTCTTTTCTTATAATGCACAAGTACTCTTTCAAATATGGCTCACCTACGAACCTAAATTTTTATACTATAAAATTTTATATAAAAATTATCCGTAATCATTAGACACAGCTTTGTGTATATTATATTCTTGAATACATGCCTGCAATTAATACTAAGAATACTATTGATAAAATTCGTGATATAATTAATAATGAAAGTACTGTTTAAGCTAAAAACCGATTTGAATCTTTTTTTCATTGTAGGGTAACATGAGCCAAACAATTTTCGTTACAAATATACAATTATGCTAACTTGACACATCAGACAGAAAATATTTTATCGTCATCATCGGCTATGATAAAAGGTTTTTGGATTATGATAAAGCACACAGGACCTATTTGTCCTAAGGGAAAGGAAATCTTCATAGTAGATTTTTTTGTGGGAAACAAACTGTTAATTCACAATTGTACTTGTGAAAAACCCTTAAACCTCCCATGCAGCCGCTAGAATTTACCGGTGCTCAGCTATCTTACCGCTTGGAGACTAGTTGGCTTTCTGAACTTACCCAATATCTATCTGAATTTGAATATTTGCATAAAAAACGAGCAAAATAAAATGACACATTGTAAATAGTACATTTTACTGAAATCAAACTTTCTTTGAAAAAGGAAAATTAATTGTAAGGAATAAGATGGATGCATTTAATTAAACGGCGCGCAATTACAGCGCTGATCATATGTTTCGTATAGGAAATCATTTTCTTCGTGTTATCGTATAACGGAAAATATCCACAGATTATATTTTACAGTTTTTAAGAAGTCATGGGTTATCTGCTTTAAGAGAACACCTTCGTGGGCAATTTTCTAAATAAAATTGGCTTGAATTCACGTTACGCATCGGGAAAATCATAAAGACCACAAGCAGCTAACCTTTTCGGTTGCCAACAACAAACTACCAACATCCAGCAATCTTATTCACTCAACTATAGTGAACTTTAATTAATGTTTGTATATTATTAGTAGTATTAAAACAACGAAAATATTTATTCTAATAAAAATTTTTGTTTATATATCCTCCCTAGTAAGGTATTTCCTTTGGTTGGAGATTTGTCAATAATAAATTCTATGTTCAAACAAGACATTTATTTAGAGCATAATGCTTCAAAAATGTATGCTGGGATCCCTAGAAAAAAAAAATATCGTCGGAAAATATATCTCCGAAAAAATATTTAATTATTCATATTCTTATAATTAATTATTAAATAATTAATAACTTTTATAATTATTAAATGCAATGCTTATTTATACTTTACCAAATGTACAGCAACACTCTTTCTTTACAAAAATACCATATTGAATAAATTATATTGTAAGTTAATGAGTAACAACATTGCTTTGTTTAATTAAGATACAATAACAAGCCGAACAAACATTAAATTGGAAGTCAAACAACAAAAATCAGAGTTATATTTTCAAATTTTCACAATCTAATTTTCATTATATCTTATCTCGTTCATTTGCGATTTTGCAGCTGAGGATGATGGTTCGGTAAAACCATCGAAAACAGTCCTATGAAAATTTGAAAATATAACGCTGATTTTTGTTCTTTGACTTCCAAATTAATTGCTTTGTTTGTTATTAATATGTCTAATCTTTTCTATTTCAGATAAAGTTTACTAGTGTTTCTTGGACAGGAAAACAAGAATTTTTAATTTGCATCAATAAATTTATGATACACTGAAAACAGTTTAAGTTATAATTCTCTTTCTGAATATCTTGAATGTGTATAAAAAAGTAAAATGCAAATTTAATATTAATATTATCACCCTTAAATAACACCCAAATGTTTCGTTTATTACTCTTAAAACTACGTAATAATTAAGGCAAAAAGAAATTATTTAAAATAATTATTATTTGCATGCAGTTGAAGAATATAGGAAAATGCTGAAAGTTTTAATTAATGACAAAAATACAGAAAATCGGAAACAATACGAAATGTTTCAGCAATATCTCAGAAGGAATGGTGTGTGGTGTATTTAATTATGGCAAAGTACACTAGGGCTATCTGCCTAAGTGGAGGGATGCCTTCGTGGAGGACTTTCTAAGGGAAACTGGCTCGTATACACGTTACACATGGGGAAAACCACGAAAACACCCATGCAGCCAGCCCGTTCGCGGGATTCGAACCTCGGACCGAACTACCAGTGTTTAGCGACTTTACCGCTCGGCCGCTGGTGGGCTCTCAGAAGGAATGAAAGTTGCACCAGATATTTGTTAGAATAGAATTTTAGTGATAGCAGTTTAATCAGTTTGCATTGAAATTCCTGTGATAATCAGTGACCTACAGATTTAGGTTACTTAAGTTAAAAATGCGTAATAATTAAAAATTTAACCGGGTAAATTTTAAAACCAATTTATTTGAAAACTAACAGCTTCTCTGCCAGCCTTCGTCTGGCTTTTAAATGTACCGGGAAAATGGCTGAAGGGGAACACTAAACGTTAAATTTAAAAACTGCGTAGAACTTTACTCTACAGAACAACTTCATAAAAAAAAGTTATTACGTATAACAAAATTACAATGAAATAATATATCCCTTAATATAAATATTAATACAATATCCCTTAATACAAATATTAATTATCCTAATAAATAAATTAACCAACTTCCCTTTGCAAAATCTTAAGAACTCAAATAGTATAAAGGAGGTTAAGAACTTTGTTTCCTAAAAAAATCACTCAAAACTTTTCAGTATCTTAAAAATAATGAAATGAGCAATAAATAACATAAAAGAATACAAAAAAACAAAAATTTTTGAAAAGCAAAGTATAATTAATGATATTTTATCTTATATTTTCAAGAGAAAAAAATTACAATGAAGTAAACTACATATATTCCTTAATACAAATATTAATTATCCTAATAAAAAATTAACCAACCAATTTCGTTGAAGAAACAAAATCATGCAAAACTTTTCAATATCTTACAAACAGTGAAATAAGCAAAAAATAACATGAAAGCAACTGGAAAAACATAAAATTCCGCGCAGAATTTTACTCTGCAGAACAATCAAAAAAAATCAATAAAATTGTATTATATATATATATAAATGACAATGAAATATACCAATCTCTTAAAAACAGTGACATAAGAAATACGATGAAAAATTGTTGCCAAACCCATATTTCTATTCATTCAAAATGATGCGATTTCATCAAAAATCTATCAACAACAAGACAGGAAAATTGTTGCCAAAATCACATTTTTAAAGATGTGAGAAGTGTACTCAGAAGCTTCATTTAAAAAAAGTCTTTAAAAATACGAAATATTGTCATTTTTCCAAAATTCTTTTTGTAAAAGCAGTCGCAAGGATGAAAGTTTAACGTGTCCAAAAATCAAAGAAAAATAAACTGTACATTTTTAAAAATAAACTTTTTAGAAAAAATCCCGTTCAAAAGGTGTTAAGCTCCCTTTGTTAAATAAATTCGTATTTAATCGATTTATTGAAACACGAAATTTATTTTAAGTTCGTAAAATAGCTAAGTGCCTACGTTTCATGACGATGTGAAAATGGAGTGTGTAGAGTAAAATCTCGCTTTCCTATAGCCCATATTGTCTCAAAATTACGCGATTTTGTCACGAAACATAAAATTTAAAAGAAAATTAATTCGAGTTTCGAAAAATTCGCTTCGAGGTGCAGTGGCTCTTGTCTAGAAGCACCTATGTACCAAATTTCGTAGCCGTGGGTCTATTAGCTTACGCGCAGCGCGAACGAAAGACACACACACACGGACTCTTTCTTTTATTATATGTAGAGAAGAGAAGAGATAAGATTGTTTAAGGGAAGGAAATTTAAGTTTCGCAGCTGTACCCTGCGGCATTAAGACGGTCATCACGGAGAGTCTAGTCTTTTGCAATTCTCTTGACAGCTCACATCTACGGAACAATATCTAGTAATCAATCTCACTTAGCGGAATCATTGAAGCAAAATTCTGGGAGGGATGGGAAATAACAAAAGAACTGCTTGACAATTTTCAGAGGTTTAGGGTTATTTTCGCGACAGTTTACGGGAAGTTCGGTCCAAAACTAGCGACAGTTTTAAAGAGATTCGGAGAAAATTACTCGACAGGGTAAGGGTTAATGTGACGTTTATCTTGATGTCCCCATCTCTGATGATATAACTCTAACAAGGAATTGTCTGCTTCAGCAGCATGCACTTCTATAATTTTATCAGGCATAATAGGTTCGATAGCTGCCTTGTATAAAGTACCATATACCTTGCGAGTTCCAAAAAGCACTACTTGACCATTAACCTTTAACCAGCATTCTGTAACTGTTGAAATAAATTTACTATTCGGATTTCTATCTTGAGCAGCAAGTAAAGTAAATAAATTTCTGTTTATCTCAGGGACATACCAAATATCTTTAAGGTATCTCAGGGACATACCAAATATCTTTAAGGTATCTCAGGGACATACCAAATATCTTTAAGGTAAATTCTTTGGATTTTACTACCAATAGTTGTTTTGACACATACTGTACCTTTACCAAGAGCAACTAAAGTTTCTTTTCCAGCAGCCTTAATGCTACAGGGACTGTCAAACTTCATAAAGTCAATAAAGTATGTGAAACAATTCATGATATGTCTTGTAGCTCCACTATCAATCCAAAAAGATGTTTGATCAGTCTTAGCCTCTTCGTCAATGGAGATCAGTATTACACTGCATGTATTTCCTTCATTGGTTTTCGTTAACCTATTCTTGGGTGGTCTTCCATCAACAATCCACTGTTTACAATCTTTTACCCAGTGTTCTTTCTTTTTGCAATAATTGCAAATATCTTCTTTTCTTGGTTTTCTTCTGAATTTGTCTTTTTTATATTGCTTTTGTTTTTCAGATTTTGACATTACTAATGCCACTTGGTAATTTGTATTGCCTTTCTCATGACTTTTAAATTCTCTTTAATGAGAGCTGTTAACTCATCAACTGTTCTTTTGTCTTCACCCAAGAGTAACCAACTTGACTTAAACAAATGGTATTGTCCTGGTAAGACATCTAAAATCTTGCAATTGAGTAGCATGTCAGGTAACTTATTTTCATTTTTCTTTTCAAGTCCTGAATTCAACTCATTCCATAAGTTTTTTAATTTGGAAAGATGAGCTGCCATATTATCATTTTCATTCCACTTGAATTGAAAAAATTTCATGCATATATTATACAATTGATTTTCTGATGATGCTTCAAATAACTTATGTAATTCCAACCACACTTCTCTAGCAGTCTAAAATCTCATAACTTTTTGCAGAGTTTCTTCCGTCATGGAATTCGTTAATACCATCATAGCACTAGTGTTTGCATTTTGAAACTTCTTAACAGCTTCATTATATTTCTCTTATTGAGCAATCGGAGCATCTACAGGAAGAATTTCTGGTTTCACTATAGTTCCTTCTACAATTTCTAAAGCACCAGGATGATAATTTAAAACAAATTTTATCCTGTATTTCCATATAAGCCAATCGCTTTCACCTGATCAAGGCTTTACTTGGACCTTAGATAATTCCATACTTTGATTTCTAAACAACTTTCGATTGCTATAACGAAAACAAAACACTTACTTGATTAGGCTTAACGAGTTCCGTTTCTTCGAGAAAACATCAATTCAAAACATTTGACGCAATATGGGAGCTTGTTTGACCCATAACCTAAAAAAGTATTTCTTAAAAAATACATAACCTAAAAAGGTATTTCTAAAAATAGACAGAAAACAAATAGCAGAGCAAAAATACGATGCTTTTTATTGGAATTACAAACTATATCTATTTTTTGAACGACAGTATCGCGAAGCACGATCTCCTGATGACGACAACACTCACGGTTGCCAGAACTTATCTAAACTATATATTATATTATTATTATTTTTATTAACATACTGTTGCGTGCGTACGAGTTCGTTATGAAATGAATGCACAAGTCCGATGAAAAATGAACAAAAATTTTTTATTATCACAACAAAAATGCTTAAATTTTCTCAAATTATCATGCAGTATTACAATATCTCACAGTAGTTATCTTTTAACTACTCAAATGTACAATAGAACGTAATTCAAAACAGCTAAAGAACGCTAATCCGCGAATTCGCTATAATCAACAACAGCAGTTTTCTAAACAACAACAAACTAAGCAACTACTACAAACTGAGATGTTTTCCTCCTTTTATAAGATTTTAAAATCACGCGCTAGAATTTTCCAGTACTTTCTCGAAATCAAAAAGAGATATTTATTTATTTAATGCACGCGCTCTTGTATTTTCAATTTTCCGGCTTAGCTATCTTTTAATATTCGTCACGCGCTGCACTGCGCGAGAAATAAAACCATTTAATTTATAATTAAACTAACATTAGCTTTTTAAATACCAAATTCGTAACACTGCCCCCTTCCCAAGGACTGCACGTCCCGGGCAGTACAATCCCTGGACAGGAAGCTAAACTTACAACTGTGGCATAAACATTACATTACAATATCAAACAACATGAACAATAAATGCAATAACTAACTTAAACAAATCAAATGCTATCAAATACTAAATACAAAACAAATACTAAATACAAATCAAATACTAAATGCGAATCAAATACTAAATACAAATCAAATCAAATACACATTTAAAAACAAAAAGGACCATGGTCTGATACTATTTACAATTATTTACATTACGTACTATGGCCATAGTAATGAGCTAACCTGTCGTAATGAACAACTTTAGGTTTAGAGTTCGAAGACTTACCTCTCTACCATGCCGTCCGACTGGGGATGTAATGGCGTCGTTTGGGTCTTGTCAATGCCGAGTAGTTTGCATAGTTCTTTGATTACTACCGAGGTAAAATTCCTTCCCTGATCGGAATGTAACTGAAGAGGCACTCCGAACCTGGAAATCCAGTGCTGTATCATTACCTCAGCTACTGTGACAGCCTCTTGATCAGGAATAGGATAAGCTTCAGGCCACTTGGTGAAGTAATCAACGACAACGAGTATGTATTTGTTGCCATCAGCAGTTCGTGGCAGAGGTCCCAGGATGTCAAAGGCGATTCGTTCAAAAGGCGCCCCTACGTTGTAACGTTGCAGCTTGCCTCGGCTGCGTCTCTTAGGTCCTTTCCGACCTGCACAGGCATCGCAAGATCGGCACCACTTTTGCACGTCATCCTTTGCATTATTCCAGTAAAAGTGCTCACGAACTCTCTGTAAGGTCTTCATTATTCCAAAGTGACCTCCCGTAGGGCTGTTATGTAGTTCTTTAAGGACATCAGGAATGCGGGATCTTGGAAGTATCAGCTGCCATCGGAACGTCTTCCCATCATCCGATTCGAATTTCCGGTATAAGACGCCGTTTCGAATGTGAAGTGAATCCCAGAGTGCCCAATATTGTTTGGTTGTAGGACTACAGATAGAAATGTCCTGCCAGGTAGGTTTTCTGTTTGACGACGCCATTAGATCAATTATGGGTTTAATGTCGCGGTCTTCCAGCTGGTCTTTCCTGACTTCATCATCACTCCACGGTTCTCGATCAGCCGATGTTGATGTTGTAATTTGTCTTGCGACCGGAGTCAGCAGCTCGTATTTCGCTTCCACCCTGGAACGATAGCGACAGTTTTCTTGGCAAGGTCTTCTAGACAGGGCGTCGGCGTTTCCGTGTGATGATCCCTTACGATGACGGATAGTGATGTCATATTCTTGGAGTCTCTGTATCCACCTGGCTATTTGACCCTCAGGATTCTTGAAATTTAAAAGCCAGGTCAATGATACATGATCGGTGCGGAGCAGGAATTTTCTGCCGTATAGATAGTGATGGAACTGTTCTACAGCTTTGACTATGGCGAGCAACTCTTTCCTGGTGACACAATAATTCCTCTCCGGTTTAGACAGGCACTTGCTCCAGTACGCCACTACACGTTCTTGGCCGTCTATTTCTTGGGACAAAACAGCACCGACACTTTCATTGCTCGCGTCGGTGTCGAGAATAAATGGTCGGTCGTGCTGAGGATACGTCAGGATTGGAGCAGATGTTAAAGCCTCCTTTAAGTTGTTAAATGCATCGTCGCATTCTTTTGTCCACAAGAACTTTTGGTTGCTCTCTGTCAGCTTGTGAAGGGGTCTTGCGATGGAAGAAAAGTCCATCATGAATCTACTATAGTAGGTGCAACGCCCTAGGAAGCTTCTCAGCTGATGGACATTTTCGGGACGTTTCCAGGATTTAACCGCTGATACCTTTTCAGGATCCGTGTGCACACCTTCTGCAGAGATGACATGTCCCAGGTAAGTCACTTCCTTTCGGAACAATTTGCATTTAGCGGGACTCAGCTTTAGATTGGCTTCTTTCAGTTTCTGAAGCACCTTTCTAAGATTTTCTAGATGCTCTTCAAAACTCTTTCCGACGATGATGATATCGTCCAGGTATATCAGACAGGCTTCATAGGAAAGTCCTTTCAAAACAGTCTCCATGAGGCGTTCGAATGTTGCCGGCGCATTACACAGTCCAAACGGCATCACCTTGAATTGCCAAAGCCCTTGTCCCGTAGTAAATGCCGTCTTTTCTCGGTCATGAGGGTGTATTTCTACCTGCCAATACCCACTCTTTAAATCAAGCGTTGAGAACCACTTGCTTCCAGAAAGAGTGTCTAGAATGTCGTCAATTCTAGGAAGAGGGTAACTGTCTTTCTTCGTAACCTCATTCAACCGACGATAGTCAACGCAAAATCTTGTTGAGCCGTCTTTCTTTCTGACGAGAACGATGGGAGATGCCCATGGACTTGTTGAAGGCTCGATGACATCGCCTTCTACATATCTTTTAACAGTGTTCGCACCTCTTCCTGTTTAGCAAACGGCAGACGCCTTGGATGTTGCTTGATCGGGGGATGATCGCCGGTATCTATTCTATGGTGTGTCAAACTAGTTCGACCCACGTCAGAAGACGAGCGGGAAAAAACAACTTGAAGATCTTTAATAACGCGATCGGCAGCATTCTTCTCTTCATCGTTTAATTGCGCATTCTGAAGTAACTCTGATGTAATGCTTTCTGAAGACACGGATTCTTGGATGTTACTCTTTCTATCAACGGTGGTTACTGGAGTACATGTTGCAACCACTTCACCTTTCTTAATAACTCTCGCCTTCTCAGTTACATTGGCGACTCTCACCGGGATAACCGTTCTGGATAGGTCGACGAGTGTTGAGGCTACTAGTACTCCTTTTGGGCTATTACAGTTATCGGGATATTCTATGATGTCGTAGCGGAAATTTCTATTTTCGGCTATGGATCCAGGAAGTAAAAACTCGGTTCTTGCGGGAATTGTGATATCATCTTGAGCTATAATTTTGTGGATAGATTTCACTCCATCATTAATTCCGAATAGGGCTATGTCGTCAGGTGTAGAACGCAATTCGTTATTTTTAAAGTCCAAGGAAAAATTGTATTTCCTTAGAAAGTCCAATCCGAGTATGCAAGAATCAGTGATCTCTGCTACATATGCCGTGTGATGGTAAGCGGCACTTCCAAACGTGATGTTAACGTTTATTTTTCCATCGATGTCGATCTTCTCACCGGACACAGTCTGGAGGGTAACGCAGGGCGGCGTCCAGATAAGTTTGTTTCCCAGTTGTTGAGCCAAATCTTTTCGGATGATGGTAACGTTAGCTCCTGTATCTATCGTCATATTGCAAGGAACTCCATTAATATGTCCTATTATAAAAAGTCCCATTACTGCCGCCCTTCACTGCAGAAATCTGAAACGCTTTAAACTGGGGCTTTTCATTATCGGGCAACCTCCGCCCCACGAGATGGCCACTAATTAGTTTCCCTGCTGTTTGTTAGGAGCGGTCTTAACATCCGTACCCTGCAGTTTCGTCGGTATTCTGCAGTTATTCTGCAGTTTCGTCGTATGTGTCCTTCAGCACCGCAGTTCCAGCACTTAACGGTCGGTTTCTTCTCACCAATATTCCGTCTCAAGGCGTTCAGTTGTCTAGTTAAATCGTCTAGACTAGCGGTGACTTTATTCCCTGGCTCCTGGACTTGAGCAGCTCTGACTGGGTGGCGGTCTCGACGAGTGGCTTGCTGGGCTGCCTCGAATTTCATGGCGTACACTAAAGCGCTTTTCAAATCTTTAACATCCGCCATTCGCAGTGCTTTCTGTATTTCAGGGTCCCGGATGCCATCGACGAAATATTGCAGCGACAGGATTTCCCTCGTTTCTC
Source organism: Stegodyphus dumicola (assembly GCF_044657685.1). NCBI lineage: Eukaryota > Metazoa > Arthropoda > Arachnida > Araneae > Eresidae > Stegodyphus > Stegodyphus dumicola. Next base: position 165,064,499 of record NC_140768.1, on the reverse strand, counting down.
TCGGGCACTCCGTAAAGGCGAGGTGGGACAGCCTTTCAACATCCGTGGCGAGTTCCTGGAGTGATTCGGTGGGCTTCTGTTGACGGGATTTTAATTGAAGCCTGCTGTAGTCTTTTAAACATTTCTCGCCAAAGCGCAGCTCCAATGCGCAGGATAGAGCTTCGAAGTCAAGTCTTTGGTTTTCAGGAAGCGTCTGCAGGATATCCGCTGCGTCTGCTCTCAGCGAAGCGGCGAGGTGACAGGCCTTAGTTTGGGAATCCCATCCATTCGCATCCGCCAATATAGAAAATTGTGTTTTATACACTTGCCAGGAGGTCTTCCCGTCATAAGTGGATAACTTCAGAGAGGGACGAGCAGGCAAGGGTAAAAATTTAAAACCATCACTATTGTTCCCTGCCGTCTCTACGAATTTCTTTAAAATATCCACTTCTTTGGCTACTGCAGAAACCCTATCATCAATTTGTTGTTCGATTTGGTGTTGGACGGCACAAACTCTCCCTTCTATATGTTCTTTTACAGAAGAAACTCTTTCTTCTATTTCTTCTTTCACCGAAGAAACTCTTTCTTCAATTTGATCTTTTACAGAAGAAACTTTTTCTTCAATTTGTCCAACTTTATTTTCAACTGTGTCAATTCTGCCTTCCATAGCTTCAAATTTATTTTCTATTATGCAGGTAATTTCTCTTTTCATTTCTTCTTGACCAGCTTGAACGGCTTGCATTTCGTCCTTAACGGATTCCTGGCCCAATTTCATTTCTTCCTTAACGGATTCCTGGCCCAATTTCATTTCTTCCTTAACGGATTCCTGGCCCAATTTCATTTCTTCTTTAAATGAGGCAAAGGCTGATATTAAATGCCTGTGTGGAAATTATTTTGATTAATTGATAGATGGTGCTACCCCCATAGCACAAAACATCCTCAGGATGTCCTATTTAAGTCGCAATATCCCGGGACATACTTAGGATGTCCTAAGGATGTTGATTCTCAGATGTCCTGAGGAGATCGTAATTTAACATCCTGAGGATGTCTTATTTAAGTCGCTATGTCCCGGGATATGACAGGATGTCCTGAAGATGTTGATTCTCAGATGTCCTGAGGAGTTCACCAATTTCACATCCTGAGGACATTCATTCTGCATTGTCCGGAGGACTTTCGTTGTCAAATATTTTGAGGATATTTGTTCTCAAATTTACCAGTTTTAATTTTTTGACATTGCACATCTGAAACTTGCACATTATTTTATTTTTCATATGTATTTTACTAAGTTGTTTCTAAATGCTGTACATTAAAAATATTGATATTATTGATGATTTATTCTTGTTATTTTGTTATTAATTTTAACTGCTATTTTTTCTGACGTTTTTAAAAAATTATTTAGTCATGGAAAAGATTTTTTTCAATGGATTAGCATTTTCTAGAATATTTGCAAAATTCTAAATAACATATATTTTTTTTATAAAAAATGAATAAATTACATGTATAATTACTTACAGATTACAAACCCTACTACAATATATTTAATTACGGAAACGAATTTTTTTTTTTAAATTTGGGTATAGAGACATTAGGTATTTTTTTGGAAGCAGGAAACATGAAAAATTAGCAACTGCCTTCGCCGGGAATCGAAGGACGGACCTCTGGAATACCGGCCCAGTGTGCAGAACCACTACACCACGAAGACACGCTAGGTGTGGTGGTGGTGTGGCAATTATGGCAAAGCACACTAGGGCTATCTGCCTAAGGGGAGGGATGTCTTCGTGGAGGACTTTCTAAGGGAAACTGGCTCGTATACACGTTACACATGGGGAAAACCACGAAAACACCCATGCAGATAGCCCGTTCGCGGGATTCGAACCTCGGATCGCACTACCAGGGTTCAGCGACTTTACCGCTCGGCCGCTGGTGGGCCAAAGACACGCTAGGAAAGCGGAGGAAATACCTTATATTACTTCTCTTTTTAAAGGCCGACTTTTTTTTAAGGGGATCCAATCACTAAATCCTGGGTGTGGATATACCTCATCCAACACCTTTTTAGTTAACCTTTTCGGGCGCCACTGTAGAGACATTAGGATTTTTTGGGGAAGCCGTAGAGATGAAAAATTAGCAACCGCCTTCGCCGTGAATCGAACCACGGACCTCTGAAATACCGGCCCAGCGTGCAGAACTATTACACCACGAAGGCACGCTAGGAAAGCGGGAGAAATACCTCATAAGGAAAATTTTTTTTCCTCTAATTACAGGACAGAAAATGTTTTTCAATCGCGCGATCTGTTATTGATATTGAATTACAGTCGTGTGATAATTTCGCAGTAAAGATACATCTCTGATGACTATCCAAGATTCTAGAAACTTTGGTCTTATATAGAGATGGTCGTCTTATAGAAATAATGCTTAATATCAATATTTATTTATAATCTCAGAACTATTGGTCACTTTCAGAAGTGGTCGTTTGAGAGGCGATATTCTATATATTTATTTACTGATACTCTCAGATTCCAAAATTTGTTTATATTCTCAGAAATATTGGATGGATGGTGGTCGTCCCATACATGCAAAATTTTACATTTCATTAAAAATGAATTCGGCATTATTTAACTATTTCCCTATTAATTAATTAATTAGATAAAGAAAAAATTAGGAAATAGTTCTGTTTATTACGGAATAATGTAGGAAGTTCTACAGAACTATATTCTTTCGCGTCATTGCACATTGTATCCGGCAAACTACTAGTTCCTCGTATTCTTCCGCAAATCCGTAAACATCTGTCTGATTTGAAACGAAATCCAAAATGGCTGCGCCATGAGGTTAACTTGTATGGATATTTTTTGTTGCATGAAAGGTAAGTTCAGTTGCAATACTTGTATGTTTACTTTTTTTGCTTTTCGAATTTATGTCATTTTGACAGTTAAATGTTTCACAGCTTTATGAATTGTTACCATTCTGTCGTGAATTACGTGTATCTCAATGGCTGGCTGTCTTTTCAAATATCTAATTTGCCCTGCTATCCAAATGTTTATGACTGAATTTTTTTTAGTTTATGCATTCAGTTTCAAAATAATATGTGTGATCAGATTGCTTATTATTTTATTGCAGCAATAAATTTATGTTAAATAGTTTGAACAATTGTATAAAAATAAGAGTTTGCATTGTTTTGTTCAAAATATGTATGGTTGAAACATTATCTTAATCTAGTTTGTAATTCAAGTTTTTTGGGGACTACTGTTCTGTTATTGGGACCAGAATCGGAAATGTATGAACCTGTGTTCGTAAGTATGTGCATAGATGTTTGAATGTAGACACACACACATACAAATATACAAGCATACATAAATACATTTCTGAACCCGGTCCTGATAACAGAACAGTACCTTTTTTTAATCTTTTTTGAATATTTTATAAAATGATTAAGCATTTTTCAAACTACATAATAAAAGTATTGATAATTTTTGTTGAATCTTGCAAGTTGCCTAACATTCAGAATTATTGCTACCGAATTTTACTGATAGGTTTTTTCGAGTTGACATAATCTGTCTGATAAATAAAATAAACTGGTGTTTAAATTATATGCATTTCTCTTAATGTTTCATTGAAAGTGAGATGGAAATACAAATGCTATCCAGAAAAGTGAATTCTTTTTGCCTGAAATAACAAACTGTACTGAATGATTAATGTTTATATCATTTTAGAAATGTCAATATTAAAGTTTCTCCCCCTTCTCTTCTTATCTGGGTTTTCTTTTGGTGTTAGAAGGAGGAAAAGTCTGTAATGTTTTAATTAAGGAAATAATTAAAACATTACAGTCTTTTAAATAACACAGTTACAGTATCATTTTAAGATTCGACTTGCAGGAAGACAAAATATGGTCATTCAATCAAATGCTTATGATTGCTTTTAACATTTTCTCATAAATATTGTTTGCATTTTTATTGTATTTTAGATACTTTAGTTATGTAAAGTGAACATAAGAATATTAGGAAAGCTGAAGAATATGAATAGCTACCATAATACATGTATTTTTTCATCGAGCCTATTGTTTTAGAAACCAATGCACCATTATTATATGCTGGCTTATTTTATAGTTATATGCAGTTTAATTTTATGTTCATGTTACTGTAGTATTGTCATTATAATAAAAGTATTGATAATTTTTGTTGAATCTTGCAAGTTGCCTAACATTCAGAATTATTGCTACCGAATTTTACTGATAGGTTTTTTCGAGTTGACATAATCTGCCTGATAAATAAAATAAACTGGTGTTTAAATTATATGCATTTCTCTTAATGTTTCATTGAAAGTGAGATGGAAATACAAATGCTATCCAGAAAAGTGAATTCTTTTTGCCTGAAATAACAAACTGTACTGAATGATTAATGTTTATATCATTTTAGAAATGTCAATATTAAAGTTTCTCCCCCTTCTCTTCTTATCTGAGTTTTCTTTTGGTGTTAGAAGGAGGAAAAGTCTGTAATGTTTTAATTAAGGAAATAATTAAAACATTACAGTCTTTTAAATAACACAGTTACAGTAATGTTTATTGAAGCAATCAGTACTGTGTGATTGAATAATGTTAAAATGCATTGTTCATAAGGAAATTTGCTTATCTTTGTGTTATAGATTTTATTTTGACACAAGCTGAAATTTGAATTATTGGAAGCACTTTGAAAACCTGAATTATTTCCTGAATCATTAATCAGGCCAATATATAACATACAAATTTTCATACAAAATTATTTCTTTGAGCATATTATAAAGAGCTCATTTAATTTTATTATTTGTACAGATTTTAGAAAAAAGTAGCATGTAACAGTTAAAGATTTATTGAAGCCTACTTGTTACTTGTGGTAACAAAGAAGTGTGAAAGATATTGCCACATTAGCGAACATGACGATCATTGATGCTTAGTTTAATAATATATTGAGAAATGCTGGGAACTTTCAGAAGTAGACATTTCGGAAATGATGGGCTTGATAAGAAATTTACATGGTTTTATTATTTATTCTTTAGTTAAGAATGGATTTTAGATGTTCATGTGAAAGAATTCTGTTTAATTAGTGAAAGAATTGTTAAAGTTTGGCATTTAAAAAAATGAATTAATAATATGCAATTATCTTTTTATTATACATATATTACTATATATTTCTAATGCGCTATGTAAATGTCAGTGCTAAACAATTGAGATACTATTGTCAGGGCAATCTTTTCTTATACATGAAAAATTCTGATACTTTCTTATCATCTACCCTCACAGCTTCAACTTAAGCTAAAACAGCAAGAGTATGCACACGATAATAGCAAACTATGAATATGCATACCACACACATGTATTTACATGCTTTATATTTAATCTTTATTTCTGAATAGTATTCCATTCGATGAAAAATATGTGAATATTGACCCAATATATATTTTTTTTGTGTGTGTGCATCCTAAAATTTCTTGTTTCTTATAAAGTGCTTATTTGAATTACTACTTGTGAACAGAGCAGTAGATATGAACCATAAACTAACCATTTTGCCAATTTTCACAGCTTTGCAGATAGTCAGAAAGCACCAAAATTTGTAATAATGTTAAGTTTAAATGATGTTCTATACTTTTGTGTTAATTTTTCTATTCTATTAATTCTATTACTGTGTTATCAAACTTTCTGCAGGAATTTCAACTGGTTGAGATGTTATTACCATGTGGAGAAGAATTTGGTTTTCAAGCTAGAAAAAAATTGCAGCTGAAGGATTTTGTAGAAAGTCAGTCAAACTGGTTTTAGTTAATTATAATTTAATTTTGGGTGAAGAATTCTCAAATTTATTTATCATAAGTGTCTAAAGGTCTTCTAACTTAAATTCTGCTTGTTTTTGAAATTTTTCATGACATTCATTCTTTGATTATTATTTTTTTTTTAAATTTACTAACTTATGTCCAGGCACATAATGTTGCATTTAATGCCATACCTTAAATATCATAAAATGTTAAAATAATACATTTCACTTAAAAATGTGGTTGTGACAGTAAATTTTCTGTTACATTTAATCATATCTATAAACATTGGTATACATCATTTTTCAATAATCTGTATATTATTTTGTGCATTTCTTTTACATCCAAGATCTGGCATATGACTTGCTTTTCAAACTGATAACATGGTGTAATAATGTAATCTAATGGTTAAAGTTTACTATGGAATGGGCCAAATTTAATAAATTATTCTTTGATAGAAATCTATTCATGTGTTCAATGTGTCTCATCTCTTTAAATTGCTAAAGTAAATTTTATGTACTTGCATTTAGGAATTTTGACTGTATCAGAGTAATTTTATTTCAGTTATTATAACATGCAAGGGAAAAAATTCATTCATAGCTCCGTATTTAAAATTAGTTAATCAAAGTCCTTAATAAAGAGGGACGTTTTGTTGTTTTTAATATTGATAGAGTTTAATTCAAAAATATGCCACATTAAGGGTTACTTTTTAACCTAATTTAAAATTTTCATTACTTTAACATGTCCAATAATTGTTATTTTAACTCCGATATTGTAATAATATCAAAATTCCTTACTTTTTGATAGGTAATCCAAATGTAAAACAAGAAAAAAATTAAAATCTAGAAGTATATTTATTTCATACCTCTAACAAATAAAAACAACACAAGCACTTTTTACTGTCTATCTGCATAGTGTGGCATGTCCCATAAGACTGAGATTTGTATGGTCAAATCCATGTTTCAGTTAAAGGAAAATGTATGCACAGTCTTCTGATTTTCCCTTCGATTAAGGATTCTGTATATACTAGCATAAGAAATATATTAGTTAATGCAGTGTTATACATCAATATTTATAGACAATTATTGTGGCTATGTTTATTATAATTTTGTTCACTGTAATGGCTGGAGTGCCTAAACCATCATGCTGTGTAAACCAAACTCAAATCTTCATCTCTGCATACTGCTCCACTAGTGTTTAAACCACTGAAATGGTGATTATGGTAGAACATCTTTGATAAAAATTTACTCTAATGTAACCCTTGGCGAATCGTTTCTTTTTTTTATATCAAGATCGTCACCTGAGAGAATCGGCACCAATTTCAGGGTGGCCGCTACACAAAACCAAAATAAGAAGTCAAAGACATACACAAACTCTGTGTCCATGTACACATCGACCTATTAAAACAGAGAACTGCACAAACTGGGCATTGTGCACTGCCTTAACTTTGTCCATGTACACATTGATCTATTTTCACTTTAAGAAAATCAGAAAGTTAAAAATATCATAGTTACCAGAAAAAATTCGCCACTGCCTAACACACAGACAACCAAAAATACACAAACAGAGAGGAATAAGTTACCAAAAATACATATTTCCTAACATAAAAACATTAAACAACAAATCTTCTAACAAAAATTAACACACAAAGACAAAAAAATAAATGAAACATCATTTTTTTAACATACCTTTTTTTTCACATGCATATGTTTAGGCTTCCCACCACCATCCTCCAGGTAAGCAATTCAATTAAATTTTTCGTCTCTTAGTTACCTCAGACATACTCAAACGATGGTACCCACACCAAAATAGTAAATAGCATGTTCAAAATACAAGACCATACCACTTCCGTGCAACCAAACACAGCAATTGAAAAGAATGGTAAGAACCAAAAATTTGGGTCCGTACAAAAGGTTTACTATTAAAAAAAGTAGCCCAAAACTAAATTTATCACAACACATTGGCAATATTTGCAGAAATAACTCCTTTTTATTGACAAAAAAAAAGTTTTTTTTTTTTTTTTTTTTCCCAAAGGCTACTTTCGCCAACATTATCAACATTAGGGTTACCGAAAAACTTATTTGACGCAACGGGCTTCTACATTTCACAAACAACCAATACCACTTTGCGATTTTTTTTCAGACAGAAACCAAAGTGTACCATACAGTAAAAATTAGCCACATCTTCATTTACTACTGTTACAAGTACTTCTTTGGTAAATTTCTGCGGTTAAATTCAAAAGTTTAAAATTGCATTAACATGATCAGATTTTATTTTCTGCACGTAGCTAACAATTACTTATGAGTTGTCAGATAAATGTTACCAGATGCAGTTAATTATTTTTTACTTGCCAATCTCATGAGACAAGTTTTTTTTTTTGGTCCTGCAAGACTTTACTTTGTGTTGCAAAATAAATTCATTCTCACTCTTTTTGGACTTGCCTACACATTACATTTAAAATAGTTTTATGAATAGGTAAGATGTGATTATCATAATTTTGTTTCTCTCTTTATCTTGGCAACTTTATATGTTAATTCAGTATCCAGGTTACCTACCAGTGGCTGATTGATAAAACTGCTCATATGTTCAGCTGGTGGTTTGAGTTTATTTTCTGACATAAAAAATTTTAAAAGGCATCCCCCATGTTTATTTTATTATAATCGAAAAATCAAATAATTGCTACTCTGTTTATAGGTGCTAAATGTTAAAATATTTTAAATGCTTCCTTTAATTTGCATTCTAATAGTCATTTGTTTAAATTTAATTATGAATTATATTCACATATAGTAATTGTGAGTGTTTTTTTATTTTAGGTGCTGTGAAAGGCAATGACAGAGATCCAATTTATCAAGAGTTCTTATATACATAAGAATACATGGATATAAGATTGTTTTTCATGAATTCAAATAAAATGTGATAAATTGGATTAATAAAAACTATTTTGAATTTTGAAAAGTGTTTTTCCTCTGTTAATCATAATATAGTGCCATAAATTTCTGAATGTGTTTATTTTTCATCCAAATAGCTTTACAAAAATTTGTCATATTAATAGATATTGCATAATTTAGCATTATTATACATATTTATTATAGCAGATTTAGCTGAACTACTTTTTTAGTCTCTCTGCAGATGAAGTCACAAAGGTAAGTGGTTAGATATTTTTCTGTATTCCCCATTAAGTAATTTTATCTGGTAAATTACCATTACTTATATACTAAAGGTGAAAGAATAAGCTTTCCTTGAAGATACAAAAATTTGCAGATCTTTCAAAAAATTGGTATACATAAAAAAGTTCTTAAATTGCCACATATGCGAAATTGAAAATGTTATATATAAAATAGTTCATAAATATAAATATTTTCACTATTTTTTAACTATAATTCACTGCATTTGTTATATATAATCACAGTTTAAGGTAGCAGTGCTTTTCTCACTGTGATTTCTCATGTATTTTGATTCATAAATACACGTACATAAATCCACGTATTTTGATTTCTCTTTTGAGACCGAATAAAAAATGAACTAAACATTCTCGTTGACATTGAGAGTTGAATAAAAGCTCACCTCAAAATAAAATGAATTAATAAATTTATGGAAAATTTTACATAGCATATATTGAGCAGAAAGTGTAAACTGAATATACTTAATGGAATGAATAATTGGTGGAGTTGATCGCAGAATAAAATGCCTTAATTGCATGGTAAACAGTAGATCTTTTGAAGTTTTTCTATGTTGCATAAAATGCAGATTTAAATTTTTGATATTGATTGTCATATAAATGGCAATTACTGTTTTATTTTGCTCTTAAATGAATGGTTAGTAATAAAATTATGGATGAGACAACCTTTAACATGCGCTAGAATTTACAAAGTTTAATTTGGTGCTGATTTCAACGGGTAAATTTCATTTTACTGAATTTTGCGTAAAATAATACCAATGAACCATTGCAAATTATTTTCAGAACTTTTTTTTAATCTAAAAGGGCTATTAATTTTGAAATGTGACTTCATATTGTCAATCGTAAACTTGTTTCGCTTTTCATTCAAGTCTTGCCATTTGGCAAAATTTAACATATTTACCTTTAAAATCTAATATATTATTGACTAACAAGCCAAGCTATTTAAAAGCATTACACACAATTCTTAACAATGCTTTTTTTAATTTTTAATCTGATTTATTTAAAATGCATTTAATTCATGATATATCTAATTGAAAACATTTTAATATTTTTACATAATTACATGATATATTTCTTCATTTTTCAAATATATAGAAGATATATAACTTTCTGGTGTCAGTATCTTATAAAATGTTTTGCTATTTCCACTGCCCCATCTGTATTGATAATCTATGCATTTATAAACTTTTAGCCTCTTTGAGTGACTGCTAAAATCTGAGGCCTTTCAGATTTTTTTTTTAATTGTGTGAGCAGAAAGATAGAATTTTAGAAGAGCTTCTTGAGTTACCTTTTGAATGATATAAAGAATTGTTAACATAATGTCAAATTTTTACAACTAAATATTAAATATATAAAAAAGCCTGCAGCATTCTCATGTTACAAAAACATATTTATTTATTCTGAGGCTAGGAATTGATTTAGTTTTAAAAATACAATTTATTTCTTTTAACAATTTCCCAACAGTGTCATCAAAACACTATAAATTCCTTATATGTTTTAAAGAAAGATGATTCATTTATGTAAAGATTATTAAATGGCTAATTTTATTATTCAATTTTTAATACAAATTAACTGAAATTAGAAACTGATTTTGTAAAATAATTTAATTATGAATAATTCAATTTGGGGGCTATTGGATGTTTAAAAATGATGAAAAGATTTTTAATATCTTAAAAATAAAAGCAAAATTTTCAGTTTTAATATTTTGTATTAATAATTCATTTTAATTTCCTTGCTCAGTTTTAATATATTCACAAATTCAGATTTAAAAACAAAATAAGTTGTATAAATATTTTCAACATTTCTGATTTTTCCATAGTAACCATAGAAGAACGATTTGAGACTATCTGTGTAAAAAAAAGTAGGTTTTAGATCATCACACCTTCACATACTTTCACTGGAATTTTCCTCTGTATATATACTGGGATGTGACCCTAAGCAGTTGAGAGTATGTATTTAAAAGGTTAAAGGGATATTGTAACTAGTGTTTCAAATCCTGATAACATCCCATACGCTGTCGGTGGGACGTAGATAGGATGTTCTAAGGATATACTGGGATGTGACATTAAGCGCTCAGGAGGATGAGTTTAGGAGGAAATTGGGATATTACGGGATGTCCTGAGGATGTAGTAAGTAGGACTTTAAATCCTAATAACATCCCATATGCTGTCGATGGGACATAGATAGGATGTTTTTAGGATATAATGGGATGTGCTTAGGAGGTTTGTGGGATATCCCGGGATGTCCTGAGGATGTAGTAAGTAGGAGTTCATATCCTAATAACATCCCGCACGCTGTCGATGGGACTTGGTTAGGATATCCCGGGATGTGACATTAAGCACTCGGGAGGAGGTGTTTAGGAAGTTCGCGGGATATTCCGGGATGTCCTAAGGATGTGCGCATATCCCGCGAGCAACATCCTTGGGATATCCCAAGGATGTTTTTGTGCTATGTGGGTAGCGTTGTGTGTTAACGAGACGCGACGTGCCTTCTGAATTTCCATAGACTCTCCACCGGCAGCTCGATAGATGGATGTTTGATGGTTCGCACACTATTTGATTAGGAACACTTCGGTTCCTATTTGATTTCGATTTTCGATTATGAAAGGATATAGATTTATTTGTCAACTGAACCTCCATGTTTGATCTATGATCTGTAAATATTGTACATATTAAAAGTTACATTTAAAAAGTGATTGATGTCGATTTATAGATCTTAGAATGTTTTGAAACAGCTGGTGCATTAGGCCGTCAAGAATTGGATTTAGCACGTTGCAAGTGTGCGAAGTCGGCAAAAAAGGTAAGGCTAAACTTTCTGATTTGTAGAGTAACTATGGCGCAAGAGTCTGTTGTTAAATTAAAATCGAAACGCAAAGTTATCAGGACCACCGTGTCCAAGATTCTAAAAAAAATCGAATCGGAGTTGAATAAAGAAGAAATTGATACATGTACATTAGAAGAAAATTTAGATCAATTAATCACGAAATCAAAAGCTCTGAGTGAGTTAAATGTTCAGATAGAGCGTGACTGGAAATCAGAGGCAGAAGAGTTTGAAGCAGAAATTCTATCTTGTATCGAATACGAAGAGAAAATTCAGTTATGGCAATTCAGAGCAAATAAAAAATTGAAAGAATTTAATAAAGTAACAAATTCGGATAATGAAAACTCTCTTAACGAAACTAATTCTAAAATCGAAAGCAATAAATGTACACGTCTGCCAAAATTAACCATCGCTAAATTCTATGGAGATTACACCCAGTGGACAAGTTTTTGGAACTCTTTCAAGGTAGCAATCCATGATAATGAATCTTTAACAAAGATCGAAAAATTTAATTATTTAAAATCGTACTTATGCGGCAACGCCGCAAACGCGATAGAAGGCTTTTGCATTTCGGAACCAAATTACGATGAAGTTGTCGAAATACTTAAAAACAGGTTTGGCAGAAAAGATATAAACTCACACATGCAAAAACTCCTGAATCTTACCCCAGTAACCAAATCCAGTGACACTGTAAAACTTCGCAAACTTTGTAACACTATCGAAATTCAAATACGCAGCTTGAAATCATTAGAAGTCACACCGGATAAATACAGTTATATGTTGATTCCAGCCATAATGAAAACTCTGCCGTCTGATATAACCTTAGAATTCAATCGTAAAACGGATTCGTCATCCTTTTTTAATGTTGACGAATTATTGCAGTTTGTTCGTTTAGAATCGGAAAGTCGCGAGAGAAGCCATCTTTTGCTCTCCACTCATAAATCAGAAAGCACTTCCTGTGTTTATAAAAAGAAGGGTGGGAAGGGGAGTATCGTTCATTCCACTTACCAGCTCTTGGCGCCGGTTAAAGAAAACAAAAATACTAATTGCTGTCTGTTTTGTAATACATCCAAACATGTTACTGAAGACTGTGAATCACTGACAGTTGATGAGAAGAGAAATTTATTACATAAACATTCCCGATGTTACCTTTGCCTGAAATTAAACCACCGCCTAAAGCAGTGTCGAAGCGATCTCGTCTGCTCCAAGTGCAAAGGTCGACATAACCGTTCAATATGCTTTCGCGCTGAGAAAGAACGAAATCAAAAAAATAAAAGTATAGAAGATTCGCATGTTCTTTCAGCATTCTCACGCAGCAAAATTAAAACTATTTCACTTCAAACTTGTTGCGTAACACTTCGAACAACTACGCAGTCGGTTTTAATTAGAGCTTTACTGGATTCAGGTAGTATGCGTTCCTTCCTAAGAAAAGAAATCGCGGATAAATTGAAGTTTCCTGTTATTCGAACAGAGACTCTTTCGGTATTTACGTTTGGAAATAAAACACCCATTAGAAAAACATTTGATGTTGTTAAGATAAAATTACAGAACAAGGAAACACCGAATTTGAAAATCGAAATTGAAGCTCTCGTGACTGAACAAATTTCAAGTTCTGATTTACCACCTCCTAATCTGGATAGACACATTTTAGGCAAACAGTTAGAAGGTTTACAACTCGCAGATTCTTGGGATTGCAAAGAAAAAATTACTCTTTTGATAGGAGCTGATCATTATTATGATGTAGTAACTGGGAAACTTAAGCGTTTAGACAAACATTTAGTAGCTGCTGAAACGTTATTCAGTTGGTCTCTGCTAGGTTACACTAAAGGTACAACACACACGTCCACAGCCTTTAATATCATAGTTGAGGAAGATATAATATCTGATCAGATAAAGAAATTTTGGGAGCTTGAAAGTTTAGGAATTAAACCTGAAAATCAATTATCCGACCCATTTGACAATACCATAATGGAAAAATTCGAATCGGAAATTTTATACAGAAATTCTCGTTACAAGGTTAGGCTGCCATGGAAGTCTGATAGAAAATATGAGTTACATGACAATAAAGCGATTGCGCTGAAACGATTTGAGAAACTTGTAAAGCGATTTCAGAATAACCCTGAACTCTTTTATTCGTATCAAACAGTTCTACAAGATTATTTACAACAAAACATCATTGAACCAGTTCCAGACACTGTTGATAGTGAATCTCAAATCACGTTTTATTTGCCTCACAGAGAAATCGTTCGTAGTGATCGAACTACTAGTAAACTACGTATCGTATTCGACGCGTCTTCACATGGACCTGGTGAAATCTCGTTAAATGACTGCTTGCATATTGGTCCAAATTTGTATCCTGACATTCTTGAACTTCTGTTGGCCTTCAGGCTTCATCCTGTAGCATTTACAAGTGACATAAAGCAGGCTTTTCTTCAGATAGAAGTAGATGAGAAGGACAGAGATGTAACACGTTTTCTGTTTACTAAAAACCCATTCGATGATCCACAAAATTTTATAACTTATCGGTTCACACGTGTGTTATTTGGCGTAAATAGCAGTCCATTTTTACTGGCTGCAACCATTAAACACCATTTGAAACAATATGAGAAAACCTACCCTGCCACTTGCGAATTTCTAAATGATCACATTTATGTAGATGACATCATTGGAGGACACCAAAACGTTGAACTTGCTTTCAATACCAGTTTAGAATGCGTTAGCATTTTTAGAGATGCTAGTATGATTCTACATAAATGGCACACCAATTCTCAAGAACTGCGCGAATTATGGATTAAAGAAGGTATTGAATCCAAGGAATCTAGTCATGTTTCGGAAGCTGGAAATCCTCCATTGAAAGTGTTAGGAGTCGCTTGGGACAACCAAAGTGACATAATTTACTTTGATGTAAAAAATTTGATAACATTTATCTCAAAACAAGTTAATACTAAACGTTTCGTCCTACAAGCAATAGGACGAATTTTTGATCCTATAGGTCTATTATCACCGTTTGTACTTAGAGTCAAAATCTTATTGCAGCAAATTTGGACACTTGCTTTAGATTGGGATGATGAACTACCAGAAAATTTATGTTCTGTATGGAAAACATGGTGCAAAGAAGTTTCCAATTTGGACGAAATCGGTATTCCACGATATTATTTTTCTGCAATCGGTAATAGTGATGTGGAAAGAATTGAACTGCATTGTTTTTCTGACGCTAGCAAAAGGGCATATGGTACAGTAGCGTATCTACGTATAATTTCTAGCAATGAACAAATATATACAGTTTTTGTTGCTTCAAAGACTAGAGTAGCACCTTTAAAACCCCTCACCTTACCCAGGTTGGAACTAATGGGAGCTCTTTTGTCAGCCAAATTAGGCACTAGCATCACTAAAGTTTTGAAGTTACAACTTTCTTGTTTTTTCTGGACTGATTCAAAAATCACACTTTTCTGGATAAAAGACTGTGCAAAGAAATTTAAGCTTTTCGTTAAAAATCGTATTCAGGAAATACAAAATTTAACATCCCCAGAAAATTGGCATTGTTGCCCCGGTAAATGTAATCCCGCTGATTTGGCTTCGAGAGGAGCTAAACTTCCAGATTTGAAAAACAATCCTATCTGGTTTCAAGGACCACAATGGCTTAGAATGTCGTCTGAGTTGTGGCCTCGACAGAATGAAGAGAAACCTGTCACTGAAGAAGAATTAGAATACCGCAAAAATATTAATGATATTTATGAATTTGTATGCACGGCAGTTGAAGAAAGGCTTATAGACATCTCAAAATATAGTAATTTAAGAAGATTGTTGAGAATAACTGGTTGGATAACGAGATTCATCGGTAAAATTAGGAAAACAAACCATTTGACAGGTCCATTAACGACCGAAGAAATAGTAGATGCCGAAAATTATTGGATTCGATCTGAACAAGAACGTTTTTATTCCAAAGAAATCGAGTCTCTGAAGAGAGCGAATAAAGTCGAAAAGAAATCATCCTTATATCTTTTTAACCCATTTTTAGACCAGAACGGGATACTGAGAGCAAGTGGAAGATTAGAACATTCTAGTTTGTCACATGATGAAAAACATCCGGCAATTCTTTCAAGAGACTCCTGGCTAACAAATTTGATAGTAGAAAGTGCACATGTTAAAATGATGCATGGAGGAGTAGCAACGACCTTAGCTGAAATTCGAAGTCGCTTTTGGATCCCAAAAGGACGTCAATTTATCAAGAAAATAATAAACAAGTGTCTTATTTGTAAAAGATATTCATTGAAGTCTGCTGACCAGACCACTTCTCAACTTCCAGAAGACAGAATCAATGAGACACCACCATTCTACGTATCTGGCATAGATTTTGCTGGACCGATTTACGTAAAAACATCGAAGGAAGTCAAAAAGCCTATGTAACATTATTTACATGCGCTATCACTAGAGCCATACATCTGGAACTTGTACCGAATCTCTCTACAGATTCTTTCTTGATGGCATTCAAAAGATTCACATCTAGGAGAGGCAATTGTCGAGTAATTTATTCGGACAATGCAAAAACTTTTAAAAAGGGAAAAAACGAACTCGAACATTTCTCTAAACTATTGTCGAATGAGAAATTCCAAGATTTTCTGTCGAATGAAAGAATCAGTTGGAAGTTTATAATAGAACGAGGGGCTTGGTGGGGAGGCTTCTACGGGAGATTAGTAAAATCAGTGAAAGAGTGCTTACGAAAAATTCTCGGTAAAGCTTTACTAACGTTTGAAGAATTGTCAACAGTTTTAGCACAAGTGGAAGCTGTTTTGAATTCTCGTCCTTTGACATATGTGTACAATGACCACAAGGAACCGTTGCCACTGAAGCCAGTCAATTTTTTGATTTTTGGAAACAAAGATTCTACATTACCTATCAACTTTAATTCCATTGTTAAAGATGGCTCTAACAAGTCCTCTCTGACTAAAAGAAAGATTTATCAAGATTTATTGGTTAGGCAATTGTGGACTAAATGGAAAAAACAATATTTGATGGATCTTCGGACAGCTCATCAATTAAAAAATCCTAACGTTTATGATGATCTAAAAGTTGATGATCTTGTATTAATTGAAGGTAACAATAAGTGCAAACTTTTGTGGAATTGTGGTAGAGTGATAAACGTTTTTCGTGGTCGTGACAACAAAGTTCGTTCTTGTGAACTAAAAACTGCTGATGGAACAATAATAAAACGACCAGTTCAATTATTATATCCTTTAGAACTTTAAAAACATTTTTTTATTGTTTAATAATATGAATATGTTTGAATATGTTTTATGCAATTGTTTATTTTGATAATTTAGTTTCATATGATTAGATTAAGAATCGTTTAAATTTACCGAGTGTCAAATTATATTTGATGATAACATACCTTTTTTTAGAATTTAGTATAGTGATTATAATTTGAATATATTTTCTATTCATTTAATATACTTATCAATTGTTTTATAATTATATGTTAAAATACTTATTGGTATAAATTTGATTGTTGTTGATTAATGTGAACTCTTGACAGAGTTCAGGTGGGGAGTGTGTGGAAATTATTTTGATTAATTGATAGATGGCGCTAGCGTTGTGTGTTAACGAGACGCGACGTGCCTTCTGAATTTCCATAGACTCTCCACCGGCAGCTCGATAGATGGATGTCTGATGGTTCGCACACTATTTGATTAGGAACACTTCGGTTCCTATTTGATTTCGATTTTCGATTATGAAAGCATATAGATTTATTTGTCAACTGAACCACCATGTTTGATCTATGATCTGTAAATATTGTACATATTAAAAGTTACATTTAAAAAGTGATTGATGTCGATTTATAGATCTTAGAATGTTTTGAAACAAATGCCTTAATTGCTCTTCCATCGCTCTTGTATTGGCATTCAAATCCCACTCCTGACACCAAAAATTGTTGCGTGCGTACGAGTTCGTTATGAAATGAATGCACAAGTCCGATGAAAAATGAACAAAAATTTATTATTATCACAACAAAAATGCTTAAATTTTCTCAAATTATCATGCAGTATTACAATATCTCACAGTAGTTATCTTTTAACTACTCAAATGTACAATAGAACGTAATTCAAAACAGCTAAAGAACGCTAATCCGCGAATTCGCTATAATCAACAACAGCAGTTTTCTAAACAACAACAAACTAAGCAACTACTACAAACTGAGATGTTTTCCTCCTTTTATAAGATTTTAAAGTCACGCGCTAGAATTTTCCAGTACTTTCTCGAAATCAAAAAGATATATTTATTTATTTAATGCACGCGCTCTTGTATTTTCAATTTTCCGGCTTAGCTTTCTTTTAATATTCGTCACGCGCTGCACTGCGCGAGAAATAAAACCATTTAATTTATAATTAAACTAACATTAGCTTTTTAAATACCAAATTCGTAACAATACTTTAATATATACATGTGCTCAGACTTTGGGATGTTTACGACTCTAAACTTTCATTCCAATTAACATGAGACAGTATTAATGCCCTAAACATTTTTTTTAACAAAAAATTACTATAATAATTGCTTTTAAATTCAGTCCTCTCCAGCAGAAGCGCAGGAATTAATTAATTAAATATTTCCATTTTCTTTACCTAATGTGTGTATATATAAAAGAGAAAAATCTTATTTTTTATAACTTCTTCTATAAAAAGAGATATGAAATAAAAATGTTTAAATTAAAAATAATATTTTATGGATTATGCATAAAATATAGTGCATTTTAAAACATAGTGCATTTTAAAACAAACGAGAGTAGACGGTGTCACAAATGAGATGATCAAGCACTTCCCTGTCAAGATAATACTCTACTTCACCAAGTTAGTGAATATCATACTACGATGGCAATACTTCCCAACTTGTTGGAAAACTGCCAAGATTGTCCCTCTGCTAAAGCCCAACAAGCCTGCGACTGCTCCTGAGAGTTACCGACCAATCAGTTTGCTAAGCTCAATTAGCAAAATCGTGGAAGCAGTTATTCTACATAGACTAAACATCTTCCTGGATGAGCAGAAGATCCTCATACCCTATCAGTTTGGGTTCAGGCGTAAGCACTCGACAACGCATCAACTCTACAGAGTTGTTGAGTTAATAAGCAGTGGGATGCAACAACATCGTGTCACTGGTGGACTTTTCTTAGATGTCGCCAAAGCCTTCGATAGAGTATGGCTGGATGCCCTCATATACAAATTACACAACCTGTGACTCCCAGGCTACATCACAAACATAATTAAATCCTACCTAACCGGTAGACACTTTGTCGTTCATGTTTCTGGTTCATTATCCACAAACCGGCCTATACGGGCTGGTGTTCCACAGGGATCCCTTCTGGGCCCTACCCTATTCAATATTTACGTGAACGACATCCCCACTACACACAACACAACACTAGCCATGTATGCAGACGACACAGCGATCCTTACGCAAAGTGCATTTGTTAGTTCAGCAATACAACAGCTACAACACCACATCCACTCGCTAGAGACTTGGCTGACCAAATGGAAAGTCAAAGTGAATGTCGACAAGACACATGCCATACTGTTTACTACTAAGAAGAATTTCCCGACTCACCTGCAAATGTATGGTGTGGACATTCCCTGGGTCAAGCAGGTCCCTTATCTTGGGGTAATCCTCAGTAAATCTCTTACATGGAACCCACACGTTACACATATTCTCAGGAAGTTTCGAGCTAGTAAAGCTTCACTCTTCCCCTTAATTGCTCGAAATAGTGTTCTATCTATTGATAATAAGTTGCTCATTTACAAAACCATGTTGCGTCCAATTCTTAGTTATGCATGCCCCGTCTGGGCATACTCGTGCAAAAGTTTGAGAAGGCAGTTACAAGCTGCCCAAAACGGGGTATTGCGTATGATATGTAATGCCCCCTGGTACATTCGGAATAGCCAAATTCCTAAAGAGTGTTAAGAATAGAGGATCTTTGTGATTTTTATTTCCGCCTATCTAGGGCATTTTATGATAAACAGGAACTTCTGGACAATCCTGTGGTTGTTAACTATTGTTATGATACTAGGGACCCCAATTTCAGTAAGCGCCCAAGGGCGATCCTAAATGTTAGTAATGTGTAATTTTGTATATGTGTTATGCAAATTGTTGCTCAGATTCTTTATTGTATATTGTTCTTTTTTCCTCCTGATTGCTTTTTGTTTTTACTAGTGGCACTAAGGCGTCGCACTTCGTATTTTGTTTATCTTGTGTGTACATGTATTCTTCTGTGAAATAGTTGTTAAAAAATAGTTAATTATGTATGGATTAGTAATTAGGTACTTAAGGACAAAATATGTATTTAACTATTAGCAATTATGAATTTAAACTCTTGCTCATTTAATTATTCAGCACATTCAGTTATATTTCTCATAATTCGAAACTTTTATCATGTTATTCGATGAGGGGTAGGGCTATGGCGCCCAGGCACCCTGGTGGTTAAGCACCGCAGTTCAACAATACAGTTGCTCTGTATTTTTAAAGTACCAACTATTTTTTAATTCCTTTAACTTTTTATTAATTAATTTATTTGTTTATTTTTTCACTAACAGTGCATTTTAGTTTTAATAATATATATATTATTTCATTAATATTTAAGGCTTCTAGAACCGCAAATTTTTTTTTTAAATTTACTTCAGCTTCTATGAGTGATGTTCATAATATGCATTATAACCTTACTTATCTAAAAATTGCTAGCGTACTTTACTTTCGCAGTTCATAAGCAGAAATAAAAATTTCCAATAACATGGAATTTAGTAAACAAAACTTTTCTGCGTTTTACGTCAGGATCCATATCAAATCCAAAACAAACAATACTCGCTTAAGGTGGAAAACTTCAGATGTTCAGCGTCGTAACTCGCGAACTGCTTGTTTGGCGCCAAAATATTACATTGACACCTAGCGGCGGAAAATGAAAATATTCTACCGATACGTGGCAGTGGAAACGCTTGTAGGGATGCCGTAGGCATGTCTTCAATTGACGCAACGCGTTCGTACGCAGTAGTGGAAACGAGGCTTTATACTCCGTGGGCTTTATACTTCGGTAGCGAAAGCGAAGGTAGTTAACCCTAACTCAGCAATAGAAAGGATTGTTAATAGTTCACCAGCAAGAAAATAAATTGCAAGTAATAATTATCAGTTACAAAGACGAGGCCAATCTATATACATGATAATGTTCAGGAAATGATTAGATAAAATAGGGATTTAATGATGGTTCTAATTGCAAGCGAGGACGTGTAATTAGTTACAAAATCTTTAATGTATTGACAAAAAGGCTATAGAAATTACTTAAATTCTTTTATTTAACAGAGGAATTTTTATGCAAACTTAGACCCATAGCATAGGGCTGTCAGAATTTAATTTATTATTCATTAAGAAAACTTAGCAATCTGTAGCAATCTTGCTTTTGAGCAAGAAGAAAGGAGGTGAGGACTTTGGCGAACGCCGTTTCCTCCAGTCCGTGAGGCTCGGTAAGTTAGAAGAAGTTGGCGAGTAAATTGCTTTTTCAGTATCTACACTTGTTTATAGGTTCAAATGCCATATTTCAAAATCAAAGTTACTTAGGAAATAAAACCTTATAAAAGTTTATAAAATCTGATAAATCATTTGTGTGTGCAAATTTTTAAATCTAAATCTCTCACATTAAATTATTTCTGCCTTTTAAATTACATCCCATTATTTATTTCAATTTAATTTATTAATGTGTTGTATTAATATTTCAAACTTCTTTGAAATACTTTTTGAGTCCTGAAAATGCCAAGTATTTCCATAAAAAAATAAACAGGCTTACAAAATTGTTAATAACCAGTATTATATGATTAATTATTCATTTAATAGTTGATTTAATCGCTTTTAACTTATTTCGTGTCTAAATTTTCTACACAGAAATCCTCTGTCTAATTTTTATTATCTTTTCTCAGACAATTTTCAAAGAGAAATGAATTAAAGTCTTGATTGTGCAAAACACATCTTTGAAGCTAAATCTATTTTAAGAAGTACAAAAAATGTAAACAATATTTTGTCCCCCTTCCCAAATCAGTCATTTAAACTATTCTAGCCGTTCAGGAAAACGATAAACATTGTGAACATAAAAAATCTGCCCTTTTTATATATACTTTAATAAAAGGAAATGTGTTCCTTCTTTTAATATATATAAGAAAAGGAACCCATTTTCCTTTCTAAACTTTTGAAAGTCGCCAACGCCTAAAAAATGATAGATAAACTACGCCAAGGTAGTAACCCGCCTTTTTTTTTAAAAAAAGATTCACTACAACCAATCTAACCTCCTTGACTACATCACTTAGGTAGTTCGCGTACGTAAAATCCGTTCTTTTCGATTGGGTTCAAATGACGGATCCGACAACTCAATGCGCATGCGTGGTTAATGTTGGTGCGAATAGCTCAAGCGGCTAATCGCATCGATGGTGCGAATAGCATCGGTCTTCATTTACGAGCTGGACCTAGAACATAGCCACCGGAACACGCGTTTTAATTTTATCTTAACATTTGTATAAGCACTAGTCACACTCCCATTGTCAATATTAATACTACTTTTTACGACACCAGAATATCTGATATTTTTAACGTTTACAACAACGGGAGCCTTACTACAACTAAGTAAAGACACATCACAATTAGACTTACCCTTACTGTACTAGGCACCATTACAAGTAACATTATCAGCACTAAGAATATCAGAATTTTTTAACATGGTTTCACATATAATGTAGATTTGTTATGAGCCCTAAAAACTCGCAATTACCTTTAATGTTCTCCAGGTGCGCATTCATTTCTTTGATCTGGACGCACACCATCTCACAATGCAGATTGACGTCCTTTTCAGGATTCTCTTTAAAATAATTGTTCATTGCAATCAATTTATCTTCGAAACCCATGGAGTTTTTGAGAGAGTCCACAGCGTTTATGTACCTCATCATAAGTTTTTTTAGCAAGTAAGTTCTTTAGAAGTAAATCATTATTCACTCTCACCCTAAACTTTAACCCGTATTTCAGCTAGGTTTGGTTTGGTTTATTTAATTATGGCAAAGCACACTAGGGCTATCTAGCTAAGGGGAGGGATGCCTTCGTGGATGATTTTCTAAGGGAAACTGGCTCGTATATACGTTACACATCCGTAGTACACAGGGCTTAATTTCTAAGGTTAGAAGTGCCGGAGTCCTATGGAAGACCATCAGCAAAGAGGAACAAGAGTAAATAAATAAATAAAATGACTATTAAACTCATTAATAATTTTAAAAGTAAATAGTTAATTATTATAAAATTAATTAATAGATATTTAATTAATGTTTATAAATTGTTATTTAATCAATAATTATTAATATAAACAATTAATTATAATTTAATCGACAATTATTAGATAATTAATTATAATTTAATTGATAAATATAAGGAAATTAATTATTATTTATTGAAATAATTAAAGACTGAAGTAATTAAATAATTAAAATTAAATAAAATGTAAAGAGATAAATGGAAATTTAATACGCAATTTTTAAATTTCTACTGAAATTGTTATTCAAATACATAAAAGAAGTGCCGCAGCCTTCTTATTCAGGGCTCCGGTGCGTTCCGGCTGGAATTATGATTTATTACAAAAACTAAGAAACACCGGCCCAATTTAAGCTCTCATTGTACGGGGGGGAGTTCTTTTATCATCACAAAAATTAAATATACTTAAAGTATTGCTGATGAAAATTCCAGGGCGGAACAGGATGAGGGCATGAGTGGGTGGAAACAAAAAATGAGGGGAATCTTGGTGAGCGAGAACTTTTTCTTTGACCGCGACTCTCTGCTGATATAATTATAGCCATCAAGCAGATGTATGTAAGGGGTAAAATGAGTCATGAATCTGTCTTCTAAGGATGAATGTAAAGTTGCTGGTTAGGCTTTCTCCCATTAGTGGATACTGTGGGAAGATGATGTATAGGACGTGCTTGAGCAGTTTATCTCAGTATTTCACTCTTATTGTACTCGCTGTGACTTAACGCACATTTAAGAACACAAATTTTCCTTCCTGCGAGGATAAGTAACTGTAAGTATCGATAACAATACACTACATACGATGGCATGGCCAGAAATTTACGCCTTCCTAAACAAATTCCCCCAAATTTATTGCCCTTCTTAAAGGAAAAGGTTTCTGCATGTGATTGAGGAGACTTTACTTGAACGTCCCATGTTCTCATGAGTTCGTATTTCTAGGGAAGTAGAGTATTGGAAAGTCTGCTTATTGTTAAACTGAAACATTAGGAATTCTAAATTTTTTCCCTTTAAATTGTGGTGCAGTTTTATAAAAAGAAGTACCGGGGCTCATCTTATTTAGGGCTCCGGTGCGCTCCGGCTAAAATTGTAATTTATCTTAAAAATTGAGAAGTACTGGAGCCGTGCTCCGGCGCAATTTAAGCACTGGTAGTACATCTAACTGGTGTCACAACCGTTTCACAACTCAACTCCCCAGCTGTCTGGTACGTATTCATACTCTGCAAGAGGGGTTCTAGAAATGTTGTAAACATAATAAATCAGTTTTTCTAAGAAGCTCAAATGAAGCTTTAATCAACTAAAACTGCACATAAACAATTGTTACATTGTAAGAAAAATATTTTAACTAACAATGACTGTTGCCATTCCATATAATATTGTTACGAAATGTCCAGGTGCGGTAAGATGGCTTCCCCGCAAAGCAGATTTAGGGTTGCCATAAAATGGTAAGGTTGCCACATTGGGCGACATGCCATGGACGGGTGGAGAACCTTTTGGAACGAATTCTTACCGATTTAGCCCAGAATGTTCTCGAACACAAGCCAAAACTATATAAACCCTGCTGGTACGCGGACAGTCAGTACGAGATAGTATCGAGTTAGTTCCTCCTAGCGAGTTGATAGTCAGCAGTGAGTGGCGAATGCATCGAAAGAGTCTTTTAGTGTATCGTCGAGAGAGTGTGTTGAGCTCCGGGAACGACTGAACCGAAGAGTCGGGAGCTGTGCTGTGCGTGTCGTCAAGCGCATCGTGAGTTGTAGGGTGGAGAGTCTCGAAAGTACGTGGAGTTCCGAGAACGACCCAGCAGAGTCGGGAGCTGTACTCTAATGCTTTGCTGTGAAGCTGTCTCCTCCGTTATTGCCTGACAGTGTGAAGGCTGTGTCGCTGATTGTACCAGCGTGTTTATAGTAGATCTTCGACGACTGTAAACGTTTTTTGAAGCTGTGTTGATTAATATTGGTAAATAAAGTGTGTTTCGATACTTCACAAGTGTCGTCGTTATTCACTTCAAATCTACGAACCCCGTGCGAACGTGAAGGAAGAAAATAACGTAACAACTGGTGACAGAAAAAAAAAAAAAAAAAAAAAAAAAAAAAAAAAAACGTAACAATATAATTTTAGTGCTGCCAACAATATTAAATATACCACAAGAAACTTTTGAAAGAATCAGTCATAAGGCTTGCGCTTTCGCATATCTTCCAGAAAGTTCTTTAGTTGACGAAAAACAATGGTCCTCTGGAAGAAAATTGCGTTCTAATTCAGCTATTTCTAGAGTCCCAAAACCGTTGCACTCCATTAACTTCTGGTTTTACAATCCCAACAGATGCTAGGTTCTTGCAAATTTATTTAGCAATTTTCAGAGATCAAGACCGCAGTCACGGTTAATTTATATTTTCATTGCATTTATCAAGAACTTCATTCAAAGTTCATGCACATTAAAAAAAATATCTTTATTTTAGACTAAAAAATGCGTACACCTCAATAGAACAGATTCTCATTTTCTGCCATTCTTAAAACTTAAGAATTCACACCCAAACAATGTTGAAAGCAAGATGCGATCCATCATAGTGATGATGACTATCATCACAAGACTGCCAGTGTTTTAATTACCATTTCCAAAAGACTTCCAATATTATTTAATAAATTAAAGTAGATTTCAACCAATACTGCTTCTTCTTGGTCATCTTTCATGAAAATTTTAGATAACAATTGGTAAAGTTAGTGTTGTATCATAAATTATAATACGACGTTTAGCTTAAGAGAGTTCTCCTGACGCATGCGCCGTTCGCGTTTATCCGCGCGGTGAATGATGACGTAACTGTTTATTACGTATGTATGTATATGTATACCATTCTTACTTCTTCGCCTTTTTTCTCTGCTGTACGCAACTATGTTTAAGTTAATTTCTGTCATTAAAAATGTTCATTGATATTACAATCTATTTAGGCTCATTTATTTCTTCAATGGTTATGGGCCCAGGAACGTTTCAACTGTGCTTAATTAGCAAAACACCTATTTTAAAATGAACATTTTGAAGTTTTCGAGCATTAAACTCTTAAGCCTAATTCAGTGCAAGAACTGTTACGTCTAATCAAAGGTTAGAACTGATCAGCGTTCAGTTAAGCCTATTTTTATATTGTTCAATCTTGTTTTTTTGGATGTGAGAGACTGTATTACATTATGTCGCATTTGACTACTATAGAAAAGCTCGGAAAAGATAATTTTGACAGTTGGAAATTACAAATAGAAGCAGTATTGATTAAAAACGACCATTGGGATTATGTAACCGGTAAAGTGCTAAAACCTGCTGAAGGAACCGAAGACGAAAAGAAATGGCTCCAAGCTGATCAAAAAGCTCGCGCAGATATAATTCTTGCAATTAATTCTAGTGAACTGTGTCATATAAAGCATTGTGTGACATCAAATGCTGTGTGGAATAAACTCAAAGCCGTATATGAATCGAAAGGACCTGCGAAGAAGGCTACATTATTAAAACAGCTTTTATTTAGAAAAATGGCGGAAAGCGAAACGATGTCTGAACATTTGAATAATTTCTTCGAGATAGTTGATAAGCTTAAACAAATGGAAATTGACATAACTGATGATTTATTATCGATTCTTCTACTATACAGTATTCCAGAAAATTTTGAAAATTTTAGATGCGCCATCGAATCAAGAGATCAGTTACCAAGTCCGGAATCTTTGAAAATCAAAATGTTAGAAGAATGGGGAGCAAGAAAAGGGAAAACGTCTCAAGATTCACAGAATGCATACTATACTGATTATAAAAGAAGAAATCAAGAACAGAAGAAAAATGAAAAATGGAAGGTAAATTCAAACAAAAATTTTCCAGCTGAAAGAAATTTTCGAAACTTGAAGTGTAATTACTGCTTGAAAATTGGGCACAAGGCATCTGAATGCAGAAAGAAAATAGCTGATAGAAAATCTGCGCAATCAAATAAGGGAAATCAAGGTTCTATGATGACTTCTCATTACGAAGAGCAGATTAGT
The DNA here is from genome assembly GCF_044657685.1 of Stegodyphus dumicola. Lineage (NCBI taxonomy): Eukaryota > Metazoa > Arthropoda > Arachnida > Araneae > Eresidae > Stegodyphus > Stegodyphus dumicola. The sequence continues at coordinate 165,037,441 of NC_140768.1, read as the reverse complement.
TTAGCAGTAAACAATGCTTATCAGAAGACCTCATGGTGCTTAGATAGTGGCTGTACATCTCACATGTGCAATGACAGAAGGTTATTTTCAGAATTTCACCCTCGAACGAATTCAACCATAAAGTTAGCCGTTGACAAAACAGAAAAAATTACAGGAATTGGAACTGTCCTTATAACAGTACCTAACGGAAATAAGACAATTAAACTTACGCTCAAAAATGTGTTATGTGTTCCGGAATTAAAATCTAATTTGCTGTCAACATCTAAAGCTACTGTAAATAATTGTTCAGTGATTTTTACAGGACAACATGCTAGAATAATAGAACCAAATGGATCTATACTAGTGCAGGCTATTCGTCATGTTGATCTTTATTATATACATCCAAGCACTGAAACAGCTGCAATAGCACAGGTAAGTGATTTTGTAAAGTGGCATCTTAAATTAGGTCATATGAGTCTGATTTGAAAAGACTTAAGTCTGATAACATGGTTAGAAATTTAAATTTTAATAACACTGAATCTCTAAAAGACTGCAAAGTCTGTATCCGAGGTAAACAAACTGTGCAACCTTTTCAAAAAGAATCAAAATTTCAAAGTAATGAATTACTGAACTTGATTCACTCAGATTTGTGTGGACCTATGAGAGTCCCATCCCATGCTGGTTCGCGTTATTTTGTTACTTTCATAGACGACACAAATCGCGTTATGTCGAAGTCAGTTTTCTTAAAACTAAAGATGAAGTGAAAAATGCATTCATTAAATACAAAGCTGCGGTCGAAAATCGTCTAGGAAAGAAAATAAAAATCCTTCGGACTGATAACGGTCTCGAATATCGCGGAGAAGAATTTAATAAATATATTCAAGAATGCGGGGTTAAACGAGAATTCCCTGCACGGGTTTTCATCCGCAGAGAACCCGTTGGCACCGTTGCATTTTTACTCGCCAAGCTCGCGTTTCATCGGCGATGAGCCGAGCCGTAAACGTGATATTTTGTAAACGTGATTTTTAGTGCATGTAAATTCAAATTAGCAGACAAAACAATATATTTAGCATATGGTAGTAAAAATTCACAGATAATAAGCATGTATATGTAAAACTGTTTAAACGTGATATACTAAATAAATTTGTATTAAATTCAAGTTAGCACAGAAAAGAATATATTAAGTATAAAGGCCCGTTTCCACTACTGCGTATGCGTTGCGGTGCGTATGCGTTTCTCCAATCAGCGAGCGAATTCACTTTGATTGACATCTGCAATCCGGTCGGTGTGCGGTGACGGATGACATACGGATGGAGTTCAACAATGTTCAACTTCTATCCGTATGTCTGCGGTTGCGTTGGGGTCACGTGGTGAAAAAGGAGCAATCAGGTGCAGTGACTAAAAATTAATGGCGGTAGAAGTAGCGATGAACGCTCGCTAATAGGGAAAGAATGTTTGGTACTTTTCCGTTTCGCCGGCGCAAATCTCGCCAAGCAGACTTTGTTGGCGACAACATACAGTATACACATAAAAAATGTTAATGTTAGTTCTAAGAATTTGTTATTTTGAAGGCATAAACATTTTAATATGGTTTAAAATTTTTTAAAAAGCCAATAAATAAAGACAATAAATTCGTAAAAAGACATTAATTTAAGAATTTACTATGCTTTCATGGTTCAACATCCCGATTCGCCCGTTCTTATCACGTGACCCCCAAGTGATCTCATCTGACGTAAACTACGCTACAAAAATCTAATTCTCCCAGTAATGATTTACATTAATTTCAAGTTAAATCTTGATTTGGAATACAAGTTAGTTTAAATGCAAGAATTATTTCAATTCGTACGAATAGCTTACTCGGAAATTATGTAAAACCGCACTGCTTTACTTCGCTAGTGCATTCTCATTAGAATGGATGAATTTAAACCTTGATTTTGCCTTTTTTATATTTTCTCCTTCCGATGAGCGGTGTGATTGCATCCTAATTGACTTAATTACCGGGAATGGTCTTAGGGCATAAAATTGAACCATCTTGCAAAAATTCTATGTAATTGTATGCCAGTATTGAAAGAATGGCTGCAACTTGTTTTGAAAATGAAGCGTAAAAGGTTGCCAGCAAAGGTATTCCGTTTGCCATCGGTTGTACCATTATTGGCGACTTTATCGTTTGCGCCGGCAAAACGGAAAAGTACCGAATGTTTTGCTAAAAAATACTTATTTCTGAATTAACATTATAGCGAGAAATCTGCGTGCTGAAAATGACAGCAATCAGCTGAATTTAGTTTAAAATGATAAGAAAAACAAGATAACTGCAACTACAGTACTTGTTCATTCAAGAAAATCAGCGGCAAAAATTATCATTCCAAGTCCATGAAATAGCAAAATTTGTTCTGATAATCATTTTTTAGTTCTGCATACTCATTTAGCTTTAATGAAAATGAATGTCTGACTATATCAAACTGCTATAAAAATTAGATATGATTAAAAGATTTGCTATTTTTTCTTTTGAAACAGGTAAAAACTAAAAACGTTAATTATAAATTAAATTTGATAGCCTTTTAAATACTCCAGTTCATTGAAGAGTATGTTAAATTTGTATTTCCCTTTATAAATATATATTTTTCGCTAACATATATTTGTAAGCACATGAAATATGTTTTTAGCAGCCCGTTTAACTTCAATCGGAACGCCACTTTAAAAGATAATGTTTTTTGTAAAAAAATGTACTAGAAGCTGAAAAACAAACTCTGGTGAATTTTTCAGACGATAGCACACTGAAATAGGACCAAAAATTTTAGTTTTAAGAATTGATTTACTTGATGATGTATATAAGCCAAAATATACATACAACTACTGTGTGATGTTAGCAATGCTTACTTTTGGGCGTTGTGAGTTCGAATCCCACACGCATTTTTGCACCCTGTCTGCAACTTTTTCAGCTTTTTGTTCCAATTTGATCTACATTCGTGTTTTATAATTTATTTCTATTATTATATGCGTTAAATATATTTTTTTTTTTATTTATGCTCTTATTTATCTAAATTTCCACCTGCAAAATAGTTTGAAAATTATATAATACTAATTTAAAGCATACCCTGTACATATATATTTGAATTTAACAAACATTCTCTATTCGTAAAAAGCAAATTTAAAGTTAATTAAATTTATTAAATGAAATTTAATGCAAACAAAGAAATGATTAATTATTGCTGTGCAAGTATCAAAATCCATGAATAAATATATAATTCCAAAAACTTATTAATCCTTAAAAAATTTATAAAAATGCATAAGTGAATAATGGGATAGATTATTAATCCTAAAAAGTTATAAAAATGCATAAGTGAATAATAGGATAGATTATTAATCCAAAAAAAATTATAAAAATGCGTAAGTGAATAATAGGATAGCTTATTAATCCTAAAAAAATTATAAAAATGCATAAATGAATAATAGGATAGATTTAATCCTAAAAAACTTATAAAAATGCATAACTGAATAATAGGAAAAATAAATTTTTGGAATTATATATTTATTCATGGATTTTGATACTTGCACTTGATTTACATATGCTCTCAGAATTTAAATGATATTGTATATTAGTTCGCAGCAATAATTAATCCTTTATTTGTTTGCATTAAATTTCATTTAAATTTAATTAACTTTTAATTTTTACGAATAGAAAATGTTTGTTAAATTCAAATTTCATTCCTTGCAGCAATGGCGCAAGAGAATTATTTAAATTTAATTTATTTTGAAACCCTGCATATATATATATATATTTTTTTCGTTTCACTTTTATGTGAATGTATATACATGTGCTCAGACTTTGGGATGTTTACGACTCTAAACTTTCATTCCAATTAACATGAGACAGTATTAATGCCCTAAACATTTTTTAACAAATAATTACTATAATAATTGCTTTTAAATTCAGTCCTCTCCTGCAGAAGCGCAGGAATTAATTAATTAAATATTTCCATTTTCTTTACCTAATGTGTGTATATATAAAGAGAAAAATCTTATTTTTATAACTTCTTGTATAAAAAGAGATATGAATTAAAAATGTTTAAATTAAAAATAATATTTTATGGATTATGTATAAAATATAACTGCCCATAGTGCATTTTAAAACAAACGAGATTTCTAATAAATTATCCAGCTATGACCCTGAAGTCAGCGGTATACAAGCATAGCAAATTTTGCTTAAATATTGTGAACCTTTCCTTACAGTTGCTCTGTACTTTTAAAGTACCAACTATTTTTTAATCCCTTTAACTTTTTTATTTTATGTTATTTATTTGTTTACTTTTTCACTAACAGTACATTTTAGTTTTAATAATATATATATTATTTCATAATATTTAAGGCTTCTAGAAACACAAAATTTTTTTTTTAAAATTTAGTTCAGCTTCTATGGAATTCGTGATGTTCATAATATGCATTATAACCTTACTTATCTAAAATTCCATATCAAATCCAAAACAAACAATACTCGCTTAAGCGGGAAAAATTCAGATGTTCATAGTCGTAACTTGCGAACTGCTTGCGCCAAAATATTACAGTGACACCTAGCGGCGGAAAATGAAAATATTTTACGCATACGCAGCAGTGGAAACGCTTGTACGGATGCCGTAGGCGTGTCTTCAATTGACGCAACGCGTTCGTACGCAGTAGTGGAAACGAGCCTTAAGACAATATATAAGCATTTATAACGGAAATAAAAATTCATTTGAAAAATATAAATTAGTATTAATGTACTAAAATTAACCGGTTTAACGTGATAAACGAAAAAAATTTGTCTTAAATTCCAGTTAATACAGAAAACAATATATTCCTTACACCAGCAGCGGTTTGCTAATTTTGATGACCATAGTGATGCATCAAACTATTCCGTCATCTTAGATAATCAATAATATTTTTTATTTCAATTTAATCATCTATTTATGTCACACCAGCCATCCTCTGAAAGGTTATTGTTAGAAAAGCATTAACAATATATTGTTAAAATTTAAGCCAGAAAATTGATTTATTCTCATTTTAGATGACAATAACCAATAATAAAAATAAAAGCATTACTTAGTTATTTAAATTGCTGGTTCTTAAGAGCTGTTAATAATTAAGAACACAACGTGAACAGCCGTGTTACAAATTAGCATTCACCCCTCCCGCCGTACTTTCTTCCTTTCATCCCGAACCGAGAACCGGCATCTATCTACAAAAATATTTCTATCCATTCGTTGTTAACAAATTCAGAAAAAATAATAATAAATAAAAGAAGAATAATATGAAGCTGCAAATGCGAACAACGACAGTGATAATTCAACAAAATGAACCCAAGGGGAATGGTTGCAAACTTCGAACAAGTGAATACGATAAATCCGCTGGGTTACCAGGTTTGAACTATTATCGCCAATGTTGGCGATGTTTACATTTACCGGGTTCTCTACGGAAGTGCTTCCCTCTGCACCAATGACTCCTCAACAGAATTCGAGAGCTGAACGCATGAACCGCACTTTAACTGAAATGGCCAGATGTTTGTTACTACAAAGTAATCTTCCCCAATCCTTTTGGGCTGAAGCCTTGAACTGTGCTGTTTATATTCGTAATCGTTGCCCGAATCGAAGCCTGGGAGTAAACAAAACACCTTATGAGTTATTTTTTGGCATCAAGCCAACTGTATCTCACTTCAAAGTATTTGGACAGAAATGTTTTGTACTTAATAAAAGGTCTAAAGGGAAATTCGATCCTCGTTCAGAAGAACATATATTTGTAGGATACTCAAATGAATCGAAAGCATACAGGTTGTGGAATAAAAATTCCAGAAAAATCGTTATAAGCCGAGATGTAATTCATTGATGAATTTCAAAACTCTACTAATTATGACAAAGATTTAGAAGTTTTATTTCTCGAAAATATTCCTGATAAAAAGAAGAAAGAACCTCTGAATGTAAAGCAAATATCGGCTGATGAAATAACAGAAGACCCCTCAAATATGGCAGAAGCATCTGCAGAATCATCTGATAATGAAAATTCTGATTCCGAAGCACTACCTGACATGCAGATTAAAAGGAGGCCAGGTCGTCCAAAGAAAGTCAAGACTGGGAAGCCAGGAAGACTAAAAAAGGAGTACCACAATATAAACATAGAAAAGGAAGAAGCACAAATTGCTGAATAAGATACAAATCCGACATTAGAAGAAGCATTAAATGGAAGTTATGCTGAAGAATGGCATAAGGCTATGCAAAGTGAGTATGAAGCACTTGTTAAAAAAGGTGCACAGAAGCTTATGAAAAATGCTGTTTATCACTCACGCACTAAACACATAGATATTAGACATCATTTCATTCGTGAAATTTATGAAAGAAATGAAATAGACGTTAAATATGTGCCAACAGAGAAAATGCCTGCAGATGTACTGACAAAAACATTGACTGCTTCGAAACATTCTAAGTGCTGTAAATTAATTGGAATAACTATAAATGATTAATGTTTATTTTTTTTTTCAGCCGCCAAACGTCGAAAGGGGGATTGTTGTATCATAAATTATAATACGACGTTTAGCTTAAAAGAGCGTCTCCTGGCGCATGCGCCGTTCGCGTTTATCCGCGCGGTGAATGATGACGTAACTGTTTATTACGTATGTATGTATACCATTCTTACTTCTTCGCCTTTTTTCTCTGCTGTACGCAACTATGTTTAAGTTAATTTCTGTCATTAAAAATGTTCATTGATATTACAATCTATTTAGGCTCATTTATTTCTTCAGTTAGAGAATACTGTTGAGGCAAATTTTAATCACTCCCTTGTTCTGAAGTAGCGTGAAATAACTGGTTTTAATGAGAGCTACCTGGCTGGAACATGCTTCAAAATTTCAGTCCATTCCAATTTCAAAGAATGATTTAAGCTGTTCTCTTCTTTTGGCAGAAAGAAAGAAGTGCTTATACATCTATATTTACACTTTCAATATGAATTTCTACTCTGTTGCAAACTTAACTGCAATATGTACGACATTATTAAAGCAACTAACTTTCATTAAATTTGAGATTTTACGTCGCAGCAAAGGTTAGAACGTGCTTTTCAAAAGTTCACATTAACATTATCTGAACAATAAGCAGACATAATTCACATCCAAATTGTACTTTCTAAGGTCTGCAGCTCAAAATTAATAATTGCCATAAATGTTCCTTAGCACTTATAACAAAATCTATAAATTTATTCAGCCCCACTTTAAAGGGTCAAATTACTAGCTAGAAATTGGGAACACTTTGTGGCTGTTTTTGTTTCATGCAGAAATACTGAAAAAATTAAAACAAATTTGAAGGACATCTTAGCATAGACTTTAGTCATTTCCACCTTTAAAGGTGTAAGTATACTTTTAAAAGAAAGAATTTCTTCACTATCATTTTCGCTTTAGTGCATCCACATGAAAGCTTGGAAGCTAATCTTGGAATCACTGGTAATACAGGACACAATCTTAATTTCGCAGCCCAGATTGGAATAATTTGTGTTTCCCTTCCAGAATTATATTTCCCTTGTATTGAACATGTTGCCTCAGGTTACTTTGTCCACCACGTGAAATTTTTTCAAGGATCTTCGATGGAGCTCTTCACCTTCGAACATTTTTGTGTATTCAAGCAAAGATTGAATGGATGAAAAATACACTGTGAGCAACAAATATGTTTGAAGGAAACTTTAGACAAGAATATGAAGTAGAATGGAAGTGCTACTGGAAAATAAAGTCAGAGATCCTTTCAATAAGCCTAGCTCATTATTGTTGTTGTATGATTAATGATAGCTGATTTGGTTTAGAAGCTCAACTGTTGCCAACATTCACAAAATGCAACTTAATTAAAGGGACAATGCCATTTTCGAAGTATTACAGAAATTTAAAGCAGTAATGTCATGAGATTTTTTCTCATATATGTTATGAAGAAGCAGTGAGGAGGTTACGGGCACAGTTAAGGTGCTGAGAGTGAGACAGTGGCCACCAAGAATTACGACAAGGTCGAGTAAAATTTGCAGCTTTCAAGGTGGTAAGTTGCGGCATCCCTTATAACCTGGAGTATACTAGATACAATAAAAGGATTATAGTTCATCTCAACTATAATCCTTTTATTGTTATCACAGCCCTTGTAATCTGGAGTGTACTAGATTCAGTAAAAATATTGTAATTCATCTCAGCTATAATCCTTTTATTGTATGCAAGCAGAAAGAAAAGCAAGAATTAGTAAAATGCATATGTTTGTTCGATACTGAAGTCAAAGGTTATTTATTATTACAGAGAATGTAGAAAGATAATTCAGTTTCAAATTTGTGTTCAGGCACATTTAGCAGTGTGAGTAATGGAGAAGTTGCTTTATTGTGTACTCCTCATTTCAATAGCAACTTGAAAATTTCCTCCGCTACTTTGGGAATAGAAAATAATAGTGACTATCTCCCTTCACCTGAAAATATTTATGATAATTTTAGCAATTCGTTTTTACTGATATATCATTTTATTTATCAAGCAGAGTTGACATTTTATTAGGTATAAATGAGTAAACATGGTTAAAATTTCCCTTTTGTTTTGTTGTAAGTTCAAAACTAAATTTGATTATTGCAGGGGCAACTGCTTTTAAGATACATAAACAGAATATTTCAGTGTTGGAAGTGTAAATACTGAAGAATTCAGAGGATATCCCAGATTCACAGCCTCTTACAACAGAAAAAGGGTTACCTGAGGTTAATTTTCAAAATTCGCATGCTGCCGGTGAACATGGAAGATACTCAGTTGAGCTTCTTTTCAGACTAAACAGGAAAGTTTTGGGTAACTCACAGAAGATGGCTTTCCATATTTCTTTATTTAGAGAAATTACTTACTTCAAGGCCAGAAATATACAAGCAGTACAGAAACTTCAAGCAAGAATATTTATTGTGGGGTCATATGGAATTAATTTCATCAGTAGATTGTAAATTGAAAAGCGAAAGTTTTTATACACCTCATCATTATAACTTAAATAAGTCTGATATTCGCTTAAACACAAAGCTGACAGAAGTGTTTGAACGTGCTAAATCATCAGCAGGCGTTTCTCTTAATGGCACGTTAATGGTTGGTTTAAAAACCCAAGATGATCTTATTAATATTCTTTTGAGATTCAGGTTTCATAGTATTGCAATAACTGCTGACATTAAGAAAATGTACAGACAAGTTAAAATTAAGCCAAAACATAGTATTAAAAAAAAAAATACAGTTAAGAGATAATTCGAAGAAACATGCAAGTTATTTTGGTTGAACACTGTTTTGTACAGAACAGTTTCTTGCCATAGTCGGCAACAAAAGCAATGAAGGGATTATCAACTGATGAAAGTGGGAATTTTTTAAAACTGCCAGTATAGTGCTAAGGAAATTTTATGGAGATGATATGTTGATGGGTGTTGATAATGTTCATGAGAATTCTGACTTAGTAGTTAAAATGATCCAAATGCTCAGAAATGGTGAGTTTGAACTACACAAATGGTTTACAAATGAAAAGTCAGTACTAGAAAACACAAAAATAAAGGATCTAACTAATGATAAACCTCATATGGCTGCGGAAAAAAAGGCTATAAAAGTGCTTGGTCTGCAGTTAGGTTCTTAAATTTCTAATAAAAGAAGATTTTTTTAGTAATTCTGTGATTTTAAACTGCCAAGACATTCAAACAAAATGTACTATATTATCATCAAAAGGAAAATTATTCAATCCTTTGGGTGGTTGTAATTTTTATCATATCAATGAAAATTCTTCTTTAAATACGGAACAGCTTTAGTATCGCCCACCTTCAAAGTTTGGCGTCAAAGCACATGAAATACGTTGTTTTGAAAAATGGTTGCCATCCAGATTTTCGATGAAACTCCGTGTTTCAAAAAATGGTAGCCATCTTGATTTCACCAGAAATCGTGGATAATAGAAATAAGTTTACGACTCTTATACACGATTTTAAGAGAAAGAAATATTAAGAAATGATTAATAAAAATGATTAAGGTTAAAAGGATGTAATTTTAAAAACAATACCGGAAACCTTTATCTATTTCACCTTTAATAAATAATTTGGTGTGACGTCACAATGTATTCTCCATGCTATGCGTAATTTGTATTTTCTCTTTAAAAAAAATAATGAATTGTTTATTATTGTAAATTAACATCAAATTCTTTAAATTTACATTTCTGAGCTTAGGCATAACTGAAAATAAGTATAATAAATTGTTTATATTTAAAATTATCATGATACAGTAAGCGAATTCTACCAGTTATTACAACGATAAAGAACGTCGCAGTCTCTCATACTTGTATTTCATACAGCTTCCATATTTTCAAAGATTTTTAAGCTTTAGCATTTATACAAATAAAAAAAGTCTTTTTTAATTAATACTCTGGAACATATCAATTTTATCATATTGACAAATTAACGTTTTGCTACGTAACAACATAATCCCTTATATACCAGTAAGTAGACAATTTTCATTATTTTCTAAAAATTTTAAACTTCACATTAATGAAAAACAGGTTCTTAAATTTCTAAATAATATTATATTTTCTATAGGCAGGCATACTAGAATTCTACACATAAATAAATAAAAAATTTAATTTCTCGCAATGAAAGAAAATATTATAAGAAAATAAATACCGTATTTATGCGAATCTAATGCGCATCCCCATTTTAAAACTTTAAATAATAAAAAAATTGTTTGTCGGCGAATGTAATGCGCATCAATGATATGAGGAATTTATTGAATCTTATTTTATACAACAATGGATTTGTATATAAACTATCAATTAATGGTATGATAATTTTATTTAAATTTAGATACCATATTTTATACAACAATGGATTTATACATAAAGCAGCAGAACATAGAATTAACCTATTAGTGGGCTATTGTGATGTGAAACAATCATTGTTAATTAGCACTACCATATATACGGTACCTATCGTAAAATATGAACATGAAATAAATCGCAACATTTCTATCTAGCTAACAGTTTCTACAATCAGTGATTAATAGTAAACATCTTTATTCACTAATGTTTTCATCACTGGAATCCTCGCAGCTCTCTTCGTCAGAAACAGATTCATTTCTTCTTTCCTCATCATCGTCATCGTCACTGCCATTCAATGCATTTGAAATGCAGCATTTCTTGAAAGATTTCACAATCATTGGTGCTTCGATGCTTTTCCAGACAGCAGAAACCCAGTGTGCAACAATGTGCGGTGCAGCACGCTTAATTTTTCCTGTCGGGGTCAATACACGGTTTGGCTCACAAAACCATTTTTCGTACTCCGCCTGAACGTACCCCTTAAAAAGTTTATTTATACTAACGTCCAGGGGTTGTAACACAGACTCCAGGAATGATAACAAGATCACTGCCTAGGCTGTGCATCTTCTTTTTTACGTCGTCGGTGAGATGACCACGAAATGCGTCCAGACAAAGCATTGATGGTGGATTAGAGAGCCCACCGGGACGTTGTTTCCATACATTTCGGAGCCAATCAAGCATTAATGATTCCGTCACCCACCCCTTCTCTTGGTTTCGAATCAGGACATCATCTGGGAACAGCTTTTCACTCTTAGGGGTTTTAGGGCATGTTTTCCGTTTGAAGATTAAGAAAGGGGGAAGTTTGCACCCGTCTGCTGTTATTGCCAGCATCACTGTTACGCGTTGTTTTTCACATCCCGAAGTTTTGATGATACTTTCCTTAGTCCCCTTCTCCGTAATGGTGTAGTTACGAGGCATATCAAACCAAATTGCCGTCTCGTCAGCGTTGCCAATTTGCCCCAATGAAAAATTCTTTTCCTTCCGAAGTGTGATGACATACCGCTGAAATGTTAGTAGTTTTCCCTCAAAATCTGCAGGAAAGCTTTTGGCATATTGTTGTACGGCGTCTTAGAGGTAAAGCCATCCGCTTCATAAACCGATCCACCCATCCACGGCTAGCCTTAAACTCTTGTTTCGGTATTCCAAGAACTTCAGCCTCCTCTTTTGCTTTATTTCTTATGGTGTTACTAGTCACAGGTTGTCCTTTCTTCCTCCTTTCACGTACAAATTCCAAAACTTTTTCTTCAATTTTAGGGTGTCTTCCTTTGCAAGCGCCAGTGAATTTCTTTCTACTAGCTTTGGTTGCAAACAGTGCCAATCTCTGTTGCCGCCACAAGCGAACATTGCTCTCAGCTACGTTGAACTCTCTCCCTGCCTTTCTATTGCCATTTTTTTCAGCATAAAGAATTACTTTATGTTTGAAAGTAGCGTTATATGACATTCTTCTCTGTTTGCCCTCCATTTCGTGACTACGTACTCTGCAGTTTGTATCCTCTATGCAATACTGTGTCAACGATAAATGTAACGGTAAATGTAGTCGAGAAATTTGGTTGACGTCATCGGCGAACTTTGCACTCGAATCTAATGCGCACCCCAATTTTGAATACTACATTTGGCCAACAACGATGCGCATTAGATTCGCGTAAATACGGTACTACAAATTAGGAACACTAAGCAATGCTTCACATACACACACACATACAGTGTCTCACAAAAGTGATGGGACACTTGTGCTTTACAAAAGCAAATTGTAGTAAAATAAATTTAAAAAAACATGTAAAAATTTTTTTGTGGGTGTGTTTCATACTTAAATTTAGTAACAATTACTACATAACATACATTTTCTCAAAATATCAATTTGATAAAAATACAATTGTTTAGAACGGAGCAAAAAATGGCTCACATAAGTGATGGGACACTTACTTTTCCATCAAATATTTATCCAAAAAATTTACTTTATAAAAGGTTTTAATAATTTGTTTGATTTCCTTTTACTTTTAAAACATGATTTAAAAGTAAAATTCTTTGAATGGATTCGACTAATTTTTTTGTGATTTCTGGAGTGATTTTACCCCATTCTTCTTGAAGCACCGATTTTAATTGTTGTTTTGAAGAAATGGTGTGTTTGCGAAATTCTTCCCTGGGTTTTCTTCACACCAAGATTCTACCGTCAGAATCAAATATATTAAATTTACTCTCATCAGCAAATATAACTTCGTTCCAGTAATCAGAATTCTTATTTATGTTGGATTTTGTGAAAGCCAGTCTGAGGTTTCTATTCTTTTCACTCACGAAGAATTTTTTCCTGGCTGCTCTACCGTGATATCCAGCAGATCGAATTACTCTTCCAATAGTCTCAGGATTAACAATTACTCCATATAATGCTTGTAAATCAGCAGCGACTTTGGAAGCACTCATTCTTGGATTTTTTTTAATATTTTGAACGATAATTCGCTTTAGTCCATTGGATAGCTTTGATGGTCGGCCAGGTCTCTGTATCCTGAATCATATGATTCTTTTTATATCGTTTAATGATATTAAAAACTGTTGAATGACTCAGGTTAACGGTTTCAGCAGTTTCTATAATAGAATTTCCACGTTCAATATGCAAATTAATAACTAATTCTCGAATTTCAGGCAAAATTTCTTTTCGTTTAGCATTCATGGCTGCACAGAGATAAAAAACACAAAAATTCCAAAACAAACTGGAGAGAAATACTGCAGACGATTGCGATAAATTATTGCCAATTGCTTTTGAGTAAAAATAAAAACCCAAAAAAATATTTTTATTGCTTACTTCAGACGATTTTTGTTGCATAGTATGAAGTAGTATCTAATGGTGTCCCATCACTTATGTGAACCATTTTTTGCTCCGTTCTAAACAATTGTATTTTTATTAAATTAATATTTTGAGAAAATGTATGTGATGTAATAATTGTTACTAAATTTAAGTATGAAACACACCCACAAAAAATTTTTACATGTTTTTTAATTTATTTTATTACAGTTTCCTTTTGTAAAGTACAAGTGTCCCATCACTTTTGTGAGACACTGTATTATCAAAGAACTCATATTATCAAGTGCGATTACGATTGCAAACACTACGTATTTATAATAATGAGGTAAAAGTTACTTATAGGGTCAAAGTTTACAGTTCTGCTACTGTTGAGTAGATCGTCGGGCTATCGATATATATCGTAAGTTGGAAAGCATTATAAACATATCAAAACCAAAAAATTAAAAATACAATTTAAATGAAAAATGATGTCTTAAATATAATTCACAATTAAAACAACAATACAAATTTAAAATACACAAACGATATGTTAAACATTGCATATAAAATACGTTACATTACAGCTCGTCATCACACATTATCTCATTTTCCTTTGTACACATCGATCCGTATTCGCCCGAAAAACATCAAAGCTCGGTGTCCATGTACACATCCATCTATTTCCACCTTAAAAATATCAGAGAATTGCACAACCTCGGCATTGTGCACTACATTGGCTCTGCCCATGTACACATCGATCTATTTTCACTTAAAAAACATCCTAGAACTGCTCAAACTAGGCATTGCGCACTACATTGGCTTTGCCCATGTACACATCGATCTATTTTCACTTAAAAAAACATCCTAGAATTGCACAAACTAGGCACCGCGCACAACCTCGGCATTGGGCACTACATTGGCTTTGCCCATGTACACATCGATCTATTTTCACTTAAAAAAACATCCTAGAATTGCACAAACTAGGCACCGCGCACAACCTCGGCATTGCGCACTGCATTGGCTTTGCCCATGTATATAGCGATCTCTTTTTACTTAAAAATCAGAAATTGAATAAACTCTGCATTGCTCATATACTAAGAAATCTGCTTTCACTTAAAAGAAATCGGAGAATTGCAGAAATTCGCGCATAAGCAACTCCATTGATTCGCGTTGGGAAAAAAAAAAAAAAAGTTTCTAGAAAAATTGAGCTTACTACAGGCGAATCAAGATCCTAGCCTAATTGATTTCTCAGCCATACATTTCTTGCAAATACTACCATTCGATGACTTTTTCTGACTAACTAACTAGCATGGTATCTTACATTTTTCACAGAAAACATTATCCTTCAATAATCGACAATCCATCAAAAATCCTCTAAAAAGTTCATTCTCTATTGTTAATTCATACATAAAATATCTGTTTCCAAAATTTTACGCTTGTTTAAAAACTCCCACCTTAAATTTTCCTTTATAATCTCTTGATATTTAATTACAACATCACTAACAGCAGTTTTAGAGCAAGCAATAACTAAACGCAAAAATATCACCTCAAGTAGCCAAAAATATATATACAAGATAGTATTCACGGTATTTGAGCGTTAAACAATTGCCAATAACAGTGTTACAAATTGTGTATTTAGATATTAATTTTAGAAGAATTCTAATTTAAAATGTTGTATTTCCTCCTGCAACGCAGCGTGAGACAAATTTTAAGAGAAATCTATACCGGAAAAGTAAGAATACAGGGCACGTGCATTAAACTTTGAGTAAACAAATATGTCGGTAATTTGTATTGAAATTGAATAAATGTAACTGACTAAATTAGCTGTAACCGTAATTCCATCCTCTTGTTTACATTGCGTTTGGCGTATAGTATGGGTTACCAGATCATATCATTTATCGCCTCTCTTGGCGATATTTTTTTGTTTAAAATTCCAGGTGGGCAATACTAAAGCTGTGCCTTAAATACTTGCTTGAGATGATTCAGTAACAGAAGAAATTAAGAAGAAGTGGAGGACTATGTGTAAAGAAATTCAAAACATAAATTCAATTCGTATTCCTAGAAATGTTCTTTTATCCAAATCTTTGAAGATTACACTGCATGGATTTTGTGACACAGTGGAGAAAGGTTATGGTGTGGTTATTTATGTTAGGTCATCTAATCACTCAACTATTTGTGTAAAACTATTCATAATAAAAACTCGAGCTGCTTCCACTAAACAAATTTCAATTCCATGATCCTGCCTTATTAACATGCTTAATACAAGCAGTTGTAAGTGCATTACAAGTGGAAATTCATTCTATACATGCATGAAGTGATTCAGATATTTTATTACCTTGGCTAATATTTCAACCGAATCGATGACAAATCTTTGTAGCCAATAGATACAGCCGAAAACTGGAATCACATTCAAAGGAGAATTCAGCTGATTGTATGTCAGGCGGACTTTATTTGATAGTTCATAAACTTTGGTGAAACGGCCCAGAGTGGTTAAACTCAAGAGAAATTCCATTTCCCCCCAAAATTTGAAATTTAAGGAAGTATTGAAAGAACATAAACACTCTTCATGTGCTGTTGGAGTAGGCCTAGAAGAGTTACATGCTATTTCAAAGCTATCACCCTTTCTAAAACTGCAGGGTGATAGTGCAGTGTCTAAGATTTAACAAGAATGCCAAACTGCTATTAGAAGAAATTTGAGATTTCTAACTATGAAAGAGTTGGAATACAGCATTGTTGTGTTAAATGCAAGCAGTAAGTTTTGCTCCCGAGCTTAAATGCATTAAATCAGAGAAATCATTACCCACACATTCTCAGTTATCCTTTTTATAGATAATGATGGTTTACCCCAAGTTTTGAGAGTTGGTGGTATGTTACAAAATGCTAACTTAAAATTCTGCCAGAAGCATCCAATTATTTTAGCCAACAAACAAGTTCTAATAAAATATATTGTACAATATTTTCATAGGAAATATTCACACATTGAATCTCAATCACTGCTACATCATCTAGAGCGAGTCTTTTCACCGTTAAATGGTAAATCACTTGGCAGAAAATTTGTGCATAGTTCATTAGATGTATTTCTTGTTTCAAGGCTGAGCCAAATGGTACAAATCAACTCTTAGGTAATTTACCTTGGGATCGAGTGAATCAAAATTATAATTTTAATTATCCATGTGTTGATTTTTGTGGTCCTTTATCATAAAAAAACACCAAAGAAAAGGTGCTTATAATAAAATTTATGTTGGTATTTCCATTTGTTTTCTAACTTGTGCCATACACTTAGAACTGATTACAGATCTTTCATCTAAATCTTCTGCTGGTACCTTAAAGAGATTCTTTTCTGGACATGGGGAAAAGTAGCAAATTATTTAATGATAAGGTTAAAACATTTATTATAGCTCACAATGAAATAAAGAAATTTTACAGCATTATTAAAAAGCCAAACAAGATATTAATTAGATATCTAGCTACAGAAGGTATTGGATGGAATTTTTTTCCTTCCTGAACCCCGACTTTTAGAAGACTGTAGGAAGTTGGGTGAAGGTTTTCAAGTATCAATTAAAATGCTGCGTGAGTAATGCAAACTTAATTTTGTAAGAGTTTCTTATGGTGGCAAATCAGATTGAGGGAATACTTTTGTTGTCCTATTTTGTCTCTGACAGCAGATAAAGATGATTTTGAAGTGCTAATGCCTGCATATATTTTTTCATAAGTTGTTTAATCCCCGAGAAAGATTTTAGTACTCTGACAGATAATAGACTTTCTCATTGGCTTGGGTAATAAAACTGATTCAACTCATTTGGAAAAACAAGGTCATATACTTATTTAAACCATTTACAACAGAGAAGTAAAAGAATATATTCACAAAGAATGCGAAATTAGAAGCTTTATAGCTATCATTAAGGAAGATAATATGCCAGTTTGTAGCAGGTTACTGGAAAGAGTGGTAGATGTTTTTCCAGGAGATACCAACAAAATACGAATAGCAAATATGAAGATGAAACATGGCATATTCAAAAGTGTTTTGAAGATTAGCATTTTACCAATTGAGGATAATGTTAGAAAATCTGTTAAACTTTTATGCTTATGTGTAGTTCTAAACTGCTTTGTGATTAATCATATCTAATTGATTTTTTCTTTTTATTGAACTTAGTAAGTTCAAGGGGGTATGTTATGTCATAAGTAATGAAATTATGAGATTTTTTAAACTCATATATGGCTATGAAGATGTAATGAAGAGGTCAAGGACAGAGCCTCCAGTGAAGTAGTTGAGAGTGAGATAGGGGCTGCCAAGAATTATGTTAAGGTGGAGTACTGGAGTAAAGTCTGCAGCTCTCAAGGTGGTAAGTTGCAATGATAAAAATTGTGAAGTGCAGTACAAGAGCCCTTGCATCCTGCAAAAATTCATTTTCGAACCAGCATGCATACAATGAAACAATGGCTATCTAAATGAAATACAGTTTGCAATATAATATAATTTGAATAGACTTGAATAAAAAAATCACAGTAAATTATACATTTCAGGAAAACAATAAACAAAGGAATAAAATTTAGGTGAGAAAAATGGAAGAACCTGGGACCCCCTACAATCAGCATTCAGTGATCTTATTTACTCAGCCATTGTTCAGCACTATCACAAGTTGTGATAATGTTTTTGGTAATATATTGTGAACCAAAAGGACAGTCAACAGTCAATGGTGAAAACAAAAAATTTTATGTTAACAATATTTATACTGTCATATTCTGAAATCCGGAAAAAAGTACTGCATTAATATTTATTGATTACCAAATGAAACATTACTTCTGGCTAATTCTTAGCCAGTGATGATTTAATTCAAAGTGTAAAGGAAAACAGGTTGAAATCATTTTTCATGCCTTTCAGAATTATTCCTCGAATACATTTGTTTTCTGATCAAGAAAGATTTTATTTGAAAATTTTCTTATTTGCTTATGCATAAAAAATTAAAATAAATTTACTTCAATGGACATAATATTTTTATACTGCAGACAATTGTACACTATAAACTTTTTTCACCATGCTATAATAAGTATGAAACTGATAAAAACTAAATATTTTGAACACTCTTCTGATTTTATATTTCATATAAACTAGGTACTTAACTTCTCTACATAAAACTAGATTTTAAAACAATTTGTTTACTAAAATCATTGTCAAATATGCTTAAAAAATTAAATTTGTAACACTTTACATGATCAGGATTGTGTAAAACTAGTCAGGGGAAAAATCACTTTACAAGTCTTCAACAATTATAGCTGTAGGGTATTTAATAGCGAATGAACTGAATATTTAAAAAAATGCAGAATTTAAGTTTGCTACACCTGTAATCCATGTAGTGTAATTAAAAATACCTATGATTTTTAAGTGAGGTATATTTATAAAATAACTTTCCAGCTATTACAGGTTGCATAAGTTCAAACAGGAAATTGGATGATAATGCAAGAGCTTTCTGGTTCCATGCTTTTTGTTCCACGTTCTTAGTTATCAGTAAGAATGACTTTGTTGTCAGTAAGAATATTGATCATAAATGGACTGAACATTTATGAAGGACCTGAGGAATGAAGAAAGGAGGTGACTGTCTGTGCCAGGATGACCAAAGACATCTCAGATAAGTTACAAATGAGAACAATCAATGACTTGAGGCAGTTGCAGGATTTGGACTTTGATGTGGACGTTGTGGCCATCAGAAAGGCATACAATTCAGCTGAACCCCGGATTAAGTAGTAAAAATTTCCTTTCAATTGTACAGCATATCTCATTATGATATCTCTTCACCTCAGTTGAGAATTTTAACAAACAACATTCTTGATGTGCTTGGACCTTTTTGAGAACACTGCTAAACTCTGTAAGTAGATACAGTGAAAAGTCGTTAATCTGGACCTCGAAGCTACAAACTTTCTGCACATGCGTCAACGCATCGCATGCACATAATACCTTTACGCATGCGCGTTTAATGTATAATGGACGGTATAAACTAAGCTAAAATTTTCTAATTCAGTTAATGTTGCAGATTGCGTTGTTCTTTAATCTTCTAATTGGATTCGGCTTATTATTTTTTGCAGACTGTTAGAGCAATTTTATAAAAGTAAGCTTGAACTTTCGATCATGTCAAAAAGAATTTCCGATTCTGGAGCTGCCAAAGGATCTACAAAGCGAAAGCAAGTTTCGATATCCATCAAACAAAAAGTGGAATTACTTCAAAAAAATGGATAAAAACATATCCTTTGTTTCTCTAACCATTCTGAAATCTGTTTATCAATTTCACGCTGCCCTGCGGGGAGGGGGAGATGTCACGGCACGCAATGAACTGGAAATTGATCTGTCAGCACTATCCTTATCTTCAGAGCAGATTACAATATTACAAAATATTCCAGAAAACATTTCAAGACTTATCACCAAACAATGTAACACTTTTGGCTACCAAAAACCATTTTTTAGTAATATTATGGTTTTTCAGATATAATTTAGCAGCTTATTTTCACAGGCTGAACATACTCAGATATATATACTAATGCTTACAAAATTTTCGTCAAATTATCCCTGTTTTGCTTGAAAACACTTGCCATTTATTACACACACATTTCTTACATTTAGGATCAGCCAATACACTGCTTTATGCAACATTATATTTAATATAGAGTAGACTTATAATAAAATACAATTTTTCAAGGAACAGTTTAAAATACTTTTTGAATTGTGAATCTAATAACTGTTTTATTAATAAAAACAGTTAAGAAAACTATACATTTTTAAACATAATACATTTTTATTCAAAGTTGATCAAATAAATTTTACTTCACTGTACAAATGACATGTCGATAAAATATTACAGTACACTAATTACAAATAAGCAAAAGCAAATTATAAACAATCTAATAAAAATTACTCATATCGGCATCCAGAAAGGAAAACAAAATAAACACTACTCCTCATTTTCATTTAATTTTAAGCCAGTTCTATTTCGACAGTTGCAAACAGTCTTATATAATTCCGCTGTTCCTTCACAGCTAAGGCATCTGGGTCTTCAGGTAGTTCAATATTAAATTTGGTCGGACGTGGCAGTGAGATGCGCCAGAGTTGGATAAAATGCCAACATCATGGCAATAGCAAGAATCATTAATGGTATGACTGAACACACTGATACCTAATTGAATAAACAAATCAAATAAGCAGAGAAATAGCAGTACAATTCAAGTAACAAAAAGACATATATATATATATATATATATATATATATATATATATTATATATTTGCATTAAAATAATAGGTAGTTAATAATGCTTAATTTACTTCTTACAAAGTAAACTATTCAACTAAACATTGTTTAAAACTAATTTTGTTAATTCTGCAAACATAATTCAATTTCATGTATCATTTTCTAGCATTCTATGATGTAATTTCACAAGATGACTCACAGCTTAATTGAAATGTCAGCACTTTCTAAATCATGAGAAACTCCAAGGCAAATTCTATATCATTAATTATTATAATAGGTTTTTCAAATATGCAGTCCCATGATTTTGTAACTTAGAGAACAATTATACTGTACCTTTAATAAAATTTTAAAAAATTGGGGAGAAAAAAAATCCACTTCTTATCTGTCAAAATTATATCAAGAAGAAATCTTTTATGACTTAAAAAATTACAAAGAATCTTACTGAAATATCTCACTCATTCATGCATGTATACTAAAATCAAGACTTTCTGAAGTTTAACAAAATGCAATACAGTACATTG
Source organism: Stegodyphus dumicola (assembly GCF_044657685.1). Taxonomy (NCBI): domain Eukaryota; kingdom Metazoa; phylum Arthropoda; class Arachnida; order Araneae; family Eresidae; genus Stegodyphus; species Stegodyphus dumicola. The sequence continues at coordinate 165,016,093 of NC_140768.1, read as the reverse complement.
AGATTCGATAAGAACAAAAGCAAAACTGGAGAAGACAAGGCCAAATGGCTAATTTATTAGAACAGTCAGATTAAATTATTCTTGCTCTCATCAGGGAGATGGACAAAAATAATTCAATTTTCCCTTTTATCTAAAGGGTAGCCAGATCAATGTTTCTGATACTATGTAATTCTTAAACTGCAAAAGCAAATTATAAACAATTGCATAGAACCTTCTCCTATGTGATAAAAAATTCAAAAATATTAAACAAAGTATTTACTTCAAAAAGAGGAATACAGTCAAAAGTCGTTAATTCGGACACCTATAATTTGGAATGATCTATAATCCAGATCTCAAAGCTACAAACTTTCTGTGCATGCACATAGGCATTTACGCGTGTGCATAAGACCTTTACGGCTGCGAATATGCGTGTGCGCATGCACATAATACGTTTACGCATGCGCGTTTAATGTATAACGGACGGTATAAGCTAAGCTAAAATTATCTAATTCAGTTAATGTTGCAGATTGCGTTGTTCCTTAATCTTCTAATTGGATCCAGCTTATTATTTTTTCCAGACTGTTAGAGCAATTTTATAAAAGTAAGCTTGAACTTTCGATTATGTCAAATAGAATTTCCGATATATATTTACTAATATGTAAAGGATCTACAAAGTGGAAGTATGTTTCGAAATCCGAAATCTGTTTATTAATTTCACGCTGCCCTACGGGGGAGGGGGGAACGTCACGGCACGCAATGAACTGGAAATTGATCTGTCAGCACTATCCTTATCTTCAGGGCAGATGTTTTTATTTTATTTGGCTTATAAATTCTTACCAAATGTAGTATTTCATCTCAATGTACTCCGTCTTTGCTATGATTTAAATCAAGTTCCTCGTCATTATAATAAGCGTCTGAAAGTGAAGAAAGTGACACAGAGGTTATTGAAAACGAAAAAATTTCGATTGACAAATTAGTCGGTATTCTCGATACAGCAATCATAGGACTTAAACAGCGGAACTTTGTAACTAAACAAGAAATTATGTCTGTTTAATAGAACTAAAGAGAATGTATTATCACGTGAAACGAAGCAACTTAAACAACTTACATTGAAAGAAATGTTTAATAAAATAAACAAATAAATATTAAGCTTTTTCTTTTTGTAGATTTTGATACCCTTTAGATCATAATTGTTCTTTATTTCATAAATTACGGTTTTTATATTTTTAATTTTGTAATTTCTGCATGCCATCTTACCAGATTTAAACTGATGATCTATAATCTGGAATCGCCAAAGTCCCGACGAGTCCGGATTAACGACTTTTGACTGTATAAGTAAACTCTAAAAAAGATGCAAAATTGGATAGAAAGTGTACATTCTACCACATTTCAGCAGTCTCCCATTACTAAAACACCAAATAAGTTAAAAAAAAAAAAAAAAAAAAAAAAAAAAAAAAAAAAAAAAAGACAAGCATAATGAAAACTTCTAATGATTCCAAACTGCTAAAAGATAGAGGTCAAGAAAATATCACAGGTTATAACTTTATGGGCACTATTTGTATTACCAAAGCATTCATTTACATGTGCATATACACGACACAGTGAACTCACGTCATATACAGTCAAAAGTCGTTAATCCGGACTCGTCGGGACTTCGGCGATTCCGGATTATCGATTTTTCCGGATTATAGATCATCAGTTTAAATCTTGTAAGATGGCATGCAGAAATTCTAAAATTAAAAATATGAAACCATAATTTATGAAATAAAGAACAATTATGATCTAAAGGGTATCAAAATTTTCAAAAAGAAAAAGTTTAATATTTATTTGTTTACTTAAATAAACATTTCTTTCAATGTTAAGTTGTTTAAGTTTTGCTTCGTTTCATGTGATAATACTTTCTCTTTAATTCTATTAAACAGACATAATTTCTTGTTCAGTTACAAAGTTCCGCTGTTCAAGTCCTATAATTGCTGTGTCAAGAACACCGACTAATTTGTCAATCGAAATTTTTTCGTTTTCAATAACCTCTGTTACTTTTCTTTGCAATTGGAAGCAAATTATAATGACGAGGAACTTGTTTTAAATCATATCAAAGACGGAGCATATCGAGATGAAATACTACATTTGGTAAGGAATTATAAGCCAAATAAAATAAAAACATCTGATCTTCAATTATAAGCCAAATAAAATAAAAACATCTGCCCTGAAGATAAGGATAGTGCTGACAGATCAACTTCCAATTCATTATGCGCCCGCCGCGCCGCGTTTCCCCCGCCGAGCAGCGTGAAATTGATAAACAGATTTCGGATTTCAAAACATACTTTCGCTTTAGATCCTTTACATATTAACAAATATATATCGGAAATTCTATTTGATATAAGAGCAATTAATTCGGAGATTCCGGATTAGGGTTTTTTCCGGATTATAGATCATCAATTTAAATCTGGCAAGATAGCATGCAGAAATTATACAATTAAAAATATGAAACCATAATTTATGAAATAAAGAGCAATTATGATCTAATGGGTATCAAAATTTACAATAGGAAAGCTTAATATTTATTTGTTTACTTTATTAAACATTTCTTTCAATGTAAGTTGTTTAAGTTGCTTCGATTTTTGTGCTAATACTTTCTCTTTAATTCTATAAAGAGACATAATTTCTTGTTCTGTTACAAAGTTCCACTGTTCAAGTCCTGTAATTGCTGTGTCGAGAATACCGACTAACTTGTCAATTGAAATTTTTTTGTTTTCAATAACCTCTCTGCGACTTTCTTTACTATCGGAAGCACAGCACGCATGCGTATCGGAAGTGCGCATGTGTAAAGCATACAAAAAAAAGTTTGTGGCTTTGAGGTCCGGATTATAGATCATTCCAGATAATGAACTTTGTACTGTATATAAATTCATAAGCAACTTGACTCAACTACACTAGAGTGAAAAGAGCAGCACTGAGCGAAAGAGGCTTTGAATAAGTCCTTGAGGAATGGCAGCCCATCCTTCCTCCACATAGCCTAAGTTCATCTGGTGTACCGGCAAATAGGACATGCCGTCATGGGAGATCTCTAATCATTCACTAGACTTATTTGACAGGCTATAGATCTTGAAAACGGACAGGCTAGGGCAATAATGCAATATGATGGATTAAGAAGAAATTACTTGATTAATGAAGAATTCACTTGATTATTGCACCCAATGTGTGGTAGTGCATTGCCCCGTTGAAATATTACTGCAGGAAAGCGCTGAACATAAGGAAGGAAAACAGGCTGCAAAACCCCAGGGATATACTGTTAGTTGTTTAAGTGGACCAATAATGCATACTAGGGGGGTGCGGGAGTTAAACCCAATACCACCCCATATTATAACATTAGTTGCAGGACATTTATTTATGATGATGCAAAACACATCATATGAGCAGTCTTTCTCTTCAATGTCTCCAAACTCTAATGCAACCATCGTTGTGCTGCAAGCAGAAGTGTGATTTTTCAGAAAACATGCTGTTCGGATGCCCATCTCCCTTGTTCAGCGCACCATAGCAAATGCAAATGCCTGTAGTTAACCGCTTGCCTGATTATCCAGAGTTATCTCGGGCTCCTATATATTTCAGTTAATTATTATACCGAGAAAATTTGGGCGAAGCAGAATTTGTTAGTACGATTTGTTTTATCACGGTTTTCCTCGGCCTGGAGGAAATGAAAGGAAATATTCAGCTTTGATTGGCAGTTTGCCAAGTTTTGTTGGTTGCGCGGTTCTTTTGACGGGACTGGTCACGTGTTTCCCTATTGTATAGTATACGTCGGCTTGTGGTTTAGTAATGAATAAAGAAGGATACTTACATCGAAAAAAAAAAAAGTAAAATAATGTCGATGATGCATAATAGCAAAAGTGATGATTTTTCAGATAGTGATTATGAAGAGGTGGGAAAAAAAATATTAAAAAAAAAAAAAAAAATCAAATCCAATGAGATAGTGTACTCTGTGCTCCCGTAAAAGAAATTCCATCGGTGAGCCAGTAAGAAAAGAGACCAGATACCATTGTACAGAATGTCAGGCATCATTTTATGTTCTCCCCTCTGTCAAAAATTATCATACAAAGACTAATATTTAATTTTTTTTTCGTTTGTCCGAGATAACTCGGGATAGTAAACTAATATTAAAACTAAATGCTTTTACACCTTCAAAAAATTAAAAATTCAACTTAAAATCTGCATATTTTGATTTGTTTCATTTCATTGTATTTAATAGTAAAATTAAAAAATGTGATGATTTTTTGCAATTTTTTTTCAAAAAAAAAGGGGGGGGGCAAGGGAAGCAGTTAAAAAGGCAAGTGAAACAATCGATATCTAATGGACAGTCCACTGTACTGTACACGGAATTAAACTGTTTATGCACATACCAACTGTTGTGTTACAGACTGCATTCATTGTGATATGGTTGTGGATGTGATAATGTGCTTCATCAGTGCCATGTGCATAATATGCTCATCTCCGCTTGGAGTGGTGCAACTAGGCATTTTATTACTCCTGTCCATCAGTCGTTCCCTCCTGCATTAACTGATTCCATATTGCATGACTTGCCAATTTCCTGGAAGGATAATTTGCAATCTCTGTATGCAACGATGCTTCCTCAGTCGAACTCAGAAGTGACCTCAAATGATGCTCATGTTTTCTAAGAGGCATAATGAAGCTGCACTCACAAAACATCATCATCTATCCATTCATGCTATTCAAAATGGCATTTTTTTCTTTCTTTATGTACGGATTGTAAGGAGTGCTGGAATTGCCCATGATGTACACATGTGCTGAAATTGTAATCACTTGCATATTCTATTATAGTATACATGATGCAAGTTTCATACTGCTTGGATGTTTTCTTCATGCTGTTGCATTTTGGAAGGTGAGCAGTTTATTATTCCATTGACATTTTAAAACACAATTGAAGGCTTAAGAATTAAACACCCCAAAAAATGTTTAATTATATAAAGCCACATAGTGAGGTGATTTCTAAATTATATTACTTATGTTTGCAAAAATATCGAGGAGGGGAACAGGCTAGAATAGTTATATTTTTATTAATTTAATGATAATTTTTATACTTTAATTTCTTTCCTCCTGTACTGCCTCAATATACATGCTATATTTATCCTTTTATTTTTTTCATTTTTAATTCCTTAATAATTAAATATAAAAGATATCATTAAATTATACGTCCTTCATGTTTTTATTTTGTTGCATTACAACATCTTTTTTTTTATTAGATGAAAAGAGTACACATATACTATATTTTTAATTTTATTTAATTTGCTAAACATATACTCATTACATTATACCTACTTTTATTCGAGGATGATCATATATAATGCAATTTATTTAACATGTTTACTGCCATTGGACATATGCATATTTTGAGCCCCAGATGTTTAAGATGAGTTATCTTTATGACTTTTACCATGCATTGCTAATGAATGTGCATTCGGGCCGTTGAATACTATTGAGCTGCAAATAATTTTTACATGCATCACCACAGAAAGATAAAAAAGTGTAAAAGTAATTGAAAAAATGATAGAAGAATAAACAAATACGAGTGATTCAAAATGGAAAACTTTTCTAGCAATTGAGATACTGACAGAAATCACACTCACTTTTTAGTTTATTCCAATAGAATAATAAGGTCAGAACACTTCTTGTTAAAAACGTTTTGTATTATTTTACAAATTAATGATTCAATTATATTTTATTTTTCTCTGCCAATTCATATTTATTGTTTTTAACCTCAGGTTCCCAGTATGTATAATTTACAGATATTTGCTATGAGAACATCTATAATTGGCAGTATAAATCTAATGGACAAACATTAGTATAAATCTAGCAGGCTTCCACGGCCAGAATGCTGTCACAAGTAATAAATCATCTGTATTTTTTACAGCAACAGTTCTCAAACTTTTTTTGCTTGTGGAAATAAATGTTCTAGTCACTGTGAAGGCAGCTATTGGTCTTCACATAGAACCGAAAACTCTACTTAAGTGGTACACTTAAGCAGTGATATGCATTGTAATATCACTGTCATTGTTGTATAAAGATCGACGTTAGCAGTTTCCAAACTTCGCTTGCAAAGCTCTCCTCAGAATCAATTTCTGTCGTGGAGATCCTTAGGTGCCTACTTTAAAAGTTAACAGCATTTAGAAATAGTGTTAGGATGATGAAGATAATATAAATAGTAAAGGAATGTAAAGAATCAAAATAACCACATAATTCAGAGTAATGAAATTTTTAAAACTTTGAAATTTGCAGTAATAATAAAAATCTTGGTTTATACTCAACTACCAAGCAATAGCCATGATTTAGTCAAAACTCTGCCACACAGAAAAATTATTTCAAAGATATAAATCACACCATTAACATCAAGACATATTATTCATGACAACAATAATAAAAAAGATATATATAATAAACACAGCTCCTTCAGTTTAATCACTATATCCTCTTCAACTAGAAAACACTATTTGCTATTCAAACTTTTTATCATTCCTTACAGAAAATTTACCAACTAAAGTGCATTGTAGGGAAACAGGCCTCACTTAAGACAGAATACATAAATGCTTATTGAGACTGTAGTTGCAAGTTTTGGTATAGTTTTCTTATTTAAGTTTAGACTTTGCAGAAGAATGTCCGATTCTGCATTTCAGTGGCTCTGTATTTTGTTTTGATACTTGAATAGGTGTCAAATCCAACTTCATAAACACAGCAACTGAGAAAGGCTGCAATACTAATTTTGCTTTCTTAGATAAGATTTTGATTTCATCTTGTATATGCAGCCAAACTTATGGTAAACTTTGATTTTAAAATATGTATTTTAGTTCGCTTAAAGACCCCATTCTGCTGAATTTAAGCTGTGTAGTTTCTTGTTTCCACAGAACACATTCAGAATAGATTTAAAATCATCAGACATCTTCTCTTGAGCTGCTGGAAAATAATATTCAAACAAGTCTTTCTAAGCTTCGAGATGCTCATGAATATTTTTCTGTTATGTTGTTCAATCTCTAATTCTGATCTTATTTTCAATCAAGAAGTTTTATGTAAGAGGTATGCAATTGATATCTTCTTTACTATGCACTCTCAACAAAAACCAATTTCCTTCTAAAAGAAGACATTTAGACATTCACATAAAAATTGTGGCATTTTCTTTTAACAATGATAGATTCATTTTATTTATTTAGCTAAAAATGTAAGCCAAATATATCAATTCTGTGCACTTGTTTATAAGAACTATATTCTGAAGAGCCACTAAATCTCAACTTTATGATCAAAGAATGTTTTGATGACTTATTCCTACACAAATGAAAGAACCTGTTTCTGTGATTAATATTTATTACCATCATGTGGTTAGAAGTGCTTGACCGGATGTGTAAATTAATCTAAAAAATTTCATTTTTCTTTGTTTTCACTGTTTATGAAGAATGTTTTAAAACTGCAAATTTTAACCACTATAATTCAAACATTTTACTATGCTGTACAAAATGCTAAATACATACAAAAACATACATCTTATATTTGACCTATCCCTAACATAAAGTCAAAATAAAAGACAGATAAAATTATTAGATCAAATATTATCTTGTGAAAAGCTTGAATTCAGAATTCTCATGTAACAACAAACACGTGTAGGTAGAAGTAGGTGAAATATCCAAAATTTCACCACTGCTCCATACAGGTACAGTCCCACTGTACTAACCATGTATCTCCATCCCTTTTATGATGGACAGCCCCACAGGGGATGGATCTGAAGATTTCTCACCTTTCTTTCCCTATTGCCAAATTATTCAAGAGGCATCTCAACTTGCCAGTATTACTATGCCATACAGACAATGGTGACCAGACAAAAGCCCATTGGACGAAAGCGCACGCGACAAAAGGCCACAAAAAAGACCCCACTGCGATAATTGCCCACGCGACTAATACACACACTGATGAAAGCGCACATTGATAAAAGCCCACGTTGATAAAAACCCACATAGATATAAGCCCAGCCTGATAAAAGCCCACACTGATAAAAGCGCACATAATCAAAAGGGGCTTATGCTTTTTTAATTTTTTTTTATATATTTATAATTTTAATCATAATAAATGGAGTATTCAGATCTGAATTCTAATGTCTCAAATATGACTGTTCGTATATTTTATCACTACTTTGTTTGTTCAATTTATTAGGTTGAAAGCAAACTTTCTACTCTCTGATTAAGTGATTAGCTATAACGTTTCGATGATAAATCTGAAATTGCATTTTATTTACTTATTTAACTTGTATGTGTATGTGAAAATGAAAAATATCATTGTGGAGTTTCTCACATGCTATTTTTAAGGTAATATGTCTGAGATTAAATATAATTATGTTTCATTATTAACAACGAAAACTTGGCTAAGAGATATTTTATTCTTTACTTTTGACTGAGCTTATTATCAAAGTTTAAACATATTTCTCATTGAAAGCTGTTTTGAATGTAACAATTATAATTTGGCAATTTTCTAGAGATATTTTCTTTTAGATTTCAAACCAAGATAAATTAAATTTCAATTAAAGATAAATTAAAACTGTCAGCTGACGCCCTGTCAGAAAATGAATTCCAAATGTAACCTTTTAATCTTTCAACTACAGCAATTTGGAATAGTGCTTTTAATTTTAATTTTATTTATTTATTTTTTGGGGGGGATGGAACAACTCTTAGAAGTCGATATGTTTGCAAATTTAAGTACAATCACCTCAAACTATAGTAATAAATATGTAGCATTTTATTAGAGATTGCGAAGATGGCAGAGAACAATGCATATAATAACATCTAATAAAACTTTGTCACTACATAAATATAAATTTATAGTCATCAGATCCAAAGTTCATCGTTTTTAGATTCTAAGTATACATATTATATAAATTCATCATTCATTAATAGCATTATGTATAGTAATAGAAAATTAGTATTAATGTTTCAAATTGAAATTTTTTAATAATTTGTCTGGCATTTGCTGCATATTTGTTCAAGACGCATGGATATCAGTTATACAACATGGAAAATACACAGAAAGCAGCTAATCTTATACAACAGCTGATTGTGAAAGAAAAATTACAGTGCTTTTAATTACAGTTATAGTGCTTTTAAATCTCCCTATTGTAAATACCCGTTTTATATTGACATTAGATTAAATTAATTCCATTATCCATTAGAAAATAATTACAGTTAATTATATTTATTGACGGCATTTCTAAGAGGTCGCCTTATGAAAGGGAACTGCATTTTTTGTGAACATAAACGAAAATTGCCAGCGAATATCACATTTCTAAAACCACCATATCTACAACCAAAATCCTTTAAAACCGTGAACCGAATAATTGTTACATTCAAAACAGCTTCTCAAAAAAGAAATAAAAAAAAATCAAGTGTTTTTAATTAAAAAGTTAATAGTTTTAATAATGAAACATAATTATATTTAATCTCAGCCATATTACCTTAAAAATAGCATGTGAGAAACTCCACAATGATATTTTTCATTTTCACATACACATACCAAAGTTAAATAAGTAAATAAATAATAAAATGCAATTTCAGATTTATCATCGAAACGTTATAGCTAATCACTTAATCAGAGAGTAGAAAGTTTGCTTTCAACCTAATAAATTAAACAAATAAAGTAGTAATAGAATATATAAACAGACATATTTGAGACATTAAAATTCAGATCTGAATACTCCATTTATTATGATTAAAATTATAAATATATAAAAATAATTAAAAAAGCATAAGTCCCTTTTAATTATGTGCGCATTTATCAGTGTGGGCTTTTATCAGCGTGGGCTTATATCTATGTGAGCTTTTATCAACGTTGGCTTTCATCAGTGTGGGCTTTCATCGCGTGGGCAATTACCATAGTGGGCTTTCTTTTGTGGGCTTTTGTCGCATTCGCTTTCGTCCAGTGGGCTTTTGCCTGGAAACCACAGACACTACATACTTAAAAGCATCCACACATTTGTGGGACCAAAACTGAACGCAATGATACACAGCAGACAACATTGCTACTGCTATACAGATCAAGCAATTGAGAAGAGGAATCTATTACAGTTTTGGATCTGTTTCACATCACATGATTAAATTGCATGTCTTCTAGTCAATGACGCTTCGGCTGCTAGAGGAGACTGAATTTGTTGAATTTCCATTCAGAATGTAATTTCTAGTTCCCCCTTTTTAGTTTACTTTTCTTTAATGTTATAAATTTTTATTTTTTACTGGAGTGGCCATAGAATCCTTGTTAAGGGTAGGTTAAGGTGCCTTTAATGCTCTGTGGAGCACAATTTGGGAACCACTGCTTTAGAGTACTTCCAAATTTTGCTAGTTTGAAGAATTTGAACCAAACTTGATGTTTAATTAAAAAAAAAAAAAAAAAGTATATTTCTCCCAATGAAAAGGCAGTTGCTCTTTAAATGTTGGTTATTTAGCCATCTCATCAACGAGAATGTAATGTGGGGTTCAGCAGAGGGGGGTAGACCAACATCAAATCCATGGAAAAGGCAGAAAACAGCCAGAAGCATCCGTGCCTTCTCTGGGATTCAAACTTAGGCTTAGGGCTTGGATAACCCATTCTCCTACCACCATGACAACAAAGTGGCATTCCAATACAAAACTAACTACCATTTAGAATTTATTTCTAAATCTTGATACACTTTGCTAATTATAAAGTCATTACAAGCTTATATAGCACATTATTAAAAAATAAACTGACCGTCTTAGATTGCACAGATAAAAGTTGAAGCTGTTCTTTAAGACTGTTTAATTCTCCTTGGAGATATGACTTTTCTTTATTGCATTCTTCATAACGTTCTTTGACCAGAACTATTTCTTCATGGGCATCAGCTAACTAGAATAAAAGAAGATGTTTGTTTATTTACCAGACCTTTACAGTAAATATTCTTCTAAAGCTAAGCTATAATTTTACCTTTTTAGCTGTTTCTTCTAATTCAGATTTTGAAACTACAGCATGGCTTTTCCAATAATCTCCATCCCTAGATCCTAATGCTGCTTCAAGTTGTGAACATGATTCTGCCAAAGCTTTACTTTGAGTTTCTAGCTTTGTATTTTCAACTATACACCTGTAATTAAATAAAAAGTTATTACCAGCATTTTAAAAGCACTTTTTCTGAACTTAATTTGAAACAAAACAAAATACCTCTATACATGAAAGCTTTTAACCAAATTTCAGTTGAAATGAAAACACTTATTAGAAAAAAAGTGATCCTTATTTATACAAACTTTCTTTTACAGTTCTATTACAATAATAAAGTATATGAGATTTGCATCACCATCAAAACATAAATACTATGCACTGAAATTTATTGAATACATTTACTAAAGGGTAGAAAAAAAGAACTTACTTTATTAAATCAGCTTCTAAAGCTTTAACCCTTTCCTGATATATGGCACATTCTTTCTTAACATGTTCATAATCTACTAAAGTAAAAGATTATTTTCGACTTTGCAGATAAAATTTAATACATTAGCTAACTAAAACAACAACATTACAATAATGAAGAATGTTCCAAGTTCACAAAAATGATCGATAAATAATGACACATTCAACTACTTACTCTTTGATAATTCAGTCTCATTTTTATTTTCTTCTGGAAAATGAATTCCAGTAAGCTTTCCTAAAAAGATATACATAACATAAAGAGACTTCAAGCTTTATACATTGTTCTTGAAGGAAAAAGACTCACAGACATAACACAATTCACAGAGTATTAAATTTCAAATGTACATTTACACTGGAGAGCTAAAACATCATGACACCTACTCAATAATGTATTGCACAACCTTTGAACTGAAAAACAGCTGCAATTCGCCTTCACACAAGTTCTTGGTAGATGACTGGAGACAGATTGTACCAAATGCCTAAACAGCAATCACGCAAAGCTGAGATATTCCGACATGAGGGTGTTTGAGCTCTGATCTGCTGCTCCATGTCCCAAATGTGCTTTATCGAGTTAAGATTCGCCAAGTTAGGTGGCCAGGACATTAATTGATATTCATTCTTATGCTTCTTGAACCACTACAACACAATTTGAGCCTTGTGACATGGGGCGTTACCCTGCTGGAAGATCCTTTTTTCACTTGGGAAGACAGATGTCATGTAGTGCAACTGATCCACAATTATATTCAAATACTCTACCAGGACTTAAAAGAGAAGCGCTAGCTCATAGAGCTTTTTCCCCTGAAACAGGCACCGGGGAGTGATGACGTAGCCATGAGGACATTGAGCAGCGGAGATGCAATTGACAACATAGAAATTAGTGTTTTAAATTTAAAGAACCAGCGTTTAAAATGAGCTGTGTATGAAAGATAGTTCTAATTTAGAAGAGACAATGTTACTGTAGTATGCGTTTTACACTGAACATTAAAAAAATTAATAGTTCTTACTCAATTTTAAAATAACAAATAAAATACGCTAATATTAACATAAAATTCCTTTTTTTTTTTTTTTTTTTTAAATTTGCACAGTTTTTTTTTCTTTAAATGTCTGTTTATTTCTAATCATTTCTTTATCTGTGATTTAATTAAGAGAACTCTACTACTGCTTCTAAGATAACTATAATAACAGCTATTTAAAATTAATCAAAAAGCAATCTTAAATTGGCATAGTAATCTAAGTTTGAGTTTCAGCCTAATTGTAAATTTTACGTTGGTAAATTTCCCGATTCAATATAATAACATATTTTTTTTAAAAATAATTTTGTAACTTAGGCTTACATCAATATTACATTTAAATAAATACATGTAAGATTAGACAAAACAACTTTACTTACAGTACCTAAAAAAAAAAATTATTTAATTTTTCAAAAGTCGGGATTAAGGAGGCAAATCTTCTTGTGCCAATTACTTTAAAGTTATATTATTATATTTTATCTAGAATGCTAAGCTAGCACAAAATTGAATCAATAATAACACAGGATACAATAAAAATAACTTTAACAATAACTTAACAAAATTAGTTCTCATTTGAAATATGCTTTACGCTATTAACTTCTAAACTGTCATCTACAAATATTTCAAATCAAAACATGTTATGTATACTTTCTTGTACAGTCACAGTACAACAACAAGTTGTTGAAATATTATTTATTGGCTGCCACATTCGAAGCAATCCACTTTTTGTCTTTTGGACTGCTTCTCTTTGGGAAAAAACATATGCATTTCTATTTAAGAAACATATTCTAATAAAAGTTCTCACTCTGAAAAATAAACGAATTGCTTCTCTGTTAACTTCAGGATAATGTTTCTCCAGCTTATTAATTAAAGATCCAATTACAAGCTTCCCTTTATAGTAAGCTGTACCATGAACTGCACAAAATATGCTTTCGAACTCACAAACTATATTCATCTATGAATGGGAAGGTGTAGTCAAACCTCCTAAGGACAATAATTTAATCCATTCTGAATTAAAATATTGGTTCATCAGCACTATTGTTAGATATTGTTCCCAATGATGGGTCTTTGTTTCACACACGGTAAGCAATATAACCTGCAACCAGTGGCGTGTGGTCCATATGTGCAGGGTGTGCACTGCACGCCCTGGCAAAATTATGAGAGACAATAATTTTCTGCACCTATCTTTATATGGTATATAATATATATTATGTTGATTTGCTTGCTTGTATTCCTGCAGTGCGTGCGGTACTAGGTGCTGCACCACATAGCGCGTTCAAAAGCAAACGAACATGGGAAGTTTTAATGTGTACGCACTGCGCACTAATAGAAAATCACATACGCTTTATATGTATGGGCTACTGGAGAAGCACAGCATACTATAGCAAGTGCAGCTAATTTTTCTGCACTTGGCATTCAGAATCATCCAAAGTTACGGTTTATTAAGCGTTGTATTAGAGCGGGGACTTACGTGCTGAAGCGCTTTTGGTTTTTTAACTGATTAACGGGCCATACGATTTTGAAGACAGTTAATGTTTAAATTTATATATTTTAAGATTTTGTTTTTATGGAAATATAAAAGAAGTATTTCATCAATATAAAGGGAAATGTTTTAGTGTGGTAAAGTAATTTTGGTGATGTATTATATTTATAGAAATAATTCACTGAAAAACAATTTTGTTTTGTTAGACAAAAAAGAAACGAATTTTAACAGAACAGTCCAAATTTTACCATTCATTGTGTCCTACAGACAGTATATCTGTCTAACACCATATCCCTGGTTTTGTTTCTAAAAATTGTCAAGATGTTTTTCACAGAATATATGATTTCCAAATGATAAAAACAATTAATAAATATAATTTAATCCACTGACCGAACAAGAAACAGTTCGTTGTATTGTGTCAGCATGCAGTGAAATCCTCTGCACGTGGAATACACGTTCAGTTTGTCATCACCAATGAGCATCCTGATGATGAGGCACTGCAGCGGTGGGTGCCGTGTGGTGCTACGTTTGCTGAAAATATAAGTTTTTCATGGAAGCCCGAAGCGTTGCTTTTTCGCCGCCGATATGACACCATACAACACAAGACATGATTTTTGCTTCAGTGCTAGTAGAATTCTCGTAAGTTTAGCTGTTTTTATAGTTATACCTTGACTACTCGTATGTAAATATTTCATTTATTGTATTCTTTAAATTTATACTCATAATAAATAACCCATTTCAGAATGGAGAACTCAGATGTCTCAATAATTAAAGATTTATTGGAAAATACATTTTCTAGACGAGACGTTACTACAAAAAACGAAATAGTTAAATTAAGTAGACCGATGCTGGATATTATTCTATCGCAAAACGTTAAGATTAAAGGACAACAGTGTGTACGACATTTTCAAAAATCTATGTATGAAAAATTTAAATGGTTAACCGGTTGTAGTGAATTGAATAAGTTGTGCTGTTGGCCATGTTTACCTTTAGTTGTAATTGGAAAGTACAAGAATATTTGGACAAAACAAGGCTACAGTGATTTAAATCATCTCCACGAAGCTGCAAAGAAACATGAAAAAACACAATCTCACATAAATGCCGTAATACTATTAAAAACATTTGGTACCGCCAGGATAGATTTAATGTTAGATCAACAAAAGGCTTCATCGATTGTTCAACACAATGAAAAAGTAACAAGAAATAGAAATATTCTCAAGAGATTAATAGATGTAGTTTCTTACTTAGCAAAACAAGAAGATGCATTTCGTGGACACAGAATATAAATTCCCTTAATCGAGAAAATTATATAGAATTAATAACTTTAATTAGTAAATATGATAACCTTTTAGCAACCCATCTAAGAACTGCAACTGTATTTTCTGGAACCTCTAATAGATAAAAATTAGATTATTGCATCGATAAAAAATATTGTAATTTCAGAAATTAGAAATGAGGTAAAACAAAAGCCATTCGTTGCTATTATGCTGGATGAAACATCTGTCAAAATTTCTGGTAATCTAAGGTAATATCTCACAAATCCCAATTATCAGCTGCGCTACGATATGTTAATAATTGTAGTGCACCAATGGAAAGATTTTTGTTTTTTAAAGATGTTAGTGCTGATCGTGCAGCGGAAGCTTTGTGAAATGTTGTGCAAGGAGCGATTTTGAGTTGGGGGTGTGAGAATAAACCGATTGCTCAAACGTACGATGGGGGGGGGAGGAGGGCAGTCATGGCAGGAATGTTGAATGGGACGCAGAAAAAAGTAAAAGACATTTTTCCAGAAGCTATGTTTGCGCATTGTTGCGCACATGTACGTAATTTAGTTCTATCGCAATCTGTATTGTTTATAAAAGATTGTAAATTAATTTTTGCAACAATTTCTGGCATAGCCTCATTTTTTTCCGGTGTCTACAAAAAGAAATCATGTTTTAAATGAAATTATTAAAAGAAAATTTCCAAAATTAGCTACAACATGTTGGAGCTATTCATCTCGTTAATACCATAAAAAGTGAAAGGCAAGGCCTATCTGATTTATTTGAAAATATTATTGAGAATCCAGAAAGCTGGGATAACGATACAATTAATATTGCAAAGAGTTATCACATGTTTTTTTTGAAGAATTTAACGGTAATTTTCTCCTACATATTTTTGCCAAAGTGTTTAGTTATACTGATGTTCTATTTGATATTTTACAAAAAATTAACTTAGATATAGCATATTCTAGTCAAAAAGTAGAGGAAGTAAAAGATGCAATTCAAAATATGCGAACTTCTGTTGCATTTGATGAAGTTTATGAAGAGACTATTTCTGCAGTGGGTCCCCCAAATTAAAAAAAACGTCGTGTAAATTTACAAAACTCAAGTGTAGACCAAGACCAACATTTTAAAAATTTATATTATGAAATAATGGACACTATTTATTGTCAGTTAGATGTCTGTTTTAAAAAATTAAATTCGCTCAAATTTTTTTGAACTAATGAATTTCAGTTTTTTTAAGAAATATCAAAGTAAATTTCCGGATGAATGCCTGAATTTGTTAAAGAACGCTTATGCAAAACATTTCGATTTTGTAAAGCTAACCAATGAATTATGTGCTCTTTATCGTAGTGAAGCATACCACGAAATGAATTTATCAAAACTTATTCAGCATATAATGCTGAATGATTTGACAGATGCCCTAAGCGAAGTAAATAAATTGGCACATTTCATATGTACAATTCCATTTTCAGCTGCTTCAGTGGAGAGATCATTTTCAGCATTGAAAAGAGTAAAAAATTTTGCACGCAATTACAACGAGCAAGGATAGATTAAGCGATTTATCTCTAATAACAATAGAAAAAGAAATGTTACACTTCTTACAGTCAAAACCAGAGTTTTATGATCATGTAATTCATTTTGTTAGTAATACTGATAGACGTATGGATTTTGTGTACAAATGAATTAGTTAAAGAAGTGTTTAATGTACATTTTTATGGTTTTATTATTATTATTGTTGTTGTTCTCTGCACACCCTGCATGAAAACCTACCGCACGCCTCTGCCTGCAAAATATGTTAATGCTTCTTTTTCGGTGGTCGAAAATTGTCTGGCGGAATTCAATTCTAATTCCCAAGCCATAAGAGAAGGTTCCTCTATGATATCCAAATTCAAATCATCAATAGTATTTAATGGAAAAACACCTTCCTCCTCAGTTTTCAAAGCTCTTTCAAGTATTTCTGATGTTACATATGAATCAATATTTCTGCTTTCTTTAGTCATGCACACTTTTGAAGATAAATTTGGCAGCTTATTAGCGAGTATTAATTGCTTTAAGCGGTGTATAACTTCACTAGATGATGGATAGTCATTAAACCTACCAAGCACTCGAATCTGACTAAAGAGACTTCTTGAGTTAATCTAGAGGTTAAAATATATTTAGCATCATACAATGATTTCAAATCCTGGTGTAGGCCAAAAAGAGAATTTATTGAAATTATTATTCTTTTTTGGAAAGGCATTATGTTGGATTTTCTCTGAACTCTTAATCCACCAATGACTTTGTTCATTAATTCCAAAACTAGAATTTGTTTTTCATGATGTTCATTTAATCCAAATGCTGCTTTAAGTATTTTATCTGAAGGAGAGTATGGCTTGTTACTATTCAAAACATCAAAAAAATTGCCGATTAACTCAAAGAAGTCAGATGTTTTTTGATTTCCTGTGAGGTGGAGTATACCTTTTTGCTGTAGTTCCTGAAAATAACGTTTTCGCTGGAACGACTTTTTGTCTTGCATTTCCCTTGACCATTAAATAATTTGGTTTTAGTTTGTGACACAATTTAATTTCTTCTGAATCTCTATTTAAAACCTCTTTAATAATATTAACATTTAAAACAGTTCCATCTTCTAAAACAAGTCCTTTATCTAAAAAGTGGTTTCACAGTAATTTGAAGCAGTGCGCTAAATATGCAAAAACCCATATTTTTTTCGTTTGCAATACTGTATTTGGAAACTGAGAACTATTAATCGAAATCTGTAACTCTTTCCACAAAGTAGTAGATCCTCCTAAATCAGACACTATTTGCTTTGACTTCTACTCCAGATGATTGAATATGTCTTACGAATGAAAAAAAAAGTTCTTTCTTCATTGGAGTGTTAAAATAAAAAAATATTGTTTCCACTGCGAAATGAGACCTCTGATTAAAACAAACTGCACTTTTTGAAAAGGACCAAGAATTTGGTCCAGTCTAGAGTCATAGCAGAGTTTAGAACCTATATGCATTTCGTCGAAACCGAGAATGCATAGTTTTTCTACAGAATTCAAATATTCGCATTGTTCCTTCTTTACAGCAAGAACATCACTCTGTATTCCTGGACTACATGAAAATTTAGTGCACCATCTCCTTAATATGTTAGTGCTAGGTAAAGGAATTCCTATTTTTTCTTACCAAAAATCATAGCTTTTAGATGACAGAGCTCTTATGACAATGCAATGTGAAATATCTTCACTAGTCCACCGGATTTTTTTCCTTCTTTTCTAGCAATGCGTTAATCTGCGTCTTGGTTAAAATATGTTTTAGACCGTTTTTCCAAATTCTCTGATCCGTGCTGTTTTTTCCTAAATTTTGCTGTTTGGGATTTTAATTTCTAAATTTCCGATATAAATTTCTTTCTAGATGTCATCCACCTTCTTCGTCGCTGAGCAAACATTCTAAAATTTTTCTTTTCTCTATTTTTCAAAATTTTATTACAATTTTCTAAGGATATTATTTTGCTCTTCAAATTATCAATACATTCTTGTTTATCTTTACACTTAGGGCATTCAGGGATATTGTCACTTAGGACATTGTCACTTGTGAATTTTATTTCAAAATCATTGACATTTGATTTATTATTGTCAGCTTCACTTTCGTTCTCGACCTCAAAATAAATTTTCTTTGGGCTTAATTCATGTAGTTTTTCAAAACCACTCTGCATTAGTTTTCTTTTCAAATGTCTCCGATTTCTTGGTGTTATTTTGTTTATTGCATATGATAAATTTACTTTCGGCACAGTATTGCATTTCAACAGTTTCTTTTGCGGCAATTTAAGCAAGCGATTTCTTATGTCATCTTCATAATCACTGCACAGAAAATGTTCGCCACAAATTCTTGCATTTTTCACATTAATAGAATCCTGTCTTCGACATTCATGTATCCATTCTTTCATCAAAAGCAAATTGTCCTTTGGGAAAGCATGAAATACAATATCTCTTCCTTTCATATTTCTATAAGCGTTTCTATATGGCTTCTTGTGCTACACATAAAGGATACTTTAAATAGTATAGAATTTAAAAGGAAAACTGACTAAAATTATATATACAGTAGACCGACTAAAATTATATATACGATTATACACGCCTGCCGCAAAAAGTTTCTTTCTTTTTTTTTTTTTTTTTTTACAATGTCAGGGAAAAAAAAATGTTCACAAAACTGAGTGAAACGTTCAATTTGCTAACATCGTGCTTATTTATAGCAAAAATATCCCAGGCCTTCTTGGAACCTTCCCCTCTGATGAGTAAGTGATTTCTTACTCACCCTTGCAGTGCCCGCTCCACCGCCCCCTCTTGTCTTACTGACACGCCCACTTCCTCCCACTCGCCATTGTTAGTTTAAGCCTGATAGTGTTTGCGAACCAGTCAGAGTTAATTTCTTATCTTTTATTGTATTCAGTGCTTGTGCTTTTTGGTTTGTGTTTTTCGTTACCAATTTAAAATGTCAGGAAAACGAAAGAAAGTTGTGCTGACGATTGCGCAAAAACTAGAATTAATTTCCAAAGTAGCAAACGGCGCTACAAAGCAGCAGATGGAATTGGATTACGGAATTGCGGAAACAACAGTGCGTGACATTTTAAAGCAAAAAGACAAACTGGTGAACTTTGCATCAATGTCGGACAGTGCTTCCGCGATGAAAACGCGAAAAACTATGAAGGGTTCTACCTTTGATGAGCTAGACACGGCATTGACAGAGTGGTTAGCTCAAGTTCGAAAAGAGGGTACTCCTGTAAATGGTCCTATCATTGTGATGAAGGCAAAAACCTTTTTTGAGTTGTTAGGCCTGAAAGGAAATTTTGATGCATCTTCTGGCTGGTTGACTTGTTTTAAACAGCGACATGGAATTCGAGAAATTGGATTTCATGGGAAGAAACACCAACAAGCAGCCAACGATTTCCACCATAAATTTGAAGAATTTGTTTTGAAAGAAGAGCTATCTTTTGAACAAATTTACAATGCCGACGAATTGGGACTTTTGTGGAAATGTCTTCCAATTCGCACTTTAGCATTTGAAAGTCAAAGTAAAGCAGCGGGTCACAAAAGCAGCAAGGAAAGGATCATTATCACGTCTTGCAGTAATGCTTACCGGTGGACATAAAGATTTGTTGTCATTGGAACGTAAAAGAAAAAAAAAAAAAAAAAAAAAAAAGAAGAGAGACAGAGAGAGAGATCTTTTAAAGGCACAAGAATAGAAAATTTGCCCGTTGATTACTTTAACCAAAAAAAAGGATGGATGAACCGAAACATTTTTCAAGAATGGTTCGAAAAAATCTTTGTTCTTCAAGTGTGTAAACATCTTAAATCGAAAAACCTGCTTGAAAAAGCTGTGCTACTGATCGAAAACGCATCTTCTCACCCAGCAACAAGCGTGCTAAAATTTCCTGATGGACAAATTTTTGCAAAGTTTCTCCCTCCAAACGTTACTGCGCTAATCCAACCCATGGACCAAGGATTCATTGCAACAATGAAGAGAACATTCTAAACCAAGCTGCTAATGACCAAAATTGAAGAAGGTTATGATCTGAAAGAGTTTTGAAAACACTACACAATCTTAGCAGCACCTACGATATTGCATCTGCATGGGACTCAGTGAAACCTTCAACCCTTATAAAATCATGGAGAAGCCAACAACAACCAAACCCCTTTGAGTTGTGAAGAAGAGAATGAAGATGTAGACACACCCACGGCAACTCTTGCCGATACGGTGAAAACAGTTCCAGGTGGTGAGAACGTCGATGCTTAAAACTTTAACGACTTGTTGGAGTGTGACGTCAACGAACCTGGCTTCGAACGCTTGACAGATGATGAAATTGTGAAGAAAGCAAGGGGAGAGACCGAGAATGAACGACAGTGTGAAGGCAAAGAGGAGTCCACTGTGCAGATGCGGAAGACTCACGAAGGGATTTTGCAACAGGTCGACGGACTGCTGAGCTACGTGGAAGAACAAGATGATGCGGAGTTGGCCGAGAAACTTATGCTACGAAAAATGCAATCTTGGATCAAGAGAAAATGCTTCCAAAGCAAGAAGCAAACACAAATGACTGATTTCTTCAAAAAGGTGTAGTTTTACAGTTATGCTTTTGTAATTACATAATACATTACAGTATTAAAACAGTACATACGTTTTAATTTTTCTGTGTATCCTTGATGCCTCTCGTAAGCATACAAAGCACTTTTCTGTTTTCATTAACAAAATGCATTTTAGGTTAGTTTTGAGTGATATACTAAAATATTAATGTTAGTTAAACATTTCCTGCTGTTCATTTTACGTTTTATTTTACATAAAACAATTTTTTAAAGTTGGAATGACTGTTTTCTCTTTTGCTATACCCGTTTTTAGCTTTTATCGGATTATCCGTGACTTTTGTCATGTCGCGCAACCCAATTCCATGGATAATCGGGAGTGTACTGTATATACAAATTATTAAATATTTGCATTATTAGAAATCAAATATGTATGATTAAAATTAATTTGGGATATGCGACCTCCAGAAAATCATTTTGCAACTGAATGAAACTACAGTTTTAAACGCGCGAAATCAGAGCAGGTGCAACACAAACATGTCAGATTACTTCTAATTCACCCCCTCCATGAGGCTCGCGTTGGCGAGGTGTCGAATAAAGAAATGACCTAGCCCTTCTATTTATCCCTGTAGTCTACAGCTTACATGGTCTGTTCAACCACAACTAAGGGTCGCAGAGCTACCAATGAGAACATCCTCAAAGCATAATACCACCACCACCAGCCTGTGTATAACCTGCTGTACAGGAGAAGCAACTGCTCGCCTGGAACATGGTGTACCCTTAGATAACCATCAGTGTGATAAATGAGAAATCATAATTCATCCGACCAGGGAATTATCTTCCACTTATCCATAGTCCATTCTCGATGTTCCTGGGACCACTGTAATGTGTCACTGTAATGTGATGTAAGCATAGTTGACAATTATGCTGGGTCAACAGAGGCACACCAATGGACGTCTGCTGCGCAGTCCTATATCCAAACAGTATCCGGTGAACTGTGTGTTCCAAAACACTTGCACTTGAACCTGCACTGTATTGGGCTGTCAGCTGAGCCACTGCCTGGCATAATTTTGCAGTACCAAGCAGGACCGTCTCTGAGCCCTTTTTCTTTGAGGACATGTGGATATCCAGCATCTTGGCGGCATCTACTGCTGGTTTCATCGCCATTTATCCACTTTCATAAATACTAACAACAATACTAGATTATGAACAACCTACCAGCTGTGAAGTTTCAGAGATACTCATTTTGAGTCTTTGGGCTATTACAATGTGCTTTCTATCAAATTCACTTAGATCAGCAGCCTTTCTCATCATTCGCAAAAGTACAAGAATGATTCCTTAATATCTCCAGCAGCAGTTAAATACTATTCCCAATTAATCACATGCTCTCTACATCAGCCAGACGAGTTCATTGAAAAATGTGGGTACGTTCATAATTTTTCATCTATTATATATAATTTAAAAAGTTTATATCAGTTTCTATTTAGACTGAACTCAAAACTTAAATATTCAAGCTTATTTTATAATCAAGACAAAATAATACTTAAAATCAAATGAAACTGGTGTTTCTTGATCATATCGTATGAAACATTAATACTCAACTTGCATTTAAATGGGTTCCTTGCCTGTTTAATACAATGCAATAAAGACAGAACATAGCTGAAAGAGGTGTGAAGGAAGCTTAATCTTTCAAAATCTGTCTAAATACTAACTTTAAACAGCACAGGGAAGGGACACTTAAAAGATACGTAATACATTCATAAAAATGTGTGCAAATTAAATAAATACATGGAGTTATGTATAATTAACATAAATAACATCCTTTCAGTGTTATTAAAATCATTAAATAAACCCAACTAAGTATTCAATACAATATTATTTCATTTATAAAAGAGAAAATTAAAAAAAAAAAAAAAAAATTCTTGTGGTAATGGTGGTGAGTGAGAGACCTTTCTTCTTTAGATATCTCCACAAGAAGTCACAGGGATAAAGATTTTTGATATTCGTGGAACACCACATAGAGCTCTAATGGTCAAGTATTAAAATCCATAATTTTGCATGATGTCCCATCAAGATCTAAAACATTCTTAATAATATTTTTTTTCTGATTTTTCACACCATACTTTTTGTGATTGTGTGGTATTTCAAGTTAGTTTCTGGTACGGTTCGATGTGGTCATCAGAAAGCACTGATGTTAAGCCCTGTTTGTTCTTAGCAAAAGCTATACTATTGCAAGTGGACGTCACAAGTTTCTTCTAGGGACAGACAAAAAATTTATACCATAGAGTTATCACATCTGAATTCGTATCTAGGAGAGATTATATACTAAAAATTAAGATACATTCTTACATCTGACATCTGTGCACATTTCAGAAAATACCACACCAAAATTTCATACTCCATTCTTAGTGTATGATATTTTGTGCGCAAACCTGCATCTTGTGAAAATAGTATTTGAAACTATATACACATAAAGAAAGTTATGTATTTTTGTTGATGAAAAAGAACCTCTGAGAGATTTTCTGCATTAACATGCAAGATTAATTAGTAATAAAATTATATTTACTTTCAAGATCCAACACCTGCTCAGTTTTTTCTTTAACATTTTGCCTGGCAGCAATTAATTGTTCTTGAACATTATGCAATTCAGATGCACTTTTCTTATAATTATTCTGAACTTCATCCAGCTGACCTATAAAACAAAATTTTTAAAAGGAGAAAAATGAAAAACCACAGAAGAATTCAGGATGTGAATAAAAACTGAACAATATGTATAATGATTTGTGAAATTTATACCACCATACAAAATTTTTTTGTGATTTATTATTATTTTTTAAAAATATAATGGAATTAAGACTTGTATTACTCAGAAATTTCACTTACCATTTCTTCATCACAAAATGAAACTGATAACATTAAAAGACACTTCTTTTTGATTTTCAAAATATATTTGATATGCTTAATAGAAATATTTCGAACTGTATTAAAAATATTCATAGGATGATGTAATAAGTTTAACACTAGATTAATATTATCATTACACACACTTGCATTTGCAATACTTTATCAACGATGAGGAAAGATTATAAAAGAATTCTAATGGATTTTAACTATTTATACTTCATTTTTCAAATCTGAGCACAGAAAGACAGGCAGACTTTTGTTACACTTCCAAAGGCAGGATATAAGACTTTCCTGAAAACAGTGATACCTTATATTTTTAATTGCCAACTAAGCCAACTAAGCTAATCATTTAATTGCCAACTAAGCTAATCATTTAAAAATCCCTTTGAACATTAAAATAAAAAAAAATTCACCACTTTATAAAATTACAAGATTACAAAACCTTCAACAGCACTCAATTTTCATAACTGAATAAATATCATTCAAGAATATTCAGACAGATTCTCATGAAGAGAAACATTAAATTTTGTCTTTTGTTTGACAAACAGTCAATTGTATCTTCATATGAAATTTACCTATATAAAATTGTTTTATTAAATTTATTAGTTAAATTTACTACAGCTGCTTTCATAACATTTTTGGCAACAGTACAGCACACTGAGTTTGTAAGCTAATTTTTAGTCCATTACTTGACTAATTATATATTTTAAATTCTAACATTCTAAAATGATATGGATCAGATTAAAAAATGTTTTCACTTATTTCACAAACAGCATTTCTGTGCAATTTCTTTTAGTTATCCCATGTAATTCGTAAGTTTTATATTTAAATCAATAAAAGCTTGACTATCCAGAAAACTCAAGAAAGGCAAATGTGTGAAAATTACGGATAGTTAAGTGAAAAACGCACTTCATGGTAGTAAAGCCAAATGAATGACGGAAGAAATTTATTATATCCATTCATACACATTTTTCTCTTTATTGCAGAATTACATAATTCAAATGCCTTGTAAATACATGTTATTCCATTTTATAAGGTCAAATTATTCCCAGAATGCAAGGGAAAAACAGCTAAATAGCAACTGCATGGCCCAGCTCTACATTTTTTAATTTTCAGAAAATTTTTCAAAAATTCATTTTTAAACTTATATTTTAAATGTTTGTCCTCTTTAAAAGTGCTAATAAAAATAACTTCTTATGGTCATGGCTTTTTACTCCAATGCAAAGAAAAAAAATTTAAACAAAAAAGACCGTTGAACCCAAAATATACCAAAGTGGAGCTAGGCCCTTCAATTGCTTTAGATACTTCTTCATAAAAATTAAAACCAACATATCAAGAATTAATCAGGTTTACATAAAATCAAGATAAAGATCTTAAGATCTGTATCATGACATCATGTATATTTGTTATTGGGTACACTATTTGGTAACAGTTTTTGTTTATTCCAAGTCCTATATCTGTTTTATAATGGTTTTACAAGGACCTTATTTGCTTAATTTTTTATTAAAAAATGAAAAATTAAAAAAATATTCTGATTAGTTGAATGCTGGATAAATGAACTGTAATTTTACTCCTTATTTTTTGTTGACCTGTGATAAAGAATTTTATACAGTCAAAAGTCGTTAATCCGGACTCGTCGGGACTTCGGCGATTCCGGATTATAGATCATCAGTTTAAATCTCGTAAGATGGCATGCAGAAATTCTAAAATTAAAAATATGAAACCGTAATTTATGAAATAAAGAACAATTATGATCTAAAGGGTATCAAAATTTGCAAAAAGAAAAAGCTTAATATTTATTTGTTTACTTTATTAAACATTTCTTTCAATGTAAGTTGTTTAAGTTTTGCTTCGTTTCATGTGATAATACTTTCTCTTTAATTCTATTAAACAGACATAATTTCTTGTTCAGTTACAAAGTTCCGCCGTTCAAGTCCTATAATTGCTGTATCAAGAACACCGACTAATTTGTCAATCGAAATTTTTTTGTTTTCAATAACCTCTGTCACTTTTCTTCGCTATCGGAAGCGAATTATAATGACGAAGAACTTGTTTTAAATCATATCAAAGACGGAGCATATCGAGATGAAATACTACATTTGGTAAGGAATTATAAGCCAAATAAAATAAAAACATCTGCGCTGAAGATAAGGATAGTGCTGACAAATCAACTTCCAATTCATTACGCGCCCGCCGCCGAGCAGCGTGAAATTGATAAACAGATTTCGGATTTCAAAACATACTTTCGCTTTAGATCCTTTACATATTAACAAATATATATCGGAAATTCTATTTGATATAATCGAAAGTTTAAGCTTACTTTTATAAAATTGCTCTTACAGTCTGCAAAAAATAATAAGCCGGATGCAATTCGAAAATTAAGGAACAACGCAATCATCAACATTAACTGAAATAGATAATTAGATAATTTTAGCTTATATGTCCATTATACATAAAATGCGCACGCGAAAACGTATTCTGCACTTGCGCACACTCATATGCGCAGTCGTAAAAGGTCTTACGCGCACGCGTGAACGCCTCTGCGCATGTGTCAACGCGGCGCATGCGCAGAAAGTTTTTAGTTTTGATGTCCGGATTATAGATCATTCCGAATTATGGGTGTCCGAATTAACGACTTTTGACTGTATAAGACCTTTGATGACTTACTATAAAGGAGTATGTAGTTTAAAGCGGGCGGGGGGGGGAGTAAAGACTAACACATTTTTTTTTCTTTTTTTGGGAAAAACTAGGAAGTACTCTTGTAATGTAACAGAAAATAAGTCATACTAGTCATACTTTTAAAAAAATGTGCGAGTGCATTCGAACCTGAAGTTTGAAAAAGTGATTTTAGGGCAAATGATGCAAAACGACACAGTCTGAAATACAGCAAACTACAGATATACTGTATAATTATCTATCCCTACCACAGAGACATTTATTATACCAGCTGAGAACTATGCTCTAGCAGACCTGATTCTCTCAATATACTATACATAGAATCTAATTCGTTCTTTCATCCTCGAGGCAGGCCTACATGTTGACAGTATAGTAGGTCATTAGTCCTCTTTTGAAAGGAATTTAGGCGACCAGGCTTTGAGACAAAGTTGCCACTACAAGGTATCTCTCATAAAGGGGTACTCTACAATCTTTTATCACACAGAAGGTTCAGTAACATTAATCAAAATGTTATTGGGGATATTAAAAGAGGTACTGGGTCTGAAGTCATAACAGAACATCAGTGGCAAAACACTATCTGTGATACAAAATTAAGAACGAGAAATGAAACTTTGTGAGAAGATTACAGGATTTAAAGAGCATTATTACTACCCCCTCAAAAAATATAAAGATATATGATAAAATAAAATGAAATGTAAAATGTGGAATGCTAATCAATGGATAGAAGATAAAATGTGGAATATGAATCAATGGAAACTAGCAGATTTTCACACTGAGAATATCAGCAGCAGTTTACCAACCAGGCTGCCTTCTTGTTCTTTCTTGCTTTTCACAGTTCATCCATTTAATGTATTAATATTTCATAATTCACCAATTTAACATATAATTGCATATTGTTGCTTAATTGTTCAGGTATGCAGTACTTCAATAAATCAGTTTAACCAG